>NC_135887.1:111718600-112918600 GCF_964194155.1 Cetorhinus maximus | reverse complement strand
AGCTACACCAAATATCCATTACACTAATTGCTGACCATAACAATTTGCTCTATTTATGTCTCAAGTCTTGTTTTTCTCCTTATATTATTCTGGGAACTTGAATCAATGTTGTAATTGAGATATGGGCGTTGCTGGCAAGGCTATCCCAAGTATCCCTTACAGCGCAATGGCACATTGGTGTAGGACTAGCGATTCCTTTCCTAAATGACATCAGTTGGGTTTTTAACAAGATTCCAAAAGCTTCATGGTCAGTTTTCAAATCTTTTGTTTTAAACTGGATTCAAATTCTCAACCTAACATGTGATTTGAACCCCCATTCTCTGGAATATTAGTCCTGGTGCCTAGATGACTAGTCTAGTAACATAACAACTATACATCCATACCCATGCATACAGTCAAGTGAAATGGTGACTTTGTAAATCATTCAAATCACCTCATAAAATCACCTGTAAGAACAGTACAGGTTTTAATGTTCCAAAATTAGATTGTATCTGGGGTGAGCATTTTGACTATGCTTCGCTGAGATTACATACAAGTGGCTGCATTGGAAACAACCTAGATTAAGAATATCCCAAAGGCATGTTGACATAGACAACTTTTCCAAAATATGTAGAAGCCTAGTAACACTATAGAAGCTATTAAAAAGCAACCTACACGCAGGAGATGACATCTTGGTAACATACCAGTCAACTTTTCTTTTGTGTAAATTATGTTTGGACAGGTCTTGAAAATAATTGAACTGAACTTCAAAACAATCAACAAGTCAGCAGTGTGCATGAAGTATGCACTTAATCCAAGAGAAGATTTGACAGATGTTCAAAATCATGAGGGGTCTGGCTAGAGTAAATAGGGAGAAATTGTTCCCATTGGAGGGAGGGTTGCAAACCAGAGGACACAGATTTAAAGTGATTGGCAAAAGAAACAATGAGGATAAACATTTTTTTTTAAACACAGCGAGTGGTTAGAATCTGGATGCATTGCCTGAAAGGCAGATTCAATCCTAGCTTTCAAAATGGAATTGGATAAGAGATGGACAATGACAGAAAACCGTATAATGCATTCAGGCACAGACTAAGGCTGCCCTTCTCAAAATTAGATTGTCAATTTAGCTTCAAATTTAACTACAACTTACATTTAAACAGCACCTTTAAACAAAGCAAAACATCCCAAAGAGGGTCTTAAAAGAGACAGACGTGGAGAGGGACAAGGAGCTCTAGAATTCCAGAGCTCGCAGTCTACATGGCTGAAAATTAAATTCATGGTATTTTGCACTGAATTTTTAAAAAGTACTGAAAATCATTGCATTCTGCACTCTCAATCCAACACACAAATAACATTGAGTCCATCAGTGTGGGATTTAATCCTGGTACCAAGAGATCAAAGACAAGGAGTGAACCCAGTACACCTCCAGCTCCCACATCAATCCTAAGATTTTCCTTCCTTCTCTCACTTCCGTGTAGTTTAGCAATAGTCTACACAAGTTGAAACCAGAATAAACAAGAGCACAAATTAACACATCTTACCCAGAATGATGAGGGACTTTAGTTACTTGGAGGAACTAGAGAAACTGGGATTGTCCTGGTGTTCAACATCACAAGGGTTTGTTTGAGTCGGAAAGGAGAAACCGTTTCTGTTGGCAAGAGGGCCAGTGACCAGAGGACACAGAATTTAGGACATTGGCAAAAAGACCAGTGGGGAGATGAGAAAAAAACAATTCTACCACAGCAAGTTGTTGTGATCTGGAAAGCGGGTGATGGGAGCAAATTTAATGGTAACTTTCAAATGGGCATTGGGAAAATACTTGAAGGGAAAAAAATTGCAAGACCATGGGGAAAAAGCAGGGGGAGTGGGACTAAATGGATAGCTCCTTAAAGAGCTGGCACAGCTACAATGAAGCGAATGGCCTCCCTCTGTGTGGTGTTGATGCATGACAACCGCAACCAGATTAATAAACGCACAGAATGATTTTCAGTCCATCAACATCAATCTCTCCAGCAAAAACAAATGTCAAAATTTAGGATCAACTACTCCAAATTCCACTGGTATCTCAAATGCAATAGAGTTTTCCATATGACAGGGAATCCACCTTTTAAGGGTTAAATTATGCGCAGACTTTGCAACTCGAAAGTACGCTGAGGTGGGCTGTTGTTACTACACCCAAAACAGATGGCCGATAATAACACTGTTGGACTGGGAATGAGCTCCAACTGGCACTATGGGCCACAGGAAGATGGACAACAAGGGGTGAGCTGCAGGCTTGAAAGAGGAGAGAAGGGTGTGGGGGGATTGAGTTGGAGAAGGAAATGGGACACCTGGGGGTGGAGGGGTGGGTTGCATTGGTTGGGGGGGGGGGGGGGGGGGGGGGGAGGAATGCAGTCAGGGGAGGGGAGATGAAATGTAGGGGAACTTTGAATGGGGGGGGCGGGGGGTGGAGAAGAGGTTATGGCCAAAAAATAAGGCGGATAGGGAATATGACCAGGAGGGAGGGAAGGCGTGGTGGAATATGACCAAAGAATGTGGAGGAATATGTCTGTGGGTGATGGGGAACGGCAGGGCAGCAGGGGGGTGCAACGTGCGCAGGTGGGGCATGGTGGGGGGACGCAGCGGGTGGGGACGCACGCAGTGCCGGCGCTGGTGGGGCACAGCAGGCGGCGGCATTGCATGTCTGGAGGGCGTAGTACAGTGGCATGACGGTGTGGGGTGGCAGGCTGAGGTGGAGCTCAGGGCAGGGGGAGGGAAGAGAGAGAGAGAGAGAGAGTGAGAGAGGCACCGGGGGGGGGGGGGGGGGGCAACGGGGGGTGACAGGCACGGGGTCGGGGTTAGGGGCTGCGGTGGAGGGGACGGGGTGAGGGGGACGGGGTGAGGGGGACGGGGTGAGGGGGACGGGGTGAGGGGGACGGGGTGAGGGGGACGGGGGGAGGGGGACGGGGGGAGGGGGACGGGGGGAGGGGGACGGGGGGAGGGGGACGGGGGGAGGGGGACGGGGGGAGGGGGACGGGGGGAGGGGGACGGGGGGAGGGGGACGGGGGGAGGGGGACGGGGGGAGGGGGACGGGGGGAGGGGGACGGGGGGAGGGGGACGGGGGGAGGGGGACGGGGGGAGGGGGACGGGGGGAGGGGGACGGGGGGAGGGGGACGGGGGGAGGGGGACGGGGGGAGGGGGACGGGGGGAGGGGGACGGGGGGAGGGGGACGGGGGGAGGGGGACGGGGGGAGGGGGACGGGGGGAGGGGGACGGGGGGAGGGGGACGGGGGGAGGGGGAGGGGGGACGGGGGGAGGGGGAGGGGGGACGGGGGGAGGGGGACGGGGGGAGGGGGACGGGGGGAGGGGGACGGGGGGAGGGGGACGGGGGGAGGGGGACGGGGGGAGGGGGACGGGGGGAGGGGGACGGGGGGAGGGGGACGGGGGGAGGGGGACGGGGGGAGGGGGACGGGGGGAGGGGGACGGGGGGAGGGGGGGGGAGGGGGACGGGGGGAGGGGGACGGGGGACGGGGTGAGGGGGACGGGGTGAGGGGGACGGGGTGAGGGGGACGGGGTGAGGGGGACGGGGTGAGGGGGACGGGGTGAGGGGGACGGGGTGAGGGGGACGGGGTGAGGGGGACGGGGTGAGGGGGACGGGGTGAGGGGGACGGGGTGAGGGGGACGGGGTGAGGGGGACGGGGTGAGGGGGACGGGGTGAGGGGGACGGGGTGAGGGGGACGGGGTGAGGGGGACGGGGTGAGGGGGACGGGGTGAGGGGGACGGGGTGAGGGGGACGGGGTGAGGGGGACGGGGTGAGGGGGACGGGGTGAGGGGGACGGGGTGAGGGGGACGGGGTGAGGGGGACGGGGTGAGGGGGACGGGGTGAGGGGGACGGGGTGAGGGGGACGGGGTGAGGGGGACGGGGTGAGGGGGACGGGGTGAGGGGGACGGGGTGAGGGGGACGGGGTGAGGGGGACGGGGTGAGGGGGACGGGGTGAGGGGGACGGGGTGAGGGGGACGGGGTGAGGGGGACGGGGTGAGGGGGACGGGGTGAGGGGGACGGGGTGAGGGGGACGGGGTGAGGGGGACGGGGTGAGGGGTTTCGGGGACGGGGTGAGGGGTTTCGGGGACGGGGTGAGGGGTTTCGGGGACGGGGTGAGGGGTTTCGGGGACGGGGTGAGGGGTTTCGGGGACGGGGTGAGGGGTTTCGGGGACGGGGTGAGGGGTTTCGGGGACGGGGTGAGGGGTTTCGGGGACGGGGTGAGGGGTTTCGGGGACGGGGTGAGGGGTTTCGGGGACGGGGTGAGGGGTTTCGGGGACGGGGTGAGGGGTTTCGGGGACGGGGTGAGGGGTTTCGGGGACGGGGTGAGGGGTTTCGGGGACGGGGTGAGGGGTTTCGGGGACGGGGTGAGGGGTTTCGGGGACGGGGTGAGGGGTTTCGGGGACGGGGTGAGGGGTTTCGGGGACGGGGTGAGGGGTTTCGGGGACGGGGTGAGGGGTTTCGGGGACGGGGTGAGGGGTTTGGCGGACGGGGTGAGGGGTTTGGCGGACGGGGTGAGGGGTTTGGCGGACGGGGTGAGGGGTTTGGCGGACGGGGTGAGGGGTTTGGCGGACGGGGTGAGGGGTTTGGCGGACGGGGTGAGGGGTTTGGCGGACGGGGTGAGGGGTTTGGCGGACGGGGTGAGGGGTTTGGCGGACGGGGTGAGGGGTTTGGCGGACGGGGTGAGGTGTTTCGGTTGAGGGGTTCGGGGGACGGGGTGAGGGGTTTGGGGGACGGGGTGAGGGGTTTGGGGGACGGGGTGAGGGGTTTGGGGGACGGGGTGAGGCGTTTGGGGGACGGGGTGAGGGGGACGGGGTGAGGGGTTTCGGTTTGGGGGACAGGGTGTGGGGTTTGGGGGACAGGGTGAGGGGTTTGGGGTGATGGGTTTGGGGGACAGGGTGCGGGGTGAGGGGGACGGGGTGAGGGGTTTCGGTTGAGGGGTTTGGGGGACGGGGTGACGGGTTTGGGGGACGGGGTGAGGGGTTTGGGGGACGGGGTGAGGGGTTTGGGGGACGGGGTGAGGGGTTTGGGGGACGGGGTGAGGGGTTTGGGGGACGGGGTGAGGGGTTTGGGGGACGGGGTGAGGGGTTTGGGGGACGGGGTGAGGGGTTTGGGGGACGGGGTGAGGGGCTTGGGGGACGGGGTGAGGGGTTTGGGGGACGGGGTGAGGGGTTTGGGGGACGGGGTGAGGGGTTTGGGGGACGGGGTGAGGGGTTTGGGGGACGGGGTGAGGGGTTTGGGGGACGGGGTGAGGGGTTTGGGGGACGGGGTGAGGGGTTTGGGGGACGGGGTGAGGGGTTTCGGTTGAGGGGTTTGGGGGACGGGATGAGGGGTTTTGGTTGAGGGGTTTGGGGGACGGGGTGAGGGGTTTTGGTTGAGGGGTTTGGGGACGGGGTGAGGGGTTTGGGGGACGGGGTGAGGGGTTTGGGGGACGGGGTGAGGGGTTTGGGGGACGGGGTGAGGGGTTTGGGGGACGGGGTGAGGGGTTTGGGGGACGGGGTGAGGGGTTTTGGTTGAGGGGTTTGGGGGACGGGGTGAGGGGTTTTGGTTGAGGGGTTTGGGGGACGGGGTGAGGGGTTTGGGGGACGGGGTGAGGGGTTTGGGGGACGGGGTGAGGGGTTTGGGGGACGGGGTGAGGGGTTTGGGGGACGGGGTGAGGGGTTTGGGGGACGGGGTGAGGGGTTTGGGGGACGGGGTGAGAGGGACGGGGGACGGGGTGACGGGGACGGGGTGAGGGGTTTGGGGGACGGGGTGAGGGGTTTGGGGGACGGGGTGAGGGGTTTGGGGGACGGGGTGAGGGGTTTGGGGGACGGGGTGACGGGGGCGGGGTGAGGGGTTTGGGGGACGGGGTGAGGGGTTTGGGGGACGGGGTGATGGGTTTGGGGGACGGGGTGAGAGGGACGGGGTGACGGGGACGGGGTGAGGGGTTTGGGGGACGGGGTGAGGGGTTTGGGGGACGGGGTGATGGGTTTGGGGGACGGGGTGATGGGTTTGGGGGACGGGGGACGGGGTGAGGGGTTTGGGGGACGGGGTGAGGGGTTTGGGGGACGGGGTGAGGGGTTTGGGGGACGGGGTGAGGGGTTTGGGGGACGGGGTGAGGGGTTTGGGGGACGGGGTGAGGGGAACGATTTGGGGGATGGGAGATTGGAGGGTGAGGGAGTTGGAATCCACGGGTAAGGGGAGTTGAGGAGAGCGCCCCACATTGATACCCACCGCCCTGTCCCGGCCTTACCTGCTCCGATCCGGATGCCGCGCTCAGGCCCAGCCCTATCTCCCAGCCGCTGCCACCGCTCCCACTTCCAAGTCCCGGTCTCCCCGCGGCCCCTCAGGTCCCGCCTCGCATGCACTGCCCGCCACTGATTGGCCGACCTCCGCCAATCGCAGACAATCGCCGCCTAGGAGAGGGCATTCACCAATTAAAGAAGAACCTGCTGTCATTTTGTATTTCTATTGGGCAGTATACATGTCAATCAATTACTGAGCGGGCAGTTCAGCCTTGACTGCGATTTTTATTGGATAATATTCATGTCAATCACGCAATGGCCGGGTGCCCCGCCCAGGCTTCGATGGCTATTGGATAACAGTGATGTCAATCAACTCCTGGGTGGCAACCTCAGCTACGCACTTGGGCTCTATTGGACAATATTTATGTCAATAACAACAGGCTGGTTACCTCAGCCGCGTGTTTAGTTTCTATTGGATAACATTTATGTCAACTAAACGCTAGGCAGCGACCTCAACCAAGGCTTGGGCTTCTATTGGGTTATCTCGACGTCATTCAACTAAAGGGCGGGCACTTGACCCCGTCTTTCGTTTTTATTGGATAAGATTGTTGTCCATCAACAAATGGGCAGGCACCTGAGCCCCTATTTGGTTTCTATTGGATGACAAGTATGTCAATCAACCACTGAAGAGGTACATCAACAAGAATGTAGTTTCAGAGTTTCTGAGAGAGGCTGAAGAGTTTAAGATGATCGGAGCGACCTGGGAGGGTAAATGGGCAGAAACTATTTTCTATGATGCGTGGTGTCCAGAACAAGGGGACGTAATCTTAAATTTAGAGCAAGGTCATTCAGAGATAATGTCTGGAAGCACTTCTTCATTTAAAGGGTAGTAGAAACTTGGAACTCTCGACACCAAAAGCTGTTGAGTGTTATAATGCTTTATCATTCATACGAGCTAGGAACTAATTGTTATGAGCATCTACATCCAACCTGCACATTTACTGCAGTCAGGTGCAGAGCAACCATGTCTCAGTCCACCAGCCACATGGAGAGCTACTCAGAAGTAGACTTGATGAAGGTTTCGAGTCCAAAAAATGTGGAGATATAACTATGAGGTTGGGGTTCAATTGAAAATTTCAAAACTGAGATTGATTAATTTTAATTAGGGAAAAGGGTTTTTGCGGAGGCGGAAATGTATTAAGGGTTATGGAACCAAGGTGGGTAGGTGGAGTTAAAATACAGATTAGCCATGATATGTTGAATGGTGGAACAGGCTCGAGGGGATGAATGGTCTCTTCCTGTTGCTATCTATGAAGAGAAAGCATAGTGCGCCAACAGTCACATGGACTGAGGGTCCCGAATGACAAATGAGAA
Organism: Cetorhinus maximus; assembly: GCF_964194155.1. Classification (NCBI taxonomy): domain Eukaryota; kingdom Metazoa; phylum Chordata; class Chondrichthyes; order Lamniformes; family Cetorhinidae; genus Cetorhinus; species Cetorhinus maximus. The sequence goes on along the minus strand of NC_135887.1, from coordinate 112,911,002 downwards.
GTTTATCGTCAAAGTACTGGGGGGTAAGGTGAGAGAGAGGAGACTAGGCACAACAGCCAAGGCCAGCTGGGCTCAAGGACATGAGGGAATGATGGATAGAGCCTTGTCCTACACACTGGATTATGGAGGCTGGAGTGGAAAGGACGGCACTAAGTGGCAGGCCAGGGAAACAAGCTTTAATAAAGTAATTGTGTATTTGCCAATACGAATGAACCAGGAAGGAATTGTCAGGGAACAAGAAAGAGATCAATTTTTTATATATGTATTGTGTATATATATATATATATATATATACATATTCATTCATGGGATGTGGGTGGCAAGACCAATATTTATCACACATCCCAAATTGCCCTTGAGATGGTGGTGGTGAGTAGCTTGCTAGGCCATTTCAGAGGGCAGTTAAAGTCAACCACATTGCTGTAGCTCTGGAGTCACATATAAGCCAGACCAGGTGGGGACAGTAGATTTCCTTCCATAAAGGACATTGGCAAATTAGATGGGTTTTTACAGCAATCTAATAGTTTCATTACTAGCTTTTTAATTCCAGGTTTATTTAATTAATTGATTTATTAGTTAATTTATTTAATTAAATTGCCTAACCACTATGGTAGGACTTGAATTCAAGTCTCCAAATCATTAGTCCAGGCCTCTGGCTTACTCGCACCAGTAATATAATTACTATGCTGCCACACTCGTCTCCTGAGTGGGAGTAGCACAGGAAGAGCGAAGATCTAAGATGCCCCTTAGAACAGAGATGTCTATGGGGAGATTAACTCTACTTAATCACCTTGGTTCTGGAACCCTTAATATTTTTCCCTCAGACAGATCTATCAATCTCAGCCTTGAAGTGTTCAAATGATCCCAGTCTGAACAGGTTAAGATGAGCTTTGATAGAGGTATTCAAAATCTGGAAGAGTTTTGCCTGTGTAAATATCGAGAAACTGTAGGCACTGCTAGAAGGGTAGTAACAAGAGGACACAAATTTAAAATAATAGGCAAAAGACCCAGGAGGGAGATGAGGAAAAAATTTTTTATGCAGCAAGTTGTAATGATGTTCAATGTGCTGCCTAAAAGGGTGGTGGAAACAGATTTAATAATGACTTTCAAAAGGGAATTTGATGTAAACTTGAAAAGGAAACATTTGCAGAACTATGGGAAAAGAGCAGTGAGGGAGTAGGACTAATTGGATGGCTCTTTACAGGCACAATTAGCCAAATACCCTCCTTCTGTGCTATATTATTATATGATTGCCTGTGTAAAAGGCACTGTAACTTGACTAAAATTTTATACAGTGGTAAAAATTTAATTTAAAGTAGCTGGAGAGCAACCTGCAGGGATCGACTGGGGAGGTGATCCTGGAAGGAGCAATAGCGCCCCTTAGTGTTAGGAGAGTTCTAAAGGTTGTCGTAATGAGTTTCAACCTGAACCTTTGTCCATTTTTTGTCCAGGAGTTCCAAGCAGTGAGCAGGGGAGAACTGCTGAAAGTCTGAGTTTCCACAAAGGTGATGGAATTTTCACTCCACAACATGCATGGTTTTTCTCAACAGGTTTCCCATCTGGAAGTCAATCTGATTGGCAGAGATCTGATTGCTGGGGAGTGGGGGGATGTCAGTGATTGAGGGCATGAAAGCAGATTAGCTTGGAGGAGTGGGGGGGCAGGCAGGGGTCACGGGGGAGTGCGCAGGAAGCAGTCCTGGCCCACAAGAAATGGGTGAATACCACTTACCTCTACTGCACAGCTCCTCATCTTCCTTTAGCTAGTGTTAAGTCTGGAAGATAGATAAAATCTGAGTCATGCAGCCTCATTAAAAAATATTTAAGTTGGAGGTCTGCTTCCTGGGAGCGGGCTGGTTGTGAGAAGGAGAAAAATAGTGATTCAAGAATTTTTAAAAGGGAAAGAAAGCAAGACTGGCATTTATACAGCATCTTTCACGACCACAAGACGTCCCAAAGCACTTTCCAGCCAATGAAGCACTTTTGAGTGTAGTCACTGTTGAAATGTTGGAAATGCAGCAGGCAATTTGTGGACAGAAAACTCCCATAAACAGCAATGTGATATTGGCTAGACAGCACCTCCGAAAGTGCAACACTCCCTCAGCACTTTGGACTGTCAATATGCTTTTCCTGCTCAAGTGGGATTTGAATCCACAGCTTCTCACATAGAGGGTGCAACCCACTAAACCGCAGCTGACACTGAGATGTGAAAGAGATGTGAAATTCCAAAGACTTTTAATATGTTGATAAATGTGAACATAATCGTTTAATTTTCTAAATAAGCCATAAGCATTTTATAAAATGTATGATTATGCATTGTACCCTTGCATAGTTTACCAATTTTCAAATTTATGTGACTGATGTATTTTGGGAGAAAATTTTTTAAAAGGCTGTTGCTAATAAAAAGCATACGGGTCTTTATATAATCTACGCACATAGACGTGGAATATATCAATCTCAGCAATGAACAGGTTACCAATTTTTAATATTAATTGGATTTCAACAATGTAATCATTCTACTGTGTACTAGACTATGTTAACAAAATTTATTTAAATGAGTTTCTAGGTAAATTAATTTAAATTATCAAAATTAGTTTATTAGAATTCATTCGTGACTCAGTGGGCATCTCTATCTCTTTCACCTCTGAGTCAGAAGTTATGATTCCAGAGACTTGAGCACATAATCTAGGCCAACACTCCAGTGCAGTAGTGGTGGGAGTGCTGCACTGTCGGAGGTGCTAGCTTTCAGATGAAACATTAAACAGAGGCTCCTATGGCACTATTCTGAAGAAGAGCAGGGACATTCTCCCTCGTGCCCGGGAGCCAATATTTATTGCTCAACCAACATGTTTAAACCACATGATCAGGTCATTATCACAACACTGTTTGTGGGATCTTGCTGTCTGCAAATTGGCTGCTGCATTTCATGCATTGCCACAGTGACTACACTTCAGAAGTACTTCATTAGTTATGAAGTGCTTTGGGATATGTATAGATAAATGCAACCCTTCCTTCTTATTTTGACAATATTTTACTAAACCACATCTAACTTTGTGCAAGTAGCAAGCTAATATCGGATAATGTTGGCCAGTCAGTTATTCTCTTGACTTTGACCTGACAGTATTGTCATGTGAGGAGGGGTTGATTGGCTACCCCTCTTTTCCCTCTCCTCATTTCACTGCAGCAGGTTTTTGAAAAGGATATACTTTCCAATTCAGCGAGTGGTTAACCGTTTAGGTGCTGTGATCATAAAAGACAAAGACAGGTTTTCTTGAATTTTAACAAAGAGAAGAGGCTAGCTTTTATTGTAAAATAAAAGCAAAATACTGCGGATGCTGTAAATCTGAAATAAAAACAGAAAATGCTGTAAAAACTCAGCAAGCCTGACAGCATTTGTGGAGAGAGAAACAGGGTTAGCGTTTCGAGTTTGTATCACCCTTTTGAAGAAGGGTCATATGAACTCGAAACGTTAACTCTGTAGCTTTTATTGTACTTAACCTGTCTAAGTAATAATAAAACACACTCCAACTTTCGCACACAAACACACACACTCAAAGTTTTGCACACACACAAATAGATTACAGGGTGGGGAGGATAGAGCACGTTAGAGTCCAGTAAAATGAAAGGAGTATACAGTTCATGGAATTTGGTGACTTGGCTGGCTTCAGGTTGAATTCAGCAGCCCTACTAGTTTCATTTGGTGGTGCTGATGCATGCCTGCATCGTGGCGATTTGAAGATGCAGATGGATGGCTTATCTGTTCTTCTGGAGACAGTAGTGCTGGGTTGACTTATTTCAAAAATTCTGTCTGCATTAGTCACAATCAGTTGACAGGGTTCAAAAACTTGCAAGTTAAGTGGAGAGAGAGAGAGAGAGAGAGAGGAACCCACACAGGTCCTTGTTCCTTGAGTATCTCAGCTACTTGTGCTGATCCGCAGAAAGCACACAAAGGGTTGGATTCTCACATGACCATCCCTCTCCAACAGCCCAGGTATCCAAATAAGGGCACGGCCAGTGTATTTCAATTCTAACCTGATTAGACCTCCCTCTCATCCAGGATCCAATTGTCCAAGTTATTATGGTTAATAGTTTGTTTCCGCCCAGTTGAGCACCCAGATGAGTATCTAGATGCTGTGCAAATAGAGTAGGGGATGTGGTTCATTCACGTTCCCCTGAGGTCATTGCCTTTGGTGGATTTTGCAGACAGATAGACTCCATCTCACTGGTTTTGGAATCTGGAAGGTACAGTGATGCAAATTGTGTAGCTCTCTTTGGTTGAGGCTCAAATCACTGGAAGGCTGCTTTAGTCTCCTTATTAAAAGAGCAATCAATTAGCGGTTCCGGCCAGTAGATTCAAAAATCATTTTTTTTACATAAAACATGCTCTCATGACACTATATTCTGTGTGAATCATAGCAGAATGGGAGCCTATGGACAAACCTATAACCTGCTGCTCTTTTGGTGCTAGTGGCTGAATCCTCAGGTCGTGTTGACAAAACATGCCCCAAACAAGTCAGAAAATGCTTTACAAAACAAAAACAGAATTACCTGGAAAAACTCAGCAGGTCTGGCAGCATCAGCGGAGAAGAAAAGAGTTGACGTTTCGAGTCCTCATGACCCTTCAACAGAACTGAGTAATATTAGGAGAGGGGTGAAATATAAGCTGGTTTAAGGTGGGGGGGGTGGGGAGAGAGAAGTTGGGGTGAGGGGGGGGCGGGTTTGTTGGGACAAGCAAGCAGTGATAGGAGCAGATAATCAAAAGATGTCACAGACAAAAGAACAAAGAGGTGTTGAAGGTGGTGATATTAACTAAACGAATGTGATAATTAAGAATGGATGGCAGGACACTCAAGGTACAGCTCTAATGGGGGTGGGGTGGAAAGATTAACAGGGCATAAAAGGTATAGATTTAAAAATAATGGAAATAGGTGGGAAAAGAAAAATCAATATAAATTATTGGAAAAAACAAAAGGAAGGGGGAAGAAACGGAAAGGGGGTGGGGATGGAGGAGGGAGTTCAAGATCTAAAGTTGTTGAATTCAATATTCAGTCCGGAAGGCTGTAAAGTGCCTAGTCGGAAGATGAGGTGCTGTTCCTCCAGTTTGCGTTGGGCTTCACTGGAACAATGCAGCAAGCCAAGGACAGACATGTGGGCAAGAGAGCAGGGTAGAGTGTTAAAATGGCAAGCGACAGGGAGGTTTGGGTCTTTCTTGTGGACAGACCGCAGGTGTTCTGCAAAGCGGTCCCCCAGTTTACGTTTGGTCTCTCCAATGTAGAGGAGACCACATTGGCAGCAACGAATGCAGTAGACTGGGGAAATGCAAGTGAAATGCTGCTTCACTTGAAAGGAGTGTTTGGGCCCTTGGACAGTGAGGAGAGAGGAAGTGAAGGGGCAGGTGTTGCATATTTTGCGTTTACATGGGGAGGTGCCATAGGTGGGGGTTGAGGAGTAGGGGGTGATGGAGGAGTGGACCAGGGTGTCCCGGAGGGAACGATCTCTACGGAATGCCGCCGGGGGGGGTGAAGGGAAGATGTGTTTGGTGGTGGCATCATGCTGGAGTTGGCGGAAATGGCGGAGGATGATCCTTCGAATGCGGAGGCTGGTGGAGTGATAAGTGAGGACAAGGGGGACCCTATCATGTTTCTGGGAGGGAGGAGAAGGCGTGAGGGCGGATGCGCGGGAGATGGGCCGGACATGGTTGAGGGCCCTGTCAACGACCGTGGGTGGAAAACCTCAGTTAAGGAAGAAGGAGGACATGTCAGAGGAACTGTTTTTGAAGGTAGCATCAGAAAATGCTTTAATTTTTGCAAACCTCTTGTTGAGATTAGATTGCAAGAAGCTGATCCAGAACGCGAAAGAACTGGCACTTAAACAGATCCTTTAGGGGGAGGCGATGGCGTAGCGGTATTATCGCTATACTAGCAATCCCAAGACCTAGAGAAATGCCCTGGAGAGCTGGGTTCAAATCCTGCCCCTCAATAAAAATCTGAAATTTTTTTTAAAAGTCTAACGATGAAACCATTGTCGATTGTTGTAAAATAAACCCATCTGTTTCATTAATTCCTTACCTGGTCTGGCCCATGCGTGACTTCAGATCCGCAGTAATGTGGTTGACTCTTAAATGGCCCAGCAAGCCACTCAGTTGTATCAAACTTCTACAAAGCCACAAAAAGGGAATGAAACCAGATGGACCATCCGGCATCAAGCTAGGCACTGGAAACAACAGCGGCAAACACAGCCCTGCAAAGTCCTCCTTACGAATGTCTGGAGGCTAGTGCCAGAATTGGGAGAGCTGACTCACAGACTAGTCAAGCAACAGCCTGACATAGCCATCCTCACGGAATCATACATTACAGATAATATCCCAGACCACCATCACCATCCCTGGGTATGTCCTGTCCCACCGGCAGAGGTGGCGGCACAGCGGTACACAGTCAAGAGGAAGTTGCCCTGGGAGTCCTCAACATCGACTCCAAAACCCATGAGGTCTCATGGCATCAGGTCAAACATGGACAAGGAAACCTCCTGCTGATTACCAGGTACCACCCCCCCTCAGCTGATGAATCAGTGCTCCTCCATGTTGAACACCACTGAGGGCAGCAAGGGTGCAGAATGTACTCTGGGTGGGGGACTTCAATGTCCATCACCAAGAGTGGCTCAGTAACACCACTACTGACCAAGCTGGCCAAGTCCTAAAGGACATAGCTGCTAGACTGGGTCTGCAGCAGGTGGCGAGGGAACCAACAAGAGGGAAAAACATACTTGACCTCATCCTCACCAACCTGCCTGCCGCAGATGCATCTGTCCATAACCATATCAGTAGGAGTGACCACCGCACAGTTATTGTGAAGACGAATTCCCACCTTCACATTGAAGATACCCTCCATCATGTTGTGTGGCACTACCACCATGCTAAATGGGATAGATTTTGAACAGATCTAGCAACTCAAGATTGGGCATCCATGAGGCACTGTGGACCATCAGCCGCAGCAGAATTGTACTCGAACACAATCTATAACCTCATGGTTATATCACGGACATATCCCCCACTCTACCATTACCATCAAGCGAGGGTATCAACCCTGGTTCAATGAAGAGTGCAGGAGGGCATGCCAGGAGCAGCACCAGGCATACCTAAAAATGAGGTGAAGCTCATGGTGAAGCTATGACACAGGACTACTTGCATGCCAAACAGCATAAGCAGCAAGTGATAGACAGAGCTAAAAAATCCCACAACCAACGGCTCAGATCTAAGCTCTCCAGTCCTACCACATTCAGTCGTGAATGGTGGTGGACAATTAAACAACTCACTGGAGGAGGAAACTCCACAAATATCCCCAACCTCAATGATGGGGGAGCCCAGCACATCAGTGCAAAATATAAGGCTGAAGCATTTGCTACAATCTTCAGCCAAAAATGCAGAGTGGATGATCCACCTTGGCCTCCTCAGGAAGTCCCCAGCATCACAGATGCCAGTCTTCAGCCAATTCAATTCACTTCACGTGAAGGCACTGGATACTGCAAAGGCTATGGGCCCTGACAATATTCCGGCAACAGTACTGAAGTCTTGTGCTCCAGAACTTGCCACGTCCCTAACCAGGCTGTTCCAGTACAGCTACAACACTGGCATCTACCTGGCTATGTGAAAAATTGCCCAGCTATGTCCTGTACACAAAAAGCAGGACAAATCCAACCCAGCCAATTACCGCACCATCAGTCATCATCAGTAAAGTAATGTAAGGGGTCATCAGTAGTGCTATCAAGCGGCACCTGCTTAGCAATCACTTGCTCACTGACACCCAGTTTGGGTTCCGCCAGGGCCACTCAGCTCTTGACCTGATTACAGCCGTAGTTCAAACATGGACAAAAGAGCTGAAATCCCGAGGTGAGGCGAGAGTAACTGCCCTTGACATCAAGGCAGCATTTGACCGTGTGGCATCAAGGAGCCCTAGCAAAACTGGAGTCAATGGGAATCAGGGGGAAAGTTCTCCACTGGTTGGAGTCATACCTAGCACAAAGGAAGATGGTTGTGGATGTTGGAGATCAGTCATCTCAGCTCCAGGACATCACTGCAGGAGTTCCTCAGGGTAGTGTCCTCGCCCAACCATCATGAACTGCTTCATCAATAACCTTCCATCTATCATAAGGTCAGAAGTGGGGATGTTTGCTGATGATTGCACCTTTTGCGACTCCTCAGATACTGAAGCGGTCCATGTCCAAATGCAGCAAGACCTGAACAATATCCAGGCTTGGGCTGACAAGTGGCAAGTAACATTCGTGCCAGACAAGTGCCAGGCAATGACCATCTCCAACAAGAGAGAATCCAACCATCACCCCTTGACGTTAAAATGGCATTACCATCATTGAATCCCCCACTATCAACATCCTGGGGGTTACTATTGACCAGAAACTGAACTGGGAGCTAGCCATGTAAATACTGTGGCTACAAGAGCAGGTCAGAGGCTAGGAATCCTGCAGTGGGTAACTCACCTCCTGACTCCCCAAAGTCTGTCCACCATCTACAAGGCACAAGCCAGGAGTGTGATGGAATGCTCCCCACTTGCCTGGATGAGTGGAGTTCCCACCACACTCAAGAAGCTTGACACCATCCAGGACAAAGCAGTCCACTTGATTGGCACCACATCCACAACTATTCACTCCCTCCACCATCCATGCACAGTGGCAGCAGTGTGTACCAACTACAAGGTGCACTGCAGGAATTCACCAAGGCTCCTTAGAAAGCACCTTCCAAACCCATGACCACTACCATCCAGAAGGACAATGGCAGGAGATACTGGGAACACCACCACCTGGAAGTTCCCCTCCAACTCACTCACCACCCTGACATGGAAACATATATCCATTTCTTCACTGTCACTGGGTCAAAACCCTGGAACTCCCTTCCTACCAGCACTGTGAGTGTATCTTTAATTAATTCATGGGATGCAGGTGTGGGTGTCGCTGGTTAGGCCAGCATTATTGCCCCATCCCTAATTGCCCTGGGTCAAAGGGCATTTTTTGAGAGTCAACCACATTGCTGTGGGTCTGGAGTCACACGTAGGCCAGACCAAGTAATAATGGACATTAGTCAACCAGATGGGTTTTTATGATAACCAACAATGGTTTCATGGTCATCATTAGACTTTTAATTCCAGTTATTTATTAAATTCAAATTCCACCATCTGCCATTGTGGGATTCAAACCCAGATCTCCAGAGCACTACTTTGGTCTCTGGATTATCAGTCCAGTGACAATACCACTATGTCATCACCTCACCTACACCACATGGACTACAGTGGTTCAAGATGGCAGCTCACCACCACCTTCTCAAGGGCAACTAGGATGGGCAATAAATGCAGGTCCAGCCAGTGAAGCCCAAATCCTGTGAATGAATTTTAAAAAAAACTTTTGCAGCCAATGAGGTGCTTTTGAAGTGTAGTCACTGTTGTAATACAGAAAATATGGCAGACAATTTTCACAACTCCCACAAACAACGATATGACAAATGACTAGATAATGACTTCATAGCTTTTAAAAAATACTTGGATATGCATTTGGAGTACCGTAACCTAACGGGTTATGGACCTAAAGCTGGAAAGTGAGATTAGGCTGGAACACACTTTTAAGGTTGGCACAATGGGGAAAATGGCCTCCTTCTGTGCTGCAAACTTTCTAGGTTTTTAGGTTTCTATAATCTGTTTTAATATGCTTGTCGAGGGATAAATATTGGAGCCTTTGCACTGTGTCTTTCACAACCTCAGGACATTGACAAAACGTTTTACAGCCAATTAAGTACTTTTTGAAGTGTAGTCACTGTTGTAGGAAGCACAACATAATGAGAACTTATATTTAGATAGCAACTTTTATGTAATAAAATGCCCCAAGGTGCTTCATAGGAGTATTATAAAACAAAATATAACACCAAGCCACACAAGGAGATATTAGCTCAAATGATTGAAAGCTTTTCAGGAGTGTCTTAAAGAAGGAAAGCAAGTTAAAGAGGTGGAGAGAGAGTATTTCAGAGGTTAGGGCCTAGGTAACTGAAGGCACAGCCACCAATGGTGAATAGATTAAATTGGAATGCTCAATAGGCCAGAATAAGAGGAGTGCAATTATCTCAGAGGTTGTGAGGCTAACTCATTCCTTTTTTTAGACTTTGTCGTGGCTTGCTAGGCCATTTAAGGGTCAGCCACAATTCTTTGGGGCTGGAGTCACACATAGGCCAGACCAGGGAAGAGCAGCAAATTTCTTTCCCTGAGAGATATTAGTGAGCCTGATGGGTTTTTACAATAATTGATAATGGTTTCATGGTCACTATTACTGAAACTAGCTTTTAATTCCAGATTTATTAATTTAATTTAAATTCTCCAACTGCTATGATAGGATTTATGGAAGGAGACCAAAGTAATGTTCTGGGGACCTGGGTTTGAATCCCACCATGGCAGATGGTGGAATTTGAACTCAATAAATAATGTCATTAGCTAGGGCCTTTGGTTTATCAGTCCAGTGATATTGCCACTATGCCACGCCCTTTTCTCCCTCCCACCTCACTGACTGAAGAGGATTACAGAGATATGGAGGGATGAGGCATTGGAAGGAATTGAAATCAAGGATGAAAATTTTAAAATCAAGACATTGCTTGACCGGTAGTCAATGGAGGTCACCGAGCACAGGGGTAATAGGAAACAGAACTTGGTGTGAATTAAGACATGGTCAGTAAAGTTTTGGATGGCCTCAAGTATACGGAGGAAAGAATGTGGGAGATCAGCCAGAAGTGTATTAGAGTAGTCGAGTCTAGGGGTACAAAGGCATGAGTGAGTGTTTCAAATTGGATGAGTTGAGGCAGCTGCAAAGTTGGGCGATGTTACAGAGGTGGAAATAGGTGGTCTTAAAAATGGCACAAAATGAGCTCGGGAGTTCAGCTTGCGGCCAAATGTGACATTGTTACAGATGGAGTGAAGTGGTAGGATCACTTTTCCCCCTTCTCCTCAACTCTGGGTTGACTGCAACAAGATGTATATTTTAAACGGAGTGTTTTAAACCTTTGTGAGTATTGTAACTCTTAATGATAGACATGAGACAGGCTTTGGGTAAGTTTAAATCAGAAAAGACAGACGTTTATTCACACAACACCCTGGAATGTAAATGCAACAAACACACTCACTCCCTCAAGCACGCGGACACTCACGCATAAGAGAAGATGGATTCTAGAGAATGAAGCATGCATCTAGACTATCAACAGAATAATAAGAAGTAAATCATGTGAGATGAGGAGAAATTTCTTCACCCAGAGAGTGGCGCGCCTGTGGAATTCGTTACCACAGAAAGTAGTTGAGACCAAAACATGGTATGTTTTCAAGAAGGAGTTAGATATAGCTCTTGGGGCAAAAGGGATCAAAGGGTATGGGGAGAAAGCGGGAGCATGCTATTGAGTTGGATGATCAGCCATGATCATAATGAATGGCGGAGCAGGCTCGAGGGGCTGAATGGCCTACTCCTGCTCCTAGCTTCTATATATTAAGTAGTCCTTTAATATACACACATGCAGGCCTGGATAAGTTCTGTTTGTGGTTCTTTGGAAATCTCGATTTCCAAATGAGGTTTTAGCCTAGTTTCTGTCGAGGCAAATCTTCGCAGGTGAAATCAAAGTAGTCCCCACACACTGCCTGGGTCAATTGCTTGTTAGGCAGGGTTCTGTTCTTCTGGTTGGAGGAATGGTCCCTCTTGCCCCAGTGGTTTCCAAACTGATCACTCTCTGCCTGGTTCTTGGAGTAATAAGATTTGTTACCTGAAGTTAGTTTTGATCATGTGACCACACAGCCAATACTTCTATTGTCCACATAAATGATTCAAAATTAGAAGCCATTGCTACATAATGAGGTTTTAATGTTGGTTGTTCACACCTGCTTGTAATAAACTGCTTTCTCTGCACCTCTCTTTGTTAAAGGTCGAGCTCGAAGGGACTGTGACTGGGGCAGGGGGGTGGTGTTATTGATTTTGAGTTTTGGTAAATAAGCAGACAATGGAGCTGTAAATGCCACAAGTAGTTTTAACTCCAGTATGCCTATTCAAGGGAGGGAATCCCACCCATGGTCATTTACATCAAGAACTTTCTGGAGACCTGAGGCACTCCTTTGTCTGCGCAGAAATTATAAAAGTCACCTGACTCTCAGCAGACATCTTTGCAGCATCGTCCACTTTTCCAAAAAAAAACAAAAAAAAAGTTTCAAAAAGTCCACCTTCACTTAAGTCCATATCTTGAAATATGATATCCTTACTGGACATGACAAACCCAAGGTTGCAAACAGTCTGGTTTAGTCTCAGACTGTTGCCAGTGAGAAGGATGGAGTCAGTAGCTAGAGAACAAAGAATAAGCAGTCTGATAGTTTAGCAACAGTGGAGGAGTCGATGAAAATAGGATGTTAACTATATTAAGAAACACAGGTGATAGGGCATTGTTTAATGAAGTACCTAGAACACTTAGAAAGAGGGGTGGCTGGGACATTGGGGTAGTAGGTTGAAGGCAGACGTATGTGATGCTGCATTATGTAAATAAACCTATTATCAAGAAAAGAATTTGTGTCTAGTTTCATACTGCACCATCTGGCTTCGGATCCAATTAATTGTTGAGAGAGTTGATGGTGAGGTAGAGCTGGGTGTCATGAGTGAAAACAGAGCAGACAATGTGCACACAGTAACTCCCACAAAAGCAATGTGATAGTGACCAGATCATCTTATTTTTTAGTGAGGTTGGTCAGGACATTGGGGAGAACTCCCTTGGTCTTCTTTGAAAAACATGCTACGCACTATTATGTCCACCCAAGGGGACAGACTGGTATTTGCTTTTAACATCTCATCCAAATGCCTGACAACTGAGTCTTGCACCAAATCTTGCACTAAATTAAACAAGATACAAGGGCATAGAATAATCACTTTACATTGTGCAAGAAACATAATGGCTGTTGCTCAGCTTTAATGAGGAGTGGTGGCTCAATGCTTTTGCAATCATGACATTGTAGCATGCTGATGATTATCTCCTGGGGAGATCATGCCAACATAGCCACAAGGGTTCAATTACAGGAACAGTCAGCAATCTTCACAATAAAGGGAGTGGTTGAGCTACATTAATCAGTCAGGGAACATCTGTCTAAACCTGTACTGAAACTCACGTCATCTCAGACTAAAGATTTATATTGGGCATCAAGTAATTGTCATCTTTCAGAAGGATGGGAATGGTAAAACTAGAGGTCGTGCCTGTAACATACATCACAGAGTTATATAAGATAACAAAGAAGTATTTATTTTCACAAGTTGTCACCCTTAGCAACAAGAGCTTACATTTGTGTAGCATCTTTAAAGTAGTATAACATCCAGAGGTACTTCACATCAGCATTATCAGGCAAAATTTGATATTGCAGAAAATAGGGCATTTAGAGTGCAGAAGGAGGCTATTCAGCCCATCGTGTCTAAGATGGCTGAAAAGTGCTATCCAGCCTAATCTCACTTTCCAGCTCTTGGTCTATAGCCCTGTAGATTATGGCACCTCCGGTACATACCCAAGTATTTCTTAAAAATTTGACGAGGGTTTCTGCCTCTAGCACCCTTTCGGCAGTGAGTTCCAGAACCCCACCACCCTCTGAATGAAGGAAATTCACTTCAGCTGCCCAATAATTCTTCTTCCAATTACTTTAAATTTATGCTCCCTGGCTATTGACCCCTCTGCTAAGGAAATAGGCTCCTCATAATTCTCATAATTTTGTACACCTCAATTAATTCGCCCCTCAGCTTCCTCTGTTCCAAAGAATCCCAGTCTATCCCATCTTTCCTCATAGCTAAAATTCTCCATTTCTGGCAACATCCTTGCAAACCTCCTCTGTACCGACTCTAGTGCAATCACATCCTCCTTATAATGCAGTGACCAGAACAGTACACAGCATTTAGCTGTACCTAACTAGTGTTTTATGTAGTTCTAGCAAAACCTCCCATTCCTCGTGAGACATTACGAGGGGTGACCAAAGGACTTTAAGGTGCATCTTAACAGAGGAGAGAAAGGAAGACAGGTTTAGGAAGGTGATTCCAGAACTGAAGGTCCACATTGAGATATTTCCTCCAGTTGCTAAATCATCAGACTGCTCATCTGACATCAGTTAAATTAAATATTGGGAAAATTGTCTTTAGTCCCCATTCCTCTCCCTGGCAGCAGCCTGAGACTAAACCAGACTGTTTGCAACCTTGGTATCATATTTCTTCTCAATTTGCACTTCATTTATTTTTCTTTATTCTTTCATTGGATGTGGGCATTGCTGCCCATCCCTAATTGCTCTTGAACTGAGTGGCTTGCTGGACCATTGAAGAGGACAGTTCAGAGTCAACCACATTGCTGTGGGTCTGGAGTTACATGTAGGCCAGACAGGTAAGGACAGCAGATTTCCTTCCCTAAAGGACATTAGTGAACCAGATGGATTTTTTACAACAATTGATGATAGTTTCATGGTCACCATTACTGAGAATAGCTTTGAATTCCAGATTTTATTCATTGAATTTAAATTCCATCAGCTGCTGTGGTGGGATTTGAACCTATGTCCCCAAAGCATTAGCCTGGGCCTTTAGATTACTAGTCCAGTGACATCACCACTGCACCACCATTTGGACCATTGCTAAGACCACCTATTTCTACCTCTGTAATATCGCCCCACTCCAGTCTGACTCAGCTTATCTGCTGCTGACACCCTCATTCATGCCTTAATTATCTCTAGACAGTGTCAGAACTGCTCTTATCTGAGTCACAAATGACATCCTATGTGACTAGGATGTGTCTGCAGCCTTTGACCACACCATCCTCCTCCACCTCTAGCTGGTTGGGACAGATCTCAAGTGGCTGCATTCTTATCTATCTAATCATAGCCAGAGAATCACTTGCAATGACTTCTCTTCCTGTTCCTGCACCGTTACTTCTGCTGTCCCCCAAGGATCAATCCTTGGCCCCCTCCTATTTCTCATTTACATTCTGCTTCTTGGTGACATCATCCAAAGGCACAGCACTAGTTTTCACATGCATGCTAATGACACTCAACTCTACCTCAACACCACCTCTCTCGACTCCTCCACTGTTGTTCAATCAGACTGCTTATTCGACTTCCCAGTACTAGGTAATTCCTCCAATTAAATAAAGACTGTAGCCATTGCTTTTGGTCCCCCCTCTAAACTCCATTCCGTAGCTACTGACTCCATTCTTCTCCATAGCAACTGAGATTAAGCCAGTCTACTCACAATCTTGGAGTCACATTTGATCCGGAGATGAGCTGCTGACCCCATATTTGTACCATCACTAAGAGCGCCTATTTCAACCTCTGTAATATCGCCTCACTTCACCCGTCTCAGCTCATGTGCTGCTGAAACCCTCATCCATGCCTTTGTTACCTCTACATTCAAGATGCTGGATAATTGCAAGTTGTTGGTGGTGTTGTTATTGCCAGCTTAGACCATGTGCTCTAGTCTCTTAAGTGCTACCCACTGAGCCAAGGTTGACTTCTATGGCTCTGTGCTAAAACTGTCAGAAACCTTTGAATAAAATGCAGAGTCCTTTAAAAAGCATTATCATAAGGCACTATATTGAAAGTGTAGGAGGGTAAAAGACATTCATAAATAAGGCATTTGAATAGTGGTGATGCAATGGGCAATGGCTATTTATGTTTCATTGGTGAGAATAGTCTTATAATTCACAAACATTTTAAGGAACAAAAGAGATGTGTGGGTGATTCTCAGCATTTTATTATAAATGGTTATCACCCATAATTATACCATACTGGGGTAAAATATTAAACAAAGCCAGAATTTTAAAAACAATATACTCATGTATTATTTTGGTATTTTAAATAATGAAGGTTTTGGCTATGTCAGAGACAAGTTAGTGATGCCAAATCACACTTTCCATGATTAGGTTACAGTTGCTGTCAGCCATGGCCCAGTGGGTAGTTCTCTTATCTCTGAATCAGAAGATTGTGGGTTTAAGTCCCACTCTGGAACTTGAGTACAATCCAGGCTGACACTTGCAGTGCAGTACTGAGGGAGTGAGATGCTGTTGCTCAGATGAGACATTAAACTGAGATAAATACTAAACTGAGGTCCTTTTTGCCCATCGAGGTGATGTGAAAGATCTCGTGCCATTATTTTAAAGAAGAACAGTGCATTCTCCTTGGTGTCCTGGGACAATATTTATCCTTCAAACAATGTTACAAAGACTGATTACCTTATCATTATTACATTGCTGTTTGGGGAAGCTTGCTATGTGCATTTCAAAAAGTGCTTTATGGCTATAGAATGCTTTGCAATAACAGAGGTTTTGAAAGGCGTTATTTGAATGTAATTTATTTCTATGATAAAGTCAGATTGGGCTGTGTAATGCTGGTTTGCATAATATATAATGAACATTTATTCCCTTGTTAAAGTAAAGTAAATTATATCACTTCTTCTGGTCCAATCAAAAGATATGACTGGATAATGCCCAGCATTCATGACTAGGGTGTCCATTACCAGCAAAGTGAAGCATCCAGAAAACCCCACTTCATATCGCTAGCCTTCATTTATTGTTGTTCCCTGTTCGGCATCTAATTCAGTTCTATCAATTCTTGCCAGTCCTGATGTTTTCTGACCTGAAAATAGCAGACTAAAGGGTTATGATGCTGAGGAATTCCTGAACTGTGCAGAAGAGCACTTTTCTGATCGGTATGTTTCCAACCCAACAAGAATGTAAGCAATCCTGGATCAATTCAGGGGAATGAAATAGCTCAAATGTGAAAAATAAAACTGGAAGAGGGCTAATTAACAGTGAATTGAAAAGCAACCTGATCTGGGAGAATTGGATTCAAAAGATTGACTAAAAAAAAAAGCAGTAATTGATCCATTTAAGACTTTCAAAGAAGAGATAGTTTGGGTACACATTAGGCACATCCCTGAAAAGGAGAAAGGCACAGCATCTAAAGCTAGAGCTTCCCAGATGACTGAAGGTAGAGGTTAAAATGAAACAGAAAAACAAAGCTAACGATAAATCTCGGTTCATAGTTCAGAAAAGAACCAAGCTGAATACAAAAATAGTAGATAGGAGAAACGAAAAAGGAAATAAATAGGGCAAAGAGAGTGTATGAGAACAGACTTGTGCTAACATAAAAGGGAACGCCAAAATATTTTATAAACATATAAATAGTAAAGGAATTGGTCAATGAAAAGGTGCAGCCAATTAGGAACCTTTAAAAGGAGATCTTGTGTGACAGAGGACATAGTTGAGGTACTAAATGAACACTTTGCAAATACCTTCATTAAAAAAAAAGAGGATGCTGTCAATGGATGGGATTTTCCAGCCCTTCCTGCCGGCAGGATCTTCCAGTCCTGCCGAAGTCAATAGAGATTTGAATGGCACACTGCATCTCCGTGGCAGGGCTGGAAAATCCCACCCAATATCACAGTAAAGCAGGGGCAAGTAGAGAAATTGACTTGGATAAAAAAAAAGGCCCAAACAAGATTGACAGTTCTCAAAGTACAAAAGTCACTCAGCCTGAACAGGATGCACCTTAGGTTTGCTGTGGGAAGTAAGAGTGAAAATTGCAGAGGCTCTGCCTACAATCCTGCAATCCCCCTTAGCTTTGGAAATGGTTCCAGGGAACTGGAGGATTGTAAATGTTACACTCTTGTCCCAAAGAGAGGGAGAGGGGTAAAATCAGTAATTGCAGGCCAGTCAGCTTAATGTCAATGGTGAGCAAACTTTTAGAGACATTGGCTGGATTATAAACTGGGGCCAGACTCCCCACACTCTGGCAAAAATGTCAAGGGCAAGCCCACCTCCACTTGACCAGCTCGCCCTGCTTTAATTTTCTTTACTATGAGGCGAAACTTCCACCCCTCTCCAGGAGGACGTCCTGCCTCATAAATCTTCCGACCATTTGGAAGCTGGCAGTTCTACAGTACCAGCAGCACTACACAAGAGCAGTGGCCACCGCTGGCACTGTAGCTAGGCCAAGGTTGCAGCATTCAGCAATGAATCTGGACCTACAGGTAAGACTGGGATCTTGCCTGGAGAGAAGAGGGTTGGGGGGGGTGGAAATGAGAGGGCATGTTGGACAGGGTGGTGGGGGGAGGGAAAACTGTTGGGGAGGGGGTGTCTCCAATTGTCCAATTGGCACCAGGAACCCAGAAAGGAGACACACCCTTTTTCACTGGCATCAGCCCACAGGGTAAAAGTGCAAGGATGGGACGAGGCCCTCAAGGGCCATTAATTGACCACTTAAGGACCTCAATTGGAGCACAGGAAGGCAGCCTACCCAAAGCTCATAAAATCGAGCACTTTGGGCAGGCTAGTGGCAGTCACGTCACCAATGGCATGGCATCCTATGTTACAGGACCACCCACATGCTTTCCCACCCAAGGATGCCTTGTAAAACCCAGCCCAATAATCTGGGCTGAGGGAATGCTGCAATGTTAGACATGCTGTTTTTCGAATTAGACGCCAAACCGAGGTCCTTTCTGCCATCTCAAATGGACATAAAAGACCCAATAGCCAAAATCTTCAAAGTAAGAGCAGAGGAGTTCTCCCCATGTCAATATTTAACCCTCAGCCAACATCACCAAAAATAGATTATCTGGTCATCATCACATTTGCTCTTCTGGGAGCTTGCTATGTACAAATTGGCCGCTGCATTTCTTACATTACAACAGTGGATCCATTTCATACAGTGCTTCACTGGCTATAAAGCACTTTGAAATGTCCTGAGATCATGAAAGGTGCAAGTAATGCAAGTCTTTTCCTACAGTATAGTACATACAAGGGTTTAATGGTCAGTAGTGTGCAAAGCTCTCTTTTTAAACACCAGAGGGTGCATTTTCCACACACATATTGTGGCAGAACTACTTACAGTCAAGAGCCATGAGATTAAGCACTGTTATATGTTGTATGTGCTAGACTGGGATGGAAAAAAATGCCTATTAATCAGAATCGCATAAACAGTCTGTTATCCCAAAAGCAGCAGAGAGTAAAATTTATTCCTCTGAACTTTTCCAGAAATTTGTTTTGCACATTAGGAATCTTTTTAACAACTTTGTAAAAACTTTACTCCTTTTACAGTATAACTGGAGGGCTGATCTCACAGTCTGCCCCATAAAAAATGAAATTATAAAGCTCCATTCATATCCTCAGAACTTCCCAAAGCATTTCACGGGCACAGTAACATTTTGAACTGTCATAATACAAGACACAAAGCAACCAGTTTGTGCACAGCAAGTTCCCACAAACAGCAACGTGCTAATGACCAGATAATCTGTTGTGGTGATAAAAGCAAAGAACTGTGGATGCTGGAAATCCAAAACAAAAACAGAAACAGAAATACCTGGAAAAACTCAGCAGGTCTGGCAGCATCGTCAAAACGTCAACTGTGCTATTCTCTGCCGATGCTGCCAGATCTGTTGTAGTGATGTTGGTTGAGGGATTAATATTGGCCCAGGACAGGAGGAAAAGCACCCCTACTCCTTGATTAGAAGCCATTGGATCTTTTAGGCCCAGATAAACAAGGCCTCAATTTAACATCTCTTCTGAAAGACGGCAGCTATGACAGTGCAGCACTCCCTCAATACCGTAATGTCCGTAATGGCCTGCATGCCATTGTAACGTAAAGGTGCTCGGCAGAGCAAGGGTTAACATGGGACTGGAGAATAGCACCATTCACAATATGATATATAGATTCACATGGTAATAGACTGAGAACACAGTCTGGAGAGAACACCATGCATGACAGTAACCTGGGATCTGTAAATAGTTAAAGGTTAACAATAAAGGGTTCATGTTTAAATATAAAGTCTCAAGATCTTATCATCATTGAGACATCTAAAGAACCCATAGTACAACATGGTGGCAGCGGTGGGGTCTCCTAAAAGATGAAAGGTTTTAAATTAATTTTAATTTAAATAAATGAATTTTAAACGATAAACCCAGAACAGTATCCAAAAGTAAGAAACACTAAAAGCACCTGAAGCTGAGCTAGAGAGATGGACACCTAAGAAGAAAGCTTGAAGAAAAAGTTGAAGAAACTTCACTAGACTTAGTGCAAATCTGGGATGATTCCGCCTTAAGCGCGGTAGCGGGCGAGTAAACCTGCCAGCTGCAATGGCGGTTTCTCACGCCATATCATCCCAAACCCGCCACATTAATTGTGCATTCCCAGGTATCACGCTATTTCGATGGCGTTCGGGCTCTCATTTGCCCGTCACACCATCACCTCGCCGAGCACCATATTTAAAGTGCAGCCACACGCACACCTCTCGGTGCTTCCAACCCACAACTGCTGCATGGAAGACATGGCCCTGAAAGGCAAAAAGACTGCAGCTCACAGGTTCAATGATGCATCC
The DNA here is from genome assembly GCF_964194155.1 of Cetorhinus maximus. Classification (NCBI taxonomy): domain Eukaryota; kingdom Metazoa; phylum Chordata; class Chondrichthyes; order Lamniformes; family Cetorhinidae; genus Cetorhinus; species Cetorhinus maximus. The sequence continues at coordinate 112,890,614 of NC_135887.1, read as the reverse complement.
CTAGAACGCCTTTTGGACATCGTGGGCAGCAACATCACCAATCCAGCTTGGGAGGCGGTGGCAGTGGCGGTAGCGGTGGACAGTGCAAACGCCCTGCAAAAGAGGACAGCCACCCAGTGCCGCAAGAGGATTAATGATCTCCTTCGTTCCGCCAGGGTAAGTCACTCTTCTCATCACTCTCAACTCTCACACTCAAACCCATAACACATCCACAGGGCCCTCACTCACTGCCAGTTCAAGGGACACCACCATTCATTCTTTCACGCACACCTTCATTATCCTCAACCTGTCCATGGGACCACTCACCACTCATACATGCCAGGTATATTTGTCATCTGCTTACACTCGCTCCATCTCTATTCATGCAGGACAAGCTGGCACACAACAAGAGGGAGAGGTCACAGACTGGTGAAGAAACGCCTGAAATCAAGGTCCTCACGGACTTTGAAAACAGAGCCATCCAGCTGGCCGACGATGATCTGGACCATTCCTGTGCTGATGGTGAGGTCGGCGGTGATCTACCAAGTGAGGATCCAGCGGTGAAACATCCATTAGACAACCATGCTGTGAGAAATGCGTGCTGTTTCACAGGCCACTGCCATGCACTAATTATCTCCCCTTGCTTCCGCAGGTACATCTGCCAAACAGCCAATGGACTACATGACCTAGGACCTCCAATCAAGCCTCGAAGAAATCCCTGAAGAGGAACCTGAAGGCACTCTCCTCGAAGTCCCGTCACAGCGCTCACCCACACCTTCCACCAGTGCAGAGGCACACGCCTCGGTGGGAACTGGCTTTAGAGTAGCCTCAGAATCACAACCTGGTGAGCACATTGCACTTTCTGATCCACAGCAGGCAGCAGCACTTTCTAGGTCCCCGACACTCAGAGGATTGCTGAAGGTCAGAAATCTGCTGAGTCCGAGTCAGATGAAGAGCCTCTGGACTCAGTCATGTCACAGTTGCTGGAGCTGCAAAGGCAAGTTCGGGAACATCAGGAAGGGATGTCTGCTGCAATCCTCAGATTGCAAAGCACAGTGGAAGAGTCTGTCCGCCTTCAGGCTGAGGTGATAGCGCCAGCATACCAATGCACTGAGGTCAACACAGGTAAGATGGCGGTTGCCATGGAGACCTTTGTCCAGGACGTTGCTCCTGCACTGCTGCATGGGCTGAACTCCATCGCCGACACCATATTTGGCCTCCAACAGTGTGTACGTGAGAGGGGTGCGGGGCAGTCCAGTCTCACTCCAGCTACCCATTCTCTTCAAGGGGTCAGTCAGGGAACCCCAGGCACCCATAAGGAGCAGCATCAGCAGGTGTACCCCCAGAGGCCATCCATCCAGGTGACTCCGGGAATGCCCGGCCTATCCGAATCACCTCTTCCTGTGGCCTCAGCAGCTCCAAGGAGGTTGCCACTGCCAAACACCAGCACCCTGAAAGCAGGATGGGGCCTTCCAGGTCTTGGCCCTCCAGAGGATGCCCACCAAGGTCATCACAGACAGAGCATAGCAGTCAGCAGGCTGCCTCCACCTCCTATGTGATGTCCAGGGAGCAGGTTTAGGAAGGTCAAGTAGATGTAACTCTTTTGTTACAAAACAAATAAACTAAATTAACAAATCAAGGGACAAAGTAAAAGGCAGCCTCTTAAAGGGAAATTACAAAAACAAAAGACAAAATGCAAAGGAACCTTACCAACATTAAATCAAAATGTGATTAAAGGGGCCGATAAAACACCCCAGTGCCCACTGGGCATGGAAGGCCTCGACGGTGCCAGGGCAGACACCACGTGCTCCTTCTCCAGGGACACCCGGCAGCAAACATAGCATGGAAGAGGGGCAGACAGTTGGGTCAATGGCCCCTTCGATCGCCCGCTGCCTGGACCTGTTAATGGCCAACTTGGCCAGGCCCAGGAGCAAGTTCACGAGGAGGTCCTCCTCCGTCCTGGCCCCCCTCTGCACCAGGTCAGGAGCGTGGGAATTCAAAACAACAATAAAAGGTTTTTCAAGAAATTAAAAAGGGGGTGCAGCCTACAACAACCAACATACACGTGGTCCACAGACCCCACAAGGCCGCAAAAGATGCAGGCATCTTGGGAGTCCGTGAACCGACACATCCTGCGATTATACGGGACTGCTGTGTGCAACACTCACCACCCCAGGTCCCTGATGAAAAGTGGGAGGACACCCACTGGGGACCTCCACCGCTGGACGCCAACAAGGCAAGCCAGGGCATGTCTGAGCATCAGGCAGGAGCAAGGAAGTGAAGGGTGTGCAGCAGCAGTCCATGCAGGAAACCCCTCCACACTGTGCTAAAGGGCACAGAGGGCATTTCCATGAAGCAATTCAGGTTGCAGGGCACTGGCTCCCCAGGGAGGGTTTGGGGCCCATGTAGAATTCCGTCTGAACAGGTGCGCGCTCAGACGGAAGACCACCACGCACCTGCGCCACCTCGAGGCCCAAGCACGACCGTCCTAAAGTCTTGAATGGCATTGGCTGCGAGCCAAACGTGCGATGCACCAACTCCTGTGGTAGCATCCAGCCCACTCCTCCGCCGCCCAGCACGTCCACGATCCTGGTCACCCCGGCAGCCACAGCCCTCCTCTCCGCCAGCCACTGAAAAAGGCAGAGGTGCGGATTCCTAAGCAGCGGCTCTCTAATGATAGCCGCTGTTCCTGATGGCGGAGAGCTGTGTTGCGAGGCGACCATGTTCCAGACTTGATCGGGTCCTGGTAAAAGACGGGCAACACCTGCAAGGAGCCACCAAGGCCCCTCAGGTCTACAAACAAGAGCTGCACGTCCTAATTCAGGCCGTGCACCTGGTGGAAGAAATACGTCGCCAGGGCACACCATCTCGGAGGGGGCTTGACAAAAAGGTGTCGCTGCAGGGCCTGAAGGTGGAAAGTCACCACCTGGGTGTACAGGCGTACCAGTGCCTGACCGGTCTCCCTAAATGGGAGACTCAGAACCTCAGCAGTGACCCAGTGCAGCCTTCTGTCCCAGAAGAAGTCAATGAGCATTCTCTGGATTTTTGTGACAAAATCCAGGGGAGCAGACAAAGTGACCAGCTGGTACCACAACATGGCGACCATCAGCTGGTTTATGACCAGCAATCGACCCCAGTGAGACAGCACTCAGAGCAGTCCTGTCCAGTGCCGCAGCCAAGTGGTGACTTTGGCTTCCAGTTCCTGCCAGAACGCTGGCCAGGATTCTTCAGCAGGGCAGAGGTGGACCCTCAGGTAGAGGAGGCTGGTCCCTCTTCAAGTGAAAGGCCTGAGCTCCTCGGGTAGGGGATCCATCTGCCACTGACTGACCAGAAGTCCAGAACACTTGTCCCAGTTGGATCCTGGCAGAGGGCGGGGAGAGTAGACCTCCTGGCATTTGCGCATCCTCCGCAGGTCAGCCTGAACATGAGGATATGTCATCGGCGTAAGCCGAGAGGGCCACCCCGATGTCCGGTCCGCGCAGAACCAATCCCGACAACCTCCTCCATAAGAGACGCAGGAAAGGCTCCATGCAGATAGAATATAATTGGCCAGACAGGGGGCAGCCCTGATGCACTCCCCTCCCCAAAGCAAAGGAGCGTCAACAGGGACCCGTTAACCTTAACTAGACACTCTGCAGCAGCGTACAGAAGTCAGATCCGGGCAACAAAATGTGTCCCGAATCTGAAAGGGCTCGCAGAGTCCTGAGTAAATATTCATGATCCACTCTATCAAATGCCTTCTCCTGGTCAAGAGACAGGAAGGCTCTCGACAGACCAGTCCTCTGGGCAAAATGGATAACGTCCCGGACCAAATGAATATTATCAAAGATGGTGTGGCATGGGATGGTACAGAACTGGTCAGGGTGGATCATGTGGTCCAGCACGGTGCCAAGGCAAGAAGACATTGCCCTGGCAAAGATCTTATAATCCATGCTGAGGGGGGAGACCAGGCACCAGTTTTTAAGATGGCAGAGATCCCCCTTCTTAGGTAGCAGAGCAATCACGGTCTTGTGCCATGAGAGGGGCATCTCCCTGGTAGCGATACTCTCACCCAGGACCCCCGTGTAGTCCTTCCCCAGGACGTCCCAGAACGCCCTGAAGAATTCCATGGTCAGCCCATCAAACCCCGGGGATTTGCCCCTGGAGAGGCTGTCGAGGGCGCCGGTCAGTTCCCCCAGACTTATAGGGGAGTCAAGCTTTCCGGTGCCCTCCAGCCGACCAGCGGCAGGTCCTATCACAAAACTCTGCGAGCGTCCGAGAGTGGACAGATTCAGAGAGAACAGGGCAGTGTAATAGTCTTGGGCGATGGCCCTGATGCCCTCCGGATCTGAGACAAGGGATCTGTCATCGGCCAGCAGCGTAAGGAGCTGCTGACGGACCCCGTGCCTTTTTTCCAGCGAGAAGGGGGAGCCGCAGTCCAGGTTCTGGAGGAACTAGATCCGTGACCTCACATACGTGCCACGGGACCCGACCAATTGCAGGTCCCACAGCGCGCCCTTCTTCTCTTCGTGTGCCAGCCACAGAGCCGGGTCCGCGTCGGGCTGATGGAGACATGTCTCCAGGTCCCGCAGCGTGCCCTTCTTCTCTTCGTGTGCCAGCCACAGGGCCGGGTCCGCGCCGGGCTGATGGAGACGTGCCTCCAGGTCGAGCACCTCCTTCTCCAACTCTTCGATCCTGGATTTCCATCTCTTTGTTGACCCCCTCGCGTACTCCTGACAGAAAGCGCGGACATGAGTCTTGCCCACGTCCCACCATAGCCTCAAGGAGGGGAAGCCTCCCCACTTCCTTCTCCAGCTCGCCCAGAAACGTTGGAACGAGTCCAGAAACCGCTCGTCCTCCAGCTGCAGGTTATTAAAGTGCCAGTACGCGGACCCCCTCCGAACGCAGGACAGAGCGAGCTCCGCCCACACCAGATGGTGGTCCGTGCACGGCACCTGCCGCACAGAAGCTGACAGAACACAGAGGATCCAACAGAGGCCGCTGGTGAGAAGTGACTGAAGCATTCTGGGAGAAGTCACCGCAGCCACCGTGATTCAGGATGGAATCGAGGAGAAGGACTCTTGCACTCAACAGGAGGAAGAGCATCCAACAGAGGGTGCTGGTGAGAAGTGACTGAAGCATTCTGGGAGAAGTCACCGCAGACACCGCAACTCAGGAGGGAATCGAGGAGAAGGACTCTTGCACTCAACAGGAGGAAGAGCATCCAACAGAGGGTGCTAGTGAGAAGTGACTGAAGCATTCTGGGAGAAGTCACCGCAGACACCGCGACTCAGGAGGGAATCAAGGAGAGGGACTCTTGCACTCAACAGGAGGAAGAGCATTTCAACAGAGGGCGCTGGTGAGAAGTGACTGAAGCATTCTGGGAGAAGTCACCGCAGACACCGCGAATCAGGAGGGAATTGAGGAGGGCCCATTGTCAAAGAACGGAATAGCCCCAAACATTACATTGCTGTAGTGTTTCCATCCCTCCCTCCTCCTCAAACATAAAACAAAAGACAGAGACGAAGAGGCAGTGCCTTCAGGAGTGCACCAGACCTGCGAGGGACACTCTTCTGAAAGTGGATTTTAAAGAAAAAGCAGCTGATTGGTGAGTAAATCCTGAGAGCAGACTCGGTGGGAGGAGCACCGGAGCGGTGAATATAAATCTAGCTTACCTCGGGGATTCGTGGCATTGCCTCCAGGGAGCAGACTCGGAGGGAGGAGCACCTGAGCTGTGACCTCGAGGCATAGTAACTAAAGCCAAATCTGAAAAAGTGACATCACAGGAAAGCTGTGACCTGATTGGTTGGTAGGAAATCTGCACCAAATTTGAAAAAAAAACACTGCAAAGCTAATTAATAAATTAATTATCAAAGTCAAAATGGCTGGACAGGTGATGTGCTGTAGCTATATGATGTGGGAGCTGGCAGATCCCATTGCGAGCTGCAGTGACCACATCTCCAGCAACTGTTGGTTGCTGGAGGAACTCCGGCTCAGAATTGATGAGCTGGAGTCCGAGCTCCGGATGCTGTGGCACATCCGGGAGGGGGAGAGTTACCTGGACACTTTGTTTCAGGAGGTGGTCACACCCGGTGGATTAAGTACCTCAAGTTCGGTCAGTGGTCAGGGTCAGCAGGGTGTGACTGCAAGTGAGGCAGGTAGAGGGATCCTGTGTTCAGGAACAGAGGAGCCTCAGCTCTTGACCTTGTCCAACAGGTACGAGGTACTTGCTCCCTGTGTGGATGAGGAAGAGGGCTGTAGGGCGGATGAGCCAGCTCACCACGGCACCGTGGCACAGGAGGCCATTCAAGAGGGGGGAGCAAAAAGACAAGTGGTAGTTGTAGAGGATTCTATAATTAGGGGAACTGATAGCATCCTTTGTAAGCAGGATCGAGAGTCCCGCATGGTATGTTGCCTGCCCGGTGCCAGGGTGAGGGACATCTCTGATCGGCTTGAAAGGATATTGGAGAGGGAAGGGGAGGATCCAGTTGTTGTGGTCCACGTTGGGACAAATAACACAGGTAAGACTAGGAAAGAGGACCTGTTTGGGGATTATCAAGAACTAGGATCTAAATTAAAGAACAGGTCCTCAAGGGTTATAATCTCTGGATTACTACCCGAGCCATGTACAAATTGGCATAGGGACGTGAGAATAAGGGAAGTAAACACGTGGCTAAAGGAGTGGTGCGGGAAAGAGGGGTTCCATTTCGTGGGGCACTGGCATCAGTATTGGAACAGGAGGGATCTGTACCGTTGGGATAGACTCCACCTGAACCGATCTGGGACCAATGTTCTAGCAAAAAGGGTAAATAGGGTGGTCAACAGGACTTTAAACTAGAAAGTGGGGGGGTGGGGGGAAGGGTAAAACTCCAAGAAGTATGACTAATGGGAAACAAAGCAGCAGGTTAGCGTGTGGGGGGGTGGATTCAACTTCATGGAAAATTATGAAAAAACTGAAAAGAAAGGAGAGCCCAGGAGAGGCTATTAAAGTCCCCAGAACACAAAATAGGACAGAGTGTTTGGAAAAGGCTAGGAATCTAACTTCAAGCACATCAGATATAGGGACGACAATAAGAAAGGGGACTGGAAATACAGGACTGAAGGTGTTGTATCTGAATGCACGCAGTATATGAAATAAGGTAAATGAGCTTGTGGTGCAGATTGAAATTGGCAGGTATGATGTGGTGGGCATCACGGAGACATGGCTGCAAGGGGATCAGGACTGGGAGCTAAATATCCAAGGATATACATCCTATCAAAAAGATTGGCAGGTTGGCAGAGGGGGTGGGGTTGCTTTGTTAGTGAGAAATGAAATTAAATCGATAGCAAGAAATGACGTAGGGTCAGATGATGTAGAATCTGTGTGGGCAGAGTTGAGGAACCGCAAAGGTAAAAAAAAACATAATGGGAGTTATGTACAGGCCTCCGAACAGTAGTCAGGATGTGGGGCACAAGATACACCAGGAGATAGAAAAGGCATGTAAGAAAGGCAAGGTTACAGTGATCATGGGGGATTTCAATATGCAGGTAGACTGGGAAAATCAGGTTGATAGTGGATCCCAAGAAAAGGAATTTGTGGAATGTCTACGAGATGGCTTTTTGGAGCAGCTTGTGGTGGAGCCCACTAGTGAACAGGCAATTCTATATTTAGTGATGTGTAATGAGGCAGATTTGATAAGGGAGCTTAAGGTGAAGGAACCCTTAGGAGGAAGTGACCATAATATGATAGAATTTACCCTGCAATTTGAGAGAAAAAATAACGGTATTACAGTTGAATAAAGGCAACTGCAGAGGCATGAGGGAGGAGCTGACCAGAATTGACTGGGAGATGAGACCAGCAGCAAAGACAGTGGAACAGCAATGGCAGGAGTTTCTGGGAGTAATTTGGGAGACACAGCAAAACTTCATCCCTAAGAAGAAGTATACTAAAGGGAGGACGAGGCAACCATGGCTAACAAGGGAAGTCAGGGACAGCATAAAAGCTAAAGAGAAAGCATACAATGCGGCAAAGAGCAGTGGGAAACCAGGGGATTGCGAAGCCTACAAAGACCAACAGAGGACAACTAAAAAAGAAATAAGGAGGGAGAAGATTAAATATGAGGGTAAACTAGCCAGTAATATAAAAGAAGATTGCAAGAGTTTTTTTAGATATATGAAGGGTAAGAGAGAGGCAAAAGTGGACATTGGGCCGCTGGAAAATGACGCTGGAGAAGTAGTAATGGGGAACAAAGAAATGGCGGAGGAACTGATTAGGTACTTTGCATCAGTCTTCATGGTGGAAGACACAAGTAACATCCCCAAAGTTCAAGAAAGTCGGGGGGGCAGAGGTGAGTATGGTGGCCATTACCAAGGAGAAGGTGCTAGGAAAACTGAAAGGTCTAAAGGTGGATCAATCACCTGGACCAGATGGATTACACCCCAGAGTTCTGAAGGAGATAGCTGAAGAGATAGTGGAGGCATTAGAGGTGATCTTTCAGGAATCACTGGAGTCAGGGAGGGTCCCAGAGGACTGGAAAATCGCTAATGTAACCCCCCTGTTTAAGAAGGGAGTGAGGCAAAAGACGGGAAATTACAGGCCGATTAGCCTGACCTCAGTCGCTGGTGAGAATTTAGAGTCCATTATTAAGGATGAGATTTCAGAATTCTTGGAAGTGCATGGTAAAAAAGGGCAAAGTCAGCATGGTTTCGTCAAGGGGAGGTCATGCCTGACAAATCTGTTAGAATTCTTTGAGGAGGTAACGAGTAGGTTAGACAAAGGAGAGCCAATGGATGTTATCTACTTGGACTTCCAGAAGGCCTTTGACAAGGTGCCGCACTGGAGGCTGCTCAGTAAGATAACAGCCCATGGTGTTAGAGGCAAGGTACTAGCATGGGTAGAAGATTGGCTGTCTGGCAGGAGGCAGAGAGTGGGGATAAGGGGGTCCTTCTCAGGATGGTGGCCGGTGACTAGTGGAGTTCCGCAGGGGTCAGTGTTGGGACCACAACTTTTCACTTTATACATTAATGATCTAAATGAAGGAACTGAGGGCATCCTGGCTAAGTTTGCAGATGATACAAAGATAGGTGGAGGGACAGGTAGTATTGAGGAGGCGGGGAGGCTGCAGAAGGATTTGGACAGGATAGAAGAATGGGCAAAGAAGTGGCAGATGGAATACAACATGGGGAAGTGTGAGGTCATGCACTTTGGTAGGAAGAATAGAGGCATAGACTATTTTCTAAATGGGGAGAGAATTCAGAAATCTGGAGTACAAAGGGACTTGGGAGTCCTAGTCCAGGATTCTCTTAAGGTTAACTTGCAGGTTGACGCGGTAGTTAGGAAGGCAAATGCAATGTTGGCATTTATTTCGAGAGGACTAGAATATAAAAGCAGGGATGTGCTGCTGAGGCTTTATAAGGCTCTGGTCAGACCTCATTTAGAATATTGTGAGCAATTTTGGGCCCTGTATCTCAGGAAGGATGTTCTGGCCCTGGAGAGGGTCCAGAGGAGGTTCACGAGAACGATCCCAGGAATGAAAGTCTTAATATATGAGGAACGTTTGAGGACTCTGGGTCTATACTCAATGGAGTTTAGAAGGATGAGGGGGAATCTGATTGAAACTTACAGAATACTGAAAGGCCTGGATAGAGCGGACGAGGGGAAGCTGTTTCCATTAGTAGGAGAGACTAGGACCCGAGGGCACACCCCAGAGCAAAGGGAAGACCTTTTAGAACAGAGATGAAGAGAAACTTCTTTAGCCAGAGAGTGGTGAATCTATGGAATTCATTGCCACAGAAGGCTGTGGAGGCCAGGTCATTGAGTGTATTTAAGACCGAGATAGATAGGTTCTTGATTGGTAAGGGGATCAAAGGTTACGAGGAGAAGGCGGGAGAATGGGGTTGAGAAACTTATCAGCCATGATTGAATGGCAGAGCAGACTCAATGGGCCGAATGGCCTAATTTCTGCTCCTATGTCTTATGGTCTTATGACACAAACACCTTGGAAACGTAAAGGTGGTCGAGTTTGGACGCACCGACTGTAGGCAACACTAAAGTGAAAACACTGGAGTCAGGATGGAGATGTCACCAGACGTCCACCAAGTCGAAGGACCCACCCAGGTCCCTCAGCTTACTCACGCCTGGCGAGTGGTACTGGGCACCGAGATTGTCCCTGGCCTCGAGGGTATAATTGAATTCCTCCCTGAGGACGACGCACTCGCCCGTGTCGATGTAGCCCAGATGAGCGGACACTTCTCAAAGAAGCTCCCTTGCTGCTGCATGCCCAGGGGAGGGTACACATTCACAAAGCCCCGCACCCCCTAGGTGCACAGTAAGGTGCAGCAACCGGCCTGGCACCAGCTCCTTGATCCGCAAGATCTCCGGCTGAAAACGTGGGGCGAACAAGATAGCCACCCCTCCAGAATTGGGGCTAGGTGACTCATGGAGGCCCTTTCTCTCCACTCCAGGAGCCACGTAGCTTTGTCTCCCGGAATGGTATGGGTTTCCTGCAGGAAGCACACCACATACTTCCCATCCCTGAGGACCGAGAAGTTCTGGAACCTGCGCTGTGCGTCCCTGCTGCCATTGATGTTGAGGCTGGCTATGGTAGTCTTCATTGTCAGAAGTATCTGCTACCATCACCATGCCTAATGTAAGAAGGAGAGGACTATTTTAATCCTTCCTCTCCTTCAGGAGCCCAGTGAGAAATGTGTGGACTCTTCTCATAATGTTCCAGTCCAGCCCAGGGTCCTTGAGAGCCTCGCGGATGAACCAGAACACAAGAGGAAAAAAATGCCACCAGTCCAGGGCCGACTGGACCCTGTCTCGGCGACCGTGATTACTCGCTAAAAAACCCTGGAGCTCCCGTAAAGGAATGAGGGGAGAATCAGTGGGGGGAACCAGGGGATCCACCACCTCACCTGACAACAACTCTAAGTCGTCCCCAGTGCTCACCACCGAAACTCTGTCCTCCTCCAGGTTGTCGCCTCCAGCTTCCCCCCCACCACCCACCCCTTCCCCCCCCGTAATGAGGGTGGAGGCTGGTTCGGAGCTGCCAGTCGGCTCCACCTCCACCTCAATCCCACCCCTAGGATCAAGGCCAGAGGAGTCTTCTCTGGTCTCCTCTCGGGGCTCTGGGTCAGAGGGTGACAGCGGCTCAGAGACCCACGCTGCCTCAGACACCGGGTCGCCAGGCAAATCCAGAAAAAGTTCCAGGCCCAAAACAGTCGTGCCCAGATGGAGCAGGGAGGACCTCCTCGCTACTGCCACCCAATTACCCAGCAATTAGGGAATCACTGCGGCCCCTGGCGGGCCAGACAACATCTCGAGGGTATAGGGCGGGTCAGGGCGGGGTGTCGTCTCAAGGGCGATACCCTCACCGACCACCGAGGGGCCCTGCTCGGGACCACGGCAAAGAATCAGCAGGTTGGGCTCCCCCCAGACGGCAAAGCAAGGACTTATAGGTCAGAGATGCCACCACCTATTCATCGGGGGAGGAAACACAACATACCTCACGAGTCATGAGATCTTCCCCCTCCGAGGGAGGGGTGACGCCTCTTCCAGGGTAGGTTGGGGAGACCTCCAGTTGCAAGGCCTCCAACGCCTCGTCCAGCTGCTCCTGGCCCTTCACCCTCTGGGACTTTGGCGGGTTTACCCTCTCCAGTAAGACCACCAGCTCAGGATCGTACGCCCCACCGCCGCCAGACCTGGGAACCCGTGCGGGGACGACGCCGGGCCCAGCACATGGCACTGAGGCGCACACGGGCCCGAGAGCACACGCATTCACGACGCCAAGGTCGGATGATTTTTGTCCCCCCCCGAGCCGGTGTCTTCAGGGGTTTGGAGTTCAGGTTGGTTTTGGAGGGTCTCGGAGGTGAGAGGGGGGCTACCTCCAGGTGGCAAGTCCTCCTCCGCGCCTTCTTCCGGCGCGGGCTCTCTCCCACCACTCGCCGGCAGCCAAGATGGCGATGGCTGACAGTGGCACCTCGCTTTGTGGGGAGGAAGACAGAGCGGTGGCAGGGGGAGGAGCAGCAGTGCCAGCCATGGCTCCCTGGATAGTACTGGTGGCCTTGGAGGTGGGGCAATTCTTCCTCACATGCCCCACCCCCTTGCCGGAATGGCACTGCACACCATCCACCGACCAAACGATCCGGTAGGTGGCCCCCTCAAGGGTAATAATCAAAGCCCCCCCTCTGTGCACTCCTCCCGGGCCAGGCGAACAAAAACCCAGTGCTGGAAGGAGTACACATGACCAAGGCTCGGGTTCTTTAGGCCAAGCGGGATCGGCGCCATCCCCGACCTCAGCTCCCCCAGGTGACAAATTTGGAGGAGGAGGAGCTCATTGGGGACGATAGACAACATGAGCCTCTGGGCAGTGGCCTCCAGAGGGTCCACCGCCAGGAACATCCTGCCCACTGTGAGCCCCTTTTTGAGGGCGAGGTGCACCGCCCGCTCGGCTTTTAAAAATAATACGTCCTACTCATACATTTTCAAGGCTGTGACTATGGCCGTGGGGCCGACAACCCCGGCCAGAGCCTTCACGCAGGCCTCAATGGTCATTGTGGGGTGGGTGCAGCACTTCACCCCAAGCTGACACATCAGCAATTTAAATGGTGAGGAGGCCGCAGGGGCCGAAGAGGCCACCGCCCCCACATAGGTGGCCCAGGAGGGCCCCACCACCAGCGAATATGGTGCTGGCATCAGGGAGTGCTACACCCACCCCGATCCAGGCAAAATACACAGAACAAACAGAACGAATGGGGAGTGGGAATAGAGGGAGAAAGAGGGAGAGGAGGAGGGGGAGACAGAGGAGACAAAGGCAGGCAGGTGCCCTGATGTTTCTTGAGATGTTTTACTGCCAGGGGGTGGGGGGAGTCTTCTCCTGAGCAGCTAGCACTGCCCAGGCACAGTTCAGGAACAATGGTAGATGTCCTTGGATGCAGCTGGCTTTGGGCAGCACTAGCTAGCCCAGGTGAGGCAAGGGAGGGCAGAGCAGGGTGGAGGTTTTCTTTCCCCCTTTTAAAACTTAGTCAGTCACTGCCCTCCATTCTGAAGAAAGCAGGTCTTCCTTCCCTCCCCCTGCAGGCAATCAATCAGTTGCAGTTCTTTTCTCCCCCAGGAACCCACCGCTGGCACAGCAAAAGTCCTACCCTCTGGCTGGAGTTATGTCCTCTCCCCTCCAGCTCTCTCCAGACTCCCACTCCCAGGCTCTTCAGGCCTTGCAAGGCCCCACCCTGCAGCAGCAGATTGAAGGGGTCCCCAGAAAGAAAAAGTCCAACTCCCCGAATTCCTTTTCTTCTCCGTATGAACAGTAGTCTTCTTCTTCCAAGTGAAGGTGAGTAAACAAAACCTCCAGAGCAGTAGCAGCAGCTACAGCCAGCGCACAGTAACAGTTCCCACTCAGGCAGGAATGAGCTGTGCCTGAGCCCAATCAAGAAGCTGTAAGCTCCACAGCCTGGGCACAGTCACTTGTGCACAATGTTCAACATTGTCAATAAACTCCCAAGAATGTCTCCCTGTCAATGGCTCCTTGTTCTGATGAGCAGTGTTCGTGTCACTCAGAAGTGAAACCTTTCTGCATAAGATAAAGGCAGGTGTCTCAGTCCAGGGCCTCTTCCCTGTGCTTTGTGTAGCCTTCAGACCAAAGTGATGGCCCAGCCTCACACTCCCTGGTCATATTAGTGATGCCTGCACCTCGACAGTGCTTATCATTGCTGCCAGAATGTCGTGGCCAGATGTCACAGAGTTCCATCATTCCCTCTGTGTACTCTCAGCAACTTTGAGGTGGGGCTGGCCCCCATCTCTTCGGCATCTGTAACCAGTGATGCTGTGTACCTGAAGGGCTCAGGTGCTGAAGGCTGACAAAGGATCAGGTGCATTTAAAGTCTCATGGCTACATCTCCATGATATGGCCCTGATCACAGAGCGCAAGCAAGCTTCCCTCGGCCAGACAGGAGTCAGGCATGCTCAAAGGCTATGTGAAGATCTAGGGAGTGTCCTCACTACATGTCATCATCGTTCTCCTGCAACTGAGTGACTATTAAGGCCTCCACGGAGCCTCAATAACAGGACCATTATCACAGAGGATATTCACGCTACCATAAGCCAGACTAGAGTCAAACATTCATAAATGCAATGTGAGGATCCATGGTGTCTCTTCACTGCATGTCGTCATCATCCTGCACAAAGTCCCAAGCGGGCCTGCTTTGTCTAGCTAGTGCGCGGGCCTCATTGCCGTCATCGTCGCCTTCAAGGACCTCCTCACCCTCATCACCATTGACATCCTCCTCATCAGAGGAGACCTCCAGCTCCTGCATCTTCTCCTCAGCCAGCTCCTCTCCCTGTTGCAGTGCCAGGTTGTAAAGGGCGCAGCAGGCGACGGCGATGCATGACACTCTCTGTGGACTATATTGCAGGGCTCCACCAGACCGGTCCAGGCACTGGAACCTCATATTCAGCATCCCGATGGTCTGCTCAACCAAGTTGCAAGTTGCAGCATGAGCCTCGTTATACCTTTGCTCTGCTGCAGCCTGAGACTGCTGCAAGGCTATCATCAGCCACGTCCTCTGTGGATAGCTCTTGTCCTCTAGGAACAAACCTTGCAGCCTCTGTGGACCCTGGAAAACGTAAGGGATCTGCGACTGACTGAGAATGTAGGAGTCGTGGACACTCCCTTAGCAGAATGGTCCCAGATTTGCACGAAGTGTGGTAAAATGATGTTTTACCCGCCGGCCGCGATCGCGGGTTTTCACGCTGTATCATCTCAAACCCGCTGCATTCCTTTTGCATTCCCAGGAAATATGCGGTTTCCATGGCAGGTGGGCTCTCATTAACCTGCCACACCATCACCTCGCTGCTTCATCACGCCAGGCATAATGTTTAAAGTACAGCCGCGCTCAGTGCTTCCAGCCCAGGACTGCAGCAAAGAAGACATGGCCCCAAAAGACAAGAATATTGCAGCCCTCGAGCGCCTTTTGGACACCGCGGAGGCCCGCTGTGATGTCCTCTAACCCCTTTCTGGACACAGGAGGGGCAACTACATTACCACTCCGGCTTGGTAGGTGATGGCAGTGGTGGTCAGTGCCAATATTGCACAGAAGAGATTGGCCATCCAATGCAGATAGAGGATGAATGATCTCATCCGTGCAGCCAGGGTATGGCAGCCATCTGATCACTCTAAACTCACACGCTCAAGCCCATCACACATTCACTGGCATCTCATTAACTGTCAGCTCAAGGGACATCACCACCCATTCTCACACACACACACCCTCACATGCCCATCTGGCCTCATCTCCTCTGCAGACTGCCTCGTCAACCCTCACCATCTAGAGGCCACTTGCACAGATCAAGATGTGCCCCCACACACACCCTGGGATACCCTCCTTCCCAAGTACAGCCCTCGTCCTGCAGCCTCTTACCTTGCCGAAGGCCATTTCTCCCCCTTCCTCAAGCAAGACCTCACCTAGCAGCCATTGAAAAGCCACCCACATATGGCTGATCTGGTAGGCAGAGGCCTACCTCTGAGCCCCCCTAAAAGTGATGTGGTGTTGTTTGTGATACCTGGCGCTGATGACTGCCAATGCTGACTGGAACAAGGTAGGCAAACAAACCTTGAAGTCCCGAGTGAAGTGCAGCCCCCGCCAGGTGCATGTCGCTAATGTGCTGTTGTAAAAAATGTCGGCAAGTTTTCCCGCCGACGTGGGCAGACACAATAGCAGGGAGGGATAAGCCTGGCAGGCTGGCTTTATACTGATATGCTGTATTACAATCAGGTTCCTGACGTTCGATGGCGGGAAATGCGGCCCGCCATAGGCAGGCTGAGCGGACGATCGCAAACTGGTTTTGGACCATTGTGAAACTGATTGGACCATATTGTCCACTCACGCCACCGAACATGGCCGAACCCGGTGGGCACGGGAAATCCCGGCTCCGGAAGCCTCGCACAGATCTGCAGGATACAGTCGTGGTGGTCGCACACCAGCTGCACATTCAGCGAATGGAAGCCCTTGCGGTTGACATAGTTGACCCCTTGTTCCAATGGAGATCTGAGTGCCACATGAGTGCAGTCAATTGCATCCTGCACCTGTGGGAAACCCAAGATCTGGCCAAATGCAATTGCTCTTGTATCCTGGCTCTCTTGGTCCCGGGCAAAATGCACAAATTTGCGTGCCCTTGCGAAGATGACATCCGTGACCTCATGGATGCATTTGTAGATGGAGGCTTGTGATAGCCCACAGACATCACCTGTGGAGCCCTGAAAGGAGCCACTGGTGTAAAGATTAAGTGGCATGGTCACTTTCACGGCCACTGGCATTGGATGCCCTCTATTTAGCCGTGGTGTCAACAGCAAGTAGCTGGCAGATGTGGCCAACCAGTTCCCTAGGCATGCACAGTCTTCAGCGACACTGGTTGTCTGCAGAAATGAAAGGCGGGTTCTATAGACCCTGGGTCTAGCTAGGTGCCGACCAACAACAGCTTGCTGTGGTTCTTCAGTGGCGTGTGCAGGAGCCCCAGCTGCCCCTTCTTGCTGAGGGTGCTGCTCCTCTCTCTGCGCAGCCAGGGACCTCTGTCACTCTATTCTCTGTCGTCTCCACTCTCTGCATGCCACGAGGCTCCATGGTCCTGATGTACTCCTCCTGCAGGATGAAGGAGAGAGATGCATGATATGCTGTATTAGCATGAGTGTACTAAGAACCTCTCTTGGTTAAGTCTGAAGGCCCCTTAATGCATTCCAGAGAATGCTGGCCACAAGTTAGATGGCTAGAGTTTAGGGCGCTGTATGGCTGCCTGAAACCCCAACCATCTCTGCTCCACTCCTCCTGACCGATTGGCAGCAGCTTTGCCCATTGGACTGTATGCTGTGCTCTCAGCTCAGGTGCAGGCATTCTCCTAACCCGCGCTGCAAGGCTGCGCTGTTAGCTTGAACCATGGGGGAGACTGGTCTAAACCGGGATGATTACATGGCAAGGGACTGTGAGCACCTCCACTAGCAACTGCTCCATGGCCAGCCTTAGCAAGTAGATTGTACAACCTGCCCAGTTGTACAACTGTTCTGCAGTCCACTAAAACGCTCATTAGTTTGCAGTTTGTGCCCGAAGGGTGAAAAGCTCTGGAGCACTTGGTGGCAATTTCATGCCTCTGCGTTGCTTGAGTGGGCAGATAAGCTAGAGACACGGCTCCACGCATGTCAATGTGGCTGCGTCTGAACTGTCTCAGCTGTAGAGGAATGGTTCCTTTATACAAGGTTTCCCTAATGCGTGGCCACTTCCCTCCCCACAACCCTGCACACACTTGTGCACTACCTTCAACCACAGGGCAACCCTTGTCCCCACCCCCCAAGTCGCCTGAAGTGCAGGGCAGCCCTTGCCCACCCCCTGCCATCGCCCCAACGCACCTCAACCTTGAAGTCCAACAGGCAACCCGGGCGAACGCTGTGCAACATTACTGTGCATTCACCTCCAAGTGCAGCCCGCCAAGTGCATGCCTTATATATGCTGTTGTGAAGCACATGAACATGAGCAGACGATTCAGCAGGAGAGAGGGGGGCGGGGGGGGGGGGGGGGGGGGGGGGTCGTGGATGATTCCGCCGGGTTGACCTGTTAGAGAAAGGGCTTTATAATAAATAGAGGGCTGGAGGGTTCTGGGGTGGGGATATGTAGGCTTAAAAAGCAAAAGGATTTGGCAGCATTGCAGGGCAGCTATTTGGGTAATGATACCCAGAGTGTGACAGGAAAGGACAGACTGTAAAAGCAAATAGGCTCAAAGGAGGAAAAAATGGTAAAATGGCAAAATTAATGGCTCTTTACTTAAATGCACATAGTATTTGGAACAGAATGAATGGATTAATGGAACAAATAAAGGTTAGTGGGTATGATCTTATAGCCATTACAGAGACATAAATACACAGAGATCAAAGCTGGGAACTAAATATTCAGGGTTATGTGACTTTTCGAAAGGACAGGCAGGAAGGAAAGGGTGATGGGATAGCTTTGTTAATACAAGATGGAATAAGTGCAATTGCAAGAAATGATCTTGGATCGGAAGATGTAGAATCCATATGGGTGACGGTAAGAAATAACAAGGGGAAGAAGAAACTTGTGGAAGTAGTCTATAGGCCCCCTAATAGTAGCTATATGTAGGACAGAGAATAAATTAGGAGATCATGAGGGCATATAAAAAAGGCAGTACATTAATCATGGGTGACATTAATCTTCATGTAGATTGGGAAAATCAAATTGGCAGAGGGAGCCATGAGTAAGAATTCATAGAGTGTATTCGGGACAGTTTCCTACCAGGATCCAACAGGGATCAGGCTATTTTGGAGCTGGTAATGTGTAATGAGGCGGGTTTGATAAATGATCTCGGAGTAAAAGATCCCCTAGAAAACAGTAACCATAACATGGTAGAATTTTGCATTCAGTTTGAGAGTGAGAAACTTGGGTCGGAAGCAACTGTGCTAAAATTAAATAAAGGTAATTACAATGGAATGAGGGCAGAGTTGGCTGGAGTGGACTGGGGAAGGAGTTTAGCAGAAAAGACGGTTGATGAACAATGGCAGACGTTTAAGAAAATAGTTATGACTCACAACAAAGATATATCCCAGTGAGGAAGAAGGATTCAAAGAAGGTGATAAACCAACCATGGTTAACCAAGGAAGTTAAGGATAGTGTCAAATTGAAAGAAAAAACATACAGCATGGCAAAGATTAGTTGTAAGCCAGAGGATTGGGAAAGTTTTAAAAACCAACAAAATTTGACCAAAAAATAAATAAAGAGGGAGAAAATAAACTTTGAGGGTAAACTAGCAATCAGTATAAAAACAGACAGTAAGAACTTCTTTAAATATATAAAAAGGAAGAGAGAGGCCAAAGTGAACATAGGCCCCTTAGAGAATGAATCTGGGGAAATAATGGGGAACCAGGAAATGGCAGAGGAGTTGAATACATACTTTGCATTAGTCTTCACGGTAGAAGACAATAATAGCATTCCAAAAATGCTAAATAATCAAGGGGCAAAAGGTGGGGGAGGAAATAAATACAATAAGTATCACTGGAGAAAAAGTACTAGGGAAACTAATGGGGCTAAAGGCCGATAAGTCTCCTGGACCTGACGGGTTGCATCCTAGGATATTAAATGAAGTGGTGACAGAGATTGTGGATGCACTGGTAGTAATCTTCCAAAAACCTTTAGAATCTGGAATAGTCCCAGAGGATTGGAAAACTACCGATGTTATACCCTTACTCAAAAAGCGAGGGAGGCAAAAACAGGTAACTATAGGCCAGTTAGTTTAACATCTGCCATTGGGAAAATGTTAGAGTTTATTATAAAGGATGTAATAGCAGAACATTTAGAAATGTATAATATAATCAAGCAGAGTTAGCATGGCTTCATGAAGGGGAAATCATGCCTGACAAATTTATTAGAATTCTTTGAGGAGGTAACAAGCAGGATAGATAAAGAGAAACCAGTAAATGTAATATATTTGGATTTCCAAAAGTTGTTTGATAAGGTACCGCACATTAGGCTGCTTAATAAAGTAAAAGCCCATGGTGTTGGGGGTAGTATATCAGCATGGATAGAGGATTGCGCTAACTAATAGAAGACAGAGAGTTGAGATAAGGGGGGCATTTTCAGGCAACCTGTAACTAATGGAGTGCCACAGGGATCAATGCTGGGGCCTCATTTATTTACAATATATATTAATGACTTGAATGAGGGAAGTGAATATCCTATCGCCAAGTTTGCAGATGATACAAAGGGAAGGCAAGTGGTAAGGATGACACAAAGAGTCTACAGAGGGATATAGACAGGTTAAGTGAGTGGGCAAAAACTTGGCAGATGAAATATAATGTGAGAAAATGTGAGGTTATGCACTTTGGCAGGAATAATAGAGGAGCTGAATATTATTTAAATGGAGAAAGACTACAGAAAGCTGCAGCACAGAGGAATTTGGGGGACCTCATGCATGAATCCCTAAAAGCTGGCATACAAGTTCAGCAGGTAATAGGGAAGGCAAATGGAATGTTGGCCTTTATTTCAAAGGGAATGGAGTATAAAAATAGGTAAGTCTTGCTAAAACTATACAAGGCACCAGTGAGACCACACCTAGAATACTGTGAACAATTTTGGTCGTCTTATCTAAGGAAAGATATACTGGCATTGGAGGCAGCCCAGAGAAGGTTCATTAGGTTGATCCTAGGTATGGAGGGATTTTCTTCTGAGGAGAGGTTGAGTAGGTTGGGTCTGTACTCATTACAGTTTAGAAAAATGAGAGGTGTTCTTATTGAAACATCTAAGATGCTTAGGGGGCTTGACAAGATAGCTGCTGAGAGGTTGTTTCCCCTTGTGAGAGAGTCAAGGATCAGAGGGCATAATGTCAGAGTAAGGGGTTGACCATTTAAGACAGAGATCAGTTTGAATTCCTTTTCTCAGAGGGTAGTGAATCTGCGAAATTCTTTACTGCAGCGGGATGTAGCGGCTGAGTCGTTAAGTATATTCATGGCTGAGATAGACAGATTTTTAATCAGTTAGGGAATCAAGGGTTATGGGGAAAAGGAAGGAAAGTGGAGTTGAGGATTATTAGATCAGCCATGATCTCGTTGAATGGCAGAGCAGACTCGATGGGCCTAATGACCTACTTCTGCTCCTATGTCGTATGGTCTTATAATGATATGCAGATGTATTACAATGAGGTCCCTGACATCCAGTGGCAGGAACCATGGCCTGCCATTGACGGGCTGAGCAGACGATTGCAAACTAGTTTCATGACATTGTGAAACCGATTTTTGCCCCTCTATCCCCATTGTCCGCTTATGCCGTCAAACACATCGAACACCAGCAGACATGGAAAATTCTGCCTTTAGTCTGAGTGAGTGGAAGTTTATTGCAAGAGCCCTGAGTGACTCAGAGTTAAGGAACCTGGTCAAAGACAGATGAGCAAATATACAAAATTGCAAAAACCTGAGTGACACAGTTCACAAGATGGTGAGCAAAAATACCAAAATAAATCAGTACTTACATTTCAGAATAGGTGGTGGATTCAATGGCTCAGCATCCAGAGGGCAGCTGGATGATAGCTGCAATAAAAAAAGTTAAATAAAAATCGGCTGACAGAGTAAAGAAAAAATACCTGCAAAGTAAAAAAGAGCAAATAGAAAGAACTAGCCCAGAAAAGAAATGCTGCTATTTTGAAGTGCTGTGCCTATACAAAACTTTACCAAAAAAAGGGCGCTGATCCAAGCACATGCCCACCAAGTTTCTCAAAGCGTGAGACGTTCAAACAAAAATGGCACTGAGAGTAAAAAAAAAGAACATCTGCTCAGTGGTTTTTGATCAAGACAAAAGTTTTACAAGTTTAGAAAGCTTACCGAACAATGAAGCAGACATGATCACTAGGGAGCCTGCCAAAACCCAAAAAAACATGGGAAACTCACAGCACAGAAAGCTGACAGCTGCAGAGACAGCCTGAGTGTAAAAAAAAAAGGTCACTGCACTCACAGTCTTAAAGACTCAATGCAATTTAAAGCTGTAATTACAAGAATAGAAGAAGCCATGGATAGAAAATTGGAAGAGACCCCAGAGAGAGACGGCAACTCTGCCAAGGGCAACAAGTGACCCCAGAGAGGGCGCAATTCCACCAAGGGCAACAAGAGACCCCAGAGAGAGAGGGCAACTCTGCTGAGGGCAAGCAAGAGTCCCCAGAGAGAAGTCAACTTCATCAAGGGAAATCAAGAGACCCCATAGAGAAGGCAACTTCACTGAGGGCAACATGAGACCCCAGAGAGAGGGCAACTCCATCCGAGGACAACAAGAGATTCCAGAGAGAGGGAAATTCCCAATAAAGTGCCAAGGGCATCAAAAGGCCCCAGAGCAAGGGCAACAAAAGATCCCAGAAAGAGGGCAACAAAAGACTTCGGAGGGAAGGTAACAAAATACCCCAGAGAGAGGGCAACAAAAGACCTTAGAGAGAAGACAACAAAAGATCCCAAAGGGAGGGCACTGAATGACCCCAGAGAGAGGACAGCAAAAGACCCCAGAGGGTGGGCAACAGAAGACCCCAGAGCGTGAGGTATCTCAACAGAAGAAAAATGTGCAAAAAGTAAATGAAACTGTTCTTCAGGAGAATGTTCACATCAGAGCTGAACTGAAAGATTTAAAGCACGAGATTCAAACTGAGTATATACTTTTGAAAACGCACAATAAACTGAAGTCCTTAGTGAGCCAAGTTGTTTGAGACCTGAACAAACAAATTTCAGGGGTGACACAAAATACCAGGAGGAAATATCGATCCTCAATAGTTGGCAAATCAAAGAAGGAGTTGGGAAAACTCAACCAGATGTACAGCCAGGCAAAACAACAGGCAAAAAAAGCATGCAAGGAAGTGTGACCCTGAAAGACTCCTTGAAGAGTCAATATGTATCCATGGAAACACATGAGGAGCTAAAAAGAACATTGAATATTACTTCAGAAAAAGTTGTGTTGGAACTATCAGTAGAAACAAAACAATGCACTGAAGCCCAAAGTGAGTTGGCAAGAGATCAACAAGAAAATAAACAATTGAAAGAACAGTTGATTGTCCTTCAACATCAAATGCAAAAGGAATGCGTAACCATTCAGCAACGTGAAGAAATGAAGACTATCTTAAATAGTAGAATGGAAGAACAGCAGAAGAAACTTAAAGAGGCTCTGTTGCATTACAGGAAAACTCAAGATGAAGCAAGTGAGCTTTGCAAAGAAAAGGAAAACCTATTGAAAGACCTTCACATGTTGCAAGAATCCCTGAGGTTAAAGTTTATCCTTCTGGAAAGTTACAAAGAGGAGAAGACTCGGCAATGTTCTATATTCCAGGAGGAAGCCGAAAGCTACATGAAACAGACTGAAGAGCTGAAGAAGCAGCTGAATGGAAAAGAGGAGGCATTGAAAGGAAAAGCCGTCAAACTTTCCAAACGGTGAGTGGATAATGAAGCCATGAATTGCACAATTACAGAACTGAAACAAGTTAACGCTTAGCATGAGACAGGCCTGGCCATCAGCGAAACCAAAACAAGGACAAAGTTCTGTTGCAGACATAGAAATAAATGACAGAAATAAGATCGGAAAATATAAATCAAACACTCAAGTGCAAGGAACTAGAAGAAGAAAGAGCACTGGATGTCATGGGTGTACTGAGAACCATTGAGTGAATTAAAAGATTTATAAGCTGGCAAAAGGATTTGAAAATAAAACAGCAAACAAATTTTTGGCTGAAATTGTGAGACAAGTGGAAATGAAGGTTCCATTTGTGAAACGTATATGCCCAGCAAGAACATGGCGGACACCTCGGGAAAAAAAAATTCAAGTCCACTCAAGGAATGAACAGAGTGCACATTCCCTTCAGAAGGAATGGGACAAACCCACAGTGTCCAATAAAAGCAGACAAGTTGTTAATAAAGAGAAACGCAACTCAAAGGAGCGTAAAAGCGAACCAAATGGAGGTAGCCAAGCATCGGAAACACAGAGTGCTACTAGCATTCCTCCAAACGTGACAAACCAAGATGTGGCAGACCTGTCAAGCTCAAGGCCATCTGAATTTATAAAGTCAGAAACTTGAGGTGGGGGAGAAGGGAAAGCAAATAATGATATAGTTACACTCCGTTGGAAAGGAAAGTTTTCTTTGGAGAAGAAAGGGGGATGGTGTAGTATGTGCCTGCATGCCACTGTAATGATGGTCGGCAGAGCAAGGGTTAACATGGGACTAAAGAATAGCTTAACCCATGGTATATTGTATAGAGTCACATGGTAATAGGCTGAGAGAACAGTCTAGAGTAAACACTCTGGAACCAGCCTCTATGAAGGTAACAGCACCGTGCATGACCATACCTTGGATCTGTAAATAGTTAAAGACTAACAATAAAGGGTTCACATTTAAATATGCAAATCTCAAGATCTCATCATCAAAGAGACATGTAAAGAATCCATATTACAACAATGTCAGCCTGGATTATCTGCTGCAACAAATTACAGGAGGGGATTAATAAATTTTCAGAAGAGCAAATTATTGGCAAATTAAGGTCAACACAGATAAATGTGAGGTAGTACATTGTGGTAGGAATAATAGGGAGGTCACTTATTACTTGGAATGTTCAAGTTTAGGTGGGGTAGAGGAACAAAGGGATCTTGGAGTACAATACATCAATCACCAAAAAGTACACCACAGGTTAGCAAGGCCATAAACAAAGCTAACCAAGCAGTAGGTTTTATTTCTAAAGGGATAGAATGAAAAGTAATGCCAAGTCTATATAAAACCTTAGTTAGACATTTAGAGCACTGCATGCAGTTTTGGTCATCATTTTATTAAAAGGATATAGAGCCACTGGAGAGTGGGCAGAGAAGATTTATAAGGTTGATACCAGAAGTGCATGGGTATACATACCAGGAAAGGGTTGACAGGCCGGATTTCTTTTCTGTTGATAAAAGAAGGCTGAGAGGTGACCTAATAGAGGTCTTTCAAATTATGAAACGTTTTGGTAGCGAGGATACAGAGAGAATGTTTACACTTGTAGGAAATAGCATAACTAGAGACCATCAACATAAGATAGTCACCAAAAAATACAATAGAAAATTCAGAAGAAACTTTTTTACCCAAAAAAAAAGTGATAATGTGGAACTTGCAATTAGAGAGAGTGGTTGAAGCAAATTATATAGATGCATTTAATGGGAAGCTAGACAAGCATATGAGGGAGATGGTAACAGCAGGTTATATGATGATTAATTTAGATGAGGAATGATGGGAGGTGACTCAAGTGGAGCATAAACTCTGCATGGATGGCCTGTTTCTGTGCAATTATATCTCATGTAAGACTCTGGCATGGAACTTGTACCCACAACCTCTTGACTCAGAGGCATGAATGTTAGTAGGTCATAGGTTCAAGTCCCACTCCAAAGACATAATCCAGGCTGACATTCAATGCAGTGAGGGAGCGCTGCCCTGTTGGATATTTCACCTTTCAGATGAGTTGTTAAAAAACAGCTCCAACTGCCCTCTCAGGAGTAATGTAAAAACCCCACGGATCTATTTCCAAGGAGAGCAGGTGAGCTCTCCCCAGGGTCCTAGTCAATATTTATCCTTCAATCAGTGTCACTAAAAAACAGATTTTCTGGTCATTGCTGTTTGGTCATTATTGAAGTATTATCATAAACAGTCCCAGAGTGCATTTCTCTCTGAGTTCCAGAGACATGTGATCTGACATCATGGTTGTTGTATGTTGGCTATTAGCATAATGGCTACTTACTCTTTATACTACATCCCCCCCTCAAATCTTTCATTCTACTCATTGGCCTGAATATGGCCGTCGATGTGCAGGGGCGGGCCCGTCACGCCAACCCCGACACACAAAATGACACGAGATGATGTCGGACGTGCGTCCCGACATCATCGTGCATCATTTAGATTTTTCGTTCAGCGGGTGCACACCGGAGGCAGTTGCATGCCCGCCAAACTGTCAACAGCCTACTAAGGCCATTAAAAAACCAATTAAAGTTGTTTGCAACACTGCCCGTCCAACCTTAAGGTTGGCTGGCAGGCAAAGAGCCCAAGTGGCCTTCGTGTTTTTTAGGAAACCTCATCCACGGGCGGGGTGAGGTTTCCGAAAGCTTTTATTAATTAAATGATAAAATTTTCCTAAATATAAAAACACGTCCCAGCTCATGTGACACTGTCACATGAGGGGACATGTTTAAATAATTTTGTACTTTATTTATAACTGAATTTTTTAAGTGACTTAATCTCCCTGAGGCAGCTCCATGCCTTAGGGAGATTCCTGCACTCTTTCGCACGCATGCGCAAAAGAGCGCAGGCCCCGATTCTCCCTCCTCCCCCCGCCTGCACAGGAGGCGCTGAGTGCCACCGGCCATGCATCACACTGGGCGGGCCCTAATTGGCCTGCTCACGTTAAATGGCGGCGTGCAGCCTATCACGGGGGGCTAACTGCTCCGTGCCCGCCCCCAGTCGCTCCCACCCAGCCTGCCCAACACAGGTAAGTTTCTGGCCATTAAGTATTTACACATCCTACTTCCCTCCCACCTTCACAGTCACTTGTGTCAGTGACATTAATCTCCAACTGTGTTCTCAGCTCTCTTAGAGGACATGTAGGACATATGTTCCCCATATTCTTCCTGGAATGCACTTAAATCAGTGACAGAGATTGCTGTTTCTTGGTGTACCATGTAAAGGTGATGAACAGACTTTCTCTTTTTCTTCTTTCTTGTACTCCCTTTATAGGCTGTGCTGCCGGCTGGTCTTTCTCAAACGAATGAGACTTGGTCAGTTTCTGTTAAAGTTTGTACAGCTGTAGTGGGTCTGCAATGTTTTGATTCAGCAATTTCGTTGCCTGGGAAAAGTATCTGATGCTTAAGTACATTCAATGATTCCTGTGCCAAGGATAAAAGTGCTACGCAATCCCAAAATCACACTCGAGAATGAAGCCGATGGAAAAACAGAAGAATTTAGATTAATCTCAAGTAAAGCTGATATTACCTTTGCGAACACTGTGGGGTTTTGTCTTTCTGTTTATGGTTGTTCAGATATCACACTCTGGTTTCACATTAGTGTGAGTTTGCTGTTCACTAGCTATTGG
The DNA here is from genome assembly GCF_964194155.1 of Cetorhinus maximus. NCBI lineage: Eukaryota > Metazoa > Chordata > Chondrichthyes > Lamniformes > Cetorhinidae > Cetorhinus > Cetorhinus maximus. Next base: position 112,864,065 of record NC_135887.1, on the reverse strand, counting down.
CATTGCGAGAGCTTCAGCAGTTGAGGCAACATCTGGAATAGAACTGAATGTCACCTCGGGTTCTGTTACTATACAGTGTTTTACTGATTAGGTTGTTGTTCTGCCTCCTCTACTAGATTCAGAGACGTTACACTTCCTTGTACATTAAAGTGTGTATCCGATCAGTAGCTAGTCTATCAGCAGTTTCAGTCACTTCCTTAGCTTTGACCTCTGGGTTTGAGGAGTCAGCAATGTGTTCTGCATTGTCTCCTTGTCTATTGCCAGAGCTTCTGCTCTTGGTTTTTCTTTGTTGTTCAATGTCCTCAGTGTCTTTACCAGAATAGTCAGGTGGATTGGCATCCTGGTTGCATTTATCTGTAATGTTGTGATCACACTTATTAATGGTATCTTGGTTATTGTCTTCATCCAATTTCTCTTCAAAAAGTAGTGCGAGGTCCAGAATTTCCTCCTCTGGCTGGCACCATTGATGTGTTCTTGTGTTATTGTGTTAGCTCCTGAAACATGAACATTGAGACGGAGTTCTTGCTGACGGTAAGTCTCAGAAGATTTATTCATAGAGCAATTAAATGCATTACAACTCTATCATAGACATTTATGTAGCCTGGGCCCTATTGCTTAACAAGCTGATTGACTGACTAACTTTCCTGATGGATTCCAAAGTACGGAGGCAGTGGCAGGACTAGTACCTTTATACAAGAATGTCACATGGCATGATGTCACAATATACATGGTATGATGTCATATTTAGCTCTCTTAAAGGTACATGCTTGCCTGATCATAGATACGTGCAATATTACAACAACTATGGTCAGCGCTGGGCTGATCTCCTTCTTCATCCATCCATTCCTCAAAGAGTAACACAATTTCAGGAATGTTTTTCTGTGGCTGCAGGCGTGGAGCTTCCTCAATAGAGACTAGTTCAAACTGTTCTGGATCAACTTGGATTTCTACTGCCACTGGTGAATAAAGAAGTTGCAATGCTATATAAGCTTCTCTGCTTAATAAGAGCAATCCTGATTATGAATAACGTATAGGATGTCAGTGAGTTCTCTTCCATTACATCAAAGTGTGGCAGTCATCTGCCCTTGCACCTTCAGTGGATTGCCTCCTGGACCATGGAGAAGTATGGTAGGTGCTTTGAGGAACTCTGGCTTCAGCCACTGTAATGTATTGGAAAGAATGGACACTTCTGCTCCTGTGTCCAACTTAAGGTTGGTTTTGCGGCCATTGACTATATCCGCACTCCAAAAGGCCAACTTGAATTTTGCAACTTCACTCAAGAATGACTCTTTGTGTTCCTCTGTATCTTCTATTTCCTGGATACTATTTCATCTGATTGGTCTCCCTTTAAATTTTGGAGTAGGAGGCTTTCTGTTGCACCATACCACTTTAAAATGGCCCTGCCTCCCGCAGGAATGACACTCTACATTTACGGTGGGACAGTCTTCCCACCTATGAGGTTTTTTCACACCACAACATGAGCACTGGATAATGGCAGCAACTGTTCCCTCTGCATTCTGGGTCTGCTTTTTAGTGGGTGTGCTGCTACCTCTATTGCTCACAAACTGAACTGAATCAGTAGTCTGACTCCACAAAGGTTCTCTATCACCCTAGGTTAAAATATGGCCCTGCTTCCATAGTTCATCCTGTCTGACTAATTGAACTACCTTGGAGAATGTTAGCTCTTCTCTGGATTACAAAAAATCAAATAAGGCTTCATCAAGTTCACCCACTGTAGTATAAAGGGCTTACAGATGGGACATGCTAATGTATGACATAGATGATGATATATCACTGACATCAGTCAGTCATGTGTTAGGTCCTCTCGAAAGAGAGGTTGGAACACCATGCCTATGAGCAACATGCCTACTCTGTAACCTGTTTAGAAATAGTACTAATTAACAAGTATTAAGCAAATACCAGAGTATGACTACAGTCTTTCCACTAACCAAGCACCATATCTAGAGTCCACAGATAGAAGGACCATCTCAGAACACCCACCACAATGTTGTCTCAGATGAGCTCATCCTTTAAAGCCCCATACTTGCAACTATCAGCCAAATGAAACAGGTCACGAATGAAAAAATCAATATTTTCTCTGGATTCCTGAGTGCACCTGTTTAACCTCACCTGTTCTATAATAATGTTCCTCCAAAGACTGAAATCGAATCAAAAGCCTTAATAGCCTCTTCATAAGTTGCTCTTTCCTCATTAACACCTTGTTTTACTAAAATGTCATCTGCAATGTTGCCAATGGAATGGAGGAGTGTGCTGACCTGTTTTTTTTTATCAGATGTCTGTGCTGACCCCAAAGCGGTTCAATACCTGTTGAATCTGCAATACCAGTTTTGCCAGTGTGCTGCTTGGTCAGGGTTTCCATGTGGTCAAAGGAGGCAGGCAGAGGTAGGACTTTTTCCGTGATTGCTTGTTACTTGAATTGACTGTCTTGGGATGCCGATGGTGCTTTTCTTTTCTTTGCTTTTCCAATTTTTTGCTGCAGTTGTTCCCTCGCTGCTTTATTTTTGATGACTTTCACTTTCCCGCCACCGGATGTCTTGTCGGGGATCCTTGCTATTTGGTAAGTTTACTGCTGCCACCACGAAGTATATTCATAAACAGTCCCAGGATGTGTTTAACAGAGACAACTGGAAACTAGGCCTCTGGGAATTTCCAAACATTTATTAAGTATGTTTTTTTAAATTCATTTACGGGTTGCGGGTGTTGCTGGTTAGGCCAGGATTGATTGCCCATCCTTAATTGCCCTTGAGAAGGTGATGGTGAGCTGCCTTCTTGGTTGTTGTTAGACCTGCACTCATCCAGGCAAGTGAAGAGTATTCCATGACTTATGCCTTGTAGATGGTGGACAGGCTTTGGGGAATCAAGAGGTGAGTTACTCGCCGCAAGATTCCTAGCATCTGACCTGCTCTTGTAGCCATAGTATTTATGTGGCTAGTCAGTTTCTGGTCAATGGTAACCCTCAATATGCTGACAATGGGGGATTCAGTGATGGTAATGCCATTGAATGTCAAGGGGCGATGGTTAGATTCTCTCATGTTGGAGATGGTCATTGCCTGGCACTTGTGTCACGTGACTGTATCTTGCCACTTATCAGTCCAAGCCTGGATTTTGTCCAGATTTTACTGCATTTGGACATGGACTGCTTCAATTTCTGAGGAGTCACGAATGGCGCTGAACATTGTGCAATCATCAGCGAACATCCCCACTTCTGACCTTATGATGGAGGGAAGGTAATTGATGAAGCAGCTGAAGATGGTTGGGCCGAGGACACTACCCTGAAGAACTCCTGCAATGTTGTCCTGGGACTGAGATGATTGACCTCCAACAACCGTAACCATCTTCCTTTGTGCTAGGTATGACTCCAACCAGCGGAGAGTTTTCCCCTGATTCTCATTAACACCAGTATTGCTAGGGCTCCTTGATGCCACACTCTGTCAAATGCTGCCTTGATGTCAAGGGCAGTCACTCTCATCTATATACAACTATACATAGGGATAGATAAGCATGTGGCTCCTTCCAGAACCATCTCTCTCTGAGTTTCAGTGACACCTGATCTGACACCCACTGATGATGTATGTTAGCAATTAACATAATTGCTATTAACCCTTTGTACTACAATTATCACATTGCTATTTTTGGTATCATGCTGTGCTGTGTTAAAACTGAGGTTGATTTTAAACTCACACCTAGGTGAACAACTGGGATTGTCGACCCTCCACAGAGAGCAGCCCCCTAGCAAGACTGCAGTGTTGGGTATTCTGCCCAGCTGGCAATGGCCCTCAAGTAAACCCCATGTCAGGTGAGGAGGGGTGGGGTGAGGAGTAATCACAGTTCCTGTGACACTAGGAGATAACTCCTGCTCCTCTGAACCTACCGTAATATTTGTCTCATTGTTGAATAGATTGTTTTTGGCAGGAGTGAAGATTCCTGAGTAAGGCTGGGCCCTTTTCAGAACTAGGTCATGCAGGAGAGAAAGTATGAAACACCACTTGGCACAAAGGATGGTAAACATGTGGAACTCTGTCCTACAAAAAGCAGTAGATGTTAGCTCAATTAATCGTTTTAAATCTAAGATCAACAGATTTTTTTCTTGCTAGGCAACAGTATTAAGGGTTACTGAAACTAAGATGGGTATATGGAGTTAGATCGCAGATTGGCCATGATCTCATTGAATAGTGGAACAGGCTTGAGGGGCTGATTGGCCTCCTCCTAGTCCTTTAGTCGCCACCCCATTTATCAGAGACCTGGGCTGGGATTTTCTGGTCCGCCCGGTGGCTTTTGACTTTTGGCTGCTTTCCAAATTTTCCCTTCCTGTCTATGATACCTCTGGCAGGACCAGAAAAACCCGCTCCTGTTTCTTTATCAAGTTTAGGCCACTCAGTTAGATATTCAAGGCGCCTAGATTGCCTTATAAATAGGCTCCATGAATTTAGCGATGGGACCAATGCCCATGCAGATTAGGCGCAAGATTTTGTGTAGGGAGAGGCCTGAGAGTCCCTTTCACAGCCTCACTTAGTCATGGAGCCATACTCTGGATGTAACAGGAATGACTGACAATGACAAGTAATGTGTTAAAACAACTATTTTTTTGAATATTGCATAATGATTATAATAATAAGACAATAATAATGATATGATAATTATAACTGATGATATATTAATATATATATATATATAAAACAGATAAGAAAGATAACTGTATTGAAAGGAGAAAGCACTTTATATATACCAGAACAAAAGAAGAAAGACAGAAAGCACAAAAAATAACCCCAATTTGGTCTGTTCCACGACAACTCCCCAAAAAAGACCCCAATTTAGTCTGTTACACAACAGCACCCTAAATTGGTACATATGTTACCATCTCCTTGGTACATACATTACCAAGTTGCTGAGTAACCTATGGGTGGGCACCATAGTCAGTCATTCCATTTCTGGCCCTTCCTCCCGTCTTCAGTGGTGACTATTCCACTACGGCTGCAGCAGCAAGTCCGCAAAGCAACATCCCTTTAAGCCAAATTTCTGGCTCCATTCAGCCTTCCGAGGCCTGGTACAGTCCTTTCCCAAAACAAGTCTCAGTTCTTATCAATTCTTCTCACAGGCACTGCAAGGCCATACAGACTTCACAATATCCAATTTGCTTACGCATCTTTTGATGGTGTCTTCCCACCTGTCATCCTTCAAGTGTTATGTCCATCAATCAAACTTCATCTTCTGATGACCATACTAGGTGACCACCATAAGGTTACTCATCGCCCTGGCCTGTAGTCCAAGGGTCATTGAATGCAGTAAGAAAAAGGACAAACAAAAGACAACTTATTTTAGTATTCTAGCATGAAAAATGGGAAACAAAGATGTAGTCTAAATACCAGCCCTGCATAGCCAGTGTGAAAAAAAACAAGGTCTGGGAAAACAGGTCACCACTGATTATTAGTGATTAATTAATCTAAGCACAATCATAGGTGGGTTAAGATCAATGTAAGATTTGATACAAAATAACTTTAAATATTCACTATCGGCTTAAATTCAAGAGTAAAGCAGAAATAAAATGCAAAAATACAAAATTGCAAAAATTAGTGGCTGCAGGCCTACAGCCTCCCCCCCACCCCCTTTATAAGACAAATTACAACAGTATTTTACAATCGAAATAACTAATTTTTACAATTTATCCAATTGGAATTATATTTTTTTATAAACCATTGGGGTTTCAAAACTTGTAGATTTCGTAGCTCGAGTTCAGTGACTTATAAGGGCAGTCGCTGATACATTTTATTTATACGTTGCTGTATACAGCAGCTAATGAGCAGAAACAGAATGGTCAGTAATTGAACAAAGATTAATACATGTGATATAATCGTAATCCATGGATAAATATTCACATTCATGGCCCAATTCCCCAAATCCTCCCAACATGTGGTAATTTTGATATCATCAATCTTTTTATTAATATATTCATTATGTTGCTGCAAGTGGAAATACACTTTCTGGCTACATTGGTGCCTTTGCTCAGCAAATCTGCCCAGTGGAGGATCCACAATCTGTGCCAATTCCTCCCCCAAGATCTGTAGAAACAATCCAAAAGAAACAGTTATGTGATATGGCAATGAATGCAGTACTGTTAGTGCAAGATTGGCCAAACCCTCCATAAAGCTAAGGTCATCCAAAACTTGGTTGCCCGTGTCTTAACTCACACCAAGTCCCATTCACCTATCAGCCCTGTGCTTAGATACTACATAGGTTCCTCATCAAACAATGCCTTGATTTTAAAAATCTCATCCTTGTTTTCAAGTTCCTCTACGGCCTTGCCCCTCCCTCCCTATCTCTGCAATCTCCTCCAGCCCCACAACCCTAAAGACTCCTCTAATTCTGCCCTCTTGAACATCTACAATTTTTATTGCTCACCATTTGTTGGCCATGTCTTTAGTTGCCTAGATCCTAAGGTCTGGAATACCCTCCCCTACCCCTCTCCGCCTCCCTACTTTTCTTCCCTCCTTTAAGCACTACTTAAAACCTACCTCTATGATCAGGTTTTTGGTCACCTGACCTCATATCTCCTCATGTGGTTTAGAATCATATTTTGTTTCATAATGCTCCTGTGAAGCACCTTGGCACGTTCTATTATGTTAAAGATGTGATACAAATATAAGTTGTTGATTATAAAGCTTCAATTTACAGTTTCCAGAAATTAGCCAGTAGCCGAGGGCCTCAAGCAGCACTGTCTAAGAATAACAGCATTTGCGTATCTTCTGGTTAATTTAACTATTACACCATCTGCAATCAGCTGCTGTCATTTCAAATTCCATTTGCCTCACACATTGTAGAAATGAAACAATCAACCAAACACTGTCCAGGTTGGGGGGCTGTAGAGTAGAATGCGACAAGGTATAGAGGCAAAGGCAATTTTTTAAGTAGTGTTGCCAAGATAAGTGAATAAGTTGGAATTCCTCTTGCCTCAGAAAAGAATAACATAAAGGTCAATTATTGTTGCCAAGAAACTTTCAACCATCAATAGCCCAGCAGTTGGATTAAACCTAATTTCTACTGAGGGTTAGTTATGTGACATGATAAGTTTTTCCCCTGTGAGCGAAGGAAGAATTTTCCATTATTGCAGGAACATTTGATTTAGCAATTGACAGTTTTTAATGCACATGGTGAAATCTGTACTACTTTATCTAGCTGGTTAAGATAATTTGCACTTAACTAGAAGAATTACTGTTTCAATTGAGGCAATAAAACTTAAAATTTTAAGACTCATTTTTTAATTCTTTCATGGGATGTTGTCATCACAGGTAAGGCCAGAATTTGTTGCCTGTCCCTAATTGCTCTTGAGCTGAGCACCATGCCACATCATTTCAGGAGGTGGTTAAGAGTCAATCACATTGCTGTGGGTCTGGAATCATAGAGTCATAGAGGTCTACAGCACAGAAAAAGGCCCTTCGGCCCATTGAGTCTGCGCCAGTCAAACAAGTACCTAACTATTCTAATCCCATTTTTCAGCACTAGGCCCATAGCCTTGTATGCCACAGCATCGCAAGTGCACACCCAAATACTTCTTAAATGTTATGAGGGTTTCTGCCTCTACCACCCTTTCAGGCAGTGAGTTCCAGATTCGCAGCACCCACTGGATGAAAAAATTCTTCCTCACATCCCCTCTAAACCTCCTGCTCCTTACCTTAAATCTATGCCCCCTGGTTATTGATCCTTCCACCAAGGGGAAAAGTTCCTCCCTGTATACCCTATCTATGCCCCTCATAATTTTATACACCGTAATCTCCTCTGCTCCAGGGAAAGTATCCCCAGCCTATCCAATCTCTCCTTATAACTAAAACTCTCCAGCCAGGCAACATCCTGGTAAATCTCCTCTGCACTCTCATCCTTCCTATAATGTGGATTCCAGAATTGCACGCAATACTCTAGCTGTGGCCTAACCAGTGTTATATACAGTTCCAGCATAACCTCCCTGCTCTTATATTCTATGCCTTGGCTAATAAAGGCAAGTGTCCCATATGCCTTCTTAATCACCTTATATAGGTGTCCTGCTCCCTTGAGGGACCAGTGGACATGCACACCAAGGTCCCTCTGATCCTCAGTACTTCTCAGGAGTCACATGTAGGCCAGGTTTCCTTCCCTAAGGGACATTAGTGAATCAGATGGGTTTTTACAACAATAGCTTCATGGTCACTATTATTGAGACTAGCTTTTCAACTCCAGATTGTTAATTGAATTTAAGTTTCATCAGTTGCTCTGGTGGGATTTGAACCCTTATCCCCAGAGCATTAGGCTAGGTCTCTGGATAATAGCCAGTGATATCACCTTTACACCATTGTCTCCCCCTTAAAACTGCTATTTTAAAAAATGTAGAAACCACATAATGACTATAAGCCAGGTTGTCCACAAATACTTTAAAAAATCTTCCTGTTAATTTAGCCTTCATAACTTTTCTCCCTCCCTATTTCTCTAACCTCTTCCAGCCTACAAACATCCAATATCTCTGCATTCCTCCAACTCTGGCCTTGTGCATCTACTACTTCCTTTGCTTTGCTATTGGTGGCAGTGCCTGAGCTGCCTAGGCGGTGAACTCCGGAAATGCCTGCTGAAACCTTTTATGTCTTGAGTCTATTGAGTTCACTAGTCAAGTAAACTCGAATTGTGCACCTTCATATGCACTTGTTAGTTGATGCTTGCTATCAATAATGGAGAGAGACCGACATAATAACAAACTGTGATTGTTTCTTGCAACAGAAGGCAAAGCACTTAATCCTTGCATGCTCCCACAACCACCTCCAGCTCTATACTTACAGTTAACCAGTCGCCCGCACTGTACAGTGATTGGTCAGTACTGTCACATGATTAGTCCACTTGCATTCTCTTAAACGTACATGGGACTCCACTTTACCACAAAACCCCACTCCTCCATTACGACACTCCTTAAAATCTACCTCAACTGCCCTGATGTCTCCTTCCTTGGCTTGGTGTCAATTTTGGCTGATTACACTACTGTAAAGATCCTTAGGACCTTTTATTCCTTTAAATGCACTATATAAATGCAAGTACTTGTTGTTAACAAAAGAGTTTGGGAAAGATGTCAAGACCTTGGAGAGAGCGCAAAATAATACCAGGGACAAGGAACTTCTGTTACGTGGAGAGACTGAAGAAGCTGTGGTTGTTTTGCTTAGAACAGAGAAGGTTAAGGGGAGATTTAATAGAGGTATTTAAAATCATGAAAGGTTTTGATAAAGCAAGTTTTTCTAAAATCTGTTTCTGCCGGCAGAAAGGCCAGTAACAGAGGGACACTAATTTAAATAATTGACAAAAGAATCAGCAAGGAGACGAGAACAATTATTTTTTATACAATGAGTTGTTGTGATCTGCAATGCGCTTCCTGAAAGGGTGATGGAAGCAGATTCATAAGAACATAAGTCATAGAACATAAGAATTAGGAGCAAGAGTAGACCATTTGGCCCCTTTGCCCCGCCAGTCAATAAGATCTTGGCTGATCTGGTGTGGCCTTAACTTCACTTTCCTGCCTGTCTCCCATAACTCTTGACTCACTCGTCAATCAAAAATCTGTCTAACTCAGCCTTAAACACCTTCAATGACCCAGACTTTACTGTTCGCTGAGGGAGAGAATTTCAAACACTAATGACTCCCTGAGAGTAGAAATTCCTCCTTAACTCTGTCTTAAAGGGGATCCCCTTATTTTAAAACTGTGCCCCCTAGTTCCAGACTCCCCCATAAGGGAAGCATCCTCTCAGCATCTACCCTTAAGTCCCCTCAGGATTTTATAGGCTTCAGTAAGATCACCTCTCATTCTTCTAAACTCCAATGAGTATAGGCCCAACCTTCTCACCATTTCCTCATATGACAATCCCTTCATCCTTCAATCAATAGTAACTTTCAAAAGTGAATTGGATAACTACTTGACAGGGGAAATTGCAGGCAAAAGAGGAGTGGAGAATGGAACTAATTGGATAGCTCTTATAAACAGCTGCCAGAAATTGCTGTGTTTCCTGCATTACAACAGTGATTGCAGTTCAAAAGTACTTTAATTGATCCTGTGCATGGGAAAGGCACACTGCAAGATCCCACAAATTGCAATATGATAACAACCAAATCATTTGTTTTGGAAATATTGTTTGAGGGGTAAATATTGACCAGGACACAATCCTGAATTCTCATTCTTGAAATAGTGGCATAGGGATCTTTTATATCTACTCAAGAGGGAAGATGGTGGGATGGGGCCTCAGTTTAACATCTTATCTGCAAGACACCATACTTCCTTGGTCTTGCACTAGGTGGATCAGCTTGGATTATGAGCTCAAGTCTCTGGAGCAGGACTTGAAGTTACCACATTCTGACTTAGTGGCAAGGGTGCTACATACTGAGCTACAGCTGACACCAGGAAAGCCACTGTAATGAGTGGGGTAATGGGCATTCATTTTGAATAATTTTAATGTCAGTCCAGAGTTATTCATAGCCTTGAACCAGGAATGGGACTGAACCATCTCCCCATGTGTTTGCAGGACACAGAAAGTGCACTGTGACCTTGCAACACCTGTGTTTGACACAAGGTCATGGGCAATTGCATGGATGAAAAGACAGTTTTCAAATAATGTCATTAAGAAGATTATCATTCTGTTGGCAAACTGAAATTGTGTGCTTCAATTCCAATGTAAAGCTGGCAAGATTAGAAATATTGAATTAGTGTGTTTCTCTTTGTCATTGACAGAATTACTTATATACACCCTGATCCTAAATGTCATATATGTCTTGATTGCAATTTGTAAAAAAATGTCATCTAACTTTTGGTATTTAATGTTAGTTAAAAGATAAAGCATTAAAAAGGATCAGAGCATGTTGTTATAATAATCAATTGTACCAATGAGCAGCTAAATAAGTGCAACATGGAGAGACGGTATGTAGGCAGAATATTACGTAAGACAAATACTTATGCTGTTGGTGCCATCTTGAATATTTATTGGAGTAAGTTATGAAATTGTCAAAACAGCAGCATGATTTATTGAATTTCTGAAATCTTTAGGCTTCATTAGTGTTGATTCAATGCATTAAGATCATAACTCACTCCGAAATCAGTCCTCATGCCCCAGGCATGTTTAACCTTCAGCTGTTGTTTAACTTCAGTCATATTCCTTAATGCTGCCCCAAATGATTTATTAACTACCCAGCTTTCAGTTTCAAACATGATGCAGATACAGAGCCCAAACTATGCCAAAAGGTGAAATCAGACCATAAATGCAAAGTTAAGCTCCAACCGACACTCCCAATGAAGTACTGAGGAAGTTCTACAGTGTTGGTGGTACTGTTTTTCAAAGAACACATTAAACAAGGCCCCCATCTCATGCAGGCATGATTGAAAGAAGAGCAGGGGAGTTCTCCCTGGTTTTCTGGTCAATATTTACCATTCAACCAGATTATCGGTTCATATCTCATTGCTATTTGTGGAAGCTAGCCGTGAACAAATTGGCTGCCGTGTTTCCCACATGACAACAGTGACTACACTTCGACAGTACATTGGCTGTAAAACACTTTGGGACATCTGAGTTTGTTGAAAGACACGATATATATGGAAATCTCTATTTCCTTGAAGTAAGAATCAGCTGTTTACAATCCCATATTGTTGTATATTGTCCCTCGCATCATCATGATGTTAAACTATCCCAATTCCAAAACCCCATAAATAAACAAACATACAGAAAAGAGTAACCCCCCCCACCCAAGGGGTCAGTAATAAGCCATTGTCCTTCATGGGAGCCCATACTGTTATTGTCTCATCACATTCAGCTACCTGTCAGTGATGGATGGTGAGTTAACACACTTCCTATTTTTGGAAGCCTATATCATTGATGTCCGAGAGTGACTAGCTGTATATAGACATTTGAAAGCTTGTTGACTTTGTTAATGGCATCATGATGCAGGCCATTAAGGGTAAGATAATCACCTCATTTGTCATTAATTACAAGGAAGAGCTTAAAATTCATCTGTGGAGCCGGCTGTGGTGCTCATCAAACTTGTTAGCACCCTTCTGCATTATAAAATCAACATTGGATTTATAACCTAATAACTTCAACAGGTCACAATGTGGCTTTAAATGCTGGTTATCATCTGGTGGCCACAAGTAACACTAAGCAAGCTGCAAGGCGCAAGCGAACTGAATAAAGAAACAACTTGCATTTATATAGCGCTTTTCATGACCTCAGGGCATTCCAAAGTGCTTTACAGCCAAAGAAGTAGTTTGTTGACGTGTTAGCACTGCTGATGTAGAGAAATGCAGAAGTTAATTTGCACAGAGCAAGGTCCCACAAAATGCAATGTTGAATCCACCAGGCCATCTGATTTTTTTTCAGTGACTTTAGCTAAAGGATAATTATTGGCCAGAACACCAGAGAGAACTTCCCTGCTCATCTTCAAAATAATGCCCTGGGATGTTTTATGTCCACCTGAGAGGGCAAACAGGGCCTTGATTTTATGGCTCATCTGAAAGATGGCACCTCTGACTGTGCAGCAATTCCTCAGTTCTGCAGTATTGCTTAATGTGTGAGCAACAATAACTTGCATTTATATAGCATCTTTAATGTTGTAAAATGTCTCAAAGTGCTTCACAGGAGAATTATCAAATAGAATTTGACACCAAGTCACAGAAGGAGATACAAGATTTCTTTTGTTCATAAAAATAAAGATTTGCATTTACAAAGCACCTTGCGCAACCTCCAGACATTTCAAAGCACTTACAGTCAATTAAGTACTTTTTGAAGTGTAGTCACTGTTGTAATGTAGTAAACACAGCGGCCAATTTACACATTCCCACAAACAGCAATATGATAACTGATAATGACCAGATAATCATTTACAAGATATGGAATTTGTTGGCAAGGCCAGCATTTATTGTCCATCTCTGTACAATGAGTGGTTTACTAGGCCAATTCAGAGGACACTTAAGAGTCAACCGCATTGCTATGGATCTGGAGTTGCTTGTATGCAAGACCAGGTCAAGATGGCAGCTTTCTTTCCCTAAAAGATATTAATGAACCAGGTAGGTTCATTAATAATCCAGGAGTTTCACGGTCACCATTATTGATACTAGAGGCCGATTTTCATCGTCCTGATCAGGGCCAAATGGAGGCAGGACTGAACAATAATGCTGAGTGGGGCAGCCAGAGGTCCCACCTCCATTTCCACATTCATTCTTGCCCTCGGCCATTTTCACAGAAGTGGGAGAGCAAGCGCCAGAACCTGCTCACTCCTATGAAGGATGAAAGCCCAACACAAGTAGGTTTTTAAATTTTCATTGCCAAACTGTAGCAGCTATCAGGTTTTAGGCCAGTTGCATGGAGGCATGAACCATGGTTTGGAGGCGCGAAGAGTTTAAAAGGAAAGTAAAATGGTTTTGCCTCCTTTGCTATTCACCACCACAATCCTGACTTGGAACTATATCTCTGCTCCTTCACTGTCTCTGGGTCAAAATCCTGGAACTCACTTCTTAACAGCACTGTGGGTGTACCTATACCACATGGGCTAGAGTAGTTCAAGAAGGTGGCTCACCACCAGCTTTTCAAGAGCAATTAGGGATGGGCAATAAATGCTGGCCTAGCCAGCAATACCCACATCATGTGAAAGAATAATAAAAAAACATTAAATGCTGTTGTGCGTGAGCTGTATCTGTGTTCGGTAAGATGAGTTATGATAGTGTTGTGATTGGAAGATGGAACTACCCCATAAGCAATGTGTTTGCTAGCTTTTTATTTCTGTTAACTGGCAAGCTGTCAAGTAAAAGATCAACATTGTAAATGTCAAAAAGTCTTCAGATGAGTTAAAAAGTTTCATCTAATAGACAAAAAGGTAGAATACATTTCACATTACTGAAAGGGTGGTCCAGTATGATAGTCAAGTGTAAATATTTCATTTTTCCCATTGATTTTATGATTTCAGTCTAGACATCTATTGAGATCACAATTCTGAAGTTGGTTTGTTTACTCAGGGAGCTTTATGTGCTCTTGGTTGCAATCCAACTGCCTAATCATTTTACAAGTGCATCACATTGTTTATACAGCTGCTTTAAAGATTCTGTTTGTTCACTCAGTGAGTTTTATGGGCAATTCAACATCTTTCAACTGTTGTAATAGGGCTTGTGAGTTCCATTCATAAAGTGGGTGAGGTGGGTGGGGTGGGGGGAAGGTTTCAAAGTGGTCAGAAGGTTCAAGTGTATGTAGGTGAGCCACTGACTGCCTCAGAACTACTGGATCAAGGTTTGTTGGGAACTGAGGCTGGCATTTTAACCTGCCCACTCTGGCCTCAGCCTAGCTCCATTCCCACCTCAGCCCCGCCACCTTTGGCAACTTAGGGCCTGGACCCCTGTGACAGTGAGATGAGTCCCATCTCTCGATTCCTGCCTCCAACATGAAAATCCAGCCCCAGCTTTTTATTCTAGATTTATTTAATAAGCTGAATTGAAATCTCCGGTTGCCATGGTCAGATTTGAGATCAAAAACTGTGGATTAATAATCCATATCTACTAGATTACTAGTCCAGTGACATAACCACAATGCTACCATACCCCTGAATGTATGGGAGATAAGGCTACCAAAAGCTTAGTCAAAGATGTATGTTTTAAGGATTGTCTTAAAGGAAGAGAGCGAGAGGTAGAGAGGCAGAGAAGTTTAAAAAGCGAATTCCAGAATTTACGGCCTTGGCTGTTAAAGGCACAGCCACCAATGGTGGAGTGAAAATTAAAATGATAATTGTTAACAGATGCACCAAACTACTTGCATGCAAAATGATCTGCAAGAATGAAAACTTCTACATTCAAATTAACATAAGAAAAGAAGTAGAGGCTGGGGAGGCCATTTGGCCCTTTGCGCCTTCTCCATGACTCACCAAGACCATTGATGGTCTTTGATTTTAATTTCCGTTTTCATTCTCTTTTCCCTTGTTCCCTATTCAATGTTCTTATGGCAGAACACGCATAGGAATTGCAGTATGTGATGCAGACTGAAACGTCAGGTCTTTTTGTACCATCTTATCTTGTCTAAAGCATTTTGAGTCTATAGAACCATTGACAGTAACAGCACAGAAGGAAGTCTATTCTGTTAATCCTATCAGAGCAGTCTAAAACTAACCCCATTGCCCTGCACTCTCCTGAATTACTTGTGAAGTACAGACACTGTTAGCAAGAAAACTCAGGGGCCTGGTACTTGATACAGCTAATGAGATCCACGACCAGTCAATCTGTTTTTGGTGGTGTTGGTGGAAGAAGGAATGTTATCCAGGACACTGCTTCAAGTCAGACAGACAAACATGGCCTCAATTTAACATCTTATCTGAAAAATGGAACCTTTAACAGTGCGACATTCCCTCCCTCAGTGTACTGCACCAACATGCCAGCCTAGGTTGTGGGACTTGAACCCCCAACCTTCTGATTCAGAGGTAAAAATGCTACTCACTGAGATGACACAAAGCCTTTTGCAACTGCACTCAAGGGGAAACAGACTGAACGATGCTTCATGTAGAAGCAACAGTCATCATTCTTCTCTGCATGTCACACATAATGATAAGGCAATGGAGAGGTATTCAGGATGCCTTTCCCTTTAAGAATGCATTACATCATCCCATATTGTGACCTTCTCCTTCCAGCAGCTAAAATAACATTCTCACCACAACGCCCCTCAATTCTGTGGACTGGCATTCACTACATTGGCACTCTGTCAATCAGCCAAAAAGCGAATAACTCTCTGGGGTAGATACTGGCTTGGTGCTCTAGTGAGTCGGCAGCCCCTTGACCTCACTGGAAATAAAAGTCGTGAGAGATATAAAATGGGCTGTGACTCACTGCTGCCAACTCAGCAATAACTTGTTTCACTCTATTGCACAAAATCAAGACATACTTCTCTCACCCTGTCCCACTCTGTCCCTGTCTTCAGCCCTTCCTCACTGTCTCTCTGCCTGTATGTCTCTCTCTACATTCCTTTGTCTATGCCTTTCTTTCTCTCTCTGCCATTTTTACTGTCTCTTTCTCTTGCTGTCTATGTCTCGTTGTTTCTGCTTGTCTCCCAAAGTTGCTCCTATTCCAATGTTCATTGAATACGGGCACATCAGTAAAGAAAGAATGGTACATTTGTACAAAACATTTGCAAAATCACAAAGAGCGTACTGTATCTAGTTTCCGATGTCCCATCATAGGAAGGACAGTAACTAAGATGAAACTACATTGAACACTATCAATTATGTAACAATTGAAGTTCCCCAGAGATCTGTACTGGGGCCTCAGCTTTTCACCCTGCATGTTGATGACTTGGCTGAAGGCATAGAGATTGTATAACCAAGTTTATAGGGGGCACCAAGTTAGGAGCCATAGTGAGGTAGAAATTGAATCTCCTTGTGCCCTGATTGTTGTTATCACAAGAACCCAACCTGTTCTCAAATATCCTTCAGGGAAGGGAACCTACCAGTGACTCCAGTCCCATGATATGGACTTGGCTCTTAATGGCCTAACGATGGTCTAGACAGGGTAGATGGGGAGAAACTGTTCCTATTGATGGAAGAGTCGAGAACCAGAGAACACCAATTTAAGATGATTGGCAAAAGGTGACATGAGGATAAATGTTTTTACACAGCAAATGGCTAAGATCTGCAATGCACTGCCTGAGAGTGTGGTGGAAGCAGATTAAACCATGCCTTTCAAAAGAGAATTAGATAATTATCTGGAAAGTAAGAAATTGCAGGGTTAGAAGAAAGACCGAGCAAATAGAATGAACTGCGTTGCTCTTGCAGAGCATTAGCTCAGATACGATGGGCTGAATGACCTCCTTCTGTGCTGTAACCATTTGTATGATTCTATGAATCCACTCAGTTTTAAAAGCAGAATAGCTATGAAACAGCAAGACAAAGACTGACTCATGTTAAGAAGGGCAAGCAAGGATGGCCAGTAAATGTAACCATGCCAGAGTCACCTGCATTCCAGAAACAAAATCAAATAAAAACTTGAAAGTAAAGAAAGAACTTGCATTTATATAGTACCCTTCACAATTTCAGGACATCCCAAAGTACTTTATAGCCAATGAAGTACCTTTAAAGTGTATGATGGCATCCGTCCATCTCAGGAGACGATGAGCTGCACCCGTGGTGCATGTCTCTTCTGTATTGAGCATCATCTGTTGTGGCTGTAGAGGCCAATTTGTGAGTTGCAGAAGGGACCACCATCTGTCTTAGTCATGTTGTTGATGAATAAATATTGGCCAGGACCCCCCTGCTTTTCTTCAAAATAGTGCTTAACATTCAAAGGGCAGATAGAGCTTTGGTTTAATACCTCATCTGAAAGACAGCACATCAGGCAGTGGTACTTTTCTTCACAGCTGGTATGGAAGAATCAGCCTGGATGTTTGTTCATATGTTTCTGGAGAGAGAATTGAACCCACCATCTTGTGATTCAGAGGTGAGAGTGCTACCCACTGTGCCACAGCTGACAGACTTAGCACCTGCTTTAAAATAGCAAATCAAAAGATAAATGTTTCCCACAGAAATCGCCAACTGTAAACCGTGAAATAATTATGTAAATCTTCAGATGTGAATGTAAGCATTTTTGCTTACATTCAACATTTTGACAAAATTGTAACAGGGTTGCAGTTTCCCTCACCGTCCATTTATTCTACACAGGCAGTTATTTTAATGCTGTAACGTTTCTGAATTGTAATGTATTCAAAGCAGTTGAGTAATGCACTCTGTAACAGCATTTCCCTGGAAGTTCAAACAGTAAGGACATCACGACGTAATCATGCTTCACACAAATGCTTGTATCAGCAGCACAGGTTTAGTCACTGGCAGAAGTCCTCCTTTGCATATGTCATTGTTCACTGACAGCTCTCCCACATTGCTCTGTGTGACATTTGTGCATCTTAGCATGCTGATCGTAACTCAGAGGTGAAGTAATTAAAGCTGTCAACCAGGGGTTAAAGGATGTGGGACTGTGCAGCAGTGTTTTAAAATCTGATGCAAGCCCAAAGGGCAATTCATTTAAGCTTGTGTCATCAAAACGTGTCTGTGTCCAAAGTCAATCAGCGCAGCGGGGAGGACGATCTGCGACAGGAGTGTTGTGACATGCTGTCATTGCAGTTCTAGTTACTGAGTTCAGTGTTTTCTTTTGCTGTCAAATTGTTAACCAATGTCTACTAAACTAACTCTAATTCAATCAGTCCCAACAAGTTAGCAAGCTCCCCTAGTCTTGCATTAGTTAGCTGCTGGTACAGTTCTATATTTCATGGTGTCCCCTTTGGCTCAATACTGGAAATTCTGCCTCTGAATATAAGACCCAATCTAGACAGCCATCATGAATGGGGACCAGTGCTCTGGCTCTGAATTGATGTCCAGAGGGACCCTCATGTCTGTTCGGTGTGAGTGACTGCCTCCCTGCCCCACTCTTCATTCTTTTGGATTGTCTACATCCATTTGAACAGGCTTAGTTTAACCTTTACATCCAAAAGATTGCCTTTATGACAGTCTGTTGTTCCTTCAGCATTATAGTCGGAGTATTCACCTCAATTACATATTCAAATCTCTGGATTATCCAGTCATAGTCATATTGCTGTTTGTGGGAGTTTGCTGTGCGCAAATTGGCTATCATGTTTCCTACGTTACAGCAGCGACTAAACTTCATTGGCTGTAAAGCGCTTTGGATGTTCTAAGGTAGCAAAAGATGCAATAGAAATCCAAGTTCTCTCTTTATTACCATCACTATAAGGACCTAGGCAAAAGAGAAGGCCATTCAGCCCTTGAATCTGTTCTGCCATTTAATTAGTTCATGGCTGATCTGTATCTCAACTCTCAAGGTGCTTTCACAGAGACAGGCAAATACCAGCTGAGCAAAGTTCCACAGCAACACTTATGGGTTGCCAACAGCTTCAGGTATGTATGAAATGTAGAACTGCACCAGCAGATACTCATGCAAGACTAGGGGGCACTTGCTAACTTGTTGCAGAGATGCAGAGGCCACCCATTATCAACACTTTCGCTGCTCCCAATGCACTCACCTTTATTCAAAAGTCTTACACTTGACAGCACACTCTGATTGTTCACTCAGGCACCTGCTGCCCTGACTGAACACTCATCCTTTAGAGAACACATGACATGACACACGGCCATCCTATCAAGGTGCATGATTGTCACATCATGCCAGGGCTACCCCTGAGTCATGACAGATCTTCATTCCTTGTGCTGTATTTAGAAAATCTGTCTCATAGTCAACTGATGTGTAATTCTTTACCCAAAAATGTCACTTAACATTTTAAAAATAACACTGGTCACTTTATTTATAGTGCAAGTCACTTAATTACAGACTCTTGGTGCAAAAACCAGTTTGTTGTTATTATTAAATTAGCCCTCAAAGAGGAAATGGTAGTGTAGAGTCAAATACTTTGCACAGTGATGGTGTGTAGAGAAAAATCATGTTGGAGAGGAGGGGGTTGACAGGACAAGAGAATTGTATGCCCATAACAGAGCCCACGAACTTCACTCAATATGGCAAGCTTGGGCGATGCTGTAAGGTCAGGCACGACAATTAGTTCTGTTGAAGGGTCATTTGGACTCGAAACGTTAACTGTGTCCCTCTCCGCAAATGCTGCCAGACCTGCTGAGTTTCTCCAGGTATTTTTGTTTTAGTTTCGGATTTCCAGCATCCGCAGTTTTTTGCTTTTAACCATAGAATGATACAACACAACAGCAGGTTATTCAGTTCATCATACCTGGGCCTCCTCTTAGCCCTACAATTTTTTCCTTTTCAAGTATTTATCCAACTCCCTTTGACAGTTATTATTGAATCTGCTTCCAGCACCTTTTCAGGCAGCGCATTCCAAATCATAACAACTCACTGCATAAAAAAACTCATCTCCTCTCAGGTTCTTATGGCAATTATCTTTAATCTTTAAAACTGTGCAGACAGTTTCTCCTTACTTATTTGTTCAAAAACCCCTTCAAGCCTCCAGATCCCAAATAAACTGGAATGAATCATCTTCTATGGTCACACTTCTGTTGGTGTCACTTTCACTGACTGCTTGCTCTGAATGCAATCTCCTTTAGAACGGGAATACTTGGCAGTTCAACCTAGTTAATGTTGATTCTAAATCTGTTTATTGGTCAGGGCACGGGCTAGTGGAGTAAATACCCAGCACCAGGGCTACAGAGTGAACATTGGAAGTTTCCAAACAGAGGACATTACCTCAAGGTTGTATTGTAGCAATGGCTCTTTCTCAACTCGGACCATGTTTAAAATCAGCAACTTTCCTCCTTGTAGCTCCAGGGTCTTGCAGTTCAGCTGATGAAAGAAAGGATCAAGAAAGCAAGTCCTCAGAGGTTGTGCAGCCAGCATTTAGTCCCTAAGTAACACTTGTTGTTTTAAATTACAAACTTATTTACAGCACGTAAAGTTCCATTCGACTCAAAAGGTACATGTCGTGTTTATGCTCCAGATGAACCTCCTTTCATACCTCTTCATCTAATCCTACCAACATATCCTTTTATTCCTTTCTCCATCATGTGTTTATCCAGCTTCCCCTTAGTTGCTTGCCTTAACTACTCCATGTGATAGCAAGTTTCACGTTCTCATCACTGTCTAGGTAAAATAGTTTCTCCTAATTCCCTTTGGATTTATTAATGACTATCTAAAATTTATGGCTCCTGGTTCTCATGCTGCCTGTGCTTGGAAACATCTACATGGCTAAATCTAGTCTGTAACCATATAGAATCTTTGTCAAGAGGTAAATGCAAGTGCTTTGCAGTAATATCTATTCACAAAAAAATATATATTGCTTTTGGGGAGAAAATGAATTTATCAAGATATATTCAAACATCATTTCGTTAGTAATTAATGTTGCACATAATTCCAAATTTTAAAAATATGACTTATTTAAAAATGGTAAAATTATACATAGAGGCATTGAGTGCAAAAGCAAGGAAGTTACACTCAACATTTGTAAAACACTGGTTAGGCCTCAGCTGAAATGTGTTCAATTCTGTGCATAACACGTTAGGAAGCATGTCAAGCCCTTAGAGATGGTAAAGGAAGAAGTTACCAGCATGTTACTAGCGATGAGAGTCTTCAGTTATATATAGAGACTAGAGAAGCTGGGGCTGACCTCCTTAGAGCAGAGAAGGTTAAGAGGCGATTTATTAGAGTTGTTCAAAATTATGAGGGGCTTTGACAGACTAAATGGTGGGAAGCTAGGTAACCAGAGAACAGTTTGAAGATAATCTGTTAAGAGGCAAGATGAGGAAATTTTGTTTTGACTCGGTGAGTTGTTGCGATCTGGAATGCACTGTCTGAAAGGATGGTGGAAGCTGATTCAATAGTAACCTTCAAAAAAGAGTTGGATAAATATTTGAAGGGACTACATTGCATTGATATGGGGAAAGAGCAGGGGGGAGGGGTGTAACTCTAATTGGATAACTCTTTAAAAGGACTGGTATAGGCATGATGGACTGAGTGGCCTCCTGTGCTGTAAGGTTCCATGGCCTAAATCATGCTGCAAAGATGGGGATTTAGAGAGGCACCACAGACCCTGCTGAGTTCAATGCTCTGATGCACCTGTCAGATTGACAGACAGGATAATCTGACATCTGCAGCCCACATTAGATGGGTTCTGTGATCAGCCGTTTAACAATCTAACATCCCCTCACCCACCCACCCACATCCCACATATAAAACCCCCACAAAGAGCCACTGCAATCTGAGCAAGTTGTCCCAGCAACAAACGCAAGCAAGGGATTGTAAATCGATCAGCAGGTTGATTTTGGTGAGTTTTACAGGTTAGAGCACAGCTGTAACTGCGTGTGTTACTGAAGTTTAGCACATTGCTAGAAAATGCAATGCATTTTTAAAAATGAAAAGCATTGTGGTGGTACAGATCATTGCAGCTTGAGTTTAAAGTTCTGACCTGGTCCCTTGAGTTATTGAAAAGCCGACAACTTCACTTAGAATTAAAAGTCATGAATTACAACAGCGTCCCAGGCATCTCGTCAATCGACCAGGTGAATTGATGCTGTTTGCTTTCAAAACTCGCACAAGTGGATCCAAAACACTGATACCTTATTTCAATCTCAATTGAGATAGCAGTGTGCCCTCTGGTTCGATACTTAACATCCACTAAATCTGCCCTATAATTGAAGTTCTCTTGTGATATGTATCGATCGATTTTGATGTTTTTTTTCTAC
This sequence comes from Cetorhinus maximus, assembly GCF_964194155.1. Classification (NCBI taxonomy): domain Eukaryota; kingdom Metazoa; phylum Chordata; class Chondrichthyes; order Lamniformes; family Cetorhinidae; genus Cetorhinus; species Cetorhinus maximus. The sequence goes on along the minus strand of NC_135887.1, from coordinate 112,841,838 downwards.
AGTCTCAGAATGGGCTCGCTCGGAAATCAATCCCAAGCACAGAGTTTAATCGTTCTCTGCACCCTATGCACCGCTTTAGTGTCGGAGGGTCGGCCGATGAGGTAAAGTCACGGCAATTCACAAATAGTTCATGCCTTGGTTGTAGATTCGCCTAATGACGACAATCGCTTAATTTGTGACTAAGATCAGTATTTGTGACATTGTGTCTAAAATCTACGTTTGTGCTATCTGGCGATTCATTGTCTAAGATCTGTAGTTGTGATATTTGGAAATTCTATCCTTACTTGTGAAATTTCTAGACTCTCTAAGATCTCTGTGGTTTCTCGACATTCTCTGCCTCAGACCTGTCTTTGTGAAATTTCCAAATTCTCTCCCTAAGATCTGTATTTGTAATATCAGGAAATTCTCTGTCTAAGATAATTATCTGTGATTTCTCGAGATTTACCAAGATATGTGCTTATGAAATATCCAGATTCTCTAAGATCAGTATTTATGATTTCTCAAGATTCTCTGTCTGAGATCAGTATTTGTAATTTCTTAAGTTTCTCTGACCAAGGCCTTCATATGTCCAATTTGTCAACAGTGGCTCAATTGGTCGCCTTCTAGCCATTGAATTACAATGATGTGGATCAAAGTCCCATTGCAGATTCCAGCACAAAAATTTAGGCTGACACTCCCAGTGTTGTACTTCCAGATGAGGGCCCTGTCTACCCTCTCACTTGGATGTAAAAGATCCCATGACATTATTTCAAAGAAGAGCAGATGACTCCTACCTGGTGTAGTGAACTTCACAAATACAGATCATATGGTCATTATCTTATTGTTGTTTGTGGGTCTTACTGTATGCAAAATAGCTGCTGCATTTCCTAGTGATTGCAACGTAAAAAGTGCTTCAATGGTTGTAACACTCTTTGGGGTGTCCTAGGGTCAAGAAAGGTGCTATAGAAATTTAAATATTTCCTTATTTTGCTGATCTGTGTGTCTAAGATGTGTGCTTGTGTTATTTCCAGAAGGTCAGTGAGTGAGATGCAACTCATGCATGACCTGGGGAGACTGCTGTATGGCAGTAGGAGGCAAGAGCTGATTAAAGATGTGGTAAGAGATGTCCACACTGCTGGTGAGAAAGATGTAACTCCCTACACTGAGCCTTCAGGCTCCAAATACCCCAGCTCTTGCAAGCACTTGTCTTCAACAGGAAAGCCACAGGGCCGGGTGAAGAACAGAAGGCAGAGATATGGTGAGAAGGAGAGAATCAAGAGGTTGTTCACTGACGACGCCTCAGAAGTGGGAACACTGCATGATCCTGACAGTCTTCCAAAGGCTTCGCACGACATTGTCTAGCAACCTTGCACATTTTTTTTCCTGATCATAAAAGTTTAAAATGCTGCTAAATGAATCTGACTCAATACTATCCTGGAAGCTAAATGTAAGCTAAAAAAGATTGTGATATGTTGTCACTGTCAAAATGTCCAAAAGTTGAATGAGAAATTATTTCTAACATAGGGTTTATGTCTTCATTAAATTAAGGGTACACTTACACACCAACATTTAATTATTTTCACCATTGCTACTAAAGCCGCCAAGTAACTTGGAATCACGTGAGCTCTCACACTTGCATTGCACTGGGAGCATGAAAATGCAAACCTCGCTTCCCATTCTCTCCGGAATTGGCCCAGATTTTGGCCGTGTGTGGGGAGTGGGGACGAACTGTCAGCGCTCACCTTCATTACCCCTTTGAAACTGACCACAACTTCAGGATGCAGGAATTAAAAACGGAAAATGCTTGAAAAACTCAGCAGTTCTGGCAGCTCTGAAGATGTCGTACAGACTCGAAATGTTAACTCTGTTTCTCTCTCCACACATGCTGCCAGGCCTGCTGAGTTTTTCCAGCATTTCCTGTTTTTATTTCAGATTTCCAGCACCTGCCGTATTTTGCTTTTATTTCAGCATGCAGGACATGTGCAGATTAGCAAAGAAATCCTGAACTTGCGGCCTGTCACCGGTGCACTTCCAAAGGCTGCGCCGTGGACTCCTCCAGAGCTGGCAATCACTGAAATCAGCGAGAACTTCAACTTTCCCACTCCCACATCGCTGTTAGAAACCTCTTAAAAAGTTACACCCTGTTCAATCAGATTCAAGTGGATTTTTAACAATGGCGTGAGTAATAATTACTCCTGAGCAACAGAACTTTCCTTGAAAAAAATAATTTTATATCTGTAAAGTGTTTTAAATGTCTCCATTTGATTAAGTAGCAGATTTTTAAAACAAAACTCTTTTTATAGTAATTTTTTTCAAAATTAAAAAAAAAATTTCAGTATCAGCCTTTGCCTCCAGTATTGTCCCAATCATTTTTCTATGTAAAAGCTTTTAAAGTGATTTTATTCTAGTGCTTTTCCTTATTGGTTGTCTTGTGAATTATCCTTTCAATGTGATTGGCTGCTTGGACAATTTGGTGATGTCACTGCAGCTGCATGAGTGGGAAAGCATGCTGCAATAAGTTGCAGTACCATTGAATGGTGATAGAGGGGAAACTCTCACTGTAGAGATCACTAGATCTCTCATCAAGGTTTGCTTTATGGTCAGCGGGCAGTGGCTTTGCTTTGCAGCTGACCACAAACTTCACAACAAAACCTTGCATTAATTTTTCACCTTGAACATAGAAAGCACCCCGATGTTGTTGCTCAGTGGGTAGCACTCTTGTTGCTGAATTATAAAGGTCAAAGATTCAAATTCCACTCTATGTGACTTGATCACATAATCTGCACTGATCCACCCAGTGCAATACTGAGGGAGAACTACATGCTTGGAGGTGTCACCCTCTGCACAAAATGTTAAACCGAGGCTCTGTCTGTCCTCTCAGGTGGACCTTTTAGATTCCAGGGATGTGATTTTGAGAAGAGATGGGAAGTTCTCCCCAGCATCCTAGCCAATACTTATCCCTCAACCAACATCACTACAGCACCTAAAACAGATTCAAAAGCAAAATACCGTGGATGCTGGAACCCTGAAATGAAAACAGAAAATTCTGAAACACTCAGCAGATCAGGCAGCATCTGTGGAGAGAGGAAAATAGTGTCGACATTTCAGGTTTGTGACCTTTCATCAGAGCTTCTGACTGCTAAGGAAAGGTCATCAATCCTTCTCCATCGATGCTGTCTGACCTTCTGCGTATTCCCAGGGTCACTCAGGTCCCAGACTTAGCTGGTTAACTCCTAACTGCTCTCTCACACCTAGCAAGCCACTCAGATACATTTAAAAAAAACACACTACCTTCTCAAGAGCAACTGGGGATGGACAATAAATGTTGGCCTTGTTAATGACGCTGAATAAAGAAAAACTTGAGGACAAGTCACCTACTTGTGGTGTAAAAGCACCTTTAAGGTTGAGACTTTTAAAATCTCCAATAAACAGACTTGTCATTTATGTAAAATATAAGTAATGTATTTTCCTGCATAGCAAGGTGCATATTTATTCTTTGTAATTTATATTTTGCATAATTTATGATTTTGTAAAAATGCAATAAAGCTGCACCTATTTATTGAAGGAGATAAAGACTGCTTCTTGCTTTCATTAGTGAAATAATTATAACTAAATAGCTGCTCGATCTCATGCTGGAAGATATTCAGTGGTGTCTGATCCCTTACTTATAGCGGAGGGGTGATGGTGACTGAGTTAGTATCCTTTAACTGTATGTGGTACAATCCACAAAGCACAGGAGACATCAGCAATGGTCTCTGCAGTCACAGATATAAGTTACATGATCCAGTGCTCTAAGCAAAGAGCTTCCACAGACGGAGAGAACAAGCATCCCCACCATAGTTCTAATTGGCAGGAACTCACATAGCACACTGACCTCGGATCCCAAATTCCTGCTGTGTGCTCCTATAAGTTTTGTCTGGAGAATGAAAAGTCATTAAGCTGAGACTTCCTGCAGACAGGGTCATGCAGTCACTTGATCATGGGGTAGTTTAAAACTGCAACCTGCACTAAACACTGCAACACATAGAAGATGTTTATAAAACTTAGAAGTAATTACTTTTAAATGGAGGCAGTATTCCATTCAATCTATTTCTCACCAAGTTATTGCTGCTTCATTTATTCTTCCCAAGTAATTGAGAATGTGGGGGCACTAAAGAGTTTCAGTTAAAATAGTGCAATCTGCTGCTTATTTAAAGATACTTGCCTAAAGATTAAATTGCTGATAAAGTTTGTTTTGGGACAAAAAAGATGCAAAGATTATTAAATGTTTCTTGTCTTCCAAATGCTACTTGTCCTTTTTATTATTGGATCACTTATAAATAAACTCATCAATATTCCCCATTAGCCTTTTACTTATGGGACCATTCGGGATTACACCCAATAAGTGTCAGCTCTGGCTCAGTAGTATCATTCTGGCCTTTTGTTGAAAGCTAGTTTTTGTTTTGCGCCGTTCTTTGTTCCTTGGCATTGCACCATTGTTTCTTAGGATATGGTGTTCACTCGCTCCATATGTTTCTTTGGTTTAACTTTGCTGCTTGATCCTTCCATTCAAAACAATTTAGGTAAAATTAATTTTGGGCATGAGTGCAAAATCAGCAATAGCAAATCAGTTGCCCATAGTAGTGGATACTTGAAGCTACATCCTTCATTAGTTATTAGGGGCAAGAATGCAAAAGTTCACACGTAAATAAGAAAAGCGCTGTATAAAAAATCTGAGTTTTTCTTTCTTTGGATTTATTTTCAATGTGTCTCAAATGTATAAACTGAAATGAACATGATGCCATTTTTTTTCTGACTTGGCAGAGATCTTGAATTGAGCTTCTGCTGTGATTCACTCTTTATTCACCAACACTGAGGTGCTGTACATTTAGGCAAAGGTTGAATCTATGTGGGGCGAGAACAGGACACCACTGGCACAGGAGAAATGTACTACCCTCTGTAAATCAGGGCTTTTGTTTTACATAAGCACATCCTAGCGACGTTGGTGTTCAATGTATGTGACGCTTCATGGGCTGGTTAACTCTTAAAATTAATACTGTCTACCATTTCCATTCCACCCCAGGGAATTCAAAAAAGAAAACTTTCAATCTTTCTATAAACAAAAGCTTGATCTTAAACTAAAAGGTTAAAGTCAGTGGGTCATTGCTGTAAATCCACTGCGGGATAGGATTGATGTCACAGCTCCTCTTATAGTTGAGAAACTCAGGACAATTTCAAATGACTTCCCTCTGCTCAGTCAATGTTCAGGCGTTTTACGTCTTGCTATCAGGGAGACATCATAATGACATCAGCTGTAACAAAAGAAACTTTGATCAATGGGTGCCAAGCCCCTTATATAAGGGAACGTTTTCGCAGCGAATACATCAAACCTAACTTCAGGCAGTGGATAAGAAATAAATAGTACCAGCAGAAACTGCTCAGAACTCAGCCTCAGAATCTGTGGAATAAAAGCTTTTGGTGAATTGGTAAGTAACTTTGCTCATTGTCACAGTGCTACTGCAATGGCAGTTGGACTTCTAGCCCAGTGTCATTAGCTGATGAATGAGTGTCAAAAGAATCACTGCAGATTGACAGTGTGACTTGTTTTATACTGTAGCTCCAAGCTGTACAAAAGCAGGATGCTTTTTGGTGTCGACTGAGGCTCAAGTGGGTAGCATGCTTGCCTCTAAGTTGAAAGGTTGAAGTTGAGCACAAAATCCAGACCAACGCTCCTTTGCTATTCAGAGTGAGTGTTGCACTGTCAGAGGTGCCATCCTATAGACTGCCTGCATGACTGAAATATGTATAGATAATGCCTGCATCAAGATGTTGTCACAATCAGTTCCTGGGTGAGGTCCCCCAATTTGTTATGATCCCGGATGAGTTACCCCAAATTGTTAACTTTCCAAATGGGACCCCAAGTTTGTTATGCTCCTGGATGAGGAGTCATTATTCAACACCCTTGGTTGGTCGCAACAAGGTTTAATTTAAAAGGGATCCCTTCCCTCATGGATACCTTTTCCCAGTCCAAATGTATTTATGTGTTAGAAGTAGCCAGTTTAACCAGGTTTTCTTGAGTCAAAGGAAGAGTAAGTTTATTAGTTACTAAAGCCCTGTGAAAAAAATAATAAAAATGCAACACACATACACACAGATCAGAAATGAGAAGTTGAGTCCAAAAGTAAAAGTTTTTTAAAATATACAAATCAGTCTTTGGCTTGTCCTTGAGGAGTAGACAGCGAAACCTTATGGCTGTTAAGTTGGGTGATTCTGGTAGAACTGACTTTGGTAGTTGAGCAGTTGGTTTGGAGACATTTGGTTCTGCAGGTTAGCTGTCCTATTTCCTTTTTTGACCGTGGCTTTGCTGACTTGCCTCCAGCCAGAGAGAGAGAGAGAGAGAGAGACTCTTACCTGCAAGCTGCAGGGATATCTAGTTGATGATCTTCTGCTATGACACAGCACACACTAGTACACCAGAACTAGAACACACAGGTTGGGTTTGCAGCTGGCTTTTTAACCCATTTCCCTGCGTATTCCTGAAAGGGAAGAAACAAACATGTCTCTCGCCCAGAATCTGCTTTCTTTCAACTCAGACCATTTCCACATTCTGAGATATTCAACAGGAAGTGGTTTCTGCTGAGATGTGGTAATCAATATTCATTGTCTCCGCAACCACAGGAGGTTAAAGTTCAGTCTTTTGCATTGCATCTCTCTCTTTCAAGTGTCTCTGCCTGAAGTAGGTTTTGACACCTTTTTTAGGTGTGACATTCTAAGTTCTCTCTGCACTAGTTGGTCAAGTATAATCCACTTAAGAATTTTCCAGAAAGTGGTTACTTTACATTCCCAGTCAGCTTTTGCTTGCAGGTCTTTTTTAAAAAAAAACACGTCTTACTTAAAAATTTCAATTTGTCTGTAAGTAATTTGGGGCTGTGATCCACTGTCATGACAATGTATCTTTGTGAATGCCATGTTTTAGAAGGTTATCTGACAAATATCTAGATTAAAATTCTAGCTGAGACATACCTGCGCTCTCAAGTGGATATAAAAGACTCCATGACACTATTTCAAAGAAGATGAGGGAGTTCTCGTTGTTTCCTGGCCAATATTTTTTCTGCAATCAGCATCACAAAAACTGACCATCTGTTCATTGCTGTTCATGGGATCTCACTCTACATAAATTGGCTGTTGTGTTTCCTACATTATAACTGTAATTACACTGAAAAAAAGCACTTAATTTGTTTTAAAGAGCTTTGGGATGCGCGCAGGTTGTGAAAGGCTCTATAGAAATGCAAGTCTTTCTTCATTGTAACTTAATAAATGGAAATAAACTACTTTCTTATTACAGGTAAGATGGTTTCCTTAATCTTGGAGAGACCTGGCCTTGTGGCCATCCTGTACACCGTGGGTTGGATGCTGGTCTGCGATGGGAGCCCCATAGGGTAAGTCGCTAAATTAGAAAGCTATAATCGCATGCTCAATAAATGTACAATAAATGAGAAGAGTGTTCATGTGAAACTGATTTAATCCTTTCTTTCAGAAAAAGATCGGTGAGTGAGCACCAGGAAATGCATGACCGGAGTCGTTTTCTGCAGGACCTGAAGAGGCAGCGGTGGCTTGAGAAGTTGATGAAGGACTTGCACACAGCTGTTGAGGTCCTTCCTCAAGACCTCACTGTGAGCGACCTGCCAAGATGGAGGGAATCATCCACGGTTTCTTCAAACTCCAGAATCCCAAGGGAAAATCGGTAGAAAACAGATAGACATCCAAGTAAGAGGCAGTTTTGCTGATGATCTAGAGGAGGGACGGGAGACAATGAGATTTCATTCTTCTGCTTTCTCAAAGCAGGCAAAACATTTAAAGGCTTTGAAGGACATGCAGTAAAGGCAGGTGCCTGCCTGAACTGGAATAAAAGCAACCACACCACTATACAAATATTTAAAATCCTGTTTATTTTATACTAATTAGTTTTTAACCGCACATGGGATCATCCTTCAGTATGTTGTCCCAAAAAGCACTTGCCAAGATTTATTTATTCCATTATTTATGTAACTTATTTTTTGAGATTAAATGTCTTATTTATTCTGAAATGTATATGTTCCCAGTGGGTTCCCTATGCTATTAAAAATAAACTTTAATTGTTCAAGATTATTGTTCTACTTATTTTTCTGCCTCAGAAACAGACATGATTGAAAATTGCTTAGAATATAAGAAATAGGGGAAACGGTGGCCATTTGGCCATCCCCTATCCCTTGATTCCCCTGGTGCCGAAGAATCTATCAATCTAAGTCTTGAATATATTCCTGGAACTTGCTGCCTGTGAGGGTGGTGGAAGCAGAGTCGATCAAGGATTTCAAAAGGAAATTGGATGGTACTTGAGGAAAATAAACTTGCAGAGCTATGGGGATAGAACAGAAGAACTAGGGCTGATTGAATTGCTCTAGAGAGCTGGCATGGAATTGATAGGCCGAGTGGCCGACTTCTGTGCTAATGACTCTATGACTCAAGGACTGAGCGTCCACAGCTCTCCAGGGTAGAGGATTCCAAAGATAAATTAGTAATAATATTTTAATATTTCAATCATCAACCATAATCAAAGTATACTTCACTCAAAGACTATCACGTTCTGGGTATGATGCTGCAGTGGTTATCGAATCATCACAATGTAATGCAAAATAGGAGGCTATTTAGCCTGTCTTGCCTGAGCCAGCTCTTTGAGACAACTGTCAAATTTAGTCCCACTCCCAATTTCTTTCCCCAGAACCCTGCAAATGAGCCCTCTTCAAATACATGTCCTATTGCCTTTTAAAAGTTCCTATGGAATTTGAACCCGCTACCCTATCCAGATCTTAAGCACTTGTTGTGTGAAGAAATTTCTCCTCATTTCCCCTCTCACAATGAACCAGATCAAAGGAAGTTCAAACCCCATCATTGTAGTTCTGAGATTTTGAATTCAATATTTTTTAAATTCTGGAAACACAAAAGTTTTGCTAACAAAATGACTGAACTATATCAATAAATAAGCCTTACTGCTGATTGAAGCTGAGAACAAAAGGCAGTTTCTAAGATCTTAAGTTTTTTTGATAAAAATGTAGGAGAACACTTTTGTATATCACCAGTGACCCCTTCTGTTGTTGACCAGGATATAACTCAAAGCTGCCGGTTCTTAAATGTTACAGGGTGGAATTATTTCCCCTGGTGGGGGAATCTGGAACAAGGGGGCTAATCTTAAAATCAGAGCTAGGCTGTTCAGGGGTGACATCAGGAAGAACATCTTCACACAAAAGGTAGTGGAAAACTAGAACTTTCTCCCTCAAAAAGTTGTTGATACTGGAGGTAAATTGAAAACTTCAAAACCAAGATTGATAACATTTTTGTTAGGGTATTAAGGATTACGGAACCAAGGCACGTGTATGTAATTAAGTTACAAATCAGCCATGATCTAATTGAATGGTGGAACAGGCTTGAAGTGTTGAGAGGTCTCCTCCTGTTTCTCCTTCTTAAATCAGGTGTGTAAGTGTGATCATAATTGAATGAAATCCTGAAGACAGAATGCCTGGAAATGTTAACTAAAAATATCTGGCAAATTTTGTGAATGGATTCCGTAATACTGTCAGAGTTCTATAGTTATTCCATGAAAAATGATGGGAGGAATCATTTCAAGGTATTTCCCTCTACTTTCAGCTCAGTAAAAATCTTGATTTTAACTCCTTCCTACACCCCAAAAAGGAGGAAAGAGTGAAAAAAGAGGTTCAGATCTTGGAATTCAAGATCCTGCTTTCAACAACCTGCGGTAATAGTAATCTCAGCTCAGGGTCAAAAATAACACCAAGGTCGCGAACAGTCTCAGATAATTGCCTGGGAGATGGATGGAGTTGGTGGTGGGGCGCGGGAACAGTTCCAAAGACCTGAATAGCGGGTGATGCACCAAGGGAGTTGGGGGTGTGGAGCCCAGGCCAATCATTAACCACAGGGCCTGAATCTAATTAAGTTCCATAGATGAGGCTCCTGATAAATGCAGGCGAGGGCAAACAAGATGCAACGTCACAGCTTGATGCTGTAACATAATATTATTGTTTAGCCTGGGGGGTTGATGGAGTGGTGGAGTCCTGCACTGTCTGTTGTCCCAAAAGTGGGAGGAACCACTTGACCAGTCAAGGCCCAGGTTAGTGTGAGAAATTTTCCATTGTTAGTCTTTTTCACCCCCACCCCCCCACCCCGATCCCCCTCTCAGGGAGAACTTGGACCTCCCCAGCCTCAGTCTCCCTGATTGCACTGTAATCTTCACCCCCAACAGTCACCATTCCAATGTGGTCGCTTGGGACTTGACTGCTTGGGGGAACTGCTCCTACGGCCTCCGGCTGGCAGTCAAACAAGCTGCGTGTCAGGACAGGGACTCCAGGACATTTTATTTGATTCAGGCCCTGCTGCTAAAGATTGGCTCAGCCCCTGTGTCCACCAAATCGATGGCTGCGACACCCACAGTCAGGAATGCAAGAACTGTTCCTGCAGCCCCATGAAAATCCAGGTCACCACGATAATAAAACTCCAATCTTCTACTGGATTAGTTGGATTTTTTAAATTCATTCATATGATGGAGGCATTGCTGGCTAAACCAACATTTTTTGTCCATCCATAAATTCCCTGGAGAAGGTGGTGGTAAGCAGCCTTCTTGAATAGATTTGAATGACTTACTTGGCCTTTTAGGAGGCTAGTTAACACTCAACCACATTGCAATGGGTCTGGAGTCAAATGTAGGCCAAACTGGGTAAGAATGGCAGATTTCCTTCCCTAAAGGACATTAGTGAACCAGGTAGGTTTTTATGACCACCACCACTTTTTATTCCAGATTCATTTAACTCACGGAATTTAAAATGAACCAGTTTCTGAGGTGGGATTTGAACTCATGTCACAATAGTGACTACACTTCAAAAAGTATTTCATTGGCTGTAAAGCACTTTGGAAAGTCCCGAAGTCTTTAAAGTTGCTCCAACAAGATGCAAATTCGTGGGTCTTTTTGTGGACACAGCAGAATTGTGATAACGGGCAGAATTTTCTGCCTGTCGGGCGGGCGATGTGGGAGCGGGCGTGGACCTGATCGGCATCCCCGATTGGGTCCGTGCTGCCATTTTATGTGTCGGCCCAATTAAGGCCCACCCAGCCGGAAGCGTTATGTGCTTCCTGTGCTGGTGGGGTGGGGGTTGCCTGATTCGGGAGTGCGCTCTTTCGCACGTGCACGCGAAAGACACAGAAATCTCCCTGAGGCACAGAGGTGCCTCAGGGAGATTAGTTAAGTACAAAAAGTTTAATAAAGTGGTGAGAAAATATTTATAACATGTCCCCTCATGTAAAACTGTCACATGAGCTGGGACATGTGCATTAATTTCAATAAAAATTTTTGTCAAAATTTAAAATCATTCATGAAACCTCATCCGGCTGTGTATCAGGTTCCATGAAAAATGCGAAGGCTGCCTGAGCTCTTCGCCTGCCCGAGCTCTTCGCCTGCCCGCCAACCTTAAGGTTGGATGGGCAGCTCCGTTAATTATTTTAATTGAGAGTTAAATGGCCTTAATAAGCCTTTGACAGTTCAATGGGCATGCAGCCACCGAACTGAAAGTCTGAATGGTGCGCCGTGACTTCGGGACACATGCCCGACGTCACCACGTGTCATTTTATGACTCAGTGAGCGGGCCTCGCCCCCGCTCACTGAGCCGAAGATCCAGTCCAATGTTACTCGTAATCCAGAGGCCTGGACTAGTGATCCTGAGAGAAAAAATGACTTGCATTCGTATAGTGCTTTTCACAACCATCAAATGCCTCAAAGCACTTTGTCAAACGAGGAAGGAAATATGGCCGTGAAAGCGAGCTTTGGTAAACACTTTTGGTAAAGTACTTTACAGCTAATGAAGTACTTTTTGAAGTATTGTCAATTTCATAATGTAGGAAACAAAGCAGCTAATTTGCAAACTCCCACAAACAGCAATGTGATAATGACCAGATAATCTTTTTCTTTTAGTGATGTTGAGGGATAAATATTCACTGGGGATAACTTATCTGCTTTGAAATAGTGCCATGGAATTCACATGACCAGGCAGATGAGGCTTCTGTTTAGTGTAAAAGCAAAATATTGTGGATGCTGGAAATCTTAAAAAGAGCTGTTAAGAAGGGTGATATGGACTCGAAACGTTAACTTTGTTTCTCTCCACAGATGCTGTCAGGTCTGCTGAGTTTTTCCAGCATTTTCTGTTTTTGTTTCTGTTTAATGTCTCATCTGAAAGGGACAGCAGCTTCAACAGAGCAGTGCCCTCTCAGTACTGCACTGGAGTGTCAGCCTTGATTTTTGTGATAGAGAGATGAGTGGGAACTAAGCCACAACTGACATGCAAGGCAAGTCTTTCTTTTATAATGTAGGAAATGCAGCAGTCAATTTTTGCACTCAGCAAAATCGAACAAATAGCAATGTAATAATGCTCCAATGTCTATTTTACTGACGTTGACTGAAGAATATTGATACTGGGGAGAACTCCGCACTCCTTCACAATAGTGATGAGAGATCTTTTACATCCAGCTGACGGAACAGGCCACGGTTTAACGTCTCATCGGAAAGACAACACCTCTGGCAGTTCAGCACTCCCTCAGTATTGCAGTGCAGCGTCAGCTTGGATTTTGTGCTCAATCCTGGTGAATGCTGGATGCTTGAATATGGGAATTTCCGGAGCACACGCTCCAAAAATTGGGGTTAGGGTGGAGGGGAACACAGAGGGAAAGAGAGAGAGAGAGAGAGACTGGATTGCGCAGGCGCAATTGGGAAGCGACGGAAACAGGGAGGGGACTGCGCAGACGCAATTGGGAAGCGACGGGAACAGTGAGGGGATTGCGCAGGCGCAAAATGAGAGGGCCGCGTAACGAGATTGCGCAGGAACTCTAACTCTTTCCCCCTGAACTCTCGCGAGGTTTTGCGCTGGGGGCCTGTGCTGATCAGTTTGTCCCCGGGTGAAAGTTACAGAGAATCCGGCGACCTAGCTACGGACTCCCGGCCTTGCCAGGTAAGTCCCGCTGTCAAGCCCTTTGTCTTTACTGCGCGCATGTTGTCTACACAGTGAGCAGAGGGCCCGGGAGAGGCTGGGACCCCGGGTTGCCAGGCAGCCCCAGGCCCCGTCCCCACTCCCTCCGAGCAAGCGGCTGATTGTCTCAGCCTAGGTTTGTTGTTCAAGGGCCGGGTTGGAGCTTTTTCCGGCTGCTGAGATGTTTGACGATGGTCAAAGACAGATTTCCGCCGGCAGTTGGATCAGGGAGGCTCGGAGTCAGTATGAAATTGACCCTTTTGTGATCATTATAATGAGACAGCACAGGAGGAGTCCATTCGGCCTATCGTGCCTTTGCTGGCTCTTTGAAAGAGTTTATTCAATTCGACCCACTCTCCACTGCTGGTTCCCCATAACCCTGCAAACGGTTCCCCTTCAAGTATTTATCCAGTTTCCTTTTGAAAGTTATTGTTGAACCTGTTCCAAAATCATTTCAGGCATTGTATTCCAGATCACAACTCGATTGTGGTTTAAAAAAAAACCTCCTCTAAGATCATGAAGGGCCTTGGCAGGGTAGACACATAGGTTAAAAGCAAAAAACTGCGGATGCTGGAAATCCAAAACAAAAACAAAAATACCTGGAAAAACTCAGGAGGTCTGGCAGCATCTGCGGAGAGGAGCACAGTTAACATTTCGAGTCTGAATGACCCTTCAACAGAACTAAGCAAAAATAGAAGAGAGGTGAAATATAAGCTGGTTTGTTGGGGGGGGTGGACAAGGAGAGCTGGATAGAGGGCCAGTGATAGGTGGAGATAACCAAAAGATGACAGACAAAAGGACAAAGAGGTGTTGAAGGTGGTGATATTATTTAACGAATGTGCTAATTAAGGGTAGAAAGGACAATGAAGGTAGAGATAGCCCGGGTGGGGTGGGGTGGGGTGAAGGAATCGAAAAAGGCTAAAAGGTAGAGATAAAACAATGGTTGGAAATACGTTTTAAAATAATGGAAATAGGTGGGAAAAGAAAAATCTATATAAATTATTGGAAAAAAAGGTGGGGAGATCGGAAAGGGGATGGGGATGGAGGAGAGAGTTCATGATCTAAAATTGTTGAACTCAATATTCAGTCCGGAAGGCTGTAAAGTGTCTGTAAAGAGGAGGAACAACACCTCATCTTCCGACTAGGCACTTTACAGCCTTCCAGACTGAATATTGAGTTCAACAATTTTAGATGATGAACCCTCTCCTCCATCCCCATCCCCTTTCTGATCCCCCCCTTTTTTTCCCAATAATTTATATAGATTTTTCTTTTCCCACCTATTTCCATTATTTTAAAATGTATTTCCAACCATTGTTTTATCTCTACCTTTTAGCCTTTTTCGATTCCTTCACCCCACCCCACCCCCACTAGGGCTATCTGTACCTTGCTTGTCCTGCTTTCTACTCTTATTCCTTAAATAATATCACCACCTTCAACACCTCTTTGTCCTTTTGTCTGTGACATCTTTTGGTTATCTCCACCTATCACTGACCCTCTATCCAGCTCTACTTTGTCCCCCCCCCTCACTACCCCCCCATCACCCCCCCCACTACCCCCCATCACCCCCCCCACTACCCCCCCATCACCCCCCCCACTACCCCCCCCCCACTACCCCCCCCCCCACTACCCCCCCCCACTACCCCCCCATCACCCCCCTCACTACCCCCCCATCACCCCCCTCACTACCCCCCCATCACCCCCCCCACTACCCCCCCATCACCCCCCCCACTACCCCCCCATCACCCCCCCCACTACCCCCCCATCACCCCCCCCACTACCCCCCCATCACCCCCCCCACTACCCCCCCATCACCCCCCCCACTACCCCCCATCACCCCCCCCACTACCCCCCATCACCCCCCCCACTACCCCCCCATCACCCCCCCCACTACCCCCCCATCACCCCCCCCACTACCCCCCCCACTACCCCCCCCATCACGCCCCCCATCACCCCCCCCACTAACCCCCCACTACCCCCCCATCACCCCCCCCACTACCCCCCCATCACCCCCCCCACTACCCCCCCATCACCCCCCCCACTACCCCCCCATCACCCCCCCCACTACCCCCCCATTACCCCCCCATCACCCCCCCCCCCACTACCCCCCCATCACCCCCCCAACTACCCCCCCATCACCCCCCCAACTACCCCCCCATCACCCCCCCAACTACCCCCCCATCTACCCCCCCATCTACCCCCCCATCACCCCCCCACTAGGGCTGTCTAGGGACTGATCATTTAGAACTGAGATGAAGAATTACTTTTCTCTAATGGTCGAATCTTTAGAATTCTCTATGCCAGAGGAGTGTAGATGCTCCATCGTTGAACATATTTCATTTAGACAGATTTTTGTTCTGAGGGAATTGAGGGATATGGGGAGTGGGCAGGTAGGCCCGAGATCAGCCATGATCGTGTTGAATGGCAGAGCAGGCTCAAGGAGCCGTATGGACTACTTCTGCTATTTATTTTTTTTATCTCTCCTCCCCTTACCAATTGCCTTAAATCTCTCTTCTGGTTCCAATCTTCCTGCCAGTAGAAATAGATTCTCTCTATTTTTATCAAAACCCTTCATGATTTTAAACACTTCCATAAAATCTCTCCTTAACCATCACTGCTCTAAAGACGACAATCCTAACTTCTCCGGTCTCTCCACATAACTGAAGTCCTTATTCCTGGTGCTATTGCCCATAGCCTTGCACAATTTCTTCTTTCAAGCACTTATCAAATTCCCTTTTAAAGGTTATTGCATCTGTTCGAGAGGTTTTTTAAAAATCATAGAAGATTATTGGAATATGGAATAAGGAAAACTGATGTGAGCCAGTAACCACAGGGCATAAATTAAACAGCATCAAGAGTAAAGGCCAAGATGTTTTTCTTTTACAGATGGGTTTTTTAGGACAGGGAACATGCCCCTCTAAGGAACAGTGGGTGATGAATCCATAATCGCTTTTTACAAACATAGCTTGATAAGATCAACATCGAGCAGATGGTTCTGCTTTGTGGGGAGAGAAGAGAGGTGCAGAGTTGAGAACTAGGGGCTATAATTAAGAGAGTAATTAATAAATAGGGAATTTGGGAGAAATGTCTTTACCCTGAGAATGTGGAACTTCTTGTTAACTGATTTTGAAGCTAGTTGGTGAACTAGACACTAATCTTTCACTTAATACTAGATTTATTTACAGAACACCACCTTACAAATGTCTGCCTCCTCCCAACAGCACTCAGTGCCTCAGAAGTCTTTTGAGTACTAATTAAAAGAAAACAAACTAATTAACAAAAACTAATTAAATTGGCAGCTTAAAAGCATCACCGGTCCAGAGGTGTCAGCTGTGGCTCAGTCCATAGCACCCTCGCCTTTGAATCAGAGGGTTGTGGGTTCATGTCCCACTCCCGGAAACCAAGAACTGTGATTGTACTCGAAAGAGTTGCAATCTGTGACTGTTGATAACTCGAAAGAATTTTTTTTTTAAAAGCATCACCACCTTCAGCTGGCAATTATTCAGACAATTACTTCTCCCCATTGGGGAATTGTCTCCGGCAGGTTTACTAACCACTATACTAATGCCTAAGTGTTTCTGTATATGTGCTCAAGGTAATTAATGCCCTTCACCTGTGTATCCTTAACCTTGATAATACAGTTAACATACCATTAACATGCGTTAAGAGAGAGTGGTTAGGAGTGGTTAAGGTGAATAGCATAGATGCATTTAAGATGAAGCTAGATAGATATGATGGAGAAAGGAAATGAAGAATATGCTGATAGGGGTAGCTGAAGGGTGGGAGGAGACTTTTGTGGAGTATGAACACTGGCATGAATCTGATAGGCAAGAATTACTTGTTTCTGTGCTGTAAATACTTTGCAATTTTTGTAATGCTTTATTTCATTTCTTCCTGACGGTATTTGTGCCATTTGCTGTTGATGGCCAAATACAAGCTCTGTGTATGATTTTATGCCAACAACAACTTGTTGAACCTTTAACATATTAATATGGCCCAAAGAGCTGCACAGGAGTGTTATAAGGCAAAGTTTGACATTGAGCTACATTCAGGCAGATAATCAAAAGGTTGACCAAAGAGAGTGTTTTGAGGAGCTTCTAACAAGAACTTATATTTGTATAATGCCCTTAATGTAATGAAACATCCATAGGTGATTCATAGGAGCATTATAAAGCAGCCACATAAGGAAATATTAAGTCAGATTACCAAAAACTTGGTCAAAGGCGTTTTAACAAGGGTCTTAAAAGAGAAAAGAGTGGTGGAGTGGTTTAGAAAGGGAATTCCAGAGCTTAGGGCCCAGGCAGCTGAAGGCTTTAGTGATGGAGTGATTAAGATGCGCAAGAGGCTAGTATTTATTAGCTGAGCAGTTGTGGTGTTGTGGGGCTGGGGGAGATTACAGAGATAGGGTGAGGCCATGGTTGGATTTGAAAATGAAGATGAGAATTTTAAAATTGGGGGGGGGGATATTACTTAACAGGGAGCTGATGGAAGCCAGCGAGTACAGGGCTGATAGGTGAATGGGACTTGGTGCAAGTAAAGGCACAGACAGCAGAGTTTAGGATGATCTCAGTGGGGTAGAATGGGGGAGGCCAACCAGGAGTGTGTTAGAATAGTCAGGGCCAAAGGTAACAAAAACTCAGATGAGGGATTCTGTCGCAGATGAGCTGAGGTGGGGTGGAGTCAGGCAATTTTACAGAGATGGAAATAGCTTGTGGTCAGAAACTCATCTCGGGGCCAAATATGACACCAAGCTTGCAAACAGTCAGATGCCAGGGAATCTGTAGCAGGGGAAGGAGAATGGAGCAGATCTTTCCAGTACTTAATTGGAGGAGATTTCTATTCACTGAATATTGAACAAGCAGTTGGATAATTTAGAGACTGGAGGAATCGAGAGAGGTAATGGTGAGGTAGACCTTCATGTCGTAAGCATACGTGTGGAAACTGACACTCTTTTCAGATGATGCCATCGAGGGGCGTAGGTGAGGAAGGATTGATCCTTGGGTGACATTGGAGGAAATGGTGCCAGAGGGGAAGAGAAACCATTGCAAGAGATTCTCTGGCTGTGTTTACACTGATAATTGTGAAGGAATTTCTGCAATACTTCCACAACAAATACTGTTTCATCTCTAGTCAGGATATAATGAGTTTCTGTAAACACACAATTAAACATTCAATGCTGATGAGCTAAAATCAAAAAACGAAAACTGGCCAAGTGCGAATGGAAAGAAACAAGGTTGCTGACATATAAACAGTTATCTACTTCAGTGTAATTCATTATCAGTGGAGCGTTTTTGAGATCTCCTGAACCTTGATGGTCTGTTTAATTAATCTCTAAAATTTGCATTTATAAATGATCTGTGGCCTGAAATGCACAGTAAATAAAACACATTTATCCTTTTTACTTCAAGTTCTTAGAGGTTTTTTTTAAACAACTTGGTGAAAAAAATCTGCATATTATCTTTTAAATCCTAAACCTTTCCACCTTGGTCCATTAAACTACCTCTTTGACCAAGCTTTTGATTACCCATCTGAATATCTCCTTAATGGAGTTTGGTGTCAAATGTTGTCTGATAATCACCCCTTGGGACGTTTTATTATACGATAAAGATATGATATAAATGCAAGTTAAGAGGAGCAGCTCTAATGTTTTGTTATCTGCCGTTTGTGAAGCTGGAAATATCACATTTATAATGTTTCCCAATATTTTTCAGTTGTGCAATTTGCTACAGTTTGTTGCAACAGTTTATCGAAAAAGGACAGTAATGCAAAGTTTTGAATCTTATTTTGATCAATTTTAAAGCTGATTGTTAGTCAGCCTGATCTATTTTAAAACACTTGGTTATCAACAAAAAGAGATCCCTCCTGGGCAGCTGGGGAACTTCTGAATACAAAAGCAGCCATGTGTAATTTTTAACCCAAGAAAAATACTAAGACTTAAAATACGGTTCATGTTGACCTTGTATTATAATGCCAAATGAAATGTATTGCTGTTTGCCCAGATGGAAACAGTTAATACTTGAAATGAGATCATATTAATGTAGAAAAAAACCTGTGTTCCAGAGTCATTAGAGAGCCTGGTGCCACGTCAAAGAAGGCGTGAGCAGACAGTGGTAATAGTTTGGTTGCAGAAGTAACCTATCAGGAGCATGCTAAAGGGGAGGTAGCGAAGGCAAAAGGGGATCCTAGAAAGGAGAAACTTAGCAGCTCAAGGCAGGGTACTGATAGGAGAAAGGGATTAACAAAAGGTAGAAGT
Source organism: Cetorhinus maximus (assembly GCF_964194155.1). NCBI lineage: Eukaryota > Metazoa > Chordata > Chondrichthyes > Lamniformes > Cetorhinidae > Cetorhinus > Cetorhinus maximus. Next base: position 112,822,569 of record NC_135887.1, on the reverse strand, counting down.
TAAAGATTTGGGGAGGTTTTTGGTGCTGAAAGAGGTGAGGAAGGGGCGAGGCTGAGGGATTTAAATATAAGGGCAAGAATTTTAAACTTGAGGGTGTTCTGGGCTAGTTGGCAGATTAGATGCAGACAGCAAAGTTTTGGACTGGCTACAATTTATGGAGGGTATAAGGATGGCAAGCTGAACATTGACGTGATTGAATCTGGAGGTACATGGGGCAAGTGACAAGGATTTTAGCAGTAGATGGGCTGAGCTGAGTCAGAGACAGGTAACAGGTTGGATGGAGATGGAAGTAGGAAGTGTTTGTGACAGAGGATTTGATCAAGAAGCCAAGACAGTGAGCATGTAAACAATAAATGTGCAAATTCCTCACATCTAAATTTGATACTTGTAACATATTAGTAGCTGAATATTTTATTTTGAAATGAATTCCTTTTTAGAGGTAAAAAATCTTTTGTCCATAACACAATCTTATTGGAGATTAGTATTAAGAAATGGAGCTGGCCTGTACTCTTGGCACCATTTCCTGATTGTACTGCTTGCATGAGAAAGTGACTGAGCATTGCCACAGGTGTTTATAAGGATTAACCTAATGTCAGAAGGGATACACGAGCATCTGCAGTCTTGAGATTTTGATCTCTGACATGGGGAACTATTTGAGAGGCTGGATTGTTTCAGCCCAACAGCCGTTGCCTAGTTTCACAGTAACTTGAAATGGTGTTTGAAACAGAAGGGGCAGGGGTAATTCCATAATCTTGCCCTGTGAAATAAATAGTCTTCACAGGATCTCCATGTTAGTTCACAAATACAGCTCAAAAATTTAACTTTTGAGTGGTTTGCATCTGTCACTGGAGTAGGTTATTTTACAGTTCAAATATGGAAAATCTCTGAAGCAAATTCCTATTAAATTCTTGGTCTGCTATGAAGCCTTTATTTCATTTAGACTTGGACATGTGCTGTCAGTTATTTCTTAAAACAATACCATATTCTGATTAGTTATAGTCCTGACAGTTCTGTTATCCCGGGTATATTTTTAAAGCTAGCTGTTTGTAGTGTTATGGCACAGCGGATGGTAAATGCCAAGCTGCTCAAATCCCAAAGGGAAACTTGAAACAGCTGCCAAAACGGTTTTTGCAAATTGTATAATATGAGGAATGCTTCTGAAATCAGGTAATGATTTCCCTGACTACTTGTGATGATTTTATAGTAAAGTATTTGTTAAAAGAATAAAGGAAATAAATAAAGCACAATTCTATGTTTGACTGAATGCCACCAGATCATCAATATATACAGCACAGGGACTCAGTCCAGCAATAACTTTATTCCTTAGTCTCTGGAAGGTTGCTGGTGCATTTTTCATAGCAAACGGCATGACTTTGAACTGATAGAGTCCATCTGGTGTTACAAAAGCTGAAACCTCTTCTTCCCTTTCCGATAGTCATAGAATTATACAGCACAGAAACAGGCCCTTTGGCCCATCGTGTCCATGCTGGCCATCAAGTACCTACCCTAATCCCATTTTCCATCACTTGGCCTGTAGCCCTGTATGCTATGGTGTTTCAAGTGCCCACCTAAATACTTCTTAAATGTTGTGAGAGTTCCCACCTCTGCCACCCCCTTAGGCAGTGTGTTCCAGATTCCAACAACCCTCTGGGTGAAAATATTATTCCTCAAATCCCCTCTAAACCTCCTGCCCCTAAGCTTAAATCTATGCTTCCTGGTCATTGACACCCCCACTAAGAGGAAAAGTTTCTTCCTATCTACCCTATCTATGCCCCTCATAATTTTTTATACCTCTATCAGGTACCCCCTCAGCCTTCTCTGCTCTAAGGAAAACAACCCTAGCCTATCCAGTTTCTCTTCATAGCTGAAACTCTCTAGCCCAGGCAACATCCTGGTGAATCTCCTCTGCACCCTCTCCAGCACAATCACATCCTTCCTATAGTGTGGCGACCAGAACTGCACACAGTACTCCAGCTGTGGCCTAACTAGTGTTTTATACAGCTCCAACATAACCTCCCTGCTCTTATATTCTATGCCTTGGCTAATAAAGGCAAGCATCCCATATGCCTTCTTAACCACCTTATCTACCTGTGCTGCTGCCATCAGGGATCTATGGGCATGTACACCAAGGTCCTTCTGATCCTCTATACTTCGTAGGGTCCTACTATTCATTGTGTATTCCCTTGCTGTGTTAGTCCTCCCAAAATCACCTCACACTTCTCAGGATTAAATTCCATTTGCCACTCCTCTGCCCATCTTACCAGCCCATCTATATCGTCCTGTATTTTAAGGCTTTCCTCCTCACTATTTACAACACCACCAATTTTCATGTCATCTGCGAACTTACTGATCATACCTCCTATATTCACGAAATCATTCATGTACACTACAAACAGCAAGGGTCCCAGCACTGATCCCTGTGGTACACCACTCGTCACAGGCTTCCAATTGCAAGAACAATCTTCGATCATCACCCAAATGGTACTTGCCAATATCCTTTCAGCAAGTCAATCTTTGTAATGAACTTTGATTATCCCACTTTCTCAATGCAGTCTTCCAAACGTGGAGTAGGATATGAATCTGCTTTCCTCACTGCATTCACTTTTTGATAATCCACACACAGTCTTTGTGTTCCATCCAGCTTCGGTGCCATCACAATAAGTGAACTCCAGTTGCTGCAACTCAACTCAATAATGTAATTCTTGAGCATAAATTCAATTTCTTTTTGCATTTGCCATAATTTTACTGGATTCAACCTATAAGGATGTTGCTTGATTGGTACAGAATTGCCCACATCTACATCAGCTACCTCTTATTTTTCCCAATTTATCCCCACAAATAGTTCTATGTGACTGCAATAGCTCTCTCAAGTCACTTCGATTCTTATCTGGAAGGTAACTCAGTATTTCATTCAAACTCTTAAGCGCTTCCTCGTTGTCCAATTGAATTTGAGGAAAATCAATTTCAAAATCTTCCATCCCTACTTCCTTTTCCTGATCCATCACTACTAACATTTCTTCTTTTTAGTTATCCTCCTTATCGAAGCACTTTTTTAAGCATGTTTATATGAAATACCCTCCGGTTTTTTCTTCTATCTGGAGCTCTTAGTAAATAATTCACTTCACTTAATTTCCTTTCAATTTGGTATGGCTCACTAAACCTGGCTTTTAATGGTTCACCTAATACTGGCAACAAAACTAATACTTTTCCCCAGCTACAAAGCTATGAGTCTGCTTCTGTCTTCAGCACCTGCTGTGATATTTTTAAATGCTCTTTAGCTAATTCATATGCTCTGTTCAATCTTTCCCTGAGCTTTGATACATAGTCCAAGAGTGTGGTTTCTGAATTCTTACTAACTTCTCATGAATTAGTTTGAGTGGTCCTCTCACTTCATTCTCCTTCATGCTCTCCTGAACAATCTTATCAAAGACAGTATCAGCTAATTGCATTCCAGTCTCTTTGCCCTGTCTCCTAGATGTCTTCTAGACTCCTCCTATCTCAACCTATGAGTCTGTGATAGTGTTACCACACAGTCTGGAAACAAACCAGGATGTTTCTCCTGCAACAGTTCTGTAGATTGCTTTTCCACAGGCTGCTCAATTACAGAAGGCATCAGCAACATGTCCCAGCTACATTATTTCCTAAGATAAATTGAACCCTTGAAATAGGCAATTTCTCCACTAGTCCTACAATCACTTCACCTGTTTCAAGCTACTTTTCAAATTACACAATGGAATACATTTGTTTCTCCATGAGTTCCCCTTATTAATATCTTTTCTTGCAAAATTCCTCTGAACAACAAGTATCATTATCCAATAACATTAAGGATTGACTCGCCCTGTGTCCCTTAAAATTTCTATATCTTTGCCAACTCCACCTTGTACACATGAAAATACTTTTCCCTCACAGATGAAATCTTTAAACATGTCCGCAACTTGCTTTTCAACATTCTTTTGAATAGGCTGTAAACCCATTTTCACACCTTCTGCTAATACTTGTACTTGCTTTTCCATTTGAAAATATCTTACTGATTTATCTTGTTCTAAAACCCCTGACTTTACCTTTCGTAGTCCCTCTTGTCAATGTATAAGTAATCACATGACATGACAATCACCTTGTTAAAGACAGGTGATGGGCATTGATTATCCCATCTAAACAGAATAAAAAGATACAGCTGGAACACTTTGTGGGGAAGCTGCTTGGAAGTCAGTTGCACTGAGGAGCTGTCTTGAAAATAAACCAGCTTAAACCAAAAGACCAGCCTGGATTAATTCTTCCACTACAACCACTTATTGTGAGTAACATGGTAGCAAAGGATGAACTTTTTAAGCTTTGGTGATTGATTGCTGTATATGAAGCTTTTTGTCTCTATCCTCTGAGGGAAAAGAAGTGCACTGTTGCTGACAATTTAAGTTATGGAATGGTGGAAGGATGGTGCAAAATCACAAGCTTTGACTATCCACCAATTTTTTCTGAGTCTGAACCATATCAGCAATGGAAGGCTGAAGTTGAGATGTGGACACGGATTACTTCCATACCCTGAAAGAAACAAGGTATGGCATTGGTGTTATTACCAGCCAAAAGTAAGATAAGCAGTAAGGTATTTTCAAAGTGGAAAGTGGATGATTTAGATCATGAAAAGGGGTTGCACCTTCTGTTAAAATTTTTGGATAAGTTTTACAAAAAGGGATGAGTTTTGGAAGCATATGAAGCTTGGATGATCTTTGATAGGTTTCGGAAATCAGATGATCAGTCCATGGAGGAATATATCATGTATTTGATAAATGGTACAGGAGACTACAGAGATTTGAACTTGACATTCCAGGATCGGTATTGGCATTTAAATTGCTGAACTGTGCCCGCATTTCCCACGTTGATAGCCTTTTAGTACTAACGAGTTCAATTTGGGGTGAAAGAATCTTTCCTGGATCAAATGGCTGCTTCCCTAAAAAAAAAAATTCTGCGGAAACAGTCGTTCCCAGCCACTTTCTTAGCAAATGTGAACAACTATGCTGTAAAACAAAGGATAAAGAATTCAGTGGTGGCTGAATTTTGAAGTCGACCAAACAGTAGATAAAGATTCCAATGCAAAGATGGGGTTAATGACAGGAGGTCTGAAAATGGTTGTAACCCTAGCTAAGTTGAGAGTCCGGACAAAAAGTGTGTCTGGGACGGTGACCAAAGGCGTTTAAACCCAAAAAATGCACAGAGATTGGTTTATTGGTGTTTTTGATGTGATTCCCAGTATCATTTCAAGATGAATTGCCCACGGCGAAGGAATCACATTTTTGAAGTAACCCACGAGACAGATTCATCTGAGATTGAAAATGATGATGGTGACTTCCATGATGGAGTTGTATTGGTCACTGAAAGTTTGAATCCAGTGATGAGCATCTTGATGGTAGATTCCTTCAACTGTGCAGTTCTGGACAGTGGTTGCACTTCTACAATGTATGGCATGGGCTGGCTTGATTGCTATCTGGAGCCTCGATGAGGCAGACCGGCAGAAGCTCAAGGACTATGAAAGCTCTACCTGTTTCAGGTTTGGAGATGACCATACATTAACATCCTCCTAACGGATGGTCCTCCCTTGTAAGATAGGGATCAATCTGTTAATCAATACTGATGTTGTTTCTAGTGCGCTACTGCTATTGTTAAGTCGATCTGCAATGAAGGCTTAGATGACACTAGATATGAAAAATGATAGTGCTGTAGTGTTTGGAGTAAAAGTGGATCTACATTTTACTTGGATAGGCCATTACTGCTTGCCACTAAGGAAGCCAGAGATTTCTCATCAAAACGTTCATGAAGTTTTATTAACTGCTGAGAATGAGTTTTGTGGACAAAAAGATGATCATTTGGAAATTACATAGACAGTTTGTACATCTGGCGCCACAGAAACTGAAGACTCTATCTTGAGATGCGGGAGTGGTCGATAATGGATACGATGACCTTATTGAACAAATCACTGCTCAGTGTGAAATTTGTCTTAAATATCACAAGACACCACTGCGTCCTGTTGTGAGCTGCCACTAGCCAGTGAGTTTAACGATACAGTGGCAATGGACTTGAAAGTTTGGGACCAGGATAGAGTTGTTTTTTTTTAGCTATACTTCATAGATATGGCAACCAGATTTAACCTACCCATTGTAATACATAGTAAAGCAAAAGGACCATTGTCAATAAGATCATGGAGAAATGGGTAGGAACAGGATTAGGAAAACCAACGAAGTTCCTGACACATAATGGTGGGGAATTCGCCAATGAGGAATTTTGAGATATGTGTGAAAATTTAAACATCATAGTTATGCACACTGCAGCTGAGAGCCTGTTTAGCAATGGTCTTTGTGAAAGAAACCACGTGTTAATGGATGACCTATTACATAAAATATTGGCTGATCAACCAGATTGTAAATTGCAAACAGCACTAGCGTGGGCGGCGCACACAAAGAACTCTTTGCAAATGGTTGGGGGTTACAGTCCATACCAGTTGGTGCACAGAAGGAATCCGAAGTTACCTTTGGTGTTGTCAGATACTCCCCCTACTTTAGAAGGGAGTAGCATTAGCTCTACTTTTATTCTCATCTGAATGTATTGCATGCGGGCAGAAAGGCTTTCATTAAAGCTGAGATTTTGGAGAAAATTCGGCGAGCCCAATGGCACCGCATAAGACCATCGGGAATACAGTTTAGACAAGGCGACATGGCCTATTATAAAAGGGAAGGCAGGAAAGGACCTGGCAAGGTAATAGGGAGTGATGGGAAAGTAGTAATTGTGCAACACGGCAATCAAACTGTTAGGGTACATTCTTCGCGGTTAATTGAAACTGACTATACCTTTACAGGTTCTGAACAGGACATAGAAAGTGAGGAGGCACCAAGCACTTTGCAAACGCACACATGGCAGATACAGGGTTGACGGACTATGAACAAAGTAGCACTGACGTACAGGATAATGTTATTCGTCCAAAAGGGCAACTGCCCAATGTAGGAGCACACAAACAAGTTCTATGGATTGGCAAACCGAGGTAAAGATGTGGAAGCCCAGAAAGCGCAGTATGAGTTCTGACAGTGGACCAGAAAGTAGCCGTGACCCCAGAAAAAAAATCACGGATTTGGAAACGGTTCTGCTCGCATGAGAGAAAGATCATATAGGGAGAGGAATGTGAGTAGAGGCCGTAGTTTAACAAGGACAAGGACGAGAGAGCAAGCTAGGAATCTCAATAGAAGTAGAAGTCCTTATGACCGGGAGATTTTAGTAGCTGATAAAGGAAGCCAAACGGAAAGAGTTAGAAAGTTGGAAGGAATTTGGGGTATATTCTGAAATGCCTGACACAGGACAGCCAGCTTTATCTCTCAGATGGATCTGTACAGAAAAGGTACTCCCAGACAGCACGTAAGCGCGATTAGTAGCCCGAGGCTTTGAAGAGAGACTCGGGGATCAGGATGTCAGAGGACTCTCCTACTGCGGGAAAGTGAGTTTGAAGATTTTTTAAAGCTATTTTGGAATCCTATTCCTGGGAGTGCAAATCTATTTACATAATGGCTGTGTTTTACAGGGGGATGAGTTTCAAAGGGAACCTTTTTTGGAACCGCACAAAGAAGCTGGGGATGTAGAAGGAAAGCTGTGGAAATTGAACAAGCGTGTTTATGGGTTGAATGATGCATCAAGAGTTTGGTATTTTTTCTGCGAGGTTTGTGCTGTTGATAATTGGTTGCATTCAGTTAAAGGCAGATCCTGCGATGTTCTATTGGTACCATAAGGAGAAAATAGCTGGAATCTTTATGTCGATGATCCTCTGTGGGGAGGCTCTGTTCAATTTGAGCAATGGGTAATCGAGAAGATAAAGAAGGAATTCAAGGTTGGAAGTTAGGCTTCAGGGGCCTTTAAATACGTAGGTTTAGACATTAAGCAGAGCAAGTTAGGAGTGACATTGAATCAACAACCTTATCTAGAAAATGTTATTCATATTCCAGTAACTCGGGTTAAATCCTCACAAAAAGAGGACCCTGTTATCAAGGAAGAAATAGAACAGTTGAGAAGTTTGATTGGGCAGTTGAACTGGTTGTACACTGACTAGAATTAACGCTGGTTACGATGTGTTGGAGCTGAGTACCGTGATGAAAAATGCTACAGTTGAGCAAGTTCTGAGAGCCAATAAAACATTAAAAAAATTAAATTCTAAGAGAGGTGTGCTCAAGTTTCCAGCCTTGGGTGAGGTTGGTAATTTTTAGCAATGCGTAACGTGCCAATCTTCCAGATGGGTACTCTAGCGCAGCGGGATTTATCATATTCTTGATGGGAAAGAATAAATGTTGTCCACTGGCTTGGGAGGCCAAAAAAATAAAAAGGATAATAAAAAGCACCTTAGTTGCTGAAACACTGGCATTGGTAGAATTGATAGAAATGGGGGTTTACTTATCCAATATACTGACAGAAATATTATATAAGGGGCAATGTGAGAAACGTTTACCCATAGAGTGTTATGTTGATAACCAGTCTCTTTGGGATAATGTTCATTCGATGAAAAGAATTCCTGGAAAAAAAGCTAAGAATATACCTAGCCAGCATAAAAGAAATGTTAGAGGGAAGAGAGATCTCTAAGATAGAATGGGTTGACACAAGTCACCAACTATCAGATTGTTTTACAAAAAGAAGTGCCTGCTCTAAGAAATTATTAAATGTATTGGAAGAGGGGTGTCTTATAATGATGAAATGGAAAAAAAACTTTTTTTATAATTTTATATATATATATATATATTTGGTAAAGGAAATAGGATATATGTAGATGTGGAAATATGTGGCATTAGAATATTCTTTAACATTTTTTCAAAGCTTTAATTTAAAAAGAAAAGAGGGGAATCTCAATGTATAAGTAATCAACACTGCATGGCAATCACCTTGTTAAAGACAATTGTAAGTTCAACAGGTGGTGAGCATTGATTATCCCATCTAAACAGAATAAAAAGATACAGCTGGAACACTTTGTGGGGGAAGCTGCTTGGAAATAAACCAGCTTGAACCAAAAGACGAGCCTGGATTAATTCTTTCACTACAACCACTTATTGTAAGTAACACCTAATCCAAAAGGTCTCCCATATAATCCCCAGCACATTGTAATAAAACTGGCCATACGAAGTCAATGAAAACATTTAAGCTTTCTCACATCTCTTCCACTGTCAGCACCCTCCTTCCTAGTCTGAGGTGAAATCTCCTTAGAATCTCTAGCAGTTCCTTCTCTTCCTTGACTACCTACCTTCTTCTCACCTTCCCATTTTCTACCCATCTCAGATTTAAAAGGGTGTCAAAAAAAAGGCTTTGATCTATGGATCAGCTCATAATTTGCTATCTCTGCTGCCTGCCTAGCAGTTTTAACCCTTTGTTCCTCCACATGTGTTTGTACTACTGAAGGAAGTACATCTTTAAATTCTTCCAAAATAATTACTTCTCTAATGGCTTCATAGGTTCCTCCTATTTGTAATGCCCTGATCCACCTGTCAAAATTACTTTGTTTGACTGTTTCAAACTCAATATAAGTCTGTCCATGCTGTTTTCTCACATTTGGAAATTTCTGTCTGTGTGCCTCTGGAAGCAACTCTCAGGCACTCAAAATAGCTGCCTTCACTGCATGATATTCCCCAGATATTTCTTCTGACAGCAATGCATATACCTCATTAACTCTACCTAACCTAGCCTGTAAAAGCAATATCCAAATTCCTTTTGGCCGTTTCATCTGTTTAGCTATCTTCTCAAATGACAGAGAATATTTCAGCATCTCTTCCTTCAAACTTTGGAAGAGCTTGTACAAATTTAAACATCTCCCCGCCGGGTTCTGATCTGGAAATACGTCCTTCCTCACTTTTTGGTGTCTCTTTTTTTTAGCTGACAGTATTTTAAGCTGAAATTCTCCGTCTCTCCCTTTTTCTCTTCCCTCCTTTTCTAACCTCGCCACTTCTAATTCCCTTTCCTGTTTTTATTCTTCTTGTTCTCTTGCCTTTTCTCTCTCCTGCCTTTTCTGCCTGTTCCCTTTGAGATGTTTGTTCCCTTTCCTTTTTCTCCAATTCAATCTTTTTCATTTGCAACTGAATTTGAGTGCATTCCCATGACCCACCCCTTAAGAGAACTCAGCCTCTGGGGTATTTTAAAAGCTGTGCTATACCTTCAATTATGTCTGATTTCCTTACTCCTGCAGGTAATCCTAATTGTAATTTATCTGCCAATTCCATTAATTTAGCTTTAGTTACCTTTTGTAAACCAACCAAAGTTATAACTTCAAATCCCAGACAAGTCTTAGCAACTGCCAAAGCCATATTGCAGTCTACCACTTTTAAAATCTCACAATGCCACTCCTGGTTCAGTAAACTCCTCACCCTTGTTTCCTTTTAAATTCACCAATTCTGAGCCAATCAAGGAATTATTCTTTCAATATCCCGCAAAGAGCCCCCAATTTTGTTATGGCACAATGGATGGTAAACGGCTGCTCAAAATCCAGAGGGAAACTTGAAACAGCTGTCAAAACGGATTTTGCAATTTGTAAAGTATGAGAAACGATTCTGAAATGAGGAAATGATTTCCCTGATTACTTGTAATTTTATAGTAAAGTAAACATTTATTAAAAGAATAAAGGAAAAAAATAAAACACAAGAATGGCTTCATACAATAAACAGTACTTTAAAACAATTATTTACAATATATATTAATGACTTGGATGAGGGAAATGAATATACTATCGCCAAGTTTGTGGATGACACAAATAGGTAGGAAGTCAAGTGGTGAGGATGACAGAGTCTAAAGAGGGATATAGACAGGTTAAGTGACTGGGCAAAAACTCGCCAGATGGAATATAATGTAGGAAAATGTGAGGTTATGCACTTTGGCAGGAAGAATAGAGGAGCTGAATATTACTTAAATGGAGAAAGACTGAAGAAGGCTGCAGCACAGAAGGATTTGGGGGTCCTCATGCATAAACCCCAAAAGGCTAGCATAAAAGTTCAGCAGGTAATAGGGAAGGCAAATGGAATGCTGGCCTTTATTTCAAAGGGAATGGAGCATAAAAATAGGGAAACCTTGCTAAAACTATACAAGGCACTAGTTAGACCACACCTAGAATACTGTGAACAGTTTTGGTCCCCTTATCTAAGGAAAAATATACTGGCATTGTAGGCAGTCCAGAGAAGGTTCACTAGGTTGATCCCGGGTATGGAGGGATTTTCTTCTGAGGAGAGGTTGAGTAGGTTGGGCCTGTATTCATTGGAGTTTAGAAGCATGAGAGTTGACCTTTTTGAAACATATAAGATTCTTAAGGGGCTTGATGGGGTAGACGCTAAGAGGTTGTTTCCCCTTGTGGTTGAGTCTAGGACCAGAGGGCATAATATCAGAGTGAGGGGTCGCTCATTTAAGACAGAGATGAGGATGAATTTCTTCTGAGGGTTGTTAATCTGTGGAATTCTTTAACACACAGGGCTGTAGAGGCTGGGTCGTTAAGTATGTTCAAGGCTGAGATAGACAGATTTTTAATCAGGTAAGGGAATCAAGGGTTAAAGGGGAAAAGACAAGAAAGTGGAGCTGCAGATTATCAGATCAGCCATGATCTCATTGAATGGCGGAGCAAAGTCAATGGTCCTAATGGACGACTGCTCCTATGTCATATGATCTTATAAAACAATTCCACAAATCTTAACTACCCTCAGAGCTAACTTTTCCCTTTTCTGTTCAGCAACTATCGTTATAGATTTTAAAATCTATAGAAATCCAATAATTTTACCACACTCTGCTTTTCCTTGGGGTGTCCTCTGAGGCTGACAGCAACTGGGCTTTCAGGTCTGGCCTTGTTTATGCTGTCATCTGGGAGTTCTGAATAGTTACCCTGCTGTATTCTGAGAGATCTAAGCAGCTACCCCCACCCCCCAACATTGGCTTCAGTATTTTCTTAAATTCGTTCCTTCCCTTTGATCTCTCTATTGATTCAACCAATCTCTTCAGAAATGCTTTCTTCCCAGAATTGATTAAATCATTCCTTACTTTAGCCTTAGACTTAACAATCTTACCCTATCTTTACCTCACTTCCTTACACCTTTTTACAACCTGCATATATCCCCCTTTGAACTAAAACAACTTGATTCAAGCTAAAATAAAAGCAAAAAACTGCGGATGCTGGAAATCCAAAACAAAAACAAAAATACCTGGAAAAACTCAGCAGGTCTGGCAGCATCTGCGGAGAGGAACACAGTTAACTTTTCGAGTCCAAGGTTTTTTCCAGGTAGTTTTTGTTTTGGATTTCCAATGTCCGCAGTTTTTTGCTTTTATCAGAGGTGAAATATAAGCTGGTTTAAGGGGGGGTGGGACAAAGTAGAGCTGGATAGAGGGCCAGTGATAGGTGGAGATAACCAAAAGATGTCACAGACAAAAGGACAAAGAGGTGTTGAAGGTGGTGATATTATCTAAGGAATAAGAGTAGAAAGCAGGACAAGCAAGGTACAGATAGCCCTAGTGGGGGTGGGGTGGGGTGAAGGAATCGAAAAAGGCTAAAAGGTAGAGATAAAACAATGGTTGGAAATACATTTAAAAATAATGGAAATAGGTGAGAAAAGAAAAATCTATATAAATTATTGGGAAAAAGGGGGGGATTGGAAAGGGGATGGGGATGGAGGAGAGGGTTCATGATCTAAAATTGTTGAACTCAATATTCAGTCCGGAAGGCTGTAAAGTGCCTAGTCGGAAGATGAGGTGCTGTTCCTCCAGTTTGCGTTGAGCTTCACTGGAACTATACAGCAAGCCAAGGACGGACATATTGGCTGTGGAGTGGGTGGAGTGTTGAAATGGCAAGCGACAGGGAGGTCTGGGTAATGCTTGCGGACAGACCGAAGGTGTTCTGCAAAGCGGTGATTCAAGCTACTCTTGTTATTGCTTTATGTAAAACTCTGAAATTCCTCTTGGTTCATTAACATATGAAAACCACTTCTTACTGTTGACTTTAGACTTTGCTATCACTCTTGCTCTTATTCCAATTACGGCCTGACTTCTAGTTACCAGAAGAAAAATATTACAATTTTTTGTTTTCTTGACAGAGACCTAAATGTTAAGTCTGTGTTGCAGATCAACAAATCTAAAGTTGCAAAAATTCTATACTATAGAGAGCTATGGACGCTCAGTTGCTGAGTATATTCAAGACTGAGATCGATAGATTTTTGGATACTAAGAGAATCGAGGGATATGGAGATAGAGGAAGAAAGTGGAATTGAGGTGGAGGATTAGCCATGATCTTATTGAATGATGGAGCAGGCTTGAAGGGCCAAATGGTCTACTCCAGCTCCTGTTTCAGATGCTCTTAAAAGTGAAATACAATGGATGTTAGAAATCTGAAATAAAAGCAGAGAATGTTGGAAATGCTTGACTGATCAGGCAGCATCTTTGGTGAGAGAAACAGGATTAACCTTTCAGATCGATGACCTTTCATCAGAACTGGAAGAAGTTAGAGATATAATAGGTTTTAAGCACGTGTAGAGACAGGGAAAGGGGAAATAAGGGAAGAACAAATGGGAAAGTCTGATAGGGTGGGAAGGTCTGGATAGGGTGGATAACGAGAGGTTAAATGTAAAATCTGTTATCTTGCACTAGGCTGAAAGCTTTTCCCTGAAGACCTAAAATCTTTTCCATAAAATCTCTTGAGAAGTGAATCAGCTGTTCTGCAAAATAATGATTTTTAATTTTTAAAAAGTACAAATTATTTTCCTGCACTGAGAAATGATTACTCATTTAAAAAACATTATGGGTTGAAAACAGCACACAGCAGAAATTGGTTTGATGCCACTCCAATCCTGGAGTGGTGTGGGTGGATAATATGGAGTTATGCTACTCGCCATCTAATGGCCTGTGAGTGTACGTGCTTAGTTGGGAAATTATTTTTAGTCTAAGCACTGTTAGAAGCTGTGCTCCCAATGTTTCCATCTGTCTTACAGGCAACTTACTCTTTTAGAAAACAGGCTGGGTAATCTCCATTCGCAACCATCAGCATGTTTTCCAAGACTCTCCTCAAAATATTTGAAGCTTCACCTGTTTTTCATTCCCCCACATGTTGACCCATGCTGTTTGTCCATTGTTTTATTAATCATTTTTGGGATGCATGAATGCTGTAGAGGCTGCATTTGTTGTCCTATCCCTAGTCATCCTGAGAAGGCCTTCCTCTTGCCCAGATGCAGCTAGGCCTGAACAGCATTCAGGACTGGGCTTTTAAGCAACAAGTAACATTGGTGCCACACAAGTGCCAGGCAATGACCATTTCTAACAAGAAGCCATGGAACACAAATTTAAGGTTTTGGGCAAGAGATGAAATGGGGAATGCGAGGAAGAACTTTTTTATGCTGTGAGCGATAATCACAGAATGGTTGCAGCACAGGGAGGCCATTTGGCTCGTTGTGTCTGCGCTGGATTTCCAAAGGAACAATTTATCTAAGATAAAAGCAAAAAACTGCGGATGCTGGAAATCCAAAACAAAAATACCTGGAAAAACTCAGGTCTGACAGCATCCGCTGAGAGGAACACAGTTAACATTTCGAGTCCGAATGACACTTCATCAGAACTAAGGAAAAATAGAAAAGAGGTGAAATATAAGCTGGTTTAAGGGGGATGTGACAGGTAGAGCTGGATAGAGGGCCAGTGATAGGTGGAGATTGCGAAAAGATGTCATAGTCAAAAAGACAGAGGTGTTGATGGTGGTGATATTAACTAAGAAATGTGCTAATGGGGACATTAAGGGTAGAAAGCAGGACGAGCAAGGTACAGATAGCCCTAGTGGGGGTGGGGTGGGGGGAAGGGATCGAAATAGGCTGAAAGGTAGAGATGAAACATTGGATGGAAATACATTTAAAAATAATGGAAATAGGTGGGAAAAGAAAAATATATATAAATTATTGGAAGAAAGGGGGTGGGGATGGAGGAGAGAGTTCATGATCTAAAGATGTTGAACTCCATATTCAGTCCGGAAGGCTGTAAAGTGCCTAGTCGGAAGATGAGGTGCTGTTCCTCCAGTTTGCGTTGAGCTTCACTGGAACATTGCAGCAGGCCAAGGATGGACAGGTGGGCATGAGAGCAGGGTGGTGTGTTAAAATGGCAAGTGACAGGGAGGTCTGGGTAATGCTTGCGGACAGACCGAAGGTGTTCCGCAAAGCGGTCACCCACTCTGCGTTTGGTCTCTCCAATGTAGAGGAAACCGCATTAGGAGCAGCGGATGTAGTAGACTAAATTGAGGGAAGTGCAAGTGAAATGCTGCTTCACTTGAAAGGAGTGTTTAGGCCCTTGGATGGTGAGGAGGGGGGAAGTAAAGGGGCAGGTGTTGCACCTTCTGCGGTTGCATGGGAAAGTGCTGTGGGAGGGGGTTGAGGTGTAGGGGGTGATGGAGGAGTGGACCAGGGTATCTTGGAGGGAATGATCCCTGCGGAATGCTGCCGGGGGGCGGGGTGAAGGGAAGATGTGTTTGGTGGTGGCATCATGCTGGAGTTGGCGGAAATGGCGGAGGATGATCCTTTGAATGTGGAGGCTGGTGGGGTGATAAGTGAGGACAAGGGGGACCCTATCATGTTTCTGGGAGGGAGGAGAAGGCGTGAGGGCGGATGTGCGGGAGATGGGCCGGACACGGCTGAGGGCCCTGTCAACCACCGTGGGTGGAAAACCTCGGTTAAGGAAGAAGGAAGACATGTCAGAGGAACTGTTTTTGAAAGTGGCATCATCAGAATAGATGCGACGGAGGCGAAGGAACTGAGAGAATGGGATGGAGTCCTTACAGGAAACGGGGTGTGAGGAGCTGTAGTCAAGGTAGCTGTAGGAGTCGGTAGGCTTGTAATGAATATTGGTGGACTATCACCAGAAATTGAGACAGAGAGGTCAAGGAAGGGAAGGGAAGTGTCAGAGATGAACCATGTAAAAATGATGGAGGGGTGGAAATTGGAAGCAAAATTAATACATTTTTCCAGGTCCAGACGAGAGCATGAAGCAGCACCGGAGAAAGAGTTGTGTGAGGGGGCCGGAGTAGGACTGGAATAAGGAACGTTCCACATATCCCATAAAGAGACAGGCATAACAATTTATCTAGTGCCACTTCCCAGCCTTCTCCCCATGGCCCTGCACATTCTTCCTTCTCAGATAATAGCCCTGTTCCCTCTTAAATGCCTTGATTGAACCACATTCTACCACACTCTCCCAGGCTGTGCACTTTAGATCCAAATCACTTGCTGCATGAAAAAGTTTTTCATCATGACTCCATTGCTTCTTTTGCCACTTACCTTAAATCTGTGCTGCCTTGTTCTTGGTCCTTCCACCAATGGGAACAGTTTTTCCCTATCTACTCTGTCCACCCCACTCCATGATTTTATCTTCCTCTATCAAATAGCCCCTCAACCTTCTTTTCTCCAAGGAAAATGAGCCCAACCTCGCCATTCTATATATGTACCTGATGCTCCTCATCCCTAGAACCATTTTCTTGAATCTTCTCTGCACTGTCCCTATTGCCTTCTAATCTTTCCTAAAGTATGGTGACCAGAACTGGATATAATACTCCAGTTGAGGCTGAATCCATGTTTTATATAAATTTGATATCATCTCCTTGCTTTTGTATTCTATGCCCCTATTAATAAAGTGTAAGATATCGTATGCTTTGTTTACTGCTGTCTCAGCTTGTCCTGCCACCTTCAATGACTTATGCACATATGCACCCAGGTCCCTCTGCTCCTGCAACCCCTTGAGTTGTACCTTTTATTTTATATTATCCCTTCATGTTGCTCCTACTGAAATGAATCACTTCTCACTTATCTGCATTAAATTTCTTCTGCCACTTGTCCACCCATTCCAACAACCTGTCTATATGCTTTTGAAGCTCTCCACTATCCTTGTCAGTCTGTCAGTCTTCACAATGCCTCTAAGTTTTGTATCATTTGCAAATTTTGAAATAGTTCCCTGCACAGCAAGGTCTAGGTCATAACATATATATCATGAAGAGCAAGTGTCCCAACAGTGACCGCTGGGGAACTCCACTACAAACCTTCCTCCAATCTGGAAAAGCCTTGATTAACCAATGCTGACTCCCATCATTAAGCCAATTTCATATCCATCTCATCACTGTCCCTCTTATTCCATTATTATTAACTTTGTTGACAATTTTGTTGTGTAGCACCTTATCAGATGCCTTTTGGAAGTCCATGTACATAATGGCGTTAACAACATTATCCTCATCAACCCTCTCTGTTACTTCATCAAAAAACTCCCAAGTTAGTTTCACACGATTTGCCCTTGAAAGCCAGCATGGATTTCTCAATAAACCCACATTCATCCAAGTGGCTATTAATTTTGCCCTGAATTATTGTTTCTAGAAGCATCCCCACTACTGAAGTTAAGCTGACTGGCCTGTAGTTTCTGGGCTCATCTTACACCCTGTTCAAAAAAAAGGGGTGTAACATTTGCAATTCTCCAGTCCTCTGGCACCACCCCTAAGTGTAAGGAAGACTAGAAAATTATGAGCAGTGCCTCTGCAATTTCCATTCTTGCTTCACCTGAGTATCCTGGATGCATCTCATCCGGTCCTGGTGCCTTATCAAGTTTAAGTACAGGCAGTCTATCTTGTACCACTTATCAATTTTAAACCCTTTAGTGACTGAATTACCTCCTCTTTCATGTCACTTGTGTAGCAGCATCTTCCTTGGTCAAGACAGATGTAAAATATTCATTTGGCTAAGGCCCCTTCCTCTGTGCATAAGTCTCTTTTTTGGTCCATAATTAGCTGCCAGTCTCTCTTCAGACTCTTTCTTTGCTTTTCTTATTTGCATTCTCAATTCCATTCTGAAACTTCTATATTCAATCTTGTCGTTTGTATTATCCACCTGGCGTTTGTCATGAGCACACTTTTTCTTCATCTTAATCTCTACCTCTTTCAGCTTCCAGGGAGCTTTGGATTTGTTTGCCCTACCTTTCCGCTTTGTGGGAATATACCTTGACTGTGCCTGAACTATCTCTTCTTTAAAGGCAGTCCATTGTTCAGTTACCATTTTGCCGGCCAATCTTTGTTTCCGATTTAGCTGGCCCAGATCCACTACATAGGAACATAAGACTTAGGAGCAGGAGTGGGCCATTCAGCCGTTCGAGCCTGCTCTGGCATTTGGTAAGAGCATGGCTGATCTGGTTGTGTTCTCAATTCCACAGTCCTGCCTGCCTCCATAACCCTTGACCCCCTTGTCTATCAAAAATCCATCTAACTCTGCCTTGAATAAATTCAATGACACAGCCTCCACTGCATTCTGGGGAAGAGAATTCCACAGACTAATGATCCTCTTGAGAGAAAAAAATTCTCCTCATCTCCATCTTAAATGGGAGAACCCTTTTATTCTTAAACTGTGTCCCTACATTCTAGTCTCCCCACAGGAGGAAGCATCCGCCTGGTATCCACCCCATCAAGTCCCCTCAGGATCTTGTATGTTTCAATAAGCTCACCTCTCATTCTTTTAAACTTCAATGGGTATAAGACCAACCTGTTCAACCTTCCTTCATAAAATAAGCCTTTCACCCTAGGAATGAGTCGAGTGAATATTCTCTGAACTGTTTCTAACACAATTATAACCTTTCTTAAATAAGGTTACCAAAACTGTACACAGTACTCTGGATGTGGACTCACCAAGGCCATATACAGCTGCAGTAAAACTTCCCTACTTTTATATTCCATTCCCTTTGCAATAAACACCAACATTCCATTTGCCTTTCGAATCACTTGCTAAGTTTTTGTGATTCATGTACCAGGACATCCAGATACCTCTGTACCCCCAAATTCTTTGATCTTTCTCCATTTAAATAGTATGCTGCTTTTCTAAGCTTCCTACCAAAGTGGGCAGGTTCACACTTTCCCACAATATACTCCATCTGCCAAATTTTTGCCCACTCACTTTATCTGCATTCCTTTGCAGACACTCTACCTCCTCTTGACAACTTATTTTCCTATCGTGGTGTCATCAGCAAATTTAGCTACCATACATTTGGTCCCTTCATCCAAGTCATGGGGAAAACAGCGGCAAAGTGGTAATGTCAGTGTACTAGTAACCCAGAGACCCAGGTTAATGCTCTGGGGGCAAGTGTTCAAATCCCACCATGGCATCTGGTGGAATTTAACTTGAATTAATAAAATCTGGAATTGATAGGTGACTCTGAAACTACCATCGATTGTAAAAACCCATCTGGTTTACTCATGTCCTTAGGAAGGAAATCTGCCATCCTTATGAGGCTGGGCCTGTATGTGACTCCAGATTCACAGTAACGTGGTTGACTCTTAACTGCTTCTGAAATGGCCTAGCAAGCCACTCAGTTCAAGGACAATCAGGGATGGGCAACAAATGCTGGCCTTGACTGTGATGCCCACATCCCATGAAAGAAGTTTGTTAAAAAAATTCCTTAAAATGTAATAAATTAGTTAAACATGATTTCCCTTTAACAAAGCCATGTTGACGCTGCCTGATCACATTAGGCTAACTGGCCTATAATTTCCTGTTTTCTGTTTCCCTCTTGAGTAAAGATGTTGGATTTATACTTGGATTTGCACAGGAATTTTGGAAGATTATAACCAATACCTTGTTTATCTCTGCAGCCTCTTTTAAGACTCTAGGATGAAGGGCATCTGGCCCTGGGGACTTGTCAGCCTTTAGATCTAATAGTTTTCCCAGCACCTTTTCCCTAGTGATGGTGATTGTTTTAAGTTCCTCCCTTCTTTTCACCTCGTTATTGTCCAGTATCTTTGGGAAGTTTTCTGAGTCTTCTACAATGAAGGCGGGCACAAAATACCTGTTCAGCACCTCTGCCATTTCATTGTTTTCCATTATCAATTCCCCAGACACACTCTCAAGAGGACCAACACTAGCTTTAGTTAATATTTTCCTATTTAAATAGTGATATAAAGATAGTAAGAGTTTCTACATTACTTGCTAGCGTTCTGTCATACTTTACTTTCTCCCTTTATATTCTTTTCATCATTCTTTGCTGGTTCTTAAAATCTGTCCAATCTGCTGACCTACCACTAGACTTTGCAGATTTGGACAGTGTTCCTTTCAATTTGATACAATCCTCAACTTCCTTATTTAGCTATGTAAGATGCATCCTTCTTGAAGTCTTCCTTTCTCATGGGGATAAATCTTTGCTGAAAGTTATTAAATATCTTCTTAAATGTCTGCCACTATATCTCTACTGCCCTCCCTTTTAACCTAGTTTCATGGTTCACTTTAGCTGGCTTTGCCTTCATACCCTTTATAATTACCTTTATTTAGGTTTAAAGCACTAGCCTTAGACTCACACTTCACCTCTTTAAATTAAATGTGAAATTCTATCATGTTATAATCGCTGTCACCTAGAGGCACCTGTACCCTGAGGTTATTGATTAATCCTGTCCCATTGCACATTACCAGGTCTAGAATAGCCTGCTCCCTGGTTGGTTCTAGAACTTACGGCTGTAATTGTCCCAAGTACACTCAACTCATTTTCCAGGCTGTCTCTGCCAATCTGATTTGCCCAATCTGCATGTAGATTAAAGTCACCCATGATTATTGCGATACTTTTCTTACCCGCCCCATTTATTTATTCCAGTATACTCTGTCCTACAGTGTAACTAATGCTAGGGGGCCTTTAAACTACTTCCACAAATGATCATCTCTCACTACTGTACTAATTACATCTTTAATTAATAGAGCTACCCCCACCGACCTGGCTTCCTGTCTTTTTAAGATGTCAAATACCCTTCAATTCTCCGGTCCCAGCCTTTGTCACCTTTCAACCATCCCTCTGTAGTGGCTGTCAGGTCATACATATTTATTTCTGCCTGTGCTAACAAGTCATCCATTTTGTTACAAATGCTGCATGCATTCAGATACAGAGCCTTTAACTCTGTCTTTTGACTATTTTTGCAACCTCTGGTCTTATCTTTTTACTATTTTTGCAACCTCTGGTCTTGTCTGTTTATGTAATCTTAAGTCTGTATGCTCTGTCCCTTCCTGCCACATCCTTCCTGGTTATCATTACCCAGATCGGTAATGATTGATTACCTCATTGTTTCCCTTTAATTTACCACACCCTCCTCTTAAATGATATCTTTTACCACCCCCCACCCCACCCCCCGCCCAAACTATTTAGTTTAAAGCCCTCTCTACTGCCTTAGTTATATAACTCGCCAGAATACTGGTCACAGCATGGTTCAGGTGAAAAAAAAATATATATAAAAACAAAAAACTGTGGATGCTGGAAATCCAAAACAGAAACAGAATTACCTGGAAAAACTCAGCAGGTCTGGCAGCATCGGCGGAGAAGAACAAAGTTGACGTTTCGAGTCCTCATGACCCTTCAACAGAACTAAGTAAAAATAGGAGAGGGGTGAAATATAAGCTGGTTTAAGGTGGGGGTGGGGGGGTAGAGAAGTGGCGGGGGCGTGGTTGTAGGGACAAGCAAGCAGTGATAGGAGTAGATAATCAAAAGATGTCACAGACAAAAGAACAAAGAGGTGTTGAAGGTGATGATATCTAAAAGAATGTGCTAATTAAGAATGGATGGCAGGACATGCAAGGTACAGCTCTAGTGGGGGTGGAGTGAAATAAGACTAAAAGGTATAGATTTAAAAATAATGGAAATAGGTGGGAAAAGAAAAATCTAAATAAATTATTGGAAAAAACAAAAGGGAGGGGGAAGAAACGGAAAGGGGGTGGGGATGGAGGAGGGAGTTCAAGATCTAAAGTTGTTGAACTCAATATTCAGTCTGGAAGGCTGTAAAGTCCCTAGTCGGAAGATGAGGTGCTGTTCCTCCAGTTTGCGTTGAGCTTCACTGGAACAATGCAGCAAGCCAAGGACAGACATGTGGGCAAGAGAGCAGGGTGGGGTTTAAAATGGCAAGTGACAGGGAGGTCTGGGTCATTCTTGCGGACAGACCAAAGGTGGCCTTGGCTTGCTGCATTGTTCCAGTGAAGCTCAACGCAAACTGGAGGAACAGCACCTCATCTTCCGACTAGGCACTTTACAGCCTTCCAGACTGAATATTGAGTTCAACAACTTTAGATCTTGAACTCCCTCCTCCGTCCCCACCTCCTTTCCATTTCTTCCCCCTCCCTTTTGTTTTTTCCAATAATTTATATAGATTTTTCTTTTCCCACCTATTTCCATTATTTTTAAATCTATACCTTTTATGCTCTTTTTAGTCTTATTTCACCCCACCCCCACTAGAGCTGTACCTTGCGTGTCCTGCCATCCATTCTTAATTAGCACATTCTTTTAGATAATATCACCACCTTCAACACCTTTGTTCTTTTGTCTGTGACATCTTTTGATTATCTGCTCCAATCACTGCTTGCTTGTCCCTACAACTACCCCCCCGCCACTTCTCTCCCCCCACCCCCCCCACCTTAAACCAGCTTATATTTCACCCCTCTCCTATTTTTACTTAGTTCTGTTGAAGGGTCATGAGGACTCGAAATGTCAACTTTGTTCTTCTCCGCCGATGCTGAGATTTTCCAGGTAATTCTGTTTTTGTTACGGTTCAGGTGAAGACTGTCCCAACAGTACAGCTCCCGCTTTCCCCAGTACTGGTCCCAGGACCCCATGAATCAAAACCTATTTTGCCCACACCAGCCTTTGAGCCACACGTTCATCTCTCATCTTATTTACCTCATTCTTACCCCATTGAAGTTGGCTTTTCCCCCATGGATTGTTCCTTGTCCTTTGCTATAGCCAACCTGATACAATGATCACTGTCCCCTAAACGTTCTCCTGCTGACACTGGATCTACCTGGAAGTCTACCTATGAGGATGATGGAAGCGGAGACAATCAATGATTCCAAAAGGGAGGTGGTTAATGGGAGGGTTGTCGAGCAAGAGGATTAGTATCACTGATCAAATCATTCTGCTCCAACTGGATTTGTAGAATTATTAAAGGAAAATTGATCCCAGAGAAATTCGACGCATTAAAAACACAAGGACATTTCTAGGAAGTTTGTGAAAAGTTTTGGATTCCTAGCCCAGATCTCCAAATAATAATCCGTTTTTAACGCTCTATTTTGAGCTTGCCAAATTGAAACAAAAGATCCTTGTCTTGTTTTGAGCCATCACTACCAATTCAACCTTTTATCTGTCAAATGACTAAAATACAAGCCACAACATAAAAACTAACAAATGTCTTTCACGTGTGGTAGTGTAGTGGTTATGATACTGAACTTAAAACCTAGAGTCATGAGTTCAAATGCCACCATGGTAAATTTAAAATTGAATTCAGTAGATCTAGTAGGACTAGCATGTTACCAAGTCGATAGCTCTGGGTGGTATTCTTTCTCCTCCTTCCATATCTATCATAACTTTTTAAAAATATATATTTTGAGGGTTTTTTTGTTTCTGTGACACACATTACCTTGATATTGGTGCACATTAAAAAAAAAAAATTCATTCTGCACATGGATGGAAAAAAAAATAGGAGAATTGCTCCTAATTCCCCAAAGCCTGTTCACCTACCTTGTAGATGAAGTCAGGATTGTAATTGAGTACTCTTCACTTGCTTGGATGAGTGCAGCTCCAGCAGCACTCAAGAAGCTGGACACTGTCCAGGACAAAGCACCCCATCCCACCAGTACACAATGGGAGCAGTGTGTACCATTTACCAGATGCACTGTAGCAACTCGCTAATGATCCTTTTACAGCACCTTCCAAAATCTGCAACCTAGTAGAACAAAGGTAGCAGATGCATGGAAACACCACTACCTGCAAGTTCCCCTTCAAGCCACACACCATCCTGACTTGGATCTATATCGCCATTGCTTCACTGTCACTGGGTCAAGAACCTGGAACTCCCTCCCTTTCAGCACTGAGTGTACCTAGACCAAATGGACTGCAACAGTTTAAGGCCTTGGCCCACCACCACCTGCTCGAGCACTGCTTCTAAATTTATCACTTTGTAACACATCTGGCAGCCAGCAGTGGCACTATAGATTCTTAGTTTTGCACCTACAAAGCCCTCCTTTTGTAAGACAGAGAAACTCCTATGCTCCAACCAACTTGACACAGTCCCTAAACATAATCTTATAACCTCATATATTGTAACAGCATGTAAATTGGTGTTGAGATCATTGCAGAGCAGGCTTGAGGGGCCTTGTGGTCTACTCTTGATCTTGCTATTTCTTACTTCCTTATTCTTACAAGGAAAGAGCAGTGAGCAGACTGTACAAGGAAAAAGCTGAAAGGGTGGAGACTGTAACATCAGCATTAAAAAATTGCAACTGCGAAGGACAGGAGAAAATTGGCATCGGTTTTATAAATTGTGGTGGGGGGGGTGGGTGGAAATGAGCCTTGGGAAGATAAACATGTGTAGAATTGACTTAGTCATCTGTCCTTGATCACGTCAAATGCATTACGATCACAGTCATAAAAGGTCACTTTTAGCAACCTTATTCAGCCTTTTAACTAATGTAACATGAAAAATGTTCAGGTTTGAAAATATTTGCAGTAATAGAGTATATACTTTCTTGTAGGTTATGAGTGCCTTGTGTGAACTAAAGGCATTGGAAAACGGAGGCCCTTAGAGTGGGATGGCTGCACGGCCATACCCTTATGATAGTAATTCTAGTGATCCAGAAAATTGGGATCGGCGATCTCATAACAGACCACGCAGACTCTATAAGCACTCCAGGTAAGTGAGGGATTAAAAGCATTACGATCTCTGGCTTCGGAATGTTCCTTTAGAAGGTCAACATACCTGATGCATCAGCCCAGTAGATAGGTGCTACGTTGTGTGCAGATTGTTTGGATTTTTAGATTATTTTGCTGCAGTCAGAGGAACATTTTTTTTGAAAAGAAAAGCACTAGCCTTCCATTGTAGGTGTAGAATTTTGCTCACATGATGCATTGGCTTTCAGCATTGAAGTGAGTACTGAAAGCATTTATAACCTATTATTTTTACACCATGTGATGACCCTGTGATAACACAGGTTCAGTCCAGAAGGAACCACACTCCCCATTGTGCCTGTCCTATGTGAACTACTACCCCTAAACTATCTACAATGAAATTTTTATATATGTATTTATCGATTTCACACTGCCAGGCTTGATCGAGAACAATTTTTTCATGGGGAGGAAGGATTCATCCCATTGCTGTTGTAAGATATTTGTTTTAATGCTCTTAACTCCTTGGGATAATCAGAGGTGAGATTAACCACAACTCTTGTGCAAATTGCACAAATTTTTAAAAAAATGTTAACAGCTGCTAACTAAAGTGCATCTGTCACCTTCATGATTGTTATTCTAGGTTCATTCTTTCTTTCAAAACAAAATCCATCTGTGGCTGTCCTTTTATTTTTATAACTTATTACCGGTCTTTAATTCCGCTTTTGATTCCAAAAAGGAATCCAAATTTTGGTATAGTTAAAAAGAACTATTGGAATGCTGCTTTATTTGCTGCTCTTGTTTTGCTTGCTTAGCATAATCCTTGTCATCAGTTTATTTGATCATCTTGCAGCTTTCCATCAATTTTCTGCAGTTTTCCTCTTGCCACAATCACTCGTTTCCCACAACATTTCTCTCACTCTTCGTGTAGTATCCTCATTTCCTCATGGTTGCTCATCATGGCTCAAGTGATTCCACAATATTATATTGTGACAGGTAATTGGGAAGAAGCAGGGCCAAAGAGCTACTCAGCAGTATAGGGATTAAACTCATGCCAGCGTTATTAAGCACCATGCTCTAACCAAACGAGCTATCCAACCTTGCACAATATTTCTGCAGCTGCCAATTTGGCCAGTGTGCTCCCTCTCTTCCACCCCTGATGCGTTTATTCCTAAGCAGAAGCCTTACTCTCTCCATCAAAGTAATTCACCTGGTATGGACCCATCTTTGTTTTCTTCAGATGAAGGGTCGCGGACTTGAGCATGTCTGATGCACAGTTTGATTAACTGTCCATCGTTTGACCTGTTCTTAAACCTCTTGACCCCAAGAAATTTCCAGCTGCTGCTTCCCCCGCCCCGCTTTCCCTTGCCCATCAAGCTCCACTCCCCACTGCCCCAGCCCTGAACTTGACTTCCTTCTCTAGTTTCCCTCTCCGGTGTCTTCTGCTCACCTATCACTGCTGCCTCCACTGATCTGCATTGGCTTCTGATCTCCCAGTGTCTCACATAAAAAAATTATAATTTTTGTATTTAAATTCCGTCATAGTCATGTCTTTCCCTATCTCAGTAATTACCTCTGGCCTTATCCCCCTTCCCTAACAGAACTCTCTGTTCCTCTAGATTCTGGCCTTTTGTGCATGCTGTCAGCCTTTCTCCCACCACTTAGTCCATGCCTTCATATGTCTGGCAGTTTTCCCTGAGACTCTCTTCCTTTAAGATCCTCCTTAGATGAGGAGAAATCTTTTCTGAGGTTCGTTAGTCTGTGGCATTCTCTTCCCCAGAGAGCAGTGGAGGCAGGACCATTGAATATTTTTAAGGCTGAGCCAGATAGATTCTTGACTGACAAGGGAGTCAAAAAGTATAGTGGGTAGACAGGAAAGTAGAGACCGTAATCAGATCAGCTGTGAACTTATCAAATGCAGAGCAGGCTCATGACCTACTCCTGTTTCTAATTTGTGTTCATACTCACCCATCTTAATATGGTATCCATTTTCTGATTATGCCTCTAAAGTGCTTTGTGATGTTTTTATATGTTAAGGGCACCATGTCAATGCAGCTTGTCACATTACTGTTGTCAGTCCGCTGACCATTCAACTGTGCAATTCATGCTGCCAGTTTTGCCTGCTGGAGTTCATTAAAATATATTTAAAAATTGTGTGTGGCATTTACAGACCATGGGGTGTTTGGGAGCAATGCAGCTAACTTTAAATTGAATATTTGGGCAAAATAAGCCATGGAATTCAACACCCACGCATTGTCCCCTATAATTAGTGTCTTGAGCCAGATCTGATTTTGTGCTGATGACACTTTCTCTGCCGTTTTTCCGCTGCTTTTCTTTCTTAAGCAGCTTCCTCCACTGTAACAAATTTAGAACCAATGCATTTGACGTCCTGACTCCGAATAATGCCAAGTGTTCTTAATTCCTATTCATGCTCTGCAAAAGCCCCAGGCATTTCACACCTTTGTACCCTTTGCCTCTGCTGAAAATGAAAAATGCAAGACTGCTATGTAACAAATAATTTTATGCCCTTAATTTGGAGATATTCATTGAAGTTTAACATACCGTTAAATTTGAAATGCATGGGAATTATTGAATTGCCAATCAATGAATATTGGATGATTGTGAGAGTTAACATCTGGTTCAGGACACCACACATCAGTGTAATAAAAGCAAAATACTGCTGGAAATCTGAAATAAAAACAAAATGCTGGAAAAACTCAGGCCTGGCAGCATCTGTGGAGAGAGAAACAGAGTTAATGTTTCAAGTCGGTATGATTCTTCAGAACTGAAGAGAGGTAGAAATATGATGGATTTTATACTCTATAAGAAGGGGTAGAGTCGGTGGAGCAAAATAGGTCAGGGATAGGTGGGAGCTTGGGAATGATTTGACAAGATGTCAAGGGACGCAAGACAAAGAAAGCGCTAATGGTAGTGGTAAAGATTAAAGGAGGTGCTGATAGTGGCATAAATGTAAGAAAGCAATGTGTTAATAACAGAACAAGGGTCAGCATTCTGTGAAAGACCACAGCATGACCTAGACCTTCCTGCTGTTTGCCATTTCAACACACCATATTGCTTTCATGCCCACATGTCTGTCCTTGGCCTGTTGCAATGTTCCAGTGAAGCCCAACGCAAATTGGAGGAGCAGCACCTCATCTCCGATTAGGTACTTTACAGCCTTCTGGACTTAATATTGAGCTCAACAAC
Source organism: Cetorhinus maximus (assembly GCF_964194155.1). Classification (NCBI taxonomy): domain Eukaryota; kingdom Metazoa; phylum Chordata; class Chondrichthyes; order Lamniformes; family Cetorhinidae; genus Cetorhinus; species Cetorhinus maximus. The sequence continues at coordinate 112,794,717 of NC_135887.1, read as the reverse complement.
TTTAGACCATGAACACTCTCTTCCATCTTGGCCTCTTTTTTGATCCTTTTTTTTCCCCACCCTCTCCTCCACAAGGCCATTTGCCACTTGTTCTTATGTTTTGCTTTCACAGAGCGTTGACCTTTGTTCTGCTATTAATACATTCTGCTATCTTACCTTTATGCCACTATCAGAGCCTTCTTTCGCCTTTAGCACCACCATTAACATTCCCTTCACCTCATGTCCATGACATCTTTGTCAAATCTCTTGTAAAGGAAACATAATTTTTTTCCCCTAATGTTACTGTGGGATACTGAAGCAGGCTTATGGGGACAATGTGTAGGTATGTTTGTGTGTGTGTGTAGTTTAATTAAACTGCAGACAGACTGCAAGGTTTAAATCATCAAAGGGGAGTTAGGTGTAAAACAGGCATTTGAAATGGAGATGGGTAAGCTAGGACGAAGTCTCAGATACAGTGCAAATGGAATTTGCATTTTTAGATAAGTTGAGAGGTTGTTTGATTTGCAAAGGGACATGATAAGATGTTTACAACTGACAAGCTGAATAAGACAAAGTTATTAAATTTAGTTTTCCTGGAAGTTCTGGCCATAATGACAACATGAAAGATTTTATATTCTGGGAAAAGTAACTTCCCAGAAAGGTTGAAACAATGGGGTTTACAGATCAAAAGGGAGGAAATATATTTAAAGAATGATGGAAAGCTCCCTGGGGGTAGCCGTGTGAGATCTTGAAAGGTGCACTGTGAGAAACAGACTTGTGGAAAAAGCCTCTAGCCACCCTGGAGAAGTTTGCTGTTCCATAACCAAGGTTGTGTTAAAAGCGTTTGGAGTTCCATTGTCAAATGAGATGGAGAAAGAAGCTACGAAATACCTCCCTTACAACAACAGTGGGTGCTTGTGGTAATATTGCTTAAGAATTTATTTGGACTGTTACCTGAAAGGGTTGTGTAGTTGGGAGTCTAGTTAAGTAGAAATCTTGTGAGAGCTGTTATAAAACTAAATGTAACTATAGTCTTGTGTGTTTGCCCACCCACATGCACCCTCCAGCAGAGGTCACTGAATGGTATAAAGTTTTTATTTTCTTTTGTTAATAAATGTTTTAATTTAACCGTTAAAATCTCTAAAGGTGGTGGTGGTGGGCTCGTAACTTCTGACTTCAGTGCACAAACTTTCTCATAATAAATACAAATTGCAAAATTGTTGTGATTAGATTCCCTTTGGGATTTGGTCAGCCTGGTGAATACCACCTGTCATGTCATATAACACTCTCCTGAGCCCCACTTATCACTGACCTTCTATATGGCTCCACCTGGTCACCCCCTCTTATACAGTATAAAATCCATCACATTTCTTCAGGACTGAAGAGAGTAGAAGTCATACAGACTAGAAATGTTAACTCCGTTTCTCTCTCCACAGATACTGCCAGACCTGCTGAGTTTTTCCAGCATTTTCTGTTTTACACCACACATCAGTGACCTGTTTAACCTTAGGCACCCAGCTGGCTTGGTGAAGTTGCGTAAGACAGCTAGGTGCTAAATGGTAGATAATTGCTGTAAAAAGGTAAGCAGTAATTAGGGGCTTGGAGCCCAAACTATTTTAAAGTGCATAATTTATTTGTTGGATTAAAATTGTAGCTTTTTTAAACTTTATTTAGATATGATAAAATACTTTTAAGTTTTGATGACCCCAGACCTGGGACAGGCTTGATGCAGTATCTTTATTCTCGTGCAATTTATGTGGTCATCATATCAGTGCTTTCTGTGAGACCTTGTGTGTGCAAATTAGTTGCCACTTATCCTACATTACCGCATTTTTAAAAAAAAAGTACTTGATTGATGGTAAAGTACTTTGGGGATTCTGGGGATCATGAAAGATGCTATAGAATGCATGCATGTCATGGCACAGAAATTTGCCTCGAGGTGCTGTAGAATTCTTGAGACTTAAACATCATTTTGAAAAGGTTTCAATATAAAACCAAAAACTTGCCAAGAATTGTAGGATCACTGTTTTATGGTGGATGATTAGTCATATTTTATTTTTATTAACAGATTTTGTGAACCAGACCCCTATGCCATTTCTATAACGAGACCTGAATATATCAAATTCTGCTTGTATTATATGAAACAATAGGATTTTTACTGGACTTTTGGGTATCATATTCCTTAATTCTATCAGTCACTCGAGAATTGGATAAATACTCAAAGGAAGAAAATTTACAGGGCTACCATCAAAGAACAGAGGAGTGGGAGTAATTGGATAGCTCTTGAGTCAGCACTGGGACTTGGGAATGTTCTGCCATTCAATGAGATTGTGGCTGACCTGTGACTTAACTCCATATACCTATATGCCTTTGCCCCATACCCTTTTAAGTACCTTAGGTTAATGAAAAAAATCTATCTCTGATTTAAAATTAACAATTGACTTAGCGTCAACTGCCATTTGGGGAAGAGAGTTCCAAACTTCTATTATCCTTTGTAGAAATGTTACCTAATTTCATTCCTGGCTCTAATTTTTAAACTATGCCTTCTAGTCCTGTACTCCCAACCAATGGTATGATGGGCTGAATGGCCTCCTGTATCATTCTATGATTCTGTGTAAATTCCAAATCATTGGCTCTACCCATGCGTGAAGTTGCTTTCCACAGGATGTTTCACTTCACTTATTTGTAGATTTTCAGTTTCCCCCTTACATTGTCTGCTCTGTGGTATATGTAAAACTGGAATTTTCTATGAAGTTTGAACTATTTGTAAATGTTTGCAGCCTGCTAAATTTTTCATGCCTGATCTATTATTTACACTTTTTTTTCCCCTTCTCCCTTTCCCAATCATTAATTTGCTGTTTGCTTTTGATGTGGCTGCCAGCTTAGTTATGCATTGGTGATATAACCAAATTTTGTTCGAAAGGAGGGTTGTATTTAATAAATAAGCTGAAGACTTTGAGTACAGTTACAGCATCTACAATTCCTTAATGAACATACTTGTTTTACCCAATTGATTGTACTCTGGGGATGGCCCTTCCTGCAGTTTTGTGAAGCTCGCTTGTGATGAGTGCCTTGAAGTTGACTTATGACAAAATAAATGTATAATATATTTTCATTATAAAATTAATAATACTGGAAATAAAAGTGGAAACTTCAGTCACAAGCGGCTTCCTTCACGCTCAGGTGATGCCAGGTGTCGTATGTGATACTTTACCAGATTATTTGAATGTCTTAATTAATTGGACCTATCACCTTAACATTCAGCGTAATTATTGGTAGGTTTAATTATAAATTTATGTATGTGATGTGCAATTATAGGACCGTGAAAGCAATGGTTTGACTAACTAAGCATGGCAATTGTGATACTTGCTCCACATTCTCCATGTTTGCTGAGTTGGAGAGCAATATAACAATTCATTGCATGAGTTTCTATAGTTCTTCTTAAGCTTGGATAAGGCAGGGCAATATGAGAGGAATGATTTGAGTAACTCAACTTGAAAGGAATAAATTGTTACCGTGAGGCCTTTGGGATGAAAGCTGCTGTGTAGATGCAAGTTTTTGATGTTGAGACATCTGTGACTGGGACTGTTATCGAGGCTAACTCCGCAGTCCCCCAAGCTGAAAGGATCATTAAGTTTTCACGTCTGCAGGGTGAGCTGCTCTTAAGATGGACTTTGGTTTAGTGCAGGTTCAGATAATCCATCCATTTTTCAAGGAATACCTGATTTGGATTCTGATTAGATGAGGTAAGGAGGCATTGGGCCCATCTTCGTTTACCCATTCAGAAAGTCCTTATAATCTTCCTCATTTCAGCATATAATGTTTGCCTCTACTCCATCTAGTAGACTTTCCCTTAATTTTTATTTCTGTGTGAAGTAGTACTTGCTGACATAGGTCTTGAATTTACTTTTTAACTAGTTTGAACCTAGTTTGCCCCTCTATCACAGTTTACTTTAATGTGTGAATGCTGCATTGCTGGTGGAAGGTTTTTTGCATACTTAAGGTTGATCTATAGTGGGGACATTGTTTCATGGAGTGTTACTCTGATCTGTTGGGGGCAGGGTGGGTAGAGGAGGAAGAAGGAATGAAAATGTAACTTTCACACTTGAACAAAATGTTAATGAAGGGTTGTGCACTGCATGTGTGGAGAGCTGAAAAGACCCAAAAGAAGCTGTCCTCTGCATGGAAGACTAGAGGGAGTGACCCAATTTAAAGCAACGATGATGTGACAATGCTTACAGGTCGCCTGGAGGATGATTATGATGTTTAGCTGGTGAGATTAGAGCTGTGTAAAAGGTCAAAATGCCCGCATGCTGTAAACCCTAAAATCAGTTAGTGATTAATTGTGGTTGATGTTCGCAAATTGGCAAATATTTGTGAATTTGCTGCTCCTGACCCGGAGCAAGTGCTAAGTAATAGCCCTCTCTGAACTGTGATATCTGAGGAGCTAGGTCGACATTGCAATGCTGATGGGAGATGTTAACAGATGACTTGGCTGGAAAATATTGGTAGTGTATCTTAAAAAATAGTAAAAGTCTAGCAATTATCATAACTGCAGTTCTTTAGTTTATAAATAGTCCTTATTTTAATAAAATATTGGGTGCACAGTGCAGAATATCATTATAATCTCGGCAGCCAATTCTGAATATTCTCATCTGCTAAATATGCCTGTTTCAAATTTTCCAATTTACTGATTTCTTGTCTAATACTGTAAAATAATCAATCTACTGTTGGTTGGATTGTTTATCGTTGGTTTAATGTGGAGATGCAATAAAACTGACCCTCTTGTTAGGAGAGGGGTGTATTTAGGAGCAGAGATTATGGGATACTCAAACAGAATTTACTTGTCGTCAGCTGCCCTTTGATTTGAGGATGAAGTCGACTCATCATGAGTCGACCCGTAGATCCTTGGACATGTGGGACAGGATATCTCGAGGTAGTGGGATCTGGAGTGCAGGATTTGCTTCCTTTTCTTTCCTTCTTTGCTGCCCCTCTTCTTCATCATTAAGACATTGTGACGAAGTGTGATGCAGCTTGATGGATAAATTGTCGCCATTTTGAACAATTGGTAGCAAGCTCCTCCCAGTCATTAATGTCAATGCTGCTGTGCTTCAAGGAGAGCTGCAGAGCTTTGAAGCGTTTTCTTTGCCCTCCTCTGGAACATTGGCCATTTGAGAGTTGAGAAAACAGGACCAGGTGGGGAGGACACTTTTCGGCCATCTGGGCACGTTGTCCAGTCCATCGAAGATGATTTTGCAGGTGTTTGCCTGAATGCTTCTGGAGCTGGCTTCAAGAAGGACACTAGGATTTGTTCAATGGCTCTCCTGTTGAATATGGTGGGTGCTGCGGAGGCATTGCAGATGGAATTTCTCTAGTGACCTTATGTGTCTCTGATGCAGAATCTAGGCCTAGCTGCACCACAGGAGCATGGTGATGACAACTGCTCTGTACGCTAAGAGTTTTGTTGACTTATGGAGGTCTTCGTCAAACACTCGCTGCCGCAGTTTGTAGTAGCTGATTCGGCATTGCCTTTTGGGAGAGGTGGCTGCCAAGGTATGGAAATGATCAACGTATTCCAGAGTCTTACCTTCAACATATGGTGGAAGGTGGAATATCGGAATATTTGGCTGACTAGGAATGGGTTGATATGAGTTTTGTTTTGGCAACCGCCAGTGGCCGTGGTACACATTGGTACAAACGACATAGGTAAAAAAAGGGTTGAGGTCCTAAAAGCAGAATTTAGGGAGTGAGTAAGTAAGTTGAAAAGTAGGACCTCAAAGGTAGTTATCTCAGGATTACTACCAGTGTCACGTGCCAGTCAGTAGAAATAGCAGGATATATTGGATGAATACGTGGCTGAAGAGATGGTGTGAAGGGGGGGTGGTTCAGATTCCTGGGGCGGTGGGACCAGTACAAACTGGATGGGTTACACCTGGGCAGGATCGGGACTGATGTCTTAGGGGGAACATTTGCTAGAGTGGTTGGGGAGGGTTTAAACTAAAATGGCAGGAGGATGGGAACCTATGCAAGGAGTCAGAGGAAGGGGAATCAAAGACCAGAACAAAAGACAGAAAGCGGAATAAGAAAAGTGATAGGCAGAGAAATCAAGGGCAAGAATCAAACGGGGCCTCGGTGAAAAATAGTGGGAATGGGACAAGTAATGTTAAAAAGACGAGCCTTAAGGCTTTGTGCCTTAACGCGAGGAGCATTCACAATAAAGTGGATGAATTAACCGTGCAAATAGATGTAAACAGGCATGATATAGTTGGGATTACGGAGACATGGCTGCAAGATGACCGGGGATAGGAACTGAACATCCAGGGGTATTCAGTATTTAAGAAGGACAGACAAAAAGGAAAATGTGGTGGAGTTGCATTGCTGGTTCAAGAGGAAATTAACGCAATAGTGTGGAAAGATATTAGCTCCGATGATGTGGAATCTGTATGGGTAGAGTTGAGAAACACTAAGGGGCAAAAAATGTCAGTGGGGGTTGTATATAGACCTCCAAACTGTAGTGTTGATGTTGAGAATGGCATTAAACAGGAAATTAGAGACGTATGTAATAAAGGAACATCTGTAATAATGGGTGACTTTAATATGCATATAGATTGGGCAAATCAAATTAGTAACAATACCGTAGAGGAGGAATTCCTGGAGTGTCTACGGGATGTTTTTCTGGACCAATACATTGAGGAACCAACGAGAGAGCAGGCCATCCTCGACTGGATATTGTGTATTGAGAAAGAAATAATTGGCAATCTAGTTGTGCGAGGCCCCTTGGGGATGAGCGACCATAATATGATAGAATTCTTCATCAAGATGGAGAGTGACGTAGTTGATTCTGAGACTTGGGTCCTGAATCTTAATAAAGGAAACTACAATGGTATGAGGCGTGAGTTGGCTATGATGGATTGGGAAACGTTACTTAAAGGGATGACGGTGGATAGGCAATGGCAAACATTCAAAGAGTGCATGGGTGAACTGCAACAATTGTTTATTCCTGTCTAGCGCAAAAGTAAAACAGGAAAGGTGGCCAAACCATGGCTTACAAGGGAAATTAGAGCTAGTATTAGATGCAAGGAAGAGGCATACAAATTGGCCAGAAAAAACAACAGACCTGAGGATTGGGAGCAGTTTAGAATTCAGCAAAGAAGGACCAAGGGATTGATTAAGAAGAGGAAAATAGAGTACGAGAGTAAGCTTGCAGGGAACATAAAAACTGAATGTAAAAGTTTCTATAGGTATGTGAAGAGGAAAAGATTGGTGAAGACAAATATAGGTCCTTTACAGTCAGAAGCAGGGGAATTTATAATGGGGAACAAAGAAATGGCTGACCAACTAATTACATACTTTGGTTCTGCCTTCACAAAGGAGGACACTAATAACATACCAGAAATGTTGGGGAACACAGGGTTTAGTGAGAGGGATGATTTGAAAGGAATCAGTATTAGTAGGGAAATGGTGTTGGGGAAATTTATGGGATTGAAGGCCGATAAATCCCTAGGGCCTGATAATCTGCATCCCAGAGTACTTAAGGAAGTGGCCCTAGAAATAGTGGATGCATTGGTGGTCATCTTCCGAGATTCTATAGACTCTGGAACAGTTCCTACAGATTGGAGGGTAGCCAATGTAACCCACTATTTAAAAAGGGAGGCAGAGAGAAAACAGGGAATTATAGACCAGTCAGCCTGACTTCGGCAGTGGGGAAAATTCTAGAGTCCATTATAAAAGATTTAATAGCTGAGCACGTGGAAAACAGTGGCAGAATCGGACAGAGTCAGCATGGATTTATGAAAGGGAGATCATGCTTGACAAATCTACTGGAATTTTTCGAGGATGTAACTAGTAGAGTTGATGAGGGGGAGCCAGTGGATGTGGTTTATTTGGACTTTCAGAAGGCTTTTGACAAAGTCCCACATAAGAGATTGGTGTGTAAAATTGAAGCGCATGGGATTGGGGGTAGTGTATTGAGATGGATAGAAAACTGGTTGGCAGACAGGAAACAGAGTAGGAATAAATGGGTCTTTTTCCGAATGGCAGGCAGTGACTAGTGGGGTACTGCAGGGATAGGTGCTGGGACCCCAGTTATTCACAATATATATTAATGATTTAGATGAGGGAATTAAATGTAATATCTCCAAATTTGCAGATGACACAAAGCTGGGTGGGAGGGTGAGCTGTGAGGAGGATGGAGAGATGCTTCAGTGTGATTTGGACAAGCTGAGTGAGTGGGCAAATGCATGGCAGATGAGTATACTGCATCTAAATGTGAGGTTAACCATTTTGGTCGCAAAAACAGGAAGGCAGATTATTATCTGTGGCTATAAATTGAGAGAGGGGAATGTGCAATGAGACTTGGGTGTCCTTGTGCACCAGTCGCTGAAGGTAAGCACGCAGGTGCAGCAGGTGGTAAAGAAGGCAAATGATATGTTGGCTTTCATAGCCAGAGGATTCGAGTACAGGAACAGGGATGTGTTGCTGCAATTGTACAGGGCCACACCTGGAGTATTGTGTGCAGCTTTGGTCTCCTTATCTGAGGAAGGATGTACTTGCTATAGAGGGAGTGCAGCGAAGGTTTACCCGGCTGATTCCTGGGATGGCGGGACTGACATATGAGGAGAGATTGAGTCGATTAGGATTATATTCGCTGGAGTTCAGAAGAATGAGGGGGGGATCTCATAGAAACCTATAAAATTCTAACAGGACTAGATAGGGTAGATGCAGGAAGGATGTTCCCGATGGTGGGGGAGTCCAGAACCAGGGGTCACAGTCTGAGAATATGGGATAGACCATTTAGGACTAGGATGAGGAGATATTTCTTCACCCAGAGAGTGGTGAGCCTGTGGAATTCGTTACCACAGGAAGTAGTTGAGACCAAAACATGGTATGTTTTCAAGAAGGAGTTAGATATAGCTCTTGGGGCGAAAGGGATCAAAGGATATGGGGAGAAAGCAGGAGCAGGCTGTTGAGTTGGATGATCAGCCATGATCATAATGATTGGTGGAGCAGGCTCGAAGGGCTGAATGGCCTACTCCTCCTAGTTTCTATGAATCTATTATGGTTGGTGTTAAATCCTGTTCTCCCTGCATTTCTACAGCTAATTGTCTGATTTTATATGCCTCTCTCGATGGCTATTGAGTCAGAGCCTATAACTTTATTTGAAAGGCAACTAGTTAAGCATTTCAATTGGAAGAATACAAAATTGTTTTGCACTTGTTGGGGAGACAGCTTTCGGGTGAAGAACTCACACTAGCACATTCATGAATGGCTATCACCTGGGCTGCAATTCCTGTATTGAACAATTCAAAACCTGTTGCTTTCAGCAAGGAGGGCATTAGTTTAAATGCATTTTACATTGTAATCTTTTCACCACTAACTCCTTGCCAATTTTTGCTGATACTTAATTTGCAGTAGATGAGTTAAATGATCAGAGTCACTGACTTAAGATGAATGCAAAATTCCATTTTTTACATGGGATCCCAAGATTTCTACTGGCATTTTGGGAATTTTGTTGAGTCTATCTGTAATTAGTATTCTTGAGATCAGAAATTCTAGACTGAGAAAAGTCTAAACAATGTAATAGGTAATGCTGCATTGTCAGTGGTGCTGTCTTTTGGGTGAGACATTAAACCAAGATGTTGCCTGCCTCCTCAAGGTAAGAGATCTCAGGGCGCTATTCGAATAAGAGCAGGGGAGTTCTCCGTGGGGCCATAGCAATGTTTACCCCTCAACCAAACTCACTAAAAGTAATTATCTGATTATCAGATTGCTGTTAGTCAAACCATGCTGTGTGCAAATTGGTTGCCATGTTTCCTACATTAAAACAATGAACATGCTTCAAAAATATACTTAATTGGAATGTTCTGAGCTTGTGAAATAGAAATGTGAGTCTTTTGCTGTCTGTTCTTCTATCATTGTCACCTTTTACTCTTGATTTAGCAGTTTTCTCCAGCCCCTCCTTTCCCCTTCCCGGCTGATCGCATCCCAGGTTCTCTCTCTCTCTCTCTCTCTCTCTCTCTCTCTCTCTCTCTCTCCTCCTCCTCCTCTGCCAACCTCTCCTTAGCTCCTCCTCCTCTTCTGCCTCTCCTGGTCATTGTCTCTTTCCCTGTTGCCTCTCCTCATTGCTGCTGCTTCCTCAGCCTGCCTCTCCTTGGTTGCTCCCCCTCCTTGTTCCCTCTACCACACCTCCTTGCCTCACCATCTCTGTCCCTGTTTCTCCATTCCTTCACTTAATGTACTAATTTTTCTTCCATCCCCTCTAATAACTGCAGCAATGGCTGAGGGTAAAGCAGGTGAATAGTTTCCCTCTTATGTATTTTAATTCTGATTCAATTTGAATCATACTCTTCAGTGTCATAGTACGTGTCTTGCACTTAAGACAAGTGGAAATGCAAATTGTTGTGGCACCATCATGAAACTTAAATATGCAACAAAATGTATTGGACATTACGGTATTAATAATGTGCAGAATGTACAGGGCTATGGGGAAGCAGCAAAGAAGTGGGACTAATTAGAAAACTCTTTCAAAGAGTTGGCATAGGCACATTAGGCCGAAGGGTCGTCTTTTGTGCTGTGTGATTTTGTGATTCAAAGCGATTTTATAATCATTCATTTATCTTTAATGCACGATTTTTTTTGAACATTTCCTCACTGACATTCCTAGGACATACAGTTAATTATAAAATGTACATAATTTACCAATGGATGTTTGAGGGCAACTTGTGCATCATCCAATTTTCTTGGTGGGTGAAACAGTTGGTGGGCCCGTTTTGAATTTTTCATTACACTTTAGTGAAGGCAACTAATGCACATGCACAATGAAGAAATGCTTGACAGATGGCGACAGAAGCAGCTGGTATCTTACTGGGAAGAGAGAGAAAAGGCGGGGGAAAAAAATCCTTACGGCGCCTGATGTCAAATTGCACCATCATCACCCCTGCTTAGAGTTGGAGTAATTGCAGTCACAAATGCAGAACAAAGACCAGTGAGGCAGGGGATGGGCAGGGGGGGTCAGGTTCCAGGCGTCAGCACCTGCACAGCAGCACTCTTCCCAGTCAGCAACTACCACAGAAGTGATTTGGAATTTGCGGCTGTGATTTTAATGTGTGAACTGAGAGGTTGCTCTGACAATCGAGCAGCACAGGAGCTGTAAAAGCTCTGAAGGCGACTAAGTGATGCAGTGGTTTGCTGCTGGCTCCCGCAGCTCATAAATAAGGCAGAGAAATGACGAACAAGGTCCTGGAGATGCCGAGATTCAAAAGTGATGCTCAAGGATGCTGCATTCTTTCCACAAGTGCGACTGTTCTGGGTTTTGCACTGGTCTTGCGTGCAGAAATTTTTAGCCTGCTGCTTTCTCCCCATTACATGTAAAACATCAAGGTATGTATATCAGTCCACAGAAAGAATTGTGATATTTGCATCGGACTAATATAGATTTTGACATAGAACTTTAAGTGTGATTCTTCTCTATGGTTAGTTATGAAAAGGAGTCACTGCAAACTAGTTGGCACAGAATTAGGAACAGTTGAAATCAGTTATTCAGGAAGAGATTGAGTTCCTGTATTAGGACTGAAAAATCTGTAACCTAAGCTTTAACTCATTGGTAGGTCTGAGACCTAGCCTTCTGGTGGTATTGTGTTGGACTGCATTGGCCTACTTCAATAATCTTTAACCTTCACTGAATTCAGTGAAGATACTTAAAAAAAACAGCAGTGATGAACAGATTATCACTATTTTTCTTCACAAATCCACACTCCGGTTTTACAAATGTTCTGCTTGTAGAGGCTGAGAGTATTTTGTGTTTTTTCACTTTCAAAGGCTGCCAGCTGAAATATGTTATACCTGGTGTGAGAAGATTGCATTTGTGTGCCTGGATGTTTGTAAATGTAGCTAAAATTATGCATCTTTAGTCTAACGTGTAGCCCAGTAAAGTCCTTTAGCGGGAGTTCAACTTGGCAAAAATTAATTTCCCTTCTCAGATTTAAATTGAAGACAGTAAGTTATCTGTTGGACAATTACATTTTGCTCTTTTTATTTATATAACATTTCTTTTTGCTTATTATGGATTTGAGGTTGAACGTCCATTCAGAGCAGCCTTGATGACTTATTACAATTGCCACTTCACTGCCTGAAATGTGAGCTGACTCAGCAGTTGTTAATCAGTTCACTTGACAAATAATATTTTGATAACCCAGTTTACTCTGAAATCGACAGCACTTCCATCTAGCTGCTATATGTTAAAACTCTTAATTTCTGTTGTCGTTTGTTAATCATTCTGCTAATTCAGTCTCCTAGATGGAGAACGTTTTTTTAAAGGTGGGTTTCTTCAGTGCTGGAATTTTCCTTTTTTGTTTAGTATGAGGGTGGCTTTCAAGGTGATTCTGTTCCTATTCTTGCGTTTTATAAGTGCTGTCATGTTCTTCGCTATAGTAGAATTGGATGGTTCAATTGAGCTGTGACCCCGAAGGATCTTTTCTGTTCCGATTGTGCAGCAGAACGTACCCATATCAATACAGCATGTGCTGTGTAACTCTACTAAATTGACATCGCTGTGCTGCTTTTAGGCATTGGGTGAGACATGGCTCAGGAAAGATTACATTGTATTACATAGAACTTAGCACAGAAACAGGGCATTGGGCCAATTTGTCAATGCTAGCGTTTATTCTCCACACCCCTCCATCTAACCCCATCTGCATATCCTTCTCTTCCGTCCTCCCTCATGTATTTATCTAACTTCCTCTTAAAGGTATCCATACTGTTCACCTCAACTACTTCATATGGTAGTGAGCCCACATTCTAACCACTCAAGCCCCACTCCAGGGCCATGAGAACTTAAATAGGAACAAGTGTAAGCCCTCTGATCTGTTGAGCCTGCTCTGCCATTCAGTAAGATTTTGACTGATCTTCAATCTCAACTCTTATTTTTCCACCCAGGTCCCTATATTTCTTGGTTCTCATAAGAGTTCAAAAATATCTCTATCAGCTTTGGATATTCTCAACGTCTGAGCATCCATAGGCCTCTGGGGTAAAGAATTCCAAAGATTCGTAACCCTGAGCGAAGATGTTTCTCATCTCGGTCTTAAATAACTAACCACTTACCCTGAGGCTGTGCCCCCTAGCTCCAGACTTCTAGCTAGTGGAAACAACCTCTGTATCTACTTTGTCAAGCTTTCTCGTCAAGCTTTCTCGCCAATCTATATGTTTCTATAAGATCCCCTCTCATTCTTCTAAACTCGAGGTACAGGTCTGTTCTAGTCAATCTCTCATTATACGGTAACCTTCTCATCCCAGGAATCAATCCAATGGAGTTCCATTGCACTCTGAGGCAAGTATATTCTTCCTTGGGTATGGAGACTAAAACTTTAGATTGTACTCCAGGTGTGGTCCCACTTACTAAAACACTGTGCAGCTGTAGTAAGACTTCCTTACTCATACTCCAACTTCCGTACAATAAAGGTCAATATACTACCTGCTTTCCAACTTGCTTGTTGTACCTGCATGTTAACTTTGTGTTTCATATAAAAGGACACTCGCATCCCTCAGCACACCAACATTTAATAGTTTCTCACAATGTAAACAGTCAGATTTTCTGTTCCTCCTACCAAAGTAAATAACCTCACATTTCCCCTCATTGTACTCCATCTGCTAACTACTTGCCCATTCACTCAAGCTGGCTATATTGCTTTGTAACTCTTTCTGTCCTCTTCGCAACTTGCTTCTCACTTTACTTTGTACCATTAACAATTGCACTCGGTCTCTTCATCCAGTTCATTAATCTAGATTGTAAATGGCTGAGGCCCCAGCACTGACTCTAATGGCTCCAACCTGAAAATTGCCCATTTATTTGTGCTCTGTTTTCTGCCTTTCAATCAATGCTCTATCCATGTTGATACTGTACATTATCTCCAACCCCCATGAGCCCATTATCTTGTGCAACAACCTTTTCATGTGGCACCTTACTGAATACCTTTTGAAAATCCAAATATACTACATTCGCTAGTTCCCATTTATCTTCCCTGCTCATTAAATCCTCAAAATCCATTAGATTTTGCTTGTTACTCAAAGCCATGTTTTTTTAAAGGAAGTGGCTGCAGAGATAGTGGAGGCATTGTTCAAAATACTCCAGGACTCTCTGGATTCTGGGAGGACCCCACTGGATTGGAAAACTACTAATGTGATGCCCCTGTTCAAGAAGGGAGGTAGACAAAAAGCAGGAAACTACAGGCCAGTCAGCCTAACATATGTCATTGGGAAAATGCAAGAGTCCATTATTAAGGAAGAAATAGGATATTTAGAAAAGCTTAACGCAATCAAACAAGAGTCAACATAGTTTTGTGAAAGGGAGCTCATGCTTGACAAATTTGCTGGAGTTCTTTGAGGATATAACAAGCAGAGTTGATAAAGGGGAACCAGTAGATGTGTATTTGGATTTCCAGAAGGCATTCGATAAGGTGCCACATAGAAGGTTGTTGCACAAGATAGGAGCTCACAGAATTGGGGGTAATGTATTAGTATGGATTAAGGATTGGTTAACACACCGAAGACAGAGTTGGGATTAATGGGTCTTTTTCAGGTTGGAAAGACGTAACTAGTGGAGTGCCACGAGGATCATTCCTAGGGCCTCAATTATTTACTATATATGTTAATGACTTGGAGGAGGGGACAGAGTGTAATGTATCCAAATTTGTTGATACAAAAAGAGGTGGGAAGGCATGTTGTGATGAGGACATAAGGAATCTGCAAGGGGATATAGATAGGTTGAGTGAGTGGGCAAAAACTTGGCAGATAGAGTTTAATGTGGGAAAGTGCGAGGTCATGAATTTGGTAGGAAGAATTAAAAGGCAGACCATTATTTAAATAGAGACACCAAAAAAGTGCAGCACAGAGGGACCTGGGCGTTCTTGTGCATGAAACACAAAAGTTAGCATGCGGGTACAGCAAGTAATTAAGGCAATTAGAATTTTGACCTGTATTGCTAGGTGGTTGGATTTTAAAAATAGGGAAGTCCTGTTACAAGAGTACAGGGTGTTGGTGAGGCCGAACCTGGAGTACAGTGTACAGTTTTGGTCCCTTTATTTAAGAAAGGATATACTGGCATTGGAGGCAGTTCTAAAGAGATTCACTAGATTGATTCCTGGGATGAAGGGGTTGACTTATCAAGAACGGCTAAACAGATTAGGCCTTTATTCATTAGAGTTTAGAAGAATGAGGGGTGATCTTATTGAAACGTACAAGATTCTGAGGGGGCTTGACAGGGTAGGTGTTGAGAAGATGTTTCCACTGGTGGGGGAATCTTGAACATAGTTACAGAATAAGGGGACACTCATTTAAAGCTGAGTTGCGAAGGAATTTCTTCTCTCAGGGTAGTGAATGTCTGGAATTCTCTACCCCAGAGAGTTATGGAGGCTAGATCACAAAGTGTTTAAAGAGGCAGTAGATAAATTTTTGAAATATCAGGGAGTTGAGGGCTACAAGGAGCTGGCACGAAAGAGGAGTTGGGGCAGATCAGCCATGACCTCATTGAATGGCCTCCTCTTTCTTCGGTTCTTATGTTGCCTCTACCTAATCATATTGCAATTTTCTAATGTCCTGCTACTGTTTCCTTAATAATGGATTCCAGCAAATACTGACAGCTGATATCAAGCTCACTGACCTGTAGTTCCACTTTTTCTTTCTCCCTCCTTTCTTGAACAGTGAGCTTACTCTTCTAACCATGATCCAGGTTGGCATTTCTAGTATTGTACTGTCAGCCTTAGACTTAAAACTGAAGTCACATATCCCCCATTCCTCCATCCCCCTGCCCATTCCCAAGATGAGCATAAAAAAGATCCCATGGCACTATTTTGAAGAAGAGAGGGGGATGTTTCCCATATCCTGGTCAATGTTTCCCTGTTGACCAGCACCATTAAACAGATTACCACTTTGCTGTTTGTGGAACCTTGCTGTTCACAAATTGGTTGCTGTGTTTCCTACATTAAACACTACACTTCAAAAGCGCCTCATTGGCCGTAAAGAACTGAGGTTGTGAAGGGTGCTATATAAACGCAAAACCTCATGGAACCAGTTTTAACCCCCCTGCACTTAAAAATATTGGCCTTCAAATTGACACAAAACTGATAATGTCCAGATAACCTTTCTTTTCAATATTAGTTGATGGATAAATCTTGGCAAGGATACTGGGGCCTTGGATTAACACCTCATCTGAGAGGACACCTTTGACAGTGCAGCACTCCCTCTGTGAAACACTGTGAATGTCAGCCTTGAAAGCCTTCAAGAAACTGAATTTGGAAGCTGGTTGAAAGGGATAAAATTGAGTAAGAGTTGAAGGCAGTTTTTAGTGGCAGTAGTAGTGACCCAAAGGGATTAGATCTGGGACCACTCCTGGCCATTTTGTATATCAATGACTTGGATGTAGCCCGAGATGAGTGGTGTGGAAATTTTCAGCTTACACTAAGAGGCACTTTTAATTTGTGAAGAGTAAACACCAGATTGGACTGTTGGGCTGAATGGCTTGTTTTCATGCAATAACTTCTTTGTGTAAGAAGGGAGGTGGGCATTCTGCTTCTAGATCATCAACTCAATCTTGCACATTGTAGATATACACAGCCATTGCTGAGCAATTGACTTTCCCATCTTTCCCCCTCCATGCTGGCCTCCCCCCCCCCCCCCCCCACCACCACCAAATTCACCTGCACCTCTCCAAGCCACACTGACCCAGTGCCTTCCTCACAATGTACTTAAAATCAGGAGCTTAGTAAAGTGAAGTGGAATCTGCAACTTTTAACTGTGACTGTGTTTCAACATGCTGGTGAGTACTTTGCTTACATTTTAAATGTGTTTAAGCTACTTGCCATTTTAACTTCAATTTGGTAATCAGCCTGAGGGGCTGAGGTCTCTGCTACAATTCAGTTTCTCATGGGTATTTCAGTATGGCTGCAGACTGTCAATTTTGAGAACTTTTTTTAGCCTGTATGATTTATGTCACTGACTGGATTCTCAAGTGACGCATTCCCTTTGCTGGGGGCATGAATTTCTCAAATCTTTTCTTGCTTTGTTTATTAAATCATATCCATATTTTCTAATAGTTTGCAATTTCCAATGAAACAGCATTGAGATTTTTTTGACCTCAATACCTGTTCTATTTTCTTTGAACATGCACTTAAGGGGAGAGCAGTTAAGAGGCAGAAAACAAGATGAGGTTGTGAATCCCCTGAATTAACTGGCCATCCCTTGAGTGTTTTCATTTAATATTGAAAAGCATCTGGATGTGTTCAAAGCGGTGTGCATGCATAACAAATAAAATATAACCTGAACATGAAATATTAGTTAGAAAATCAGCATGGCCATTTAAAATGTTTGGAATATGTTGGTAATGCTGTTCTAGTCGAATATTATTATTTAATAAATGCCTGCTGGATTCATAAGTTCTTCTTAACATCATAAGGCAGATCCTGTGTTTCACCATAATTAACAGCTTGCTAACAAAATCATAGAAGCACATGGCTTTGAAACATGCAAATCCTGAAAAGTGATTTTAAGATGTTAATTACAGAACTAGTGACATAGTTCTTATCATTTTTGCAGATTTTTACCAGCCCTCTCTCTTCCTCTTTCCCTGCCCACCACCCCACCCCACAGCTCTCAACTAATGTAACAAAACTGAAAATAATGGATGGAGGTGAGGAAAAGTCATGTGAAATTCTCAGATGTTGGCTATTGAATTATAAAAATATTGAGTGTACTGAGACTGTGCATAGTGAACCATGGGTGAAATCATTCAGGTTTGTGGCAACAGCGAGCATCTACATCATCTGTTCCAAACACATTCTTGGATCCTTCTGACAAAACCATTTTCTGTCGCCAGTTATGCTCCAAGGTCAAGATATTACAAGGCTACATCTTAAATATGCCAAAATTCAGAACCTGAACAGCTCATTCTTGATCTCATGGACCAGCCTTGATCACTTAGGTGCAGGGATGCGGGGGGACATACACGTACCCAACGTCGGAAGAATTTTGCAGATTCTTTTGCTCCTGAATTTGGCTGCCTTTATATCTGTTTTCTCTCCCAGGAGACTATGTGGCTTTGGGTGGGGTGGAAAGTGTATATTTTGTGATCCACAAGGTATCACAATTGTGTGAGACGAGCTCGATGAGCTACAGAATCTTTACCTTTCTGTCATTGTTGGTATGCATCCACTGAAGAATGTGTAATGCAGCTTGGGTTTGAAACTACCAGCTGCTGGAAACTTCACTGTTTAGCTCCGAAGGTTCAGAAGGAGGCTATTTGGCCCATCAAGTCCATGCCAGCTCTCTAGTCCTATTCCCCTTTACTCTATCCCCATAGTCCTGCAAATTTATTTCTCTCAAGTGCCCATTCAGTTTCCTTTTGAAATCATTGATCGTCACCCTTTCCACCACCTTTGTAAGCAGAGGTCCACATCATTAACATTTGCTATGTAAAAGAATTTCTTTCTCACATCTCCTCGCATCTCTTGCTTAAAACCTTATACCTGTGTCCCCTAGACCATGTACCATGAGCTAATGGGAACAGCTTTTTATTTTTGTCTACCTTATCTAAACCTGTTATAATCTTGTTCGCCTGTACGAAATCACTTTCAATTTCCTTTGCTTCAAGGAGAATAACCCCACCTTCTCCAAGCTATGCTTGAAGCTAAAATCCCTCATCCCATTCTGGTAAATCTCCTCTTCTTCACTCTCTGTCAAGGACCCTCACATCCTTCCCAAAGTGTGATGACCAGAACCGGATGCAAATCTTGAGATGCGGCTTAACCAGACCTTTATAAAGGTTCAGCATAATTTACTTCTGTGTTCAAAATCTCTATTCTTTAGCCCAAAATCTTGAATGCTTTGTTAGCTGCTACACTCAAATCTGTTCTGCCCCTTCGAAGATCTATGCACATGAAATGTAAATGCGATTATGCAATATTCTCATCTACTTTTAAGTTTGCAGCTGGAATTCTCCAATGCTATTGTGGGACTAGATGTTATGTGGTGGCTGGATGATATTTCCTTTTTGGTTTACTCCCATTAGAAGTTTCGTCTTTACCACCTTGTTACACTGTGCACTGACATGCAGTTTGCATGTCTACCACCTTTTTAATTACTGGACTCCTTTTGTTTCCTCTGGTCTTGGGCAGTAATAGCATCCTTTGTACAAGCACTTAAGGTTTGGGTCTCCCCATGAGCAGGACTAGCTTTCATGTTTTAGCTTAACTCAGAACAACAGCGTATTCTTTTTAAAAACAAAAAGCTAAAAGAGTGCTGCAGTGTTGAAGATGAGAGGATTTTTTTTTGTATTGTTGCAACCGAGTAGATGTCTAGGGAATTAAGTCAATGACCATACATAGTGTGGATTAGCCTCAAAGACCAAACCCAGCAGATTCACTTCTCTGAAGAATCTAGGTGCTCAACCACAAATTACTGATTCCACAGCTTTCCATGCTTGGATATGAACACATCACCCCTGGCTTGTTAGTCCAGTACCATAATTGCTACACTACAAGAATATATAATTTGGCCAATCACCTCATTGGTAGCTCGCATGACTTACTTCAATTTTCCTTTCTGTATATCCTCTTATCGTAGAATTGCACAGTGCAGAAGAGGCCCATCGAGTCTGCACTGACACGTGAGAAACACCTGACCTACCTATCTAATCCCATTTACCAGCACTTGGCCCATAGCCTTGAATGTTATGAAGTGCCAAGTGCTCATCCAGGTACTTTTTAAAGGATGAGGCAACCCGCCTCCACCAACCTCCCAGGCAGCGCATTCCAGACCGTCACCACCCCCTGGGTAAAAAAGTTTTTCCTCACATCCCCCCTAAACCTCCTGTCCCTCACCTTGAACTTATGCCCCCTCGTGACTGACCCTTCAACTAAGGGGAACAGCTGCTCCCTATCCACCCTGCCCATGCCCCTCATAATCTTGTACACCCAAGTCTATCCGTCCTCTCTTCATAACTTAAATGTTTCATCCCAGGCAACATCCTGGTGAATCTCCTCTGCACCCCCTCCAGTGCAATCACATCCTTCCTTTAATGTGGCGACCAGAACTGCACACAGTACCCCAGCTGTGGCCTCATCAAGGTTCTATACAACTCCAACATGACCTCCCTACTTTTGTAATCTGTGTCTCGATTGATAAAGGCAAGTGTCCCATATGCCTCTTTTACCAGCCCAATAACATGCCCCTCCGCCTTCCGAGATATATGGACACACATGCCAAGGTCCCTTTGTTCCTTAGAACTTCCTAGTGTCGTGCCATTCACTGAATACTTCCTTGTCAAATTACTCCTTCCAAAGTGTATCACCTCTCACTTTTCAGCGTTAACTTCCATCTGACCATCCCGTCTATATCTTCCTGTAGCCCAAGACACTCAACCTCACTGTCAACCACCTGGCCAATCTTTGTGTCATCCGCAAACCTACTAATCCTACCCCTCACATAGTCATGTATGTCATTTATATAAATCTTATGTTCTTCCTTTTCAAACATTGACTCAATTCGCTTCTCAATGTTATAACCTCATTAGTTAAATGAGTCAATTGCTCTCTTTTAGTAAATTGGTTTGTTGGAGCCCTGATGTTTCTCTCAGGTTTTCAAATTAAGATCCTAATGTCACCAGATTTCTTTATTTTTCAATCTTTGATTTTATTAGCCTGTTCTTCTATTGCAGTGTATCCCTTACTCACTGCAAGTAACAACGTGGTGGTGAGATGGACTGGGGGCAGCATGGGGTTGTGGGGGATGGGGGCATTGGCATGGGAGGGGGCGGGAGGATGTATGGAGGGATGGAATTGGGGAGGAAGATGGTATAGGAAGAAAGGGTGAAATAGGATGGAGATGGTTTGAGAGGAACAAGATGAGTGTGACCTGAGAGAAATTGCACGGGAATGGGGATTTAAAGAAGCATTGTTGCAATAAAGGTGATTTCACCGCAAATGTTTTGTGGGTCTCTGCTAGAAAAGTAATGAATGCTTTCCTTTGAATAGTCCATGTATCCCCTGGTATGGGGTGGAGTGGGGCAATTTTTGTATCGGTAGCAATGGAGAAAAATGTGAAAGCCACTAACTTTCATTTAGTGGCTATTTGAATGCAACAATTACTGGAATGTTTGAGAATTCCTGCACATCTATTTACAAATTTCAGTAATTTTTCCTAAATAGCATCAGAAGGGATAAAAGTTGTTGGCAGGAGGGTTAGAAATGATTCTGAGCTGAGTGGATCGCTTTTTTCTTTTGGTTCCCATTTCAATTGTTTCTAATTTTCTTTTCCACATTCTCTACTCTTGAATCAAGATGTCAGCCATGGCTCAGTGGGTAACACTCTCAGAAGGTGTGCGTTCAAGTCCCACTCCTGATACCTGAGCACATATCTCCCAGTGCACTATTGAGGGCATGCTGCACTGGGAGATGAGACATTAAACTGAGGTCCCATTTGTCCACTCAGATTGATGGGAAAGATTCCATGGCACTACTTGAAGAAGAGTCAGGGAGCTCTCCCATGTATTCTTTACCAATATTTATCCCTTGAGCAGGATCGCTCAAAGCAGGTTTATCATTTGTGAGACCTCGCTGAGCACAAATTCACTTGCACATTTACTATATTACAGCAGTGAATACACTTCAAAAGTACTTCATTGGCTATAAAGCACATTGGGGACGTCACGAGGCTGTGAAAGTTTGTTCTTTAATAGTACAAACTGTCTTCTATGCAAGTCAGGCAGACTCCTTTGAAGGATGGTGTTCACTAGTCTTGTGCTCAGTACCATCATCTCCATTTCTGGACAGTGAGCAACAGTGAATTGTATTCTGTTTGGTTCCATACAAGATAGTTCAAAATTATGATGCAATTTAATAAATGTGCTGTGCACTGAAGGCTTGATTTTCTGATGGTTCAGTGTCAAAGTAGCGCATTGCTCTATTGCAATGTGTAATGTAAACCATTGCTAATTTAATGCCCTAAAAAGACGTTCTTTGAAGCTAAGCTGAGCAGAGATTGCGATGAATAGGTCATAAATGTCTCACCTTAGCATTTGTACAGATCCCACTTGCAAACAGAAGCCATATAAGTTGAATAATGAATATTAAATTTGAAATGAAAGCAAAGATGCTTGCAAAGTTGCTTTAAAACTGCTTTCTCTTGAGTCACAAAATGCACAAATTCAATCAAAATTCTCTACCATAACATTCATGAGACAAAAGGGCATTTAATTAATCGCTGCTTTTGGAACACTTGCCTAATGTTTCATCCTTGGGGCTTTTGGACAAAAGTATCTTTTTCTGTGGTATGTTCAGAGAAATGTTTCCTTTTCAAAGTGGAACTTCGTACAAACGGTAGGCTTTAAAAAAAATCAAAACTTTTTGCCAGGGGTGGTGATTGTTCTATGTAAATGTAACAACATAGCAGAATGATTTAGAATCATAGAATTTATAATGGAGAAGGTTATAATGGTCATTTGGGCCATCGTGCCTCAGCAGGCTCTCAAAGACTTTGGACTTTGTCCCATTTCCCCTGCTCCATATGCTTGTTAAGTTTGGCTTTTTTCAGTTCATTATCTGATTCCTTTAACTTAAAAAAAAAATCCTGGATTCTGCTTCAGTGTTTCTGTTTGTGGGCATTCTATGTTCTAACAAATTGTATAAAAACAAGAGGAGGACAAAATAAAAAAAAACAAAACAATTCCTTTGTTCTTTTGGCGAAGCTCTTTAAATTTAGTTCCTCAATTTATCAATTCAGAGACCAGTGGAAATAGTTCCTTTTACATTATCAGAATCCCTTGAAATTTTCTTCATCTCTGTTTGATCTCCTCTTAACTATATATTAGAAAATAGGTGCTAAATTACACGGTAATTTCATTCCTTGGATATAGAAACATGTTTTGCACCGCTTTAATAGTGTATATAGAATAGTTAGTCCTTCTGGAGTCAAAAATTTGATTTCCGGTTACACTTGTACACGTTTTCATAAAATGGTTGCACAGCATGGGGCCATTAGGCCCAGTGTGCCATTAGCAGACTATTTAAAAGAGCAATCCAATTAGTCCCCCTGCGCTTTCCCCATAGCCCTGTATTTATCCAATTCCTTTTTGATTGTTAGCGTTGAACTGATACCACCACACTTTCAGCACCTTCCAGATCATCATAACCTGCTGTTTTTTTTTTGGAGCTTCCTCATGTGTTATGACACAGCTGACAGTAAATGCTGAGCTGTTCAAATCCCAAAGGGAAACTTGAAACAACTGTCACAACTAATTTTCAATTTGTATAAATTTCGAGATGTGTGCCTTGAACTCAGTAGTAATAAGACTACCAAGTCTTATAAGGCTTTCATAAAACTAAATTAAACGTTTATTAATAAGAGAACTTATTTTAAATACATACATACATCTACAAATTACTACTATGATAACTTCTAAGTCCCCTAATCAATCTAACTTTGGTTAAGGCAATAGTAAGACACACAGATTTTAAAAGACCCAGGCAAAGAAACATGATACTCTGAACAAGTTGAATTCCCAGTGAGTTTTCTTAACTTCAGTCCTTTTGAGGACAGCAGCTTGAGGCATGGTTGCTGAAGGCTTTTCACACATTTGTAAGATCTTTAAAAAATGCCTTTCTTGACACACAGCCTTTGCCCCTTTATACATATTTTCCCCATTGAATGCAAATAATCATTGTTTCACTATGTCTTTGGACTTTATCTCCCTAATAATAAAACCCTCTCATAGCACTAAGTTTTACCAGTAATCTTTGGAAGAAATAAACACTGTTTCTAAACTTCACCTAGCTAAGTGACACATTTCACCCCTCCTTTGAAAACAATCTATTCTGGTTTATTTCAAAATGCAAATGTTCTCTTGACACCTATGTTTCTAAGCTTCCCCATGTTTATCTAATTAACATTTCAAACCAGACCTCTCTTAGATCAAAGCACCCCGACTAATTCAATTAAGCCTTGTACGCACACACACGTGCACACATCCCACTATTACAATAAATTTCAATAACATTGAGAATTATTATATCTTTTTGACATCATGTCACCTCTGTTTCCTTTGCATTTTGAAATAAACCAGAAGAGATTGTTTTCAAAGGAGGGATGAAATGTGTCACCCAGCTAGGTGAAGTTTAGAAAGTGTTTATTTCTTCCAAAGATTATTGGTAAAACTTAGTGCTATGAGAGGGTTTTATTATTAGGAAGATAAAGTCCAAAGACATAGTGAAACAATGATTATTTGCATTCAATGGGGAAAATATGTATAAAGGGGCAAAGGCTGTGTGTCACCTTAAATCTGTACCCTCCGGTTATTGACTCTTCTGCTTCTGGATATAGCTCCCTGATTTACCCTGATTGAAACTAATTGACCTTGATTTTTAATCCGTTCTTTTACCTCATCCAGGAGATCACATGGCATCAGGTGTGGTGGAGTGCAACTATTGTGGTACACAGGTATTGCAATTGTCTGGGACAGACTGAATAGACGAGAGGGTCTTTACCTGTATGCCATTGCGTATATTGCTTCATATGATTCTGAACACCCTGTCTGTCAATACCAGTACTGACTTAGAATTTGGTATAAATGTTCCATTGTTTTAGTTTATAACAATGTAAAGTTGAATCTGTTCTTGGTAATATTTGCAATTTTTGAAAGTTGTTGTAAAGATTCAGTGCACAGAATGAAAATCTTACTAATGCACGCCTGTGTCAAGCATTAAAGGAAGTAGTAATGGAATAAACACTGTTAAGCATTTTTTTGTTTGTTTTCAGGATTCATGATTGGTTTGCTTAATTTTGCAGTGCTCCTTCACGTACACCAAAGCTTGGAACAGCACGTATTAACAAAATGAGCCTCCATGCAGCCACCGGGTACGAGCGATCACGTGATCGGCGCAGGTCAAGTGATCGCTCTCGCGACTCGTCACACGAAAGGACAGAAGGGCAGCTCACTCCATGCATTAGGAACGTCACTTCGCCAACTAGGCAGCATCATGGTGGTGAGTTGGAATTTTTTTCATTTTGCTCTTTTTTTTGACATTGTGGAAGCTCCTCAGCATAGGAGGATGGCTGAGGGGAATTTTTATTATTTTTGAAGATGCTTTTAACTTAGCCTGATGGTAATTGGGAGACTTGTCCAAGGGGATCCCAGTCTTGGGGAGGGATGAAGTGTTGAACTGTGTTACTCTTCTGAAGCTGAAGGAGGGGACAGATGTATTGTTTTATTTTTAAGGAACTTATCTTAACTCTTGAACCCAGGTGCTAAATTCCTTCTAAGCTGTGCGCCTGCACAAGCATGCACCAAACCATCAGGTGCTGTGCACTTGATTATTAAAGCTGCTCACATGGCATGTGGAGTGTATTCTGCTGCTCCACCAGTCAAAGCTTTGTGAAACTGTGATGCCATGCGTAGCCAGATTTCCATTGGTGCCTGATCATGCTGGATGCAGATGGCCATATGGCAACATGATTGACTGGCAGCTCGCCCATTCACAGTGCAGGAAGGGAGAGTGAGCTCTGGAAACAGGGAGAGGTGGAGAAAAGGAGCCACCATTTGAAGAGTTTGTCCGACTTGCTGCAAACAAGTGAGTAGTTTCTGAGGGTCCTGAACTCTGTGTGTGCAAATATTTGTTTGAGGCACAATTTCGAGTTTGACTGATGTTATCCCAGCAGAGGCTTGACTGCTTACATTGGCTGATAAGGGTCTAGTGTGGACCGGGAACACCGATTTACAGAATCAGCTGTGCCCAGTAGAGGTGTGAGGGTTTGGGCGGGAGGCAGAGAGTTGGAGATGGGAAGTGATGAGCAGGAGAAAAGTTATTGAGAGGATTTTTGAGCCAGTTAGGTAGGTTCAAGGAAACTAATAGGTTTTTAATGTAAAAAAAATTACAAATCAGGAATGTAATCCACGCTTGATGCATGTTTTCTTACTGGAAAGCGATTGTTCTTTAGCAGGTTCTCACTAAGCATGCAGTTTTTTAGGAACACTTTAGGAGTGCTAAATGAGAGATGGCTGTATTTCACTGGCTGTAAAGCACACGGGACATTCTGAGCATTGTTCCCTCTAATTTCCATACACTGAATTAATTTTGTTATGCACATCAATATTGAGGTAATGCACAAATGTGTCAGTGTAGAAACAAAGAAAACTATATAATATATATTTCTGAAAAGTTACTACAGGTATGGAAGAAGAAGAAAGAATACCATCTCCAGTCATTGACACAGTAACAATTTGTCCACAAATTACCAGATTTACTGAACTCAATATTAAATTTACCATGGTGACATTTGAACTCGCAATCTCTAGGTTTTAAGTTCAGTACCATAACCACTACACTACCATATATGAGAGAGGCATTTGTTGGTTTTATATTATAGCTTGTATTTTAGTCATTTGACAGATGAAAGGTTGAATTGGTAGTGATGGTTCAAGACCAGGATATTTTGTTTCAATTTGACAAGCTCAAAGTAAGAGCTACAAAGGTTTGCCTTTTTGAATTGATAGAGAATGTGGAAAAGGCACCTTTATATTTTCAGCTTATGGAGTGTTTACTTAAAAATGCTATGAATAGTGAGGAAAATAGCTTGGTAATTTCTTCACATCAACAAGCATAATCAGGCAGAGATAAAGTGTCTCTGAATTTGGAGAGAGGTTGGCTCTTGTGAACCGGAGAGTGAAGGTCAGAGAGACATTGTCCCTCTAAATTAAGTGAATATTGAAGGGGGAAACTATATCTGGGAACTTGGGAAGAGAGTGTTGTGGAGAACAGAGAATGGAAGCCCATGAAAGAATAAAGAAGAAAAGCCGAATATTATTTAAATGGAGAGAGACTTCAGAATGCTGCAGTACGAGAGAGATTTTGATGTCTTTGTACATGAATTGCAAGAAGTTAGCAAACAGACACAGCAAACAATTATTAGGAAGGCAAAAGGAATGTTGGCCTTTATTGAAAGGGGGATTGGAGTAGTAAGGTAGGGAAGTCTTGCTACAACTGCTCATGTTATTGGTGAGATCGTACCTGTGTACAGTTTTGGTTTCCTTACCTAACTAAGGATATACTTGCATTGGAAGCAGTTCAGAGACGGCCACTTGGCTGATCCCTGGGATGAAGAGTTGTCTTATGAGGAAATGTTGAGCAGGTTAGGTCTTTACTCATTGGATTCTACAAGAATGAGAGGTGATGTGACTGAAGCTTTAAGGCTTGGAGGGGGCTTGACAGGGTAGATGCTGAGAGGATATTTCCCCTCGTGGGTGAATCTCGAACTAGGGGGCACAGTTTAAAAATAAGGGGTCTCCTTTTTAAGATGGAGATGAGGAGGAATTTCTTCTCCCAGGGAGTTGTTGGTGTTTGAAATTCTCTCTCCCAGAGTCCAAGTCTGAGTCATTGAATATATTCAAGGCTGAATTAGACAGATTTTTGATCGACAAGGATATCAAGGGTTAGGGGAGCAGGCAGGAAAGTAGAGTCAATGCCGCAAACAGTTCAGCCATGATCTTACTGAATGGTGGAGCAGACTCGATGGCTGAATGGCCTACTCCTAGTCCTATTTCTTACGATCTTTGTGTTTTGACCACAGCAGATGTTATACAGCACAGAAAACCAAATCCCAGAGGGAAACTTGGCTTATGGGGCCATACCTTTTTTCGTTATTCTGAAAACAAGAAGAAAACATACTGATCTCAGCAGCAAGAAGTCCAGTAATACTTTTGGGAGTTTAAAAATTAAAGTATAAGTTTTCTTAAGTTAAAACTTAAGCACGTGATCACAGTTACACAGTTAAAATTAGTATTACAAAACAACATCCCTGGAAAAGCCTCCCTACTTTGTCTGATCCACAAGTAAACACCTTCCAGGCAACACTCCCTTATAGATGCTTATAAAAATCCAGTAATATTACCCACAGCAAACTGCTGTAGCTTTAATAAAGGCATACCATGAGACCTCTTAAACTCTCTTCCACTCTGCTGTGGAAATCCAAGACTTCAGAACAAGACTGCTTTTTGCAACCGAAGACTTTTCTGGCATGACTGGATGGTTGATTCAAACTGCACCTTCTCCCAGCCTAGAGCTGTTTCCGGGAGACCTTCCTCACACAGCCAACAGCCACAAGCTCTCCACAGTAACTTATAAAATACCTTTATCCCACTTCCATCTCAGGTTCCATTGTTCTCACACATCTTTGAATCTCAAATCCTTCCAAATATCAAATGTTTCTAGTTTGTCTGTGCTTTCGGGTCAATAAAATGTAATATATCCTCTTCTGTTTATCCATGGAACTCCTGTAAGATGCACAAATGTTTCTTTCCACCTCTGACTTCCTTTTGATATTCTAACAAACTCTCAACTTATCTAAAAACGCCAAATTTAGACCCAATCTCTTTACTTGCACCTCAAACCCACCATAATATCGCATTACAAATGAATAAACATAACAATTCTATCCTTTCATGTCTTAAAGCCCCCCAGACAACCTGTCTCTTTCCCAGCTTAGTTGAATCATTCATTCACAAACACGCACATGCATTTTCACAGAATAACACACTATTCCCCCAAAATATTTTTTAAAATAACATCCATTCTCATATTTGGCTTTTTCATCATGAAGTCTTTTGTTATTTAATCTTTTCTGCCCTTCCCCCTATCACAGACCTTCCCTTTTATTCTTTCTGCCCCCTTCCATGAGGACTCGCGGAGGAAGCCAAGATGGATCATCCACTCGGCACTTTTGGCTGAAGATTGTAGCAAATGCTTCAGCCTTTTGCACTGAAGTGCTGGGCCCTTCCTCATTGAGGATGGGGATATTTGTGGAGCCGCCTGCTCCAGTGATTTGTTTAATTGTCCACCACCATTCATGACTGGATGTGGCAGGACTGCAGAGCTTAGATCTGATCCGTTGGTTGTGGGATTGCTTAGCTCTGTCTACCACTTGCTGCTTATGCTGTTTGGTGAGCAAGTAATCCTGTGTTATAGCTTCACCAGGTTGGCACCTCATTTTTAGGTATGCCTGGTGCTGTTCCTGGCATGGCCTCCTGCACTCTTCATTGAACCAGGGTTGATCCCCTGGCTCACCTTCCAGGAGCAGAGACAGCTGGATCTGCGAGGGACACCTCTACTCGGGCAGCAGGCTGAGTTTGAAAAAAAAATTCCAGGAGTGACGTCACAGGAAAACTAAGTTCATTGGTTGGTGAGAAGCTGCTGTTCGGGGGGATGTTTAAATAGCTTAAAACTAGAAAAACGTATCATTTATAAAGAAGTAGCTACTTGGATTTCAGTAAGGAACACTAGCAATAGGGAAGTAAAGTTAAATGAAGTCAGTGCAATAAAGTAAACCAAAATAAGATAGAGTTAGCATAAGTGTAGTAAAGCTATGTTACTAGTAATTCTACTCATTATACTTTAAGTGTAAAAAATAGTTTTTAGAGTTACGGGATGGCATGCAGCTAAGCCAAGCGGAGTATACATCCTGCAGTATGTATGAAGTTGTGGACACATCATGTGTCCCTGACAAATACATTTGTAGGAAGTGTCACCAGCTGCACAAGCTTGAGCTCTTGAGTTTTGGAACTTGAGCGGCGGCTGGAGTCACTGTTGTGCTTCCGCAACACAGAGGACTATGTGGATAGCATGTTTAGGGAGGTCGTCATACCGCAGGTCAAAAGCGTACAGCCAGAGGTGGAATGGGTGACCGCCAGGCAGTCTAAGAAAGCAGGCAGGTAGTGCAGAAGTCCCCTGATTCTATCCTGCTTGCTAATCGGTTTTCCATTTTGGATGCTGAGGGCAATGGTTCCTCAGGGGAGTGCAGCCAGAGCCAAGCCTGTGGCATCATGGGCGGCTCAGCTGTACAGCGAGGGAGAAAGAAGAATGGAAGGGTAATCGTGATAGGGGATTCCATAATCGGGATCAGACAGGCATTTCTGTAGCAGTAAATGTGACTCTAGGATGGTGTGTTGCCACCCTGGTGCCAGGGTCAAGGATATCATGGAGTGGCTGCAGGATGTCCAGAAGTCATGGTCCACATTGGTACCAATGACATAGGTAGGAAGAGGGATAAGGCTTTGAAATATTTCAGGGAGTTAGGAAGAAAATTAAAAAGCAGGACCTCGAGCAGTAGTCTCTCGATTACTCCCAGTGCCACGTGCAAGTGAGCATAGGAATAGGAGGATTGATCGATGAAATATGAGGCTGGGGAACTGGTGTAGGAGGGAGGGCATCAGATTTCTGAGGCATTGAGACTGGTTCTGGGGTAGGTGGGACCTGTAACCCATCCAGCTTGTACATTTTAACAGGGCTGGGACTGATATACTTGCAGGGAGATTTGCTAGTGCTGTTGGGGTGGGTTTTAATTAGCTTGCCAGGATGGTGGGAAGCTGAAGGGTGGCCTAAATTGGAAGAACATAAAGTTGGTAACAGGAAGTAGTAGTGAGACTAGAAGGTAGGATAAATAAAGAAGAGCATTGAGTATGCTTCGAATGCGGAATGATGTCAAAAAGACAAAGTTAAGGGCAATCTACCTGAATGCGCACAGCATTCGCAATAAGGTAGATGATCTAAAGGCACAAATAGAGGTAAATGGGTATGATATAATTGCCAATACGGAAACATGGCTGCATGGTGACCAAGACTGGAAACTGAATATTCAAGGATATTCGACGTTTAGGAAGGACAGACAAGAAGAGAAAGGAGGTGGAGTTGCGCTGATAAGGGATGGGATCAGTGCATTAGTAAGGGAGGATCTCAGATCAGAAAAACAATGTGTGGAATCTCTCTGGGTGGAGCTAAGAAACAGCTAAGGGCAGCAGATATTGGTTTCACCCCTCTCCTAACTTTACTCAGTTCTGCTGAAGGGTCATGAGGACTCGAAACGTCAACTCTTTTCTTCTCCGCCGATGCTGCCAGACCTGCTGAGTTTTTCCAGGTAATTCTGTTTTTGTTTTGGATTTCCAGCATCTGCAGTAGTTTTTTGTTTTTAGATATTAGTTGGAGTTGTTTTTGGCCACCAAACAATAGTGGTAATGTGGAGCATGGTATTAATTGGCATGAGAGAAGCATGTAGCATAGGCAATGCAGTAATCCATGGGTGACTTCAATCTGCATATAAACTGGATAAACCAGTTGAGCACTAATGCTGTGCAAGACAAGTTTCTGGAGTGTGTTAGGGATGGTTTTCTAGGGCAGTATGTTGAGCTACCGCGAGGACAGGCTATTTTAGATCTAGTACTATGTAATGAAAAAGGGCTAATTAATAACGTTGTAAAAGAACCTTGATGGATGAGTGACCACAATATGATAGAATCTTTATGTTTGAAAGTGAAGTAGTTCACTGAAGCAAGGATGTTAAAGTTGAATAAAGGAAATTATGAAGGCATGAGGGACAAATTGGCTGAGGTGGATTGGGAAAATACATTAAAAGGTATGACTGTACATAGGCAATGGACAGTCTTCAAAGAGCTATTACATAGCTTACAGCACCTATACATTCCTTCAAGGTGTTAAAAACCCAAAAAAGTCAGTCAACTGTGGCTGGCAAAGGAAGTTAATGCTTGCATAGGATTAAAAGGAAAGGCTTATAAAGTTGCCCGAAACAGTAGTAAACCTGAGGATTGGGAGGTTTTTAGAATACAGCAAGGAAGACCAAGAAACTGGTAAATATGAATAGAAGATGAATGCAATCTAGCAAAAAACATAAAAACGGACTGTAAAAGCTTCTATAGGTATATAAAAAGTAAGCGTTTGACTAAGACAAATGTGGGTCCATTACAGGCAGAGTCAGGAGAATTCATAATGGGGAATAGAGAAATGACAGAA
The DNA here is from genome assembly GCF_964194155.1 of Cetorhinus maximus. Classification (NCBI taxonomy): domain Eukaryota; kingdom Metazoa; phylum Chordata; class Chondrichthyes; order Lamniformes; family Cetorhinidae; genus Cetorhinus; species Cetorhinus maximus. Next base: position 112,762,906 of record NC_135887.1, on the reverse strand, counting down.
GATAAATGATTACGTTGTGTCTGTTTTCACTGAGGAAGATACAGGAAATCTCCAAGATATTAGAGAGCCAAGAGACTAGGGAGAATGAGGAGTTGAAGGAAATTATAAGTAAGAAGGCTGTACTGGAGAAATTAATGGGACTGAAAGTTGGTAAGTCCCCAGGACCTGATATTCTACAGCCCAGAGTGTTGAAAGAGGTTACTATAGAGATAGTGGATGCATTGGTGATCATTTTGCAAAATTCTATAGATTCTGGAATGGTTCCTGAAGATTGGAAGGTAGCAAATGTCACCCCACTAATTAAGAAGGGAGGGAGAGAGAAAACAGGGAACTACAGACCTGTTGGCCTTACATCAGTAGTAGGGAAAATGCTAGAATCTATTATGAAGGATGTGATGAATGGATACTTGGAAAATCGTGATCTGATTGGGCATGGTCAACATGGATTTGCGAATGGGGAATCATGTTTGACAAACTTGTTGGAGTTGTTTGAGGATGTTCCTAACAAAATTGATAAAGGAGAGTCGATGGACGTAGTATACGTGGATTTTCAGAAGGCTTTTGATAAAGTCCCCCATGGGAGGTTGATTAGCAAAATAAAAGCACACGGGATAGGAGACAATATACTGGCATGGATTAAGGATTGGCCAAAAGGCTGAAAACAGAGTAGGGATAAACGAGTCATTCTCGTGTTGGCAGGCTGTGACTAGTGGGGTACTGCAATGATCAGTACTTGGGCCCCAGCTGTTCACAATATATTTCAATGATGTTGATGTGGGTACCAAATATGACATTTCCAAGTTCGCGGATGATACAATGCTTGGTAGGAATGTGTGTTGTGTTGTATTAATTTAGTGAGAGGGCAAGAACATGGCAGATGGAATATAATGTGGAAAAATGTGAGGTTATCCACTTGATAAAAGGAACAGATGTGCAGAGTGTTTCCTAAATGGCAAGAGATTAGAAAGCTTAGATGTACAAAGGGACCTGGTTGTCCTTGTCCATAAGTCACTGAAAGCTAACATGCAGGTGCAGCAGGCAATTAGGAAGGCTAATAGAATATTAGCCTTTATCTCAAGAGGATTTGAGTACAGGAGTAGTGAAGTCTTGCTTCAGTTGTATAGAAGCTTGGTTAGACCACACCTGGAGTAGTGTGTGGGGTTTTGGTCCCCTTGCCTCAAAGGATTATTGCCATAGGGGGAGTGCAACAAAGATTCACCAGACTTGTTTGGGGATGGTGGGACTGTCTTATGAAGAGAGATTGGGGGAAACTGGGCCTGTATTCTCTAGAGTTTCGAAGAATAAGCTGTGACTTCATTGAAACCTGCAAAATACTTGAGGGAATAGACAGAGTAGATGCAGGTAAGATGTTTCCCCTAGTTGGGGAGTCTAGAACCAGGGGCCACAATTTCAAAATCAGGGGGAAGCCACTTAGGACCGAGATAAGGAGAAATTTCTTTACTCGGAGAGTTGTGAATCTTTGGAATTCTCTACCCTAGAGGGCTGTGGAAGCTCAGTTATTGAGTATGTTTAAGGTGGAGATTGACAGATTTCTGATTAACAGGAGGGGATAGTGTGGATAAAAGGCATTGAAGTGTTCAATCAGCCATGATCGTATTGAATGGCAGAGCAGGCTCGACAAGCCACATGGCCTTCTCCTATTCTTATGTTCCTATGTTGATGGTAATGGTAGAGTGGGGGATATGCTGAGCCATGATTCTAGATTGTGTTCGAGTGCAATTCTGCAGTTGTTGCTGATGGTCCACAGGGCCTCATGGAGTTGCTACTTCGAAATCTATCTCATTTAGCATGGTGGTAGTGCCACACAACACGATGGAGGGTATCCTCAATGTGAAGACAGGACTTCGTCTCCACAAGGACTGTGCGGTGCTCACTACCAATACTGTCATGGACAGATGCATCTGCGGCAGGAAGGTTGGTGAGGATAAGGTCTAATATGTTTTTCCCTCTTGTTGGTTCCTTAGCTGCTAGACTGGGTCTACAGTGGGTGGCAATGTCCTTTAGGTCGGTCAGTAGTGGTGCTACCAAGCCACTCTTGATGGACATTGAAGTCCCCCACCCAGAATGGGGGCCCCTGCCATCCCTAGTGCTTCCTCCGAGTGGCGTTCAACATGGAAGAGCACTGATTCGTCATACTGAGGTGCATGGTAATCAGCAGGATGTTTCCCTACCCATGTTTGACCTGATGCCATGAGATTTCATGGAGTCAGGAGTCAATGTTGAGGACTCCCAGGGCAATTCCCTCCTGTATATCACTGTGTCACCACTTCTGCTGGGTATGTCTTGTCCCACCAACACAGGGCTGGTGATGGTGGTGTCTGGGACACCTATCTGTAAGATATGATTCCATGAGGATGACTGTCATGGCTGTTGTTTGACCAATCTGTGAGACAGCTCTCCCAATTTTGGCACTAGGAGGACTCTGCAGGGTCGACAGGGCAGAGTTTGCTGTTGTCGTTTCCGGTGCTGAGGTCGATGCCTGGTGGTCCGTCTGGTTTCATTCATTTTTTGACGCTTCGTAGTGGTTTGATACAACTGAGTGGCTTGCTGGGCCATTTCAGAGGGCATTTAAGAGTCAACCACATTGCTGTGGGTCTGGAGTCGCATGCAGATTTCCTTCCCGAAAGGACATTAGTGAAACCAGACAGGTTTTGTTTACAACAATCGACAATGGTTTCATGGTCATCGTTAGACTTTTGATTCCATATTTTTATTGAATTCAAATTCCACCATCTGTCGTGGCTGGATTCGAGCCTGGGTCTCTGGATTATTAGTCCAGTGACGACAACACTATGCCATTGATTTTTAGTTGGCATTGCTCCAAACATTATTAACTGCTATTCTAAAGTTTCCCTGGGGGGAAGCAGCATCTTCACAAGCAAATAGTCTACCTATTTTGCAGCCTTGTCCATCTTGGTTCATTGGCACTCTTGCCTCTGAGTCATGAGATCATGGGTTCAAGCCATGCTATGAAGACTAGCGCAATCTAGGCTGACATGTAATACAGTACTGTTGGAGGTGAGGTCATTCAGTTAAAATGTCAGAATGAAGCTCCGCCTACACACTCATAGCTGTAAAAAGTTCAAGACGCTGTCAAAGAGCAGTGAAATTCTTTCCGGGGTCCTGGCCGATATTTATCCCTTAACCAACATAACTAAAACAGATTGTATAAATTAGTTCTCTGTATTTGCCTACAAAACAACTCACTGCACTTTGTAGGTTGTAAAATGTTTTGGGATGTCAAGAAGGGCAGTTTATAAACATAAACTCCCTCTTAACATATTTCATCATAAAGTGAGAATGGATCAGTTTAACACAGTGCATGCATTAAAGGCAAAGGAGGCTTGTGATGCAGTCTGTAGCACCACTCAAACATAAGTATCATATAATGCTGAAGTCACTGAGTTGATCAATGGCCGAAGTGTTTACCAGCACTCTTCCATCTCCACCCCTCCCCGGCCATTGCCAACCTAGTGGAAAGGACATTTGAGTATTTTCTGGGTCTTCTCACACCACGTTGTTTCCTCAGCTGTGGAGAAAGCTTTGTTAGCGAGAGCAAATTGATGTAACTAGATTCACTATTCTTGATAAGTTCGCTGTTGAATCTACGTTCACCAATGGACATCAGTGCTCAGCTACATAGCGAGCTGATGTGAGCTCCATGTGAGTGGTATGTGCAGAAATAGTTGGTTTATGTGCAATGATTGAACTTAAAATAGATCAGATATATTTGTGTCAAATCCAGCAGGCTGAATATAGATTGACTGCAGGGTTTTTTTCCCCTTCTTTCTCTTCCTCTCTCGTGCACTGTGTGCACTGCTTCAAAATATACATGTGGTGCTTAAAGACTGAGGAGCAAGAATCTATCTGAAATATTGCAGGGTCAGAAATGTTTTCCATTTAGCAGATGTGAAGCAACAAAGGTATTTTGGCTTATTTGTTTCAGAAAACGGGGAGACTGCGTTATTCTATTTTACTCAAAACGCTTGCAAAAAGAAGTAATGAACCCAACCAAAACTGTTTGTTGCCTTTAATCCCCTTTAAGAACATTTTTCTGATTTCTAATTAATGGAGTTAACTAGCTGACTGACACCGCCCTTGATACATTTGATACTCAATCATGCAGTGGTAAGTAGTAATTATGGAATGCAATTCCTAGATTTATGGCAAGACCATTTAAAGATTTGGTTTCTGCTTAATAATTTCAGAGCCACAGCTTGTGAAGTAAAGCCTCTTTTTAAAAAAAAATATTTGTAATTATAATTTATTCAAGCAACACTTGGGATTAGCCCTTGGAAAGTGGAGGAATAAGCACAAGATGCAGTAGAAATTGAGCCAAGTGCATAGGCTGAGCAACAGATTTATTGGTGAATTCATGTGATGGCTAAGTAAAGGAGTCATGAGAACATTAAGCAGTTTACAACCAGTGCCTACTTGCAACTTAAGATGAAAGAATAATTACCACGAGGTTTGAGGTTCTTGTTCTTCATTTATGTGACCCCCATTATTTGAGTCAGTATTGTTGGCCCACACCTATTCAGTTGGGTTCTCAGATGAAATATTTTGAATTGGATGTGCTAGAATATGTTACTGTTTATATATGTTTACAGCATACATGTACATCAACTAACGATCCAAAATTGCTGCTATAACTTAACTTGCACCAAGTCCCACTTGCCCATCTCCCCTGTGCCCACTGATCTACACTGACTTCTGGCTTCAATTTTAAAATTCTCATCGTTGTTTTGAAGTATCTCCATTGTCTTGCCCCTCCCTATCTCTCTAATCTCCTCTTGTTCTACGAGCCTTTTAAATATCGGTGTTCCTCCTGTTCTAGCACCTTGCGCATCCCTAATTTTAATTACTTTTAGCTTCCTTGACCCTAAGCTCTGGAATTTCCTCTCTAAACCTCTCTAGATCTTTAAGCTCCTTTAACATGCTCCTTAAAACTTTCCTCTTTATCCAAGCTTTTGGTCACCTGTTCTGACATCTCCTCCTGTGGATTGGTGCCAAAGTTTTTATTGATAACGTTCTTGTGAAGCATTCTATTACTTTGAAGACAGTATGCAAGTTGTTATAATGGAATAAAATACCCACTGATCTTTAAGTGTCAAATTCCTAATTCCCTTTCCCAGTGAAATGTTCTTGATGTACTGTGGAAATATTAGCTTGAAATTCTCTCACTAAAGTAGAGGGGGAGCTGTGCCAGGTTTGTTGCATTGGTTGATGTTAGCAATGCAGTTATATGGGTCAATCTCTTCATTTCACCAAAATTGATTCAGACAAGGCTGAATTAGTTCCACAGGAAAGTCAATATTCCCAGGCAACCTAAGCAAAGATGCCCTCCTTTCTCTTGTCGATTGGGTGAATTGGATGCGATATGGGGTATGGAGAAAATGTTTGCAAATATAAGTGGATCATTCTTAATTTGTTGTGACATTTTTACCTGTAGACAGAGAAAAGGATCACACTTCAACATCACGACCTAGCAGCCCTCGTCTTCAAAAGATTTCCCCAAATGGCTCCAGCAGTGTTGGCAACATCAGCCGAAATTGTAGCCAATCCAGTGCTGATGGAACATGCAAGTCAGCAGGCGAGATGGTTTTTGTGTACGAGAATGTAAAAGAAGGAACTCGAAGCGTCCGCACTTCAGAACGAGTTACGCTCATTGTCGACAACACCAGATTTGTTGTGGATCCTTCCATTTTCACTGCACAACCCAACACAATGCTGGGCAGGTAAGGGGTGTCCGTTTTCATTCCCTGCATGGCCTGTTGCATTGCCAAGAGAAACTGAAGGTTCAGGTTTAATGTGCTCCTTTTAAAGGAGTGATTTGGCTGCTTACCGTAGTGATCCATCTCTCCCAAAGCACAGGCAATCCCATCCATTTCCCTGCTCTTTCCATTGGCCCTGCAACATTCTTCCCTTCAAGTATATTTCCAATTCTTAATGGTACTACTGAATCTGCTTTCACCAGCCTTTCAAGCAGTGCATTTTAGATCCTCATAGCTTGCTCCGTAAAACAATTCCCCTTATCTCACCTCTGCCTCTCCCATATAATGTCTTTCTCCTTTGTTGGTTTGCTCTTATTCAATTTTGTGGATAATAAATAATACAAAGGGCTTTTTTTAATCTCTCTGATTTACGAGAATGGTTCCGGGGATGAAGAACTTAAGTTACGTAGATAGATTGGACAAGTTGGGACTGGTTTGCTTGGAGAAGAGAAGGCTGAGAGAAGATTTGTTTTCTCAAAATCATGAGGGGTCTGGACAGAGTAGATGGGGAAAATAGTTCCCACTGGTGGAAGGAATGTGAATGAGAGGCACAAGATTTAAGGTAATTGACAAAATAAGCAATGGAGATATGAGAAACTTTTGCATGCAGCAAGCAAAGATCTGGGATGCGCTGCCTGAGTGTGGTGGAGGCAGGCTTAATCGAGCCATTCAAAAGGGAATTTATTATGGATTATTATCTGAAAAGGAAGATTGTGCAGGGTTGTGGGAAGAAGGCGGGGGAATGCACAAGGTGCATTGCTCATTCAGAGAGCTGCTGCAGACATGACAGATCGAATGTTCTCTTTCTGTGCTGTGCAATTCTGTGATTAATTGCTGAAATAAATCCTGAATCAGGACATTAAGATCTGTTAGGATGAGAGACCTAACACCTAGGATCAATCTGGAGAGCAAAGGTAAACCTCGGCTGCTGTTTTTCCACTAACACTCATTTCACTCCCCACTCCCCCTTCACCCCTAAAAGCAATTGCAAACAGCTCGTGGATGTTTTGTTTGCCACCAATAATGGGGACCATTGGCTAATGAGAAAAATTAAAGATATGATGAGATTAAAGGAAGAAGCTTATAATGCTGCCAAAAAGAGGAGTAAGCCTGAGGATGGAGGGGATTTTAGACTTCAGCAAAAGATGACCAAACTTTTGAAGAGAGAAAAAAAAACTGGGAAAACTAGCAAGAGACGTAAAAACAGATTGTAAAAACTTCTAAGTTTGTAAAAATGAAGAGATTAACAAAAGTAAATGTGGGAGTCCCTTTGAGGCAGAGACAGGAAAAATTATAATGCGGAATAATGAAATGGCAGAGACATTAAAATTTGATAACTTTGTATCTAGGAGACAAAAAAAAAAGAGGACATTCTGGAAGTAATGGCAGGCCAAGGGCCTAGTGAGAGTGAGGAACTTGGGGATATTGTTAATTATAAAAGTAGTGCTGACGAAATTAAGCAGGCTTAATGTTGACAAATCCCCTGGACCTGATGGCCTACATCTTGGTGTTTTAAAAGAGGTAACTATAGATAGTGAATGCATTGGTTTTGATCATCTACAATTCCTTAGATTCTAGAACAGTCCCTTTGGATTGGAAGGTAGCAAACATAACCCTGCTATTCAAAAAAGCAGGGAGAGAAAATGAGTGTCTATAGGCCAGGTTCGTATTAGGGAAAATGCCAGAATCTAATAGAGATGTGGTAACAAAGCACTTAGAGAATTGTAATTTGATTAGGCCAAGTCAGCATACATTTATGAAAAGGAAATCATGCTGATAAATCTATTACAGTTTGAAGTTTTAACATAGAGTAGATGAGAAGCAGGAAGTGTCGTGTATTTAGATTTTCAAGAAGTTTCAGTTAAGGTGCCACACAAGAGGTTATTACACACATTTAGGGCTCATGGGTTTGGGTAGTATATTAGCATGGATTGAGGATTCGTTAACAAACAAAAAAAGAGTAGAAATAATTGGGTCATTTTCAAGATTGTAGGCTGGAACTAGAGGGATACTGCAGGAATCAGTGCTTGGGCCTCAACTATTTACAATCCATATCAATGACTTGAATGAGGGAACAAAGTGTAATGTATCCAGGTTTACTGAAAGTACAAAGTTAGATGAGAAAGTAGTTGTAAGGAGGATGCAAAGGGCTAAAGACAGGTTGTGAGTGGGCAGGAGAGTGGCAGATGGATTTAATATGGAAAGTGTGAAGTTATCCACTATGAAAAGGAAAATAGAAAAATAGAGTATTTTTTAAACGATCGGAGACTGGGAAATGTTGATTCTCAGAATAACTTGGGTAGCCTTGCACATAAATCACTTAATTAATGTGCAAGCTTTTCTGAAAGCAAACTATATGTTAGCCCTTATTACAAATGCAGTGGAGTATGAGTGAAGAAGTCTTACTGCAATTGTATATGGCCTTGGTGAGGCCACACTTGGAAGATTTGTTTGCAGTCTTATTGAAACATACAAGATCCTGAGGGGATTTAATATGGTAGATACTGGGAGGATGTTTCCACTTGTGTGGGAGTCCGAAACTAGTGGACACAGTTTAAGAATAAGAGGAGATGAGAGAATTTTCCTGAGGGTCATTAGTGTGTGGAATTCACTGCCACATTATTTATTCAAGGCAAGGAAGGTTAGACCAAATTTTGATAGACAAGGGAGCCGAGGGTTATTGGTTGGTGGGGGGGGGGGGGGGGGGGGGTGTTGGTGGTTCAGTCAAAAAAGTGGAGTTGAGGCCACTACCAGATCAGCTATGATCTTATTGAATGGTGGAGCAGGCTGAAAGGGCTGAATGGCTGATCCTGCACCTAAGTTCTATGTTCCTATGACTTTGGTCGTTTACCCAAGGAGGGATGTACTTGCTTTGGAGGAAGCGCAAGAAAGATTCACTAGACTGAATCCTGGGATGAGGGGATTGTCCTAGGAGGAGAGATTGAGTAGTTGAGCCCTATATATCCGAGAATTTACAATAATATGAGGTGTTCTCACTGAAATTTATAAGAGTAGATGCTGGGAAAATGTTTTCCCAGACTGGGAAATCTAGAACTAGAAAGCAGTCTCAGGATGAGGGGTCAGCTATTTAGGACTGAGATGAGAAATTTCTTCATTTGAAGGGCTGTGGATCTTTGGAATTCTCCATACCTGAGGGTTGTGGATACTTGGCTGTTGAGTATTTTCATGACTGAGATCGATAGATTTTTAAGGGAATTAAAGTATATGGAGATGGACTGCAGAGGTTCAAGAAAGCAGCTCACCACCACCACTTCAAGGGCAATTAGGGATGGGCAATAAATGCTGGCCTAGCCAGCGACATCCACATCCCATGAACAAATATATAAAAGGTAGTGCAGGAGAATGGGGTTGAGGCAGAAAATCAGTTATGATTGTATTGAATGACAGAGCAGACTGAAAGGCCCAAAATCCTACTCCTGTTTTTCTGTTCTTGTTATCCATTTAGCTGCACCCTGCTTTTACCCATCCTTTCCCTCCCCTACTGAGTTAACCCTTCCCACCACTCTAGTCCTGAACCCTTGTGTGCAACCACCCCCCCGCCCCGGTTTGTGTCTGCTCTCTTCCTGTGTTCCCTCTGAGGTCCTCTCAACCATTGATCCTAGCCCCACTAAACTGCTGACCACTCAATTTCCCTTCTAGGCTTCTCTCCCTTCAGTCAATCACCCTATCACGACTGCCCCCCCCCACCACCAGCTGACCTTGTAACTGGTTCACTTTCCTCAGACACCGCCACCAGTTCTCAAAACTCATTCTGATCCTTATTGTGTTTAAATCTCCTTGAGGCTTCACCTTTCTTGGCTCTGTAACTTCCACCAATGTGACATCCACCTTTTCTACTCTAACTCTGTGTATGTACCCTCACCTCATTCTCAATTAATATGTTCAGTTGCCTAACTCCAGTTTCTGGAATCCCCTCTTTAAACCTTGTTACTACTACATCTCCTCTTTCTTTAAGACCACTCTTAAAATCCTTGGGATTCTTTTCTGTTAAGGTGCAATGTACCTTATATGAATTTTCAGAAAAAAATTTATTTGCTAAAATTGAAAACATTTTTGCTAGAATAACACCATAATAAAAGCTGTTTTAATGTTAGTCGACCTAAAGTAGCACAATTGTAATGTGTAAAACTTGTTGAGAAACATTGAATACTTTGAGGGTGCATTAGAAATCAGAATTTATCAGATTGAATATTCATTTAAGAAAAATGCTTTATCTTCCCTCCTTGCACTCTCCTTCAAACCCAGAGTTGTTCAAGGTTGAGAGGGTAAAATGCCCTTCAGATTCAATTCCATTGCTTAATTAGTTCCCTGGATGCTAGCATTGAATGTGTGATAGCAGCTTCAGAGTCAACATTAGTCGGCTTCAAAACTTGAAATGCTTTTCCCTTTAGTTGAGTGAGGTGGCCAGTACAAATTTATGAACATGTCACTAACCACATTGTTACGTGTCCCTGTAGGATGTTTGGGTCAGGTAGAGAGCACAATTTCACACGTCCGAATGAAAAGGGAGAATACGAGGTGGCAGAAGGAATCAGCTCTACAGTATTTCGAGCTATTTTGGTGAGTCTATAATGTTGAAACAAACTCCTAGTAAAAATTTATATAAGGGAACAGACTCTTATGGCCGGTCTGTTGCAACCTTATTAAGCATGGGATAATTTGAAGAAAATTAAATTTAGGCTATTATTACTTGAGAATATGTTTTAAAGCACAGGAAGAAATAGTTGATTACTTGCACCATTTGCATATGAGTGAATAAAATCTGAGCTTCAGGTCGACTGGTGATCAGTTATTAATATTCATTAGTGGTGTTTCATTTTAAGAGCAATTTTAAACTAGCTTGCAGTCAACAGAAGAGCAATACCCTGATCAAAAATGAACTCCAAGGGTTGACTTCTAAACCATCTATTACAGCCTTAGAGCGTCTTTGCATAATTTTCTTTCGGTCCTATGTTCAAGAGGTTCTTAATAAATCAACAGAAGCTCAGAGGGGTTTGTGCCACAGGATCGACTTTATGGTGTTGAATAATGCAGCTCCATCTGTTCAATCTGGCACGTTGAATGAAGATATTCATTGTGTTACTGGGGAATTAACCACTGACTTGTTAATCTGCTTTGTCTTCGCTTCTTGTATAGAACTTATCCATATTTTGCAATGTCAAAAGCTACTAAGGAGGGCAGAGACTCTTTAATTTCAGAGAGGAGAGATGACAAAAATATGTTTGTTACCCAAGATAAGGTTTTTCACTTTACTTTGCCAAGTGCTTCGCTTTTCCTAACTAAGGAATACACAATGTTGGAAAAACAGTATCTGACGGTTCATTCCCAGTTTCGGATGTGGACTTTTGCCTGCTGAGTATTGCCTTTGCTTTCTGATAAATCTTCTAAACCAGGTGCTGTTATGTTGGGAGCATTTTCCTACTTTCAGTGAGTTCCATTCCTTCCGTCTATATATTCACAGCACTTAAAAGCTAATGACAGCAGCTATCACTGGAAAGTTGATTTTCCAATTTTTTTATTCATTCGCAGTGTGAGCGTCTCTGATGAGGACAGGGTTTATTGCGCATCCTCTGATGGCTCTTGACAAGGTCAGCTGCCGTTTTAACCTGCTGCAGTCGATAAGGCGATAGTGCTGTTAGGTAGTGTTCCAGGATTTTGACTCGGTGACAATGCAGGAATGGTGATATATTTCCAAGTCATAAAATAGGAGTAGGAGTAGGCCATATGGCTCCTTGACTCTGCTCCGCCATTAAATAAGATCATGGCTGATCTTTGACCTCAACTCCACTTTCCCGCCCAATCTCCATATCCTTTTGATTCTGAGAGATTCCAAGAATCTTATCAGTCTAAGCCTTGGATATAGTCAATGACTGAGCATTCACAGCCTTCTACAGTAAATAACTTCAAAGATTCACAATCCTCAAAGTGAGCAAATGTCTTCTTATCGAAGCCCTCAGTGGCCTAAGTCCTAAGTAGCCGACCCCTTATCCTCAGACTGTGCTCCTTGATTCTCCAGACAGTGGAAACATCCTCGGCATTTGCCCTGTCAGACCCTCTCAGAATCCTATGTTTCAATGAGATCACCTCTCATTCCTGTATAGTATAGAGAGTATAGGCCCATTCTACTCGATCTCTCCTAAGAAAACTCTCTCATCCCAAGAAGTAATCTAATGCACACATCCCCTAAGCCAGTTTTGTCATTCCTTAGATATGGAGCCCAAAACTGTATACAGTGCTCCAGGTGTGGTCTCAAGTCCTGCACAATTTCAGCAAGACTTCCTTACAATAAAGGCCAACGTACCATTTGTCTTCCTAATTGATTGCTGTATCTGCATGTTAACTTTGTATTTCAAGGGCACCCAAATCGTTTGGAGGACATTAATGGTTTCTCACTAGTCAAAAAAATTCTGTTTTTCTGTTTTTCCAACCAAAATGAAAAGCTTGATTGTACTCAATCTCCCACCTTCTTGCCCAGTCACTTAAACTATCTGTATCCATTTGCACTCCTTGTGCTCTCTCAATTTACTTTTCCTACCTAGCTTTGTATCATCAGCAAACTTGGATACATTACACTCCATTCCCTTCCTTGAAGTCATTAATCATCATCATGTGTGCTCTGCCAAAAGGCAGGAGGTCCTTGGCTCCTGGTAGTCTTTCCATTTCTCTCTATCCTGTGCCAGTAACTTCCTTCAATTTTCAAGCCATCCAACATTGATATTCTCTTCTTCCCTCTTCCTCTTTTTCCTTGAAATCTTCCCTCCATAATTTCTCTTACTAGTCAGTTTTCTGTTGAGGTGTCTCCTACCCGGGGTCTCTGCCTTTCCAAATTAGGCAGTAGTTTTCTGTCCTTTTAACCAATCTTCTGTCCTTGCTAATGTATTACCCCAATGCCACGAGCCCTTATCTTGTGCAACAAGCTTTTTGTGTAGCACCTAATCGTATGCCTTTAGAAAATACTAATTTACTATATCCACTGGTTCTCACTTATCTACCCTGCTCATTATTGTCTCAAGAAATTCTAGTAGACTTGTCAAATATGATTTTTCCTTCTATAAAACCATGTTAGGTCTGTCATATTATGATTTTCTAGGTGCCCTATTACCACTTCCTTAATAATGGATTCCATCAATGACTGATGTCAGGCGAACTAGCTTGTAGTTCCCTGCTTTTTCTCTCCTTTCTTGAATAATGATGTTATACTTGCTACCTTACAATCCTTTGGGACTGTTCCAGAAGTTAGGGAATTTTAGTGGATGCACGGATTGTGACCTTCGATCTCTGCAGTGTTATGATCCCAGCTGATGTCACTACTGGACAAGTCAGATCCCAGGGTGGAACCCAGCTTGATAGACTCTAACTTTTTGTAAAGTTGAGAGTGGCTACTGAGCAGAGTCACAGGAGTCAGCTATGAACTTCTAAGAAAAGAATAAAACATTTATTAAACAAGAAAAGATGAACTATATTACAGTACTCCTTCATCCACAACCATACCTTTACAGATGTATACAGTTTTGATAACACAAGTTACTAAAGTTACCTTATACTCTCATGTTCACAGTAAGTACACTGTCCATGCAAATCAATAGGCGATCTGCGGTCAGACACACCACACACTCTGAAACCAAGTGACAGATGCCACCCCAAACAGATGCTATGGATCTCTCATCGGCTCCCTCCCAGATGCTTGTCACGGTGAGCCAACTGGTCTCACTGAACTCTGTCTTTCACAGGAGGGTTTCCACTCTCCAAGAACTCACTTTGAAGTCTCTACCCAAACGACCCTTTCTCTTGGACGTCTTCCACAAGGGCCCACCTCCATGGTTTTGAACTCTTCTCCTGATGTTCCTCTCCCCTTGATTGCCACTTGCATTGAAGCTTTACCTCCCATGTACTCTCTCTCGCTGACTCAGCCATATCAACAGGTCACCACTGTTTCACATGCCCATAGTAAGGAGTCACAACCTTTGACTGTCTCCTCTGATCATCTGACTTCTCACAAGCCTATTTTGATTTAAGCCTGCGTCCTGCAGCTTTCTCCCTTTAAGCTTGGAGCCTTCCTCTCTGCTCCTTACTTTGACTTACACTGAACAGCATCTTGTTCCAGATTCCTGTTCTTCCTTTGACTAGAAGGTCTTCTTGGGACCCCTTCTTTCTGTCTCACTCTTTGGCTTAGGGACCTTTCGGTTCTTTTGGGAAATCTGCTCTCTGCAGTTCCCTCTGCTGTGCCCAGCTGCTCCTGGTTTCAACTGAACTAAAAAACTGCTGTTCTATTTCACCCTGTGGACCTCTTGTTGCTAAGCAACAGCCCAGTTTTTTTTACCTTGTTTATTTTAACTTCCCTTCAAGAGTCATAAAACCTCATTAAAAGATGCCTGCATTATAAAGTGAAACTAAAACTCAAGTTCCCCTCTTTTTTAACACCAATACAGAAACACAAATTAAACTTAAAGATATATCTTATTCCTAACACACACAAATAACATGCATAACTAACTTAAACTATCTCTAGTTCCTAATAGCAGCCACCTCTTTTAGAACCCTAGGATGTAGGCCAACAGTTCCAGGGGATATGTCAGCTTTTAATCCCATTAATTGGTCCAGTACCTTTTCTTTAAGTCCCCCCATCTCATTAGAGCCTTAGTTCTCCACTACCTCTGGTGTGTTTTTTGTGTCTTGTATTGTGAAGACAGTTGCAAAGTATTTGTTAAACATCTTTGCCGTTGCCTATTCCCCACCGCAACTTTTTATGGCTTGGCCTTTAAGGAACCCGTGTTTACTTTCGCTATTTTCTTCCTTTATCTTTAAGTACTCATAGATGCTCTCTCAATCTGTTTTTATATTTCTTGCTAGTTTACTCTCATTACCATAAATCATGACACATAAGTTGACCCAGCGTATAAGACGACTTTAATTTTCCAGCCCCAAAAATAATGTTTTTGCATATATTTGGCGTATAAGTTGACACCCCCCCCCCCCCCCCACCCCCCCGCAACTTTTTTCAGCCATGACATGCTATACTTGTATTAGTAGTCAGCCTCGATTGTTCACCCACAAATACAGGTTTTACTTATTGATACGTTATAACTGGGTGCAAGGGATCAAGCAGGCGATTCTAGCTGTATTGCGAAGATGTTCAGGAGTTTAAGACTAGCTCACTCTGCCGGATGTCAATGACATTTCAAAATGGCAACCATGCACACTCGTGTCACTGGTTCACCTTTGCACTTGGTGTATTAGTCAACCCCCGTTTTTTTTGAGGGATTTTTGAGACTTCAAAGGTAAACTTACAAGGTCAACTTATACGCTGACATCTACGGTGGATTTTTTCCTCTATCAATTTTTTTGGTCATCTTTTTCTAGTTTCTAAAACAACTCCCCCACTCCTCAGGCTTACTAATCTTGGCAATACAGGTTTTTAATTTTTAGTTTATACTATCTTTAACTTGTTAAGCTAACCATGGTTGGATTGCAAATAGAGTGTTTATTTCTCAATGGAATGTATATCTGTTAGGATTGGTGAGATATTTCTTTGAATGTTTGCCATTGCTTCTATACTATCATACGTTTTAACCTAATTTCCAAATCTTCTGTAACCAACTCACCCCTCATACCTACGTAGTCTGCTTTAAGTTTGAGACTTTAATTTCAGTCTTCAGTACGTCACTGTAAAACTCAGTGTGAAATTCATCATAATAAGATCATCCTTCCCCAGAGGACCCCTTGTTATGAAATTACTAACCAACTATATCTCATTGCACAAGACAAAATCTAAAATAGCCTGTTCCCTGGTTGGTTCCATGACACATTGTGCTAGGAAAATGTCTCTAATGCATTCCATTAACTCATCCCCCTAATTACTTTTTGCCATTAAGGTTTGATCTATATGAAGATTAAAGCCCTCCATGGTTATTGCATTACCTTTGTTACAATCTCTTCTTATTTTATGACTATTCTGTTCAATAATATGGCCACTGTTAGGGGTCTCTAAACTACCCTCACTAGTGTTTTCTGACCCTTGTTATTTCTTATCTACACCCATTTTAATTTAAGCCTGCTAACTCCTCTGCATCCACCCCACACTTTCTCCATCTTGTCTATCTTTTCAAGTGTTAGCACCCTAGGATATTTACTTCCCAACTTTGGTCACCATGCAACTACTTCTCTGTAATGGTTCTTAAATCAAACCCATTTATCTCTATTTGTTTCACTAATTTGTCTATCTTGCTATGAATGCTTTGTGTATTCAGGTAAAGCACTTGTTAAACTTTTTTGCCATTTTTCCCTAATTTGATCTTATTCACTGATGCACTATTACCAGAAAACTCTCTCCGTTCTAGTTTAATTGGAGCCCATCATGACAGAACAACTCCACTTTTCCAGCACTGATGCCATAGCCCCTGCATTGAAACCTGTGTCTCCCATGCCACTCTTTGAGCCACATAGTCAACTCTAATCTGTTTGACCCATGTCAATTTCCATGTGGCTTAGTCATCTAGAAATTATCTTTGAGATTCTGCTATTTTAAATTGTACCCTAGTTCCTCTAACGCTCTGAACAGAATGTGATTCCTAGCTCTGCCTTTGTCGTTGGTTCCTGCATGGACCACAGCTGGATCCTCCCCCTCCAAAATATTCCCCAGTGATGAGGATATATCCTTCACCCTGGCACTGGACACACAAACCAGCTTTCAGGACTCCAAGTCAATGCTGCAGAGAACACTATCTATCCCCTGGTTATACTGTTCTCTACCACATTCCTTTTTACTTGCACCATTTGAATGTACCATGGTACCCTGTGGTTAATTTGCCCATTCTCTGCTGTCTTTGTTCTCATTGACACAGGTAATAAGTACCTGTCATCTGTTGGACAAGGTCAAAGGTTGAAGCTCCTCCACACTGCATCCTGGGCCTCCATACCTGCTTGACACACTGTCACATCCTCTGTCTCTGACCAGTGACCAAATCTAAATTACTACTTAACCCAATCTGTGACTGCCTTGTGGATCAAAGTGTCCCCAGATAACAGCCACACATGTCACGCACAAGTTCCTATTTTGCATACACCTACTGTAGATATGGTTGCATTGGATCTCCTTCAACTCCAGCAGGACGCAGTTACGATACGCCACTTGCCCTGCCTCCCTCTCTGACTTGTTTTATATATTTAATTAGTTGGGGCTTTGTTCACTCTAATTTTATTAACTAGCTTATGTAGTTTTAAAATATAGACTGATTAAAGTAAGTTATATTTTGCCAGTTCCAACTTTAAACTAATGACCTAGTTAAAGAGCAAAAAAAATTAGCCACCAACCAATCATATTCCTGCTGCCCTATGACATCACTTTTGAGTCATGGAGTCATCATTACAACACAGGAGAAGGCCATTCTGTTGGCTGCTGGCTCTCTGTAGAGCAATCCAGTCAGTCCCATTACTCATCTATCCCTGTAGCCCTGCCAGCTGCTTGCCTTCTAGTGTCTATCTAATTTTCTTTTGAAATTATTGATCGTCTCCACTTCCACCACCCTCTTGGCAACAAATTCCAGATCATTACCATTCACTGCATCAAAAAAGTTCCTGCACACATTCTCCAAAAGCTTAAATCTGTGTCCCCTAGTCCTTGTACCATCAGCTAATGGGATAAATTTTCTTTGTTTACCTTATCTAAACATGTCCTCACACCTCTATCAAATCGTTCCTTAATCTGCTTTGCACCAAAGAAAACAACCCCAGCTACTCCAAGCTAGCCTTGTAGCTGAAATCCCTTGCCTCAGAGCCATACTGGTAAATCTCCCCTTCACCCTGTCAAGGGCCCTCCATGTTGTTGCTAAATTGTGGTGAAAGGAACTTGACACAGTTTTGGCCTAACCAGAGCTTTATAAAGGTTATGCATAACTTTCCAGCTTCTGTACTCAATACCTCTGATCCCATATGCTTTGCTAACTATTCTCTCAATATGTCCTGCCACCTTCAAAGATCTATGCACATGGACCTCCAGATACCCTAATTTTTTGTTCTTGCTCTTTTTATTTCCACTGCTGTCTGTTGCTTGTCTGCATTTGCAGTGCTCTTACTGCTCTTGGTCCTTTTATCCCCACTGCTTGATGGTTAGACCTGTTATTGGTGGTGTGTAACGGGACGGTGGTGGTGCTCCCATGTGCTTACTGCCCTTGCCCTTTTTCTAGGTGATAGAGATCGCGGTGGGGGGTGGTGGGTGCACCTTGCATTTTTTTTAGATGGTTGACACTGCAGCCACAGTACACCATACTGCACCCTCCCCGGCTGCTGTGATTACCTTTACTGGAGGCGTGGAAATGGCACAGCACTGACAATGGACCTGACTTGCAGTCTTCCTCCCAACCCGTGTTAGTGCATCTTTGATCTTGTCATTGAGTATTCCCCTGGAAGAAGACTAACTGAGGCGAACCATGTCTCGCCATCAAACTGTTGCATCGCCTATAGTGTGAATTCCAAGAGATAGCTGAGTAAATCGGAGGTTGGACACTCCTTACAAAAATATCAGCTCTATAAATCTGGTATTTATATTCCTTATTTGTTGCCCATGTTTTCAAGACCAGCAATTTCTTTCCTGGATCATAAGGCAATAAAGGAATTCAAGCCTCTTAAGTTTGACTTTTTACAAAGTATTGCTTGAAGAATTCCTAGTGCCTGCATTTCAAAAGAAATGAGCTCTGGTCTCCTGAATCAACATCAGTTTGTCTCTCTTTCTCACAGCCTCAAAATAATTTAGACCAACTGAATTAGCATTTTTAAATAACATACCAATCCCTTATCTTTGTGTTTGCAGACGTGATGTTTCTTGATTTTTCATGAATATAAAACTTCTCAAAAGTTCTGATTGACATCAAAGTGAAGCATACTTTTTAAAACATGTTTGTTATTGGTTTGGACTCATTTATGACTTTTTTAGTGAGCCTGAAAGTGTTTTACTGACAACTGTTTGTCTGTAATGAAAAATTACCCAGCTCTTACACAGCCAACACCATTCTCGCTTTAATTTAAACTCTTCCTGGGCGAAGAACTTCCGCAAATCTCAACCACAAATTTCAATTAAAAATATGACTCAGCCAGTCAAAAATATTACAGCGTCTTACAGTAAACCTTATTAATCTCTTTCTCAACCTGCCCTGCCACCTTTAACAAATTATGCCCATAGATCCCCAGGTCCCTTTACTCCTGCACCCCCTTTAGAATTGTAGCCTTTATTTTATATTGCCTTTCCTCATTCTTCTGACCAAAATGTAGCACTTCACACTTTTCCATTAAATTACATCTGCCAAGTGTCTTCCTGTTCCACAAGCCTCTGTGTTCTCTTGAAGTCTTATCACTGTCGTCCTCACAGTTCAAAATACTTACAAGTTTTGACATCTGTAAGTTTTGAAATTATACCTTGCGCTCCCAAGTCTAAATCACTAATTTAGATCAAGAAAAGCAGTGGTCCTAGTATCAGCCCCTGGGGAACCATCTCTATATACCTTCCTCCAGTTTGAAATTAGTTAAGTGTGGCAACACAAGCTAACAATAGAATTACTTGGGAATTGAATTATGGTTCCGTTATCTCTGCCCTCTAATTCCACTTTACCTGAAAGCTACAACTGGTGTGACTTTCAACTGCAATAAAACAATTTTTCTCAAGAACTACAACTGGGATGTGTAGCTTTACAACTCTTGTAAACATCACCTTGGGTATACTTTGTTTTCTGCAGTTTTCAACACCATTTCTAACAATCTGACTGCTATGTGGGTTCTTCGATGTACCATTTGATAATTGCTTCAGGTAGCAAAAATCTCTCTTACCTTTTCTGGCACTGTACTGAATTAGTTTCAATTCCTGTCTGTAAATTTTGGATTTGTTTTCAGGATTACTACAAGACTGGTATAATCCGCTGTCCCGATGGAATCTCAATACCTGAACTGAGAGAAGCTTGTGACTACCTCTGCATCTCCTTTGATTACAGTACCATCAAATGCAGAGATCTCAGTAAGTATGTCAACTGTATCTTGGGAAAGCTTAAAATATTTCCAGTCTTATATTGTCAGTCATAATGAAGAATCAAGGGAGATATTTAATAATGACAACATTGTTTAATGTGGAATACATAATACAGTAGAATCTACAGCACAAAAGAGGCCAGCTGACCCATGCTGCCTGTGAAGGCTTTTCAAAGGAGCTATCCAGTGAATCCCTGTCCCTTCCTTTTTCCTTATAGAAGTGGTAATTGGGAGTGTGACAAACTGTTGGACTGAACGTTGAAGCTGTTAGCCTCTTATAGAAAACTTTTAATGTAGTTTTTGATTAATTTGTGATGTACTTGTAGGACTTTTGCTGGAAAACCAGGGGAGGCATTATAAACCAAAGATTACAATTTTAATGGGAACAGCGGGATTTGAGAGCATGGTGGAGGCAGATTCATTTGTAGCTTCCGAAAGACAGTTATTTAGCACTGAAAAATTTTTCAGGGTTATGGGAGAGAGCAGGGAAGTGAGACTAACTGAACTGGTCTTGGAGAGAACAGGCATGGACTTGACAGATCGAGTGACCGCCTCCTGTGCTGTAACCGTCCTAAGATTTTCTCCCTGGTTCCTGAGTACCATCAGGCCTAGAAGTAAATGTTGGTCTGTGATAGAGCTCCTTTTAGCAACCTCCTGCCCAGTTTCAATTATGTTTGCATGCTGGTTCTAAAAACCAATTTCAAAATTGATAAGAAGAATGAGGAGAGGCAATATAAACTAACTGGTAAAATTTTAAAGAAAGCGCAGGAACAGAAAGACGTTGGGGTGTAAGTACGCAAATCTTAAGGTGGCAGGACAAGTTGAGAAGGCTGTTCAAAAGAAACATTTGGGAACCTTGGCTTTATAAGTAGAGGAATAGAGCATATAAGCAACGAAATTATGTTGAATCTTTATAAAAGACTGGGTAGGCCCCAGCTGGAATATTAGGCCCAATTCTGGGCACCACACTTTAGGAAAAATGTCAAGGTCTTGGAGAGGGTGTAGAGGAGGTTTACTGGAATGGTACCAGAGAAGACGGACTTCAGGTATGTGGAGAGACTAGAGAAGCTGAGATTTTAATTGAGAATTGATCACAAAGTAAATGGTATCTTATAATTTTTGAGCA
Organism: Cetorhinus maximus; assembly: GCF_964194155.1. Lineage (NCBI taxonomy): Eukaryota > Metazoa > Chordata > Chondrichthyes > Lamniformes > Cetorhinidae > Cetorhinus > Cetorhinus maximus. The sequence continues at coordinate 112,741,954 of NC_135887.1, read as the reverse complement.
GAGAATATGAGGACACCTGATAAGAGTATTCTAACTCATAAGGGGTTTTGATAGAAGGTGGAACTATGGCAGTAGGGTCTGTAACCACAGAGCATAAGTTTAAGTCTATTGACAAAAGAACCACAGGTGAGATAAGATTTTTTTTTGGCGTAAATTGTGATCTGAATGCACTGCCTGAAAGAGTGAAAGAAGACTTGGTAGTAACTTTCAAAAGGGAATTGGATGAATACATGAAGGGGTAAAATTTGAAGGGCTATAGGGAAAGGGCAGAGGAGTGGAACCAATTAGGTAACTCAAAGAACTGGCATAAGCTGAATGACCTTCTGTGTTGCATCTGTTAGTTCTGTAAATTAAGGTTAAATGTATGCAGTTGGGGGCACTCATTGGATAATTATTTGTGCATTTATAAATAAACACTTATTGACACTGGTGGTGGTCGTAGAATTGGGAACTATAGATTTGTAATGTCTCACTTTTGTGAATAAAACTGAATAACGGTATTGACAAGGTGGTTTCCTTCACAAACTGACTGTAGGAAGTTTAACGGTATTATTGAATGATTTTAAAACTTGTTCGCGTCAGCTCTTGAAACATCTCTAGGTCTGGAGGACCTGAACAGGCTACTCTCTGGTTTGGAAACCAGCAATCAATCAAAGCTGCCTTTGCACCCCAATCAGGACTGGGGTGAGGGTGGTAGTGGAGGGAGAGGGGGTGTGTAGTGGAGCAATGGGGATAAAACTTTAGGGAAGGAGCATTTTTGTGTGTTTGGGGCAAAGGCGGAGGTGGTACATCAGTGTAATCAGTGCTAGCTACTCACTATTCCAATCACCCCTTGCTCAGAAGGCTCAAGTCCATTGAGGTTCTAATTGTGCCACGTCAAAAGCAATCAATATACATACAGGAGCGATCTCCCCGTTCTCTGAGGATGGGAAAGACCTCTGCTCTTCGGTGTTTGGACAAGAACAACAAAGTCAAGTAACTGACACTGGTCGATTTCTCTCATGATAAGAAACTGGGATTACTTCTTCAGTTCTGCCATTGGAACTCCAGTAGAACTCTGAGATATTAAATGGGCTTTTGTTTTAATTTAAGGTGCTCTCATGCACGAACTCTCCAACGATGGAGCACGCAAACAGTTTGAATCTTACCTGGAGGAAATGATTCTTCCACTGATGGTGGCCAGCGCCCAGAGTGGTGACCGAGAGTGCCACATTGTAGTATTAACCGATGATGATGTGGTTGACTGGGATGAGGAGTATCCACCGCAGATGGGAGAGGAATATTCACAAAGTAAGCTGTCAGTTTGATGCTGTATATTTCCAGTACATTAATCTTGGAGTTTTGTACATCCATGTAATTTTATTGCATGATAACTCTTTAAAAGCACATTTCAGGGCATAACTTTTTACTCAAGTGTGCTGTTTACATTTCTGATTTATTGCTGATCTCATCTGCCACTTTTTTTTTGCAATTCTCAACCTCTGGATAACTTTGTTCATGTTATCTTTTGGATTCTTGCGTTGAAGATTTTCAAAGTCCTAGTTTAATAGCTCACCACCATCATTTTCTTTAGAAGCTTCTGATCAGTGAGGAGGCTCCATGTTCTTTAGAACAATGGGGTAGCAAAGCATTGCTGAATTGGTACAGCATTGTCCTACCACAGGTCTCAGCAGTTTCTAGTGATACAAAGCTGAGGGTGCTATCTATTGGGGTAAGGGTTGCTTCGCCCATTTGTGCAGATAACTTGTGTATCATCATCCATCATCTTTAGTTATAGTAGTTCGGTGGATATCATTTTTGCCTCTGAGTTAAAAGGTTGTAGATTCAAGCCCCATTCAAGAGACTTAACTGCATACGGTAACATTTTATTCCGGTGCTGCACTATTAGAGGTGCCATCTTTCGGGTAAGGTGCTAAGCTGAAGCCCAGTCAGCCCTCTTGGATATATGTACAAGATCTCAATGCACTCTTTCAAAGAGTGGAGTTGCTCACCCAACTTCTCAAAAAATAGATGATCTGGTCATTATCACATTGCTGTTTTAGGGAGCTTGCTGTGTGTAAAGTGGCTGCTGCAGTTCCTACATTAAAGCAGTGATTACACTTCAGAAGTACTTAATTGGCTGTAAAGTGCTTTGGAGCATCCTGAAGCCATGCAAGTCTTTTTTTCTTTAAATGTATAAATCTGTGAAGGTGAAGCATATGAGACATCATCTTGCACTATATAAATACAAGGTATTTTTTAGAAATTTGATCTCTGGCTGCCTTTATTTACCTGCCCCTAGTTGATCCTTGGAAAGTGATGTCGGCTTTTTTCATGTTCAGTTTTAAAACTCGAATGGCTTTTGCAAGACTAACATTTTTTCTTCATTCGTGAATGGGATTTGAGCATCATTGGCAAGGCCAGCATTGGTGGTGAGCTGCCACCTTGAACTGCCACAGTCTATGTGGTGTAGATACATCCATAGTGCTGTTGGGAAGGGAGTTCCAGCATTTTGACCCAGCGACAGTGAAGGAACGGCAATATAGTATTTTGTGGAATATTATATAGATATATGAAGTATATAAGATCCTGAACGGTATTGACAAGGTGGACATGGAAAGGATGTTTCCTCTGGTGGGTGAGTCCAGAATTAAGGAATACTGTTTTAAAATTAGGGGTGGCCTTTTTAGGACAGAGATGAGGAAAAATTTTTTCTTAGTGTTATGCAACTTTGGAACTCTCTGCTTTAATTAAATATTTTTAAGGCATAGATAGATTCTTGTTAGACATGGGAATCAAAGGTTAGCGGGGGTATTTGGGAATATGGAATTCAAAACACAAACAGATCAACCAATTTCTTATTGAATGGTGGAGCAGGCTCGATGGACCAAATGGCCTACTTCTGCTCCTGTTTCATATGTTTGTATATAATTTTTGTGGTACATTCACAGTCTTAACCTTGTCTATTTGTGTGTGCACTTGTGCACCACTACACACATTTCATTATTCAAAGCTGTTAAACAGTCATAAAACAACTTGCTGCAGACAATTGCTTTTGGGCAAAAATATTTCATATTCAAATGAGATCCATAGTATTTCATATTAATATCTGTTGTGTTTTTGTGTAGCAGCGCTCCACAGGCTGCTGAACTTTAATTCCAGTGACATTTGCTTCACTCAGCATAACCCGAAGCTTTCATGCTGGTGCGTGGGCACACTTCTGGATAACTATTGCTGTTTTTAAAATTTCATCCATCTTCTTTGGGGATAGGCACGTACAGTGTCCATTGATTATTGTGCAATGTGACTTTGAACTATGCAGAATTTCTCTCATTCTTCTGGGGGAACACGTATCTTGCCAGAATTCGGTTTACAATGCTCTCTCTTGGCCTGAGGTTCTTTCTGCTCAATACAGTGAAAAAGCCACAAAACAAACTTGGACACTAAGCGCAGGCTCCATTTAGGGGATCAGGGAGCAGTAGTCCAGATAACTGGAGAGGAGAGAGAAATGGTTCATTAAACCTAGTAAATAAAGATGTGTGTAATAGCACAAATGGTTCCGTTTTCCTTGTCTGTATTGGGGCCTTATCTGATGATGTTCCCTATGGTGGTGGATTAAATTAATAGTTCTTTTTTCATGCTGTTAAAATGCACCTGAGCATGTTGCAAGTTAGTCTGTAGGACACAATGTAAATTGGGAATCGTCCTGTTAAGCATGAATGTTAAAATCAAATGCAGTTCTGTCTCTCACTGGTTTATAACAAGGCTGTATGGACCTGAGATTGCCAGGTTTGGCTCCCAGGTTGTGCTTTGCTAATTTGGAGCAGTATTTGAAGAGGCAGTAATTAGTCTCAGTGCCCCTGAGTTAAGAAAGAAGCATCAGGCTGGGAATCCTGTCCAGTGTTTCCTGCTGAAAATGTGGACAGAGTGAATTTAGAATCTGATACCCACCTTTCCCATTGTGGAATGGCACATCACTCCTGTGTGAAGAAACATTTTTGTCTGCGGTACTAAAGGCTTGGTAAACTGTACCCAACTGATCTTTGTACCTTTTCAGAAAGATGGGGAGAAAACTGAGCAGAGAATATTTAATGCACCAGATTCTTCCCAGTCAATAAGTAACAAATCCTGTGTGCGAGACATTCTGAAGTCCCAAAGGACTCACTTATCCTGAAATGTAAAGACCATCCTGAGTGCAGGCATCAGGAGAGTTCCCTTCATGTTTGCAGCAAAGAAACTGAAGTTTTCACTTGCAAGGAAGAGCATAACTAGAGGCCATGAATATAAGAAATCAAGGTGGGAATTCAGAAGAAACTTCTTTACCCAGAGTGGTGAGAATGTGGAACAACATGCTACCACAGGGAGTGGTTGAGGCAAATGGGATAGATACCGTTAAGAGAAAAGAAAGTGCTTTTGTGGCCACTGGACATCTTAAAGCACTTCATTTCAAAAGTACTTCAGTAGCTGTAATGTAGGAATGTATGTAGGAAACACTGGATAAGTAGATGAGTGAGAAGGGAGTAGAGGGTATTGCTGATGAGAATTAGGTGAAGAATGATGGGAGGAGGCTGAAGGGAAAATAAACACTGTCATGGGCTTGTTGGAATGGATGGCCTGTTTCTGTGCTATACATCGTGTAATTCTATGCAAGTTTCATCTAATTGTTTAACAGTAGAACACTAGATATAATCTCTTGGTTACTCCCAGCATTGGAGTGAGGAGAAGTGGCATTTGTGTTACTTTGGATTAATAGTGTTTGATAAACTACTTCAGTAACCTTGATCTAAAAACAATGGAGTGTGCAGATTCCCATTTCCAAGGGGAGTTCTGTTAGACAAAAAGCAGAAATAATTGCATTTTTATAGCACCTTCTATAACATCAGGTGTCCTAAAGCATTTTGCGGCCATTGAATTACTTCTTGAATTATAGTCACTCTTGTAATGTAGGAACCAGAGCAACCAATTTGCGCAAAGCAAGGACCCAGAAAGAGCAATGTGATAATGACCAGATAATCTCTTGTTTGTTTTGGTTATGTTAATTGAGGGATAAATATTGGTTGGGGCACCAGGGAGAACTTGCGTGCTCCTTCTCAAAATAGTGCTACGTGATCTTTTACATCCATCTCCTGGGGCAGATGAGGCCTCGGTTTAAAATCTCATCCAAGACAGCACCTCCTGAGAATGCTAGGAAGTTTGTCTAGATTTTGTGCTTCGATCTTGTATGTATAAAAGTAGCTGGTAGATGTATGTTTCTGCAGCTACAGAAAGTCCCTCTCGAGCAACGTAGAGGCAACTGATTGTGCTGACCTTGGTGTTTTGGATCCTTGCTAAGTACCTGTATCTTTGTGGGGTTGTGATGAAGGGTTATTTTTCTTCAGCCAGTCAGTACAGAACCCTTTTAAAACCAAGTGACTACACCTGGTAGTAAACTAAGAGCTGAGGTTCAATCATCAGAGGAGCTGTGCTACAGTCTCTGAGGAGAAAGCTGCTTGCTGGGGGCATCTTTCTGAATGTTCAAAAATAGCTATTGCCTTTCTGTTGAGATCTGCGTCATAGCGCCAGCTTACATAACAGCTCTGGGATTTATCAAAGGGACAAGCAAAGGTTTTACTGATCTGACCTTAAAACGCGTCCATTATCACCCAAGCTCTATCTGGTCACCCGCCCTCTACTTGATCTGGAGTTAAGATGCTCAGTTCTTGGATCCAACCTTAAGTACTTAGATTTATTTAGCACAATAGTTTTCTTTTGTCCTGCCCCGACTAATCAAAATCCAACAGATCTAAATAGGCCAATCTAAATTTAAGAATATCTTTAAACAAGAGGTGACATGGCATTGCTGCAAACTGATTTGTGGAATGTATCCTCTCCTGCATGTGAAAGAGAGAAAGAACTTGCCCTTTCAATAGTAATTTTCATGACCTCAGAATTTCACAAAGCACTTTATGGCCAATAAAGTGCTTTTAAAGTATAGTCATTGTTGTAACATAGGGAAATATAGCAGCCAAATTGCACATAGCAAGATCCTGCAAACAACAATGTGATAATACTAGTTAATCTTTTAATATACAAGCAAAAAACTGCGGATGCTGGAAATCCAAAACAAAAACAAAAATACCTGGAAAAACTCAGCAGGTCTGGCAGCATCTGCGGAGAGGAACACAGTTAACGTTTTGAGTCCGTATGACTTCAACAGAACTAAGGAAAAATAGAAGAGAGGTGAAATATAAGCTGGTTTAAGGTGGGGGGTGGGACAGGTAGAGCTGGATAGAGGGCCAGTGATAGGAGATAACCTTTTAATCTTTTAATGTTGGTTGAAGGATAAATATTGGCCCAGGACACAAGGGAGAATGTTTCTACTCTTTTGAATACTGCCATGCGGTCATTTATAAGAGAGCTGGGAGACCGTAGCCAGAAGAAGGAAATAAATAACAATGTTATAGTAACTAAAACACAAATTTCACAACTTGAAATGGTGAAGGAGCAGTGTGAAATTTCAAAAGATAATCACATGGCACGGACATGCATATGTACACAATGTTGTTACTGCTCTGTGCTTACTGACCTACACTGGAACCCATTCCACCAATGCCTTGTTTAAAACTGATCCACGTTTACGAATCCCTCTGTGTGGCCTTGCCTTTCCCTATCAGGCCCTACAGTCCTCCGAGATCCCTGGCCACTTGTTGCATCCCCATTTTCTTTGCTCCATCATTGGCGCCCATGCATTCAGCTGCCTGGGCACTAAGCTTCAGAATTCCCTGCCCCTCCTCCCTTTAAGACACTTTGTAAAACCTATATCTTTAACAAAAGTTTTGGTCACTTGCCCCAATATCTCCTTATGTTGTTGAATGTCAAATTTTGTTTGATAACGCTCCTGTGAACCACCTTGGGATGTTTTACCACATTAAAGATGCCATATAAATGCGAGTTGTTGTTGAACCCCCAACATTCAGACCCGGCAGTATCCAGTGATACAGCTGAGGCATAACTGCTAATATCGTGTAAGGTAGAATATGTAAAAATCAACCCATTTTGTAGCTGGGATTGTTGATGAGTACAGAGGCTCGAAGTTTCCAGTGCGAGAAAGGTCTGTCACCAGAGGGCACAGATTTGAGGTAATTGGCAGAAGAACCAGAGGAGGCATGAAGGAACATTATTTTTACACAGTGAGCTGTTGTGATCTGAAATGCACCAGTGGAAACAAAATCAATAGTAACTTTCAAAAGAGAATTGGATGAATACTTGAAGGGAAAAAAAATTACAGGGCTATGGAGAAAGGGCAGGTGACTGGGATTAGTTAGATAGCTCTGCCAAAGAGGGCACAGGCCCAATGGCAGCCTCCTGTGCTGTATGATTCTAAAGCTTAGCCAAGCAGATCTTCATTAATCACAGAGGACCCATATGCCATTGTTATCATACTAGTTTGCATCTTACTCTTCAAATTTTGCTGCAGCTGGGCAGCCATTCATGCATTGCCCCTGGCAGCTAGTTGAACGATGCTATCTTGGGACAACAAAGAGTGAAGACTCATTACCAAAGGTTAATTTTCCTATTTAAGTTCCCTGCTATCAACCCACCATTTACCACATTGGATCTAGTTTGGGACTGTGCCGAGCATTCTGTGGCAATTGTCTTTTTTTTTTGCAAACCCAACAATCGTTTAATAAAGTAGACAATACTGAGGCAAATTGGACAAAAAAAAACCATATCAGAGAGCAATGCTGGTATGTGCACTCAATGCATCCTGCAGCTTTGTGTGTCCTTCACACAGACCCACAGGCACACACGCCGATGCACCCTTTTTCCTTCCTCCCCATTATTTATTTACTACATTTCCCCTGAGCTCTCTGGTTTCTCTGCTTAGGACACCTCTTTTGTCTGATCCCAGACAGCAAGTATTAGAACTTAACGTGCTTTTGCGAAACATGGAAGCTATAATTTAGGAGTGACTTGATGCTTCTGAACCTGTTAAATGGACTACAAAGAAAATAAACAGAAATGAATCTAACACATTTCCTTATCAAAGTTGTGGTAATGTCAGTCTTGTTTTCCAAGTTATTTACAGTACAAAGTTATACCGATTCTTCAAATATATCGAGAACCGAGATGTAGCCAAGACTGTTCTAAAAGAGCGAGGATTGAAGAAGATCAGATTGGGTATTGAAGGTAAGCTCTGTTTTTGCCTAGATATCATTGAATAAACTTTATACGTAATGGTAAGTACTTGGGAAACTTGGGAGTAAAGTGCATTACAGGGTGAAGTTTAACAATATGTTTTTGTGTGGAACTTAAATCACTTCATTATATTTAATGTACTATGTGAGTGAGGTGTGTTGACTGATGCCCTGGTTGTATTGGTCAGGCTATTTAGCACACTGAATATCTGGCTGCTTCTGGTACTTTGCCACCCTGAGACCTACATTATGTATTATGTGCAATTTCAGAAGTAGTACTAACACCTTGTAAATGCAGCTGATATTACCAGTCTGGTACACACTTACGATATTGACTCAGATTCATTCAACTTGACAATTGGTAGATATGAGCAGATTTGTTCTATTCCAGACTTTTGCCTCCAGCAGCATTTACTCCCCTGATGTGATGAAGTGTCTCCGTGAAACATAGAAAATATTGGTCAGGACAAAACCAGCTCCATGCAGCCTTTTGCGTATAGTTGTGATGCCCTGCACGCCATATCAAGAGACACTTCATCGCCCACCCTCTCAAGGTGGCATACAGTCTCCTGGGAGAGGAAATCAATCCAGATCAAAAAACAGAAGGCCAATTAGGGAGACAGGTGTGGGGTGGTGGGGGAAGAGAACAATTGATAAATTTGTCTCTGACCTCCCTCGATAATTGAGACTAGCCAAGGTTACTGCTCTGGCCATGATCTATTATTTGGTACCTACCTCATGTATGATATGATCTCCTGCCCCAGCCATGAGCCTGTCCAGCACACACCTTCCTGAAGGTGCTTGATGAATCAGCACTCAGTGTATACCTTCAGTAGAGATGTGAATGATAGCTAGCTAGGGTGTAGTCCAAATCTGGAGCATTTTATATTTGGTGTCTCAAGGTGAGAGATGTTAATGCTTGGTAATGGAACTCCAATTTCAGGTGCTTGTATCAGCATTAAACTCACGGTATCAAGCAGAGCCAAACATAGAAAAAAAACACTCAACTCTTCTCGCATCAGTCATGCTGTGACCTTGGAGAGATTGCCCATCTGTGACAGCCAAATGTTACAGGCCCACATCCTCAAGAAACTGCTCTGAGACTCCTTCAACCCATCCCACCAGCTTACATGGGGGTTTTTTATCTCATCAGTTTCAGCCGGATTTGAACCCGGCTGTCAAAGACCATCATCTATCCAATAGTCCACCCGGGATTGATGGGCTATATTGCCACTGTTATGTCTCTAAATGCAGCAAGAGAATCCTCTGCACAAACATCAGTCTTGTGACAGATCTGTAAAAGTGAACCCTGTACTAGGAACATAGGAACAGGAGTAGACCATTCAGTTAGATGATGGCCGATCTGTATCTTAACTCCTTTTACCCACCTTGGTTCTGTGAACCTTAATTGCCTAACAAAAATCTATCAATCTCTCCTTTGTAATTTTAAATTGACCCCTAGCCTCAACAATTTTTGGGGGTAGATTGTTCTAGATTTCCATTGCCCTTTGTGTGAAGTGCTTCCTGACAACATCCCTGAATAGCCTAGCCCTAATTTTAAGGTTATGCCCCCTTGATCTGGACTCCACCAATGCTATCCAATCAACTTGCAGCTAGATCTGGACAATAGCCAGGCTTGGGCTTACAAGTGGCAAGTAATATTCACGCCACACAAGTACCAGGCAATGACCATCTCCAAGAAGACAGAATCTAACCATCGCACCTTGACATTCAATGACATTACCATCGCTGAATCCCTAGCCTCTACAGCCCTCTGCATCAACATCCTGGGAGTTACCATTGACCAGAAACTGAACTAGCCACACAAATACTGTGGCTACAAGAGCAGATCAGAGGCTAGGAGCCCTGCAGCGAATAATTCGCCTCCTGGCTCCCCAAAGCCTGTCCACCAGCGACAAAGCACAAGTCAGGAGTGTGATGGAATACTCTCCATTTGTCTGGATGAGTGCAGCTCCAACAACACTTGAAGCTTGACACCATCCAGGACAAAGCAGCCAGCTTGATTGATACCCCATCCAAAACATTCACTCCCTCCACCGCCGATGCACTGTGATAGCAGTGTTTACCATCTACAACTTGCACTGCAGGAACTTACCAAGGCTCCTTAGATGGCACCTTCCAAACCCACAGCCATCTAGGACAAGGGCAGCAGATGCATTGAAACCACCAACTGGAAGCTCCCCTCCAAGCCACACAATCCTGAGTTGGAAATATATTGCCATTCCTTCACTGTTGCTGAGTCAAAATCCTGGAACTCCCTCCTTAATAGCACTATGGACATACCTATATTCACCACCACCTTCTCAAAGGCAGTTAGGGATGGGCGATAAATGCTGGCCTTGCCAGCGATGTTCACATCCCTTGAATGAATTTTTAAAAAACTATTTCATTGAGTGCTGTGCAGTCATCAACAAACATCCCAGTTCTGACTTTATGATGGAGGGAAGGCCCATAAGACCATAAAATGTAGGAACAGAAGTAGGCCATTCAGCCCATCGAGTCTGCTCTGCCATTTAATGAGATCATGGCTGTGATCTGATGATCCTCAACTCCACTTTCTTGCGTTTTCCCCATAACCCTTGATTCCCTTATTGATTTAAAATCTGTCTATCTCAGCCTTGAATATACTTAACGACCCAGTCTCTACAGCCCTCTGCAGTAAAAAATTTCACAGATTCACTACCCTCTGAGAGAAGAAATTCCTTCTCATCTCTCTGAAATGGGTGATCCCTTTGAGTTTATGCCCTCTGGTCCTAGATTCTCCCACAAGGGGAAACAATCTCTCAGCATCTACCCTGTCAAGTCTCTTGTACGTTTCAATAAGGTCACCTCTCATTCTTCTAAACTCCAATGAGTACAGGTCCAACCTACTCAACCTCTCCTCATAAGAAAATCCTCCATACCCCGACATCAACCTAGTGAACCTTCTCTGGACTGCCTCCAATGCCTATATATCTTCCCTTAGATAAGGGGACCAAAACAGTTCACAGTATTCTAGATGTGGTCTAACTAGTGCCTTGTATAGTTTTAGCAAGACTTCCCTATTTCTATACTCCATTCCCTTTGAAATAAAGACCAACATTCCATTTGTCTTCCGTATTACCTGCTGAACTTGTATGCTAGCTTTTTGTGATTCATGCACAAGGACCCCTAAATCCCTCTGTGCTGCAGCCTTCTGCAGTCTTTCTCCATTTAAATAATATTCAGCTCCTCTATTCTTCCTGCTAAAGTGCACCACCTCACATTTTCCCACATTATACTCCATCTGCCAAGTTTTTGCCCACTCACTTAATCTGTCTGTGGACTCTTTGTGTCATCCTCATCACTTGCCTTCCCACCTATTTTTGTGTCATCTGCAAACTTGGCGATAATATATTCACTTTCCTCATCCAAGTCATTAATATATATTGTAAATAATTGTGGCCCCTGCATTCATCCCTGTGGCACTCCACTAGTTACAGGTTGTCATCCTGAAAATGCCCCCCTTATCCCAACTCTGTCTTCTATTGGTTAGCCAATCCTTTGCCTATACTAATATACTACTAATATACTACCCGCAACACCATGGGCTCTTATCTGATTAAGTAGCCTTATGTGCGGTACCTTCGGAACGCCTTTTGGAAATCCAAATATATTGTATCCACTGACTCCCCTTTATCTATCCTGCTTGTTACCTCCTCAAAGAATTCTGATAAATTTGTCAGACATTTCCCCTTCATGAAGCCATGCTGACTCTGCTTGATTATATTATGCATTTCTAAATGTTCTGCTATTACATCCTTTATAATAGACTCTAACCATTAATGAAGCAGCTAACCATAGTTGGGCTTAGGACACTAGCCTGAGGATGTCCTGAGGTGAATTTAATGGCCTCCACCAAGGGCAACCATCTTCCATTGTGCTGGTAGGACTTCCAACCAGTGGAGAGTTTCCCCTGATTCCCATTGACTTCAGTTTTGCTGGGGTTCCTTGGTGCCACACCGAGTCAAATACTGCTTCGATGTTAAGGGCAGTCACTCTCTCACCTCTGGAATTCAGCTCTTTTGGTTGTGTTTGGACCAAGGCTGTAATGATGCCTGAAGCTGAATGACCCTGGCAGAACATACAAATTAGGAACAGGAGTAAGGCAATTCGGTCCCTCAAGCCTGCTCCGTCATTCAGTAACATCATGGCTGATCTGATTGTACCTCAACTTTCCTTCCTACCTCCTATACCCTTTGACTCCCTTGTCAATCAAGAATCTGTCCTAATTGAACCTAAAAATTTTCAATGACTCTGCCTCCACAGCTGTCTAGGGAAGAGAGTTCCACAGACTCAGTCCACCTGAGAGAGAAAAAAATTCTCCACATCTGTCTTACATGGGTGACCCTTTATTTTTATACTGTCCCCTAGTTCTTGTCTATTCCACAAGGGGAAACATCTTAGCACCCATGCTGTCAAGCCCCCTCAGGATCTTATGTTTCAATAAGATAACCTCTCATGCTTCTAAACTGCATTGGATACAGGTCCAACCTTTTCTCATAGGATCACCCCCTCATCCCAGGAATCAGTCAAGTGTGCCTTCTCAGAACTGCTAATGCAATTATATCCTTTTTTTAAAAAAATGAGACCAAAACTATATGCAATACTCTCCATGTGATCTCACCAGTATCCTATACAACTATGGAAAAACATCCCTACTTTTATACTCCATTCCCTTGCAATAATGACAACTTCCATTTGCCTTTCTAATCAATTGCTGTACCTGCATATTAATTTTGAGATTCATATACCAGGACACCCAGATCCCTCTTCTGCAATTTCTCCCCATTTAAATAATATGTTGCTTTTTTATTCTTCATGCCAAAATGGACAAGTTCACATTTTCCCACATTATACTACATCTGCCAAATTTTTGCTCACTCACTTAAGGAGTCTGCAAAGGGATATAGAATTTGTGAAGAGGACGTAATCTAGCTTTCTTACCTGTCTTTGTCATCAGCAATTTTAGCAACCATGCATTTGATTCTGTCATCCACATAATTAATATAGATTGTAAATAGTTAAGGCCCAGTACTAATCCCTGTGGCACTCCATTCATTACATCTTCCCAACCTGAAAATGAACTATTTATCCTACTGTTTCCTGTTCACTAACAATCCTCTATCCATGCTAATGTGTTACCCCCTACGCCATGAGCTCTTATATTGTGCAGTAACATATGAAATAGCACCCTTGTTAAATGCTTTCTAGAAATCTAAGAATAGCACATCCACAGGTTCCCTTTTATCCACATTGCTTGTTTCTTCCACAAAAAACTAATAAATTAGCCAAACACGATTTCCTTTTCCTGCCTCCTGCCTGATTTCATTGAGATTGGTGAACACATTATTGTTGAGTAAGTGCTACTTGATGGCACTATTGACAACAATTTGCTGATGATCGAAAAGAGGCTGATGAGACAGTAATTGGACATTCAAATTTGTCCTGCCTTTTGTGGTCAGGACATGGCTGGGTAATTTTCTATGTTGTTGGGTAGTGCCAGTGTTGTAAATGTACTGGAACAGTTTGGCTAGGGGCATGTCTTTTGAATGGGATATTAAAATGAGTTTCCATCCACCCTTTAGGGAGGTAAAAGATCCCATGTGACTATTCAAATAGGAACAGGGGAGTTCTCTCCACTGTCCCAACCAATATTTATCCCTCAAGCAATGTCACCAAAAGTGATTAGCTGATCATTCCTGCAACAGTAGCTGCCCTTTCTGATACTTTTGGGAAATTCTAAGAATGTAAAAGGCATTGAGGTCCACTACCCCCCAACCTCTACTTATTGTTTCCCCTTGCCTCTTTCACTAACTTTTACTTCCTTCTGCTCCTCGCTCCTCCTTCCCCATTCCACTGCTTTCAAGATTCAAAAGGCCCTCAACCTAGGAAAGTTTGTTTGTGCCTCCTGCTTTGTTCTTGGTTCCAGTAATGCCTCTGTGTTGTTCAGGTTACCCCACATACAAGGAGAAGGTAAAAAAAAGGCCGGGCGGCCGGCCTGAGGTCATCTACAACTATGTCCAGCGACCATTCATCAGGATGTCCTGGGAGAAGGAAGAGGGCAAGAGCCGCCATGTCGATTTCCAGTGTGTGAAGAGCAAGTCCATTACCAACCTGGCGGCAGCAGCAGCGGATATCCCACAGGACCAGCTGGTAGTCATGCACCCAACGCCCCAGGTGGACGAGCTGGATGTTCTGCCCAACCACCCTGCCAACAGCAATAATGACCTGGAGCTTGACCCCCAACCCCCAGCTGTCTGACAATGCGTGTGATGGGGGTGGGGGAAGAGGAGGCTGTTAAGCATGCTGCTGGTGATTGACGTCGTCCTGATGCGTTTCTGTGCAAGACAGTGTGTCAGCATCGTACACCAATATGAACAAAGTATGATCATAACCAAGTGACCTGCTGCACGTCTTAAGTTAAACTTTTTTTTTTATCATCTACATTGCCAAAAGTAAATGGCTTTTGGTGTTGGGAAGAAGGGAAAGGAATGCCTTTGCTGTTGTTTTTTCTTCCTCCACATTCTTATTTTTAAATGCACACCGTTACTTAAAAAGGCTGTTGCAGTCTAGGTGCTACGTATCGGGGAATGGCTTTGGTCTGTACTTGTCTTTTAGCCAAGTGTTCAGTGAAATGCAATTAAATTTCTGCTGGCGCAGCACACTCAACACAACGTGTGGTGACAGTTTAGTGAAAGGGAATGTTCAGATCTTGCACACCAAATTAACCCTGGTGGTTCAAAGTACTCGCTCTTCAGGTTGGTGTGGGGTATAAAGTATATATTCTAGGTATTGCTGTCCAGTGGAGCCATTTTGAAGTCTTTTAATTTTCTGAAGCATATGTACATGTTGCAGGAGTGTTCCTTGTATTTCTAACAGCTGATGAATGATTATATAAATAAACATCACAAGCATTTGTCCTTTTTTGTGTGAAATTTTCTTGAAAATGGGTCAGTTTTCATGGGCCCTTCCAGTAACTTCAGCTCTTCAGTTTGCCTTTTCTCGTCACAAGGGGACATCCCACACAGCAAAGTGTGAAAATGATAAGATCTGTTTTAGTGATATTGGTTGAGGGCAGGGTAATCAGCTGTCCTGATTGTACAGGTCAGTTTTCTCCCCTCTTTTTCCCCCCACACACAACCCCCAATAGTCTGGACAGAAGCTTCCCTTATTTTTATTCCCTAAGCTGTAGAGAACTCCCCTGCTCTTCAAACTAAGACAACAACCTTTTATGTCCACTGAAGTCAGCAGATGGGGCCTCAGTTAAACATATTATCCAAGGCAATACCCCAGACAGTTCAGCTTTCCCTCAATCCAAACCAGTACTCCCAGTGTGGTACGGAAGTGCTCAAGGTTTTGAATCCACTACCTTCTGACTCAGGCAAAAGTTCTATCTGCTAAGCCATGGTTGATGGTGGTTTTAATTTCTCAAAACAATTAGGTGATCTATATAAATACAAGCCAGACATAGCAAGGTAGCCATCTGGTTTCTGAGAACCTGCATCATTAATTTTCATGGTAACATTGAATCTGGAGTTGAGATATTTGACTACTAATTTATAAACAGTTCACACAACCTACATTAATTTCCAAGTGTTGACTCTGTACCCTTGTTTGCAGATGAGTTGTCTTTAACAGGATTGGTTTTCTCGTACAAGTCAGGAAAGATTCAAGGAACTGGCATGCTTCGGTAATAATACTATATGTCCCTTACAGTCTTACATTTCTGTAGCACCCTTCACCGCCTAATGATGTCCTGAAGTGTTTAACATTTTGAAATGTAGCCATGTCTGTAATTTCAGAAAATCCGATTAACCATATACATTATCCACTGTTGGAAAATCCAATTAAACATCCCTTCATCCTCTTACTTAATCTCAGCAAGCAAGTTCCTTAATTTCATTGAAGTGTAATATAACTAAATTGACAAGTTTCCATAAATTGTCACATTTGAAAATTAACAACTTTCACTTTACCTAATTTGACAAGTCCCTATAAATTATGCTATATGCACAGCTAGCACGAGTTTAAATACACCTTTTCATTCATCAGCAATCTCCCTCACTACTGTATATGGAGTGTCTCGGTGAAGTATACTTACTACATAAAGGCAATTTTTTTTCTTTTAACTTCAGGACATCCCAAAGTGCTTTATAACTAATGAGGTAATGTTGAAGCCCAGCTGCCAAGCGTGTGCTTGGGAGGAACAGGTTCCCAAAACACTCCTTCCACTGGGGGGGTTTTCCTCATCATGTGGATCTGTTGTAGACTACAGATTAATTGCTGTGGTTAGTTAATAATTTCAATTTATTTAGCACCTTCTAAAACCCCATAAGAGCATTATTAAATAAAATATGACACTGATTCACATAAGGAGATACCGGTAATAGGACAGATAACCAAAAGCTTGGTCAGAGATCTTTTAAGGAGCATCTTAAAAGAGGACAGTGAGGTCTAGGGAGAGAATTCCAAAACAGCCCCAATATTGGAGCAATGAAAATCAGGCTTGCTGAATTAGAGGAACATAGAGATTTGAGGGTTAAGTATTTTGAAACTCCCATCATCATTGTATTATGTGGCAAATTAGTCAGATCTTGGTCTTATTTGCGTAGCAATTCTTATGCGCTCTCATTCTTGCCGTAAAATAAATCTATTCAGTTTACAATTCCAGAAGCGCAAGTTTGTTGTAGTCTTTGCCTCAACTCTCCGCATAAAAACCTTCATCTGCGATCTCTGTAAATGGTCTGTTTTCTTTATTATATGTTTAGCTTTTTAAAAATACGTTGAAAAAGTTAAAAAGCAGTGTAAAGCTGTGCACTTGCATGCAGGTGTACAATCCTGTGGGATATCGCCCGATGCATTGGATGAAGAGGTACAAGTCATGCAATAGCAGACACACTTCAAGCAGGGGTAATATGGCTTAAGGAATAAATTAAAATGAATTTAATGTACATAACAAAAAAAATCAAGATCTTGTCTATTATGGGATAAGAGGGGACAGAACATCAGTACAAATCCAGTTTACATAGTATATACAAATATATTAACTTAGGTTAAGGTTTTAAGACAGCATTTCTCTCTGTACAAAGTGATTTCTGTAAAAAAAAAACTGTACAAATGGCAAACAAGATCAACTCTGCAGTTTTGAAACTGCATTTCATAACTAATACAATAAATATATGTGTATATATACCTTGGACAAAGCGATGCAAGAATAAAAACCAAATTTTAACAATTAGTTTTGAAGAGGAGATTACACATTGGGAATCTAGTGTTTTTTTAAAAAAAAAACTACTGCAAAGTTAAGCTCCAGAAAGTGCTTCTGTTCAATTTTTAAAAAAAATCAAGCTTAAAATATCAGCAGAAACTCACCAGTATTTCAACGTTAACATAGCAACTTGCTTCATAGACTCAATGGGGTGAGGCATTTTTGTGGGATCCACACACAAGTGTCTCAGCTACATGCAAGTCAAAGCAACACGCAGACACACACACATTGGCAATAAGTCCGATGAGTGGCTCCATCAGTGTTTATATGAATGCAGTCTTCTTCGTATAAACTACTTGGGCTGCCAACTTAACACACTGTTTAGAGGGGCCATGGCAAGTCGCTAAAATCAACCGGACCACCCAGCCCTGCGTCTGCCTCCAGAAGGCTCATGATCACTGCCATGGCTGCTTCATCATTGCTGGGACTGCTAGATGAACGATCCTCGATCATGTCGATGCCTAGGTGAGAGTTGCCACCTGAAAGAAGGGGAGAAGGGCAGGGGGGGCGGTGGGGTGGCATAAAAGTGAACTTGGATGAAGGCAAAAGCAAGTTAACAGTACAGCAACCACAATAGAGAACTCAGCTATGGCTGGTCAAAGGTTTTATGAAAGCAAAATGCTACAGGTGCTGGGAAATCCGCAATAAAATGAAAATGCTAGGACTATTCAGCAGGTCATGCTGCTTATACCTTAAGAATTTATTAAATGTATTAAGTGTTTGAATCTTCAGGAGCTATAAATCTAAATATAGAATC
Source organism: Cetorhinus maximus (assembly GCF_964194155.1). Classification (NCBI taxonomy): domain Eukaryota; kingdom Metazoa; phylum Chordata; class Chondrichthyes; order Lamniformes; family Cetorhinidae; genus Cetorhinus; species Cetorhinus maximus. The sequence goes on along the minus strand of NC_135887.1, from coordinate 112,723,731 downwards.
TTTTAACAAATATAGTGCCTTGAACGTAATAAAACATCCCAAGGTGCTTCATAGGAGCATTATAAAGTATGACAAAAAGCCACTTAAGGAGATATTGGTCAGATGACCAAAAACTTGGTCATAGGTGTTAAAGGGCATCTTAAAGGAGGAAAGCGAAGTAGACACGGAGAGGCGTGTAGGGAATTGCAGAGCTTAGGGCCTAGGCAGCTGAAGGCACTGCTGCCAATGGAGTGATCGACAGACTATGGAGCGATTTTGAAACAAGGATGAGAATTTTAAAATTAAGGCGTTTCTTGACCAGAAGCCAATGTAGGTCAGAGACCACAGGGGTGATAGGTAAACTGGACTTGGTGAGTTAAGACACAGGAAACAGAGCTTTGAATGACCTCAAGTTTACGAAGGGTAGAATATGGGAAACCAGCCAAAACTGCATTGGGTTAGCAAGAGTAAAGCTAACAACGAATGAGGGTTCCAGCAGCAGATGAACTGAGATAAGGGGTGAAGTTGAGCAATATTAAGTAGGTGGAAATAGGCAGTCTCAATGATGACACAAAAACGAGATCAGAAACACATCTTGCATTCAATGTGGCACAATATTGCAAATAGACTGGTTTGGTCTCAGACTGTTGCCAGGGAGAGGGATGGTGTCAGTAACTAGGGAAAGGACTTTGGAGTGGGGACCAAAAACAATGGCTTCAGTCTTCCTAATATTTAATTGGAGGAAATTTCTGCTCATCCAGTACTGGATGTTGGATAAGCAGTCTGATTAATTAGCAACAGTTTGAGGAGTTAAGAGCGGTGGTGGACAGGTAGAGCTAGATGTCCTCAGCTTACATGTGAAAACTAATTCTGTGCCTTCGAATTATGTCATCGAGGGGCAGCATGTAGATGAGAAATAGGAGGGGTCAAGGATAGATCATTGGGGAACACCAGAGATAACAGAGTGGGAGTGGGAAGAGAAGCCATTGCAAGTGATTCTGTGGCTATGGTTAGATAGATAAGAATGGAACTAGCTGGATGACAATGGAGAGGCTTTGGAGAAAGATGGTGTGGTTAACCATGTCTAAGGCTACAGACAGGTAAAGGAGAATGAGGAGGAAAAGTTCACCTTTGTCACAGTCACACAGGATATCACTTGTGACTGATAAGAGCCACAGTAGGGGCAGAAATATGATTACAGGAATTCAAACATGGAATACTGGGAAAGGTGGGCACAGATTTTGGAGGTGACCACATGCTCGAGGTCTTTGGAGAGGAAAGTGAGGTTGGAGATTTGCAAGGATGGTGAGGTCAAAGGTTTTGTTTTGAGGCGAGAGATGCTGATGGCAGACTTAAAAGGAGAGAAAGACAATACCGGAAGACACAGAACCATTAACGATATCAGCTAATATGGGTAACATCAAAGGGGGCCATTCAGCCCATTCTGCTTCTGCTGGCTCTTTGAACGAGCTATCCAATTAGTCCCACTTCCCTGCTCTTTCCCATAGCCCTGTAAATTTTTCCCCTTCAAGTATTTATCCAATTCCCTTCTGAAAGTTACTTTCAGGCAGCACATTCCAGATCATAAGAACTCTCCAAGCAAAAATAATTCCCCTCCTCTAACCTCTGGTTCTTTTGCCAACGATCTTAAATCTGTGTTTTCTGGTTACTAACTCTCCTACCAGTGGAAACAGCTTTTCTTTTTTGACTTTATCAAAATCCTTCATCATCTTGAATCCCCCTATTAATCTTTTCTGCTCCAAGGGGACTGACCCCAGCGTCTCCAGTTTTTCCACATAACTGAAGTCCTTCATTGCTGATACCATTCCAGTAAATCTCTGCACCCCTTCCTAGGCCTTGACATCCTCCCTAAAGTGCAGCGTCCAGAATTGGACGCAATACTCCAGCTGAGGCCTATCAATGAATATGCCAGACATGCCTGTTATTCACTTGGATTTCACGTTTGGTAGGGAAGTAAGGGCGTTCGCCGCTGATGTTGAAGAAAGCATCCTACCATGATCTAGCGATCACAGTAGCGTGGAATTCCCCTTTCTCAAGTCAAGGGGATCTCTCTCCAGGCATGCAGCAGCAGTGATACCACCAAGCAGGGAAAACAGTCAATCATATTGAAGTATTCACACAGGCAGCAAGTCAGGAAGTTAAAAGCATTAAATATCCTTCAGTCTTAATTTACATTTTCAGATAGCAAAAGATATAATTGCGATTGGATTAAGATAAAGAGAAAATTGAGGTAAACATGTTTTTAAAAAATGTTGATATTTGACTAATATAAAATTAGCTTTTCAGGGCCAGTGAAGGTGTTTAGCAGTAATTGTGAAGTTACTTTGCCGTTCAAAATCCATCACCTCATTCGACAAGGTATAACCTTCAAGTGTTTTCAAAGCAAGACTAATAGTGCAAGAGTGGAAGATTTAGTCAATTCATAAGATTTCCCATTGATTGTAGTCTGGGGGAGCCTCAACAATGCACCCTGTGGAGGAGCACAGACTCACTGGCAGCAACTTCTGCATTTCCATCTTATTCTGCGCATGTGCGTCATTAGTTTCAGTGGAGTAATAACAGAGAACGCTCACAATTTTATTGTCATTACCACCGCAAAATCCAGGCCAGTACATGCAATAATTGCAGAAGTAAGTAAGTGTGAAAAGCCTGAGGAGTGAGTATCCCCTGACAAGAATCTGTCAGATAGCTCCTGTTAGCTGGATATTGAGACTCTGCAGCCTTTATTACAGGCAGTCAGCTGGATTACTGTTGAGTGCCTCAAATTAAATGGACCATTCAGTATTAACTACGTCAAAAACTTGAATCACAGGCTTTGGCTGAATATGTAATTATTTCCACAAACCATGAATCATCCCTTATAAAACTAAGCTCCTGCGCCATTAGTAAAGCAAACCATTAAGATTCCACAGTTAAAATATGCACTTTTCATGTGACATTATCTGACTTGCAGGTAATCCTGTACTGAATAAAAAAGGAAAATGCAGCAAGTATACAACAGGTTGGACAGCATACATAGAAAGACAGATTAATGTCTTGGGTGCAGCCCATCACCAGAACATGGGAGTTGGAAAATAAGAGAATGCTCTTTAGTGGGAGCAGGGGTAGGCTATTCAGCCCCTCGACTCTGTTCTACAATGAGAACAGCAGTGGGCCATTTAGCCCCTTGAGCCTACTCTGAGCAAAGTAAAAGGTCACGGGCACAAGCTTGGTTTTTTCACTTGCTCTCTCCCACATTACTTCCAATTTTGCTTAGTCCTTGTCAGAGGACTCATCTCACAGTTCTAATCAAGGGTTCAAAAACTTTCAGGGTTACTTGGAAGTCTCCGGGAATGAACGACTTATCTGTGAAACACAGGTGCAAACAGAACATGAGATAAAAATCATAAGGCCACTGAAAAAAAGATGGTGGATTTTATTTCTCATCCTTGGAGCAGTCTTGTTTATTGGTTTAAAATATTGCAGTTTGGGTGGGGGTTGAGAAAGCTGTTTGACTGTCAGTCAAGAATTGTCCAATTGTGTAACGGTGGCTTTCTGATTGCCTGGGAAGGCCCGGTGTTGCAAGGGTGGGTGTGTTGAGTGACTAATATTGTGGGAGGGAGGACAATGGAGGCCCTAAAGAAAAAAGATGTGCCTAGCACCTTCCACAGCCTCAGGACATCCCAAAGAACTTTACAGCCAACGAAGAACCTTTAAGTGGAGTCACTGTTAGAATGTAGAAAAAGCAGTAGCCTGAGAGGGCAAAGAGAGGTTTGGTTCAACGTTTCATCTGAAAGATGGCACTTAGGACAGAGCAGCACTCCCTCAGTACTGCCCCTCCGACAGCAAAGAAACAGGTCTTTGGGCCCAACGGGTCCTGCCCCTCTTCATCTCATCCCTTCAGCAGAGCCATCTATTCCTTTTTCCCTCGTTTTTATCTAGTTTCCTCTTCAATACACATCTGATATTTGTTTCAACTATGTTGTGGAAGGGAGAATGTAAAACGACAAGATGGGATGCGACAAGGAAATAGAAGTGCATTAGAATCAAAGATACATTGGAGCACAGGAGGCCATTAGGCCCTTCAAGTCCATGCCGGCTCTCTGTAGAGTAATCCAGTCAGTTCCATTCCATCGCTCTACACCTGTAACCCTACAAGTTTATTTTGCTCACGTGCCTATTCAATTTCCTTCTGAAATCATTCTTCGTCTCTGCCTCTGCCACCTTTGTAGGCAGCGAGTTACAGGTCATTAACACTCACTACATAAAAAAGGGTCTTCCACCCTTCCCCCTGCATCTATTCCCCAAAACCTTAAGATCTGTGTGCCCTACTCCATGTCCATCAGCTAATGAGAAGTTTTTCTTTGTCTACCTTGTCTCAACCTGTCTTAATCTTGCATCCTCTATCAGTTCTCCCCTTAACCTTCTTTGCTCAAAGAAAAAAGAGCTTCTCCAACCTAATCTTATAGCAGAAATTCCTCATCCCTGGAGCCATTCTGGTAAATCTCCTCTGTACCCTCTCAAGGACCCTCACATTCTTCTTAAAAAGCATGGTGACCAGAACTGGACGCAATATTTTATTTGTATTCTATTTGTAGCCTAACCAGAGCTTTATAGAGACAGCTAGTACCAACACAGGCACAATGGGCCTTCTCCTGTGCTGAAATTTCTATGATTTGACCATATTTTACACTGCCACTCATCAAGTATTCAGTGCAGGATACAGGTTGTGAACTTGGGGAAACTGATATGATTTGCCATCGATACCAAAGACAGCAACACTTACTAAGTAGAGAGCTGCCATCAGTGTATGGATAACCAGTGCTGTCTGTCACCTGCCCGGGCAATACTCCTGCATTGGCCGTGTCTGACGTGCCACCATTCAGAATCTAGAGAGAGACAGAGAACAACATCAGCACCAGACTCAAAGAATAAACCAGATACAACTGTATACACAGCCCCACTAGCACTGACTCACCCTTTAACTACACTATGTACAACAAAGACAGCTTATGTGTATAAAGTGTGCGATTCAATTTTCAGCTTGTTTAAGGACAGATTTTAGATTCAATGTCAGAAGGTGGTTCTTTTCCCAGAGAATAGCAGGTCTCTGGTACAGGCTGCCACCTAGCGTTTGGACTAGGTTGCTGAATTACTTCATGAGGGAGCTGGATCTGTATCTCGCTGAAATGGACATCACCTTCGACAAAAGACATTAATCAGGGCTGGAGTGATCTTGGCTGGTTTCCCAGATTTATTTCCCCCTAATTCAGTGGTTCTCAAACTTTTTTGTTTGCTGGAAGGATTCCTTAACAGATCGATTAATAACGATGGGTCACTCTATCGCCATTTAAGTTACAACACTATAAAATACTCATGACATGAAAGTGCTGCATATTTTCACAGAATCCCAGAATTGTTACAGTGCAGGAGGCCATTTGGCCCATCATGTCTGCATCAGTTCTCCAATTCACTTAGTGCCATTCTCCCTGTAACCTGCACATTCTTCCTTTTCAGATAATAGTCTAATTCCCTTTTGAATGCTTCAATTGACCTAGCCTCCAACATACTCTCAGGCAGTGCATTCCAGACCTTAGCCACTCACTGCGTGAACGAGTTTTTTCTCATGTTGCTTTTGCTTCTTCGCCAATTACTTTAAATCTGTCCTCTCGTTCTTGATCCTTTCATGAGTGGGAACAATTTCGCCCAACTACTCTGTCCAGACTCCTCATGATTTTGAATATCTCGGCCAAATCTCCTCTCACTCTTTTCTCCAAGGAAAACAGTCCCAACTTCTCCAGTCTATCTTCATACCTGAAGTTATTCATTCCTGGAACCATTCTCGTGAATCTTCTCTGCACTCTCTGCAATGCATTCACATCCTTCCTAAAGTGCGGCACCCAGAACTTTCACGCAATACTCCAGCTGAGGCCAAATTAGTGTCTTATACAAGTTCATCATAACCTCCTTGCTCTTGTACTCTATGCCCCTATTAATAAAGCCTTGGACAATGTATGCTTTATTAACTGCTCTCTCCACCTGTCCTGTCACCTTCAATGACTTATGCACATACACAGCCAGGTCTCTCTGCTCCTGCAACCCCGTTAGAGTTGTACCTTTTACTTTATATTGTTTCTCCATGTTCCTCCCGCTAAAATGAAACACTTCACACTTTTCTGCATTGAATTTCATCTGCACTCGTCCACCCATTCCACCAACCTATGTGTCCTTTCTAGTGTCTGAATTACTTCCTCTTTCACTGTGGCCTGGGGAGCACCTTCTTCCTTGGTAAAGGAGGTGCAAAGTATTCATTTAGTACCTCATCTATACTCTGTGCTTAAATCTCCTTTTTGGTCCTTATTCAGTCCTGCTCCTCCTGTTACCACCTTTTACTATTTATATGCCAATAAAGATGACTTTGGGATTCACTTTTATGTTAGCTGCCAGTCTCTTTTCATACTCTCTCTTTGCTTCTCTTATTTGCGTTTTCACTTCTCCTCTGAACCTTCTATATTCAGTCTGGTTCTCCATTGTATTATGCATCTGACATAAGCATACTTTTCCTTCTTTATCTTAATCTCTCTTTCTGGTGTCTAGGGAGCTCTGGATTAGTTTGCCCTACCTTTCCCTTTGAAGGAATGTATCTTGACTGTGCATGAACTCTCTCTTCTTTAAAAGATAGCCCATTTACCAACTACCGTTTATCCTGCCAACCTTTTATTCTAATTTATTCGGCTCAGCTCCACCCCTACCCCATTGAAGTTTGCTTTCCCCCAGTTAATTATTCTTCCTCTAGATTGTTCTTTGTCCTTTTCCATAGCCAACTTAAACCTTATGATACAATGATCGCTGTGCCATAAATGTTCTCCTAACGATATTTGATCCACTTGGTCAACCTCATTCCCAAGAACCAGGTCCAGCAGTGCCTCTCACCTCGCCGGACATTTTAAGAACGCTTTTAAAAAAGCGCTACTTGCTTAAAGATATCAGTGAGATGGGTGTGTCAGCTTCTCACTGCAGAGTCTGTCTATCATGAGTGTGATCTTTGACAATGAAACTTGTAGGTGACTGATGGCTCTCCAATCAGAAAAATGGATTTTTGGAGGAACATGTATTTAGGATTTGTGTCTGTGCGTGTGTGCATGTTTTATACATTTCAATAGTTAAAAATTAATTATTGATAGATAGCACTCCAGTGTTGTTTCCATTGGTTAAAACCTCAGCCGATTCTAAAGTATGATTCCAACTAATCAATGCACATAAAGGTGGTGTATATTGAGGTTGGTTGAGGTGAGTGGGTGGTGTGGGGTGGGGGGGGGGGGGTGTGTGAAGAAGAGGCGTTATTATTAGTGTTAATAACATTTAACTCCCCATCATTATTGAAACATTTTCCTGTTTCTTATGAAATGTGAGTCAGGGCTGGTTTAGTTTACAGAATCCTCTCCAACCCCGCAAAATCTCAAAGGACCCCAGTTTGAGAACCACTCACTCCCCTAAATTGCCTGGGGTCCTGTCCGGTATTCTTTCCCAGAAGATGATATATGATCCCTGGAGGGTGTCGGTCTACATTGACGCACATCTATTATGATGCACAAAGCTTTGGCAACACTGTTTTAAACAGATGAACTAATTTCACACAGTCTAGGGTAAATGTACTTGACATTTGTGAATATTTACTTGACAAGCATCTCCCACCGTTTAGTGACTGAGGAAGTAAAGCAGCCAAGAAGATCAAACGAACTCTCACACACTCTACTCTTCATCTTACCCAATTTTAACCAACAAATGGACGGAGTTATTAAAGTTCACGTATGGGCAAATTGAGTTCACATGACGAAAGGTGACGATTACTCAATTTTTAATTCGCTAATCAAAAATGCAATTAGCAACATCCACACTCCCAAATAGCCACATGTGACTAATGGCTAAATTATTGAGCAACTCTGCTGTAGAATCACTGCATTAAAATTTCCTTCAGTCTTCTGTGACCCAAATCGTCTTTGACCCATTCTTGATTTAATTCGCTTGATTTAATATGCGTTCAAGATCGCATTCGGCAATTATTTATTTTCTTTACGAAATGGAAGTTTGACATGGGCGCAGTGTCTTCACGGTTTATTCCATATGTAAAGGACATGATAATAATGATCACTTTCGCGTGTGACATTCAAAGTATGACATCTAAGTTGTGAGAGGCAACTTCACAATTTTTGTAAATAAAGCAACAAATCATCTATGCATCGTGGATGGCGAGTTTGAGGGGATGCTGGAAAAATACACAGGGGAAAAAAATTACAGCACTATGGGGAAAAAGCAGAGGGAGTGGGGCTAATTTGATAACTCTTTCAAAGACCAGCACAAGCATGATAGGCCAGACGGCCTCCTGTGCTGTATCATTTCAATAAAAAAAGACTTACATTTATGTTGCATCTTTCACAACCAAAGGAAGTCCCAAAGTGCTCTGCAGCCAATGAAGTACTTTTGAGGTGTAATAATTGTTGTAATGTAAGGAATGCAGCAGCCAATCTGCACACAGCAAGATCCCACGAGAAGCAAATTTATAATGAACAGATCACCTGTTTTTGTGATGTTGATTCGGGAGTAAATATTAGTCAGGACAGCAAGAATAACTCCACTGCCCTTCTTCGAAACAGCGTCATGGGATATTTTATGTCCACCCGAGAGGGCAGACGGGACCTCAGTTTAGCATTTCATCTGAAAGACAGCATCTCTGACAGTGCAGCACTCCCTCAGTAAGTGCTGCACTTAAAGGAAGTGTACACTACAGGCAAAAGTGCTAATCTACTACTACTGAATCTCCAGCTCACTGGTAGCTGGAGGTTATGGGATGTCTTTTGGCTGTGAATTGGAAGTAGCTGAGTGTCACCTCTGGAGCAATTCATGCTATTGTTTTTAGAGGCAACACCGCCATCCTGTGGAGAGAGTAAAAATAGCAATGGCTATTATCACTTGTTCACCATTATTGACTAAAATGGACTGGGGACATTGATGGAACCAGCTCAAGAACCAGAAGAATTTCCTACCTTCTTCCCCACTGGAGATGATGTGTCAGGAGGTGGCGTACTGGTGATATTAAGTGGACTAGAACTGCAGCTTGAAGGGGAGGATCCTCTAATCCTGTCAAATACAAAGTCACATTACAACAATAACAACTTATATTTATATAGCACCTTTGCTGTAATGAAATGTCCCAAGGTGCTCCTCAGGAATATTATAAAACAAAACATGACACTGAGCCACATAAGCAGACACTTGGTCAGGTGACCAAAAGAAGGAAAGGGAGATACAGAGGCAGAGAGATTTAGGGAGGATATTCCAGAGCTTGGGGCCTTGGCAACTGAAGGCACGGCCACCAATGGCGCAGTGATTAAACTCAGGGATGCACGAGAGGCCAGAATCAGTGGAGTGCAGATACCTCGGAGGGTTTTGGGGCTTGAGGAGATAACAGAGATAGAGAGCAGTCAGGGCATGGAGGGATTTCAAAACATGATGAGAACTTTAAAGTGAAGATGTTGCTTAATCAGGAGCCAATGTGCACCAGTGAGCACATGGTGATAGGGGAATGGGACTTGGTGCGAGTTAAGACACAGTAGCAGAGTTTTGGATGACCTCAAGTTTACTGAGGGTAGAATGTGGGTGGCCAGCCAGGAGTGCATTAGAATAGTGAAGTCTAGAGATAACGAAGCTGTAAATGAGGGTTTCAGCAGCACGTGCAGACAATGGGACAAAGTCGGGCAGCGTTACTGAGGTAGAAATTTGCGATCTTGGTGATGGCTCAAATATGAGGGTGGAAGCTCAACTTGGGGTCAAATGAGGCACCAAGGTTGCAAACTAACCATTATGGTAAACACAGAAGAACAGGAATACACCAAAAGGTAAAATAAAAATAGAATGGAATCATCGAGCCAGATAGCACAAAAGGACTCCATTTGGCCCATCATCCTTATGTAAGCCCATTGAAATTAGCTATCCAATTAGCCCCGCTCCTCTGCGCTTACCCCATTGCACTGCAAATTTTTCAAGTATTTATCCAATTCCCTTTTGAAAGTTATGACTGAATCTGCTTCCACTGCCCTTGCAGGCAGCGCATTCCAGATCACAACAACTCACAGCGTAAATAAATATCTTCCTCTCCTCCCTCTAGTTCTTTTGCAAATTATCTTAAATTTGTGTCCTCTGGTTATCTCTATCACTCTATCAAAAAAAAACTCATAATTTTGAACACCTCAATTCAATCTCCTCTTAGCCATTGCTGATATAAAAGAAGAAAGGACATTTATTTCTATAGCACCTTGCACAACCTCAGGGATGTCCCGAAGCACTTTACAGCAATTAAATCATTTTAGTTTGAAATGAAGTCACTGTTGTAATTTAGGAAATATGGCAACCAATTTGCACACAGCAAGCTCCCACAAACTGTACTGTGATAATGACCAGTTTATCAGTTTTTAGTGATTGAGGGATAAGTGTTGGCCAGGGCAATAGGGAGAACTCCTCTGCTATTCTTTGAAATGTTGTCATGGGATCATTCACGTATGCAAAAGGGGCCTTGGTTAACGTCTCATATCAAAGAGTCTGACAGTGCAGCACGCCCTTAGTAATGCACTGAGGGCATCAGCCTGGTTTCTGTGCACACAAGTGTCTGAAGTGGGACTTGAGTCCACAACCTTCTGACACAGGGGTGAGTGTTACCCACTAAGTCATGGCTATGCATTGCTGTATGAAATGGGTGTAATGCTGACCTAATATGGAGGTGGTCAAGGTTCTGAAATCTGCAAATATTTTTCACAATTTTCTAATGAATGAAGCAATGAGCTAGAGACTTAGTCAAGGCACAGAGCAGTGAATTGTATAAGGCTATTTAATCTCCACGAGTATGCCAATGATAAACAAGTTACCTTTGTAGTTCCATAACTTCCTCAGCAATCATCCGACCAATTTTTCCGGCTCCGGCACGGGTCCCCCCAGGAATGCCAGGAACAGTGGTGAGCGCACGCTTTGAACTGGCTAGACAGTGCGAGAGAAGAACCAAGAATTCAAAAGCATTTGAGGTACAATATCATAGTGCTTATATTACTAGGCTAGTAATCGAAGTGTTGCTGGACCGGGAGCCAATGTAGGTCAACGAGCTCAGGAGTGATAGGTGAATAGGACTTGGTGCAAGTTAGGACATGGGCAGCAGAGTTCTGGATGGCCTCGATCTTATGGAAGATGAAAAGCCAGCCAAGTGAAGGTTGGGATGGTCTAGTCTTGTCATATTGCCCACACCTTAGGCAGATTTTCACAGCACTAAATCATCATTTTCAAACTGTTAGGGACTTGCAGTAATGAGCAGAAAAGCCTTTCCCACACCAGGGTACTGAGGCCAACTCCGGAAGACTTCAGGGGTCTGGTGAACAATTATCAAAATTTATTCAGCGCAGGCCAGGAGTGAACACTGGAACCTCCCTGCCCTGATTGACTCACTCGCTCCATTCACCAACTGAGGCATTGGGGCAGGAGTTGAACATGCAAATTCAAAGAGCCAGTACTGGTATGATGGGCCAAATGACCTCCTTCCATGCCGTAAGCTACTATTAAATTTCAAGGAACACAAAGTTATCATGTTGATACAGCATGCAATTAGGAAAGCAATTGGCGTGTTAACCTTAAGTGCAAGAGGAGTGAAGTAAAAAATAAGTAAGTCTTGCTGCAATTGTTTAGGGCTTTGGTGAGATCACCCCTAGAAAACTGTGCTCAGTTTTGGGCTCCATAATTGAAGGATAGATATATTTACATTGAAGGCAGCAAAAGTTCACTAGATTGGTTTCTGGGATGAGGGGGCTGTCCTATGATGAGAGGCTGAGTAAATTGGGCCTACAATCTCTGGAGTTTGAAAGAATGAGAAGCGATCTCATTGCAACATACAAGATTCTGAAGGGGCTTGACAGAGTAAACACAGAGATATTGTTTCCCTTGGCTGGAGAATCTAGAACATGGATCATAGTGTCAGGGTAAGGGGCCAATCATTTAGGACTAAGATGAGGAAACATTTTTTCACTCAGAGGGTTGTGAATCGTTGGAATTCTCTACCCCAGAGCGTTGTGGATTATCCAATGGTGAATATGTTCAAGACTGAGACAGAAAGATTGTTGGTCTCTCAGGGAATCAAAGGATATGGGGGGGCAAGCAGGAAAATGGAGTTGAGGCAGAAGATCAGCCATGATCGTACTGAATGGCACAGCAGGCTTGAGGAGCCTTGTGGTCTACTCCTGCTCCTATTACGTTCATACACAAAGCCAAATTTTCCCTCAAATTGATGTTCTCTATGTGTTGAAATTCTTTAATCAAAGGATGGCTCCAGACAAATTTCATTCATCCCATGAAATACTTGAGGTAAAATAGCTTCAAAAACAGCTTCTTTCCCTTGTCTAAACGTTCCAGGTGATTAAAGCAGACTAACTAGTCTGGAATAAAACCGGATGGACCACCCGGCAACATCCTAGGCACCGGAAACAACAACGGCAATCTCAGCCCTGTCGATCCTGCAAAGCCCTCCTTACTAACATCTGGGGGCTAGTGCCAAAATTGGGAGAGCTGTCTCACAGACTAGTCAAGCAACAGCCTGACATACACATCCTCACAGAATCATATCTTACAGGTAATATCCCAGACACCACCATCACCAACCCTGGGAATGTCCTGTCCCACCGACAGGACGGACCCAGCAGAGGTGGCGGCACGGTGTTATACAGTCGGGAGGGAGTTGCCCTCCCGACTCCGGACCCCATGAAGTCTCATGGCATCAGGTCGAACATGGGCAAGGAAATCTCCTGCTGATTATCACATACTGCCCTCCCTCAGCTGATGAATCAGTGCTCCTCCATGTTGAACACCACTTGGAGAAAGCACTGAGGGTGGCAAGGGCACAGAATGAAGTACCCCACCCAGAGTACAAGTTGCAACATCAAGAGTGGCTCAGTAGCATCACTACTGACTGAGCTGGCCAAGTCCTAAAGAACATAGCTGCTAGATTGGCTCTGCAGCAGGTGGCGAGGGAACCAACAAGAGGAAAAAACATAATCAATCTCATCCTCACCAACCTACCCATCGCAGATGCATGTGTGCATGACAGTATTGATAGGAGCGACCACCACACAGTCATTGTGGAGACGAAGTCCTGGCTTCACATTGAGGATACCCTCCATTGTGTTGTGAGGCACGACCACCTTGCTAAATGGGATAGATTTCGAACAGATCAAGTCTGGGCTATCAGCAGCAGCAGAATTGTACTCAAACACAATCTGTAACCTCATGGCCCGGCATACCCCCCACTCTGCCATTACCATCAAGCCAGGGGATCAACCCTGGTTCAAAGAAGAGTGCAGGAGAACATGCCAGGAGCAGCACCAGGCATACCTAAAAATGAGGTGTCAACCTTTGAAGCTATAACACAGGACTACTTGCATGTCAAACAGTATAAGCAGCAAGTGATAGACAGAGCTAATCGATTCCACAACCAATGGATCAGATCTAAGCTCTGTAGTCCTGCCACATCCAGTCGTGAATGGTGGTGGACAATTAAACAACTCACTGCAGGAGGAGGCTCCACAAATATCCCCATCCTCAATGATGGAGGAGCCCAGCACATGAGTGGAAAAGATAAGGTTGAAGCATTTGCTACAATCTTCAGCCAGTAGTGCCAAGTGAATGATCCATCTCGGCCTCCTCTGGAGGTCCCTAGCATCACAGATGCCAGTCTTCAGCCAATTCGATTCACTATACATGATATCAAGAAACAGCTGAAGGCACTGGATACTGCAAAGACTATGGGCCCTGGCAACATTCCAACAATAGTACTGAAGACTTGTGCTCCAGAACTTTCCGCGCCCCGAGCCAAGCTGTTCCAGTACAGCTACAACACTGGCATCTACCCAGCTATGTGGAAAATTACCCAGGTATGTCCTGTACACAAAAAGCAAGACAAATCCAACCTGGCCAATTACTGCACCATCAGTCTACTCTCCATAATCAGTAGTAAAGTAATGGAAGGGGTCATCAACAGTGCTGTCAAGTGGCACTTGCTTAGCAGTAACCTGCTCACTGATGCCTAGTTGGGTTCCACCAGGGTCACTCAGCTCCTGACCTCATTACAGCCTTGGTTCAAACATGGACAAAAGAGCTGAACTCCCAAGGCGAGGTGAGAGTGACTGCCCTTGATATCAAGGCCACGTTTGACCCAAGTGTGACATCAAGGAGCCCCAGCAAAACTGGAGTCAATGGGAATCAGGGGGAAAACTCTCTGCTGGTTGGAGTCATACCTAGCAGAAAGGAAGATGGTTGTGGTTGTTGGATGTCAACCATCTCATCTCCAGGACACCACTGCAGGAGTTCCTCAAGGTAGTGTCCTTGGCCCTACCATCTACAGCTGCTTCATCAATGACCTTCCTTCCATCATAAGGTCAGTTCGCTGATGATTGCACAATGTTCAGCACCATTCACGACTCCTCAGATGCTGACGCAGTCCATGTCCAAATGCAGCAAGACCTGGACAATACCAAGGTTGGGTTGACAAGTGGCAAGTAACATTCACGCCACACAAGTGTCAGGCAGTGACCATCTCCAACAAGAGAGAATCTAACCATCGCCCCTTGATGTTCAATGGCATTACCATTACTGAATCCTCCACTGAACATCCTGGGGGTTTTCATTGACCAGAAACTGAACTGGACTAGCCATATAAACACAGTGCCTACAAGAGCAGGTCAGAGGTCAGGAATCCTATGACAAGGAACTCACCTCCTGACTCCCCAAAACCTGTCCACCATCTACAAGGCACAGATTAGGAGTGTGATGGAATACTCTCCACTTGCCTGGATGAGTGCAGCCCCCACAACGCTCAAGAAGCTTGACATCATCCAGGACAAAACAGCCCGCTTGATTGGCACCATATCCACAAATATTCACTCCCTCCACCACCAATGCACAGTAGCAGCAATGTGTACCATCTACAAGATGCACTGCAGGAATTCACCAAGGCTCCTGCGACAGCACCTTCCAAACCAATGGCCCGCAACCATCTAGAAGGACAAGGGCAGCAGATACATGGGAACACCACCATCTGGAAGTTCCCCTCCAAGTCACTCACTATCCTGACTTGGGAATATATCTCCGTTCCTTCACTGTCGCTGGGTCAAAATCCTGGAACTCGCTTCCTAACATCACTGTGGGTTTACTTACACCACATGGCCTGCAGCCGTTCAAGAAGGCAGCTCACCACCGCCTTCTCAAGGCAACTAGGGATGGACAATATATGCCGGAGCCCGCATCCCGTGAATGAATTTTAAAAAATACAGAAACAAAGAACAATACAAAAGCAAAATACTGCAAATGCTGGAAATCTGAAATAATAACAAAATACTAGAAACACTCAGCTGGTCTGTAGACAGAGAAACAGAGTTAATGTTTCAGGTCTGGGACCATCCATCAGAATGGTTCTGATGCTAGATCAATTGTAATTTTAAATCGGAAGTTGATACATTTTTCATTAGCCACAGGTACTAAAGGATATGAGACAATGGCAGGCACATGGAGTTAGGTTGTAGATCAGCCATGATTTCACTGAAAGGTGGAACAGGCTCGAGGGGCTAAATAGCCTCCTCTCATCTTAAAAACAGCTGGACACACTCAGCAGGTGGGGCAGCATCTGCGGGAAGAGAGGAATCAGCTGCAAATCCCTTCTGGATGTAAAACAAAATCTCCGCACATCGATTTTTAAAAAAATCAAAACCACTGCATACCTTCTCCAGTCTGTAACACATTATCCATGTTCGGAGGGGAACCTGAGAGAGGCAGAGTGGCTGTATCCCCCCTATCCAGAGAGCTGGCGCTGAAATTATAAGACAGCAGTCAACAGTCAGTCACTTTCCTTGGAACAGAGCATCATTGAAAGGTGACAGGGCAACTTCATAAAGTGATTACACTCAGCATATGGGCTATTTGGATTTATAAATAGAGGCATTGGACATAAAAGCAAATAAACTATGTTAGAACTTTACAAATCACTGATTAAACGTCAGCTGGAATATAATGAACAATTATGGGCACCACACTTCAGGATAGATGTGAAGGCCTTAGAAGGGGGTTAGTGGTGATTCACCAAGGTGTTAACAAGAATGAGGGACTCTAGTTATGAGGAGAGTTTCAAAAAAGTTGGGCTGTTCCCCTCAGAACAGAGATGGGCAGGAGGTGACCGAATAGAGGTTCTCAAGATGATGAGTATTCTGACAGAGAAGATTTAGAGAAAAATAATTTCTTCCGGGTGAGTGAGCCAATGACCTGAGGTCAGAGGTCATAGATTTAAAACCTAGTAAAAAGTCTAGAGGAAAGATGAGGAGATTTTTTTTCCCCCCAAAGATTTGTCGGGATCTGGAAAATGCTTTGCCTGAAAAAGGCAGTGGAAGTTGATTCCATAAATAATTTTAAACGGTGTGTTAGGCAGGTACGTGAGGGTGATGAACTTATCGGGTTGCGAAGAAAAAGCGGGAATGTGGGAGTAAACACAATGGCTCTTTCAAAGACGCAGCACAGGCATGATAGACCGAATGGTTCATATGTGACATTTATGTCACCACAATAACTTGGATTTATATAGTGCCGGTAATGTCGTTAACCATCCCAAGGGAGCATAAATAGACAGAATTTGACACACGAGATATTAAGGCAGATGACCAATGTTTGGTCAAAGAGGTATGTTTTAAGGAGGATCTTCAAGAAGGAAGGAGAGTTAGAGAGGTGAACAAGTTTAGGGAGGGTATTTCAGAGCTTCGGGCAAAAACAGATGAAGGCATGGCCGCCAATGGTGGAGTGATTGAAATCTTGGATGTGCAAGCGAGCAGAATTGGAGCACAAGAGAGCTGAGGGTTGTGGGATTGGAGGAGGTTAGAGAGACCAAGGCCATGGAGGGATTTGAAAACAAAGATGAGAATTGT
The DNA here is from genome assembly GCF_964194155.1 of Cetorhinus maximus. NCBI lineage: Eukaryota > Metazoa > Chordata > Chondrichthyes > Lamniformes > Cetorhinidae > Cetorhinus > Cetorhinus maximus. Next base: position 112,706,761 of record NC_135887.1, on the reverse strand, counting down.
AAAATGAAAGTAGACTTTAAGCCAATGTGAGTCACCAAGTATGATGGAGGCAGGTGGTGGGGAGGTGAGCAGGCTATGGTGAATGACACCATAGTGCTCTGGGACTTGGTTTGAGTTAGGATTTGGGCAGCTGTGGGAGAACTTATGTTTGCGGGGTGTGGATGATGGAAGGCTGGCCAGGAGAGAGTTGGAACATTACTGTTGAAAGATGAGGATGAGATCTGCCTTTCCTCCTGCTCATTTACCACCCGATCTGTAAAAGATTCAGGGGGTATTGCTCCAGCCTCCCACCATTCACCCAACCTCCCCTCCATCCCTCCGCCAATAAAAAAACAACCACAAAAAGCAACTTACAAAACAACTGTGTTTGTTGAAACTAGATATTCAACTTCCTTGGTCCACGGATTGAGGAAACTGAACCAGTAACTACGTAGTGAGATGAAGGAGCCATCCTTTATTCTGAACTTGTAGCAGCTGGTGGTGATCTTGTCCCTACTCTGTAATACTGTAAACAGGCAAGGCACAAACAGATTGATGAGGTGAAGGCTAAATACTTTCTCCAATTTTTAACACATCCGAAGGCTGAAAACTAGACTCTCAAAGCTATTAATCGTTCCCCACTCGTCAGCAGACAAGCGTTTTATACATCTGTACCGACCTCCCTGCGCCAGTTCATTAAACAGAGGAGCACATCCATTCATTTTCAACGGTGTTTATTTACTGCCGTTATCAACAGAACTTCCCAGACTCCTTGAATAATGAGAAACAGCCACATGTCAACTGCGGCTCAGTTGGTATCACTCTTGTCGGAGTCAGAAGGTTGTGGGTTCAAATCCCACTCTAGAGACTTGAGGGCAAAAGTTTAGGCTGGCGCTCCCATTGCGGCACTGAGGGAATGCTGCACTGTTGGAGGTGCTGTCTTTTGGACGAAATGTTAAACTGAGGCCCCCCCCCCCCACCCCACCATTTGTCCTGTCAAGTGTACGTAAGCGACCCCAAGGCAGCGTGGTTGGACATAGTCTGTCCTTCATTCCAGTACAGTGTGCAACTTCATTAAAAGCCAGACAAAGAGCAGGTTGTTCTTGCCTTGTCGGTGACATTCTGCAAGATGTACTATATCATCTTGATGGAAGTATTCATAACACGAGGTCCCAAGGAGCTCCTGTGGCAAATATCCCAGAATCACCGTTGCCCTGGAAACAGAAGAATGGTGCACGATCAGTCACGCTGACAGAAATGTATCCCCACCAGTACAAAGGCAAAACATTCCTTGAACCTTACAGCACAGAAGTAACCCATTTAACTCATCACACCCCTGCTGCCTTACTGAAAGAATTATCCAGTTAGTCCCACTCCCGGGGCTCTTTCCCCACAGCCCTGCAAATTTCTCCTTTTCAGGTATATACCCAGTTTGCTTTTGAAAGTTACTATTGAATCTGCTTCCACCGCCCTTTCAGTCAGCACATTCCAAATCGCAACAACACGCTATGTAAAAAGTATTCTCATCTCCCCCTCTAACTCTTTTGCCTATTATCTGAAATCGGGTGTCGTCTGGTTACTGAATGTCCTGCCAGTGGAAGCAGGTTCTTTTGAAACTTAACAACAGGATGTGGGGCATCACTGGCAAGGTCAGCATTTATTGCCCATTCATAACCTTCGCAATACAACTGAGTGGCTGGCTAGGCCATTGCAGGGGGAAGTTAGGAGTCAACCACATTGCTGAGGATCTGGAGTCACACGTAGGCCAGGCCGGGTAAGGCCGACAGACTTCCTTCCTTACCAGATATTAGTGAACTAGATGGGTTTTAATCACAATCCAAAAGTTTTATGGTCACCATTACTGAGACTAGTTTTTTTTATTCCAGTTGTTTAATTGATCACCCCATACAGTTTCTCCTAATCTACTCCATCCAAACCCCTCCTAATTCAGGATGTTGGGTTTTAACATATTTCACACCTTTGGTCCACGAACACAAATTTCCCATCTATCGCATGTCGGGAAACGTACTCCGTTGATTTTACTCTGATCTCTCCACTGATTGGCTGCGGGACAATATGAGGGTGCAATCGCCCAATGGCGACGAGGCAGCTTAAGTTGCAGCCTTCATTGTCAGGCTCGTTGTCTTCATCCAATCCCATCTTGGTGGGTGGCCAGCTCTTCAGGTAGCCACTGCTGTGAATGGTGCAGAAACTCTTGCGATCAGCTGCAAGACATAAATAGGGTGGAAGTTTCAATGTGAAGCCTGCTTTTGTTACAGTTTGAGATGGTGCGTGGATAGTGTGCAAACATTCAACAATAACTTGCAATTATATAGCACCTCTTAAATTGTCGTTAAAAAGTCCCAAAGCTCCTCACAGGTCCGTAAATAAAAACAATATTTGACATTGGGCTACATGAGGAGATATTAGGACAGATGACCAAAGGCTTTGTCAAAGAGGTAGGCTTTCAGGTGCGTCTAAAGGGAGAGAGAGGCAAAGAGTTTTAGGGAGGAAATTCCAGAGCTAAGGGACTAGGTAGCGGAAGGTATGGCTGCCAACAGTGGGGCAACGAAAATAGGGAATGAGCAAGAGGCCAGAATTGGAGGAGTGCAGAGATCTCAGAGGGTCATAGAGCTGAGGGATGTTATGGAGATAAGGTGGGATGAAACCATAGAGGGATCTGAATGCAAGAATATTCTGTTTTCCACACCCTCAACACTATAACTTGAAGAAAGTAAATTTTACAAAAGAGTACAGTAGCACAGTGGTTATGCTGCTGGGCTTGCAATCCAGAGGCCTGGACTAATAATCAACCTCAAGTCCTAATTGTGGCACTTTTAGAATTTGAATTCAGTTTTGACAAAACTGGAACTTAAAAGCTGGCATCAGTGAGAGTGACCACGACACTGTCGGATTGTTGCTTAAAAACTCAACTGGTTCACCAAGGTCCTTTCAGGAAGGAAACCTGCCATCCTTACCTGGTCTGGACTGATATGTGATTCCAGACTCAGCAACGTGGTTGTCTCTGATGTGGCCCAGCAGAATACTCAGTTGTATCAAATTGCTATGGGTTATTAGGAAAGCCCTCAACCGTGTCTGACCCATCTCCCATCGCCTCTGCCTTCACACCTTCCTCTCCCTCCCACAGAAGAGTCATACAGACTCGAAACGTTAACTCTGTCTTCCTCTCCACAGATGCTGTCAGACCTGCTGAGTTTTTCCAGCACTTTTTGTTTTTGTTTCAGATTTCCAGCATCCGCAGTATTTTGCCTTCCGATCTTCCTGGAACAGCAATGAAGACAATACAACTAGTTTGTGTGTGTGTGTGTTTGCAGATACTGGATGAGGGCAGGGTGAGTTGTGACAGCACCCCAATGGAAGAACAATTTCTTGGTCTACAATAAGTCTTGAATGAGGTACCAGTGGGAACCCAGTTCCTATGCAACCAATCTGAGATAAAATTCCCCAGACTTGCTCCATCACTAAGACCGCCTACTTCCACCCCTGCCTTAGCTCATCTGCTGCTGAAACCCTCATCCATGCCTTTGTCAACTCCAAACTTCTGGTCGGTGTCCCACCTCACACCCTCCTTAAATTTGAGGTCACCCAAAACTCTCCTGCCCATGTCCCAGCCTTGTTTTCAAATCTCCCTATAACCTCACCCCTCCCCAAATCTGTAACCTCTTCTAGCCTTACAACTGTCACGAGTTATCTGAGCATCTCTAGTTCTGGCTTCTTGTGCATCCCTGATTTTAATCCCTTTAAGTTTGGGGGCTGTACCTTCAACTGTCTAGACCCCAAGCTCTGGAACTCCCTCCCTAAATGTCCTGCCTCCCTAGCCCTCTCTTCCCTTTGATGCTCTTGAAAACCTATCTATTTAACCAAGCATTTGGTCATCTGTCCTTATGTCTCTGTAGGTGACTCAGTCAAATTTTTGTTTAATAATTGCTCTTATGAAGCACCTTGAGGTGTTTTACTATGTTAAAGGCACTATATAAATGCAAGGTATTAAGGGGGTCCTTTCAAGAGAAGAACATAGCATAATCACCTCCTGACTCCCCAAAGCCTGTCCACCATCTACAAGGCACAAGTTAGGAGCATGAACACTCTCCACTTGCCTGGATGAGTGCAGCTCCAATAACACAAGAAGCTTGACGCCATCCAGGACAAAGCAGCCCGCTTGATTGGTACCCCATCCACAAACATTCACTCCCTCCACCACCGATGCACAGTGGCAGCAGTGTGTACCATCTACAAGATGCAAGGGGTTGCCCTTTTAGGACAGAGATGAGGAGAAGTTTTTTCTCTGAGGGTTGTGCGACTTTGGAACACTCTGCCTCAGAAGGCGGTGGAGGCGGGGTCATTGAATATTTTAAAGGTGGAGATAGATTGATTCCCTTACCAAACAAGAATCTAAGGTTATCAGTGGTAGATGGGAATGTGGAATTTGAAACACAAGCAGATCAGCCATGATCTTATTGAATAGCAGAGCAGGCTCAAGGGGCCGAATGGTCTACTCCTGTTCCCATTTCTTACATTCCTATGCAGGAACTCACCAATGTTCCTTAGATAGTACCTCCCAAGCTCACAAATACTACTATCTAGAAGGACAAGGGCAGCAAACACATGGGAACACCTCTACGTGGAAGTTCCCTCCAAGACACACACCATCCTGACTTGGAAATATATCGCCGTTCCTTCATTGTTGCTGGGTCAAAACCCTGGAACTCCCTCCCTAACAGCATTGTGGGTGTACCTACACCACATGGACTGCAGTGGTTCAAGAAGGCAGCTCATCACCATCTTCTCAAGGGCAATGAGGGATGGGCAATAAATGCTGGCCTAGCCAGTGAGGTCCACATGCCATGAATGAATAAGAAAAAAATAAATAAATAGCAATAGGCCATTCAGCCTCTCAAGCCTACTCTGCCATTCAATAAGATCACAGTTGACCTATCTCAACTGCACCTTCCTCCACTATCACAACATCCCTAGGTTCCCACTTTCAAAATATCTATCGATTTCAATCTTGAACATACTCATCAACAGAGCATCCAAAATCCCCATGAGAATCGAGAATTGCCAAGATCCATAACCCTCCAAGTGAAAAGATTTCTCCTCATCTCAGTCCTAAAATGGCTGACCCTTTATCCTGAGACTTTGTCCCCTAGTTCTAGACTCTACAACCAGGTTAATAAAAAAACCTCTCAGCCTCTACCCTTTCAAGTCCTCTAAGAAATATATGCATTTCAATGAGATCATCTCTCATTCTTCTAAGATCCAGAGAATATAGGCGAGGTCTACTCAATCTCTCCTCATAGGACAGCCCGCTCATCCCAGGAATCAGTCTAATTAGCTTTTGTTACACCTCCTCTAAGGCAAGCATGTCCTTTCTGCTTCTTAGGTAAAGAAAAGCAAAGCTGCACACAGTACTCCATGTGTGGTCTCACCATAGCTCAATATAATTGCAGCAAGACTTCCCTACTCTTATACTCAACCCCCTTGCAGTAAAGGCCAATTTACCTTCTAATTCCTTGCTGTACCTGCATGTTGATTTTCTGAAAGAAAATTGAAGCTTAAACAAAACAGGTTACGTTACCTTTCTTCTTGGAGCAGTTTGATGCAAAGTCCTTGTCCTCTAACTTGACCGAAGGCCTGTTGCATTTCATCCGACAGAAGAATGAGCGTCTTGCCCCCGAACACAATCGGGAGGGTCCTGGAGTTATATCCGTCTTAACTGGCAAACCAGCTGATTGCAGAGGACAAGGCAGGATAACAAAAGAACATAAATTGAATGTAACTTCAACCATTTAGGCTATAAGGAAAGATCTCCAGCTCACAATAACCCACAATTGTTGAAAAATTATTAAAACCAATTTACACAACAATAAAACTGCGAGGGAATATAAGAATTGAGGCACACAAAAAAAAAAGACCATCCCAGTTGACCTTCTACCTACAAAAGCAAAATACTGCGGATGCTGGAAACTGAAATAAAAACAAAAAAATGCTGGAAAAACTCAGCAGGTCTGGCAGCATCTGTGGAGAGAGAAACAGAGTTAACGTTTCAGGTCAATGACCTGTCATCAGAACTCCTTCCACCAACCTGGTAGTCCCATGTTCCACGACAATGGAGTTGTTAACTAATCAGAGTGATTAATCTTTTATCAATGAGTCTACAGCAGAGCCAGACATGTGGTGAGGAAAACCCCCATTAGTAGAGAGCTTTCAGAACTACTGGTCCGAAATCACCTGTTCCTCTCAACACACGTTATGTCTCAAATTACTCAGACTGGGTCCCAAAATGCTATTGTCTGAGAGAAATCTTTAATTGGAACGAATCAATACTCTCCATTTCCACCATCCCCCTTGGGGTCCTGTTTCATAGATTGACACTTGCTCACTGAAATATTACAGGTATTGCCCCATTTAAAGTGTGTCCTGATAGCAGTTTTTAAATTAGGGAAGTTCCCCAAATAACCCTTCCTCCATTTTCATATTAGCACAGTTACTGCATTTGCTCAGTTTTTCTTTTAAAATCACCACCTCACTTGCTGCTCCCCTCTCCCAACCCTCCCACTCGCCACTTCCCATTCCAACCCTACCGCTCACCCATTCCCTCTCCCAACCCTCCCTTCTCACCGCTTCCTTCCCCCAACTCTCCCGCTCACCGCTTCCCACTCCTGAAACCGTGTTCGCTGTCCCACTCCCTAGTTTTTGTTCGCCACCCCTCTCCCAAGCCCTCGCTGGGAGAGGGGCAGTGAGGTGGAGCATGGGAGCGGGAGAGGGGTGGATGGTGGGAAGCAGCGTGCGGGAGATTAAGAAAGGTGGTGAGTAGGAGGGTTGGGGAAGGGAAGCGGCAAGTGGGAAGCAGCAAGTTAGTAAGAGTCAGTGAGTATTATGAGGATTTTTGGGGCCATTTAGGTTCAAGGCAGCCAACAGGCTTTTAATATAAAAATTACAGGTCGGGAATGTAATCCACCCTCATTACATGTTTTCTTATGGGAAAGTGATTTTTGTTTAGCATGTTTGCGTTTAGCAGGCCGTTCTTTAGGAACGCATTAAAAGCGCTAAACAAGGGATAGCTATACTTCAACAGATTAGCTTTAAATTAATTCCCTTCAAGCACACTGTAAAATTAATTAATCTTGTTGGTGCAGATTGCTTGACACATTGACATTTCCATGGTAACAAATATTAGGCAAATGTGGAAATATTTTGATTTAATTAACCTTCTTTAGTTTGTTACTGTATATCCTGTCTTTAATGGTTGATGGCCACTGCTGTTACTATGGATGAGTAGGGTCTTACTTTTGGCATCTATAAGCCTCTCCCTCGGGGCCGTGTCGAATGAGGAGAGTTGCTCTTTGACTTTGGCAATGTCCTTCGGATGGAGGTAGTCAAACAAGCTCTGACCAATCAGATCCGTCTGCAAATCAAGCAGAGGAAAGGATCATTTAAAGAGAGACTCTCAGTCCCAAATGTTTGCATCTCTAGGGCATTCGCAAAAGTGTTCTACAATCGACTGATCACCTCTAAGTTCAGTACATTTGGCTGCAAAGGTTTTTGTGCACAGCACGATCCCACAAACAGCAATGAGACAAGACGACAGACAGACAGACAAGCAGTTTGTGGGGTTTTTTTGGGAGGTATTTGTTGAAGGAGGAATTTTGACTCAGGGCACTAGGAGAGCTCCTCCGCTTTTATTTGAATAGTGCTGTTGGATCTTCAGCTTCCACCTCAACAGACAGCAATGAGGCTTGACCTCCCATGTACACTCCCTCGGTCCTGGCCAGAGTTTTAAAGCTAGACTTGGAGAAGGCTCGAGCCCAGGAGGTGCTCAATAAGGTCCGAGTCCCACCAATTGTGTGAAGTGCGCTCGGCTGATAGTGCTCTCGCCTCTAAGTCACAAGTCCCACTCCAGGGCTGGAGCAAAAAAATCACGGCTGACACTCCAGTAATGAGGGAGTGCTACATTGTCGGAGGTGCTGTCTTTCGGATGAGGCTCCATCTGCCATTTGGGTGTATGTAAAAGATCCCATGGCATTCTTTTGAAGAAGAGCAGGGGAACCCTCCCGGGTGTCCTGGACAATATTTATCCCTCAATCAACACTACAAAAACAGATTGTCTAGTCATTATCACATAGTTGTTTATGGGAACTTGCTGTGTGCAAAATGACTGCCACATTTCCCCCCTTACATGTGAAGTGTAATCACTGTTCTCTGTCATTGACTGTAAAACGCTTTGGGACAGCTGGTTCGTGGAAAGTGCCAAGTCCGCCTTTTCTTTAATTGGGCCAAGCTCCTCTCTTTGAGCTGGCCGAATAAATGATTAATGATAAGAGGTTGAAGCTACTCTAGTGACTTAGAGTTCTTCTGTCATGTTTCCGAGTCAGACCAGAAAACTGCCAAATTCATTCCCAGTCAGCGCCAAATTAGTTGCTCTCAGAAGGGACAACAGCAGAGAATCTACAATTAGCCAGGTTATTCGTGGATTAAGTAAAGTGTAAATCAGTCAAGATTCCTCATCTCTCTGGTTGCGATCCAGTGTTAAATACCCACCGGGGTCAGAACAGGATTGGCTGAACTGTAATTCCCAGCCTTCGAAAAAAATAATTTGCATTTCTGTAGCACCTTTCATGATCTCAGGGCATCATGTAGCAATTTACAATCAATGCAGCACTTTGGAAGCATAATCACTACTGTAATGTTGGATGCGCAGCAGACAATTTGTGCACAGCAAGCTCCCACCACAAGAATGTGATAATGATCAAATAATCTGAATTTGTGATTTTGGTTGAGGGATAAATATTGACCAGGACACCAGGGAGAACACCCATGCTCTTATTCAAAATAGTAGCCGCGGAGGATAGATGGGCCCTCAGTTTAACACCTCATTGAAAAGACAGTGCAGTGCTCCCCCAGCACAGCGCTCCCCCAGTACCGACCCTCCGACAGCACAGCGCTCCCCCAGTACAGGCAGTGGGGTAAGTCAGTCTAAAGTTTGTACTAAAATGTTTGGAGCAGGACTTGAACTTGAAACCTTCTGGCTTAAATGTGAGTGGTAACAAGACAGCCAAGTTTAAATGATTAAGATTTTAATAACAAAAGACAGTTTTAAGATTGAAAAAAAGAACCCAAAGCTCAATTTTGTTTTGTAATCATCTCAAACTTTCAATAAAAGAAAATTACCCACAATCGACCCATTGAGTCTGTGTCAGCTCTTTGATAGAGTTATCCAATAGTTCTATTCCTCCTACTCTGCCCCACAGTCCTTTTTCTTTTCAAGTATTTATCTAATTCTCTTTTGAAAGTTATTATTGAATCCGCATCAACCACCCTTTCAGGCAGTGTGTACCAAATCATAAAACTGCATTTAAAAATTCTCATGTTCAGTCTGCTTCTTTTGCCAATTACCTTAAACCATGTCCCAAAATTTGAACTAAATTTTATGGTTTAAGTCACTACTGCATCTGACTTGAGACTTATTTTGCATCAACTGTAGAGAATATATTTAATGGCTATGAACATTATATCAATAGAACCACAGAACAAAACAAGGCCATTCAGCCTATTGTGCCTAAACTGATGCTAGCTCTTCAACTGGACCAGTCTAATCCTGTTTCCCTGCTCCTTCCTTACATCCTTCCTCACTGAACATAAAATTTCCATTAAATGCCAGGCTACAAACATCTCAGTATAATAAGACCATGTCAGTGGAGCTACAATGTTGAAGAGATCTGTGCCCATTGCAAGACTCAAGTCGCTTTGTGGTTGTGCAACTTTACCTGGCTGTAGTTGAGGATTTTGAAAACTGATTCAGATACAAAAAGTATCTTTCCTCTGTCGCAACCCACAACAAAAAGAAATCCATCAGCTGCCTGTGGGAACAGCAGGTTGTTTGATTACACATTCTTCAATAAAAAGGCAATACCACCATTACAATAAGTCAATAACCCCTCCAATATATATAACCAAATATTTAAAAACAGATCAACAACTGTCAAACATTTCTCACAGCTGAGTGAAGAATTCTACTAAGTATTAACTAGAACAGATTTAGAATACACAATATAGCAACAGGAGGTGGTTATAGGAGGGCTTGACCAACATTATTGAATTTTTTTGAGGAGCTTATAGAGATAGTAGATGGTGGTAATGCAAAAGATGTCATTTATCTGGATGCTCAAAAGCTCTTTGATAAGGTGTCCCATAACAGTTTAATGAATAAAGTCAGAGAATGTGGAGTCAGGAGACAAGTGACAGAATGGATTGCCAACTGGCTTCAAGACAGAATGTAGAGAGTAGGAGTAAAGGATAGTTGTTTGGAATAGCAGAAGGTAGGAAGTGGTGCTCCACAGTGTTGGGACTACTACTGTTCACAATTTACATCAATGATATGGACTTTGAAATCAAAAACACAATTTCTAACTTTGCAGATGACACTAAGTTGGGAGGAGATAGTCAATGCTGATGAGGATTGCAACAAGTTACAGGAGGACATTAATAAATTTGCAGAACGGGCAAATAATTGGCAAATGAAGTTCAACACAGAAAGATGCGAGGTAGCACATTTTGGTAGGAAGTATAAGGAGGTCACTCATTACTTGGAAGGTGCAAGTCTTGCTTGGGGAGAGGGACAAAGGGATCTCAGACCCAATTGTTAAAAGTTGCACTACAGTTTAGCAAGGCCATAAAAAACAAAGCAAACCAAGCTTTATTTCTGGAGAGACAGAATTAAAAAGTAGGGAAATTATGTTAAACCTATATCGAACCTTGGTTAGACCACAAAGAATGAAGTTTTGGTCCCCATATTATTAAAAGGACATAGAGGCACTGGGGAAGGTGCAGTGAAGATTTACAAGGATGATTTCTGAAATACATGGGCATATATGTAAGGAAAGGATGGACAGGCTAGGTCTTTTTTCTCTCAAGGAGGCTGAGGGGTGACCTAAAAGAGGTCTTTAAAATTATGAAAGCTGATGATAGCCACTTGTGGGGACAGCATAACTAGAAACCAACAATAAAGTATAGTCACCAAGAAATCCAACAGAGAATTCAGAAGAAACCTCTTTACCCAAAGATGGAATTCAGTACTACAGGGAGTGGTTGAAACCAACATTATAGATGCATTTAAGGGGAAGTATATAAGGGAGAGTCTAAGAATAAGGGTTGGCCATTTAAGACTGAGAGGAGGAGGAGGAATTTCTTCACTCAGAGGGTGGTGAATCTTTGGAATTCTCTACCCCAGAGGGCTGTCAGAGCTGTCATTGAGTATATTCAAGACAGAAATCAATTCATTTCTGGGTACTAATGACATCAAGGGATATGAGGATAGCGGGGAAAATTGGCATTGAGGTAGATGATCAGCCATGATCTAGTTGAATGGCGGAGTAGACTCGACAGGTCCACTTCTGCTCCTATTTCCTATGTTCCTAGAAGGGAGCAGGTGGTTACAATGGTTGATTTAGACGATTAAAGATGGGAAGGGGCTTGAGTACAGCATTAACGCCAGCATGGGCTGGTTGGGACGAATGGTACTTTTCTGTTCCATATATCCTATGTAATTTAGCCTCTTACAGCTGTTCCTCCTTTTTTTCTTACTTATTCAGGATGTGAGCATCTCTGGCAAGGCTGGCATTTATCACCCATCCCTAATCACCCTCAAGGAGGTTGTGGGGAGCCAACTTCTTGAACTGTGCAGTGCAGGTAGATCTACAGAGCTGTTAGGGAGGGATTTCCAGGATTTTGATCCATTGATGACAAAGTCAGGATGGTGTGCGACTTGGAGGGGAACTTGCGGGTGGGTCTTCTGCCCTTGTGCTTCTAGGTGGCAGAGGCCAGAGATTTGAAAGGTGCTGTCAAAGGAATCTTGACAAGTTTCTGCAGTGCGGCTGGTAGATGGTACACACTGCAGTCACTGCAGGCCAGTGGAGGAGTGAATGTTCAAGGTGGTGGGTGCCAATCAAGGTTCGGATCTTATCTTAAATTCCACTTCCTTGCATTTGCTCCCCTGATACCCTTGCCCAATTTATGAACTTCAGTCTCGAAAATTTCAAGAGAGTGCTACCATTGAGCCAAGGCTGTGAAAGGTCTGATTCCAATTGAAATTATAGGCAGTTTCAATTCAATTCAATTGTAAGGCTCCAAGGGTTAGATTATGAAGAGAGATTTGCCTTGTATTTCCTGGAATGTAGAAGGTTAAGGGGTGATGTGTTTGAGATGTTTAGGATTTTGTAAGGAACTGATAGGATAGATAGAAATGTTTTCCACTGGCGGTGAGTTTAGGACAAGGGAACATAACGTAAGTTAGGAAACATGTCTTCATGCAAATGGTGGTAGGAGTGTAGAACAGTAGATAAAGCAGTAGATGGTAGCTCGCTTAAAAATTTTAACTGAGATCTGAGATATCAATAGATTTTTATTGGACAAGGATTTAAAAAATATGGAACCAAGGTGGGTGGATGAAGTTGAGATACATCAGCCAAGATCTAAATGAATGTTGGCTTGAGGGGTGAATGGCCTTCCTTTGTGCCTACGCTCCTGTTTTGCGGGAAGACAGCCCTGTTTCTATCAAATCACTGCAGATCTATTTTCTCTCGCGCGGAAAGAATGATGACACTCTTGTGGCCTCTTCCTGGAAATACAAAGGCTTCTGAATGTGGCGCTGTCATTTGCCTTATGTGTGGGCAAAAACAAGTTATACCCGATCACAGGCAGCCGATTTCAGCTTGCACAGCTTGGTACTGGTGACATTGCTTCAATGCACCCAAGATGATCAAATTTTCCAGGGCTCACTGTCTTCACATTGCTGCTTATGCTGTTCAAAATCAATCAATCTGTGCTGTCAAATTAAGGACCTGTGGCATCTTTCTTCTTTCCTATGCTATCTGTCATAACCATCAAGGGTGTTTTTTTTTATATAAACGGGCAGTTAATCATAATCAGACAAAAAGGGGTACCCATTATCCATTTGCATTAATGTCAATTTCAGAGATGTCAGTCCCAGGATTTTAAGCGTCCACTTATTACGGATAGAAATAGCTGTGTTTACTCACAGGTTCATACCTTAAGGTGCACTGAATGCAAGAATAAACAGAGGTAAATAACACCTGGTTAATGTTCTTTATCTTCTGTGTACTTAACCCCTTGAATCCCCTTTAGGTGGTTATCCCATCAGAGTTTATACCAAGCACTGACTGCTTAAAGAAATATAGTTACATTTCATGTAGTCTTGCTTAGTTTATTTGTAATCTACAGCATTCTTGTTAACTAGCAGATTAATGTAATAGTGCTACATTATGTCAGCCACCGCACATAGCAGGCCAATCTCATTCGCACATCTCACTGTGATTTGATAGAATGTACAGCACAGAAACAGGCCATTCAGCCGAACTGGGCCCATTCTGGTGTTTATGCTCTACACGAGCATCCTCATCTCACCCCATCAGCAGATCCTTCTATTCCTACCGTCCCCTTAAATGTATCTATGCTATTCACCTCAACTATTCATGCTAGTAGCAAGTTCCACATTCTCATCACTCTCTGGGAAAAGTGGTGCAGACTGTACTAGTAGATCACCCATGGCATTGCACATAGATAGAGCATATTACAGATGCTGAGCTGCTAATCTGACTTGTAGCTTTAATGTTTCATATGGAGGGAAGTGATCTAAAAGCAAAGGCTCAGCGGTCAATTAGGAGCTCATTCTTGTTGTTGTTGGGATGTTTTTTCTAGACTGCTTATTGTCTTCTGTCCTTGGAAGTCAGGATTTCTTAAGGATAAAATAAAAGTAGTGAATAACTCTTTTTTTTCCATATCTCATGAGCGTCACACAAAGCACAACATCCTGGGGATCTGAACGCAATCAAAACTTTATACAGTTAGACAATAAACAGCGACCTATTTCCAAATGGAAGTTTAATTCAAGCAGCACTCCGTTTAAAAAGAAAACTATACTTACCCTGAGGATAAGATGTTTCAGCTCATCATCTGAAAGAAAAGCTGGTTTGTAGTTAGCCTCAGTGTAAGCATTAGTGGCTCCTGAAATCACAGAAATCATAAAAAACAGGTATAAAGACAGATTTTAAATCAAGATTAGATTGAAAATGTAATTCAACTTTAACTAGAATCTGGAGTTGCCATCCCCTCAACGACAATACTGGTAATGACATCCCCTCAAGCCAACATTCATTTAGATCTTGGCTGATGTATCTCAACTTCATCCACCCACCTTGGTTCCATATTTTTTAAATCCTTGTCCAATAAAAATCTATTGATATCTCAGATCTCAGTTAAAATTTTTAAGCAAGCTACCATCTACTGCTTTATCTACTGTTCTACACTCCTACCACCATTTGCATGAAGACATGTTTCCTAACTTACGTTATGTTCCCTTGTCCTAAACTCACCACCAGTGGGAAACATTTCTATCTATCCTATCAGTTCCTTACAAAATCCTAAACATCTCAAACACATCACCCCTTAACCTTCTATATTCCAGGAAATACAAGGCAAATCTCTCTTCATAATCTAACCCTTGGAGCCTTACAATTGAATTGAATTGAAACTGCCTATAATTTCAATTGGAATCAGACCTTTCACAGCTGAAGTTGCTTCAGAAAGGAAAAGTGCTAGACGATTCTAATCGCCACTTGTATGAAAATTGGCTTTAAGATAGAATCTTCTGAAGTTTATTAGCATGACTTATATGGCCCATAATGTCTCCAGATTCTCGTTTAGAAAATTGAAGTTGGGAACATGATATCTAACCATAATAACATAAAATTCTGCTGAATGCAAGGATATTCATTTTTATTATTGTATCAATTCAATTATTCAATAAATAACTAATACTTGGTGACACAGTCCATTACTAATTTGAGACATGACATGTGGTGAGTACAACATGCTTGGGGGAGTGGAAACAGGTGATTTGGACCTCTGGTTCCCAAAGCTCTCCACCATTGAGAGCTTTCTTCACCTCATGTCGCGGTCTGTTGTAGACTGAACTTTTTTCTTCATTCATTCTCAGGATGTGGGTGTCTTTAGTAAGGTCAGCACTGATTGCCCATCCCTAATTGCTCTTGGCAAGGTTGTGGTGAGTACAACTGAGTGGCTTGTTCGGCCTTTTCAGAGGCTAATGCACATAGGCCTAGATGGGGTAAGGACAGCAGATTACCTTCCCTAAAGGGCATTAGTGAACCAGGTGGGTTTTACAATAATCTGTTACTTTAATTGTCACCATTGCTGAGGCTAGCTTTTTAATTCCACATTTATTTATTTAACTGAATTTAAATTCCTCAGCTGCCATGGTGGGATTGGAACTCATGTTTCTGGAGCATTAGTCCAGGTATCTGGATTTCCAGTTCAGTGACATAGCCACTACGTTATCTTACCCGACTGCTATGATTAGTCAACAATTCCATTATCATTGCATTGTGACTGCCAGGCTGGCAGGTGAACCAGATGGACCTGGGTCTTCATCATCTACCAGTTCAAATGTTCCCTGAACATTGCATGGAAATAAGAAGGCGGTGCCAGAGGGGAAATGTCACCGGATGAGTGATGAAGAAGCCCAGGCTAATGTTCTGGGACACAGATTCAAATCCCACCATGGCAGCTGGTCGAATTAAAAGTTAGTCTCACGAATAGTGACCTTGAAACCACTGTTGATTATTGCAAGAACCCATCTGGTTCACTAATGTCTTTTAAGGAAGGAAATCTGCCATCTTTACCTGGTCTGGACTACATGTAACTCCAGGTCTACAGCAATGCGGTTGACTCTTAAATGCCCTCTGAAATGGCCTAGCAAGCCACTCAGCTGTATCAAACCGCCATGAAGCCAAATAAAAATGAAACCGGACAGACCACCAGCATCGACCTAGGTACTGGTAACGACAACGGCAAACCCAACCCTGTCGACCTTGCAAAGTTCTCCTTACTAACATATGGGGGCTTGTGCCAGAATTTGAAGAGCTGTCCCACAGACTAGTCAAGCAACAGCCTGACACAGACATACTCATGGAATCATACCTGACAGACAATGCCCCAGACACCACCATCACCATCCCTGGGTATGTCATGTCCCATCGGCAGGACAAATCCACCTGAGGTGGCAGCACAGTTGGGAGCGAGTTGCCCTTCGAAGTCTTCAGCATCAACTCTGGACCCCATGACATCTCATGGCATCTGATCTCAAACATGGGCGAGAAAACCCCCTGCTGGTTATAACCTAACACCACCGCCCCCCCCCCACCCCCCAACCTCAGCTGGTGAATCAGTGCCCCTCCATGTTGAACACCAAGTGGAAGAAGCACTCAGGGCAACAAGGGCACAGAACGTACTCTGGGTAGGGGACTTCAATGACCATCACCAAGAGTGGTTCTGTAGCACCACTACAAACTGAGCTGGCTGATTCTTAAAGGACATAGCTGCTAGACTGGGTCTGCAGCATGTCGTGAGAGAACCAGCAAGAGGGAAAATCCTACTTGAACTCATTCTCACTAATCTACCTGTTGCAGATGCATCTGTCCATGATGCTATTGGTAAGAATGATCACTGCACAGTCCTTGAATAGACAAAGTCTCATCTTCGCATTGAGGATGCTCTCCATCGTGTTGTGCGGAACTACTACTGTGCTAAATGGGATAGATTTCAAACAGATCTAGCAACTTAAAACTGGGCATCTATGAGGTGCTGTGGGCCATCATCAGCAGTAAAATTGTATACAACCACAATCTGTAGCCTCATGGCCCAGCATATTCCCCCCCTACCATTATCTACCACCCAGAGTACATTTTGACTCTTGCCACCCTCAGAGATTCTTCCTATTGGTGTTCAACATGGAGGAGCACTGATTCACCAGCTGAGGGAGCGGGGTATATGGTAACCAGAAGGTGGTTTTCACGCCCATGTTTGTCCAGATGCCATGAGACTTCATGGGATCCGGAGTTGATGCTGAGGATTTTGAGGGAAACCCTCTCCCAACTGTATACCACTTGAAGAGTCATACGGACTCGTAACGTTAACTCTGTCTTTCTCTCCACAGGTGCTGTTAGACCTACCTAAAAATGAGATGTCAACCTGATGAAATGACAACACAGGACTACTTGCATGCCAAACAGCAGAGACAGCATGTGATAGACGGAGCTAAGAGATCCCACAACCAGCAGATCAAATCTAAGCTGTGCAGTCCTGCCACATCCAGTTGTGAATGGTGGTGGACCATTAAAAAAGTAACCGGAGGAGGAGGCTCCACAAATATCCCAATCCTCAGTGATGTGGGAGCCCACACATCAGTGCAAAAGACAAGGCTGAAGGATTTGCAACCATCTTTAGCCAGAAATGTCAAGTGGATGATCCATCTCGGCCTCCTCCTGACATCACCAGCATCACAGATGCCAGTCTTCAGCTAATTTGATTCACTCCGCATGATATTAAGAAAACGCTGAAGGCACTGGATACTGCAAAGGCTATGAGCCCTGACAATATTCTGGCAATAGTACTGAAGACTTGAGCTGCAGAACCAAAAACTGATAAGTGGCAAATTACATTTGTGCCACACAAGTGACAGTCAATGACCATCTCCAATAACAGAGAATCCAACCATCTTCCCTGAACATTCAATGGCATTACCATCGCTGAATCCACCACTATCTTCATCCTGGGGGTCATCATTGATCAGAAACTGAACTGGACCAGCCATATAAATACCATGGCTACAGGAGCAGTTCAGAGGCTGTGAATTCTGCGAACAGTAACTAACCTCCTTACTCCCTAAAGCCTGTCCATCATCTACAAGGCACAAGTCAGGAGTGTGATGGAATACTCTCCATTCACCTTGACGAGTGCAGCTCCAACAACACTCAAGAAGCTTGACACTATCCAGGTCAAAGCTGCCAGCTTGACTGGTACCCTATCCACCATCTTAAATATTCACCCCTACCACCACCCACGCACAGTGGCACTGCATCTCCAAGGTGCACTGCAGCAACTCACCAAGGTTCCTTCAACTGTACCTCCCAAACCCACGGCCTCTACCACTTAGAAGGACAAGGGCAGCAGAAGCATGGGAACGCTACCACCTGAAAGTTCCCCTCCAAGCCACACACCATCCTGACTTGAATCTATATTGCCATTCCTTCACTGTCACTGGGTCAAAATCTTGGAACTCCCTTTCTAATAGCACTGTGGGTGTACCCACAATTTTAATTCCATGGACTGCAGTGGTTCAAGAAGGCAGCTCACCACCACCTTCTCAAGCGCAATTAGGGATGGGCAATAAATGCTGGCCTAGCCAGTGGCCCCCACATCCCGTGAAAGAGGAAAAAAAAACATAATGCAATTTCAACATGGGGAGATCTACATAAAATCAAACAAGCCCATGTAGGTCTGAGGGATTTGGCTGTCAGAAAATATTCACTAAATCTGTCAGCTGCTAACTCCTCACCTCGTAGGGTCTTCATATGCTGTACGGCCATCCTCAGCACAGTGAGTTTGTCCAGTTTCCGTGACATGGCATTGCATGTTGGCACCATTGACGCCAACTCATCAATAAAACTGTTCATCTTATCCCGGCGCCGCTTTTCAATCTGGCTATGAGCCTCTCTGAAAAATGAAAAATAGAACGCAATCTCTCTCCTGGATTCAGTTCAACAGACAGTCGCATTGCAAAAATGACATTATTTGGTTGAACTTTAACTGCTATTTTACAGAATTGGGATTTAATCCTTTTAAAATAATTTTGTCAGGATATGAACATCACTGGAAAGGGCAGCATTCACTGTCCATCTCCAGCTGCCCTGAGAAAGTGTGCGTGAGCCTTCTCATTGAACCCCTGCAATGCCCATGGTGATGGTAATTGCCTTACATTTGGATCCTCTGGGTAATGGCCGTCCTGTCAGTGGAAACAGCTCCTCCCCATTTATTCTGTCAAAACTACTTCATGATTTTGGGAACCTCCATTACAATCTCCCGTTATTCTTCCCAGGTGTCAAGAGAACAATCCCTAGTAAGGATCCTGAGCTTTAGGAATACAGTATAAAGGACGGAGGATTACCTGGCATTTTTCACTCGCCCGTGTTGGTCTGTACATTCCATCCTAGATAAGGAGACATATAAAGACATCATAAAACTAAAATGTTCACAGAAAACTTCAATGGACTGAAAGGCTCCAGCTGTGCGAAAGGATTGAAATCGGGTGTTTAGAATTATAAGATCGAATTAATTTACATTATTCAAATGATTGATTGCCCTGGTCTAAATTAAACCTTCTCCTTTAGATTAAAGCTGCGCTTAAAAAAAATTTCATGCAAGACCGAAAAACAGGAGCTTGTGTTTCTGGATGAGTTGACGATGAGGTTGTGGAAGATCGTAAATTCTGCATTGGAGCTTCACAGGCAGGAGGTGGGTTATATATCTTCAGTGAGTGACCTTTAGCTGGCTTGTTAGAAACCAGGAGGCATTTACAGACAACACAGGAGTATCCAAGGTCACCTGTCTAAGCACTCAACTACAGCAACTCAGGAGTAAAAACTGAAAGTTAAAATGATAGGGCATTAATTTCTATTCCCACACAAGGAAGACACATTATAGACTCTTACACCGTATCTGTGTCAACTCTTTGGTGGACCTAACCAATTAGGTGCACTCCTCTCCTTTTTCCCCAGAACCCTGCAAATTTTCCTCTTCAACTATTCATTTAATTCCTGTTTGAAAGTTACTATTGAATCTGCTTCCATCAGCCTTTCAGGCTGCAGATTCCAAATGACAACAATTCATTGGAAAAAACCCTCATCAATACACTGGTTCTTTTACTAATTATCTTTTTTTTTAAAAAAAGGTGCAAACAACAGCCGCAATAACTTGCATTTATAGAGTGCTTATAACGTAATAAAACATCCCACTGCCCTTCACAGGAGCGTAATGAGATAAAATTTGACATTGAGCTACATAAGGAGATATTAGGTCAGGTGACCAAAAGTTTGGTCAAAGAGCTAGGTTTTTAAGAACTTGTTAGAGGAGAGAGGTCAAGACGCTTAGGGGGGAAATTCCCAAGCTTAGCGCCTAAATATTAGAATGACACAAGAATAACAGCTGAATTATTTATCCATAAGCACACCCACAGATAAATTCTCAAGTTGGTAAGGCTGAACTCAATGGGCAATCTTAATTCCATGGCCCCCTCCCTATCTTTTTAACCTCCTCCAGCCCTACAATCCTACAAGATCCATGCATTCCTCCAATTTTGGCCTCTTGAGCATCTACAACTTCTGTTGCTCCATCATTGGCAGCTGTGCCTTCAGCTGCTTGTGTCTGAAGTTCTGGAATTCCCTCCTTAAACTGTTGCTTATGTGGCTCAGTGTCAAATTTTGCTTGGTAATGATTTCTGTGAAGCTACTCGAGACATTTTTATTAAACGTGCTATATAAATACAAGTGGCTTTTGTAATGCTAACTGTAACAGCACCTGCCATTATCCTTCCTTGCTCCAGAGGTAACGCTGTAACTTCCCTCTGTCTACAACAGAGAGCAGAAATTGCCAGGTCTACTTTTGCCTTCATTGTCCAGGAGGCAACATAGCGAAATAGATTGATCGCCTGTCTAGTTATAGAACCTGTCTGATTCCAATTCCATGCACCCCACTATCTTACTTGAACTAATCATGAGCAAAACTGGAAAGATTCACTTGTTATTTACGAAAAGTCTTGTGAATGGTGACCAATTTCTGCAAATGTCATACTTACTTCCTGCTTTTGTTACCTCCAGATTCGACTGTTCCATTGCTCTCCTAGATGGTCTTTCATCTTCCACACTCCCTAAGCCTGAGTTCATCCTAAATTGTTCAACAATCACCCCAACCCCATTCCCGCTTGTCTCCCGGTCCAACAATGCTTCAAATTTAATGTTTTCCTCCTCATGTTCAAATCCCTCCTTGGCCTTTCCCCTCTCTATCTCTGTAACCTCCTCTACCTTACAATCCTCCGAGATCTCTACAATCTTCCAATTCTGACATCTTGCACATCCCCAATTTCATTGTCCCACCACTGATGACCATGGCTTCATCAATTGCCTGAGCCCTCAGTTCTGCAATTCCTTCACTGAACCTTTCTGTCTCTCTTTTTTCCTCCTTTAAGACGCTCCATAAAACCTAACTCTTTGATTAAGAGTTCGACCACCTGTCGCAATATATCCCTTTTGGGCCTGTAGTCAATTTTTGACTGATTTACACTCCTTGAAGTACCTTGTAGCATTTTACTATGTTAAAGGTGCTATATAAACGCCAGTTGTCAGTGTAACTAGCCGGTGACTAGTGGAGTTCCGCAGGGGTCAGTGTTGGGACCACAATTTTTCACTTTATACATTAATGATCTAGATGAAGGAACTGAGGGTATCCTGGCTAAGTTTGCAGATGATACAAAGATAGGTGGAGGGACAGGCAGTATTGAGGAGGCGGGGAGGCTGCAGAAGGATTTGGACAGGTTAGGAGAATGGGCAAAGAAGTGGCAGATGGAATACAATGTGGGGAAGTGTGAGGTCATGCACTTTGGTAGGAAGAATAGAGGCATAGACTATTTTCTAAATGGGGAAAGAATTCAGAAATCTGGAGTGCAAAGGGATTGGGAGTCCTAGTCCAGGATTCTCTTAAGGTTAACTTGCAGGTTGAGTCGGTAGTTAGGAAGGCAAATGCAATGTTGGCATTTATTTCAAGAGGACTAGAATATAAAAGCAGGGATGTGCTGCTGAGGCTTTATAAGGCTCCGGTCAGACCACATTTAGGATATTGTGAGCAATTTTGGGCCCCGTATCTCAGGAAGGATGTTCTGGCCCTGGAGAGGGTCCAGAGGAGGTTCACGAGAACGATCCCAGGAATGAAAGGCTTAACATATGAGGAATGTTTGAGGACTCTGGGTCTATACTCGATGGAGTTTAGAAGAATGAGGGGGGATCTGATTGAAACTTACAGAATACTGAAAGGCCTGGATAGAGTGGACGTGGGGAAGATGTTTCCATTAGTAGGAGAGACTAGGACCCGAGGGCACAGCCTCACAGTAAAGGGAAGACCTTTTAGAACAGAGATGAGGAGAAACATCTTTAGCCAGAGAGTGGTGAATCTATGGAATTCATTGCTACAGAAGGCTGTGGAGGCCAGGTCATTGAGTGTATTTAAGACCGAGATAGATAGGTTTTTGATTGGTAAGGGGATCAAAGGTTACGGGGAGAAGGCGGGAGAATGGGGTTGAGAAACTTATCAGCCACGATTGAATGGCGGAGCAGACTTGATGGGCCGAATGGCCTAATTTCTGCTCCTATGTCTTATGGTCTTATTTTACAGTTCACACAAATTTGTCGATAAGATCCCCATGTTATTAAACAGAGCATGCTCCAAATCACAATAAGCATTGCCATAACTAGCCATCTGCTATTAACAAGAGAAACTTTTAAAGTTGACCAGAGATAAAACAATAAATTGTTCTGAAGCATTTATTTTTTTAAACTAAAAATGGAAACTATTTGATCGTACCTGCTGTGTTGGTCCTCTTTGTCAGTGTCCATCCCATCTCTGAAAGTAACACAAACAAACAAACAAGCACTATAAGGCTTTCCTCTGTTCTAGACTGTGAATCATGAGCTACAGAATGACTGATTCGGCTAATCCAGCCTTTCAAATTTCAGTGTAACATGGACCCATGTACACCATCTAAATCAGACAGTTCATTGTATACTTGCAAAGTTTAGACAGGGAAGAGGCAGAGAGAGAGAGAGAGAGAGAGAGGCAGAGAGAGAGAGAGAGACAGAGACAGAGACAGAGACAGAGAGAGAGACAGAGAGAGAGACAGAGAGAGAGACAGAGAGAGAGAGAGAGACAGAGAGAGAGAGAGAGACAGAGAGAGAGGCAGAGACAGAGAGAGAGGCAGAGACAGAGAGAGAGGCAGAGACAGAGAGAGAGGCAGAGACAGAGAGAGAGGCAGAGACAGAGAGAGAGGCAGAGACAGAGAGAGAGGCAGAGACAGAGAGAGAGGCAGAGACAGAGAGAGAGGCAGAGACAGAGAGAGAGGCAGAGACAGAGAGAGAGGCAGAGACAGAGAGAGAGGCAGAGGCAGAGAGAGAGGCAGAGGCAGAGGCAGAGGCAGAGGCAGAGGCAGAGGCAGAGGCAGAGGGAGGGGCAGGGGCAGGGACAGGGGCAGGGACAGGGGCAGGGACAGGGACAGGGACAGGGGCAGGGACAGGGACAGGGGCAGGGGCAGGGGCAGGGGCAGGGACAGGGGCAGGGACAGGGACAGGGGCAGGGGCAGGGGCAGGGGCAGGGGCAGGGGCAGGGGCAGGGACAGGGACAGGGACAGGGACAGGGACAGGGACAGGGACAGGGACAGGGACAGGGACAGGGACAGGGGCACGCAGAGGGGCACGCAGAGGGGCACGCAGAGGGGCACGCAGAGGGGCACGCAGAGGGGCACGCAGAGGGGCACGCAGAGAGACACGCAGAGAGACACGCAGAGAGACACGCAGAGAGACACACAGAGAGACACACAGAGAGACACACAGAGAGACACACAGAGAGACAACAGGTGAGCGCAAGCAGGTCCAGGGTGATGGCACGAGGGCGAGCGGGCAAGGTAGTGAGGGGGGTGGGGGGGGGGGGGGGGCGGGGGGTGGGGGAAGAGAGTAGGGGCACGGGTAAGCAAGGGCACATGGACAAATGCGCACGGACAAGGGTGAGGGAAAGCAGGCACGAGAGATGGTGCACAAGCAAAGCTGGACTGGTTTGATGGGGTGAGGGTGTGGGCACGGGAGTGTGTGTGGGTGAGGGTGAGGGCAAGGGCGCACGGAGTTTTATCAAGCAGGAATAACACAATGACCAGAAAATGAGCTTCAGCTCAGTGCTTGCTGGGTCCATATAGCAGAAACAGTTTACTAGTGGCATTTAATCAAGACGCTACGCTTTAAAGCTGGTGTCCATGATAGGCACGATTTTTAAATCCCTGCACTCAGATTTCTCAACCCATGTCCACACTTTAATAACCAGTTGATAAATGATTACCTTTTCCTACATTACAACAGTGACAACACTTCAAATGCACTTCATTGGCTGTAAAGTGCTTTGAGACATCTTGAGGTCTTGAAAGGTGCTATATAAATGTATGTCCTATTCATTTATAAAAAGATATGAAGTTAACACAGTGCAATGGATCATTTCATGAACTATGATTTGTTAAGGAGTCTACCTTAAAGGACCAAATTTCACAGTGACTACATTTTATGTATTTGTCAATAATTCATTGAGAGTTTAAATTCCACCATGCCAGTGAGAGAACTTGAATTCAGTTTAAAAAAAAATCTTAAAATGAAAAGCTATGATCATTAAAATGATGACCATGAATCGGTTGGATTGATGTAAAAAACCTAATTAACGTCCTTTGTTGAAGCTAACCTCCCCTTACCTTATCTAAGTCTATATATGCCTTGAGACCCACACCCAACTCTCAACTGCTTTTGAAATGACCTAGCAAGTCACTCAGTTGCATCAAGCCTTCACATAAAAAAGGCCCATCACTATCTTCGTAGGGCGACTAGAGAGCAGGTAATAAACAACAGTGACACCCACATCCTGAGAATTTACAACAGAAGAAACACTTCCAAACGCGAAGATACACAATTACAATTGATTGTGGAGTGCCCTGACTGGCTGAGCTCCAGATCACAGAATGCCAATTCCCAGCCATCGACAATACTCAGGTTTGACACAATTGAGTGACTCACCTGCGTTAAGGTGACTCTACTCTGGGTGCCATTTAATGGTCATTTAAAACAATTCATTACAACTACCCTGTCACTCTCCTCCAAACCCCCACCACACATACACTTCTAGAAACTAAACTTTTACTTTTTCCATACTTACTCAAACGAAAAGTCATCAAGTCTGAAAAAAAATAAGGACAATAATTGTTTTACTTCAATGAAAAATAAATTTATATTGGTTTAAAAATGCTAGATATTAGGTAGTTACCTATTGGTCAGTACCATCTAAACCCATTTCATACCAAATCTGAGTCATTTCAGGGCAACAGTCCCTGTGTAACTACCTTTCCCACGCAGTTCATAATTCCATTAAGAAACCAATTAAACTGGGCTGCTAAGGGACAAAGTACGGATTCTCTACAGTTTCCAGGAATTAATTGCCAGGACATAGCTGTGCTCAAACACTGAAAATTTGTGGCCAGGGGAAGAGGAGGGGCTAAAATTTTATAATTTTTTCACATTTTCTTACACTTGCTCTGTTGATTATTTGAAGTAATATTGGGGATGTTAAAGGGACACCTGGATGAATCTTGAGTGCCAGTCAAACATTTGAGTAATAGAGAACAGGCTTTCTTTCTATTTGGCTTTAGAAAGGCAGGGTTCCGAGAGGTTGGTCACAACGACCTGTCCAATGGCGAGAGTGTGGGGGTGGGGCAGTTGGCGACAGGAAGTCATGTGATGAAACCTCCAGGACCACATCCAACCAGAGTTGGCAATCCTTGGCACAATAAGAGCTAAATTACACTCCCTTGCTTCCCTGTTCAGCAGATGGTGACTATGCCTGCACATGTCCCAATACAAACAGCAGAGTCCCAGGCATCTGGGACAGAGTGATACAGGCAAGATATTCAACACATAGTGCTTTCTTCCTGGTATTCTGTACAGATCTTTAGGAGTAATACATTGGTGCAAAACTTAACAACTCTTGTGCTTCTGTGGCTCTGCGTTTAGAGCCTAGAAGCATCAGGAACCTGATGAATAGAATTCAGCCCCTCAGGCCTGTTCCACTATTCAATTAGATCATGGCTGATTCGTACTTCAATTCCATATCGCTCAACAGCTGTAGCTAACAAAAATCTATCCTTTTCAATCTTGAAAGCTCCAATTGAACCCCATCATCCACAGACTTTTAGGGGAGAGTTTCATATTTCCACCAGTGGGTGTGTGAAGAAGTGCTTCTTCACATCACCCCTGACCAGCACAGCCCTAATTTTAAGATTGTGCCTCCTTGTTCTGGATTCCTCCACCAGGGAAAACAGTTTCTCTGTGACTACCCTTTAACATTTTAACCACTTCAATCAGATCACCTCAATCTTCTATACTCTAAGGAATACAAGCTAAGTTACACAACCTTAAGTAATTTAACCCTTTAGCCCCAGTATGATTCTCCTGAATCTGCATGGCACTCACTCCAATGCCAATGTAGCCTTCCTGAGGTGCAGTGCCTAAAACTGAATGCAGTATTCCAGATGGGGTCTGACCAACACTATGGATCATAAATGAACCTTAAACTTCCTCCCCTTTTGTAATCCAGCCCCCTCAAGATAGAGGCCAACACTGCATTTGCCTTTCCAATGTTTTTTTTTTCTGTATTTGCTTACCAGCTTTTAATGATTTGAGATCCCAAGCCAATTTATTTTTCTCAGATCCAAAAGAAATTACCTCAAATTTGCTCACTTTGAACTCCATCTGCCATAGTTTTGGATACCCACCCTATGTCCCTTTGTGACTTGCTGCACCCATCAGTACTATTTACTGTCGTGCCAAACATCTGCATGTCGCTATTCCTTCATCCAAGTATTTAAAGATACAAAAACAACACCGACCATGCTTCTGATAAAGTACTTCATTGACTGTGAAACACGGATGGAACATCATACGGACACAAAAGGTGCAAACTCTTCTTTTACTCTGGTCGCATCAAAACCAGGTGCAAGGACAAAAAAAAATTGACCTCCAAACTATATAATGCATGAATTATCAACATTAGTAATTAGCACATTGTGCATATCTGAGCTTCAATTTTGAAATCTAACTATCAAAATTAATTATTCTGGCAGCAGAATCTTGCAGTTTTCATCCTCAAAACAATGCAAGCTACATTTTTAAATAAGCAGCATGGTCTGCTGTGACATTGTCCATGGGTAAACTGATGTCTGGACTAAGTTGTGATACCCACTTTCTAACAGGCGACTGCTCAAGCACTTAGCGGACTCAGGGGATCACAGAATCACAGAATTGTTAGATTGCAGAAGGAAGCCATTCGGCCCATCATGTCTGCACCTGCTCTCCAAATGAGAAATTCATTTAGTGTCAATCTCCCACCTTATACCCGTAACCCAGCACACTCTTAAATAGCAGCTTCTTAGTTGCTTTGACATTGTTCAAAAACATCCCAACAACTTCACAATAATTTGGTTGCTCCTTAATTGAATGTCATTGAAGAACCTAATTAAATGTTACTGCATGGGAACACCGCCACCTGCAAGCTCCCCTCCAAGCCACACACCATCCTGACTTGGAACCATATCACCGTTCCTTCACTGTCGCTGGGTCAAAATCCGGGAATGCCCTGCCTAACAGCACTGTGGGTGTACCTACACCACACGGACTGCAGCAGTTCAAGGTGGCAGCTCACCACCACCTTCTCAAGGGCAATTAGGGAATGGCAATAAAAATGCTGGCCAAGCCAGCAACACCCACATCCCATGAAAGAGTAGAAAAATTGTACCTCAGTGTCATGAAGCTATTAATGTATATAATATTATTGAAAAATATTTTTCTTTTAAAATATAGAGGTTTAGTCTGTGGATGTGTCTTAATTGGTTTAAAGCCAGCTAGTCTGGGTGTGTTGATGTGTACTAATTTTGATATGTGGGAGAGATAGAGTGTAGCTGCATTTTTTGAATAGAGCATTCAAGAGGTGGGGTGAAAACTGACACCTATCTAGCAGATACCAAGCAATATGTTTATATTACTAATAAAATTGGTACTACGAAAGGGGTTTTATTGTTAGAAGAGGATGGTGATACAATGGGAATTTACATTCAATGGGTGGTGGTAGGTATAACTTCAGCAGTTTTTGGGTGTGCAGAGCAGAGGCAATGTAGGCCTGTAAGCCTACCTCTGTGTCTGCAAGGAACCAAAGTGAAAAGAACCTCATTCTGAATTCGTAAGGTGAAAATGCTTTGCCTGGTGTTTGGTTAAGTCTATGGATTACTGTTACCTTAATGAAGATTAGTTTGGGAATTTGTTAAAAGTTATGATAGTAGTAACTTGTAGCCATATATTTTAACCTGTGTAAATTAATAAAATGTTTCATTTAGTTTAATGAAAAACCTCAAGGTAGTCTGATTCCTGAATTTAGAGTCACATCTCAAACATAACACTTAAAATTATAGGTTATGACAGTTGTTTAAAATTTCCCTCTGGGATTTTTAAATAACTCAGCTTTACTAACTGCATCAGTCTTACCACTCAGACTATTCTCTGGAAGAGACATAAAGGAAAAAAAATTGAGAATATTTAGCGCCTTTCACAACCTCAGGACACCCCAAAGTACATTACAACCAATGAAGTACTTTTTTAAGTGTAGCCGCTGTTGTAATGTAGGAGACACAGCAGCCAATTTGCACACAGCAAGCTCCCAAAATAATGAGGCAAATAATCAGATTTTCTTTTTTTCGTGATGCTAACCGAGGATGTATATTGGTCAGGACACCAGGGAGAACTCTCCTGCACTTCTTCAAAGTAACACCATGGGGCTTTTTACACCCATGAGGACACTCAGGGCTGCAGTTTAACATCTCAACCGAAAGACAGCACCTCTGACGCTGCCAGTGCTCCCACAGCACTGGCAAGGGGAGTGCCAGCTTGGAGACGTGCTCAGGTTTCTGGAGCGGGATGTGACTCACTGAATAGTCAAACTAAACAAACTAAAACCTGCAACTGTTTTATGTTCACATTAGTCTAGATCCCCCCAGCCTCTCTGCCCCACACAGTCTACCCACCACCCCTCCCCTATCCCAACGCTCTGCCCCTACCACCCTGTCTGTCCCATCTCAAAAGGTGAATAAAGACAAACTGAGAAATGGAGACAGTCAAATATATTCCAGGACAAAGAACAAAATAAAGAATGAAGTTCTTTTCAAAAATTTGTTGAAGGAGAGTTGCTGAGCTGAAGACAGAATCATCACTGTTTAAACTTACTGATAATCTGTGGAACTTCCTTTGCGTTTCCGGTTAAAGTCCATGCCTGCTGTGCCCAAGGAGCTCAATATCAATCCACTTGGATCAGTCGAGGTAAAATCATTTATTGTTGAAGATATGTCCATATTTTGGTCTGCCATTGGACAATCTGGAACATTTCCAAGTACAAAATTATAATTAAGTCAACTGCCCACCTTATTGTTGTGCATTTCCCACCAATTCTTTCCCATATTATGCACCCCCAAAAAAAGAATCAAGTTGAGCAAGTGATCTCTTTTCAGGCAACTCCAAGTGTGGATGAGGGAAGTTCAAGAGTGACTTAACCTTACATCTTTCAGTTCCTAACGTCTTGGATAGTCCCTAGACATCACCTTATCACAACGCCTTGAAGCTAACTATTTGCATTATGCGAGGAGTCATGTGGGCAAAACCCATGCCCTGCCACTCCGGGTCTCGAGTGCATAATCCAGGCCGACATTTTCATGAAGTACTGAGGGAGTGCAGCGTTGTTTGTGGTGCTGTCCCTTGGATGAGACATTAAGCCAAACCCACATAAACTGTGGCACGATGGGCCAAATGACATCCATTGCTGCATGTACAGAGAAACAAAGCTAACCATTTAGTCAATCTGCGTAAAACTGTTGCCTCAGCTACTTGAGAAAATAAGAATCACCTTGGGGAAAGGGTGGAAATTCAGCAATAATTAGGAGGGAAAATTACTAATATCTGACTGTTCACATTCTGCCAGAGGTTAATGACAGTTTAAAGAACTGAAGTATTTTGCTATGGATGAGTGGAGTGAGTTTAGGGGCATACTATAAATCAAGCTACGCAGATACCTTCGACAGCACCTCCCAAAACGACAACCTCTACCTCCTAGAAGGACAAGACCAACAGACGCATGGGAACACCACCACCTGGAGATCTCCCTCCAAGTCACACACCATCCTGACTTGGAACTGTGTCGCTGTTCCTTCACTGTCACTAGGTCAAAATCCTGGAACCCCCTTCCTAACAGCACTCTAGGTGTGCCTACACTGCACGGACTACAGCAATTCAAGACACCCCATCACCGTTAAGGGGAAACTAGGGATGGGCAATAAATGCTGGCCTTGCCAGCAACTCTCACATTCCGAGAATTAATCATTAAAAAATGATTAAACACCATACATTTCCACCTTCCACAGATATATTGTGTTATGGTTCAAATTGAAATCGAAGTACCGTGACCAAACACCTAGACTTATGCCATCCTCATATATTTCAGGAGAGCCTTACCTTCTAAATGAATACTGTAATAACAATGTCTAT
This sequence comes from Cetorhinus maximus, assembly GCF_964194155.1. NCBI lineage: Eukaryota > Metazoa > Chordata > Chondrichthyes > Lamniformes > Cetorhinidae > Cetorhinus > Cetorhinus maximus. The sequence goes on along the minus strand of NC_135887.1, from coordinate 112,676,462 downwards.
TAAAAGTTCTTGCTTAAACTGTCAACACTCAAAAATAGAACATGGTTCCCCAACAGTACACAAAGAGCCAGGGAGCTTTATGAGAAAATAAAAATTAGCCAATTACCAGAGCCAATCGCGTTGCCAAGATACATTAAGGGCCATTTGAATACATGCCATCTAGGCCACTTCCTGATTAAGTTCCCTTGTGAAATCTGAGCAAGTGTCAACAGTGGTGCCCTGGAAATGCTGCAGTTTCTCTCATAGATTGCTCCCCTGTCCTTCTGCTAATTCGGACAGCAATCTAATTGTTCTAAAGGCAACCAACCCTTCAGTCGATTTGAATAAGTGTTGCAAAGAAAATTCACGCAGCAAGAGCTGATTTTCTCATCGCTCCATTGTTGAAGCAGCAGTCACGTGACCGGCTTAATCATGCACCAAAGCTGATTGCGTGGTGGGGCTAACACCTCTGCTGAACAATAAATCAAGGTCAATCGTAAAGTAGGTCAGATGAACCAGCTGCTCAGGAAAGAATCGGTGCTACCACTATCCAGTCACTGCTGAATTAACCCTTATCTGACACAGTGAGCGTTGACTGATAAGGTTATGATGTGGTTATTACAGTTAAATCTTGACACACCAATCAGCAAAAGTAGCAACCCAGGTTAATGAGGAAAAAAAAACAAAGCACAAAGGTTCATTTCCAGAAAGACAGAGTTAAAAGACAGAAAAGATAGATTAAATTTGTATCAAACCTTGGTTAGATCACAGTTGGGAGTACTGTGCAGAGTTCTGGTCTCCATGTTATAAGTGGGATTTAAAGGCACCAGAGAAGGTGCAAAAAAGGAATTACAAGGATGATACCAGAATTGAGAGTTTATATCCATCAGGAAAGATTGAAGAGGCTGGGGCTGTTTTCGCTAGAAAAGGGAAGGCTGAGGGGTTAACTTGTTAGAGGTATTCAAAGATTATGAAATGGTTTGATAGGGTAAACTTAGGGCAGATGTGGAGAGCAGAGAGATTTTGGAGTTCAAGTATAGGAGTGGTACAAAAAAAATAAAGCTTTCATAGAACGTTGGCCCTTATCTCAAGGGGGTTGGAATGCAAAGGCTTAACAGTATGATAGAGTTATAGAGAACTCTGATTAAACCCCATCTGGGGCACTGCGTTCAATTCTGGACACTGCACTTCTGGACGAATATATTCGCCTGGGAGGGGTGCAGCAAAGATCCACCAGAATGAAAAGCGTTAAATTATTAGGATAGATTACATAGACTAGGTTGTATTCCCTTGAATACAGAAGACTAAGCAAGTCTTGATAGTCATTGAAGTCGATAGCTTTCCTCTATATACGCTATTTCATCAATTGGGCAGAATTCAGACCGGGGGCATATCCTTAAAAGTAGAGCTGGGTCATTCAGGGCTGATGTCAGGAAGCACTTCTTCAAAAAATCGCCATGGAAATCTGACCCTGAAAAAAGCTGTTGGGCCTGGGGGATCAATTGAAAACTTCAAAATTAAGATTGCTAAATTGCTGTTGCATAAGGGTATTAAGGGTTACAGGATCAGCCACGATCTAACTGAATGATGGAACAGGCTTGAGGGGCTGAATGGCCTCCTCCTTTGTAATTGTTGCTTACATAAATGACTGCAAGAATTATTTGGAGAGCAAAATGTACTAAGAAGCAGTGCAGAGTGTACATGGATGAAAATGGAAACTCTGTACTTAAACGTTCACACTTTCCACAATCACTTCCTGACAACAGTTGTTAAGTTATGAAGAGAGGTTGGATAGACTTGGGTTGTTTTTGTTGGAGCAGAGAAGACTGAGGGGTGACCTGATCGAGGTGTACAAGATTATGAGGGGCATGGACAGGGTGGATAGGGAGCAGCTGTTCCCCTTAGTTGAAGGGTCAGCCACAAGGGGGCATAAGTTCAAGGTGAGGGGCAGGAGGTTTAGGGAGGATGTGAGGAAAAACGTTTTTACCCAGAGGGTGGTGACAGTATGGAATGCGCCGCCTGGGAGGGTGCTGGAGGCAGGTTGCCTCACATCCTTTAAAAAGTACCTGGATGAGCACTTGGTACGTCATAACATTCAAGGCTATGGGCCAAGTGCTGGTAAATGGGATTAGGTAGGTAGGTCAGGTGTTTCTCACGTGTCGGTGCAGACTCGATGGGCCGAAGGGCCTCTTCTGCACTGTGATTCTGTGAATAGCATGCTTCCAAGATGGATACCCGAACCATAGACAAAGAAAGGACTATCAAGCAATCTTCTGGTGTATACACATTTGAAAAATCAATGGTACTTGATTGCTTTTACAGATAGGTGGAACAGTCAAATAGGTGGAGAAGGAATAGGGCAAAGGCCCTTAAACCCTGTGGCAGTCAGGAGATGTACAAATGAAGGTCCATAGATCAGAGGTGGACCAGGGAGACCCCAGTTCCTGGAGGGCAGTTTTTAATGCTTCTGACAGAGAGCCTCCCCCCACCCCCGCAATCAACACATGTTGGAAACTTGGCAACTGGCAGCAAGGGATTTTATGGTCATTTAAATGATGGGAAAATTGTGATCTTACAAAGAAAGAACATTTATATAGCACCTTTCATTAACCTCAGGATGTCTCAAAAGTTCTTTACAGCCAATTAAATACTTTTTTTGAAGTGTACTTTTATAGTTGTTGTAATGTAGGAAACATAGGAGTCATTTTTTTGCATAGCAAGTTCCCACAAATAACAATGCAATAACAAATAATGTGTTTTTTTTTAAATATAGTAATATTGGTTGAGGGTTAAATATTAGCCTGGATACCATGGAAAATAACCCTGCTCCTCTTCTAAATAGTGCCATGGGATTTTTTGCATTCACCTGAGAGGGCAGATGAGGCCTCAGTTTAATGTTTCACCCTAAAGGTGGCACCTCCAACAATGCAGCACTCCCAGTTCTGTCATGGGAGTGTCAGCCTAGATTTTTGTGCTCGAGTCTCTGAAGTGGGACTTGAACCCACAACCGTTTGACTCAGAAATGAGAGAGGGGCTACCCACTAAGCCAGGGTTGACATCAAACATCATGACTAATGCAAGCTTCTTTCAGTTTGGTAGCACTCCCACTCATCAAAATAACTACTGCGGTTTGATTTTGAACTTAACTTGCAGCGTTTCCTTTTAGAATGATGCTCCGATTCCCAAGCTAACCTGCCCATGCATCCAGAATTCAACTCGTTATTCACTGGCTTTATCCAAATATGAACGTCCAGCAAAACCAGGAAGCTGAATAATAAATAACTTGGCAAAACAGAAGCAACGGACATGATTGGCACAACAGCATGTCAGAGGGTTGCCAATGGTAACAGATGCTATGGGATAACCTCACTAATATCTCAGTCAATTCATTTCGGCATTATGCTTTCCCTTATATGTCTGTGCCATTCACATACAGTATCATTTGGCTCCTTAACAAAGCAAGTTAGAGTAGGAATCTGCAATGTGTTTTGAATGCTACTGTGAGGAGGGAAGTGGGCTAAGGGGGATTATCCAAAGGGGCATCTTCAGCCATGGCTCCAAAGATGTCAGCTGTGGCTCAGTGGGTAGCACTTTCACCTCTGACTCAGAAGGTTGGGGGTTCAAGCCCCACACTAGAGTACAAAATCCAGGCTAACACTCCCAGTGCAGTACTGAGAGAGTGTTACATTGCTGGAGGTGCCATCTATCAGGTAAGCTATTAAAGCAATTATGCTCTTGGTGAATGCAAAAGACCCATGGCATTGTTTTGACTACGAAGTTGGTGTGTTCTCTTGGCCAACTTTAATCCCTTCAGCAACATCACCAAAATTATCTAGTGTTATCATGTTGCTGTTTGTGGGAACTTGCTGTGCACAAATCCTATATTACAACTGTGACTACAATTACAAAAAGTACTTCATTGGCTGTAAAGTGCCTTGGAACTTCCTGAAGTCAAGAAAGACACTATATAAATGCATGTCTCTGGGGGAGATCAAGGGCTATAGGGAGCAGGTGGGAAGGTGGAGTTGAAGCCCAAGATCAACCATCATATTGAATGGCAGAGCTGACTCAACGGGCTGTATAGTCTACTCCTGCTCCTATCTCCTGTGTTCTTGAATTTTTTAAATTTAGGAGGGATAAGAAGAGAAATGCATCGGCTGATGCGATGTAGAATAGTGCGACAGGTGTCCTTTGTCTCTGAATCACAAGGTCCTGGGTTCAAGTCCCACTCTAGGAGCTTAAGCACAAAAATCAAGGCTGACACTGGATGGGACATTAAAACTAGGCCTCATCTGCCTGCTCAGGTGGACATAAAACTATTTTGGAGAGCAGCAGGAGAGTTCTGCCCAGTGTCTGGGCCAATATTTATCCCTCAACCAACATCACAAAAAAACAGGTTACCTGGGCATCATCATATTGATGTTTGTGGGAGTTTGCTGTGTGCAAATTGGCTGCCATAATTCCTATATTACAAGAGCAACTACACTTCAAAAAGTACTTATGTGAATGTAAAACACTGAGACATCCAGTGGCCATGAAAAAAGCTATACAAATGCAAGACTTTTTTAAATGGATTCTGGTGTTGCACTGTGAACCTAGACCTCACCCTTCAATGTCAAAAGTGGCCACACAGATTGGCTTTATAGAATTTTTATGACTTGTGGATTTTGTTCCAGAGATTGAAACATTCCTTAAGGTATGGAAGGTTGGTACGATTAACTGTAACCCCCAATGTCAATCACGATAGTTGCCTGGAACTTGCTCGAGTGCCTTTTAGTGGGACGGGGGAGGGGATAGAGAGGTATCAGAGTTGAACTTCTTGGAGTGGCCTCTTAGAAATATGTTGGGCTGGCAATAATGATCTTTGTTAATTGAACTTGATTCACATGCAAATCTTAAACCGTTTAGAAATAATCATGGCCGGCAGTGTTGGGGACACGGGGAAGGGGAGTGAAGAGTCGCATCGAATATGTAACGTATAGCTTTTCATCAAGCGCTATTGGAAGAAAAATTGTAACCGTTCTCTTAAAAAAAAGCAACTAGAGGACATTACAATGTCAGTAATACAGTAACTAGAGGAAACATTCCACCAAGTCAGTATATATAGAAATCACAACACAAAACCAGTTAGCATTTACCCTTCACATCATAACTCAAGAGAATCTTCCCACCATGTTTGCGATGTAAGTTCACATTAACTAAAGGAGGCTTTCCCGTCACATTTACAAAGAGAAGAAATTAACATATTTTTATAATGTCATTAATGGAAGCTCTCCATCAGGCAATTGCATTAAAGACTAAGATCAGATAGAGATTCCACTCAAACTGTCCTCCAGCTACAAGAAATACACTTAAAAAGTTAATGAATGACACCCAGCATTAATTAGTCATCTCCATGGGGATTGGATGAGGGTAGCATTCTTGTTTTACGATTTCACAGGAGAATTCAAGCCCATAATCCAGACTGACACCCCAGTGCAGTACTGAGGTAGTGCTGCACCGTCAGAGTCACTTCACTGTTACTCTCTTTTGATAAGACGTTAAACCAAGGGGCCCATCTGCGCTCTCAGATGGATGCAAAAGATTCTACGGCCACTATTATTGGAAGGGAGGCGGGAATTCCGCTGTTCTGGCCAACATTTAGCCTTCAACCAACCGTAAAATAGTGTATCTGTTTGTTTAACTAGTGCTGTTTTAGGGACTTTGCTGTTTACAAATTGCCTACTGCATTTCCCTACAATATATTAGTGAATAACTTTCAAAGGTCATTCCCTCAGTCCTGCACTGGATGTCAGTTTGGATTATTTGCTCAAATTCTCCAGTGAAGCATGAATCCTGAAGAGAATCCCACCCACTGAGCCATGGCTATGAAGTGCTGAGGCTTACTGAAGTTATGAAGTCAATTACAAATGCACAAGTGCTAATACAGGTATTAACAGCAAAGTTGCACCTCATATAAGATGAGCCATATTCAAGTATTTAAAATAATAACGCATTTTCACCCAAAGCATTCACATTAAACCATGCAAGGGGGGATATTAAGACAGGTGACCAAAAGCTTAGTCAAACAGGTCAAATTTAAAGAGCATTTTAAAAGGAGGGAAGCAAGGTAGAGAGAGAGGTGCAGAGTTTATGAACAAACTTCCAGAGCTTAAGGCCCAGGCAGCTGAAGTCACAGTATTTTACAATGCATTAAATGAATTACTAATCAGAAGATTACACATTATGCAAAAAAGATTAAGATAGCGTACAAAACATAGATAATGAGTGCAGCTCTATGGAGTTCCAACATACAAATTAAAGCATGTGCCAATTTCCACAGCTATCTGTAAGTTTTCACATTTCTTAAAATTGAACAAGTTCACAAACGTGTTGTAAAAATGATTTTCACAATAGAATGAACATTTACCACATCAACAGGTCACAAAGGATCTAGACCCCAAACACTAACCTGTCCTTTTCTTTTTAACTGATGGACTAGTTTGTCCAGCATTGCTGGCTTAGTTTTAATTTTGTCAAATAAATATATATATATATATACTTTAAATCACACCAATCCAAAAAGCCTCCTTGATCTGCAACAACTGCATTTATGCAGCATCTTTAATGAAGTAAAAAGTTTCAAAGCGCATCACAGGAGCATTAAAAAACGAAATTTACATAAGGCAATAAAGACAGAAAGGGCTGTAAAAACTCAGCAGGTCTGGGCAGCGTCTGTGAAGAGAGAAAAACATAGTTAACGTTTCTAGTCCAATAGGAGTCTTCTTCGGACTGTTCCAGAGAAGAGTCATATTGATCTCAACATTAACTCATTATCTATCCACAGATGCTGTCAGACCTGCTGAGTTTTTACAGCTCTGTTTTTATTTCAGGTTGCCAACATCTGCAGTATTTTGCTTTTATTTCCCAAAACGATATTAGGTCAGGTGACCAAAAGGAACATCTTAAAGGTGCTGAGAGAAGCAAAGAGATTTGGGGAGGGAATGCAGAATTTAGGGCCTAGGTAACTGAGGGTGAGGCTGGTGAAGGCGAAGTGAGTGGAGAAGCATGCAAGATGTCAGAATTCAAGGAGAGCAGAGACCTCAATCTTCAAAACCCTGAACTGATGACTACCAGATCAATCTCACAAACACACACACAGTACAATACCAGATACTGGGAAGAAGTCTACAGCACAAAAACAGGGCATTTGCATAAAGTGGATTCTGACTGATGCAGTGCAGGCTGAAAGTTGTTTACTGTTACAAAGGCAGACAGGAGGAAATGGCTCATCTGTCAAGCCAGGAAAGGAAAAGCACAAACTTTAACCATTTCTTTTTGCTCAGATTTTTTTTCTTTTCAACTTATAGCAATGGTGCAAATGCAGGAGGGTTGCGTGTAATGCCGGGGGGAGGTAAGGGTTCAGTGGCTCTGGTTCCAGGTGAGTGCAAACTGAATTAACCTGTGGAGGGAGACAGAGAGAAAGGGGGGGTTTAAAGTCGTTCCCCCCCAATACTTGCAGCCTGAAGTGCAGCACTGACTTACTTACCTTGCACGGAAGAGTGCCGGCAGGTATTCCCGCCCGCAGGTGTACTGCCTTGTCGCTGGCTTCAAAGCGCCGCTCCCGGCCGCCACCGATACAATGTCGCAACCCAGGTTCCACTGACCTACTTCCAGCCGCTGACGTAACCGCTGACCTGGATCCACACGAGTCCCACCCCCCTCCTGTCAATCACTACCCCGGCAGACCAATCGCCGCACTGCCCTACTCCGTCGCGCTGCGCCAATGGGGAGCGACATTTCTATCCCGACTGGGCACGCGCCTCGGCTCTCGGCGCCGGCTCGGTTCGCGCGCCTATCAGAAGACGGCATTCTCCCCGCCCCAGAGGAGCCTGCCAAGGAACCAATGGGCGGTTCGGTTCCATTGCCAGCTGGTTTAGAGCCAAACGGAGCCAGGCTTTCATTGACGGCTGTGTTCTGGACGGGCGGGGCGAGAAGGGTGACCAATCTGAGCTTCCCTTCCAGCGCGGCTCGGAACGGACCAATCCTTCCACTGCTTTGGTAAATCGGCGCTTCGGCAGCGTTTAAGCCGCCCAATCGGATCCCGACGTTGCAGGTTGGTTCAAAGGCGGCGGCGGCAGCGGCAGCGGGGTTGCTAGAGCAACGGGCTGTAAACCCAGCGGAGTCAGAGGCGGCAGACAGGCAGCAGGGAGGTAGGCCTCCCGTCGCGGGGGGGCGATCAAATGGGATGATGTTTAACCCGGGTTTGGGGAAGAGAAGCGGTTCAAGGGGCTTTGTGAGAGAGGAGGCTCGGATGGCCGTATCCATGAGCTAAACCATGGGGGCAAGGTCAGGGTGGTTAGGGGGAAGGTCTGGAAAAAAAGGTTCGGGTGCACATTTAAGCTACTTTTAAGGGGACTGGGGCGGTGGATACAGACCCAGTCGCAGTTTCTAAAGAGGAATTAGGTCGCTGCTTGAAGGAGCAAAACTCGCAGGGGAATGAGCAGGAGCGTGGGACTAACTCTCGGGAATGACCCGAGGCAGACTCAATGGGCCGAATGCCCTCCTTCTGTGCTGTACTGTTCTGTAATTCTATACGCAAAAGAATTACTGGAAATGCATAATCTTTCAGGTCTGGGATCAATCCAGAAAGATCCAAGATGCTGGTCCTCTTGTCACCTGGAAAAGAAAAGACTTAAGGGTGACCCTCAGAAATCTTTAATAGTTTGATAGGATAGGGTGGTTGCACTTGCAAACAAGCCTACAAGATTGTCATTAATAAATCCAATAAAGAATTCCAGAGAAACTTCAAGTGAAACTTGCTACCAGATAGGTGTTGTTGTAAGCACTGTAGATCAAAGCTTAATATTACAAAAAGATATTGACAGATGTGAAGTCATCACCTTTGGACCTAAAAAAAAGGATCGAACAGGTTACTTCCTAAATGGTGAATGGCTGAAAATAGTTAAGATCCAACTAGACTTGGGATTCCAGCTACAGCGATCCTAAAAATGTCATGAGCAGCTACAGAAAATTATCAAAAAGGCAAATGGAATTCTGCCCTCTAAAGGACTAGAATACAACGGCATAGAAGTTATGCTTCAGCTATCCAAAGCCCCAACGAGACCACACCTGGGATACTGTGAGCAGCTCTGGGCACTACACCTTAAGAAGGATATATTGTTTTTGGAGGGAGTGCTGTGTAAATTTACTAGAATTATATCTGGACTCCAAGGTTCAAATCCCATTCCAGGGCCTGAGCACAAAAATCAAGGCTGACACTCCTGTACTGCACTGTTGGAGGTGTCATCTTTCAGATGAGATGTTAAACTGAAGGCAATATTTATGCCTCAATCAACATCACAAAAAAAGTATCAGGTCATTATCATTCTACTGTTTGTTGGCCTTGGTAAGTAGGAACTGGTGAGTAAATTAGAAAAGTGTAAAATTTTTAAAGTTCCTATATTTGGATTTAATTGTGAAGCGCTAGGAATAAGGGAAATTTAAGGGCCAATATAATAAAGTAATATAAATAACGCAAAGTAGAATAAAATTCACGTAAGGGAAGTAGAGTTAAGACATGGCAGAACAGCTCAGTCAAGTGGAATGTGTGTCCTGTAAAATGTGTGAAGTCATGGACATTACCAGTGTCCTGGATGACCACATGTGCAGGAAGTGCTGTTAGCTGCAGAAACTTGAGCTCCGGGTTTCAGAGTTCGAGTGGCGGCTGGAGTCACTGTGGCACGTCTGCGAGGCTGAGAGTTACATGGATAGCACATTCAGAGAGGTGGTCACACCGCAGCTTAAGGGCCTGGAGACAGAGAGGGAACAGGTGACTACCAGGCAGTCCAAAAGAAGTAGGCAGGTAGCGCAGGAGTCCCCTGAGGTCCCGCTCACCAATCGGTTTTCCATTTTGGAAGCTGGTGAGGGCGCTGGTTCCTCCAAGGAGTGCAGTCAGAGCCATGTTTGTGGTACCACGAGCGGCTCGGCTGTACAAGAGGGGAGAAAGGAAGAGTTATAGGGGATTCATTGGTTAGGGGAGCAGACCGGTGTTTCTGTGTCCGTAGACATGACTCCAGGATGGTGTGTTGCCTCCCTGGTGCCAGGGTCAAGGATGTCACAGAGCGGCTGCAGGACATTCTTCTGGAGGAGGGTGATCAGCCAGAGATCGTGGTCCACATTAGTACCAATGACTTAGGTAGGAAAGGGAATGTGGTCCAACAATCAGAATTTAGGGAGCTAGGTAGAAAATTAGCAAGCAGGACCTCTAATGTAGTAATCTCCGGATTGCTCCCAGTGCTACATGCCAGTGAGTACAGAAATAGGAAGATAAGGCAGATGAATGCGTGGCTGGAAAGATGATGCAAGAGGGAGGGCTTTAGATTTCTGGGACTGGGTCTGGGGGAGATGGCACCTGTCAAGCTGGACAGGTTGCACATGAACAGAGTTGGGACTGAGTTCCTCGTGGGGTGTTTTGCTAGTGCTGTTGGGAGGACTTTAAATTAACTCAACAGGGGCGTGAGAACTGAGAGAAAATATTAGAGAGGAATACCAGGGTGCACAAAATACTGGGAGAGACAGATAGCACTAGCATAGAGAATAGTAAGTTAATAGGTAAAGTTGGGGTAAGGGAGAAAGTAACAAAATCTAAATCAGGGTTACTATGCATATATGTGAATGCATGGAGTATTGTAAATAAGATTGGGGAGTTAAAGTTGCAGATTGTCTTGTGGAAATATGATGTGGCGATAACAGAGACCTGGCTCAAGGAAGGGCAGAACTGGGTGTTAAATATTCCCGGGTGCAAGGTGTTCAGAAGAAATAGGAAAGGAGGAGGGGTGGCAATATTGTTTAAGGAGAGCATTGCAGTGCTGGAGAAAGAGGATATCCCAGAGGGCTCAAGGACAGAATCAATTTGGCTAGAGCAAAGGAACAAAAAAGGTGCAATTACATTGCTGGGTGTAGCCTATAGCCTGCCAAATAGTGAGAAGGATGTAGAAGAACAAATCTGCAGGGAAATTACAGAGAGATGCAGGCATCATAGAGTAGTTATAATGAAGGACTTTAATTACCTAAATGTAGACTGGGACAGTGGTAGTGTAAAGGGCAGAGAGGAAAAAGTTCCTAGATTGTGTTCAGGGCCTGAACACAAGTAGATCAAGTGTCAGTTGGGATACAGTAATCATTGTATTGTACGTTTTAGGATGATGATAGAGCAGGATGATAGGCAATCCAGTAAAAATAATTAACTGGACAATAGCTGACTTTGATGGGGCAAGAACAGAGCTGGGCCAAATAGACTGGAATGAAAGATTGGTGGGAAAAACTGTAGCTGAACAATGGGCTACCTTCAAAAGAAGAATTGGTTCGGGGACAGTAAAGGTATATTCTACCGAAAGGGAAAGGTAGGACAAACAACTCCAGAGCTCCTTGGATGAAAAAGACTGAAATTAAGATAAAGAAGAAAAAGTGCGCTTATGACAGATGTCAGGTAGAAAATACAATCGAGAACCAAGAGGAATACAGAAAGTCCAGAGGGGAGATGAAAAAGCATGTTAGAGAAGCGAAGCGGGATTATGAGAAAAGACAGGCAGCCAACGTAAAGGGGAATCCCAGTCTTCTATAGGCATATAAATAGTAAAAAGGTGGTAAAAGGAGGAGTAGGGCCGATTAGGGATCTAAAAGGGAATTTACAAATGGACGAAGGGGCCATGGCTGAGGTATTAAATGAATACTTTGCATCTGTCTTTACCAAGGAGGTAGATGCTACCCAGACCATGGTGACAGATGAGGAAACTCTGTCACTAGAAGGGTTCAAAATTGATAAGGAGGAAGTGTTGAATAAACTGTCAGTACTTAAAGCTTAAACAAAAACAGAATTACCTGGGAAAACTCAGCAAGTCTGGCAGCATCGGCGGAGAAGAAATCAGTTAACGTTTCGAGCCTTCATGGCCCTTCAGCAGAACCGAAGGGCCATGAAGGCTCGAAACATTAACTGATTTCTTCTCCGCCGATGCTGCCAGACTTGCTGAGTTTTTCCAGGTAATTCTGTTTTTGTTTTGGATTTCCAGCATCCGCAGTAGCTTTTAGCTTTTTGTTTTTAGTACTTAAAGCTTACAAGGCACCAGCACCGGATGAGATGCATTCAAGGATAATGAAGGAAGTGAGAATAGAAATTGCAGGGGCACTGGCCATAATTTTTCAGTCTTCCCTAGACTCAGGTGGTGCCAGAGGACTGGAGAATTGCAAACATTACGCCCTTGTTCAAAAAAGGTTGTAAGGATAAGTCTGGCAATTACAGACCAGTCAGTTTAACTTCAGTGGTGGGCAAGATTCTAGAAGCAATTATTTGGGGTGGAATCCCAGTCACATGGAAAAATATGGGTTGATAAGGAAGAGCCAGCATGGATTTCTAAAGGGGAAATTGTGTTTAACTAACTTGCTGGAATTTTTTGAAGAGGTAATGGAAAAGGTCAATGAGGGTAATGCTGTTGATGTGATGTTAATGACTTGGATTCAGGTATAGAAGGTACTATAGCTAAATTTGGAGATGACACCAGAATAGGTGGGAAAGTAAGCTATAATGAAGAAATAAGAAGTTTACAAATGGATATGGACAGGTTAGGTGAATTGGCCAAAATTTGGCAGATGGAGTTTAACGTGGATAAGTGTGAGGCTATCCATTTTGGTCGGAAGAATAAAAAGGCAACTTATTATTTAAATGGAGAGAAACTTCAGAATGCTTCAGTGCAAAAGGATCTGGGTGTCCTCATGCATGATTCGCTGAAAGCTTGTATACTGCTACAGCAGGTAATAAGGAAAGCAAATGGAATTTTGGCATTTATTGCTAAAGGAATGGAGTATAAAAATAGGGAAGTGTTGTTGCAATAGTACAAGGCATTGGTAAGACCGCACCTGGAGTACTGTGCATAGTTTTGGTCCCCTTACTTGAGGAAGGATGTAGTTGCATTGGAGGCGGTTCAGAGGAGATTCACTTGATTGATTCCAGAGATGCGGGGCTTGTCTTATGAGGAGAGATTGAGCAGTTTAGGCCTATACTCGCTAGAGTTTAGAAGGATGAGAGGAGATCTAATTGAGGTATATAAGATGCTAAAGGGGATAGACAAAGTAGACGTGGAGCGGATGTTTCCCCTTGTGGGGCATTCTAGAATGAAAGGCCATAGTTTTGAGCTAAGGGGTGGTAGATTTAAATCAGAGATGAGGAGGAATTACTTTTCTCAAAGGGTCGTGAATCTGTGGAATTCACTACCTCAGAGTGCAGTGGATGCTGGGACACTGAATAAATTTAAGGAGGAGATAGTCAGATTTTTAATTAGTAATGAGTTGAAAAGTTATGGGGAGAGGGCAGGAAATTGGAGTTGAGGCCGAAATGAGATCAGCCATGATCATATTGAATGGCGGGACAGGCTCGAGGGGCTGAATTGCTTACTCCTGCTCCTAGTTCTTATGTTCTTATGTTATGTGTAGATGGGCTTTGAAAAGGCATTTGACACAGTAACACACAACCGACTTGTGAGGAAAGTTATTGCTCATGGAATAAAAAGGACAGTAGCAACATGGATGCAAAATTGGCTGAAAAATAGGAAGCAGAGAGTAATGGTCAATGGATATTTTTCGGGCTGGAGGAAGATTTGTAGTGGATTTCCCCAGGGATCAGTATTGGGACCCTTGCTGTTCCTGATATATATTAATGATCTAGATTTTGGTGTACAGGGGACAATTTCAAAGTTTGCGGATGATACAAAGCTGGGGAGTGTTGTGAACTGCGAGCAGGATGGTGTGGAATTTCAAGCGGACATAGGCAAGTTGGAGGAGTGGGCAGATAGGTGGCAGATGAAGTTCAATGCGGAGAAGTGTGAGGTGATGCATTTTGGTAGTAAGAACATGGACAGACAATATAAAATAAGGGGTGAAATTTTGTAGTGGGTTCAGGAGCAGAAAGACTTGGGTGTATTTGTGAATAAATCATTCAAGGTGGCAGGACAGGTGGAGAGAGCAGTTAATAAAGCATATAGTATCCTGGGTTTCATTAATAGTGGCATAGAGTACAAGAGCAAGGAGGTTATGCTGAATTTATATAAGACACTCGTTAGACTGCAGCTGAAATATTGTGTACAGTTCTGGGCACCATACTATTGGAAGGATGTGAATACATTGGAGAGAGTGCAAAAGAGGTTTACAAGAATGGTTCCAGGGATGAGAAACTTCAGCTATAAGGATAGATTGGAGAGGTTGGGACTGTTCTCCTTGGAGACAAGGAGGCTGAGAGGAGATTTGATAGTGATGTTCAAAATCATGAGGGGGCTGGATGGAGTAGATAGGGAGAAGCTGTTCCCACTTATAAAAGGATCAAGAACGAGGGGGCATAGATTTAAAGTGATTTACAAAAGAAGTAAGTGTGACGTGGGAAAAAACGTTTTCACAAAACGAGTGGCTTGGGTCTGGAATGCACTGCCTGGAAGTGTGGTGGAGGCAGGCTCAATTGAGGCATTCAAGAGGGCATTAGATGATTATTTGAACAGAAACAATGTGCAAGGGCATGGGAAAAAGGTACTTGGTCATAATGCTCATTTGGAGAACTGGTGCAGACATGATGGGCCAAATGGCCTCCTTCTGTACCGTTAAGATTCTGTGATTTTGTGAATGCACTGTCTGAGACTGGTGGTGGCAGTTTCAATTATGGCTTTCCAAAGCGAATTAGATAACTATCTGAAGAGAAAAGACTTGCAGGGCTACAGGGAAAAGGCAGCACAGGACTAGCTGAGTTGATCTTGCGGAGAGCCGGCACGGTCACGACAGGTCGAATGGTCACCTGTGCTGTGACCATTCTATAATTTTATGACCTACAGGATGCTCTCAAACCAAGTGAAGTCACCCTTTCATATCTCTCTTACCTATGTTGGCTGTGAAGCACCTTGGAACACCATGAGATTGTGAAAGGTGCAATATAAATGCATGTTCTTTCTTGACTGATTCTATAGCTCTTGCCTCCAGTACATTCCTCGGATACCATTCCAGGATTTACTCACTCTTTGTGTAACTAACTGCTTCTATACACAAGTCTTTAACAATACCTCATCTTTCGATTGGAAATATTACAACCTTCAACATCGATTTCCACAACTTCAGGTCATAATCATTGCTCACATTATTCCAGGCAGCAGGAACTAGTAATGATTCTGCTGTTGCCATTTACACTGATCTAGACACTTCTGTTTCATGTCCCATTACCACCACCTTTAATCTTGTACCATCATTTCTATTGTCATTTAATCAATATTACCTTCCACATTATCACAGACATTCCCCTTTGTTCATTCCTCTTCTGCACCCTTTCTTTGCCTCTGTATTTGTAGAAAGCCTATTACATCTTTAACATTTTCTAGTTTAGAGAAAATATCACAGATCTGAAACATGGGCTTTATTTCTCCCTCACTCTTTTCTCTCTTTCTGTCCACAGATGCTGCCTAACCTGCTCAGTGCTTCCAGCATTTTCTGTTTTTATTTCAGTCTTTAACTTGCATTTTAAAAGCTTGTTCTCATGTCCTGCAATCATTACTTAGGATTAACGATTTCTACTCTAATGTAGTATATTTAATACCTCTGTGAGGTCCTCACTCATTCAATTGTTTTGAAGATTTTTGAGCATCTACCATTTGATTTATGAAAGCCTGGAGTATGTCCTAGATTTTCTACTGATTCTTAGTACAAATTAGCTCATAATAGTTTAGTACAGTCTAATTAATATGTCAGCACTAACATTTTTGTGGAAATTGCAGTCCCTGTAGTAACATGAGTATATCATTCAAATAGACTATGGCTGATCTGTACTTCAACTTAATTTCCTACTTTTGCTCCATATCTCTTGATATTCTTTCCTAACAAAAAACTACCAATCTTGGTCTTGAAAACTTCAATTGTCCCAGCATCCACCACCTTTGGGTGAGAGAAATCCAAGTTCAACTTCTAATTTCCTTGCAATGATTATGTTTGCATGATTTCTACACTGTTGCATTACGTCAGAAGAGGGACAATTTTGTGATTTTTACAGTATCAGGAAATGCAAGTGTCATTTGTGAATATTCTGTATCAATATCGTGGTCTGCTTTCTAATAAAGTATTTCACTCTAAATATTTCAGACGCTGGATCACTTACTGCACAATGCCAGCATTTCTTCTTTTACATTACCATTTAAAAAAAACGTAAGAAGCGCACAAGAAATATACAGGTCCCTTAGTACAAAATGTCTGCCACAGCAACTACGACAACAATAACTTGTCTTTCTTTACCAGCTGAAATGTAGTAAAACATGTCAAGGTTTTTCACATTTATCAAACAAAAATTCTCACTAAGCCACATTAGCAGATATTAGGACAAATGACCATAACCTTGGCCAAAGAGGTAAATTTTAAGGTGTGTCCTTAAAGTAGGAGAGAGAGGTGGCGCGGATAAGAGGTTTAGGGAGGGAATTCCAAAGCTTGGGGTCTCAGTAGCTGAAGGCACAGCCACCAATGGTGAAGGAAGAACTTGGGATACACAAAGGTCATGCTTTAATTAATCCTGACTGAAGTTGAGAGCTGTGGTAATCTGAGGTGTAATACACCTTTAAGAGAATGTGAGCAGATTGACCACATGACTAAGACCCAATAGCTGTGTAGTGTGAACTACAATGTTAAGGTTAGTCAAGAGTAGGGTCTGGTTGGAGAAGCACACATGTTGGTGCTCTGTTGTTTGTGTAAATAAATAGTATGTGCTTCATTTCATATTGGTATCTGCGTCTGCAGTATATCGTAATCAACTCACCTGCCGACAGATAAGCGTGCAACCGGTTTGCGAGCTAAGCAACCCCATAATAAAATACAACAAGTGGCGACGAGGCAAAACATGACCAGTTGATGACACCAAGGAAAGCTGCGAAAATTCAGCTGTAGTGAACCAGCCGTGCCTTGCAAGCCAATTGTAAGTGCATTACAATTGTAAGCCCTCACCATAGTCATTGAAGCTATCGCCCTCCAGTATGCCACAGTTTGGCCACATCGAACTGTTTGTTCAGACCTCCGATGACTGGTCACATTATATTGAATGCTTCACCTTTTTCTTTTTGGCCAACAACATATTGGGGGAGAAGAGGAAGGTGATTGTCATATCGACCTGTGGCAGTAAAACACACGGCCTAATTCGTAGTTTATCAGCACCCAACCCCCCAGATTCTAAGAGCTTTGATGAGTTGGTGAATCTAGTGAAAGGCCACTTTCAACTGAAACCCTCGGTAACAATGCAGCAGTTTAAATTAAATTCGAGATGTTGCGCCCCTGGAGAGACATTCGCTTGCTATGTAGCAGCCTTAAAACAATTGACAGAGCACTGTGAGTTTGGGACATTGATTAATGACATGTTAAGAGACCGATTAGTCTGTGGGATTAACGAAGACACCATTCAAAAAAGGTTGTTGTCAGAAACAAATTTAGACTTCAGCAAGGCACTGGAGTCGGCGCTCACAATGGAAAGCAGAGTCAGGGATTCGGAAGAAATCAAGGGAGCACAAAATGGTACAATTCTTTACGTCGGGAGGGAGGCACTGGCTAACGATGGCGCGAAAGTGCAGTGCTCCTTGGAAAGGCAGGAAACAGGTGCCACTAACAGACCAGCAAAAGGCAATGGCTTAACGGATAAAAACCACAATAATAGCAGAATTGGAACCAGACAGCCTACAAAAGCGACAATTTAAAAGAACCGAGTGTTTCTACTGCAATCACAATGGGCACATTATGCAATATTGTGAAGAAAGATTGAGGCCAAATTTCAAAAAAGGCAGAAGTCGTGAAATTTATATAATGGAGGAGCCAGAAGAAACAGTCAGATATTTACTCGCTACACAATTTAAAAATGGGTAAAACAGAGCCAATCTACATGACAGTAGAAATCAACAGAAAACCTATTTGAATGGAGGTGGATAGAGGCGCATCCATGACAGTCATAGGGGAACACACGTTTAAGTATCTGAATGGAGGAGACCAATCACTAAAGCTGGAAAACTCAGATGCCAGACTAAAGACATTTATTGGTGAAAACATACGAGTAAAAGGTATATGCTAGGTTCCAGTACAATATGGAAGCCAGTCTGCTAATTTACCCCTCATGGTGATAGCTGGCAGAGGACCGAGTCTCCTCAGAAGAAACTAGTTAAGAGAGATCTATCTTGAGAAATTATTGAGATCTCAATCAGATGCAGGAAATGTTGCTGTTTGGAAAATGGAACATGTAAAGACTCAACAAAAGGAACTCATAGAGCTTCAGGACAGAGTTCGAGTTGAAGTCAGTAACCTCCAAAAAGAAAACCTGCTGAAGGACTTTTGCATATTGCAAAATTCCCTCAGATCCCATTTGTACCACTAAAAAGGTATGAGGAAGAAAGGAAAGAATTCTCCATATCTCTGGCTGAGAGGAAGAATCAATTAGCTGAGAAAACACAACAATGCTAACAATTAACAAATATAAAAAATGAAAGAACTGAAGAACTAACTACGTGGAAGCCTTAAAAATAGAGACCACTGAGTTTTGAAAGCAGCTGACAGATGAGGAAATGCTGGAAGACTCAACCACCGAATTCACTCAAGTTGAGCTCGTACCCAAGCCTAGTCTGGCCAATAGGAAAATTGAAGAGGAAGCCGAGATGAAAGTCAGCACTGCCAAGAAGAAAACCCATCAAAAGAAGACACGTAGGAAGAAAAAACAAAATTTACTAACAAGGCCCCAAACATTTTTTTACACAACAGGAAGCTGATCATTTCATGTCGCTTTTAGCCTTGCCCAACATCCTAATCCTCAGAACTTGCCTGACAGTTGCCTTTCATATTGTTGAACTAGGAGGGGAGGGGCAGCAGGAGTGCATGCGATGGGGCCCAAAAGAGTGTGAAAACATTCTCGTTGGAGTCTGCACCACAGATAGAAGGAACTCCTCTTGCTTTGGAAGTACCTGTAGAACCCGTTCAGACTGAAAGAGGCAAACTTACAGGTTCCTACAAGGGAGCCTAGTGGACAGATAACTCCTGAGGGGGAGGCCCCAGATAAACCATCGGAAGTCGTAGAACTATGATGGTCGACATGTTTGAAAAAGCCTCCTGAGAGACTGAATTTGTAAATAGTTAATATATTGTACTTTCAAGTAAAGGGAGGGGGATGTGGTAATCTGAGGTGTAATACACCTTTAAGAGAATGTGAGCAGATTGACCACATGACTAAGACCCAATAGCTGTGTAGTGTGATCTACCATGTTAAGGTTAGTCTAGAGTAGGATCTGGTTGGAGAAGCACACAGTATGTTAGTGCTCTGTTGTTTGTGTAAATAAATAGCATGTGCTTCATTTCATATTGGTCTCTGCGTCTGCAGTATATTGTAATCAACTCACCTGCCAACAGATAAACGTGCAACCGATTTGCGAGCAAAGCGACCCCATAGTAAAGCATAACAAGAGCTTAGCTGTTTTATCTCATTCCAGTGATTCGTACATCATCAATAAACTGGCAGCTGAGAGAGGTGAATCTTTGAGATAGTAGTTGAACATGCCAACGGTTTAGTAATAGAAAACTTCACAATTGTTAGCAATGAGTTAGGCTCTTGCAATTCTTCCCCTCAATTTTTGCTATTAGGTGCAGTGACATGAGTGAGTTGTATTCCCAATCTATTCCATTTAGAGAAGCGATGAGTGTAATCTGGGAAAGGGATAATAAATTGAAGGGGAATTCACACTGGGTCAAACATGTGAATCTCCCAGAAGCTGCTTACAGACTGGCAGCTGTCAGGAACACACTGTCTACCTTACTGGGAAGACGAAAGGCAGGGGATGGAGTAAAACATAACACAAATCAATGGATACATACTTGAAAGTGAAAAAGTTGCCAGGATACAGGAAAGATGAGTGAGGAGTTGGCGCAAACAATATGTCCTCCTGTGGCTGTGTGCACAAACTACGTAATGTACTGCAACAAGTTAGTAGGATTACTTTGATAGCACCTCCCTCTTGGCAGCTTCTACCATTGGGAAGAACAGCAGCAATGTTGTGGGGCCACTATTGCCTTCGAGTGATATCAGATCCCAACTATGACATTATCAACCATTCTTGCATTGTCACTGGGTGAGCAACCTGGGACTTCCTACGAAACAGCATTGTGGGAGCACCTTCATTACATGGACTACAGCGATCAAGAAGGTGGCCCACCACCTTCTACTCAAAGGGCAATGGGGAGAGGCAATAATTGCAGAATTTGTCACATCCCAAGAACAATGTTTAAAAAAATACAAAGTTATTAAATATTTAGCCACTAATGATAGAGAAGATATCTGTCCAGATGCTTACCAGATAAATCACAAGCAGTCCAGTCCCAATTACAAGCATCCTCAAGATTGTAATTATATCATATGTCATTGCAGAGCAAGATATATTTCATTAATCACAGTCGAAATTATAAGCAGAAAATATTTTTATATAATGTGAATCTAAATAAATATATCCATTTCAAAGCTTAAAGTTAAAGAAAGCCGCTGCTGATGTTACATTATAATTGTGATGTCATTACAGTGGAAATGCCTTGCACCAATTGATAAATATGAGAGATTAAAATATATTTATAGCATCTCCACTGATAAAACGCTACCTAACATTACCGAAGATTTGGAGATGTCCTGTGTGTGTAGCACGTAAGGAGCGCATGGATTGACTTTTCTACTCCCCACGAGCTGCTTCCAGGAGACTAGCCCCATGACGACAAACTGCTGCAAGAACATTGGCAAACGTTTGACAAGGAAAAAAAGCATTTGGGAAACAAAAGAAAAAGTGTTGGAAGCAATGTTTTGAAAAGAATTTACTGCACTTCTTTCAGTCAGAGTGGCAAAGGCCGAGCCGCACTCTGATTGGTTAGAAGTCTCGGCTAATCGCCGGTCGACAGCGGCGGAAGCTGTTATTGGTCGGGCAGCCGCGGCCAGTCGCACGTTTTGACCAATCCGGGGGGGGAAGCGGGGCGTGGCTCGGAGCGCGGCGCAAGATTCGAAAGTGCTTTTTATTTGACTGGAGGAAGCGGCTTGGAGAGGAGTTTTGTCACTCCTGCCTGGAGGGAGGGAAGGAAGGGGTAGGAAATTAACAACCCAGCTTCCGACCAAACATGAGCAGCTGCCCGATCGAGAAGTCTTGCGTGCTGGGCTTCGACCAGTTTGGCTTCGCGGTATTTCGGAAGCAGTGCGACAAGTGGAAGCAGGAACATCGCAGTCATGAGTACAGGCAAGTCGCCAGCTCCTTCCTGAAAACCACCCATTCAGTGACCCAGCCCAAAGCTAATCAAAAAGCCCAGCTCGAATCCAACTTGTACCATCGAAAATACAGGAAACTGCAGCAACGTTTGAACCAACTCTGCAGTTAGTTCTATAATAATTGATGATGGGCGAGGGGTTGGACAGGTGCACCTGTCGCAGGAAGGCTGCTGGTGTCCGACCGAGAGTCGCATTGGCAGCTGAATGCCCTGGGGAGGGGTTTTATTGTTGTTTAAGGATTGGACCAGTGGGCTGGTATAGTCAGCTGCTCAATTCGCAACTGTCACTATTGTACAGTGTATTCGACAGTTTCATTCAAAGTGTTCCAGTGAGCAACCGTACGATTTGCTAATCTCTAACCGCGAAAAGGCAAGGGAGGCTGAGGCGAAGTGCTAGTTTATCGAGTGGTGTTGCAACTGTTGAAATTGATTTCAATATGTTACTTCTCATTTCTGGAAGGAGCGTTCTGGTGAGGGTGAGTGAGAGAGAGAGAGAGAGAGAGAGGGGCGGGGGGGTCATACAAATTATGGCCACTTTTCTGCAGATGCCAAACTTCTTACTGGCTTGCAGTTATTGTTAGATGCAACTTGAATCTGAACTCAGCAGTTGAGCTCACTCTGCCTGCCTGGCAAGGGAATTCCCTCATTTCAGTGTCGCCAGATTTAGACTGCACGTTTTATATTTGGTGAGAAATTCAAACTGTTTTACGCTGACCCTAAGCATTTTAGTTTTAACACTAAGCTTTCTAGTTTTAGCCCTAAATTTGTCCATCAGTAATTTTAACTTCAGTGGAAGATGGGCCCCAACTCGAGAGAGAAACTATTTCTGCTGGTTGGAGTGCCTAGGACTGGGGAAATAGTCTAAAAATTAGAACTAGTCCTTTCAGGAGGGAGATTAGGAAACACTTGTTCAGGCAAAGGATGGTAGAATTTTGGAATTCTCTTCAGCAAATGGCAATTGATTCTTGATAAATTGTGATTCTTGATTAAAAACTGAGATTGATAGATTTTTGTTAACCAAAGCTATTAAGGGTAATGGGGAAAAGGCAGGTTTATAGAGTTGGCTTACAGATCAGCTGTGGTCTCGGTAAATGGCGGAACAGGTTTGAAGGCTTCCTGTTTCTGTGTTCTTAGATATGGCATAACATTTTATAAAACAGCAGAATTACCATTGACAAATTCTCAAAATTTGGTGAATCTTATTATCATATGCCTGAGTTCAAAAGCCTGAGTAAAATGAACAGAATACAGTGCAAGTATTCAGGGGAAAGCATTGATTTTATTCTAAATTCCTTCTTTAAATCCCTCTGGATTTAATGACTGGAGGGATTATTTCACAATCACCATGAGCTAAAATCAAGAATGGTGTTTGTTCTGTACAATGTCTCTGTGGCTAATATAAACCAAATGAGGGTGAAATTGTTCCTTGTCAGTAATGCTAAATGCACTGGCCTTTTACACATTGCCAGACCTTTTATTTTGTCAATGCAAAAGGAAATTGTGAGGAAAGAAGTGTAAAGCAGGCTGACAATTTGTTATCACCTGTTTCTACACTGCATCAGGAACTAATTTTGCCTATCTATTGGCCATGGTTTAGTGATAATCTCACCATCTACAGAAGGGCCCACTGCAGAGACTTGAGCCCATTACCCAGGTTGACATTCCCAGTGTCAGAGCTGAGGGAGCGTTGCACAGTTAGAAGTGCTGTCTTTCAGTTGAAACCAAGGCCCTGTCCATTCTCCCTTGGGTGGATCCCATGATGCTATTTTGGAGAAGGGCAGAGGAGTTCTCCCTGATGTCATCAACCAACAGATTATCTGGTCATTTCTCCTATTGCACTTTGTAAGTGTTTTATGTCTGTAAATTGGCTGCCTGCTTTCCTTGCATTACAACAGTGACCATACTTCAAAGTGCTTCATTGGCTGTAATTTGCTTTGGGATGTTATGAAGTTGTGAAGGGCACTGTAGAAATGGAAGTCCTTCTCTCGCTCCCGCTCTCACTCCCTTTCTTGACTAGGTAAATAAGATTAGAGAATTAAATGTGTGGCTCAAAGATTGATTTGGGAGAAATCAATTTTCGATTCATGGGGCATTGGCACCAGTACTGGGAATGTCTTCACTTAAACCGTGCTGGGGCCAATGTTCTGGCGAGTTGTATAACTAGGGAAGTATGGAGGATTTTAAACTAATTAGTGGGGATGATGGATCAAGTTTGGCAAGATGTAGTAAAGACAAGGGAAAGAGAGCAAGGTAGCAATAAGGGAAACGATGATCAGAGCATGGTAGGAGGGGACAGTGTACAAACTTAAGAGTGCACTGGCAGATAAGACTAGAGGTTACAAAAATAGTAAAAAGACAGAACTAAAGGCTCTGTATCTGAATGCATGTAGTGCTCATAATAAAACAGATGAATTGACAGCACAAGTAGAAATAAATATGTATGACCTGATAGCCAATAGAGAGACATGGCTGCAAGATGACAAAGACTGGGACCTGAATATTCTAGGGTACATGACATTTAGGAAGGACAGGAAGCTAGGAAAAGATGGAGGGGTAGTTTTGTTAATTAAGGATGACTTTGGTACGCAGAGACAGATTACCTTAATTCTGGTGATCAAGATGTAGAATCAGTTTGGGTTGGGATGAGAAATAGTAGAAAGGAAAAGAAGTGGGCTATACAGGAAGAAATAATGGGAGCTTGTGAGAAAGCTACAGCGATAGTCATGGGTGATTTCAATCTACATATAAATTGGACAAATCTGATTGGCAAAGGTTGCCTACATGATGAGTTCATAGTATTTTCAAGACAGTTTCTTCAAGCAGCACATTCTAGAGATAACCAAACTTTATTGCCTTAATTGCCCTTGTTCGGGGGGCATTTAAGACCTTGGGTCTGGAGTTACATGTAGGCCAGACCAGGCAAGGACAGTAGATTTCCTTCCCTAAAAGGCATTAGTGAACCAGATGAGTTTTTACGACAATCGGCAATTGTTTTGTGGTCATCATCAGACTTTCAATTCTGGATTTTTATTGAATTCAAATTTCACCATATGCCATGGTGGGATTCGAACCAGGGTCCCCAGAGCATTGCCTTGGGTCTCTGGAATGTCGGTCTAGTGACAATACCACTACGCCACCACCTCCCTTTAAGACCTGTTAATGTGCCATGAGGACAGAGCTGACTAAAGTGAACTGGGAAATTAGTTTAAGGGAAAGGTCAGGAGAAATGAAGTGGCACACGTTTGAGGAGATATTTCAGAATACTCAAAAGATACATTCTAGTGAGAAAGAAAGGCTTCGGGGAAGATGCACCATCTGTGGCTGACTAAGGAAGTTAAAGATTGTATCAAATTGAAAGAAAAAGAATATAACTCTACAAAGATGAGTGGCAGGTCAGAAGATTAGACAGAATATAAAGAACAGCAAAGCATGACTAAAAGATTAACGGGGGGAAATTAGAATATGAGAGACAACTAGCTAGAAATATAAAAACAGATAGTAAGCGCTTCTACAGGCATTTCAAAAGGAAAACAGTAAGTAAAGTGAGCATTGGTCCTCTAGAGAGAGTGTTTGGGGAATTAATAATGGAAAATAAGGAAATGGCATATAAATTGAACAGGTATTGTGTCTGTACTCACTGTAGAGGATACAAATAACAACCTAGAAATAAATATGAATCAAGAGGTGAAAGAGAGTGAGGAACTTAAAACAATTGCAATCACCAGGGAAGGGGCTGAGAAAATGATTAGAACTGAAGGCTGACAAGTCCCCAGAACCTGTTAGACTTCATCCTAGAGTCTTAAAAGAAATGGCTGCTGAGATAGAAGATGCATTGGTTTGAATTTTCCAAAATTCCCTAGATTCTGGAAAGGTCCTATCAGATTGGAAAATAGTGAATGGGCTTCTCCTAATCAAGAAAGGAGGGAGACAGAAAGCAGGAAACTACAGGCCAGTAAGCTTACCATCTGTCAGAGGGAAAGTGCTGGAATCAATTATTAAGAAGGCTATTGTCGGGCATTTAGAAAATCTCAATGCAATTAGGCAGACTTAACATGGTTTTGTGAAAGGGAAAACGTTTGACTAATTTATTGGAGTTCTTTGAGGAAGTAACAAGCAGTGTGGATAAAGGGAAACCTGTGGATGCGCTGCACTTGATTTCCAGAAGGCATTTGACAAGGTGCCACATCAAAGTTTATTCTGCAAAAGAAGAGTTCATGGTGTAGGGGATAACATATTAGCATGAATAGAGGATTGATTAGCTAACAAAAAAGAGAGTAGGCATAGGTTGGCAAGATGTGACGAGTGGAGTGCCACAGGGATCAGTGGTGGGGTCTCAACTATTTACAATTTATATCAATGGCTTGGATGAAGGGACGAATGTATGGTTGCTAAATTTGCTGATGACACAAAGATAGGTAGGAAAGTAAGTTGTGAAGAGGATATAAGGCATCTTCAAGGGATATAGATAGGTTAAGTAAGTAGGCAAAAATTTGGCAGATGGAGTATAATGTGGGAACATGTGAACTTGCCCACTTTGGCAGGAAGAATAGAAAAGCAGCATCTTATTTAAATGGAGAGAGATTGCAGAGTCTGAGGTACAGAGGGATGTGGGTGTCCTGGTACATGTTAGAATCCTATCTCTCAAGACTGAAGTTTTCTTTTACAAAATGGAAGAATTTGGCATGATCTGGACATGTGGATGCTAACCTGGGATTTTTTTTAAAAAAGAAAGTCATAAATTCACCTTGGAACTGTCAACTGCTGGCCTCTTCCAAGAAATCACCTGACTTATATGGTACTTCAGGAGGAAGTTTTTGTGTTGAACTGCAAAGCTCTTTAATTAAACTGGGAGATGAAAAGGCAATCACATGGGAGGGAGGGAAAAAACTGAAGTTGTGAACCTAATTGTTTTGAAGGCAGTTTTCTTGACCAAGCTGAGGAAGGAAGGCTACTTTGACTAGCTCCCTCTCTCTACCTTACCTATAATTGTTTGTGGCTATCAACCTGTAGCCAGACACCCCTCATCTGAGTATAACCAGTCTGCATTTGGACCTGCCAAGCTGAAACCAGTGGAGAGAACTTCCAGGCATCCACCAGGACTAGCAGCCCATCTTCACATAAGAGAACTCCAGGTCAACAGTGTCAAGACCCTGCAGACCTTATCCTTTATTTTATAACGCCCATCTCTACAGAAAGACTCTATCTGTTTGTCCTTTGTTTGTCTGTGTGTGTGCGCACACACGTTTGTGCGCTGGGGAAATTCTCTGGGAAGAGATAGTTATACTTTCCGATTACAATTGTGTTAGCCAGTACTTGCAACTTGTTAAAAGAAGTTTTGTTTTAAAATAAATTAATCATTCTGAGTTTTTGAAAGAAGTATGGTCAGAGTCTCATTTCTTCTGGGTACAGAGGTATAGGTACACAATTGGCCATTTTGGTGAGAAAATTAAGTATTTAAATTAATGGTATGGCCTGCAGAGTAGTGGGGCTTGATAATTTGTGCACTCCTCCCATATCGGTTGTAACATAAACTGGGGACTCTTGCAGGATTTGAAACACAGACAGTGGGTGATTGGACACAGAATATTAATTGGTAAGGGATGAATGGACGGAGACCAGGTTTCTTATACATTGGTAAACTAAAATAGTGTTGGAAGTTGCTAAGATTTTTTTACACGTGGAAAACGTAACCCCAACTGGTTTACAGAAATTAACCAAGAGTAAGTTGATGGAATTGGAGGATAAGCTGGAGTTAGAATTACCCAAAGGGGTAAGGAAAGCGGACATAGGCAATAGCTGAGCATTTGAAACTGGAAGTGATACCAGAGAGACCATATCCTCCAGGGGGTGAGTCATTTGAGTTAGCTAAGACCCAGTTGCAAATGAAGCAACTTGAACATGAAAAGGAAATTAAACTTGAATTGGAGGCAAAAGAAAGAGAGAGAACATTTAGGAAGCTGGAACTAGAATTTCAGGCAAGGGAGAAGGATAAAGATAGAGAGGCAAAGGAAAGAGAGAAGGAACGAGAAAGGGAATATTGGCTTAAAAGGCTGGACCTTAAAAAAGAGGTCTCCGACGCTGTGGAAGGTTCTGATGATGATAAAACCTTCAACCCAAAGCCCAGTGAGGAGATGTTTAAATTTGTGCTGGCTCTTCTGAAGTTTGAGGAAAGGGATATAGAAGCATTCTTTATTTTGTTTGAGAAGATGGCTAAGCAAATGACGTGACCAAATGAAACCTGGACATTGCTTTTATAGTCTAGGTTGGCAGATAGGGTTCATGAGGTTTATGCTTCACTTTCAGAAGAGGTTTCTGTGGATTATGATGCAGTAAAAAAGGCTATTTTTAGTGCAACAAAAACAGCAAATGAGGATGGAGGAGAGAGTTCAAGGTCTGAAGATGTTGAACTCCATGTTAAGTCCAGAAGGCTGTAAAGTGCCTAATCGGAAGATGGACTGCTGTTCCTCCAGTTTGCGTTGGGCTTCACTGGAACATTGCAGCAGGCCAAGGACGAACATGTGTGCATGAGAGCAGGGTGGTGTGTTGAAATGGCAAGCGACAGGGAGGCCTGGGTCATGCTTGCGGACAGACTGGAGGTGTTCCGCAAAGCGGTCACCCAGTCTGCGTTTGGTCTCCCTGATTTGGAGGAGACCACATTGGGAGCTCTTCCACATTCAGCCCCTTTTTCTAACCCCCTTTTTTCTACATTCATTTTTATTTTTTATCCACTTTTTATTTTTATTCATTTATCTGTGTTTTTATCCCTTTTTTAAATCCCTTTTTCTATCCCTACCACTGCCCCCTCCCCCCCACCTCATCTCCTACAGGGCCATCTGTTACTTGTTCCATGTTGTTCTTTCACACAATGCCACCCTTGTTATGCTGCTTTAACATTCTGCTTTCTTACCTTTATGCCACTATAAGCACCTTTTTTAGCACTAGCCACTAACATTAACACTCCCTTTGGTTCATAACATCTTTGTCAACCTCTCCTTTGTCTCCACCTATCACTGGCCTTCTATCCAGCTCCACCTGCCCCACTCCCCTTAAACAGTATAAATTTAATCACATTTCCACTTCTTTTCACCTCTGAAGAAGGGTCATATGGACTCAAAACATTAACTCTGTTTCTCTCTCCACAGATGCTGCCAGATCTGCTGAGTTTTTTCCAGCGTTTTCTGTTTTTGTTTGATTTCCAGCATCTGCAATATTTTGCTTTTATCTTACTCTTTTTAGTGCATAGGAGTTAGCTCTTGAGGCATACAGGCAGAAATTTCAGAATGTGAGGAAACAGCCTGGACAGAACTATATTGAGTTCGAGAGGGTAAAGTAGAGTAAATTTGACAGTTGGATACAGACATTAAAAATAGAGACAACGTATGAAGCTCTTAGAGAAATAATTCTCTTGGAAGAATTTAAACATTCCCTTCCACCAGTAGTTCGAACCCATGTTGAAGACCAGAGGGTTAAAGCAGCTAGACAGGGAGTGGGTGGTGGCTGACGATTATGAGCTTGTCCATAAATCTAAACCCTTTTTCCGCCATCCCCATAAACCTGAGAAGGATGGAAGGTGGGAAAGTGAAAGGAAGGCAAGTAGCCAGGGAAGAGAAGGGACAGCTGGGAAGCTCCTCAGGCCAGAAAGGAAGGTGTTGAGGGTGGAAGTGATATTCCAAAGCCTAAGTGTTTCTATTGCAACAAGATGGGACATGTTCGTGCTGATTGCTGGAAGTTGCACGGGAAATCTATGAGACTTATTGGGGTAGGTAAGCGTGATTCAGGAAAAGGAGCCCTGACCAAAAGCAGATCAAGTTAACTGCAGCTGTGAAGCCGAATGTGGGCGCTGCTGTGAGTTTAGGAGAGGTGAATGAGATACATGAGTTATAAAGAATTTTTGTCGAGGGGGAAAAGTAACCCTTTATCCCTCAAATGAGATAGCTTAACCTATAATCATACTTAGAAATACAGGAGCCACTCAAACACTTTTGGTGGGGAAAGATATAACTTTTCCACCAGACAGTGTATTAAAAGCCAAAGTTTTAGTCAATGGTATTGGTGGGGAGTATTTACCCGTACCTTTGTGCTGGGTGCAATTGGAGTGTGACTTATTATCTGGGGCAGTGACGGTAGGAGTTATTCAGCAGTTACCCGTAGATGGAGATGATTTACTCCTGGGAAATGATTTATCCAGAACGAAGGCAGTAGCTTCTTCCAAAATTACAGAAAGCCCAAGTGAGGTTAAAGAGGCGGAGCAGTTACAGGAAAAGTTCCAGGATTTTTTCCTTCATGTGTGATGACTCGAGCAAAGGCTAAGCAAAGTCCATCGTCAAAGTGATACCTTGGACAGATACTTGGCTGGCTGAAACTTTCTTTACAGACTAAGATGATCCAAAAATGATGTTTAACCAGTCTTCTCCAGTTGAGGCTCAACAAGCTGATACAGAATTAAGTAAGGTAGCACAATCAGCCCAAGCTGAAGCTAAGGCAGTTCCAGAATGTTGTTACATTAGAAATGGAATTCTAATGAGGAAGTGGAGACCTTGTCACAGACCTGCAGATGAGGAATGGACGCTTGGTCATCAGGTAGTGGTACCGCCCAAATATCGTAAAGAGATTTTACAGATAGCACATGAAATTCCTATGGCAGGACATGTAGGGATATGGAAAACTCAAGCATAGATAAGCTGGCAGTTTCACAGGCCAGGTCTTCACAAGGAAGTGGTGCAGTTTTGTAAAATGTGCCAGATGGTAGGAAAACCACAACATGCAATCAAACCGGCACCCTTAATTCCTATCCCAGTTTTTGAGGAACCATTCAGTAGGGTGTTAGTGGACTGTGTGGGACTGTTAACAAAAGCAGGACACCAGTATATCCTTACTATTATGGATATGACAACTCGATTTCCAGAGGCCATCCCTTTAAGGACCATTACGGCTAAAGTAGTGGTATAGAAGTTAACCCAATTTTTTTACTCTATGAATTACCGTTAGAGATCCAGTCGGATCAAGGTTCCAATTTTATGTCTAGAATTTTTCAGAACATAATGGTAGTTTGGGAATAAAACAGTTAAAGTCCACAGCATATCATCCACAAACACAGGGAGCTTTAGGGAGGTACCATCAAATTCTCCAAACAATGATTAGTGCATATTGTCATGACTATCCCCATGATTGGGACAAAGAACTGGAATTTCTTTTATTTGCTACCCGAGATTCACCAAATGAATCTACTGGTTTAGGCCCTTTTGAATTAATTTACAGACATGAAATAAGAGGTCCTCTAAAATTAATCAAAGAAAAATTTTTAGGAAAGACGAATCCTCTGTTAGATTTTGTCTGTGTCCCAGGAACTGCTCATGGGAGCCTGAAAAGTGGCAAACGGACATAGCAGCATTGCAGGGTAGCTATTTAGGCAATGATACCCAGAGTGTGACAGGAAGGGACAGAGTGCACAAACATTAAAAAACAGCAGCAAATAGGGTCAAAGAGGGAAAAAAACGATTAGAAAGGCAAAATTATTGGCTCTTTACTTAAATGCACATAGTATTCAGAACAAAATAAATGAATTAACGGCACAAAAAGAGGTTAATGGGTACAATCTTATAGCCATTATGGAGACATGGTTACATGGAGATCAAAGACTGGGAACTAAATATTCTGGGGCATGTGACTTTTTGAAAGGACAGGCAGGAAGGAAAGGGTGGTGGGGCTGCTTCATTAGTACGAGATGGAATAAGTACAATAGCAAGAAATGATCTTGGATCGGAAGATGTAGAATCCATATGGGTGAAGGTAAGAAATAACAAGGGGAAGAAGACATTGGTGGGAATAGTCTTCAGGTCCCCTAACAGTAGCTATGCTGTAGGACTAAGAATTAATCAGTAGATAATGAGGGCATGTAAGAATGTATATTAATCAAGGGTGACTTTAATCTTCATGTAGATTGGGAAAATCAAATTGGCAGAGGTAGCCACGAGCAAGAATTCATAGTATATTTGGGACCATTTCCTAGAACAATATGTTGTGGATCCAATCAGGGACCAGGCTATTTTGGACCTGGTAATGAGTAATGAGGCAGGTTTAATAAATGATCTGAGTAAAAGATCCTCTAGGAAACAGTGACCATAAGATGGTGAAATTTAGCATTCAGTTTGAGAGTGAGAAACTTGGGTGGGAAAGAGCGGTGCTAAACTTAAATAAGGGTAATTACAAAGGAATGAGGGCAGAGTTGGCTGGAGTGGACTGGGGAAGGAGTTTAGCAGAAAAGACGGTTGATGAACAATGGCAGACATTTAAGAAAATAGCTCATGACTTACAACAAAGATATATCCCAGTGAGGAAGAAGGAATGTAGGAAGGGGATAAACCAACAATGGTTAACCAAGGAAGTTAAGGACAGTATCAAATTGAAAAAAAATATATACAATGTGGTAAAGATTAATGGTAAGCCAGAGGTTTAGGAAAGTTTTAAAAACTAACAGAAGATGACCAAAAGAATAAAAAAGAGGGAGAAAATAAACTTTGAGGGTAAACTAGCAAGTAATATAAAATTGGACAGTAAGAGCTTTAAGTACATAAAAAGGAAGAGAGGCCAAAGTCAATATAGGCCCCTTAGAGAATGAGGCTGGGGAAATAATGGTGAACCAGGAAATGGCAGAGGAGTTGAATAAATACTTTGCCTCAGTCTTCACGATAGAAGGCACTAGTATCATACCAAAAATACTAAATAATCAAGGGGCAAATGGGGGCCGGAAAGAAATACAATAAGTATCACTAGAGAAAAAGTACTAGAGAAAGTAATGGGGCTAAAAGCTGATAAGTCACCTGGACCTGATGGTTGCATCTTAGGATATTAAAGGAAGTAGCTGCAGAGATAATGGATGCACTGGTAGTAATCTTCCAAGAATTCTTAGATTCTGGAAAAGTCCCAGGAGATTGGAAAACTGCCAATGTAACACCCTTATTCAATAAGGGAGGGAGGGAGGCAAAAAATGGGTAGCTATAGGCCAGTAAGCTTAACATCCATCATTGGGAAAATGTTGGAGTCTATTATAAAGGACGTAATAGCAGAGTATTTAGAAATACATAATATAATCAAGCAGAGTCAGCATGGCTTCATGAAGGGGAAATCATGCCTGACAAATTTATTAGAATTCTTTGAGGAGGTAACTAGCAGGATAGATAAAGGGAACAAGTAGATGTAATATATTTGGATTTCCAAAAGGCGATTGATAAGGTACCGCACATAAGGCTACTTGATAAAGTAAGAGCCCAGGGTGTTGGGGTAGTATATTAGCATGGATAGAGGATTGGCTAACTAATAGAAGACAGCGTTGGCATAGGGGGGGTATTTTCAGGATGGCAACCTGCAACCAGTGGAGTGCCACAGGGATTAAAGTTTGCAGATGACACAAAATAGGTGGGAAGGCAAGTGGTGAGGGCGACACAGAATCTACAGGTTAAGTGAGTGGGCAAAAACTTGGCAGATGAATATAATGTGGGAAAATGTGAGGTTATGCACTTTGGCAGGAAGAATAGAGGAGCTGAATATTACTTAAATGGAGAAAGACTGCAGAAAGCTGCAGCACAGAAGGATTTGGGGGCCCTTGTGCATGAATCCCAAAAAGCTAGCATACAAGTTCAGCAAGTAATAGGAAAGGCTAATGGAATATTGGCCTTTATTTCAACGGGAATGGAGTATAAAAATAAGGAAATCTTGCTAAACTATATAAGGCACTATTTAGACCGCACCTAGAATATTGTGAACTGTTTTGGTCCCCTTGTCTAGGAAAGATGTACTGGCATTGGAGGCAGTCTAGAGAAGGTTCACTAGGTTGATTCTGGGTATGGAGGGATTTTCTTAGAGGAGAGGTTGAATAGCCTGGGCCTGTACTCATTGGAGTTTAGAAGAATGAGAGGTGACCTTATTGAAACATATAAGATTCTTAGGGGGCTTGACAAGGTAGATGCTGAAAGGTTGTTTTCCCCTTGTGGAAGAGTCGAGGACCAGAGGGCATAATCTGAGTAAGGAGGTCACTCGTTTAAGACCGAGATGAGGAGGAATTTCTTCTCTATGGTTAATCTGTGGAATTCTTTACCACAGAGGGCTGTAGAGGCTGGATCGTTAAGTATATTCAAGGCTGAGATAGACAGATTTTTAATTGGTAAGGGAATCAGGGGTTATAGGGAAGGGACAGGAAAGTGGAGTTGAGGATTAGCAGATCAGCCATGATCTCAGAGTGGCGGAGCAGACTCAATGGGCCGAATGGCCTACTTCTGCTCCTACGTCCTTTGGTCTAACACTGAAACATCAGGATAGTTAGATAGCATAATTTCATACTTAGAAATAGGACAACGAGAGGACCTAGTGAGGTTATTTACAGAATTTAAAGTGACCTGTAGGGATGAACCAAGGTCGATAACTTTAGCCACAGATGATGTGGATGTAGGGGAATTTTCTCCTATAAAGCGACATTCTTATCAGTTAAGTCCAGAGAAATGAGCAGAAGTTCAATATATGTTAGGAAATCACCTAATTGAACCTAGTCATAGCAGTTGGAGTTATCTGATGGATCAACCAGATTCTGCATAGGCTATAGAAAAGTTAATGCGTTAACAAAAACAGATTGTTACCCAACCCCTTGTCTAGAAGATTGTATTGACAGGGTTTGCAGTGCCACCTTCCTTACTAAGATAGGTTTGTTTAAAGGATACAACCAAGTACCTTTAACATTGTGAACTAAGGAGGTATCAACTTTTTACATGCCAAATGGGCTATACCAATGTTGAGTAATGCCATTTGGACTAAAAAATGCTCCAGTCACTTGCAAATACTAATGAATCAGGTGATCACTAATGTTCCTAACCCTGGTTTACTTAGATGATGTATTGTTTTATAACAACACATGGAAAGACCATTTGAAACACCTGGAACCCTTATTTAAACAATTACAGGTGGCAGATCTAGTAATAAAGCTTGCCAAAAGTGAGTTCACTAAAGTGAGAGTAACTTTTATTTGGGCATATCGTAGGGCAGCGACAAGTCCTGCTAAGAACAGCAAAGGTACAGGCTTTGAAAGAATTCCCTGTCCCTAAAACTAAACAGGAAATCATGAGACTTTTAAGGATGTGCGGTTTCTATCGGAAATTTGTGCCAAACTTCAGCACATTAGCAGCTCCACAAACAGATTTATTGCAAAAGAAAGCAAAGGTGCTATGGTCAAGAGAGTGCCAGAGAGCTTTTGAGAAGCTGAAGGTGATTCTAACTAATGAACCAGTATTAGCTGCCCCTAATTTCATTAAACCCTTGAAGTTGGAAATCGATGCTAGTGACTTGGAGGTGGGTGCAGTCTTGTTGCAAGATGGTGAATTGGGCATAGAGAAGCCATTGGGGTACTTTTCTAAAAAAATTAAATCAGCATCAAAAGAGATGCTCCATATTAGAAAAGGAAACCCTGGGATTATTATTGGCTCTTAAGCATTTTGAGGTATATATCCAACATGGTTGTAAAGAAACATTAGTATATACTGGCCATAACCCTTTGGAAAAATTTAAGACTCATAATGACAGACTGTTCCGATAGATCTTATAACTTGAAGGTTGTTCATATTGCTGGAATAGATTAACATAATTGCTGATCCATTATCAAGAATGTTAAATTTTTATAATTGTCTGGAAAGCAAAAAAGTCAGAAAACTGAATAGATTCCGTATAAGCAGTGAATGTCTGAGTGAGTGTGTTTGATATCTCTTTTCTGCATACATTGTGATGAAACACATTTGGAAATGGTGTTTCATCTTTTAAGGGTGGAGGCAAGTTGGAATCCTATCTCTCAAGACTGAAGTTTTCTTTTACAAAATAGAAGAATTTGGCAAGATCTGGACATATGGTTGCTAACCTGGGATTTTTTTTAAAAGGTCGTAAGTTCACCTTGGAACTGTCAACAAGCTGGCCCCTTGCAAGAAATCACCTGACCTATATGGTACTTGAGAATGAGTTGTTTGTTTGTTTGTGTTGAACTGCAAAGCTCTTTAATTAAACTGGGAGATGAAAAGGCAGTCACATGGGAGAGAGGGAAAAAACTGAAGTTGTGAACTTGATTGTTTTGAAGGCAGTTTTCTTGACCAAGCTGAGGAAGGAAGGCTACCTTGACTAGCTCCCTCTCTCTACATTGCCTAAAATTGTGTGTGGCTATCAACCTATAGCCAGAGAACCTTCATCTCAGTGTAACCAGTCTGCATTTCGACCTGCAAAGCTGAGACCAGTGGTGAGAACTTCCAGGCATCCATCAGGACCAATGGCCCGTCTTCACATGAGAGAACTACAGGCCTACAGCTTCGAGATCCTGCAAACTTTATCCTTTATTTTATAATGCCCATCCTCCAAAGCCTATCTCTGCAGAGAGACTCTACCTGTTTGTCCTTTTGCTTGAGTGTGTGCTAGGGGAATTCTCTAGGAAGAAATAGTTATACTTTCTGATTACAATTGTGTGTTAGCCAGTACTTGCAACTTGTTAAAAGAAGTTTTGTTTTAAAATAAATTAATCATCCTGAGTTTTTGAAAGAAGCCTGATCAGAGTCTCTTTTATTCTGAGTACTAGGGGTATAAGAGCGCAATTGGCCATTTTGGTGAGAAAATTAAATGTTTAAATTAATGGTATGGCCTGTGGCGTCATGGAACTTGATAATTTATGCACTCCCATCCTGGCTGTAACAGTATGCAGATAGAGTGAGTCATTAGGGAGGTAAATGGAATGTTGTTGTTTATTGCAAGGGGAATGGAATTTAAAAGTTGGGATGTTTTGCAAAAATTGTACAAGGCATTGGTGAGACCATATCTGCAGTACTGTGTACAGTTTTCCTCTCATTCAAGAAAGGATACAAATGCGTTAGAAGCAGTTCAGAGGAAGTTCACTTGACTGACAGCTGGGTTAGGGGGTTATATTATGAGTAAAGGTTGGACAGGCTGGGCTGTTATCCATTGGTGTTCAGGAGAATGAGGGGTCGTCTTATTGAAACACATAAGATCCTAAGGGAGTGGAATTGACGGGGTTGATGCTGAAAGGGTATTTCCCTTGCGGGAGAGACTAGAACGAGTGGACACAGTTTAAAAATAAGGCATCTCCAATTTAAAACAGAGAAGGAGAAGCTTTATCTTTGAGGGTCAGAAGTCTTTGGAACTCACTCTCCCAGAGAACGGTGGAGGCAGTGTCATTGAATACTTTTTAAGGCAGAGATAAATGGATTCTTGACTAACAAAGGAGTCAAAGGTTACCAGGAGCAGGTGAGAATATGGAGTTGAGGCCGCAATTAGATCAACCATGATGTTATAACATGATCGAGCAGGCTCAAAGGGACTATTGGCCTACTTCTGCTCCTAGTTCATAAATTTGACACTTTCTTCTCTTCCTCCCCACCCATTTTCCTCACTCTCTGACTATCTCTCTGCCTGTTCTTTTCTGTCTGTCTCTCGGTGTCTATGATCTCATTTTTCTCCTCTCTCCCTTCTCTCAATCCATCCCCATGAATCCCTTTACTCAACTTACAATTACTACATAAGGGTAAA
Organism: Cetorhinus maximus; assembly: GCF_964194155.1. Lineage (NCBI taxonomy): Eukaryota > Metazoa > Chordata > Chondrichthyes > Lamniformes > Cetorhinidae > Cetorhinus > Cetorhinus maximus. Next base: position 112,639,619 of record NC_135887.1, on the reverse strand, counting down.
ACTAAAGTTAAGCCTTTCATACGTAATGGGGATCATGTGACTGCACAAACGAATCAGCCATAAGCGCTGATAACCAGAGCAGTGGAGCTTTTTCACCTTTGTCTCAGTGCAAACATGTAGCTTCATCAGAAGCCCTGGAAATAAAGTTTACTGTTTCTTACAAGAAACCAGCTGGGAACCCCAAGTTTACTACACATTCTCTTCTCTCGCTCTCTGTCTGTCTGCCGGGCGCCCGGCGCACGCGCGCTCTGTCTGCATTAAACTTTTGTATCTCACTTCACAGTTATCCAAGTGTCAGTGCTTCCAAGCTGGAATCATGGCAGGACATGCTTAGCAACTGGAATGAGGCTGGTGCATCGTGCATGGACAAGGTAACAGGAATAGTGATGACCTCTGAAAATGTTTCAAAAACCATTAGTTGTGGGCGTGTTGTTCGTATGTGGGATGCCCTCTTTCCTTCCTGACCTCCGTTTTCTCCAAAATGAAGTTTGAGGCTGAAGGTCAGGTCTGATCCACTTGGCTGAGCATCCCGTAACAAGTAACTGTCAAGAAGAAATGTGCTTGGGATGAACCATACTAGTGATTTTTCTCCTTTCAAGCAGGGACTTCAGAGAATGGTTTTTTTTAAATTTTGCTGAAGGGGCTGGACAGCCCCAGTGCTAGCTCATTGGTCCTTTCGGTGAGAATCATCTCCAGGTGGTTTAGCAATTTGTGCACATGGTGATATGGAAGTAATAGACTTCACACCCATGATTTGCCAGACTGAGAGTTTGTAATCTCACTTCATGGCTGTAAGAAAGGGTCAAGCAGGGGCCATGTCTTTCCAACACCCAAGAGGGAGGAGGAAATTGGATGGAGTCCTGCCCTCCCCTGATCACTCTCACTCAGCTGGTCATAAAGTGGCACCTGTAGAGGCACGGTGACCATGAGAACAGAGAATATTGCACTGCATTGCTAATGCTAAATATTTACTAATCCTGTGTGTTTTGGGAATTGCATCCAAGAAATTTATTTGATACAAAAAGTGGGAAATCAGAATGAGTTGGGGGGTTGGTGGTGGGGTGGGGGAGAGAATTGTGATGTTGAATTATGAGGAGCAGTTACGTAAATTGGGTGCCTTCTCAGTGCAAAAGAGAAGGTTGAGACAGGCCTATTCAATATGAAGCATGACAAGCTGTTTCACCTTGTCCAGAATAGCAGAATCAAAGGGCATGGCTTGTGTTGAAGGAAATAAATTCAAAATTAATCCATGGAAAGAATATTTCGGTGAATGATGGGTCAATCTATAGAATGGGATCCCTGAGGAGATGGGGAAGGATGGAGTGTTGATTTCTTAATGCATATTAGATAGATTCCTTTCATAAAATGTTATTTTGGGATGGCTGTCTGAGTAATGTGAAACAATACATATAGTGAGTGTACCGAGCTTGGGAAGAACAGATGAATTTGGACCTACGGTTCCCAGAGCTCTCCTGCACTCGTGTTTTCCTCAACTCGTGTCTGGGTCTGTTGATAGGGATTGATTATTATGATTAGTCAACAACTTCACTGTTGTTGGATTATGGGACTAATTGGATGGTAGAAGGTGAACTGGAAGGCCTTTGAGAAGGTGGTGGTGGGGCCTATTTCTTGACTCTGCACAGTCTCAATGTTTCATAAAGGTTTGATGCAACTGAATGACTTGCTAGGCCATTTTGGCAATTAAGAGTCAAACCACTTTGGTGTGGACTGGAGTCACATATAGGCCCAGACCAGGTAAGGGTGGTTCCTTCTGTAAAGGACATTGGTGAATGAGTTTTTACACTGATCTGGGTCATAATTCATGTCACTTTACTGATCCCAGCTTATTATTTCCAAGTTTAAAAAAACCTTAATTTAAATTCTCAAACTGCTCAGGATGGGATTTGAACTCCCATTCTGCAGTCTATTAGTCCAGACCTCTGGGATTCCTTTTGATATTTAAATGGAGAGCAACAAGATTCTAGAGCTCTGTGGATCTTGCTTTTCTCTGCTCTGTACGAGGCAGGGGAAGGCCCATCCTGATCCCTCGGCATGTTCAACTCCATCCTTTTGAAACCCATCTCTGTTTACTTGCAAAATATTTAATGCCTTGTACATTGTGCTTCACTGTTAAACTGACACCACATTTGATCCTTTTATACAGCGTTCAGAGTTTGTTTTTATTAAAACTTATTTCAGATGCATGGCTTCCTCGAAGCTGGCGTTCCCATCAAACTACGTGGTCATCTGTGGAAATGCCTTCTCGGTAGTGACCTCGCTAAAGAGAGCAGTACTCACACCTACCGAGTAAGGAAAAGTTTATTTTTGATCTGAAGTGAGCATGTTTTAATTTATAAAAATAAGATAGGTCACATTCTGTCAGTCTAAACACCTGGATAGAGATTACTGAAAGGAAAAAGATAGACATACATTTATACAGCACTTATCACCACCTCTGGATGTCCCAAAACACTTTACAGATAATTAAATACTTTTGAAACGTAGTCACTGAAATGTAGGAAACAACAGTTAATTTACACACAGCAATGTAATAATGACCAGCTTATCTGATTTTTAGTGATTTTGGTTGACAAATAAATGTTGACCAGGAACTGGTGAGAAATGTCTTGCTTTCCTTCAAAATAGTGCCATGTATTGGGAAGGCAGATGGGGCCTCAGTTTAATGCCTCATCTGAAAGATGGCACTTTCAACAGTGCAGTACTCTCTCAGTACTGCAATGGGAGTCTAGGCACCTCATTCATCTCTGGAGTGGGATTGGACCTCAGGACCTCGTGCCTCAGATGAGACTGCTATCAGCCTAGCTAGGGCTGACACAGCTGAAATGCAAGTTATTGACTCCAACTGTGAGCAACATGACAGGAGTTGCATTAGTGATTTTAAAAGTGATGGTCATCAATGCAAAATTCATAAGGTCTAAAGAAAATAGAAAATTTCACTCTGTAATTCTGATTGAATCACATAATAACAGTTGTACCAACATCTAAGTTATTGCTGCTTGGCAGATAACAAATGTTTTTTTTTTGGTCAGCTTTTGGCTGTTTAATTAAAATTTCATGGTGATATGAAAGGAAACAGTCACAGTGAGAGTTGGTATGATGAAGGGGTTAAAGTCAAGGTTGTTTTTTGGTGAAGGAAGGAAGGTGACAGTGTGCCATTTGGACCATCTGTTGGAACAAGGATGTCTAAACTTCAGCCTCAACTTGTCCCACTCCTCCCTTCCCACCACCCACCCTGCCTCCCTACGCACTTGCCACATAAACTGCAAAAGATTCATTTTCAAGTATTTATCCAATTCCCTGTTGAATCTGCTTCCACCAACTTTTAAACAGTGTATTTTAACTCAAAACAACTCGTTACCTAAATGTTATTTTTCTCCATCTCCTTTTCTGGTCCCTCTGTCAACCACCTTAACTTTGTGCCCTCTGGTTACCAACCCTCCAGCCAGTGGAAGCAGTTTCCCCTTATTTACTCTATCAAAACCCCTCAGAGTTTTGAACATTTCAAGTAAACCTCCTTGATGTTCTCCTTGGAGCAAAAAAAGTTTCCAGCATCCCCAGTCTCCACACATAACTGAGGCACCTCATCCCTGGTACCATTCTAGTAAATGCCCTCTACAGCTTCTCTAAGGCTTTGGCATCGTTCCTAATGTGCAGTGCCCAGAAATGAAAAGAATACTCCAGCTGAGGCATAACCATTGTTTTATTGAGAAATGCTTGAGAATAAGTTGATTTAAGAATAACTTGGCTTAAGAACGGCTTAACACTTCTCCCAGGAGTACGTGCAGGAACTCCGCAGTCAGCTCGCGAGCCTTGGTGTGAATGAGTATGGGGTGCAGATGGCCATTTCTACACTGGACAATGCAGATAAAGAGAGGGCAGAAACAGAGAGCAGAACTTGCAACCTGACGCCTAACCGAAACCCTGAGGTCACGATTGAAACATTGAGACAGATTGTCCTGGATGTTGGTAAGGTGGCTGAATTGTGTGAAGGTGATGGTTTTGTTTCTTGTTGCCCAGGTGAAGAAGTTCAATGGGCTGACAATTTAGGCATGAGATGAGGAGAAATTTCTTCACTCAGAGGGTTTGTGAACCTTTGGAATTCTCTACCCCAGAGACTGTGGATGCTCAGTCATTGAGTATATTCAAGAATGAAATCAATAGATTTTTTTTGGATACCTGGGGAATTAAGGGAAATAGGGATGTGACCAGCCATTGTTGAGTAGGCTGGAAGGCCCAAATGGCTTACTTCTACTTCTGTTTCTTTTGTTCTTATGTATTGGGAGGTGGCATTTGCAGTTGGGCAGCCAAGATTGTGACCTGACCAGCAGCACCAATGCTGCCAAGGCAATAGGTAATCCATGTATTAGAATGAGCAGGATTTGGTGAGGGGTGGGCTTGCTGACTGTAGAAGGGTGTCCTGGGAGATTTAGTATTTGCAGATTGGTTATTGTTGTCATGTCAATTGACCATAATTGACTCTTCAGGCAAAGAGAAAAGCATAATCCCTGCAGGATTTAATTTTACCCCATTTCCCCCACCATCCTTTGAACATGTATACACCTACTTAACGCCATACCTGTCGAGACCGTAGATTGTCTAGTCAATGATTGACTAGCGTATGCCAAAATATGAGCGGAACAAGTGAACCAATCACCTTGGCTATTTCAGCTTGAAGATAGCAGCAGACCGTCTGTGGCCAAACTCAGTCAATTATTTCCAGGGAGAGCAGTTCAGTGGGATTAGTTTGGTACTAATACAGGACTACGGGCAGAAAGTGGAGCAATGGGATGTTTTTTGGGATTGATATAGGGCTATGGGGAGAGAGAAGGGCAGTGGGATTACTTTGGGATTGGTACAGGGCTACAAGGAGAGAAATGAACTGTGGGATTAGTTTGAGATTGATACAGGGCTATGGGAGAGAGAATGGAAGAGCCAAAATCTTGGACCTCTCTCCCTAATAGCACTGAATGTACCTCCACCTCATGGACTGCTTTGATTCGAGAAGATTGCTCACTAGCACCTTCTCAAGGGCAATTAGGGATGCTGGCCTTGCCAGCAATGCACTCATCCCATGAATGAATTCATCAAAAAAAAGTTTAAGGTTGATACAGGACTATAGGATAAGAGTGAGCCCATGGGATTAATTAGTGATTAATACAGGACTGTGGGGGAAGAGTGACGCCTCAAAGTTAGGGCTGGAACTTACTTCATTAAGTTCCCTTTTAACAGCATGATAATTAGTACAATGCCAATTAACTGCTCTGGCCCAGAAAGCGAACAGTTTAAACTGTTAACTATGATTCCTACAGGTAGCAAATTGTTGGAGATTTTAAAATATCAAATTTTAATTATTCTACTTTTCCTTTCTGTCTTTTCCTCTTATTGCAATATTTATTTCTTTATTTCTCTTTCTGGACCTGTTTTGACTCAAATTCACCTGATTTTCTTCTCCGTTGTTCCTCTGTTTCTTTCTCAAACCTTACTTGGTTAAAGTGATGATTGCTGGTTCGCTCCCCACCATTATCAGCATGTTATAGGGTAAATTATGTTTGACTTGAGGGGTGCAGCAAAAAGCTGAACTAATGGGGTACACCACAAGATTCTCCACTCCAACAAGAACGGTGCCAATGTTATCTTTTGCTCTGTGTTTCTTTGACTAATGTTTTCTCTCAGTATTTGTAAGTAAACTTTTATTTTGCCAGTGGGGTAATTAGGTCTCCTTGATAATGTAATTTTTTGGAGCCTTTAAACAACAATAGCTTTGTAGACAATTATTTGTTCTGTGATTCATTAATCTTTTTTAGTTACAAATAAAAACTAGCAATCTTTACATAGGAAAAGTCTTAAAGGTGCTTTGCAGGAGCACAAGCAGACAAAAATTTACACCTAGCAGTGTTTTAAGGAGCTCCTTTTATAAAACAAAAGGAGAAATTTAAGGAAGCAGTCCCAAAGCTTAGGATCTTGGCAACTGAAGGCATGGCCACCACTGGTGAAGCAAAGTAAGTTGGTGATGTGCAAGAGACCAGAATTGGAGGAGCACAGAGATCTCGGAATGTTGTAGGGATGGAGGATGATAGAGGTGGAGAGGGGCAAGGCCATGGAGGGATTTGAACACGAGGATGGGAATTTTTAAATTTGAAGCATTGCTGGACTCAGAGCCAGTCTCGGCCTGTGAGGACAATTGTGATGGGTTAACAGGACTTAGTGCAAGTTAGGACACAGGCAGTGCAAATTAGGACACAAGCAGCAGAGTTTTGGATAAATTACATATAATTTTACAGCACAAACAGGCAATTCGGCCCAACTGATCTGTGTTTGTGTTCAATTCTATTTTGTTTCATCCTATTAACATATCCTTCTATTCCTTTCTCCCTCGTGTTTATCTAGCTTCACTTAAATGCATCTATATTATTCTTCACTGCAACCACTCCACATGGTAGTGAGTTCCACATTCTCACCACTCTCTGGGTACAGACGTTTCTTTTGAATTCCATCTTTAGAATTTTTTGTGACTGTCTTATATTTATGGCCCTTAGATTTTGATACACCACAAGAGGAAATACCTTCTCTACATCTATCAAACTCCTTCATATCTTATTCAGTAACCGCTCAGTCTTCTCTTTTCTAGAGAAGAGGCCAGCTCATTCAATCTTTCCTGATAAGTTCTGACAACTCAGTTTTGTTTCATCTCATCATCTGAATTTATTGGAACAAGCCCATAAACATCATGTTTTTACATGCGTAAATATTATTTGTGACTTTTTGTGTGTTAAAAGATGACCTCTTTAAGCACAGCATACTTCGTAATTTTGCTCTTTATTTTGTGCAGAAAGATCTTTTCCCACTCACTGTTCCCTGATGGGTAAAAATCCAGAGGCTAAAGAGGGGCAAGCAAAGTTATTCAGGATCCTCTCTGCATATGCCAAGCATAATCCTCAGATAGGCTACTGCCAAGGTAAGAGCCACATGTCTATTCAGCACATCTTTAATACAGAGTAAGTATCCCAGGGAGCATCATCTCTGTCAGCATAATGTCATGAGGGATCAAATTTCTTAATAGTAATCAGTATGGGCTATCCTAAAAGTAAGAATGAAATTGCATCTATACAGCTCCTTTCATGACCTCAGGACATTGCAACCAACATGACTAAAACAGATTATCTGTTCTTTACCACATTGCTGTTTGTGGGAGTTTGCTGTGCACAAATTGGCTGCTGCATTTCCCACATTACAGCCAATGAAGTACATGTGAAGTGTAGACGCTGTTATAAAGTGCTTTGGGATATCCTGAGGTTGTAAAAGGTGCTGTAGAAATGTGACTGTCTTTTTGCTTGTGTATCAAAAATACAATTTATATTCTGATAACAAAAGTTGTAATAATGGTTCCTAGTGTAGCAAGGAGGGGTGGAGGAATTGTAGTGTTCAGCTAAGCATTCTGCTTCACATCACAGCATTTCAACTTTTTGGGAGTTTGTGCTCTTAGTGGATATTAAATTTAAGGGTGTGATGGAAAATCCAAGCAAAGTGTTAATTATTAGAGAAGTTACAAATGCACCCTGAAGATCCCTCCTTGCTGTCTCTGCAGAATCCCCAGCCACTGGGGTGTGTGTGCATGCGTGTAAGATTTTGTGGATCGGGATCACAGATACCTAAATAAGCAGTCGACTAGTCACAAGTAATTTTAAGATGGTTTATTGAATTTATGAAGAAGCAACGGTTTAGATAGGATACATTAACTAATTAGACAGAAAGTATACGACCCGTAACGGTTGTGGTTTATTGGTGCCAAATGGCAGACAACTAGTTGGCACAGAATGTGTTGATCTCACCATCCCCCTCCTCCTCGTCCATCTTAAGAAGACGGCTACTAACAAGTACTGCAACCTCCCCAACACCTCAGCAGTATCCCATCCCTCAACAGGAACTCTCCAGGACCTCCGTCCGACCTCAGCCCCCAGCACCTCAGCCCCCTATCACCAATATATATATATCCTTTTTGGGGTGCTGGTAACTTACCCAGTGTCAGTCCTCTAATGATTCTGACCAATGGATACAGGACAGGTACTCCAAATGTCAAGGTGGTTAACACCTCCCCTGTTCTTCATCCTCATGAGGTCAGTTTTTAGTTTACATCACGCTGAGGGTCATATCTTGGTTCTAAACAATTGCATAGATAAGGAGGTACAGAAGATGCCACTCTATCAGCTTACAATGTCAACATGGAAGCCTGAAATAAGACCATTTAGAGGTCAAAGCGTTAGAAATCCTCTTTCCAGTAAGAAAATCAATGCTGCCTAGCTAATCCCATAAAATGCAGGAAATATCTGCTTATTAAAGACCCCAATTTCTTACAGTAGTTGAGAGCCAAAAGGGGGCAGTAGTGTTCCAGGTAATAGAACAATTTTCTGAGATCTCTGCATAATTTGCACACTTAGCATTTTAGAAAAGGTGGAAGTATTGTGGCTTTCACTTTGCTGATAATTGTTGAATTTTTTTCAAATGTTAAAATTTCAGATTTAAAACCAGCTGATAATATATGCAAGTACCCAGGGTGCACTTGCACTACCCCGGGTTAGATATTATTGAGGTAGAACCCAGGCTGCCTGTGAATTCAACCATCCTCAATTAACATCACATTGTGAGGAGCCTGACAGGTGGAAATTCAGCTGGGAAAGTTTCAAGTGACTGGTCAAAGCTAAGCTGGCTTGACCAAGTATGGGAAGAAGGGAATGGAAGAGTAAGAATGAGCTGAGACCCAGCAGGAGAGAGAGCACAATTGTGGGAACTATTGGTACCTATTGCCAGCTCACTGTGGAATCTATTGCCAGCCTGGACTTGCCCAAATTGTAAGTAATTCTGGAAAGTATTGCAACAAAAACTGAATGTGCATCGTGCCTTTAATGTCACAAGGTGATTTATCAGAGGTTAAAGATAAGACTGAAGCATTTGCAACAATCGTCTGCCAGAAGTGCTGAGTGGATGATCCATCTCTGCCTCCTCCGGAGGTCTCCAGCAACACAGATGCCAACTCGATTCACTCCATGTGATTTAGGAGAAGTGATGGTATAGTGGTATTGTCGTTGGACTAGTAACCCAGAGATCCAGGGTAATGATCTGGGGACCGGGGTTCGAATGCCACAGCAGATGGTGGAATTTGAATTCAATAAAAATCTGGAATTAAATGTCTAATGATGATTGTCGATTGTTCTTAAAAAAAAAACTAATGCCCTTTAGGAAATCTCATCCTTACCTGGTCTGGCCTACATGTGACTCCAGGCACAGCAATGTGGTTGACTCTTAACTGCATGCCACTCAGCTGTATCAAACCACAACAAAGTCACGAAACTGAATGGACAACCCAGCTTCGACCTAGGCACTGGAAACGACAACGGCAATCTCAGCCCTGTCAGCCCTGCAAAGGGGAGGCAAAATTGGGAAAGCTATCTGTCAGACTTGTCAAGCATAGTCATCCTCACGGAATTATATCTTACAGATAATGTCCCAGACACCACCATCACCATCCCTCAGGAGTGGCAGGACATTGATATGCAGTCGGGAGGGAATTGCCCTGGGAGTCCTCAACATTGACTCCAGACCCCATGAAGTCTCATGGCATCAGGTCAAACATGGGTAAGGAAACCTCCTGCTGATGACCAGATACCACCCTCCCTCAGCTGATGAATCAGTGCTCCTCCATGTTGAACATCACTTGGAGGAAGCACTGAGGATGGCAAGGGCGCCATCTGGGTGGGGGAACTTCAATGCCCATCACCAAGAGTGGCTCGGTAACACCACTACTGACTGAGCTAAATGACATAGCTGCTAGACTGGACCTGTGGCAGGTGGTGAGGGAACCAACAAGAGGGAAAAACATACTTGGCCTCATCTTCACCAATCAGCGTGCCGCAGATGCATCTGTCCATGACAGTATCGGTAGGAGTGACCACTGCACAGTCGTTGTGGAGACGAAGTCCCGCCTTCACATTGAGGATACCCTCCATCGTGTTGTGTGGCACTACAACCATGCTAAATGGGATAGATTTCGAACACATCTAGCAACTCAAGACTGGGTATCCACGAGGCACTGTGGGCCATCATCAGCAGCAGAATTGTACTCGAACAGAATCTGTAATCTCATGGCCTGCATATTCCCACTCTACCATTACCATCAAGCCAGGGGATGAACCCTGGTTCAATGAAGAGTGCAGGAGGGCATGGCAGGAGCAGCACCAGGCATACCTAAAAATGAGGTGTCAACTTGGTGAAGCTACAACACAAGACTATTTGCATGCCAAACAGTATAAGCAGCAAGTGACAGACAGCTAAGCAATCCCACAACCAACGCCATCCTTAATGATGGAGGGGCCCAGCACATCAGTGGAAAAGCCAGAAGTGCCGAGTGGATGATCCAACTCAGCCTCCTCCAGAGGTCCCCAGCAACACAGATGCCAGTCTTCAGCCAATTCAATTCACTCTACATGATATCAAGAAACAGCTGAAGGCACAGGATAGTGCAAAGGCTATGGGCCCTGACAATATTCCGGCAATAATACTGAAGACTTGTGCTCCAGAATTTGCCGCGCCCCTAGTCAAGCTGTTCCAGTACAGCTACAACACTGACATCTACCTGGCAATGTGCAAAATTGCCCAGGTATGTCCTGTACACAAAATGCAGGACAACTTCAACCTGGCCAATTACTGCCCCATCAGTCTACTCTCGTTCATCAGTAAAGTAATGGAAGGGGTCATCAACAGTGCTATGAAACAGCACTTGCTTAGCAATAACCTGCTCACTGACGTCCAGTTTGGGTTCTGCCAGGGCCACTCAGCTCCTGACTTCATTACAGCCTTGATTCAAACATGGACAAAAGAGCTGAACTCTCGAGGTGAGGTGAGAGTGACTGCCCTTGACATCAAAGCTGCATTTGAATGAGCGTGGCATCAAGTACCCTAGCAAAACTGGAGTTAATGGGAATCAGGGGAAAACTTTCTGCTGATTGGATTCATACCTAGCACAAAGGAAGATGGTTGTGGTTGTTGAAGGCCAGTCATCTCAGCTCCAGGACATCACTGCAGGAGATCCACAGGGTAGTGACCTCAGCCCAACCATCTTCAGCTGCTTTATCAATGATCTTCTTTCCATCGTAAGGCCAGAAGTGGGAATGTTTGCTGATGATTGCACAATGTTCAGTGCCATTCATTATTCCTCAAATACTGAAGCAATCCATGTCCAAATGCAGCAAGACCTGGACAATATCCAGGCTTGATCTGACAAGTGGCAATGACCATCTCCAACAAGAGAAAATCTAACCATTGCTCCATGACATTCAATGGCCTTACCATCACTGAATCGCCCACTATCTGGGGGCTACCATTGATCAGAAATGGAACTGGACTAGCCATATAAATACTGTGGCTACAAGAGCAGGTCAGAGGCTAGGAATCCTGCAGCGAGTAACTCACCCCCTGACTCCCCAAAGCCGGTCCAACTTCTAGAAGGCACAGGTCAAGAATGTGATGGAATACTCTCCCCTTGTCTGGAGAAGTGCAGCTCCAACAACACTCAAGAAGCTTGACACCATCCAGGACAAAGCAGCTCACTTCATTGGCACTCCCTCCACCACCAACGCACAGTGGCAGCTGTGTGTCATCTACAAGGAGCTCACCAATGTTCCTTCGACAGCAACTCCCAAACCAAAGACCACTACATCTAGGAGGACAAGGGCAGCAGACGCATGAGAACAGCTCCAGCTGTAAGTTCCCCTCCAAGCCACTCGCCATCCTGACTTGGAAATATACTGCTGTTCCTTCACTATCACTGGGTCAAAATCCTGCAACTCCCTTCCTAACAGCACTGTAGGTGTACCTACACCACATGGACAGCAGTGGTTCAAGAAGTCGGCTCACCACCACCACCTTGAGGGAAATTAGGGATGGGCAATAAATGCTGGCCTAGCCAGCGATGCCCACATCCCATGAATGAATTTTTTAAAAAATTGACACTGAAGTACATGTGATATTAAGGCAGGTGACTAAAAGCTTGTCAAAGTGGTAGATTTGGAGAAGAGAGGGAGGTATGGAGGTTTAGAGAGAGAATTCCAAACCTCAGGCCCCAGGTAGCTAAAGGCACAGCTGCCAATGATGGAATGATGGAAATCAGGAATGCGCAAGACGCTAGAATTAGAGGAAGGCAGATATCTGGGGGTTGGGTGAGGTGGATGTGGTTGTAGTGTTGGAGGAGGTTTCAGAGATTGGAAAGGACAGGACAATAGAGTGTTTTGAACACAATGATGAGAATTATAATTTTGAGGCATTGGTGGACCAGGAGACAATACAGGGGAGTGAGCATAGGAATGATGGGTATATTTACACAAGCTAATATACAGCCCTTTCATTACACCTTGGGTTAGCTATCAATGAGTTGTCCTTAATGGGAGTATGTTGGGGATTTGAAATTGAGCTGCAATTCTCTAGTGCTGATTCGGCAACCTAAAGTCCCTTCGACTGTGGGATTGTTAGTTTATCTTTCAATGTAACAGTGTCCTTTCCAAAATTGCTTTTTCTGACTTGCAAACTTCAACAATTTTAAAACCTTGTTGACACCCATGAGCTTGAAAGTGCTGATGGAATGTAAGGAAAGTGCAAAGATTGCATTCTAATTAAACAAGGATAAATGTTTTATGGAATGTCCCTTTGTGTTTCTTTCTTTAAAGAAATGTACAAGGTGGTATATGCAAAGCATGTGGCAGCAGATTGGTGTTTGTGGCTGTCCACAAGCTAAGGTTGCCAATGCTAGGATACCACGACCTATTGACGTTTAAAGCGTGGCAAACACTGCAAAATTCAGAGGAGTAAACAAGCCCTCAGCAGTTCGAGTATGTGTGAAGAGAAAGATGGGAAGAACTTTAATACCTACAGTGCCTTTCATGACCTCAAGACATCACAAAGCTCTTTACAGCCAACTAAGTTATTTTCTATGGTGTAGTGCATTTTGACATAGGGAATGCAACAGCCAATTTGCACAAACTCCTACAAGCAGCAATGGAGAAAATGTCTGTTCATCTGGTATTTTTTTAGTGACATTGGCTGAAGGATAAATATTAGTCAGAACACAAGGGAGAACCCTCCTTTTATTTAAAATAGTGCTGCTGTAGCATCTTTTATCTGAGAGCACCGACAGCGTCTCAATTTAACGTCTAATCTATAAAACAGCATCTTTAATCGTGCAGCACTCCTTCAGATTGTTATACAAATCAGTTGGGTGTATATCAGTTAATTGTATTCAAGTGGTGGGTATTAAATTGGGACTTGCCTATGCTCATTTATATAGGAACAGGCTGAAAGAGGTTTTGTTGTTGGAGATGTATGGTATGCAATGTATGTCTTTGTAAATAATCTTTATTCACTTAAAAGCTTTTAAGCTCCAGCATTCTATCTTTCATCACCTGGCTATCCAAGTTTTAACAAGTACTGCAATGCTTTGAGTGTCAGCCTGGATTATGTGTTCAAGTCTCTAGAGTGAGGCTTGAACTCTCAACCTTGTGGCTCAGATGAGAATGCTACCCATTGAGCCAAAGCTGACATCTCAAACAGTAAAGCGCAACCATTCTGGAGTACCTTGGACTTGTGTTTCACACCCTTGGGCGACTCATTAATTGTGGGACTCTAGTTGCACTGAGATGGGTTTTGTGGAATGTATGTGAATGATTTTCTATTGATTTTGCCTTGGTTGCCCACTCTCCCCAAGCAAACTCTGAGGGCTTGTCTGCTCCAACACGTTTGGGCAGCTTCACTGATGCTCGGTCACTGGCAAGGCTGTCATTTATTACTCAATTCTAGCCGTCGCCTTGAGATGATGATGATGATGATGATGAGTTGCCTTCTTGAACTTCTGAACCCTGTTTGGTGTAGGTACACCCACAGTGCTGTTGGAGAGGAATTTCCAGGGTTCTGACCCAGCGACAGTGAAGGAGCGATGAAATATTTCCAAGTCAGGATGTTGTATGGCTTGGAGGGGATTTTGCAGGTGGTGGTGTTCCCATGCGTCTGCTGCCCTTGTTCCTCTAGGTAATAATGGGTCACAGGTTTGGAAGGTGCTGTTGAAGGAGGCTTAGCGAGTTACTGCAGTGTATCTGGAAAATGGTATACACTGCTGCCAAAATGCGCTAATGTTGGAGAAAGCAGGCGATTATGGTGGTGGATGGAGTGCCAATCAAGCAAGTTGTGCTGTCTTCAAAGGGAGTAATGGAATAAAGCATCAGAATCTTTCATTGTTCAGACCTCCAACTGATTATCCATTTTGGTGTCTAGAACTTGATGAATGTTCAGAGTTCATTTATTCTAAAGAACACACCCAATTTTACCAACATAGCTCAATGGATAACGTTCTCTTAATAGATGCTGGATAGTCAAAGCTGCAGTTTTTGAGCTGGAACATAAAACTGAGATTCCAGTTGTTTGTTCAAATAGGCCTAAAAGATTCCATTGGGACCAAAGAGCTGGGGGGGGGTGTTCTCCCAGTCTCTGAGCCAACATTCCTGCCTCTACCAATACCTCTCACTCATACATAATTTGCTATTTATAAGGCCTTTCTGTGGGCAAAGTGCCTACTATGTTTGCCTACAGATGAACAGCAATTGTAATTCATTGGCTGTGAAGTGTTTTGGGATGTCCTGAGTATGTGATAAGGTTCTAAGAAGATGCTCTTCTCTCCTTACAGCATGCCCCTTCCCCACTTATCCCAGGAGCAAGCAAGCACTTTGATTTTTTTTGTAGAGTTTGAATGCAGTAAGATCCCTAATGTGCAGGGTCTGAAGTGACAATATCTTAAAGAATTATTTTTTCCCAGTAGCTACGTTAGATGCAAGGTATCCTCTGAAAGGTGGAAACAATTTCACGAACTTGTGGCAACTCACCAAGCATCTAACAATCATCTGGCCTTGCTTTGAAACTGTATTAAAAACATAAGAAATTGGAGTTGGACTAAACCATATGGCCCCTTGAGCTTAGTCTTCCATTCCATGAGTTTATAACTGAACTTCTTCTACCTCACTCAACTTTCCTGTGCTATCTTCATATCCCTAATGTGTTGTTAAACCTACTCAATTCATTGATTAGCCTGCAGTTGGAGCATTGTGCCCAGCTTTGGATGCCTTAGTTTAAAGAGGGCATGCAGGTCACAGAGAAAGTATTGAAAAGCTTTCCCTTGATGATGTCAGGGATGGGATGGTTTTAATACTGAGTGAAGAAACCGGGGCTCTCTTGATGAAACAGAGGGGTAATAATCTGATAGTAGTGTTCCACTTCATTAAGCATTTTGATAAATGTAAATGGGAAAAATGTGGTTAGTGAGCTTGTAGCTGAAATCATAGAATCAAGTTGTACAGTACTGAAGGAGACCATTTGGCACATTGCTATCCAAGTGGTCCCACTTGCCCCCACCCTCACCCCTTTTTCCCCCTAGCCCTGCAAATTCTTCCCTTTCAAGTGCTATGTTTATCCAATTCTATGTTTCATTATTCAGTCTCTTTCCACCACTTTTTTTAGGAAGAACATTCTAAACCGTACTAATCCACTGTCTAAGACCATCTCCTCAGCTCCCCTCTGGTTCTGTTGCCAATTATCTTAACTATTGAGAATACTAAGGCCATCATTAAAAGAGCATTTTTTTCATGCAGAAAGCTGTTGGGACAAAGAAAGGGGAAGCAGACTCCATAATGGCCTTTAAAAGGGAAATGGATAAATATTTGAAAAACACAAAAGTTCATGAGGAAAGAGCAGGAGGAGTGGGATTAATTGGATAGTTTATTCAAAGAGCTGGCATGGGTACAATGGGCTCCCTCTGTGCTGCATAATTCTATAGGGGTAATTTTATGGTTCAGGTTTATCATTTTACCCCCTCTCCAATGTCAATCTTTGAAGCCATTGGAGAATATAATCTGGCAGGGAGTAAACAAATTAAACTCACCCATCTCCTACTTGAGGGTAATGGTGGTCAGATAAAATTTCCCCCTCTGAATCTTTTGTTCATCATTATATTATCAGTCAACTTTCAGTGTAATGCATGCAGCTTTTTAATAGTAAATTCTGCACTCAATTTTTTAACTTATTTTATTTTGCCAGGCATGTCCTACATAGCAGCCATGCTCCTAATGAACATGCAGGAAGAGGATGCTTTCTGGGCTTTGGTTGTCCTACTAGAAAAGCCCAAGTACCTGGCTGGATTTTATGAACATTCGTTAGATACGTATGTGTCACTACTAAGGATTTAAGTGCGCCTGCCGCTCACATTGCGCCTGTCTCACACTGCACCTGTCACTGCGTATGGTTGTCTGTCACACCTGCCACTGAGAATCTAGCTTCTGTTTCATCAGTGTCCTCAGTGTTGCTGAAATGTAATTTGTTAAGGAATCAAATTTAAAACCATGATCACAGAGAGTCAACTTTCAGTCAAATGAAAGACTTTCATTTCTGTAGCACGTTTCTTGGCCTCAAAGTCCCAAAGTACTTCACAGATAACACAGTAATTAGAAGTGTAGTCCCCCTTGTCGTGTAAGAAACATGGCAGCCAATTTATGCAGAGCAAGCTCCCACAAATCACAATGAGTAAATGACTCTGTAAGCTTGAGGTCAATCAATACTCTGCTTGTCTATGTTTTAACACACACAGTCCCGTTCACCTATCACCACTGTGCCTGCTGATCTACATAGGCTCCTGGTCAAGCAGCACTTTGATTTTAAAATTTTCATCCTTGTCCTCAAACTCCTCCATGGCCTCGCCCCTTTCTATCTCGGTAATCGCCTCTAAAGCCACAACCCTCTGCTGTCCAGGCTTCAAGTTATGGAATTCCCTCCCTAAACCTCTCCACCTCTCTACCTCTATTGGCCGATATTTATCCCTTGACCAACATTATTGTAAAAACAGATGGTCTGGTCATTGTCACATTGCTGTTTCTGGAGTTTGCTGTGCACAAATTAGTTGCCACATTTCCTAAAATGCAACAGTTGGCCCCACTTCAAAAGAGTTCATTGACTGTAAAGCACTGTCAGATATCCTGAAGTTGTGAAAGTTGCTATATAAATGCAAGTCTATTTTCTTTCTTTTTATATAGTGTCCTCGGGATGTCCCAAAGAGATTTACAGCCGATTAATTACTTTTTTAAGTATAGTCACTTTTTATGTAAACATGGCAGTCAGTTTACACACAAAGATCCCACAACAATCTGCTTTTTCAGGTGTTAACTGAAGAATAAATGGTAGCCAGGACAGCGAGGGATTCCTACACTTTTTTTTTTCATGTTCACCTGATCAGCCAGGCGTTTGACATCCCATTTGAAAGACAGCACCTCTGTCATTGCAGCTCTTTGTCAGTGCTGCAGTGGGAGTATTGACCAAGATTATGTGGCCTGGCATCTGGAGTTAGGCTTGAAAGCATGATTTACTGACTCAGAGACAAGAGCATGGCCAGATAAGCTGAGGTTGGCTTCTGACCAACATTTAATCCTCAATGAACACTATGAAAAGCAGATGATCTGGCTATTCATCTCATTCCTATTTGGGTGACATTTCTGTGTGCAATTTAGCTGTACCATTTGCCCACTGAAAAACACTTAGAAGCAAATTCAATATTGTAAGTCCTCTGAGTTCCAATAAATGCATGTTTCTTGTTGATTCCAAGTGAAGCCTGATGGTCTTTCTTGTATTATTGTTTTCCTCTCTTTTCTCTTGTTTCCTTCCATGAGTCACCAGCAGTTCAGGGGCAAGTTGGCCTTCTTTAACCTTCCTGGATGTGTGGCAACAATCCAAAAGGATCATTTTCCCTGTATGAGAGGCCTCTGTTTGATGTTAACTTGGGGACCTTGCTTTGGCCTCTTGCGAGTCACCAATTTTAATTGCTCCACCGATGCTCTTGTGACATGCTTTCAGCTGCCTGGGCCTCAAAATGTGGAATTCCCTCTCTAAATCTCTCTGCCTCTATCTCTCCTCCTATAAGACCCTCCTTAAACCCTATGAATTTGATCAAGCTTTTGGCCACATGTCCTAATGTTTCCCTAGATGACTCTGTATCAAATTTTGTTTGATAACGCTCCTGTGTGTGGCCCCTCTTGTAAGCTTTACATTGATTAAGATGCTATATGAATGCATGTTGTTCTTTTAAATCATAGAGTCATAGAGGTCTACAGCACAGAAAAAGGCCCTTCAGCCCATCGAGTCTGCACCGGTCAAACAAGTAACAAACTATCCTAATCCCATTTTCCAGCGCTAGGCCCATAGCCTTATATGCCATGGCATCGCAAGTGCACATCCAAGTACTTCGTAAATGTTATGAGGGTTTCTGCCTCTACCACCCTTTCAGGCAGTGAGTTCCAGATTTCCACCACCCTCTGGGTGAAAAAATTCTTCCTCACATCCCCTCTAAACCTTCTGCCCCTTACCTTAAGTCTATGCCCCCTAGTTATTGATCCCTCCACCAAGGGGAAAAGTTCCTACCTGTCTATCCTATCTGTGCCCCTCATAATTTTAGACACCTCAGTCAAGTACCCTCTCAATCTCCTCTGCTCCAGGGAAAATAACTCCAGTCTATCCAATCTCTCCTCATAACTAAAACTCTCCAGCCCAGGCAACATCCTGGTAAACCTCCTCTGCACTCTCTCGAGTGCAATCACATCCTTCCTATAATGCGGATTCCAGAACTGCACACACTGCTCTAGCTGTGGCCTAACCAGCCTTTTATACAGTTCCAGCATAACCTCCCTGCTCTTATAATTCTATGCCTTGGCTAATAAAGGCAAGTATCCCATTATGCCTTCTTAACCACCTTATCTACCTGTCCCGCTACCTTAAGGGACAAGTGGACATGCACACCAAGGTCCCTCTGATTCTCGGTACTTCCCAGGGTCCTACCGTTCATCGTGTATTCCCGTGCCTTGTTTGTCCTGCCCAAGTGCATCACCTCACATTTTTCCAGATTAAATTCTATTTGCCACTGATCAGACCATCTGACCAGCCCATCTATATCCTCCTGTAATCTTAGGCTATCCTCCTCTCTATTTACCGCCCCACCAATTTTCGTGTCATCCGCGAACTTACTGATCAACCCTCCTACATTCAAGTCTAAATCGTTTATATATATATATATATATATATATATACCACAAACAGCAAGGGACCCAACATCGATCCCTGTGGAACCCCATTGGACACAGGCATCCAGTCACAAAAACACCCCTTGACCATCACCCTCTGCTTCCTGCCACTCAGCCAATTCTGGATCCAATTTGCCAAATTGCCTTGGATCCCATGGGCTCTTACCTTCGTTATCAGTCTCCCATGCGGACCTTATCAAAAGCCTTGCTGAAGTCCAAGTAGACTACATCAAATGCACTGCCCTCATCTACCCACCTGGTCACCTCTTCGAAAAATTCAATCAAATTGGTCAGGCATGACCTCCCCCTAACAAAACCATGCTGAAATCGCGCTGCATTGCATGTGCACACTGAAATCTAACTGTTTGCTTTACAGAATCCAAAGGCACGCCAAAATCTTTCAACAGCTGCTGAAACACCGAATGCCCTGCCTCTGGCAACACATGGTAAGGGCATTATAATAGACCTGTAGCTTTTATCCCAACCAATTTTCTCTCAGATTTAGTAACTAGTCCATCATTCTCAAGCAGAGACCCACCGTATAACGCAAACTTTGTGTTCCCTCCTAGTTCAGGATCGCACACAGGTGTGCTTTCTGAAGCAACTATCATGATTGCGGATATAGAGTAAGGCTGGGATTTGAGATCCTCTCTAGACTAAGCCGTAGGTTTGAAGCATGAGTAATTTGTGGATGTTGTCCAAATCTAGTGATTAAGTGACTACCCTTCTTTACCACTTACCCCTGAAACTAATAAGAGGCCAGTTTACATACTGAAAATTCCATCTCTTTTATACAATTAATGCTTCCTGTTTACTCTTTTCTGTGATTTTTGCTTCTTGGCCACCATGATGCCATTATTGTGGCTCATTATCTACGCACTCCCACAGACTGATTATGCCTCCCGACTTGACCTTGAGCATTGACCTAGATTATGCAGTCTGGTGTCTGGAGTTGGGCTTGAACCCATGATTTACTGACTCAGAGACAAGAGCATGGCCAGCTAAGCTGAGGTTGACTCCTGACCAATGTTTAACCCTCAATGAACCCTAGGTCACCTACTAGTTCACTATTCCTTTGGGTCACTGTGTCTATTACTTGAAGTGCCCCAAATCTCCATCCTCCACTGTCTTTCTCCTTTATCCTCCCTGATTTTACAGGGCCTTCAATTTCCTGCCTCCTACACTCATTGCTCCCCTGTCCAGCCAATGTCACATGCTCTTGCTTCTGCTGGACAGGCTCCTCTTTAAGTATCTTCCACCACGTCTATCTGAATACCCCTTAGGGCAACACAGGATGGGCAATCAATACTGACCTGCCAGTGTCACCCACATCACAAGAAGAAAAATTTCATTTTTTTAAATGGTAGAAGAGCAAATAGATTTTGGTGTCCAGATGCACAGATCCCTAAAAGCATGTGCGCAAATAGAAAGTAATCAACAAGGTTAATATAATATTTGCCTTTATCTCAAGCAACTATCATGGGGAGAAAGTGAGGGAATTCGGGAGAAACCTCTTTATCCAGACAGCGATGACAGTGTTGAATTTGCTACTACATGAATTGTCGCGAATTGTATAGATGCATTTAAGCTCCAACACAAGCCAGTTGGGCTGAATGGCTGGTTTCTGTGCTGTCTGCTCTACATAAGTTTAAATCATAATTAACTGTAAAGAAATTGGAATTGTGTAATTATGAAAAGTACTTTGAACGCTCCTTTCTATCACCTTAATGGGAACAGTACTAATTAGCACACTGTTTAAATCCTGGCAGGAGAATTTGGAAGTGGCACCGTTACTGTTCATCACCACTTGGTTTCTGACCCTTTTTACATCCTTACCCTGCTGGGATTCTGTGTTGGCCATCTGGGATCTAATCATTCTAGATGGTAAGAGCATAATTTCAAAGCAAATATCGCTGATTATCTTTGGATTTATTATTTACAGCAACCAATAAATATGATGGACACAGGCAGCTGCACAGAATAGCCAAGCTTGCATACTTCTATAAAAAAAAAATACATTGAAATAATTCAACCTCAATAGCACGATCCCCTATGATTTTTTTGTGTAGGATCACAGAAGGCTAAAGCACAGGAAAAGGCTGTTCAGTCCATCGTGTTCGTGTGGATTCTCTGAGAAAGCTATCCACTTAGTCTCATTTCTCTTTCATTTTTTACTTCCGATTTTCTACACTTTTCCTTTTTAAATATTTATCCATTTCCCTATTTAAAGCTATCATGAATTCTGCTTCCGTCAGTATTTTTGTTCAGGAGCTCCATGTCTTAACAACCCTCTTCCCTCATCTCTTGATAAGTCTATAACCTCAGTGACAAGTAGAAATAGCTTTTACCCCACATTAGCTATCAAAACTCCACTTCGTTCTTCCACAACTCCTCTTAATCCAGTGAAAAGAGTCATAATTTCTCTGGTTTCTCTTTCTTTAAGTTTCTCCCTCCTTTTTGCCCCTGGATTTTCGAATATTCTTGGGGTGCTTTTGGTGTCTTCTACCATGAAGTCAGATACAAAATACTTGCTCAAAGTCCCTGCCATTTCCTTGTTTCCCATTACCAGTTCCCCAGTCTCACTCCCTAAGAGACCAATGTTTACTTTAGCTACTCTTCCTTTTTATATAATTGCAGAAGCTTTTACTGTCCTGTTTTTATATTTCTTGCTAGGCTACTCTCTCATTCTCATTTCTCCTTCCATATTTTTTAGTCATCCTTTGGGCAAATTTTAGAAACCAACAATCTTTAAGCTGACGACTAACCTTTGCAGTATTGTACACCCTTTATTTCTATTTGATACTATCCTTAATTTGCTTAGTTAGCCATGAATAGTGCAACTTCCTTGTAGAATCTTTCTTTCTCAATATGTCCTTTGAAAGTTACATCCTTACTCTCCTTAAGTGTCTGCCATTGCTTCTATACAGTCTTATGTTTTAGCCTATTTTCCCAGTCTACTTTAGCCATTCCACCTTCATACCTTTGTAATTGCTTTTATTTAAACTTAAGACACTAGATTCAAATCCAAGTTTCTCGCCCTCAAACTGATTGTGAAATTCATCAATTATGATCACGTTTCCCAAGAGGATCCTTTACTATGAGATTGTTAGGTAATCCTGTCTCATTGTATATTTCAGTCTAAAATAGCCTTTTCCCTGGTTGGTTCCCTAATGTATTGTTCTAAGTGTGACTTGGAGGAGAACTTGCAGATGGTGGCGGTGTTCCCATGTGTCTGCTACCCTTGTGCTTCTAGGTGGTAGAAGTCACAGGTTTGGAAGGTACTGTGAAAGAAGCCTTTATGATTTTCTGCAGTCCATCTTGTAGCTGGTACACACAGCTGCTGCCACAGCGAAATGGTGATGGAGGGAGTGAATGCTTAAGGTGGGATGCCAATCAAGTGGGTTCCTTTGTCTTGTTTCCTGAACTGTCATTGAGTATTGTTGGAGTTGCATTTGCCCAGGCAAGTGGGGAGTATCACACTCCTGACTTGCACCATGTAGATAGCAGACGGGGTGTCTTGTGGCACAGTCATAGCGTCCCTACTTCTGAGCCAGAAGCGCCGGGTTCAAGTCCCACTCTGGGACTTGATGGCCACAGAGGATACGTTGTAATGGGCCAAACATGATTACCAACCTGCAAATCCTTCCAATAGGTCTATGGCAGGCGGTAAGAGCGGGAGAGTTCTCCTGGTCAGTAAGAACCTGCAGAAAGCAAACCACTGCAGTACCTTGCCAAGCGTAACCATGGACCAACACATGGAAGTCCATGGTTGCCAGTGCCTTCTTAGGGCATGGTACCTGAAGAGAGAGAGCGAAGGTGAACAGGCTTTGGAGAAAAGGTGTGTTACCCACTGCAGAATTTCTAACCTCTGCCCTACTTGTGGAATCACAGTGCTCCAGTTGAGTTTCTGTCAATGGTGATCCCAAGGATATTGATGGAGGTGGTTTCAGCAATTTTTTTAACAAAAAAGGAAGGAAAGAAAGACTTGCATTTCAAATGCTTTTCATGACCACTGGATGTCTCAAAGCACTTTACAGCCACTGAAGTACTTTTGAACTGTACCCACTGATATAACATAAGAAACACAGCAACCAATTTGCACACAGCAAACTCCCACAAACAGTCATCTAATAATTACCAGACCACCTCTTTTTTTTGTATTGTTGATTTGCCAGGAAGAATTACCCAGCTGTATTTCAAAATAGTGCCATGGGATCTTTTAAGTCCATCTGAGAGGCTGACAGGACCTCGCTTTTAACATCTCACCTGAAAGACGGTACCTCCAACAGTGCAGAATGCCCCCTGTCCTAAACTGGACTATCAGCCCAGATTTTTTTTTTTGTGCTCAAGTCTTGGAGCGGGACTTAAACCCACCCACCACCTTATGACTTAGAAGTAAAAGTGACACTATGATATAATGCAGTTGACTGTCAAGTGGGGATGATTGGATTCTTTCTTGCTGCAGATGCCATTGCCTGGCAGTTGTATTGTGCAAATATTACTTGCCACTTATCAGCCCAAGCCTAAATGTTGCCTGGGTTCTTGACTGCTTCAGTACCTGAGGAATTGCAAATAGTACTAAACACAGTACAATGATCAACAAACATCCCCACTTCTGACCTTACGGTGGAAGGAAAGTCATTGATGAAGCAGCTGAAGATGGTTAGGCCTAGCACGCTATTCCTTTTTGCCACACTCGGTCAAATGCTGCCTTGATGTCAAGGGTAGTCACTCTTGTCCATAACAAAAACAAAATTACCTGGAAAAACTCAGCAGGTCTGGCAGCATCGGCGGAGAAGAGTACAGTTGACGTTTCGAGTCCTCATGACCCTCCATTCTGCTGAAGGGTCATGAGGACTCGAAACGTCAACTGTACTCTTCTCCGCCGATGCTGCCAGACCTGCTGAGTTTTTCCAGGTAATTTTGTTTTTGTTTTGGATTTCCAGCATCCGCAGTAGTTTTTTGTTATTTTCACTCTTGTCCATGTTTGGCCCAAGCTGCAATGAGGCCTGGAGCCAGGTGTTCGGGTGGAACCCAAACTGAACATTGGTGAGCAGGTTATTGCTGTGTGAATGCTGCTTGATAGCACTGTTGACAACACTTTCATCACTTTGTGGATTACTGAGAGTAGGCTGATGGGGCGGTAATTGGCCTGATTGGATTTTCCTGCTTTTTGTGAACAGGACATACTAAGGTAATTTTCCACATTGTACTGGTTCAGCTTGGCTAGGGGCACAGCTAGTTCTTGAACACAAGTCTTCCGTACTACAGCCATGATGTTGTTAAGGACCATTGGCTTTGTATCTGGGCGACATTCTTGGTGTGGTACTGTGGGAGTGCTGCATTTGCTGGAGGTGCCATCTTTCAGATGAGGCATTAAACTGGCTTCCCAGGTGGCACAATTGAAAAATAGTTCAGAACTCTTCTAATAATATTTCTCTCCTCGACCAGCACAATCAGGGATACATCAACTGATTCAATCATTCAGTTGTTGTATACGGGAGTTGTTGTATACTGTGCACCAGTTGGCTGTCACATTTGCTTGCTTAGCAACAATGACTACAATTGGACGTTGGTTGTAAAGTGCTTTGGAATGGTTTGAGGATGTGAAAGGCAATTTATAATTGTGAGTACAGGAAGGAAATGATTAAAATGTGTGTCACTCTGCTTCCCTAGCTTGTATGTTCAGTGAGAATTTGACTGCTTACTTTGGCAGGCATTAGGGAAAAGCTGACATTTGCAACTCCACACCAGGGCCCATTCTGGTACCAGCCCATGCCAGGAATAAAACACAGGTGCTGGGCTGGAGTGCTCCCACCAGACTATCCCACTTACCAAATGTGGTGCAGCAACTCAAAAAGGCCTCCTTTGGCAGCACTTCACAAACCTGCAGTGTTTTTCTCCCCAGCCACAGAAGGGCAGAGGCAGCAGGTGCATGGGAACATCACCAGCTGCAAGTTCCCTTCCATCCTGCCTCAAATATTTCAGCCTTTCCTTTATTAAAGTAGTGTTTTTGGCAGGGGGCGGGGGAAATGCAAATAACTCGATCACATCTAATTTGCTAAAGATAGCTTTTTGCACTATTTCCTGGATCGTCATTCCAGGAAGATAGCTAATTGACCAGTGCAGCTATGTGTAGTGGCTGAGAGCATGTGGAGTAAATGAATTAACTCTTACACAACCAGCTACATATACATTAAAACAAACATACGCAGTTAACCTAGCCTCCCAAGCCCCTGACCTCTACCACAGAGACTAGAACAGAAGGTGCATGGGAACACCACCACCTGCAGGTTCCCCTCCCAAGTTGCACACCATCCTGACGTGGAACTATACCGACCATTCCTTCACTGTTGCAGTCAAAATTTTGGAAATCCCTCCTTAACAGCACTGCGGGTGTACCTACACCACATATATACTGCAGCAGTTCAAGATGACCATGACCTTCTCAAGGGCAATTGGGGAAGGCCAATAAATGCTGGCCTTGCCAGTGACACTGACATCCCAAGAATGAATTCAAAGATAAAAAACACAAAAGCACAAACAACATTGTAACTGCACCTGGAATTCTGATCCATACCCTGGGTTTGACTCTACTCCCTCCCCAAAAGGAAACCACTGGCTCATTCTCCTGTTAGGGCCCTTGGACAGAAAACTACTGCATCTGTACTGAGGGGTGTTGGAGAATATTGTAACACTGTGGAAAACACTGTGCAGCTTCCCCTGGTATCTCTGTAATATTCTGTGAAAACACCACTGCTCATTTACGAAGACATCTGTCCTGGTTCTGATCAAGAAAGCCAGCTGGTGAAGGATAGACTAGAGCCAATCTTACACATTTTTTGTTTATTTACAGAATTACACATTATAAGCTTATGCCTCCTAACCCAATAAACACATCTTTAGACTGTGTCTATTTATGGGAGGCTGAAGTGAGTACCAAGTTAATGCCTATCACCTATGTACAATTAAACAACTAATAGGCAATTAATACTGCACAACCCATAACTGTCACTGAATAGCAATAGGAGCAACTTTGATTTAACATCAGTCAAACATACTCCATTGCCCAGTACTGAGGCCGTGCTGCAATGCCACAGGTGCTGCCTTTTGGAACAGATGTTAAATCAGGCTTGTCCACATTTCCATTTTCTTTTCTCACTTGGATTATGATCCCAGCTGATGTTACTGCTGGACAAGTTGGATCCCAGGGTGGAAATTGGCTTGGTAGATCCTAACTTTTTTTTTGTTTAGAAACGTGGAGAGTGGCCACTGAACAGAGTCACAGGAGTCAGCTGATGAACTTTTAACAATAGAATAAAACATTTATCAAACAAGAAAATATGAACTATATTAGAATACTCTTTCACCCACAACTATACCTTTTATAGATATATGCAGATTCACAAGGATAACACAAGTTACAAAAGCTATCTCTCATGCTCACAGGAAGTACATAGTCTGTGTAAACCAGTAGGCGATCTGTGGTCAGACACACCACACTCTGAAATCAAGCGGCAGATGCCATCACGTTTGAGTGATAAATCAAAGTTATCCCTAAATCTATTCTGTACAGTGACAGTTATGAGGTGTGCAGTATTAATTGCCTATTAGTTCTGTTTAATTGTAACAGGTGATGGGCATTAACTTGATATTCATTTCCGCCTCCCATAAATAGACACAGCCTAAAGATGTGTTTAATGGGTTAGGAGGCATAAGCTTGTAATGTTTAATTCTGTAAATAAGCATTTTAAAAATGTATAAAGATTGGCTCTAGTCTATCCTTCACCAACTGGCTTTCTTGGATCTCCCATCAACTACCCCTAGACATTCATCACCCCTTAAGCCAACTGGTCTCACTGAACTCCTTTTACAAGAGTGTTTCCAGTCTCCACTCTCAAAGGACCTGCTTTGGAATCTTCTCCCAAACGATGCTTTCTCTTGGATGACTTCCACAAGGGTCCACCTCCAAGGTTTCAAACTCTCCTTCCGATGTTCCTCTCCCTTGGATCGTCATGTGCAATCAAGCTTTGCCTTCCATACACACTCTCTATTACTCAGCTGTGCCAACAGAATGCCACTGCTTCACATGCCCAAAGTAAGGAGTCACCAAACTTTGGCTGTCTTCTTGGATCTTCTGGCTTCCAACAAGCCTATTTTGCTTTAAGTCTGCATCCTGTAGCTTTCTCCCATTAAGCTTGGAGCCTTCCTCCCTGCTCCTTACTTTCACTTCCACTGAACAAGACCTTGTTCAGATTCTTGTTCTTTTCCCTTGACTTCACTGTCTTTCTGGGACCTTTTCTCCTCTACCACTCCCTGGTTTTGGGACTTTTCATTCTTTGGAACCTGCTTCCTGCAGTCCCCTCTCCTATGTCCAGCTACTCCTGGCACCTGCTTCCAACTGAACTGAAACCACTTTTCTGTTTTTCTCTGTCTCTGTGGGTCCCTTTCCCTGGACCCCTGTTACTAGGCAACAGCACAGTTTTTTTTTCTACCTGGTGTTTGTTTCAACTTCCCTTCAAGAGTCATTAAGGCTCATTAGAATGCAGGCATCTTTTAAAGTGAAACCAAAACTCAAGTTCCCCTCTTTCTTAACACATACATACAGAAATACAAATTAAACATCAACTTAAAGCTAAAACTCATTCCTAACACCCACAAATACAAATACAACTTAGTTAAACTATCTCTAGTTCCTAACACTTGAGGTTGATGAGCAAATTTCGGAACAATAGGGATTGACAACATTAAACATGAATTTCAAAAAATAAGTTGAGGTTTGAAGGAAAGAAATCATTCGCTGAGCAAAAATAAAGCAACGTCTAAGCAATAAACTGATTTTTTTTTTAAACCTGAGTAACTAATAGATAACCATTGGTACAATTTAAGCTTGTCATGGACAAAGAAATAGACAAGTTGCAAAAAAATGTTTTGGATTGGGGGAGAGTGGATTTTAGTAAAATAAGGTAGGGTCTGGCCAAGGTAAACTGGGAACAGCTACCTGTGGGGAAATTTACAGAAGAGCAGTGGGGGGCGTTCAAAAAGGAAATGGGGAGGGTACAGGCTCAACATGTTCCCTGTAGGGTGACAGGAAGGAGTAACAAGCCCAGGGAACCATGGATGACCAGAGATATTCAGGATACGATGAGAAGGAAAAGAGAGGCTTTTAGCAGGTACAAGGGAAGCAAATCAGCTGAGGCATTAGTGGAGTACAGAAAGTGCAGGGTGAAGCTTAAGAAAGCAATTTGGAGAGCAAAGAGGGGATATGAGAAAGCTCTGGTTGGTAAAAGTAGGGAAAATCCCAAGATATTCTATAAGTATATCAATGGGAAGAGGATAACCAGGGGAAGAGTAGGACCCATTAGGGACCAAGGGGGCAATCTATGGGTGGAGCCAGAGGACATCGGTAGAGTGTTGAACGAATACTTCACATCCGTCTTCACCCAAGAGTATGAGGATGAAGGTATGGAACTCGGGGAGAGAAACTGCGAGGTTCTTGAGCAAATTGACATAGGGAGTGACAAGGTATTGGAGATGTTGGCAGACTTAAAAGTGGACAAATCTCCAGGTCCAGATGATTTGTGTCCCAGACTGCTGAGGGAGGCAAGGGAGGAGACCGCAGGGGCTCTGACCCAAATTTTTAATTCCTCTCTGGCCACGGGGGAGGTGCGAGAGGACTGGAGAACAGCTAATGTGGTTCTGCTATTTAAGAAGGGTTGTAGAGCTAAGCCAGGGAAATACAGGCCAGTGAGTCTCACATCAGTGGTAGGGAAACTATTGGAGAAAATTCTGAAGGAGAGAATCTATCTCCACTTGGAGAGGCAAGGTTTGATCAGGGATAGTCAGCATGGCTTTGTCAGAGGGAGGTCATGCCTAACACGTTTGATTGAATTTTTTGAGGAGGTGACCAGGTGTGTAGATGAGGGTAGTGCAGTTGATGTAGTTTTTATGGATTTCAGCAAAGCCTTTGACAAGGTCCCACATGGGAGACATATAAAGAAGGCAAATGCACATGGGATACAGGGTAATTTGATGAGGTGGATTCAAAATTGGCTTGGTTGTAGGAGACAGAGGGTGATGTCAGAAGGATGCTTTAGTGACTGGAAGCCAGTGTCCAATGGCATACCACAGGGATCTGTGCTGGGTCCACTATTATTCGTCATTTATAGAAATGACATAGATGACTATGTGGGGGGTAGGATTCGTAAGTTTGCGGACAACACAAAGATTGGCTGGGTGGTTAACAGTGAGGTTGAGTGTCTTGGGCTACAAGAAGATATAGACAGGATGGTCAAATGGGCAGATAAGTGGCAGATGGAATTTAACCCTGAAAAGTGTGAGGTGATACACTTTGGAAGGAGTAATTTGACAAATAAACAGCATGACACTAGGGAGTTCTGAGGAACAAAGGGACCTTGGCATGTGGTCCATACATCTCTGAAGGCGGAGGGGCATGTTAGTGTGGTGGTGAAAAAGGCATATGGGACACTTGCCTTTATCAATCGAGGCATAGGTTACAAAAGTAGGGAGGTCATGTTGGAGTTGTATAGAACCTTGGTGAGGCCACAGCTGGAGTACTGTGTGCAGTACTGTTCGCCACATTAAAGGAAGGATGTGATTGCACTGGAGGGGGTGCAGAGAAGATACACCAGGATGTTGCCTGGGATGAAACATTTAAGTTATGAAGAGAGGTTGGATAGACTTGGGTTTTTTTCGTTGGAGCAGAGAAGACTGAGGATGACCTGATCGAGGTGTACAAGATTATGAGGGGCATGGACAGGGTGATAGGGAGCAGCTGTTCCCCTTAGTTGAAGGGTTAGTCACGAGGGGACACAAGTTCAAGGTGAGGGGCAGGAGGTTTAGGGGGGATGTGAGGAAAAACTTTTTTACGCAGAGGGTGGTGATGGTCTGGAATGCACTGCCTGGGAGGGTGGTGGAGGTGGGTTGCCTCACATCCTTTAAAAAGTACCTGGATGAGCACTTGGCTTGTCATAACATTCAAGGCTATGGGCCAAGTGCTGGTAAATGGGATTAGGTAAGTAGGTCTGGTGTTTCTCACATGTCGGTGCAGATTCGATGGGCCGAAGGGCCTCTTCTGCACTGAGCGATTCTGTGATTAGGTTATGATAGGGTGTGTGTGTGTCTGGCTCATTCCCTGTCTCAGGATGTCACTCACTCGTTCACCTTCACTCACAGTATGAGTGGGTATGTGTATGTGTGGGGGTAAGGGTGAGTGAGAACGTTGATACTGGGAATGAGCCAGACGCATGCTCCCACTCTCGCTTCCAACATTTTGAGCACTGGCTCCGCGGGCCAGAATGGAGGCATAACAGGCCGCATCTGACTCGCAGGCCCGTGGTTGGACAGGCCTGTATTAAACCAAGTCCCTGTCTGCCCACTCAAAAATGTGAAAGATCCCATAACACTGTTTCAAAAAACAGGGGAGTAATCCCCAATATCCTGGCTAACATTCACCCTTCGCGCAATCTCAAAAATACAAATTATCTGGTCACTGTCATGTTGCTGTTTGTGAGAGTTTGCTGTGTGCAAATTGGCTGTTGCGTTTCCTACATTACAACAGTAACTATACTTCTAAATTACTTCAATGGTTTTGGGGCAGTCTGAGGTTGTGAAAGATGCTATATAAATGCAATTTATGGAAAATCCATTTTCTTTCTTGACAGCAAGAGGAGCAGTCAGAGACCTAGATTTATGAGTTGAAGTTGTGGTCAGCCATACATTGATTGCCCTCAAGAAGAGGCATATTTTTATTCGTGAACCTTTCGTAAAAGTATTCAAGTCAACAAGGTTGGCACTCGTTAGTGCTTTTTCACATTGGAACTTGCTGTCTGCGAATTGACTCCCGTGTTTCTTGCATCACACCAAAACTGCACTTTAAAAAGTACTTTATTGGCTGTAAAGCATTTTGGGACGTCCTGAGGTTGACAGTACTATATGAATGCGTTTTTTCTGAGAGTGGAGCGTGGCAGTGGAGGTCTATGAGGAACATTAATTGGGTTAATACCTTGTTTATAATGTGACTTGAAACAAATGTGTTACAGATTCATACAATAATGTCTCCTACCATAATCTCTACCCCACAGACATGCACAAACTGGCACAATGCCCTGTGTGGATACCAATGTCACATGGACAGTGTGTTGAAATTCAGATTTATTCACAGATTATTTTAGATTTGTCGCCCAAGTTGAAAAGCCCCTCCAAAGGAAATGGTTACCAGTCACAATTGTACATTGGACCAACTGCATCAAAACTTTTTCGGTGTTTTTACCTTCAGGTGCCAATTCTCACCCACGCGTGACGTTTTTGATCATGCTAGCCCTGGCCTAGTTCCAGGTGTATGTATATTTAAAATCCGAATTTTATAAAAGTCCTCACACGATTATGGCATTGATAACAAAAGAGGAAGAATTTTGCCGAAGGGGTTTAGTCTACAGAGGCAGATCAGTGGTTAGGGTGTGTTCAGGCTGTGCCTTCGTTGTAGCTGTGAAGTGGTTTCTGGCCCTCAGTGACACTCCATTTATGCTATCAACCTGAGATCAGCAGCTGAACTGAACTGACTCCGGGACTATTGCAGAATGTTTTTGTTGGAGCGGCGGTCTCCCACTAATCCAAAAGTCACTCAAAATCTTCCTGTTGGAGTGGTCTCCTCCCACTGGTATATCCAAAAGCTACTCTGAATCTTCAGGCAATTGTAAACTTGACTGCTGTTGGTTTTAAAATCACATTTCACCATCACCCACATTTTCTCTGGATTTAATTTCTTCTTTTAAAGATATTCATTCTTGGATGTGGGTGTCGCTGGCACGACTATTTATCGCCCATCCCTAATTGCCCTTAGAAGGTGATGGTGAGCCACCTCAACAAAAACAGAATTACCTGGAAAAACTCAGCAGGTCTGGCAGCATCGGCGGAGAAGAAAAGAGTTGATGTTTCGAGTCCTCATGACCCTTCAGTAGAACTGAGTAAAGTTAGGAGAGGGCTGAAATATAAGCTGGTTTAAGGTTTGGAGGGGGGGGGGGGGTTGTAGGGACAAGCAAGCAGTGATGGGAGCAGATAATCAAAAGATGTCACAGACAAAGGAACAAAGAGGTGTTGAAGGTGGTGATATTATCTAAGAGAATGTGCTAATTAAGAATGGATGGCAGGACACTCAAGGTACAGCTCTAGTGGGGGTGGGGTGGGGTGGAAAGACTGACAGGGCATTACAGTTATAGATTTAAAAATGATGGAAATAGGTAGGAAAAGAAAAATCTATATAAATTATTGGAAAAAACAAAAGGGAGGGGGAAGAAACGGAAAGGGGGTGGGGATGGGGGAGGGAGTTCAAGATCTAAAGTTGTTGAATTCAATATTCAGTCCGGAAGGCTGTAAAGTGCCTAGTCAGAAGATGAGGTGCTGTTCCAATGCAGCAAGCCAAGGACAGACATGTGGGCAAGAGAGCAGGGTTGGAGTGTTAAAATGGCAAGCGACAGGGAGGTTTGGGTCTTTCTTGCGGACAGACCGCAGGTGTTCTGCAAAGCGGTTGCCCAGTTTACGTTTGGTCTCTCCAATGTAGAGGAGACCGCATTGGGAGCAACGAATGCAGTAGACTAAGTTAGGGGAAATGCGAGTGAAATGCTGCTTCACTTGAAAGGAGTGTTTGGGCCCTTGGACGGTGAGGAGAGAGGAAGTGAAGGGGCAGGTGTTGCATCTTCTGCGTGGGCATGGGGAGGTGCCATAGGTGGGGGTTGAGGAGTAGGGGGTGATGAAGGAGTGGACCAGGGTGTCCCGGAGGGTACAATCCCTACGGAATGCCGCCAGGGGGGGTGAAGGGAAGATGTGTTTGGTGGTGGCATCGTGCTGGAGTTGGCGGAAATGGCGGAGGATGATCCTTTGAATGCGGAGGCTGGTGGGGTGATAAGTGAGGACAAGGGGGACCCTATCATGTTTCTGGGAGGGAGGAGAAGGCGTGAGGGCGGATGAGACAAAACGTAAACTGGGCGACCGCTTTGCAGAACACCTGCGGTCTGTCCGCATGAAAGACCCAAACCTCCCTGTCGCTTGCCATTTTAACACTCCACCCTGCTCTCTTGCCCACATGTCTGTCCTTGGCTTGCTGCATTGTTCCAGTGAAGCCCAAGGCAAACTGGAGGAACAGCACCTCATCTTCCGACTGGGCACTTTACAGCCTTCCGGACTGAATATTGAATTCAACAACTTTAGATCTTGAACTCCCTCCCCCATCCCCACCCCCTTTCCATTTCTTCCCCCTCCCTTTTGTTTTTTCCAATAATTTATATAGATTTTTCTTTTCCCACCTATTTCCATCATTTTTAAATCTATACCCGTAATGCCCTGTCAGTCTTTCCACCCCACCCCCACTAGAGCTGTACCTTGAGTGTCCTGCCACCCATTCTTAATTAGCACATTCTCTTAGATAATATCACCACCTTCAACACCTCTTTGTTCCTTTGTCTGTGACATCTTTTGATTATCTGCTCCTATCACTGCTTGCTTGTCCCTACAACCACCCCCCCCCCCCAACTTCTCTCCCCCCACCCCCCCACCTTAAACCAGCTTATATTTCACCCCTCTCCTAACTTTAGTCAGTTCTGCTGAAGGGTCATGAGGACTCGAAACGTCAACTCTTTTCTTCTCCGCCGATGCTGCCAGACCTGCTGAGTTTTTCCAAGTAATTCTGTTTTTGTTATGGTGGGCCACCTTCTGCTTGAACTGCTGGTAATGATTTGATACAACTGACTTGCTTGCTAGACTATTTCAGTAGGCAGTTATAAAATATTTATAAAGTGCTTTACATTACCGCAGAATGTCCCAGAGTGTTTTGCAGTCAATGAAGTATTTTTGTTTAAAGTGTAGTCACTGTTCTATTGCAGGAAATGCATTAATTTAGTTAAAAATCAGATTGGTGTGGCGCTGGAGTCACATATAGGCCCAGAACAGGTAAGGGTGGCAGATTGTCTTCCCTTAAGAACATAAGTGAACCAGTTGGGTTTTTACAACAACCTGACAACTTCAAGATCACTTTTACTGATCCCAGCTTTTTTATTTATTTCTTTTGAAGAGATTGAAATCATTCTGAAACTGTGTCATGGTGGTTTTTGAGCTCATGTTCTTATGAAATAATAGAGAATAAGTAACAGAAGCAGGAGTAGGATTTCCAGCCCCTCAAGCCTGCTCATCCATTCAATAAGATCAACTCCACTTTCCTGTCCTACCCCTCAGATCCCTTGATTCCCTTAGAGTCCAAAAATCTATCATTCTCAGTCTTGAATATACTCAGTGACTAAGCATTCCCAGCTCCTGGGGTAGAGAATTTCAAAGATTCATAACCCTCTGACTGAAGAAATCTCTCCTCATCTCAATCCTAGATGACTAACTCCTTATCCTGAGACTGTGCCCCTGTGTTCTAGACTCTCTAGCCAAGGGAAACCGCTGCCTCTGTCTTCCCTCTCCCGGGGTCCATGATATGACTAACTGGTATGCAAAAGCAAAAACCCCAGCCACTCATGGTTTTGATGGAGTAAATAAGGAGAACCTGTTTCCACATGCAGGAGAGTCAGTAATCAGAGGACATAAATTTAAGGTAATTGGCAAAACAACCAGGGGGACATGAGAATTTTTTTTTCACGCAACAGATTGTTGTAATCGAGAAGATACTGCATGAAAGGGCAATGGAAGTCAATTCAAAAAGTTTCAGAAGGGAAATGGGTAAATGCCTAAAGCAGAGAGATTTTGCCAGACTTATGGGGAAAAGAGCAGGGGAGTCGGACTAATTGGATAGCTCTTTCAAAGAGACAGCACAGGGACAATGGGCTGAATGACCTACTCCTGTGCTGTAAGAATCTATTCATTTAACTTTATGCATTGGAGGTTTTGCACCAACTACTGGGATGTGCAAGAGAGCAACTTGAAGTGTCAGAACTTTTCATACCTTCCCCAGAGAGGATTGGAAGTGTAGTAACCCCAGTTGGTTCCCGTCGAGCAGGGGCCCAATGTGATTTTCACAGTAAGAAATATATAACTACAAATGTACTCTTGGTGAAATCATTCCAGTTGAGCTAATCTGCAGTAGTGGTGAAATTGAGGCATTCCCTTTTTGAATGGATTGAGAACTATTTTTATGTGATCCTTAAAATAATATTTTGAAGAAAATATACCTTGTCTCTGTAACCTCCATAGTCAAAAATTCCTGGCTGGTCTTCCATATTTCATCCTCTGTAAACCTCAGCTCATCCAAAACCTTTCCATTAAGTGTACACTCAGCCCCCTCTGCTCCAGTGCAGATATTCCTAGAATCTCAAGTCTCTACTCATAGTTATGGTTCCCCCTCCTGGATTTTGTGCAATTGTAGTCAGTTATAGTATGTCCCCAAAAATGCTTGTATAAAACCATGGCCATAATCTTCCATTCTGAAGATCCCTTGGAAGTCCCCATTTAAGGACTGCACGGGAATTGCCAAGGAAATTTCAACTTCCCTTGGGCAGATACCCTGCCTCTGGAACCCTCTGAAACATAAGAAATAGGAGCAGGAGTAGGCCATTCGGCCCCTCAAGCCTTTCTCGCCATTCAATGAGATCATGGCTGATCTGCCCCAGGCCTTAGCTCCTCTTTTGTGACAATTCCTCGTAACCCTCAACTCCCCAATATTTCAAAAATCTATCTAACTCCTCTTTAAATATTTTCAGTGATCTAGCCTCCACAACTCTGGGTTAGAGAATTCCAGTCATTCACTACCCTCTGAGAGAAAAGATTCCTTCGCATTTCAGTTTTAAATGAATGTCCCCTTATTCTGTAACTATGTCCCCTAGTTCAAGATTCCCCCATTAGTGGAAACATCTTCTCAACATCTACCCTGTCAAGCCCCCTCAGGATTTTGTACGTTTCAATAAGATCACCCCTCATTCTTCTAAACTCTAATGAACAAAGGCCTAATCTGTTTAGCTGTTCTAGATAAGTCAACCCCTTCATCCCAGAAATCAGCCTAGTGAATTTCTTTTGAGCTGCCTCCAATGCCAGTATATCCTTTCTTAAATACGGGGACCAAAACTGTACACAGTACACCAGATGTGGCCTCACCAACACCCTGTACAGTTGTAACAAAACTTCCCTATTCTTAAACTCCAACCCCCTAGCAATACAGGCCAAAATTTCATTTGCCGCCTTAATTACTTGCTGCACCTGCATGCTAACCTTTTTGTGTTTCATGCACAAGAACACCCAGATCCCTCTGTGCTGCACTTTTTTGGAGTCTCTCTTCATTTAAATAATAGTCTGTCTTTTGATTCATCCTACCAAAGTGCATGACCTCACAGTTTCCTACATTAAACTCCATCTGCCAAGTTTTTGCCCACTCACTCAACCTATCAATGTCCCCTTATGTCCTCATCACAACATGCCTTCCCATATATGTTTGTATTATCAGCAAATTTGGATACATTACACTCTGCCCCCTCCTCCAAGTCATTAATACAGATAGTAAATAGTTGAGGCCTGAGGACTGATCCTCGTGGCACTCCACTAGTTACGCCTTTCCAACCTGAAAAGCACCCATTAATCCCAACTCCGTCTTCTGTGTGTAATCATCAGTCCATGCTAATACATTACCCAATACTGTGAGCTCCTATCTTGTGCAATAACCTTCTATGCGGCACCTTACCAAATGCCTTCTGGAAATCCAAATACACTACATCTGCCTTTATCAACTCTGCTTGTTATATCCTCAAAGATGTCTAGCAAATTTCTCAAACATGATTTCCCTTTCACAAAACCATGTTGACTCTGATTGCGTTAATTTTTCTAACTGTCCTGCTATTTCTTCCTCAATGGAGTCTAGCAGTTTCCCAATGACAGATGTTAGACTGACTGGCCTATAGCTTCCTGCTTTTTGTCTCCCTCACTTCTTGAACAGGGGTGTCACATTAGCAGTTTTCCAATCCGTTGGGACCCTCCTGGAATCCAGTGAATTCTGGAATATTTCGACCAATGCCTCCACTATCTCTGCAACCACTTCCTTAAAAACCCTTGGATGCAGGCCATCAGGTCCTGGCGACTTGTCCGCCTTTAGCCCCATTAGTTTGTCAAATACTTTGTCCCTCGTGATAGAGACTGTTACAAGATCTTGCCTCCCATTAGCTCCTTGCTTATTTGATATCTTTGGGATGTTTATAGTGTCCTCCGCCGTGAAGACCAATTTAAAATATTGGTTTAAATTATTTGCCATTTTCCTGTTCCCTGTTATCAATTCTCCAGTCGCATACTCCAAGGGTCCCACACTCACTTTAGCCAATCTTTTTATATACCCATAGAAGCTCTTTGCTATTTGTTTTTATATTTCTTGCCAATTTACTTCCATAATCAATTTTCTCCCTCTTTATTAGCTTTTTAGTCATCCGCTGCTGGTTCCTAAAAGATTCCCAATCCTCTGGCCTACCATTATTTTTTGCCGCTTTGTATGCCTTAGCTTTTCATTGGATACTCTCCTTGGCCACCTTTGTTAACCACGGGTGGTTCATCCTTCTCATCGAGTCCTTCTTTTTGACCAGGATAAATTTTTGCTGAGAGTTATGAAATATCTGCTTAAATGTCTTCCACTGCTCATCCACTCCGATTTAAGGTCGGAGACTTCGCGTGATTCTGACTTTTTAAAAATTCATTCATAAGATGTGTGCTTTGCTGGCTGGGCCAGCATTTACTGCCCTTGAGAAGGTGGTGATGAGCTGACTTTTTGAACCGTTGCAATCCATGTACACCCACAGTGCTGTTAGGAAGGGAGTTCCAGGGTTTTGATCCAGTGACAGTGAAGGAACAGCGATATACTTCCCAGTCAAGATAGTGTGTGATTTGGAGAGGAACTTCCAGGTAGTGATGTCCCATCTATCTTCTGCCCTTGTCCTTCTAGATGGTAGTGGTCATGGGTTTGGAAGATGCTGGCTAAGGAGCCTTGGTGAATTCCTGCAGTGCTTCTTGTAAATGGTACACACTGCTGCTACTGTGCGTCAGTGGTGGAGGGAGTGAATGTTTGTGGATGTGGTGCCAATCAGGCAGGCTGCTTTGTCCTGGATGGTTTCAAGCTTCTTGAATGTTATGGGAGCTGCACTCATCCAGGCAAGTGAGGAGTACTCCATCACACTCCTGACTTGTGCCTTGTAGATGGTGGACAGGATTTGGGGGTCAGGAGGTGAATTACACATCGCAGGATTCCTAGCCTCTGACCTACTCTTATAGCCACAGTATTTATATGGCTAGTCCAATTCTGTTTCTGGTCAATGGTAACCCCCAGGATGTTGATAGTGGGGGAATTCAGTGATGGTAATGCCATTGAATATCAAGGGGTGATGGTTGGATTCTCTCTTCTTGGAGATGGTCATTGCCCAGCATTTGTGTGGCGTGAAAGTTACTTGCCACTTGTCTGCCCATGCCCAGATATTGTCCAGATCTTGCTGTATTTGTACATGGCTTCAGTATCTGAGGAGTTGCAAATGGTGCTGAACATTGTGCAATCATCAGTGAGCATCCCCAGTTCTGACCTTATGATGGAAGGAAGGTCATTGATGAAGTAGCTGAAGATGGTTGGGCCGAGGATACTACCTTGAGGTACTCCTGCAATGATGTCCTGGAGCTGAGAGGACTGACCACCCACAACCACAACCATCTTCCTTTGTGTTAGGTATGAATTTAACCAGTGGAGCGTTTTCCCTGTGATGCCTATTGACTCCAGTTTTACTAGGGTACTTGATGCCACACTCGGTCAAATGCGGCCTTGATGTCAAGGGCAGTTGCTCTAACCTCACCTCGGGAGTTCAACTCCTTTGTCCATGTTTGAACCAAAGCCGTATTGAGGCCAGGAGCTGAGTGGCCCTGGTGGAACCCAAACATTGCATCAGTGAGCAGGTTATTGCTAAGCAAGTGCAGCTTGATAGCATTGTTGATGACCCCTTCCATTACTTTACTAATGATTGTGAGTAGACTAATGGGGCGGTAATTGGCTGGGCTGGATTTGTCCTGCATTTTGTGTACATGACATACCTGAGCAATTTTCCACATAGCCAGGTAGATACCAGTGTTGTAGCTGTACTGGAACAGCTTAGCTAGGGGTGTGGCAAATTCTGGAGCACAAATCTTCAGTACTATTTCTGGAATATTGTCAGGGCCCATAGCCTTTGCAGTATCCAGTGCCTTCAGCCATTTCTTGATATCACGTGGAGTAAATCGAATTGGCTGAAGACTGGCATCTGTGATGCTGGGGAGCTCAGGAGGAGGCCATGATGGATCATC
This sequence comes from Cetorhinus maximus, assembly GCF_964194155.1. NCBI lineage: Eukaryota > Metazoa > Chordata > Chondrichthyes > Lamniformes > Cetorhinidae > Cetorhinus > Cetorhinus maximus. The sequence goes on along the minus strand of NC_135887.1, from coordinate 112,600,155 downwards.
CACTTGGCACTTCTGGCTGAAGGTTGTAGCAAATGCGTCAGCCTTAACTTTTGCACTGATGTGCTGGTCTCCCCCACCATTGAAGATGGGGATATTTGTGGAGTCTCCTTCTCCAGTGAGTTGTTTAATTGTCCACCACTATTCACGACTGGATGTGGCAGGACTACAGAGCTTATATCTTATCTGTTGGCTGTGGGATCACTTAGCTGTGTATCATTTGCTGCTTATGCTGTTTGGCACGCAAGTAGCCCTGTGTTATAGCTTCACCAAGTTGACACCTCATTTTTAGGAATGCCAGGTGCTGCTCCTGGCATGCCCTCCTGCACTTTTCATTGAACCAGGGTTGATCCCCTAGCTTGATGGTAATGGTGGGGCATATGCTGGGCCATGAGGTTACAGATTGTTTTTGATTACAATTCTGCTGCTGTTGATGGCCCACAGCGCCTCATGGATGCCCAGTCTTGAGTTGTAGATCTGTTCAAAATCTATCACTGCCTGCTGCAGACCCAGTCTAGCATCTATGCTGTTTAGGACTCGGCCAGCTCAGTCAGTAGTGGTGCTACCAAGCCACTCTTGGTGATGGACCCCACCAGAGTACACTTTGTGCCCTTGCCACCCTCAGCGCTTCTTCCAGCAGGAGGATTCCTTGCCCATGTTTGACCTGATGCCATGAGAGTTCATGGGGTCCGGAGTCAATGTTGAGGTCTCCCAAAGCAGCTCCCTCCCGACTGTATACCACTGTGCCGCCACCTCTGCTGGGCCTGTCCTGGCGGTGGGACAGGTCATACCCAAGAATCGTGATGGTGGATATTATTTGTAATGTATGATTCCGTGAGGATGTGTAGTCAGGCTGTTGCTTAACTAGTCTGTGAGACAGCTGTCCCAATTTTGGCACTAGCCCCAGGTGTTAGTAAGGAGGACTTTGCAGGGTAGACAGGGCTGAGTTTGTCATTGTCTTTTCCAGTGCCTCAGTTGATGCCGGGTGGTCCATCCAGTTTCATTCATTTTTTTTGTGCCTTTGTAGCGGTTTCATACAACTGAGTGGCTTGCTAGAACATTTCACAGGGCATTTAAGAGTCAGCCACATTGCTATGGGTATGGAGTCACATGTAGACCAGACCAGGTAAGGATGACAGATTTCCTACCCTAAAGGACATTAGTGAACTAGATGGGTCTTTACAACAATCGACAATGGTTTCATGGTCATCATTAGACTTTTAATTCCAGATTTTTATTGAATTCAAATTCCACCATCTAACGTGGCGGGATTTGTACCCGGGTTCCCCAGAGCATTACCCTCAGTCTCTGGATTATTAGCCCAGTGACAATGCCATTATGCCATCACCTTCCCCCACTTAATTATCAGAATAATTACTCAGGAAAAGTTAGAAGGATTAAAACCAATTCTAGGTTTTATACTACTGGTATACTACTATACTACTGACCCCTGTTGCGCCCCCTCAACACCCCCCAACCACCTTAATCCCTTTTAACCCCTTATCCACTTACCTTCATCCATATCTGGTCATAGTGACTTTGGGACACTTAATCTTACCAGAATATGGCAGCTAGTAAAAGGAGGCATAGCTTTGTTTTCCCCCAGCAATCATACACTGTACTGACGGACTTCAGGAGCAGCTATGCTCCACATTTCTCAGCAGGCCCTGGTCAGAAGTCAGGGTGAGAAATGTGGAGCTCCAGTCCAAGATAAAATAAGAGTGGAGTGGCAATCCAACAGTGATTGCCACTCCACGGAAGATTCAACCTCACATCCAAGCGATCTTAATCAGTCTTAAATTTACTTCACTGTGGGCAGAATTTTCTGCCTGTCAGGCGTGCAGGCCCAACCTAATCTCCGGCGGGCGGGGAGCCGATCCCCGCCGGAGAAGCAGGCCACACCGCCATTTTACGTGGGCGGGCCAATTAAGGCCTGCCCAGCGTGATGTCCAGCGAGAAGCGCTATGCGCTTCCTGTGCGGGCGGGGGGGGATTCCCCAAAAGCCAGAATGCGATCTTTCACGCATGCGCACAGAAGAGCGCACATCTCCCTGAGGCAAAGTGCAGCCTCAGGGAGATCGCTTCCACTTTGAAAAAGATTAAAAATAGAAAAAAAAAATTCCCTAACATGTCCCCCTCATGTGACAATGTCACATGAGATGGAACATGTTCATAATTTACACTATAACTTTATTAAACTTTTTAAAACCCTGCCTGAAACCTCATTCTGCCGGTGGATGAGGTTTCATGTTTTTTCTATTTGCCACCGGGGCTCCTGGCCTGCCCGCCAACCTTAAGGTTGGACGAGCAGGTCCTTTTAATTGTTTAAATGATCCTGTCAATGACCTCAATTGGCCATTGACAGGTCGGCGGGCCCACAGCTGATGCCCCCGCCTTCCTGAAAATTTAAATGGGGCAGGATGACGTCGGGGGTTCCGCCCGACGTCATCCTGCGTCATTTTACATGTCGGCGAGCGGGCCCCGCCCCCTGCTCGCCAACGGCAAAATTCTGCCCTGTATGTCAATTGTGGCTCAGTCAGTAACACACTCTTGACTCTTGAGTTGGAAGGTTGTAGGTTCAAGTCCCACTCCAGAGACGTGAGCACAAAAATGTAGGCTGTCACTCCCAGCGCAGTACTGAAGGAATGCTGCACTGTCAGGATGCTGTCCTTTGGATGAGATGTCGAACCGAGGCCCTATCTCGGGTGGATGTGGAAGATTCCATCACACTATACTGAAGAAGCTCAGAAGAGTTATCCCCAGTGTTCTGGCCAATAGTCATCACTCAGTCAACATCACTTAAACAGATTATTCAGTCATCATTACATTGCTGTTTGTGGGAGCTTGCTGTGTGCAAACTGACTGCTGTTTCCTGCATTATAAAAGCCACTACACTTCAAAAGTTCTTTGTTGGCTGCAAAGCACTATGCTATTCTGAGAATATGAAAGTTATTATGTAAATGCAAGTCTGTCCTCATTTTATTGCCCCCGCTCCAAATTGCTCAAAGCGAGCTGAGCTTTTATTATTATTATTATTATTATAATAGATTTCTAGCTCTGTGTGGCTATTTTCCTGAGTGCCTCCAGCTATTTTTTTTTCTGCTGCTGCTGACAAACTGTGTTGTGTTGGTACAATGAGTAACTCTTGTTGAGAATGCCTCCAGTGACCCCTCACAGTAGTGTGAAGTTGTCTTTTTGACCTAGCAGCCTGTCTGCAGTGTTTAGCAATCCTCAGTTTTGACTGATAACATTGCTGAAATATCTCCGCTCCCTCCAAGGTCAACTGGTCAGTCAAATTAATGAAACATCTTTCTTGTTTTGAGTCCATCTTCTGTATATGGCTCAAATATAAAATATTTTTTTAAAATGACATTGTCATGTTACCACAGACACATTATTCACCTATAGATCTAGCTCTTTCTTTCTCTTCGTCTATAATAATATATATATCTACCTGTATATATGTATCTATATAAAAAATCTTGCATTTATATAGCATCCTTTACAAGATCAGAACACCCCCGAAGCACTTTACTACCAATGATATACTATTGAAGTGTGGTCACGTTTGTAATATAGGAAATTTGTGAAATAAAAGGGACAAGTAGCCACATGCATGTGAAATTGGCTGAGTGACAGGAAACAGAGAAGTAGTTAATAGATGTTTTTCAGACTGAAGGAAGATTTGTAATGGAGTCCTCCAGGGATCAGTGTTAGGACCTTTGCTCTTCCTGATATATGTTAATGATCTAGACCTTGTGCACAGGGCACAGTTCCAAAATGTGCGCATGAAACAAAGCTTGGAAGCATTGTGAACAGTGAGGGAGTTGGTGTAAAAACTTCAAAGGACATAGACAGGTTGGTGGAATGAGTTGACAAGTGACTTGAAATTTAATGCAGAGAAGTGTGAAGTAATTCATTTTAGTAGGAAGAACTTAGACAATAGAAAATAAAGGGTACAATTCTAAAGAGGGTACAGGACCTGGGTGATTTTTTTTAAAAAAATTCATTCATGGGATGTGGACATCGCTGGCTAGGCCCATATTTATGTGCATAAGTCATTGAAGGTGGCTGGACAGGTTGAGAGCGTGCTTAATAAAGCATACAGTATCCTAGGCTTTATTAGTAGGAGCACAGAATCCAAAAGCAAGGAGGTTATGTTAAACTTGTATAGAACACTGGTTCCACCTCAACTGAAGAATTGTGTCCAATTCTGGGCACCACACTTTTTAAGAAAGATGTGAAGGCATTAGAGAGGGTACAGAAAAATTCACAAGAATGGTTCCAGGGATGAGGAAGTTGAGTTGCATAGTTTGGAGAAGTTGGGACTGTTTCTCTTGGAGAAGAATAAGTTGAGAGGAGATTTGATGGAGGTATACAAAATCATGAGGGATCTGGACAGAGCAGGTGGGAAAAACTGTTCTCATTGATGGAAGAATCGAGAACATGAGGGCACAGATTTAAGGTAATTGACAGAAGAAGCAATAGCAACATGAGGAAAAACTTTTTCACGCAGCAAGTGCTTGGGATCTGGTATGCACTGTCTGAGAATGTGGTGGAAGCAGGTTCAAACAAGGCATTTAAGAGGGAATTGGATTATTACTTGAAAAGGGAGAATGTACAGGGCTACGGGGAGAAGGCCGGGAAGTGGCAGTAAGTAAGTTGCTCCTTCGGAGAGCCAGTACAGACATGATGAGTAAAATGGCCAACTTCTGTGTTGTAACTATTCTGAGAGCCAACCTATGCACACCAAGCTCCGACAAACTGCAGTAAGGTAATGACCAGCAATGTTTTTTATGGTTAAGGAAGTTGTGATGAATATTTATAAAGCATTAGTTCAGCCTTGGCTGGAGTATTTGTTATGAAGCGGCAGGTGGTATGTGCCAGATGGACCAAATCTACAAGGAAAACTAGGCCATGCTATCACAATGGTTTTGCAATTTGTATTTATTATCAGAAGGTTTGTGCACTGAATTCAGAAGTAATGAGTCCACTAAACTTTATGGGCTGAATTTTCCCCCCGTTGGGGGGGAGGTTGAATGGCGGGCGTGCACAGGCACGCTTCTGATTGGTGCCCCCAATCGGGGGCGTGGCGCCATTTTACATGGGCGGGCCAATTAAGGCCTGCCCAGTGTGACGTCCACACAGAAGCTCTGTGCGCTTCCTGTGTGGGCGGGGCGGGGGGGGGGATCCCAAAATCGAGAATGCGTTCTTTCGCGCATGTGCATGGAAGAGCGCACTCATCTCCCTGAGGCTAAGTGCAGCCACAGGAAGATCAGCTGTAAACGTCAAAAACCTAAAAATAGAAAAATAAAATTTCCCTAACATGTCCCCTCATGTGACATGTCCATAATTTTCACAAAAACTTCGTTAAAAATGTTTAAAAGCTACACAAAACTTCATCCCGCCCGTGGATGAGGTTTCATGCTTTTTCTAATTCATGCCGGGGCTCCTGGTCTGCCTGCCAACCTTAAGGCGGGGGTGCAGTGAAATCAGCTGCGCGCCTGCCGACCTGTCAATGGCCATTGACAGGTCAGCGGGCGTGCAGCTGATTTCACTGCACTCCCACCTTCCTGAAAATTTAAATGGGGTGTGGTGACATCGGGAGTTCCCCCCATGTAAGATTACAGTTATTAGTTATTTGGTATTATAACACATCCCAAAATTCCTAATTAACCTGATTCCCAACTGTACACCCTCTTTAAGGCAACAGTCCAAAATAAATTTAAATAAGCAATCCAGAAAGGTTACCACAGCACCCGCTCGACAGTGGAATTCTAAAGGATTTTAACACATCTTTAGTTACAGGAGCAGCACTTCTTCAGAGTGGCTAGAGGCTTTTCCCAAGTCTGGTTCAAATGGTGTACCTTTCCAGATTTTCCACGGCTACGCCCACATAGCTTTCCTTCCTCCTTTATATATGTTTCTCTCTTTTTAGTGTGTAAAATCCCATTGTTGTACAGGTCTTTGGAAATTTACTTTTTCCATAATATAAAAAATTTCATGTTGTCAATATGGCCTTTTCCTTTCTGGAAAAATAAATGTCTTGCTTTGCCTCACATCTTGTTAGTTGTAAACATTACACCATCCTTTTGAAAATCAAACAACCTTTTCACTCACATAAAAATGCAAATTTCCTTCACACCCTATCTGTGGAACCCCCATCCTAGTTTACCCCACTCCATTTCAAAAGTCTGCTTTACACCTAATTCTTGATAATTTCAATCTTGAAGTCTATGCATCTCTAGCCTAATTAAGTCACACAGACAAAACCATCCACACTCACACCCATAAGCTTACGATAATATTATGAAAAATATGATAGTTTCATGACAATTGTATCCAATTCTGGGCACCGCATTTTAGGAAAGATGTGAAGGCTTTGGAGAGGATGCAGAAAATATTTACGAGAATGGTTGCGTGGATAGACTGGAGAAGCCGGGTTTGATTTGCTTTGAGCAAAGAAGGTTGAAAGGAGACCTGATAGAGATGTTCAAATCTGGCAAAATAGATAGAGAGAAACTGTTCCCATTGGCAGAAGGGTTGAGAACCAGAGGACACTGGTTTAAGAATCCGAGGAGACATGAGGAAAAATGTTTTAATGCATCAAGTGGTTAGGATCTAGAATGCACTGCCTGAGAGATTGTTGGAGGCAGGTTCAGTTGTGGCTTTTAAATCTGATTCTTGCACATCATCACCCACCTCGCCATTTAAAACTCCAGGAATTATGCTTTTCGCAAATGTTTGGAAAGTAGCCTCCTGTTGGACTGTTGCTTTTGTGATTAATTAGAGTTGAAGTACTTGCGATTTCGGGAATGCTTTTTTTGATTGATTTGGTTTTGGCTGAGTTTCCTCTGGTTTCAGTGGTTGATACCTCATTCAGGTGGGCTGTAAGGACTCAGTTCCAGGATCTAATACAAAAGCAAAATACTGCAGATGCTGGAAATATGCATGTGTAGACATATATACATCCATGATGTTTGCAATTACATGCCCCAAATGTAATCTTTATTTATCTTAATATCAAAGCCAATATTCCTGTTTATATTATGTTAGTTTTTGTTCTTGATCTGTTTTGAAAACATATCATTTTTAAAAATTGTGAATTATTACACTGGCAATTTACAAGGCTTCACAATTAAGACTTCATAGTTCATATAAGACCTAGGTGCTTTTAATCATCAAATTTGCTTAAATGTACTCTTTTAAAAAATGAAGGCCGCAGAGATCCATTTTTGTTAAAATTTCAGCTACACAGTATTACAGAACCTCTCAGACATACACTTAGTGCATTTTAATTTTATCTCAGAAAAACCTCTTGGTTTTGGCTGACTTTCCTCTGGTTTCAGTGGCTGATACCTCATTCAGGTGGGCTGTAAGGACTCAGTTCCAGGATCTAATACAAAAGCAAAATACTGCAGATGCTGGAAATCTGAAATAAAAACAAAAAGTGCTGGAAATATTCAACAGGTCAGGCAGCATCTGTGGAGAGAGAAACCGCATTAATGTTTCAGGTTGATGACCTTATATCAGTTCAGTGAGAGAGAGAGAGAGAGCACTGGGTGGACTGACACCACAATGAACTGCAGCAGTTCAAAAGGTGTCCAACACCCACCTTTTCAAGGGCAACTAGGGATGGTCAGTAAATCTGACCTTGCCAGCACTGCTCAAATCCCTTGAACAAATTAAAACAATGTGTGTCTGTGTCATGTCTGAGTGTTTCAAAGAGAGAGACAGAGAGAGAAATAGGATTATATTTAGTATATTTTTAGAGAAAAAATTATTCATTAAATATCTAAAAGAACATTGCACTTTCTGTAATGGCCATTTTGAAATGTATTGCAATGATATTCAACTTCCCTACATAGAACAATTTGCACTCTGAGGTGCCTCAATACTATATACATTCAATGTCCAGCATAGAGCCCAAGGGGTACTATGCATTTTCCAGCCCCTCGGTGCAGTATGGCTGAAAAGCCTTAACCGGTGGCCTTTACCCATTGCGCCTTTGTGGCGGCTGTCCCAAGCTTTATTGTGTCCTTCAGCACGTAGTCCTGGACCTTGGAATGTGCCAGTCCACAACTCTTGGCACTGGAATGTTGTTATTCATTTACGGATGTGGGTGTCGCTGGATAGGCCAGCATTTATTGCCCATCCCTAATTACCCTTGAGAAGGTGGTGGTGAGCTACCTTCTTGAACTGCTGCAGTTGTGTGGTGTAGGTACACCTACGGTACTGTTAGGGAGAGAGAGTTCCAGGATTTTGACCCAGCAACAGTGAAGGAACGGTGATATATTTCCAAGTCAGGATGGTGAGTGTCTTGGAGGGGAACCTCTAAGCAGTGATGTTCCTATGTATCTTTGCCCTTGTCCTTCAAGATGGTAGCGGTCATGGGTTTGGAAGGTGCTGCCTAAGGAGGCTTGGTGAGTTCCTGCAGTGCATCTTGTAGATGGTACACGCTGCTTGCTACTGTTTGTCGGTGGTGGAGGAATTGAATGTTTGTAGAAGGGGTGCCAGTCAAGTGGGCTGCTTTGTCCTGGATGGTGTCAAGCACCTGGAGTGTTGTGGGAGCTTCACTCATCCAGGGAAGTGGAGAGTATTCCAACATACCCCTGACTTGTGCCTTGTTGATAGTGGACAGGCTTGAGGGAGTTAGGAGGTGAGTTGCTTGCCACATGGTTCCTAGCCTCTGACCTGCTCTTGTAGCCGCAGTATTTATGTGGCTAGTCCAATTCAGTTTCTGGTCAATGGTAACGCCAGGATGTTAGTGGGGGATTCAACGATCGTAATGCCATTGAATGTCATGGGGCGATGGTTAGATTTTCTCTTGTTGGAGATGGTCATTGCCTGGCACTTGTGTGGCGCAAATGTTACTTGCCACTTGTCAACCCAAGCCTGGATATTGACTAGGTGCTGCATTTGGATGTGAACTGTTTCAGTATCTGAGGAGTTGCGATTGGTGCTGAATATTATGCAATCATCAGCGAACATCCATACTTCTGACCTTTATGATGGAAGGAAGGTCTTTGATGAAACAGCTGAAGATGGTTGGGCCTAGGACACTACCCTGAGGAACTCCTGCAGTGATGTCATGGAACTGAGATGATTGACCTCCAACAATCACAACCAGCTTCCTAACTGAGCATCAGTGAGCAGTTGCGGGCAGACCAAAGTGCGTCTTTCACCAGGTTGATGATCCTCCAGCAGCAGTTGATATTTGTTCCTGGGTATAGCCTGTAGAGCAGAGAGTCCTGTGCCATGGAGCTTCTCGGGACGAACCTCAATAAAAACCATTGCATCTCTTTACAGGCCTTCTTTGCAAAGACACATTCCAGAAGGAGGTGTGCAACAGTCTCTTCCCCACCACAGCCATGTTCAGGGAAATGTGCGATGGTATAGAGACTTCGGGTGTGCATGAAGGATCACCGCCAGCCAAGCTATGTCTTGGTGCTTGTTGGAAAGTTCTGGCGATGAGGCATTCTGCCAAATTACTTTGACAGTCTGCTCAGGGAACCACCCAATAGGATCTACCATCTCCTTTTCCTGGAGGGCCTCGAGGACATTACATGCAGACCACTGCCTGATGGACTTGTGGTCAAAGGTGTATTTCTGCATTAATGTTTCCACGAGGGACAGGTGATATGGCACAGTCCAACTGATTGGAGTGTTCCACAGCAATGTAGCCAGACCCATCCTTAGCAACACCAGGGACAGGTAGAAGCTCAGCTCATAGTGACACTTGGTATTTGTGTACCAAGGGCATAGGCACAGCTTGGTGCACCCACATACAAAGGTGGCCATCAGGATGAAGTTGACATTGGGTACTTTTTTCCCCCCTCTATCCAGAGTTTTATGTATGGTGTCCCTATGGACATGATCCATCTTTGACCTCCCAGATAAAGTAGAAAGAGGCTGGGGTGACTGCTGAGATGCGGGATTGGGGTATGGGCCACATACACGAACACCAAGAGTACTTCACACCTGATGACCAGGTTCTGAACTGCAATGGAGAGGGAACATTGTTCCCATATGCCTAGTTTTTACCTCACCTTGCTATACGTTCCTCCTAGTTTTTGGCGCATGCCCCGGCCTCTCTGAACCATATCCCCAGCACCATCAGGTAGTCTGGTCTGAAAAAGGATAATACTTAATTGTTATGCCCTCAACAGTGAACAGCCTTCTGGTGCTCACTGTCGACTCGATCATGAAGATAGGCCACTTGGGTGAGGAATCAGATTTGTCATGCTGACTATGGAACAGTGTCCCAGCAGTACCCTCAGAAGAGGAACAGAAAGGGTGAAGGCAGCAAATTACCTACTACGCTCAAAGATATTGAACTTACTACACACATTCAAAGCTTACTTTAAGCAATTTTGCATGAGCATTTTCAGATCCATAATCCTCATCTCATCTATTGGCACAACCTTCTATTCTTTTCTCTCCTATGTACTTGCCTAACTTTCCCTTAAATGCATCTAGTGTATTTGCCTCAACCATTCCCTCACTCTGGGTCAAGAAGCTTCTCCTGAATTCCCTATTTATTGATATCTATCTTATTTATGACCTGAGTAGTAAGGTACATTATCAGTGCATATTGGTAAAGGGTGGACAAGGTTCCTGGCAAACACAGAAGATTGTGACCATTGCTCCTTATTTCTCTCCATTTAAGAGTTAAACTCTAACCCTCAGCAACCCACTACTCTGGACCCAATGATGTTGTGCAAGAGGTTTTGAAGCTGAAGACATTTGCCTGTAAATCTGATCCACAGAAAACAAACTGAAAGCAACACTGACACTAATTTGCTCAAGATTTGGAAAGGGCAGTGCATCAACAGTTGTCAAAACACAACACTTCCTAAAGAGATTGTGAAGCTGGATCATGGGGAAAAATCCAGTTGCTGGAGAATGGCCAACATCAATGCCAGATTCTGCTGATTCTGCATCAACTGCAGTTGCAATGTACAATATTAACAAAACAGAATTGAGAGGCTATACCTATCAAGGAAGTTTGAACAGGTTGGGGTTCTTTTCTCTAGAAAAGAGAAAACTGGAAGGTGACCTGATAGAGGTCTTCAAAATTATAGAAGAGTTTTTTAGGATACATATAGGAAAGATGTTTCCACTTGTTACGTGGGACCAGAACTCAAGGGCCATAAATATAAGATAGCCACTAATAAATCCAACAGGGAATTCTGGAAAAAACTCACCCACAGTGTATTGAGAATGTGGGACTCACTACCTCAAGGAGTGGTTGAGGCAAATAGCATAGGTGCATTTAGAGTGAAGCTGGATAAACACAAGGGGGATAGGAACAGAAGGATATGCTAGTAGGGTGAGATGAAGAGTGGTGGGAGGAATCCTGTGTGGAGCATAAACACTGGAGTGGAACAGTTGGGCTGAACAGCCTGTTTCTGTGCTGTTAATTTGTAACACTCCATGGCAATCTTCTCCTAGGTGGTCCCAATTTTGAAATTTTCAAACCCCAGCCTCAACAACCTTTTGCAGGGAGAGAGTTCCAGACTTCCACTGCCCTTTATGTGAAAAGGTGCTTCCTGATTTCGCTCCAGAATACCTGGCTCTAATTTTTAACATCGTCCCCTTGTAAAGACATTGGTGTTTGGAAAAAATATCTTCTTGCACAGTGAGTGGGTAGAATGTGGAATTTTGGAAAGAAAGAACAATATTAAAGACCATGAAGGTGAGCAAGAAAATGTGGAAGAAACATGGGCACAGACTTGGCAGCTCGCACAAGCTGTTTGTTCTGAAATGTTCTTTAGCATTATTGATTTTGTGGGGATGGAGGGATTTGCTGAGGGAGGCTGCTTGCAGGGGAAGAGGTTCTGATGAGGAACATCTCAGAATCAAAGGAGGTGGCCATTCAACCCACCAGGGCTATGTTGGCCCTTTGAAAGAACTATACAATGCTCTTTGCCTGTAGTCCTGCAAAACTTTTTTGTTTAAGTATTTATCCAATTCCCTTTTGAAAGTTGCTATTGAATCTGCTTCTTTTGCCCTTTCGGGTAACATGTTTCAGATCATAACTCACTATGTTTTTTAAAAAAAATAAAAAATTCTCCTCATCTCCTTCCCCACCCCCACCCCCACCCCATCACCCACTTTCACCCCTGGCCTAGCAAACTTTTCTTAGTTGTCCAAAGTATTCCACAGAAGTGAAGAAGTTTTGAGTGCAGCTATTTTATAAACATTTCCTTGAACTGAGTTTCATTGTGTGGTCTCTTTTTAAAATATTTCCAGAATTTAGGCAGCCCTACAGTTACAGAACTTGATTGAACATGAGATCACATTGCAAATTGAATTAAAAGGACCACCAATATATTACCGCATTTCAATTCCATGTGGATTAATGTCATATTTAATAATTATTCAGGTGATTCCACCAAGTTTTGTGGAGTGGGACTTTAACCCAAAATCCTCTAACTCAAAGGCAAACGTGGCTGAGGCCTGAGAGGAGGAAGGGAAGATGATTTTATCAGTAATAATTCAAACTAAATAATGTTTCCTTTTTCCTCCTCCAGGTATCAATGTAATATTCAGCACAGGCCTGTGTATTCTGCAGCTACTGGAACCTCGGCTCCTCAATATGTCCGATGTCTCTGTTCTCCTACCCACCCTGCTCCGGATTCCTGTCGATGTGTATGTACAATGATTGCCAAAACTGTACCATTATCGCTCATTAGTACATCTGCCTGTGCACACGGGCAGCGCGGTGTTTCAAGACCTGGCCACCTGGGGGGTTGAAAGTTCACTGCGCCAAGTAATGAGTTTAGTTGTTTGGGTCAGTTTGAGCTGGTAGCAGAAAGTGACCATAAAGCTGCTGTTTATTTATTTTTTTAAAACAAAACTACTAATTCACTAATGCCTTCTGGACTAAGGGGACCTGCAGTGCCGGGTCTGTCTAGTTTGCAAGCACCTGGGCTGGAACTGCACCGACCATATAAATAACTGTGGTTATAAAAACAGGAGAGAGGCTAGAAATTCTGCAACAAGTAACTCATCTCCTGACTGCCCAAAGCCTGTCCATCTACAGGGCAATGGTCAAAATTGTGATGGAAGACACTCCACTTGCCTGGATGAGTGCAGCTCCAACAAGACTTGAAGCTCAACACAATCCAGGACACAGCAGCCTGCTTGCTTGGTATCCCATCCACCACCTTAAACATTCATTCCTTCCACAACTGATGCACAGTGGCAGCAGTGTGTACCATCTACAAGATGCATATGCAGCAACTTGTCAAGGGTCCTTTGACAGGACCTTCCAAATCAGCAATCTCCACCACCTGGAAGGGCAAGAGCAGCAGATGCATGGGAACACCTCCACCTTCAAGTTCCCCTCTAAGTTGCACATCATCATCCTGACTTAGAACTATATCACTGTTTCTTCACTGTCCTGGAACTCCCTAACAACACTGCGTGTACCTACACCACATAAACTGCATTGGTTCAAGAAGATGGCTCACCAGCACCTTCGAGTGCAATTAACAATGGGCAACAAATGCTGACCTTGTCAGTGACATACATCTCATGTACAAAATTTAAAAAAGAGAGAGCTCCAGCCCCATGTTTCCTGACTGACTCCTGATGCCTTCCAAATACAGAAACACTTCTCAGGAAACTTGGGAGTGGTTAATAAAAGCAGCCTTTCCATTGTCACCCATACCCCAAGAATACTGTTTTTGGGAGAGAAAAAATCAGGCCTGCCTGTAATGACACCACGAGTCTTGGTGATAATGGAGATGATTAAATAATCTTCCCTTTAATCACACCTAGACACTGTATCCTGACTGGGGTTGGTTTTCTGCACACCATTCTCCACTCACTGCATTTCATTGGTGAATAATCCTGCTCTACTCTGAAGAAGTTGCTGTAGTTTCGACCATGAGTTCTGTTTGCTGTAGTTTGTGGAGACTCCTGTTAAGTTAATGCTGTAAACTATTTGCTGTAGGTTGTAGAGATGCTGTTTAAACAGTTTATTTGTTGAGTAAATGGACTGTTTCCTTAAGAGTCCTGCCATAAGTTCCATCTCATCTACAACTTATTGGCTGGCGCAGTAGTGTCGATATTCATTCTTGTTTAAAAAGAAATGCCTTTGGGTTGCAAAAACTGTAGATGTATCCTGTTAGTAAATATATCTCCTCCTATAAAGGTAATTACTAATGATTAGTGCAGTTATATTTCAGTGTCAACGCTGGCTCAGTGGAAGCACTCCCACCCCTTAGTCAGAACATCATGGGTCCAAGTCTCACCCCATAATCCATGCTGACATTCCCAGTGCAGTAATGAGTGAGTGCTGCACTGTTGGAGGTGCTATTATTAAACTGAGGCCCTGTCTTCTGCCTCAGGTGGATGTTTAAGAATCCAAGGCATAATTTCAAAAAACAGCAGGGAAATCTCCCCAGTTCCCTGGGCTGATATCGACCCTTAGCCAACATTAATTTAAAAAGAAACAAATTATCTGGCCATTTATGTCATTGCTGTTTGTGGGAGCATGCTGTGCATTACTTGGCTGCCTCATTTCCTACATTACAACTAGTGACTACACTTCCAAAAGTAAAGCACTTTGGAGTGGTAATTTACATTCCTGAGGTTCATGCCTGGGAGGCAAATGCACGTCAGAAATCCAGGAGGTCACTGCGTGAAATCTCCAACTGTTAATTTCAGCCTCGCCATAAACAGTATGGACAACAGATTGACAATGCTGGCAAGTCTACATGCCAAGAACAAACCTGTTTTTTAAAAAATTGATGTCTGCCAGAATCTCCAGCACATAAACACTCCAACTGGAAAGTTACACCTTGCACACACAGGCCAAATCAAAATCCCTTCACCCATGGGACAGATCATGTCAGTGTCCTGATAAAGTCGTGTCACCAGATGGTTCCTATCAGCAATTGTTCATGTGCTTAAGGATGTTTTTTTTTAATATGCACCATCGACAGTGCATCTTTCCCAGGTCTCCAGAGAATGCGGGTTTTTCCTAAACAATTTTAGTTGCCAAAAGTTATTTCCTATTACCCATGGTTTTAGCTACTTTTCTGTTAACAGAATCTGCTACTGCTGATGAGTGAAAATTTCTGCTGAGAATTATTGCACCCTCATACTCCTCATAACTTACAGCAAATTTTGGTTTTGCTGCTTCATTTTTAGCGTAGATAATATTTTCTCCACTCACTCACCATACTCGCACTCTCATGCGCCTCACACACCACACTGACATTTCATTCATTCATTCATTCACTCACAAACATCATTCATTCATTCTCTTGCTCGCTCGCTCACTCACTCACACGCTCTCGCTCGCTCGCACACTTTTACTTGCTCACTCACTCTTTCACTCGCTCATTCTCTCTCACTTTCACTCAGTCACTCGCACTCACTCACGCTCGCTCTCACTCTCTTTCGCTCGCTCATTCGCTTGCTCACCAATGCTCACTCAGTGTTTTGCTCGCTCGCCCACTCTCACACATGCACACACTCACTTTCACTTGCCCACTCAATCTTTCGCTCCCTCACTCACTTTCATTTGTTCACTCAATCTTTCGCTCCTTTGCTCACTTTCGCTTGCGCTCTCACGCTCTCTCTTGCGCTCGCTCTTTCGTTCACCAATATACATTCACATACTCACCAAATGATAGACTTGAAAATGTTAGTTGGAGACATTTGGATACCCTTGTGGATGAATCACAGAAATTTAACATGTAGGAGTCCTATCCGACAACGGCTTTCAAGTTTCACAGGTATAATTATCATCAGCAAGGCACACTTCTATGAATCCTCTCTTCCTTGGGTTATGACAATTCTGATGGTGTAGCTTTCCAGAGTCCCTTTTCAACTGACCAATCAATAACACTTCAGTTCACGGTTTGGCCACTAACACACTGCTCTTTAATCTCTCCAAGCTATTCACAGAGCTTTCCAGGTTTTAGCTTGCAGAGTGCCTCCAAGAGCTCCTTTCTCATTTTCTGCTAAAGAAACTGATCCCTCCCTAAGAGGGATTTGCTGTTTCTCCTCACAAGAATTCTGTGTTTCTTTTTCTGTTTCTATCTGCTTTCTCTTTGTGTCTGCATTTGTGTGCCGACCACCTTCATCTTCCAGCTCTCCTGTTTGTAGATCTCCTTTTGTGTCTTTACAGCAGTGGCTTCTATGTCTGTCTTCTCTTGTCTGCCCATTGATTTTTTTTTTCTTAACTTCTTTCATTTTGGGAATGCTTCCAGGTCAAGGGTTGCCAGGTCACATGGACCAGACTTTCCAATTATCATCCAAGAAAATTACGATTGATCCTTTACAATTTATGAAAACTTTTAAAAGTATTAAAATATTTTCAAACACAAAAACAATTACAGACTCTAAAGACCTTCGAAAGAAATTACAAATTTTCATTACTGCTCTACTTCCAGGTCAAAAGTTGTCACAAGTTCCTATTTCTTATGTTCACACGCTCACATACAATATAGTGTTAGTTTCTCTTAGCTTTTCCCCTCTTGCATTTCCTTCTGGGCAAGTGTTTTTCATATGGATAGGCCTGAAAAGAATATTGTATCAGTTGATTTCACACTTTTGACTGAGTGCCAAAACAAATGGATTGATGGGGGTGGTGGGTGATATAGAGCAGCTGTATACATTGGAAGGTGAACAAGTGACAAGTCTTCAAAGTCATTTGATAGTCTTGGCACAGTCCCAAATCCGACTGTTTTCTGAACGCTTTGTATAGAACGAAGGTGAGACAAAGGACAGCTGGACCTTGGAATCTCAAACCGAAAGCTGCAAGGATTTAGCCCTCCCATCTGCCTGCCTCTTGCACCTGCAACCTGTCCGAATCTCAGCTATAGAAGTTAAATTCTGATCATTTGGTCTTGCAGCAGGATTCTATTTTGCAACCTACTGTGCAACAAATTTGCCCTTTGATGATTATTAGGTGATATTCTTTCAGCTCCATTTTAAGGGAAAATTACAATTTATTTCATTTATATAGAACCTTTCCCATCTTCAGGAACTCTCGAAGCATTTCACAGCCAATGAACAATGTTTTGAAGAGCAGTCGTTGTTGAGTATTGCCCTTTTTTCTACAATATTTACAAGCTAGCAGAAACTCCCAACACAAAGGCAACTTATTGTAGATGTTGGAAATGTGAAATAAAAACAGAAATTATGCAAATACTCAGCAGGTCAGGCAGCATCCATGGAGAGAGAAACCGAGTTAATATTTCAGTCCACTGACTTCTCATTAGGGCTGGAAGAAGTTAGAGATGTCACAGGTCTTAAGCAAGTACAAAGACAGGGAAGGGGTGAAGATGAAGGGACGGAAAGAACAAAGGAAAGGTCTGTCACGGCAAAGGTAGCAGAGATTGAACAATGGTGAAAGGCAAGTGAAGATGGCAATGAGACCCCAGGGATATCTCCCTGTTCCTCTTCGAAATAGTAGCCTTGGGATCTTTTGCGTCCACTTGAGAGGGAAGACAGTGCCTCACTTTAATGTCTCATCTGAAATATGGCACCTTAGACAGCGCAGCACTCCCTCAGTACTGCACTGGAGTGTCAGCCTAGACTTTTGGGCTCCCACGATCTGGAACCCACAATCTTCTGACTCAGAGGTGCGAGTGCTTAAAAATGAAACCACAGCTGTTCCCTCCTGTATCCTCCAGTGCTCTAAACAAATCCTCCTGGGAATCCACCCTGCTTTCTGCTCCTCTCATTATCGCAAACCCCCCACCCCCCACCACTTCCTTATCCCCCAACCAATTTGTTCGACACAGCTTTTGGTCATTATTTCTAAGAAGAGCATCAACATCACAAAAGTAGATTACCTGGTCATTATCACATTGCTGTTGTGGGAGCTTCTTGTGCACAAATTGGCTGTTGTTTTCATATGTTAACAACATTGACTGCACTTCAGAAGTGCTTTATTGGCTGTAAATCATTTTGGGACATCCTGTGGTCATGAAAGCTGCTTTATAAGTATAAATCTTTAGTTTAACATATCTGTGACGAAGGCTTATAGAGGTAAAATGAGGGACAAGGCAATGGAGAGATTTGTAATTGAGCTCCTATTATTAAATTCATCTATTTTGGCAAATGGAATCAATGGAGCTGGGCAAGGAGCAGTGAGCAGGGTTGATTGAAACGAGCATTACATTCAACATGTTTTCATTCGATAGACTGTAACAAGATTACAATGCTTAAAGTTCTGTCTGTAATATATGACAATCTTGCATTAGCCTCCACTTCCCTTATCAATTACCCACTATAAATCCCAAATGGTCAAATTTGTAAGGCAAACTGCCTATGTAAATATGTCATGCTGTAGTCGTATCCTTCTGCCATTGGCCACTGACTCCTAATGCTGCAAACAGCTCTACTTTCCAAATTGCCATAGGGCAGAATATTGCCGTCGGCGTGCAGGGGCGGGCCCAACACGCCGACGTGTAAAATGACGCGAGATTACATCGGGCATGCACCCCGACGTCATCGCACGTCATTTCAATATTTTGTTTGGCAGGCACGCGCCAGAGGCGGCTGCACACCTGCTGAACTGTCAATGGCCTATTAAGGCCATTAAAAAAGTAATTTACCTTATTAACAACGCTGCCCGTCCAACCTTAAGGTTGGCGGGCAGGCAAAGACCCCAAGCGGCCTTTGAGTTTTTCAAGAAACCTCATCCACGGGCAGGATGAGGTCTCCTGAAGGTTTTATAAAATAATTAAATGAATTTTGCACTGTCGCATGAGGGGACATGGTTAAATAATTTTTTTACTGTATTTATAAAACGTTTTATTATCAGCTTCATCTCCCTGAGTCGGCTCTGTGCCTCAAGGAGATTGCTGCATTCTTTCGTTCACATGCACAAAAGGGCGCAGGCCCCAACTCTCCCTCCTCCCCCCTGCCTGCACAGGTAGTGCTGAACGCTACTGGGCGCGCGTTATGCTGGGCGGGCCTTAATTGGCCCACCCGCGTAAAATGGTGGAGCGCAGCCGATCGTGGGCGGCGATTGGCTCCGTGCCTGCCCGCGCCCGCTCCCGAACAGCCTGCCCAAAATTCACTCCATAGTTTTTTTTTTTGAGTATTACATAAATTCAACAACCGAATCTATGACTTTGAAATGTTCATCTGTATGGATGATGTCAGGAAGCACTTCTTCGCAAATGGTAGTGAAAATCTGGAACTCTTCTTCCCCCAAAAAAGCTTTTGACACTGGGGTGATGGGGTCAACTGAAAAGTTCAAAACTGATATGGAATCAAGGCAGTAGATGGAGATAAAATATAAATCAGCCATGATCTAATTGAATAGTGCTATAGGCTCGAGAGATTGAATGTCGTCCTCCTCTTCATAAAATGACAGCCATTGTTCTTCACTTTTGTGTTCAAATCTTCCTATGTTGCTCACACTCCCTTTCACCTGTCATCCACACTGAACCTTTCCTTCCTGTTTGCAACACCATGGAAAATCAGCTAGTAGTGCAATAAATTTGCGAGGTATGTGGTTTTTATAAGTTAGGAGTTTCTAAAGTCCTATCTTTACAGCTTTCATCAGGGAAAGACAAAGAGTAAGTATTTCTACCAATGCAGTGTCAAAAAATGACTTGAGCAGCTTGAAATCTGGAAGGGGAATGGGGAAGGGTTCGGGTTCCTTCAGTACTTGGGTTAAAGGAGTGAAGAGCAATTAGTAAAGAGCGGAGGAATTGTTTTATAAGAAGGTAATGGACCGTACTGGACTCCCTTTTGTTCCAAGCAAAGTTTAAATAATGGGACAGAACCTGCTGTCGCAGGGCACCTAATGATGTCTACCATTATTTAAACTTGCCCCTTCAGCTGGAAAAAAGTTCTTGCCTAGAAAGTTGCTGAAAGTGCGAACTGAGAAAGAAGGCATCTGGGGCTTGAGTGATCAGGGCCAAACGATGAGATGTAACCTTATAACCAATGAGATGTAAATATTGGGGAAAGAACCAGGAAGGGCAGAGAAAGAGGGTGAATTCAATATTAAATCAGCTGCAGAAAGAGAGGGAAAGAGATTGGATGAAGAGAGAAAGATAAAAGAGACAGGAAAAGTAAGAAAAAAAAAATACATTTTTAAATTCTGCCTGAAAGATTCAAAAGTTAGATGCCACATTTGTAATAATTAATTTTTGGTGTCAAAGAGATTGATTGGCAGGAATTAACATTAAACACATCATCAAAAATGTACTTCTAATGACGAGGCTTAACTTTAAAAACATAAAATGTTGGAAGCATTCAGCAGATCAGACAGCATCTGCAGAGAGAGGATGAATTATACATACATGAATAACGGGGTGCGTCATTAGCCTCGTCATTATTGTGAGTGCAAGATCTGGCCCAGTCGGTTCAAACTGGGCTCTGTGATGAGAATGCATGAGAGCCACTGACATCCTAACTTCTATTTATTGCCACATTCCTGTTTGTTTAGATTTTATTTCTATTGTTGCACAAGAATTAAAATTAAATTTCCTTTGGATGCCTGACATTGTCTTTAATAAAAATGAGATTGGGTCCCAGGATAACTGTGGATTTCATGGAAATGTAGTAATATTTGCAGTATGAATATGAAGGTGCCCAAGAATGGATTATTTATTTAAAAGGGTTGGGGGCGGGGTTATAGCATGCATTGGTGGGAACTGGTAACTTTTCTTTAGAATTCTCTACCTCAGAGGTTTTGTGAATGTTCAAGTTGAGTTTCTTCAAGACAGACGTCAAAAGAATTTTGGGTACTAAGGGAATTAAGGGATATGGGGTAGTGCAGGAAAGTGGAGTTGAGGTCGAAGAGCAGCCATGATCCTGTTGATCTGGCAGAACTGGTTCAAAGGGCCAAATGGCTCACTCCAGCTCCTATTTCTTATGTTTCCAAAACACTCTACCACTGGGTCTTTTCCTCACCTCATGCCTGGGCCTGCTATGGATTAATTGAAAAGAGATTGATCACTGTGATAATACAATGATAATAGAGTTATTGAATAATGTGGCCACCAGGATGGTGGAAGGCAAACTAGATGGACCTTGGTCTTTGTTCCAGCAATTCCCAGGGGTGGGTGAATATTTTCAAGTTCATTTCCCACACTGCAACACAGCGTAGCTTTGTGTCAAACTTTAAATTCTGAAATTGTAGGGCATACTGTAGAAATTAGAAAAAGTAATGATTTTTTGCAACTAATAGGCTACAGTGTACATAACTCCCAAGGTTAATAACTGTCACAGTTGGTGCAGACCTTTAAGGTTGTTCTTGTAGTCTGTGTAAAACTGATATAAAAAAATTTGCAAGTGCATGAAAGGAGTAAGCACTAATCTGTAAGGGTGTTTTCTTTTTTTTTGAATTCCCTTTCGTGTTAAAACTAACAAACTCTCAAAGTGAAGTGACCCCCTTTGAATGGAGTAGCTCTGTTTGAGTAAGCTTCAGAAGTCTCCTTGTTCAGCCATCATCCTTCTCATCTGCAGCCGCAGGACCTTCTGCCATTAATCTCACACCACAGCCTTTTGAAAGATCAAATTGAACAGGGACTGATGTTTGCACTTACCTGTCAAGTGGGTTCAGGGATGTTTGCATTAGGGAGCTTGATATAGTCGTGGTTTCACTTAATAGGGAGGGGAGGGAGAGATGTAGCTATGGAAACAGTGCCAATGCCCCTATTTTGGCATCTGCCTGGAGGCATCTTACAATGTAATAGTTAAGGAGGCCTCTGCTTTCACTGATTAGGCCCATCTTTCACCTTTCTGCCCTAGTGAGCATAACTTCATGACTTCACTACCCAAGAATTAAGCACCCTACATAAAGCACTTTCACAGTCGATTGTCAAAAGCCAAATTTAAACAACTGTTCTCATAGAATGACTCTGATTTACTTTCTGACCCCACTTTTTCGAATACTCCACTCATTTTGCCTCTCGTAAATTTCTTTGACATCACTTGGGGGCTTGTTTTTTAGACACAGATTTTTTGAGATGGCTCTTAGTTCAAACTTTCTCCTTCAAGCTAAACAGCTTGAAGCTAAAGACACTCCCAATAGCTTGTGACAGCCAGAGAAATGGAGTATGGTCTTGTCTTTCACAATCAACAAAGTCTGAGCTTTAATATTTCTGAAGTAAAACACCAGTACTTGGATTTTTCAGTGAAATAGGGCCCAAATACACTGTAATTGTAATCATTAAGGGCAGTGATAAAAGAAAGACTTGCATTTCTATGGCATCTTTCCTGACATCCAGACATTCTAAAGTGTTTTATAGCTAATAACGTACTTTTGAAGGACAATCACTGTTATAATGTAGGAAACGTGGCAGCCAATTTGTGCACAGCAAGCTCCCGCAAACAGTCATGTGATAATTATCAAATAACCTTCTTTAGTGATATTAGTTGGGGGATAAATATTGGAGAATTCCCCTGCTCTTCAAAATAGTGTCCATGGGATCTTTCACATCCACCTCAGAGGGCAGATAGGGGCCTCCATTTAACAAATAATTTGAAAAGTGGCAGAGTTCAAACATATGCCTACATTCAGACAGTCACTAAAGAACAGCCTAAAAATAATTCTGCAGATGGTTAAAATTCCTTGATGTTGCCAGTAAACAGTGCACTTTGACTTTCTTTTAACTAAATAAGTCATTTAATATGTTGCAAGTATTAAATTGCAGTTGGTGAGAGTACTGTATCAAAACAGGATTGTTGGCAATGGAGACCTGGAAATTGGAACTGGGAATCTTGTGGTAATTTTCACCCACTCTTTGACATGTAACAGAACTGATACCCTGGCATTCATTTATTCTTGAGCTGGCCTGTCATTACAAAATCATTTTTCTTACATAGAATTTTACAGCACAGAAGCAGCCCATTCAGCCCATCTGGTCCATGACAGTGTTTATGGTCTACATGAGCCTCCTCCCACCCCTACTTCATCTAGCCCTATCAGTATATTGTTTATTCCTTTCACCCTCATACATTTTTTCTAGCTTCCCTCAAATACATCTATGCTATTTGCCTCAATTCCTCCCTGTGGTAGTGAGTTCCATATTCTAATCACTCTCTGGATAAAGAAGTTTCATCTTAATTTCCTGTAGGATTTTTTAGTGACCATCCATGCACCCCACCCCAAGTGAAAACATCATCTCTGTGGAATGTATTGACAGAATTCTCTGAAATATAAACTTAACCATGGATATCACATGTACATAATTCTGATTTTAAGATCATTATGAAGGATTCCAATTCTGGCCTCTTGAGCTCCATCACTGTAAACCATGCCTTTAGCTATCTGTTTTCTAAGCTGTGAAATTTCCTCCCTGACTATCTCTGCCTCTCTGGCCCTCTGCCCTCCTTTAAGATGCTCCTTAAAATTCATCTCTTTGACCAAACTTTTGACCACCTGTCCCAAAGTCTCTTCAGGTAATTCGGTGTCAAATTTTGTTTGATAACTATGTTATGAAGCACTTTGAGACATTTTACTAGTTAAAGATGCTATAGAAATACAAGTAGTTGTTGTTGAAGGACCATAGTCTTAATTCAAATGGAAGAAGAAGGGACTTGTGTATGCATAGGACCTTTGAATGCAATGTAGGCAAGTGAAGCATATGGGTTGACCACAGAAAGGTCCACAAGCAACAAAGACCAAACGACCAGTTAATCAGTTTTGGGAGTTGACTGATTTTGGCCAGCACCCTCCGAGAACTGGTTGTTGCTGCTGCTCAAAGAGCGGCATGGGATCTCATATGACAATCTGAAATGCAGTGAGATTGGCAATTGAGGGATGAATGTTAGCCAACACACGGAGAATTCACTGTGCATCTACAAAAGCAGAAGTGCCTTTTGGTCTATTGCATCTAACTGAATAGGTAGGTTAGACCTCCAACAATGCAGCGTTCCCTTAATCCTTCGCTGGAGTTCTCAAGTCCTGGATCGGGTCTTGAACGCATGATCTTCTGACTGCAAGGCGAGGGTGCTAAGCTCGTTAGAAATGAATCCAGAAGAAGGTTTCTTCATGCAAGGTGTTGTGAGATCACTGCTGCCAAAGACTATGGCTCGGATCGTCCAAGCAGCGGAAATGATAGTTGGACTACCGCTGTGATCAAAAATTCTCCCTACCTGACACTACTACGCATTTCTTCCTGGACTTTCCAAGCCGGGCTTCCATGAAATGTGCAGCGTCAGTCAAGGAATTCCATCTGATCATAGTGGAGTCAGGGGAAGACAGGATCCTCTCTATTTTTATGGCATTAACCACCGTATGGTAAGTTTAAAGGTCCAGTTTGAATGTTAATGAGTGGGTGAGTGAATAGGTGATTAGATGAGTGAGTGAATGGATAGGTGATGAGGTGGGTAGCTGGATAGGTTGGTGAGGTGCGTAAGTTGGTAGGGAGTAAGTGGGTCAGATAAGTAAGGGGGTGAGGTGGGTAAGTGAATAAGGGTCAAGTCGGGTTAGGAGGGGTAATCAGGTCAGGTTTCGGGGTAGTCTGGTCGGGTCAGGCGAGTAGTCGGGGTGGGGGTATAGTCAGGCCATGGGGGTAGCCGGTACCAGTTGGGGTTTGGGTGGGGGGTGTAGTCAGCTGATTGGGGGTTGGTCAAGTCGAGTCGGGTGTATTCGGGTTGAGTCGGCAGGTGGTAGTCGGGGTGATTGGAGGGTCAGTTTTAGAGTTACCCAGGTGTTAGACTAGGGCCGGGATTTTCCGGCCCTGTCGAGGGTGGGACCCGCCGTAGGCGAGGCGGTGCCCCAGCCAGAAGTCCATTGACTTGCAGTGGGACCAGACAATCCCGGCAGTGGGTGGGTGCGGAAAATCCCGCCCTAGGTTTTAATCTGTCTAACATTTCCTAGGTAAGTCACGTGGGACTATCTGTGGTTTCCGACTCTAACTCAGAGTTGGAGGCATTTGCAAAGGGTCCCGGAGAGCCAGAGAATTGCCCATCGGAAGTTGAAACTTCCCAGGCCATTCCCACATAGATACATGTATCAGAACTTCCACAGGATCCCAAAGTGCATCTCAGTTGTACGTTGGTCCCTGACAGTATGGAGACTGGAAGATTTGGCCCTATGGATGTAACATTGATGGAGGTGCATATAAGGTGGAGAAATACATGGTAAGTAAGCAGTAGAGAGAAAGATGGAGAATTGATTCTGAAAAGATGGAGCTGCCAAGCTTGGTAAAATGGCAAAGCAGGGTGATGGGCCAAATGGCCAACGCCTCTCCCTCTATGGATGTCTTATGGAAAACCAGCTTCCTATTTTAAACAGTTATCAAGGCACTATACTAAAAAATTAGAAAGATAAACAGACTGGTATTTCTTTCATGCCTTTCACAACCTCAGAACATCCCAAAGCATTTTACAGCCAATGAAGTAACTTTTGAAGAGTAATCAATATAATGTAGGAAAACACAGCAAGCTCTCACAAACGACAATGGGATAAATGATTAGATCATCTGTGTCGGTGCTGTTGGATGAGGGATAAATATCGATCAGAAAAACCAATCGATAATTCTCTTCCTATCCTGCTGCCCCCATTCCCTCCACTCCTCAGCCCCATCCATCCATCCCATGGTTTAATGGCCTAGATTTTGCTGAAGCAGATGAACACCTGGTGTTCTCCATTAGTTAGACATTTTCCTCGCCCTTCAGTATGAGATTCCTTTGTACCATGATGTGCTGGGAGCATGAACTGTTAATGGCGCAACATGGACAAAGGGGCACCTAAGACTTCAGTGAATGTCTATGTCCTTCACTAATAAGTTTTAAAGGTTTATAAAGAAACAGAGGAATGAAGGAGAAGGAAAATGGGTGAATAAGAGTCTAATCAGGTACAAAAAGAAAAATAGAGAAGAAAGAAAGATTGGGTTAAGGGAGAGAGAAAAAGAAGCAGGAGGAGAAAGCCAAAATTTTTTGAATCTCTCATCAATTTACTAGCCGCAGGAGTGAGAAGCCACAGCTTCAGTTGTTTACTTATTTATTTATTTTTACTGGGCCGGAGAGGTAGAATGGTATTGCATAAATCTCCTCACTGAAAGGGTCCTTGCACTGTTGAGTACCAGCCTAAATTCCTGTGGGGAGTTTAATGGGTAACTAATGTGCAACTTCACAGAGCGCATCGCCAGGTTGAGGATGAGTTGCCATTTCCAGAGAGCAGCACAAATCATCCAGAAACTTGTGGCAATTCACAACTTACAAAAGAATCTTTTCTTCACCACAAGATGCAGGATCATTTGCATGCTAATAATTGCAAATGCCATTGAACTGTTAGTTATTTTGGTGGCAAAATCTGGAGCAATGAAAAAGAAGATGGAAGGATGATGGCAATGAGCAACAGTAGCAACTACAACTGTATAAACTCTCACGATTGAAAAAAACAGCCATACGACAGGAGAGTATGTAGGATGGGCTTCAGTGATGGAGAGTTGTGATGCTGGTGAACCGGCCATTCATTTTTTAATGATAGTCGCAGCTCTCTGTCACTGGAATTCTGAACTCTGATCCTAAAACTTGAAGCAATAAAGAGCTGATTACAAGGTCGTCTTGTCTTGAGCCTCAGGCAATGTTGAAAGATTCAACTGGCTTGGGCAAATGGCTTTCCTGCTCTGAATTTGAGAGTGTGCTGGTGTTCATGCATTCTGACCCCTTTCCCCAGACAAGGAGCTGGATTCTATACTCCCTCTCTGGCAGGTTTGAAAGCTGGCGGTGGGGGGTGTGGTGGATGCGGTTCATAAAATCCAGCACTTGGCTTTCCTGCCGACTACCCACCCACCCCCATACTTGTATAAAATTTTACAGGTGTGCAGTGGAGGCTTCAGGCATCCCGCATGCCTTGGGCATATTGAAGCCCTTAAGTGGCCAATTAATGGCCTCATCCCACCCTGCTGCTATTTTGTACACGGCATGGGGAGGCCCAAGCCATGCAGGAAGTTCGTTTAACTGCGCAGGCTAGTATCGGGCAATGGGGAGGGACCTCATTTGTGGGTGGTCTGTGTCCACTGGAGTCAGCCCCCCATGATCGCACTTCCCCGTTTACCCTCCCCCCCCACCCCACTCCCAACCAGGGCTCTCAAACTATGCCCCTCTCACCCCCATCCCCCTCGACTGAGTCATCCAACCTGACCCCAGCGAAATCCACCCACTTATCTTTTTGTCCTGCTCCAACAACAATCTCCATTAGGCTCTGCCTGTAGCTCGAGCAGTGGCTCGGCATTCCTGTCTTACAATGCTAGGAGCATAGAGCTGTCGGCCATCCAATTGGCTGCAGCTCTCTGAGGGGGATGTCCTTTCCCCGAGGGGCCTATTATTCCCCTATTATCGGCCAATCGATCATGAAATGACAGCAGCGCAGTCATTCTTCCCTTGGGCAGGCTCCCCACTGACTTTTAGCTGGGAGCGAGGACCACAACACCCTGTAAAATTCAGCCCAAAGTTACTCATCATTCTTTACTCTAACTCTGCTCCCTCTTCTCCTTTGCAGCCTGTTAGAGCTCTTCACTCCAACACCAGCTCTCTTCCTATAAAAGGAACCTGCATTTATATAGCACTTTTCACAACTTCATATTTCAAAGTGCATCTGGCTAATTGGCTAATGACATACATTTATTTTGAAGCAGAGTCTCTGTTGCAATGTGAGGAACACAGCAGCCGATTTATGCACAGCAAGGTCCCACAAACAGCAATGAGATAAATGACCAGTAGTCTGTTTTAGGTGCTTGATTTCTTCTGTTCTATCTTCCTTCCGCTCCCACTCCACAAGCTGTTATTACCACCTAACCTAGAATGACCTCAGCCCTGATATTGCATGTACCTAATCCTAATACATAAAACCTGCCTCTCATTTGCTGCATTTACTTGCAAGTATTGTGAAACACTAGGGAGAAAGAGGAAGCAGAGAGCTTTGATTCATCCAAATGCAAATTGGATGAATTTCTTGCTGGAAATAAAATTTTGAAACACTGTATGTGAGTAATTTGAGACATGATGTGTGGTGAGTATGGCATGCTGTAACATACTGTACAACAGCGGATGGTGTGAAATTATTTCTGTTTAGGGAGTTTAGGACTGGGAGCAGGAGTAAAATTATGAAACACTTCTACATCCAAAGTGTGTCAGAAGTTTGGAATTGATGCTAGATCAGTTCATTTTAAATCTGAAATTGATAGATTTTTATTATTCAAAGGTATGAAAGGATGCATGCGGAAGGCGAGTATGTGGAGATAGGTTGCAGATCAACCATGATCTCATTCAATGGCAGAACAGGCTCAAGAGGCTAAATGGCCTATCCCGTTCCTGCGTTCTCTTTAGAGCAGGGTAGCTTAAGGGGAGATTTAATAGAAGCATTCAAAATTTTGAGGGATTTTGATACAGTACATGGGGTTAAATTGTTTCCACTAGCAGGAGGGTCAGTAACCAGTGGACACAGATTTAAGGCAATTCACAATAACCAGAGGGAAGATGAAAATTTATTTTACCCTAAGTTATAATGGTCTGGAATGCGATACCTGAAAGGGCAGATTCAATGTTAACTTTCCAAAGGCAATTGGATAAGTACTTAAGATTTTAAAAAGAGGGTCAAGGGGGAAAGAGCAATGGAGGGGACTAGTTGGATAAATCTTTCAAAGAGCCAGCACAGGTAGAATGGGCCAAATGTCTTCCTTTTGTGCTGTGATTCTATGATTCTGATGGGTGACTTTGGATCTATGGTTCCCAAAGCTCTCAGCCGCTGGGAGTTTTCCTTCGCCTCCTGTTTGGGTTTGTTGTGTAGGCTCATCGATAGAGATTGATCACTGTGATTAGTCAACAACTTCATTATCATAGCATCATTTGAATACCAGGATGGTAGATGGTGAACTCGATGGGTCTTGGACTTTCAATCTCACAATTCCTAAGTTGCTATGTGTACCATGGATGGATGAAACCGGTCCTGAGGGAGTATGTGAACTATTCTTGTACAATTTTCTTCTTTTTGAATATTGAAGTCCTAGAACCCAGTGACTGGGAAAGCCAAGTCACTGAACTGCTGACAAAGTAATGGGAACAAGCAGCTCTGAAGCAAAAGTTTGAGAATGAAATTTTGTTACGAGCTGATGGCAGCTCAAAGCACCTGAAGACTGTCAGCAGGTTTAACCGAGCTGAGGAAATTTGCTTTAAAAAAAGGCAATTGAGAAGAAGTTGATGTAAAGCCAAGTGCTGGTAAATGCAGTGTTGGTATCTTGCCATGCAACTGTTTCTTATATAGCTTCAGAATTTTATGTCAGCTACCATATCCTAAAACCCATCAACAAAAATTTGCATTTAAACAGCTCCTCGAATAACATAGTAAAAATGTTCAAAGCTGGTTCACAGGAGTGTCATCAGACAAAATTTGACCAACAGCCTCAACAGCATTTTGGGTGAAAGCGTTTCAGATTTCTACTACTCTGTGAAGCAGTGCTTCCTGACATCACTCGTGAAAGTCTGGCTCTAATTTTAAAGGTATGCCCCCTTGGTCTGGACTCCCTCCACCAGACAGAATAGTTTCTCTCGATGTACCCTATCAACTCCTTTAATCACCTTAAACACCTCAATTAGATCACCAGGAAACTCCACCAGGAAACTCCACCAGATAATCCAGGGATTACAAACCTAGTCTATTTAATCTTTCCTCATAATTTAACCCTTTTAAACCCAGTATCATTCTGATGAATGTGCTTGAATCTCTCTTGTGAGGTCAAATACCGTTCCTGAGGTGGTGTACCTAGAACTGGACAGATTATTACTCTACATGGGGTATAAACAGACCTCTGTCCAGCGGCAACTTAACAAATGGACAGGTTGGAGAAGCTGGGGGGGTTCTTCTTAGAGTTCAGATGGTTCTGAGAAGATTTGATAGAGTTCAAAATCATGAGTGTTCTGAACTGGGTGCATAGGGAGAAACTGTTCCCATTGGCAGAAGGGTTAGAAGCAGACGATGCAGATTTAAAGTGATTGACAAAAGAACCAAAGGCAACATGAGGAAATGCTTTTTTACACAGCGTGTGGCTACAATCTGGAATGCACTGCCTGAAAGAATGCTGGAGGAAGAATCAATCGTGGTGCGCTGAGGGGAAAATAGTTGCAGGGCCATGGAGAAAGGACTAGGGAATGGGACTAGCAAAATAGCTCTTGCAGAGAGCCGGCACAGACTCGATGCGCTGAATAGCTTCCTCCTGTGCCATTCAATGATCCTAAATCCATTAATCATCTTATATAGCACAGTGTGATCCCTCTTAATCGGTCCTGTGGGGACGATGTTAGGAAGGTGGAGAAAGCCACCATGGTTGCCAGCTGCCTCTTTGGCTGTTAGACCATAAGACGTAGGAGCAGTAGTGGGTCATTCGGCCCAACGAGTCTGCTCTGCCATTCAATAAGATCATGGCTGATCTGATAATCCTCAACTCCACTTCCCTGCCTTTTCCCCATAACCCTTGATACCCTTACTGATTAAAAAATCTGCCCATCTCAGCTTAGAATATACTTGATGACCCAGCTTCTACAGCCCTCTGCAGTCAAGAATTCCACAGATTCACTACTTTCTCAGAGAAGAAATTCTTCCTCATCTCTGTCTTAAATGGGTGACCCCTTACCCTGAGATTATGCTTTCTGGACTCCTAGACTCTCCCACAAGGGGCAACAACCTCTCAGCATCTACCCTGTCAAGTCCCCTAAGAATCTCTTACATGTTTCAATAAGGTTGCCTCTCATTCTTCTTGACTCCAGCAAGTACAGGCCCAACCTACTCAACCTCTCCTCAGTAGAAAATCCCTCCATACCCAGGATCAACCTAGTGGCCTCCAATGCCAGTATATCTTTCCTTAGATAAGGGGACCAAAATTGTTCACAGTATTCTAGGTGTGGTCTAACTAGTGCCTTGTATAGTTTTAGCAAGACTTCCTTATTTTTATACTCCATTCCTTTTGAAATGAAGGCCAACATTCGATTTGCCTCCCTATTACCAGTTGAACTTGTATGTTAGCTTTTTGGGATTCGTGCACAAGGACTCCCAAATCCCTCTGCTGCAGCCTTCTGCAGTCTTTCTCCATTTAAATAATATTCAGCTCCTCTATTCCACCTGCCAAAGTGCATAACCTCACACTCACATTTTCCCACGTTATATTCTATCTGCCAAGTTTTTGCCCACTCACTTAACCTGTCTATATCCCTCTGTAGACTCCTTTTGTCATCCTCACCACTTGCCTGCCCACCAATTTTAGTATCATCCGCAAATTTGGCGATAGTACATTCACTTCCCTCATCTAAGTCATTAATATATATTGTAAATAATTGAGGTCCCAGCACTGATCCCTGTGGCCCTCCACTAGTTACAGGTTGCCATCCAAAAATACCCCCCCTTATCCCAACTCTCTGTCTTGGTTAGACAATCCTCTATCCATGCTGATATACTACCCTGAACACCATGGGTACTTATCTTATTAAGTAGCCTTATATGCGGTACCTTATCGAATGCCTTTTGGAAATCCAAATATATTACATCTACTGGTTCCCCTTTATCCTGCTTTTTACCTTAAAGAATGCTAAAAAATTTGTTAGGCATGATTTCCAGGCATGATTTCCCTTCATGAAACCATGTGAACTCTGCTTGATTAGATTATGTATTTCTAAATGCTCTGCTATTAAATACTTAATAATAGACACCAACATTTTCCCACTGACAGATGTTAAGCTAACTGGCCTATAGTTACCTGCTTTTTGTCTCCCTCCCTTTTTGAATAAGGGTGTTACATTGGCCATTCTCCAATCCTCTGGGACTTTTCCAGAATCTAAGGATTCTTGGAAGATTACTACCAGTATACCCACTATCTCTGTAGTTACTTGCTTTAATACCCTAGGATGCAACCCATCAGGTCCAAGGGACTTATAAGCCTTTAGCCCTATTAGTTCCCCTAGTAATTTTTCTCTAGTGATAGTTATTGTATTTATTTCCTCACTCCCCCTCCCTTTTACCCCTTGATTATTCAGTATTTTTGGAATGCTATTAATATCTTCTACCATGAAGATTGAAGCAAAGTATTTATTCAACTCCTCTGCCATTTCCTGGTTCCCCATTATTATTTTCCCAGCCTCATTCTCTAAGGGGCCTATTTTCACTTTGGCCTTTCTCTTCCTTTTTATACATTTAAAGAAGCACTTGCTGTCCGTTTTTATATTACTTGCTAGTTTACCCTCAAAGTTTATTTTCTCCATTTTTATTATTTTTTTTGGTCATCTGTTGTTGGTTTTTAAAACTTTCCCAATCCTCTGGGTTACTACTAATCTTTGCCACATTATATGTTTTTTCTTTCAATTTGACACTGTCCTTTACTTCCTTGGTTAACCATGGTTCGTTTATCCCCTTGCTTGAATCATAGAAACATAGAAAATAGGAGCAGAAGTAGGCCATTTTGCCCTTTGAGCCTGCTGCGCCATTCATCATGATCATGGCTGATCATCCAACTCAATAGCCTGCTCCTGTTTTCTCCCCATATCTTTTGATCCCTTTCGCCCCAAGAGCTATACCTAAGTCCTTCTTGAAAACATACAATGTTTTGGCCTCAACTACTTTCTGTAGTAGCGAATTCCACAGGCTCACTGCTCTCTGGATGAAGACATTTTTCCTCATCTCAGTCCTAAATGGTCTACCCCATATCCTCATACTGTGACCGCTGGTTCTGGACTCCCCCATCATTGGGAACATCCTTCCTGCATCTACCCTGTCTAGTCCTGTTAGAATTTTATAGGTTTCTATGAGATCCCCCTCATTCTTCTGAACTCCAGTGAATATAATTCTAACCGACTCAATGTCTCCTCATATGTCAGTCCCGCCATCCCAGGAATCGGTCTGGTAAACCTTCTCTGCACTCCCTCTATAGCAAGAATATCCTTCCTCAGATAATGAGACCAAAACTGCACACAATATTCCAGGTGTGGTCTCACCAAGGCCCTGCATAATTGCAGCAAGACATCCCTGCTCCTGTACTTGAATCCTCTTGCTATGAAAGCCAACATGCCATTTGCTTCTTTACCACCTGCTGCACCTGCATGCATACCTCCAGCGACTGGTGTACAAGGACACCCAGGTCTCGTTGCACATTCCCCTCTCTCAATTTATAGCCATTCAGATAATAACCTGCCTTCCTGTTTCTGCCAACAAAGTGGATAACCTCACATTTATCCACATTATACTGCATCTGCCATGCATTTGCCCACTCACTCAGCTTGTCCAAATCACACTGAAGCATCTCTGCATCCTCCTCACAGCTCACCCTCCGACCCAGCTTTGTTTCATCTGTAAATTTGGAGATATTACATTTAGTTCCCTCATCTAAATCATTAATACATATTGTGAATAACTGGGGTCCCAGCACCGATCCCTGCGGTACCCCACTAGTCACTGCCTGCCATTCTGAAAAAGACCCATTTATTCCTACTCTTTGTTTCCTGTCTGCCAACCAGTTTTCTATCGATCTCAATACACTACCCCTAATCCTGTGCGCTTTAATTTTACACGCTAATCTCTTATGTGGGACTTTGTCGAAAGCCTTCTCAAAGTCCAAATAAACTACGTCCACTGGCTCCCCCTCATCAACTCTACTAGTTACATCCTTGAGAAATTCCAGTAGATTTGTCAAGCATGATTTCCCTTTCGTAAATCCATGCTGACTCTGTCCGATTCTGCCACTGTTTTCCACGTGCTCAGCTATTAAATCTTTTATAATGGACTCTAGAATTTTCCCCACTACCGACGTCAGGCTGACTGGTCTATAATTCCCTGTTTTCTCTACCTCCCTTTTTTCCTTCTTTCTCACTGGGATATATCTTTGTTGTGAGTCATGAACTATTTTCTTAAACGTCTGCCTTTGTTCATCAACCGTCTTTTCTGCTAAACTGCTTTCCCAGTCCACTCCAGCCAACTCCGCCCTCATTCCATTGTAATTACCCTTATTTAAGTTTAGCACAGTTGTTTCTGACCTAAATTTCTCTCTCTCAAATTGAATGCCAAGTTCTACCAGATTATGGTCACTATTTCCTAGGGGGATCCTTTACTCTGAGATCACTTATTAAACCTGCCTCATTACACATTACCAGATCCAAAATAGCCTGGCACCTGGTTGGATTCATAACATATTAATCTAAGAAACTGTCCCGAATATACACTATGAATTCTTGCTCGTGTCTACCTCTGCCAATTTGATTTTCCCAATCTACATGAAGATTAAAGTCACCCATGATTAATGTGCTGCCATTTTTACATGCCCTCGTTATCTCCTGATTCATTCTCTGTCCTACAGTATAGCAACTGTCAGGGGGCCCTTTAGACTACTCCCACCAGTGTCTTCTCCCCCTTATTATTTCTTACCTCCACCCATATGGATTCCACATCTTCCGATCCAAGATCATTTCTTGCTATCGTACTCATTCCATCTCTTACTAACAAAGCTACCCTACCACCCTTTCCTTCCTGCCTGTCCTTTCGAAAAGCCACATCCCCCTGAATATTTAGTTCCCAGCTTTGATCTCCTCGTAACCATGTCTCCGTAACTGGCTATAAGATCATACCCATTAACCTCTATTTGTGCCATTAATTGATTTGTTTTGTTCCGAATACTACATGCATTTAAGTAAAGAGCCATTAATTTTGCCATAACAATTGTTATGGCAACAATTGTTGTATAACAATTCAAGTGTTTTAGCACCCCACCACCCCCACGCTAGAAGTCAAGTCATTGGGCATTAAAATGAGTGCTTTTGTTGATCCTAAGGAAAGTTACATTAGACACAGTGCATAAGTGAGCCTGGAGGACCTTTACATGACATAGCAAGAATATATTTGTGGGTTTTTTTTGTGACAGAAAGCTGCTAATTCCTCTTGGCTTTGTAAGACTATCCCCAATACTGGTCAAAATACCTCGTGAAATGAGGGTAGTCTGTTGTAAACAGCTCAAGTGATTCTGGTTCCTCAGGAAGTGCCGAGAACTGAACAAAGGTATGAGTAAAAGGCGACTTCAGATGAATCAGTTACCCTTACTGAATGAGCTAAGCAACAAATGTGTCAGAACTCCAAAGGTGGGGCTATTTAATGCAACTGTTGGTTTTATAGTTGTTTCATAGAACAGAACTTGAATATTACCCTCAGAAAAGAGACATTTCAACGTTTCTCGTTTTGCACTCATCAGGACACTTGGCAAGACTACCAATATTAGGGGAAAACAATTTATATTGTATGAGAAGAGACTGCTGAAATGGTTGGCATGTGCACTCCAGTAGAGGCGTTGCCATGTTGAATGCACCAGTTGATTGCGACTGACAGTTAACTGCCAAACGTTGTTTGAAATTTAAACCAGACAGCTTGACCCTGATTGGTCAAGGCATTGCCCTGAGGAATGAGTCAACAAATGGCTGTCACTTATTTGTTTAGCTGAAACAGGCACAATGTGTGTACATATTCTTTCTGTCTGCAAAGGACAGGGCCCTGTGTATTAATATATGTACTTTCCAGTACACACAAATGCACCACACTGCGAGCTCGACTGACAATCTTAAATTGGTCATCAGTGTAATTCTTAGCACACTGAGGATTAATTAGCAAATGTCCAAGGTATCTCAAAAATTTGAGCAACAGGTGAAGCTAGCTGCTTCACACTGCTATTATGCAGTAGCAAAACAAGTGGTATTCACCACTAACACGATGCTGCAGTCAAGCTAAAAAGACGTTCTCCCTATCACACAAATGGGTAATGTGATATATGAATTTCAGTGCCAGTGTGTTGCTAGGTATGTAGGCTATACGTCCCAAAGACTGGCGGATCATATCAAGTCATGTCCCAGCTGCTGTTTACAATGGACAAAGTACAGATCGTACTCAACCAGCCTGTGATTCTGAGATTGTACACACATTGTGCCTATTTCAGCTAAACAAAATAAGTGACAGCCATTTGCTGACTCATTCCTCAGGGCAATGCCTTGACTAATCAGCATCAAGCTGCCTGGTTTAAATTTAAAACAATGCTTGGCAGTTAACTGTCAGTCACCATCAATTGGCACATTCTCCATGGCAATGCCCCTACCAATCAGAGTCCACTTGCCAACCAATTAGCACTCTCTTTTCATACAGTATAACTGTTGTTTTCCCCCTATCAGAACACTTCGCAAGAATACCAATATGAGTGCAAGAGGAGAAACTTCAACCATCACTTGAGAAGTAACTCACATTTATATAGTACCTTTTGCCAATTTATGATATCCCAAAGCCAAGGAATTACTATATCTTTTGCAGTAGAATCACTGTCGTAATGTAGGAACGTGTGGTGACCTGATTGCACACAGCAAGATCCCACAAACAGCAACGAGATAAATACCAGATAATTGAGTGATGTTGATTGAGGGATAAATATCGACCAGCCTTCAAGTAGCTTGAAAGCATAATTAAAAAGAAGAGTCAAATATTTTCTCTAAGTGAATTTACAAGTGCAAACTTGAAACATGTATGTTCCGCCTCAATGCGTAGAAAACAAAGGGGCTAACTATTTCAAATGCTGTGACATACAATGTGCTGCACTGAATGCCCTATTCCTCTTCTTCACAGCCTCCTCCACCTGAGAAGGCAATCCGGCTCAAAAAGGGATAGTTCCTTTAAGACATTGGCCCAGATCTTCCAGTCTTCAGATGGTTGTACCCTGGAAGAAGCATTGGGGGACCCCTTGGAAGTCCCAACAAAAGGTCTCCATGGGAATTGGCCAGGAACTTTCAACTTCCAATGGGTGATTTCCCTGCATCCAGAACCCCTGAAAAAGTCTCCAACTCTTAGTTAGAGTTGGAGACTTCAGAGGGTTCTGACTTACCTGGATATTTACATAGGAAATATTAGACAGAAAAATACCATATCTAACTCATGGGTAACTATACAACTGACACCTAGCTCTGACTCTCACTCGACCCTCCTATTCTCACCCATCCCCGACCCTCTGACTACCTCCCTGACCCTCTGATTTCCCCAGACTCTCCAACTGCCACACCCCACCCCCCCCCCCCCCAACCCTTCGACTCCCCTGACCTGACCTGAGCTCACCACCCTGCCACCCTACCCCACCCTGTCAGCCTATCCAGCTGGCAGCCTGCCATCCTATTCAAACTGTCACCCTACCCACCCACCACCCTGACCACCCTACCCACTTACCACATTCTCACTCATTTACTAACACAGTGAAAATTGTTTAAATGTCCCAAAGTTTTTCACTGTGTCAGGGAATAAAGACGTGTCAAAATACGGCAGGTAATGCCGTAAAAACGGCTGTGGCTTTGCTTCCCTCGACGATCCTGCCCTACGAAGGACTCCAAGAACTGGTGCACTTCACATTTCTGAAGAGGCCTAGTTCAGAAGACCGGACAAGAAGTGCAGAGCTCCGGTGTTGGTTACAAAAAATAGGAGTGGAGTGGCAATTCAACAGTGATTGCCACTTCCCAGAAGATTCAGCCCATTATGTCATTAGGATATCACCTCATGTGGGGCTTCTTGGTTCCAATTCCTTTTTGACTTGAGGTGCTAAAGTGCAACAGCAGCTTGCATTAATATGTCACTTTTAATGTATTAAAATCTCTCAAGGTACTTCACCAGAACGATAGTCAAACAAAATTTGACACCGAGCCACATGAAAGGATCATGTGAACGCATCATTCAGATCAGCTGCGCGCCCGTCGAACTCTCAAAGGCCTATTAAGGCCATTTAAACAGCAATTAAACTCATAAACTGAGCTGCCCATCCAGGTTGGCGGGCAGGCGAAGAGACAGGCGGCCTTCGCATTTATCATGAAACCTCATCCACAGGTGGGATGAAGTTTCATGAAGGTTTTTAAGGTTTAATAAAAAATTTTAATAAAATTCATTGACATGTCCCAGCTCATGTGACACTGTCACTTGAGGGGACATGTTTTAAAATGTTTTTTTTCTTTATTTAAATTTTAAAAAATCAAACTAATCTCCCTGAGGCAGCTCTGAACCTCAACGAGATTTCTTTCACGCGCAGGCCCTGACTCAGCCTACCCTCCCTCCCCCCCCCACCCCGCTCCGTCCGCACAGGGAGCGCACAGCGCTTTCGGTTGTGCGTCATACTGGGCGGGCCTTAATTGGCCTGCCCACATAAATTGGCGGCGTGCAGCCGATCGCGGGTGGCGATCGACTATGTGCCCGCCCACTGTGGTCCAACCCCGCTGACGGGGAGAAAATTCTCCCCAATGTTTCAATAAGATCACTTCACATTCTTCTAAGCTCCAAATGATACAGGCCCAACCTGCTCAACTTTTCCTCATAAGGCAACCCTTTTATCCCAGGAATCAGCCTAGTGAACCTTCATTGAATTGCTTCCAATGCAAGTATATCCTTCAAGTAAGGAGACCAAAACTGTACACAGTACTCACCAACACCCTGTACAGTTACAGCAAAACTTCCCTACTTTTATACTCGATCCCCCTTGCAATAAAGGCCAACATTTGCCTTCATAATTACTTGGCGTACCCGCATGCTAACTTTTTGTGATTCATGTACAAGGACACCCAGATCCCTCTGTACTGCAGCATTCTGCTGTCTCTCTCCATTTAAACAATGTTCTGCTATCTATTCTTCTTGCCAAAGTGGATAACCTCTCATTTTCCCACATTATATTCCATCTGTCAATTTTTTGCCCACCCACTTAACCAATCTGTATCTCTTTGAAAACACTTTGTATCCTCCTCACAACTTGGTTTCCTACTTATCTTTGTATCATCAGCAAATTTGGCTACAAAGCAATCGGTCGCTTCATCCAAGTCATTAATATAGATTAGAAATAGCTGAGGCCCCAGATCACTTCACATTCTTCTAAACTCCAAATGATACAGGCCCAACCTGCTCAACTTTTCCTCATAAGGCAACCCTTTTATCCCAGGAATCAGCCTAGTGAACCTTCTCTGAATTGCTTCCAATGCAAGTATATCCTTCAAGTAAGGAGACCAAAACTGTACACAGCACTCACCAGCATCCTGTACAGTTACAGCAAGACTTCCCTACTTTTATACTCCATCCCCCTCGCAATAAAGTCTGGTCTTGTGGCACTCCACTCGATACAGTTAGCCAACTTGAAAATGTCCCATTTATCCCAACTGTTCCCTGTTAGTTAGCCAATCTTCTACCCATGTTAATATATCACCCCCCCAACACCGTGAACTGTTACCTTGTGCAGTAACCTTTTATTTGGCACCTTATCAAATACCTTTTGGAAACCTGAATACACTACATCTAATGGTTCCCCTTTACCAACCCTGCCTGTTACATCCTCAAAGAACTCTAATAAATTTGAGTATTGCTGAAAAAAGAGACATGTCAAAGCTTTTTGTCTTGCACTCATCAGGTCACTTCGCAGGAATACCAATATAAGGAGAAAACAACAATTTATATTGTATGAGAAGTATAAGTATATAAATTGGTATTCTTGCGAAGTGTCCTGATTAGCGCAAGACAAAAAGCTTTGACATGTCTCTTTTTTCAGCAATACTCAAGTTCTGTGCTACCAAATGACTTTCCAATAAATTTGTCAAGTACCATTTGCCTTTCACAAAACTGTTGTTGACTCTGTCTGATTGTATTATGATTTTCTAAATGCCCTGCCACTACCAACTTAATAATGGATTCTAGCATTTTCCCAATGGCAAATGTTAGACTAACAGGCCCAAAGTTTCCTGCTTTCTGTCTCCCCCTTTTCTTGAATAGTGCTGTTACATTTAAAGGAGGAGGGAGAGTCAGAGAGATTTAGGGAGGGAATTCCAGAGCTTAGGGCACAGGTAGCTGAAGCATGGACACCAGTAGTGGGGTAAAGGAAGTGGAAGATGCACAAGAGTCCAGAACTGGAGAAGTGCAGGGATCTTGGAAGGTTGTGGGACTGGAAGAAACAGTGCATTTATCTAGGGAAGTGGTGACTTAAGTTGAGCCATAACGCAGTACCCAACTGTGAAGTTTAGTTGTTTTTAAGTCCAATCTGCGAAGGCAGACAGGAGTTATGGTTTAATGTGTCATCTGAAAGATGGTGGTAGGAAAATATCGATGGGTGGGACTGGTGGAGGTGATGGAACCATGGTAAGACGTGTCCTGCTATGTGCAACCTGACGCAGTGGGATCACGGGCCATTAGGGCTTCGACAGTTTCAGTGGGCTAGAGTGGTTGACACCTAATCCAATCAGAGACAACCCTCAACCACTCAAGACCACTGAATATCTGTGCCACAATCACATTTAAGTGTGCGAGTGGCAGTGGCAGCAGGACAGCTGAGTGCCTGCTATTGACAGGGACTTCCTTGAAGTT
Source organism: Cetorhinus maximus (assembly GCF_964194155.1). Classification (NCBI taxonomy): domain Eukaryota; kingdom Metazoa; phylum Chordata; class Chondrichthyes; order Lamniformes; family Cetorhinidae; genus Cetorhinus; species Cetorhinus maximus. The sequence goes on along the minus strand of NC_135887.1, from coordinate 112,559,844 downwards.
TATTTCAAAAAACAGAAATCTTTCATCAAATGGAACAAAGTCGACTTTGTGCTTTGTTGCGGAGATGATACTCAGCAGGAGCTTCGTTACATGTTCAGAACTTTTCAATGGGACGGGATTTTGACAGTGGTAGAACTGGAGACAGAGTAAATGTTTCCCAAGTCGATAGCAATCAGCGCGTCACCGGAGACGTTCAAGGATCTGAATGAAAAACTTCTTTTGCATTGTACTGTCAAAAGAGCAATTTACAGGGTTTCACCTCCTGCCTCTCCTGGTGTTCCACTTTAAATCTGGCCTTGCTGCAATTACTGTCTGATGAGGTAAATGGAAACCATTTAGTGTGAATCACAATAATGGAAGGGGGTTTTCTTTTGTGAAGGGCACCACACTGTGCTATTCACATTTTCCCTAGTGGAATTGGTTTAAATTATAAAGAGATTACGCCCCCTGCAAACTTGCTGTCACATAAATGCTTGGCAACAACCAACACCTTGCATTTATATAGCACCTTTAACTTGGTAAAAACATCCCAAGAAGCTTCACAGGAGCATTATCAAACAAAAAATTTGATATCAAGCCAGGGAAGGAAATATCAGGACCAAAAGCTTGGTCAGAGGTAGGTTTTAAGGAGCATCTTAGAGGAGGACAGAGAGGTGGAGAGTTTTGGGGAGGAAATTCCAGAGTTTAAGGTCCAAACAGCTCTGTTAGTGAAGCCAATGATGGAGCAATTAAAATTGGGGATTCAGAGAGAAGGAGTGCAGATAAATTCTGGGCGGCAATCAAATCTGGTTCAAATTCATTCAAAGCCAAACGAAAGCTTCCCATGCAACCCTATTCTTGTCCCAAATGGAATGTGGAGAGAGATTTTTTTCAAAGAGCCAGCACATGCGCAATGGGCTGAATTGCCTCTCCCTGTGCTGTATCAGTCAAAGACTTGCTGGTGTGCCCAAGGCAGCTGTTGGGTTTTGTACTGGTTTCAGTGGTTACCAATGGCACACTGCCAAAAAAATTTCTGCATGGGAAGTTGGCCTTGAACAGTGACTGACAAATTTATTTGCTGGAAATACCCTTTTTAGTTGGATTAATAATCAAAGACTACCCCCTCAACCCAAATCAATTATAATTATAACACTCATAATACGAAAGTGCTGAATGTAAATTCTGGGCGGCAATCAAATCTGCTTCTCTCATGTTCCTTTTGGGCTGTAACTTAAAACCTAATGATCTCAATCCTGAACTTTATTTTTTTAATTTTATAAAGAAAATCATGCTTTGCTTTCTGATAATTCTAAGTTGTGCATGATCAAGAATGAACATCAAGCTGCCTGTTAGTAAAAAAGGACAGATGATCATTTATGACATACTATTTTTAATAATGCTTTTAATAATGCTTTAAAGAAAGCAGCTATTTACTTAAAAATATCAGTGTTCCTGCTTCTCACTGCAGAGTATGTCTATCAGAGTATATTTAAAAATGACACTCGTACATCATTCTCCACTTCCAGATGGGATCTGAGCTTGTATTTTGGCACCCTTTGAGCTTTAGAATGTAGTACTTAAATGTTTTTAAAAACTCCCCTCTCTTGATCAAGGCAAAGTCACCTGGCTCCTACCCATTTTGAGAACCACTGGTCTAGAGATTTGTATGGGACGATTCCTGGCCCCAAGGGTTTAGACCACGGGCATAAGGAATGGTGGTGAGCCACCTGTTGTGTCTCCACCGGCAGCTCGTCCGTTGGGAGGCTACAATTTCAGTCCATTTGACTTGTCATCAGCTGCCATCAGGTGATTCCTGGGGATTGTGGGGTCGGGGAACAGGGTGGTGACTCGGTAGGTATGCAGCAGGACAGGGCTTTGCTGATGATGACCATTGGGAGCATTCCTACTCCTCACGTCTGTTCTCCCACAGCCTCTTTCTCCAGTCTTCCCATTCTCCAGACTCCCTCTTTCCCGAGTTGCTATTCCCTAATCTCCGCCTCTCTCAAAGCCCCCGTTTCCCAGTCTTCCTGGAGATACCCATTCTCCAGTATTGCTATGTCCCATGTCCCCATTCCCCTAGCTGCAAAATTGGTCCTTGTTGCACATGAGGTCTGATTTGTACCCCATCGAGCTTTAACAACAATCTGCTGTGTACAGCTTTTTACTGTGAGGCATTTAACAACAGGAGGAAGGGAAAAAGTAGATTAAAAAGGAAAGGAGTAGATGTCTTAGTTGTGATCAGGGCTGTTCTGCTGCATGGAGTTCACAGCGCACTTCGGACAAAATTACGACAACAGGACTGGCTGAGATGAGTGAAGCCTTGGTCAGAAAGCAAGGTTTTAAAGAAGATGTTAATGAGGGAGTTTCAGAGAGTGGGGCCAAGACAGATAAGAGGTTTGATGCCAATGGGGGAAGCAATGGAGAGTGAGAGGGATGTTGGAGGAATAGGAATGTAGGAACAGGGATAGGCCATTCAGCTCCTGAAGCCTGTTTGACCATTCAATTAGATGATGGCTGATCTGCACATCAGCTTAATTTTCCCACCTTTGCTTCATATTGTTCCAACAGTGCTCTCCCCCACCCCCCCCACCACGCCCCCTGCCGACCCCACACCTCCCAATACCTTTACAAAGCAAAAGTCTATCGATCCCATCTTGACCCCCCCCAAGATGAATTGGGATAGAGTGTTTCAGATTTCCACTACCTTTCACATCGTGACATCACCCCTGAAGGGCCTGGCTCTAATTTTAACACTATGCTCCTTGGTTCTGGATTCCCCCACAACGCAAAATCTAATCCAAAAGAAATGCTGAATTTCATTAAGCATTATTCTGGCCTCCCTTTCACACTTGCTTGTATTTTGTTTTCTCTCCAAGCTCGAGATATAACGTCCTAGTGCCGGCTCTGTGGATAACCAAGGTGCACAAGTGGGAGCTGGACTGCATGCAAAGTGTGGTGCTGGAAGAGGAGGAGGAAGAGCTGCTGTCCTCAGGTACCAGGTCAAGTTTCACCATTTCTGCTTTTTACTTGGGCTACCTATACAAGGCAACTCTATTGTAGCGAATATCTAGTACATAATTCATATGTTTTAGAATGTAAGTTTTCAATTTCAATTCAATTCAATCGGGCAAAGTCAGCATGGTTTCATCAAGGGGAGGTCATGCCTGACAAATCTGTTAGAATTCTTTGAGGAGGTAACAAGTAGGTTAGACAAAGGAGAGCCAATGGATGTTATCTACTTGGACTTCCAGAAGGCTTTTGACAAGGTGCCGCACAGGGGGCTGCTCAGTAAGATAAGAGCCCATGGTGTTAGAGGCAAGGTATTAGCATGGATAGAAGATTGGCTGTCTGGCAGGAGGCAGAGAGTGGGGATAAGGGGATCCTTCTCAGGATGGTGGCTGGTGACTAGTGGAGTTCCGCAGGGGTCAGTGTTGGGACCACAACTTTTCACTTTATACATCAATGATCTAGATGAAGGAACTGAGGGCATCCTGGCTAAGTTTGCAGATGATACAAAGATAAGTGGAGGGACAGGTAGTATTGAGGAGGCGGGGAGGCTGCAGAAGGATTTGGACAGGATAGGAGAATGGGCAAAGAAGTGGCAGATGGAATACAATGTGGGGAAGTGTGAGGTCATGCACTTTGGTAGGAAGAATAGAGACATAGACTATTTTCTAAATGGGGAGAGAATTCAGAAATCTGGAGTGCAAAGGGACTTGGGAGTCCTAGTCCAGGATTCTCTTAAAGTTAACTTGCAGGTTGATGTGGTAGTTAGGAAGGCAAATGCAATGTTGGCATTTATTTCGAGAGGACTAGAATATAAAAGCAGGGATGTGCTGCTGAGGCTTTATAAGGCTCTGGTCAGACTACATTTAGAATATTGTGAGCAATTTTGGGCCTCGTATCTCAGGAAGGATGTGCTGGCCCTGGAGAGGGTCCAGAGGAGGTTCACGAGAATGATCCCAGGAATGAAAGGCTTAACATATGAGGAACGTTTGAGGACTCTGGGTCTATACTCGATGGAGTTTCGAAGGATGAGGGGGATCTGATTGAAACTTACAGAATACTGAAAGGCCTGGATAGAGTGGACGTGGGGAAGATGTTTCCATTAGTAGGAGAGACTAGGACCCGAGGGCACAGCCTCACAGTAAAGGGAAGACCTTTTAGAACAGAGATGAGGAGAAACTTCTTTAGCCAGAGAGTGGTGAATCTATGGAATTCATTGCCACAGAAGGCTGTGGAGGCCAGGTCATTGAGTGTATTTAAGACCGAGATAGATAGGTTCTTGATTGGTAAGGGGATCAAAGGTTACGGGAAGAAGGCGGGAGAATGGGGTTGAGAAACTTATCAGCCATGATTGAATGGCGGAGCAGACTTGATGGGCCGATTGGCCTAATTTCTGCTCCTATGTCTTATGGTCTTATGGTCAATTTAGGAATAAAAGTTTTAACTGTGGAAAATGGAGGTATCTGGTTGAGAAACCGGTAAAAGCAACCCTGAAGTGAGTGAAATTCAAACAAGTTTGGAGTTTATTACACTTAAAGGGTTGGGGCCATGTTGATTTAAGAGAATAACAGCTAGAAAGCTAAGATCAGACTTGTCCAGCCCGCAAAGCCCCTTTATGCGGCCCCCGGATCGATTGGTAAAAATGTCTGTAAGATGGGTCAGTGAGTTTGTAGGGGGCTGCTCCTCAGATCACAGCCTGTTTCTCTCCCATGTTTGCTGCTGATAGGCTCAATAGTGAGCTTACCAGCAGCTGTGATTGGAGGAGCAGCAAACACAGGAACAGCAAGTGTGTGAAGATAGAGAGACTCTGGAGCACACTAGGGCCCTTTGCTCACCACATGGCTCTTGGCGCTCCTCTCGGTGGGCACCTGTGTTCAGGCGTCGTAACGCCTCAGGCTTCGCACCAAGTATGTCCTCCGCTCTCACTGCACTTACCCTACCCCACCCGATTTAGTGAGTAAGTGTGCGTGTGAGGATGAGTGAGTGAGGTTGAGGGCGGGTGGGTGAGTGCGTGGGTGAGAGTAGGTGAGTGAGGGTGAGAGTTATGGCACAGCCGGTGATAAATGCTGAGCTGTTCAAGCCCAAAAGGGAAACTTGAAACAACTGCCACAACTTGTTTTACAATGTGTATAAATTTCAAGATGTGTGCCTTGAATTCGGTAGTAATAAGACCACTAAATCTTATAAGTTTTTACAAAACTAGATTAAACATTTATTAAGAGAAATGATTTTAAACACATGCAAAGATCTACAAATTACTACTATGATAACTTCTAAACCCCCTACTTAATCTGACTCCCAGTTACACTTCCATTGAGGCAACAGTAAGACACATAGGGAGGAATTTTCTGAGCCTGCTGGCGGCGGGTGTGATAGGTGGTGTGCGCGGAAAATATGGCAGGGCCTACTTCAAGACGGCGTGAAGGCAGGTCACGATCTTCCGCTCAGCCTGCCGATGGAGGGTTGCATTTCCCGCCATCAGTCGGCGGCAGGCTAATTGTAATATGTTACCATATAATTAAAAGGCCATCCCGCCAGGCTCTTGGAACCCTGCCGTATCGTCCGTCCACGTCGGCGGGAAAACACGCTGACCTGTTTCACAACAGCGCACAGGCGACGTGCACTTGGCAGCCTTCACTTTGGGGGAATTGAGGTGAGTGAGCAGCAGCTTTCACCACAGCTCGCCCATTGTTTACAGGCCTCAGGGGCGCCAGAGGGCAGGGGAAACTGATGCCTGGCCCCACAGGCGACTGCCGAGGGGTGGGGGGTGTCTGGGGGCAACTGCTGGCCAGCCTCGGTGGCGTCTGCTGATGGTGGGGTGGTCAAGTGCTGCCCTGGCGCTGCATCCCACGCACAGGCAATCAAGGTAAGCGAGGGAAATGGCCATGCATTTGGGACACCTGTATAAACTGACCATGCCTCTGCAACTAAGACAGATCAGGTGCAGCCACAGTGATATAATTGGGGTCAGGCTCCTAGCCTAGCCACGCATGCAAGCATCATGGAGGCACCAAAGGGCCACTATGCACTCCATACCTTACCCCCACTACCTCCCCACCACCCTCCAGGCACAGACTTCGAGCCCGCCACCACTTTATTGGACTGCAGAGCAGTTGGACTGCACATGTTGTACAATCTCCTCTCCAACTCTTCTGACCGTGTAGCAGTCACTGCTGGAGGTGCTTACAGCTCCTTGCAATTTCAGCATCGTGGTTTGGACCAGTGTACCCCATGTCGCAGGTTGACAGGGAAGCCATGCAGCGCTCTCGTCTCTGGCCATCCAAGGGGAGACCAGCACTCTCCGGGAAGCATTAAGAGGCGGTCACACAGGACCAAGAAAGGTGCTAAGTACAGCCATGATAACCACGTCTCTCCCTCTCTTTCATGCTGCAGGAGGACCACGTCAGGATCATGGATCCTGGTGACCTAGCTGTATGCCTGATGGCCTACAGAGACCGTAGAAGACAGAGGAGAGAGCGACTGAGGCACCTGGCCGCACAAAGGTAGGAGCAGCAACCTCATGAAGAAGGAGCAGTAGGGGCTCCCGGACACGCTGCCCAGGAACGACAGTGAGCCGTGGCTGGTCGGCGCCTAGCAACACCCAGGGTCTATAGACACCGCCTACCATTCCTGCAGATGACTGAGAACCAGTGTCGCCGATGACTGCGCATTTCTAGGGACCTGGTGGCTCACATCTGCCACTTACTGCAGGACTTGGCTCCAAGGGAACATGGAGGGAATCGACTGCCAGTGGCTGTGAAAGTGACCGCAGTGCTCAATTTCTATGCCAGTGGTTCCTTTCAGGGCTCCATAAGTGACCCCTGTGGGATTTCACAATCTGCCACCCACAACTGCATCCATGAGGTCACAGATGCCATCTTCTCCATGGCACACAACTTGGTGCATTTCACCTGGGACTGGGACAGCCAGGATGCAAGGGGCATTGGAATCGCCCTGCTTGGGATTCCCACAGGTGCAGGGTGCGATTGACTGCACTCATGTGGTGCTCAGGTCTCCATTGCTACACTCAGTGGACTTCATCAACCGCAAGGGCTTCCACTCACTGAACGTGCAGCTGGTATGCGACCACCAGGAACGCACTCTGCAGGTATGCGCACGGTTTCCAGGGAGTGTGCATGCCGTCTACATCCTGAGTCACTCGCAGATCCATGCAGTCTTCTAGGGTCCACAGAGGCTGCTGGGTTAGCTTCTTGGGGATAAGGGATACCCACAGAGGCCGTGGCTGATGGCACCCATGTAGCGGGCTCAAACTGTAGCAGAGCCACACTATAATGAGGCTCATGCAGCAGCTTGCAACTTGGTGGAGCAGACCATCGGGATGCTGAAGATGCAGTTCCGGTGCCTGGACCGGTCCAGTGGAGCCCTACAATACAGTCTGCAGAGGGTGTCAGGCATCATTGTCGTCTGCTGCACCCTTTACAAACTAGCTCTGCAACAGGATGAGGAGCTGGCTGAGGAGGAGATGGAGAAGCTGCATGTCTCCTCTGATGAGGAATACGCTGACGTGGATGAGGGTGAAGGGGCCCTCGGTGGTGACAACAACGGGCATGAGGCTCTCGCACTGGCTAGACGAGGCAGGCGCACTCGGGAGGCCCTCATGGCTGCTAGGTTTGTAGAGGGTGATGACGACATGCAGTGAGGTGTCCGTAGATCCTCACATCGCAGTTGTGAACGTTTGACTCCAGTCTGACTTATCTCAGCGCCAATACCCTCTGAGAGAATGCTCCTGTCATGGAAATGCAGCAGAGGCCCTAATAGTCGCTCAATTGCAGGAGGGTGATGACAGCATGCAATGAGGGCACTCCACAGATCTTCGCATGGCCTCTAAGAATGTCTGACTCTTGTCTTGCCGAGGGCAGGTCACTTGTGCTTCATGATCAGGGCAATCTCAGAGATGCACCCATGAAATTTTAGATGCATCTGATGCTGTGTCCGCCTTCAACACCTCAGCCCTTCAGGAGCTGGTGCACAGCATCACTGGTCGCAGATGCTGGTGTGATTGAGGCCAGCCTCAGCTTAAAGGTTCTGAGAGCACACAGAGAGTATGAGGGAACTCTGTGGCGCCTGCCCACTACATTCTGGCAGCAATGACCAGCACTGCAGAGGTACAGGCATCAGTAATGTTTCCAGGGAGTGTGAGGCTGGACCATCACTGTGGTATGAAGGCCGCACACGGAAGAGGCCCTGGACTGAGACACCTGCCTTTATCTTTGCAGAAAGGTTTCACATCTAAATGACAAGAACAATGCTTATCAGAACAAGGAGCCGTAGGCAGGGAGACATTCTTGAGAGTTTATTGACAATAGTGAACATTATGTACAAGTGATTAACACCCGTGCCCAGGCTGTGCAACGAATTCTCCTTAACTGTCCTAACCCTGCCGCTGCATCTTGGTGCTCTCCGGACATCCACAGCAGAGGTGGAGGCAGCCTTCTGACTGTGACGCCCTGTCTGTGATTACTTTGGCAGGCATCCTTTGGAGGGCTGAGACTTGGAGGGCTCCGGCCTGCTTTCGGGGTTCTGCTGTGTGGCAGTGGCACCCTCCTCAGCCTGTGAAGCTGGATCTGCGGAGGTCATAGGAAGAGGGGAGTCAGATGGGCTGGTCACTCCCAGGGTCACCTGGGTGGATGGCCCTGGAGCATGCACCTGCTGATCCTCCTCCCTATGGGTACCCGAGGCCCCTGGCTGACTCCGTCAGCGGAAGAGGTAGCTGGAGTGAGATCGAGCTGCCCAGCATCCCTCTCACATACACACTTTTGGAGGCCAACTATGGCATCAGCGATGGAGTTAAGCCCGCACAGCAGTGCAGGAATGACCAAGGTCTCCATGGCGGCCATCATCCTAGCAGTGTTGACCTCAGTGCATTGGCATATTGACGACAACGCCTCAGCCTGAAGATGGATGGACTCCTCCATCATGCCTTGCAATCTGAGGACTGCAGCGGCCATCCCTTCCTGTTGTTCTCTAGCTTGCCTTTGCAGCTCCAGCAACTGTGCCATGACCGATTCCAGAGGCTCATCATCTGACTCGGACTCAGCAACGTTCTGACCTCCAGCAGTCCTCTGAGTACCGGGGACCTGGGAAGTCCCTGCCTCCACCTGCTGTGGATCAGAAAGTGCGATGTGCTCACCATATTGTGACCCCGAGGCTACTCTAAAGCTAAGTCCCACTGAGGTGTGTGTCTCTGCGCTGGTGGAGGGTTTGGGTGAGCGCTGTGACGGGACTTCAGGGAGGGTGCCTTCAGATTCCTCTTTGGAGGTTTCTTCAGAGCTTGCTTGGAGGCTCCGGGTCGTGGACTCCGTCTGCTGCTTCCCAGATGTGCTTATGAAAGCAATGGGAGAGTGGCCTGTGAAACAGGATACATCACTCATGGCATGGTTATCTGATGGATGTTGCACTGCTGAATCCTCACTTGGTAGAGCAGCGCCGACCTCACCATCAGCACAGGACTGGTCCCGGTCATCTCCGGCCAGCTGGAAGACTCTGTTTTCAAATTCTGAGAGAACTTTGAATTCCGGCATCCCTCCACCTGTCTGCGACCTTTCCATCCTGTTGTGAGCCAGTTTGTCCTGCATGAATAGAGATGGGGAGAGTTTATCAGGACAGGACGCCTGCCGAGCCAGATGATGAGTATGCCTGGCCTGTGTGGGTGGTGAGTGGTCCCATGGATGGGATGAGGACAATGATGGTGTGTGGGAAAGAGTGAATGGTGATGTCCCTTGCACTGGCAGTGAGTGAGGGCCCTGTGGGTGTGTGATGGGTTTGAGAGTGTGTGAGTTGGGAGTAATGAAAAGAATGACTTACCCTGGCGGGACAGAGGAGATCATTCATCCTTTTGTGACACTGGGTGGCTGTCCTCTTCTGAAGGGCGTTGGCGCTGACCATCACTGCCACCACCTCCCAATTGCTACCCATCCTGAGGCCGGAGCGAGGATAGGGCACATCCTGGCGGGCCTCCACGGCATCCAGCAGTCGCTCAAGGGACCCGTCGTTGAAGCAGGGGGCTGCAGTCTTTTTGCCTTTGCTGGCCATGTCTCCCGGGCAGCAGTGGTGAGCTGATGGTGATGAGCTCTTTGCTGGTGGCTGCCTTTTAAAGATGGCGGGCGCGTGATGCAACAGCGGGGTAATGGCAAGCGGGTGAATGAGAGCCCTCCTGCCATGGAAACGGAGTGTTTCGCGGGAGTGAATATATAATGAGGCGGGCTTGGGAAGATACAGCTTGAAAACCTGTCATCTTCATTGGTGGGTAAGACTCATTTTACCCGCCCACTACAGCACTTAGTGCAATTCTAAGAAAATTCAGCCCATAGATTTTAAAAGACCCCGGCAAGGTGACACAAAATACTCTGAACCAGTTGAATTCAAAGCGAGTTCTCTTAACTTTAGTTCTTTGAAAACAGCATCTTGAGGCATAGATACTGAAGGCTTTTCACACTTGTTAGATCTTAAAAATGCCTACCCTTACACACAGCCTTCAGTCCTTTAGATGTACTTTCCCCTTTGAATGCAAATTCCCATTGTTTCACCATATCTTTGGACTTCATCTTTTTGATAATAAAAAATCTCTCATTGCACTATGTTTTACCAGTAATCTTAGGGAAAAATAAACACACTGTTTCTAAACTTCACTGGATAGGTGCCACATTTCACCTCTTCTTTGAAAACAATATAATCTGGTTTATTTAAAAATGCAAATGTCCTTTTACACCTTACATTGTAAACTTCCCCCATTTTCACCATGTTCTACATCAAAGCCTTCAGACCAGCTGCCTTTAACCCAATTAAGTCACAAACACACACACACATACCACTATTTTACAATATATTCCAATAATATTGAGAATTATTTTATCTTCCTGACATACCCCTCCTTATTAAAAAGTAAACTATCATAATTTAAAAAGACGGCTTCATTTTTATTAACCCATATTATACTATCTCCTATACTTATCTATATATTTACACTATTACATTACCAAATGCATGCATTAATATAACAACATAAACACAAATCCTTGGTATCAACAGAAATCATTTCAGCTCAATGTCCAGATTTTAAATGCCCAATTTTCCCTTTAAGCTTCAAACTCTTGATAACGCATCTTCAGTCAGATTTTCTGGTCCTGCTACATGTATAATCTGCAGATTAAATGGTTGCCTTAATAAACTCCATCTGAATAGCCTTGCACTTCTGTCTCGAAATTTGACCAGAAACTTTAAAAGATTGTGGTCTGTATAAACAATAGTTTCTGATTAATTGTTTGCAACATAAATCTCAAAATGCTGCAATGCTAACACCAAACTCAAAGTCTCCTTTTCGATCATTGAATATCTTCTCTGTTGTGCATTCAATTTCCATGAAAAATACCCTATCGGTTTTTCAATTCCATTGTCATCTACTTGTAACAGTATGGCCCCAATGCTTTCATCACTTATGCCAAATTAAATTGCTTGGCTTACTACCAAAACTGGAGTCGTAGTTAACACAGTTTCCAAACTGTCAAATGCCTTCTGACACTTCAGTGTCCATTGAAATTTCTTGTTCTTTTTTAGTAGTTCAATCAGTGGAGCAACCATACTGCTAAAATGTGGTACAAATTTCCGATAAAGCCCACTCATGCCCAGAAATCTCAAAACTTCTCATTTTGCTGTAGGCACGGGGATATCCACGATAGCCTTGACTTTCACACCTCTCAGAGCCACCTTACCATGTCCACTGGTATGGCCTAGATACGTAACTTGAGCTTTTGCAAATTCACTTTTAGCCAAGTTCATCGCCAAATTAGCTTCTTACAATCAAGTAAATAATCCTTCCAGGTATCGTAAATGCTCCTCCCACATCTGACTGAAAACTATCAAGTCATCAATATAAACAGAACAATTGCTCAGACCTGCATTAATTTGTCAGTCTTTGAAATGCTGCAGGTGCATTTTTCATACCAAATGGCATGACTTTAAACTGATATAGTCCATCTGGCATCCCAAAAGTCGATATCTCCTTTGTTCTCTCCGATAATGGCACTTGCCAATATTCTTTAACAAGTCAATCTTTGTGATAAATTTTGATTGCCCCACTTTCTCAATACAATCTTCCAACTGTGGTATAGGATATGAATCCGCTTTTGTCACCACATTCACCTTTCAATAGTCCACACACAGTCTTTGTGTTCCATCTGGTTTTGGTACCAGCACAATAGGTGAACTCCAGTTACTGCAACTAGATTCAATGATATCATTTTGAAGCATGAAGTCAATTTCTTTCCATACTTGTGATAGCTTTGCCAGATTTAATTTATAAGGATGTTGCCCTAGCAAAGATTAAACTTCTACAGATACATCATGTATAGCTAAGTTTGTCCTTCCCAGCTTATTTCCACAAATATCTTGGTGTGACTGCAATAGCTTTTCCAAATCACTTTGACACTTGACTGGAAGGTAACTCAATTTTATTCTTTTAGTCCCAAACTGTTACTTCTTTAAACAGTTATGACATGAAATTTGAACTCTGATCTGACTGTATTTCTTTAGGTAAACTATATCTTGTAAAAAAAAAAAAATTTAGCTAACACTTCCAAAGTTTTCTTTGTTGTAATGTTTCTCAAAGGTATTGCTTCAGGAAACCTGATAGACACATCCATTATTGTCAGTAAGTACTGATTTCCCCTTTTCGTCCTAGGGAGGGGTCCTACATGATCAATCATGACCCTAGTAAAAGGTTCTTCAAATGCTGGAATTGGAATTAAAGGCACTGGCTTAATCACTGCTTGTGCCTTCCCTATAACCTGACATGAGTGAAATGTTCTACAGAATTTGACTACATCCCTATGCAATCCAGGCCAAAAAAATGTTTTTATATCTTCGCCTGTGTCTTTCTAATTCCTAAATGTCCCCCCACTGGAATTTCATGAGCTATCCTCAGAATCTCATTTCTATATCCAAATGGTAGTACAATCTGATGTACCTCCCTCCACCTTTCATATGCTGAAGCATGATAAGGCCTGCATTTTCTCACTAAAACATTACCCTTAAGGTAATAACATTCTGGAATACATTTTGACTTTGTTTCTGAGTAAGCTGTCTGATATAAATGTTTTATTTGCAAATCATTTCCCTGTAACTCCATTAACCTCCTTGAGTTAAACACTTCAGCTGAATTGTCCTCTAGTCTTTCTTCCTGAACAACTTTGTCAAACACAGTGCCAGCTAATTGGATTTACACACCTTCTCCTTGCCCTTGAACTTCTTGTTTCAACCTATCAGCCTGTGATTCTCATTATCACACAATCTGGAAACAATCCAGGATGCTCTCTCTGCAACACTTCTGTTGAAAACACTTCTACAGGCTGCTTAACTACCATAGGCATCACCCACATATGTGATCCAGCTATATCATTACCCAGAATAAATTAAACCCATGCAATGGGCAATTTTTCCACTACTCAAACAATAATTTCACCTGTTTTCCTCTTTCTCTTTAAATTTACCTTCCACAATGGAAAAGGTTTAGCACCTCCATGAACCCCATTTATTATCACCTATTCCTGCAATACTCCCTCTGAACAACAGACGTCACTATCCCACAACATTAAGGATTGACTAGCCCCTGTGTCTCTTAAAATTTTAACATCTTTAGCTACTCCACCCTGCGCAAATGGATAGACTTTCCCTTCACATACAAAATCTTTAAACATTTCTGCAACCCGCTTCTCCGAATTCTCTTAGGTAAATAAGTGGGAATCTGTTCGCAATTAACCTATCACTGATTCCCCCTGTTTTACCTGTACACAAATCATCGCTTTTTCCTGTGCCTGAACCTCAGAACCCACAGTACTTTTACTTCCAGTACTTTTCTGTTCCCCTATAATTCCAACAGATTTTCCCTGCAATTTCCAGCACACAGATTTCACATGTCCAACTTCATCACAATAAAAACACCTCAATTTTCGAATGTCACTTTTACCCTCAGCACCTTGCTTTTTATTCCGGGAAAAACCTTCCTGCGAATTTCCACTTATTCCTTCTCTTCCCTGACTATCCGCCTTCCTTTCACCTTCCCACTTTCTATCCTTTTTTGATTTAAAAGGGTGACGGAAAAAAGGTTTAGCTCTATGAACTAACTCAGAATCATCAGCTTTATCTGCTGCTTGTCTTACCATTTCAATCCTCTGTTCCTCCACATGAGTTCTCATTACCCAAGGAATTTAATCTTGGATTCTTCCAAAAGAATTTCCTCTCTGCATATGTTGTCTCTATCTTTAATGCCCATATCCACTGGTCAAAATTACTTTGTTTTACTCCTTCAAATTCAATATAAGTTTGCCCAGGCTGTTTTCACATATTCCCAAGTTTCTGCCTGTATGCCTCAGGAACTAACTCATATGCACTCAAAATAGCCTTTTTTACCACATCATAGTTCACCGACATTTCTTCTGACAGTGAAGCATAAACCTCATGTGCTCTACCCACCAAGCTGGATTGTAACAACAATATCCAGTTTTCCTGTGGCCATTTCATCTGTTTAGCTATCTTCTCAGATGAAATAAAGAATGCTTCTACATCTCTTTCCTCAAACTTTGGAAGGGCTTATACAAATTTAATATCTCCCCAGTGTGTTCTGGTCTTCCTCACCTACTGGCATCTCTTTTTAAACTGATTGTATTTTAAGCTGGAACTCTCTCCCTCTCTCTCTTTCTCTTTCCTCCTTTTCTAACTTCGCCATTCCTAATTCCCTTTCTTGTTTACTTCCTCACTCCTGCCTTTCTGTCTGTTCCCTTTGAAATGCTTTTCCTTTTTTTTCTTTTTCTGCTGCTTCTAACTCAAGTTTTTTCATTTCCTTTGCTTGTTCAAGTTCAAGCTTCTTCATTTCTAACTGAAGTCTCACTATCTCCAGCTGTGACTCACTAGTGTCAGGTATCACTTCCAACTTTACATGCTGTGCTAAACCTTTATCTGCTTTCTTCGCTCCTGCAGGTAACCCCAATTGTAATTTATAAGCCAATTCCATTAACTTAACTTTAGCTACCATTTGTAAACTAGCCAAAGTTATAACTTCAACTCCCAGCCAAGCCTGAGCAACTGCCAAAGCCATATTGCAGTCTCGCTGCTTAAAAAAAACTTCACACCAACTTCTCAATTCAAATTGCTTCTTGTACTCATAACATTAAGATTCACCGACTCTAAACCCAATCAAGGAATTTCAAATATATCCTGCAAAAAGCCCCCAAATGTGTTATGGCACAGCCGATGGTAAATGCTGAGTAGTTCAAACCCCAAAAGGAAACTTGAAACAACTGCCACAACTTGTTTTGCAATTTGTATAAATTTCGAGATGCGTGCCTTGAATTCAGTCCACCAAATCTTATAGGTTTTTACAAACCTAGATTAAACATTCATTCATAAAAGAATTGATTTTAAACACATACATAGATCTACAAATTACTACTATGATAACTTCTAAATCCCTTACTTAATCTGACTCCCAGTTACACTTCGTTGAGGCAACAGTAAGACATTTTTTTAAAAGACCCAGGCAAGGTGACAAAAAATACTCTGAACCAGTCGAATTCAAAGTGAGTTTTCTTAACTTCAGTTCTTTGAAAACAGCATCTTGAGGCATATAGTCTGAAGGCTTTTCACATTTGTTAGATCATTAAAATGCCTTCCCTTACACGCAGCCTTCGCTCCTTTATACATGCTTTCCCCTTTGCAAATTCCCATTGTTTCACTATGTCTTTGGACTTTATCTTTCTGATAATAAAAAATCTCTCATAGCACTAAGTTTTATCAATAATCTTTAGGGAAAAGTAAACACACTGTTTCTAAACTTCACCTGGCTAGGTGACACATTTCACTCCTCCTTTGAAAAAAATATAGTCTGGTTTATTAACTTTTTACACCTTACATTGTAAACTTCCCATGTTTACATCAAAGCCTTCAGATCAGCTGCCTTTAATCCAATAAAGTCTCACAAATACACACAGACACATTCAGACACAGATACCATTATTTTACAATAAATTTCAATAACATTATGAGAATTATTATATCTTCCTGACAGTGAGTGGGGGAGTGTGTGTGTGTGAGGATGCATCATTGTGTGTGTGTGTGTGTGTGTGTGTGTGTGTGTATGAGAGAGGATGGGGGAGTGAGTTAGTCTGCATCTGTGAGGATGGGTGAATGAGTGAGTATGTGAGTGTGAGGATGGGTATGTGAGAGTGAGGATGGGTGGGTTTGTGAAGGTGAGTGTGTGTGTCTGTGGGTCAGGATGGGTGAGTCAGTGAGTGTGTGTGTGAGAGCATGGGTGAGTGTGGTGTAGTAAGGATAGGTGAGTGAAAGTGTGTGTGAGGATGGGTGACAGTGTGTGTAAGTGGGTGTGAGGATGGGTGAGTGAGTGTATGTGCGTGAAAGTGAGTGTGTGTGAGAAGATGGGTGAGTGAGTGCGTTGCAGTGAGGATGGGTGATTGTCGGCTTGAGGATGGGTGAGTGAGTGTGGGTTTTGAGGGTGAGTGAGTGTGTGTGTGTGAGAGGATGGGTGAGTGAGTTTGTAGTAGTGAGGATGTGTGAGGGTGGGCGCGTGTGCGCGAGGGTGGGCGCGTGTGCGCGAGGGTGGGCGCGTGTGCGCGAGGGTGGGCGCGTGTGCGCGAGGGTGGGCGCGTGTGCGCGAGAGGGTGGGGGCGTGTGTTTGTGAGGATGGGTGAGTGAGTTTGTAGTAGTGAGGATGTGAGAGGGTGGGCACGTGTGTGCGAGGGTGGGTGCGTGTGTGCGAGGGTGGGCGCGTGTGTGCGAGGGTGGGCGCGTGTGTGCGAGGGTGGGCGCGTGTGCGCGAGGGTGGGCGCGTGTGCGCGAGGGTGGGAGGGTGGGCGCGTGTGCGCGAGAGGGTGGGGGCGTGTGTTTGTGAGGATGGGTGAGTGAGTTTGTGAGGATGGGTGAGTGAGTATGTGTGTGAGAATGTGTGAGTGAGAGTATGAGCAGCATGGATGTGCAGCATGTGTGTGAGTGAGTGTGTGTGTTTGAGGATGGGTGAGTATGTGTGTGAGGAAAGGTGATTGGTGTGTGCGTGTATGTATTTAAGGGTGAGTGAGTGTGTGTGTGAGGATATGTGATTATGTTTGTGTGTGAGGATGGGTGAATGAGTTAGTCTGCATCTGTGAGGATGGGTGAATGAGTGAATATGTGAGTGTGAGGATCTGTATGTGAGAGTGAGGATGGGTGTGTGAGTGAGCATGTATTGAGGATGGGTGTGTGAGTGAGCATGTATTGAGGATGGGTGAGTAAGTGTGCGTGTGTGAGGATGGGTGAGTAAGTGTTTGCATGTGAGTATAAGTGAGTATATGCGTTGAGGATGGGTGAGTGAGTGTGTATGTGAGGATGAGTGAGTGAGTGTGTATGTGAGGATGAGTGAGTGAGTGTGTGTGTGAGAGGATGGGTGAGTGTGTGTGTGTGTGAGAGGATGGGTGAGCGTGTGCGTGTGTGTGCGTGTGAGGATGGGTGAGTGTGTGTGAGAGGATAGGTGAGTGTGTGTGTGTGTGTGAGAGGATGGGTGAGTGTGTGTGTGTGTGTGAGAGGATGGGTGAGTGTGTGTGTGAGAGAGGATGGGTGAGTGTGTGTGTGTGTGTGAGAGGATGGGTGAGTGTGTGTGTGTGTGAGAGGATGGGTGAGTGTGTGTGTGTGTGTGAGAGGATGGGTGAGTGTGTGTGTGTGTGTGTGAGAGGATGGGTGAGTGTGTGTGTGAGAGAGGATGGGTGAGTGAGCATGTGTATTGGTGAGTGACTGATTATGTGTGAGTGAGTGTGTTTGTGAGGTGGCGTGAGATTGTGTGGGAGGATGCGTGATTATGTTTGTGTGTGAGGATGGGTGAGTGGCTGAGTGTGTGCATGAGGATGGATGAGTGAGAGTGTTTGTGTGTGTGTTTGAGGATGGGTAAGTAAGTGTGCATCTGTGACGAATGGTAAGTGTGTGTGTGAGTGTGTGTGTGCGTGCATGTGAGGGAGGATGGATGAGTGTGTGTGTGAGGATGGGTGTGTGTTGAGGATAGGTGAGTGAGTGTGTGTTGAGGATGGGTGAGAGTGTGTGTTGAGGATGGCTGAGTGAGTGTGTGTTGAGGATGGTTGAGTGAGTGTGTGTTGAGGATGGGTGGGTGAGTGTTTGTTGAGGATGGGTGAGTGAGTGTGTGTTGAGGATGGGTGAGTGAGTGTGTGTTGAGGATGGGTGAGTGAGTGTGTGTTGAGGATGGGTGAGTGAGTGTGTGTTGAGGATGGGTGAGTGAGTGTGTGTTGAGGATGGGTGAGTGAGTGTGTGTTGAGGATGGGTGAGTGAGTGTGTGTTGAGAATGGGTGAGTGAGTGTGTGTTGAGTATGGGTGAGTGAGTGTGTGTTAAGGATGGGTGAGTGAGTGTGTGTTGAGGATGGGTGAGTGAGTGTGTGTTGAGGATGGGTGAGTGAGTGTGTGTTGAAGATGGGTGAGTGAGTGTGTGTTGAGGATGGGTGAGTGAGTGTGTGTTGACGTTGGGTGAGTGGGTGTGTGTTGAGGTTGGGTGAGTGAGTGTGTGTTGAGGTTGGGTGAGTGAGTGTGTGTTGAGGTTGGGTGAGTGAGTGTGTGTTGAGGATGGGTGAGTGAGTGTGTGTTGAGGATGGGTGAGTGAGCGTGTGAGGATGCGTGAGTGGCTGAGTGTGTACATGAGGATGGATGAATGAGTGTGTGTGTGTTAGAGGATGGGTGAGTAAGTGTGCATGTGTGACAAATGGTGTGTGTGTGTGTGTGTGTGTGTGTGTGTGTGAGGGAGGACGGGTGAGCATGTGTGTGAGGATAGGTGAGTGAGTGAACATGTGTGTGAGGATGGGTGTGTGTGTGTGAGTTAATGTGTGAGAGGATGGGTGAGTGAGCGTGTGAGGATGGGTGAGTGAGCGTGTGAGGATGGGTGAGTGAGCGTGTGAGGATGGGTGAGTGAGCGTGTGAGGATGGGGGAGTGAGCGTGTGAGGATGGGGGAGTGAGCGTGTGAGGATGGGGGAGTGAGCGTGTGAGGATGGAGGAGTGAGCGTGTGAGGATGGAGGAGTGAGCGTGTGAGGATGGAGGAGTGAGCGTGTGAGGATGGGGGAGTGAGAGTGTGGGGATGGGGGAGCTAGCGTGCGAGGATGGGGGAGCGAGCGTGCGAGGATGGGGGAGCGAGCGTGCGAGGATGGGGGAGCGAGCGTGCGAGGATGGGGGAGCGAGCGTGCGAGGATGGGGGAGCGAGCGTGCGAGGATGGGGGAGCGAGCGTGCGAGGATGGGGGAGCGAGCGTGCGAGGATGGGGGAGCGAGCGTGCGAGGATGGGGGAGCGAGCGTGCGAGGATGGGGGAGCGAGCGTGTGAGGATGGGGGAGCGAGCGTGTGAGGATGAGTGATTGAGCGTGTGAGGATGGGGGAGTGAGAGTGTGGGGATGGGGGAGTGAGAGTGTGGGGATGGGTGAGTGGGCGTGTGAGGATGCGAGAGTGAGCGTGTGCAGATGGGTGGCTGCGTGTGTGAGAGGATGGGTGGGTGCGTGTGTGAGAGGATGGGTGGGTGAGTGTGTGTTGAGGATGGGTGGGTGAGTGTGTGTTGAGGATGGGTGAGTGAGTGTGTGTTGAGGATGGGTGAGTGAGTGTGTGTTGAGGATGGGTGAGTGAGCGTGTGTTGAGGATGGGTGAGTGAGCGTGTGTTGAGGATGGGTGAGTGAGCGTGTGTTGAGGATGGGTGAGTGAGCGTGTGTTGAGGATGGGTGAGCGAGTGTGTGTTGAGGATGGGTGAGTGAGTGTGTGTTGAGGATGGGTGAGTGAGTGTGTGTTGAGGATGGGTGAGTGAGTGTGTGTTGAGGATGGGTGAGTGAGTGTGTGTTGAGGATGGGTGAGTGAGTGTGTGTTGAGGATGGGTGAGTGAGTGTGTGTTGAGGATGGGTGAGTGAGTGTGTGTTGAGGATGGGTGAGTGAGCGTGTGTTGAGGATGGGTGAGTGAGCGTGTGTTGAGGATGGGTGAGTGAGCGTGTGTTGAGGATGGGTGAGTGAGCGTGTGTTGAGGATGGGTGAGTGAGCGTGTGCTGAGGATGGGTGAGTGAGCGTGTGTTGAGGATGGGTGAGTGAGCGTGTGTTGAGGATGGGTGAGTGAGCGTGTGTTGAGGATGGGTGAGCGAGTGTGTGTTGAGGATGGGTGAGTGAGTGTGTGTTGAGGATGGGTGAGTGAGTGTGTGTTGAGGATGGGTGAGTGAGTGTGTGTTGAGGATGGGTGAGTGAGTGTGTGTTGAGGATGGGTGAGTGAGTGTGTGTTGAGGATGGGTGAGTGAGTGTGTGTTGAGGATGGGTGAGTGAGCGTGTGTTGAGGATGGGTGAGTGAGCGTGTGTTGAGGATGGGTGAGTGAGCGTGTGTTGAGGATGGGTGAGTGAGCGTGTGTTGAGGATGGGTGAGTGAGCGTGTGCTGAGGATGGGTGAGTGAGCGTGTGCTGAGGATGGGTGAGGGAGCGTGTGAGGATGGGTGAGGGAGCGTGTGCGGATGGGGGAGCGAGCGTGTGCGGATGGGGGAGCGAGCGTGTGCGGATGGGGGAGCGAGCGTGTGAGGATGGGGGAGCGAGCGTGTGAGGATGGGGGAGCGAGCGTGTGAGGATGGGGGAGCGAGCGTGTGAGGATGGGGGAGCGAGCGTGTGAGGATGGGGGAGCGAGCGTGTGAGGATGGGGGAGCGAGCGTGTGAGGATGGGGGAGCGAGCGTGTGAGGATGGGGGAGCGAGCGTGTGAGGATGGGGGAGCGAGCGTGTGAGGATGGGGGAGCGAGCGTGTGAGGATGGGGGAGCGAGCGTGTGAGGATGGGGGAGCGAGCGTGTGAGGATGGGGGAGCGAGCGTGTGAGGATGGGGGAGCGAGCGTGTGAGGATGGGGGAGCGAGCGAGTGAGGATGGGGGAGCGAGCGTGTGAGGATGAGTGATTGAGCGTGTGAGGATGGGGGAGTGAGAGTGTGGGGATGGGTGAGTGGGCGTGTGAGGATGTGGGAGTGAGCGTGTGCAGATGGGTGGGTGCGTGTGTGTTGAGGATGGGTGGGTGAGTGTGTGTTGAGGATGGGTGAGTGAGTGTGTGTTGAGGATGGGTGAGTGAGTGTGTGTTGAGGATGGGTGTGAGTGTGTGTTGAGGATGGGTGAGTGAGTGTGTGTTGAGGATGGGTGAGTGAGTGTGTGTTGAGGATGGGTGAGTGAGTGTGTGTTGAGGATGGGTGTGAGTGTGTGTTGAGGATGGGTGAGTGAGTGTGTGTTGAGGATGGGTGAGTGAGTGTGTGTTGAGGATGGGTGAGTGAGTGTGTGTTGAGGATGGGTGAGTGAGTGTGTGTTGAGGATGGGTGAGTGAGTGTGTGTTGAGGATGGGTGAGTGAGTGTGTGTTGAGGAAGGGTGAGTGAGTGTGTGTTGAGGATGGGTGAGTGAGTGTGTGTTGAGGATGGGTGAGTGAGTGTGTGTTGAGGATGGATGAGTGAGTGTGTGTTGAGGATGGGTGAGTGAGTGTGTGTTGAGGATGGGTGAGTGAGTGTGTGTTGAGGATGGGTGAGTGAGTGTGTGTTGAGGATGGGTGAGTGAGTGTGTGTTGAGGATGGGTGAGTGAGTGTGTGTTGAGGATGGGTGAGTGAGCGTGTGCGGATGGGTGAGTGAGCGTGTGAGGATGGGGGATTGAGCGTGTGAGGATGGGGGAGTGAGCGTGTGCGGATGGGGGAGTGAGCGTGTGCGGATGGGGGAGTGAGCGTGTGCGGATGGGGGAGTGAGCGTGTGAGGATGGGTGAGTGAGTGAGTGAGGATGGGTGAGTGAGCGAGTATGTGAGTATTAGGATGGGTATGTGAGAGTGAGGATCAGTGTGTGAGTGAGCATGTGTGAGTGAGTGTGTTTGTGAGGATGCGTGAGTGGCTGAGTGTGTGCATGAGGATGGATGAGTGAGTGTGTGTGTTAGAGGATGGGTGAGTAAGTGTGCGTGTGTGACAAATGGTGAGCGTGTGTGTGTGTGTGAGGGCGGACGGGTGAGCGTGTGTGTTAGGATAGGTGAGTGAGTGAACATGTGTGTGAGGATGGGTGTGTGTGTGTGTGAGTTAATGTGTGAGAGGATGGGTGAGTGAACGAGCGCGTGTGAGGATGGGTGAGTGAGCGTGTGAGGATGGGGGAGTGAGCGTGTGAGGATGGGGGAGTGAGCGTGTGAGGATGGGTGAGTGAGCGTGTGAGGATGGGTGAGTGAGCGTGTGAGGATGGGGGAGTGAGCGTGTGAGGATGGGGGAGCGAGCGTGTGAGGATGGGGGAGTGAGCGTGTGAGGATGGGCGATTGAGCGTGTGAGGATGGGGGAGTGAGCGTGTGAGGATGGGGGAGTGAGCGAGTGCGGATGGGGGAGTGAGCGAATGCGGATGGGGGAGTGAGCGTGTGGGGATGGGGGAGTGAGAGTGTGGGGATGGGGGAGTGAGCGTGTGAGGATGGGGGAGTGAGCGTGTGAGGATGGGGGAGTGAGCGTGTGAGGATGGGGGTGTGAGAGTGTGGGGATGGGTGAGTGGGCGTGTGAGGATGCGGGAGTGAGCGTGTGCAGATGGGTGGGTGCGTGTGTGAGAGGATGGGTGGGTGCGTGTGTGAGAGGATGGGTGGGTGAGTGTGTGTTGAGGATGGGTGAGTGAGTGTGTGTTGAGGATGGGTGAGTGAGTGTGTGTTGAGGATGGGTGAGTGAGTGTGTGTTGAGGATGGGTGAGTGAGTGTGTGTTGAGGATGGGTTAGTGAGTGTGTGTTGAGGATGGGTGAGTGAGTGTGTGTTGAGGATGGGTGAGTGAGTGTGTGTTGAGGATGGGTGAGTGAGTGTGTGTTGAGGATGGGTGAGTGAGTGTGTGTTGAGGATGGGTGAGTGAGTGTGTGTTGAGGATGGGTGAGTGAGTGTGTGTTGAGGATGGGTGAGTGAGTGTGTGTTGAGGATGGGTGAGTGAGTGTGTGTTGAGGATGGGTGAGTGAGTGTGTGTTGAGGATGGGTGAGTGAGTGTGTGTTGAGGATGGGTGAGTGAGTGTGTGTTGAAGATGGGTGAGTGAGTGTGTGTTGAGGATGGGTGAGTGTGTGTGTGTTGAGGATGGGTGAGTGAGTGTGTGTTGAGGATGGGTGAGTGTGTGTGTTGAGGATGGGTGAGTGTGTGTGTGTTGAAGATGGGTGAGTGAGTGTGTGTTGAGGATGGGTGAGTGAGTGTGTTGAGGATGGGTGAGTGAGTGTGTGTTGAGGATGGGTGAGTGAGCGTGTGAGGATGGGTGAGTGAGCGTGTGAGGATGGGTGAGTGAGCGTGTGCGGATGGGGGAGTGAGCGTGTGCGGGTGGGGGAGTGAGCGTGTGCGGATGGGGGAGTGAGCGAGTGAGGATCGGTGAGTGAGCGAGTATGTGAGTATTAGGATGGGTATGTGAGAGTGAGGATCAGTGTGTTAGTGAGCATGTGTGAGTGAGTGTGTTTGTGAGGATGCGTGAGTGGCTGAGTGTGTGCATGAGGATGGATGAGTGAGTGTGTGTGTGTTAGAGGATGGGTGAGTAAGTGTGCGTGTGTGACAAATGGTGAGCGTGTGTGTGTGTGTGAGGGCGGACGGGTGAGCGTGTGTGTTAGGATAGGTGAGTGAGTGAACATGTGTGTGAGGATGGGTGTGTGTGTGTGTGAGTTAATGTGTGAGAGGATGGGTGAGTGAACGAGTGCGTGTGAGGATGGGTGAGTGAGCATGTGAGGATGGGTGAATGAGCGTGTGAGGATGGGTGAGTGAGCGTGTGAGGATGGGTGAGTGAGCGTGTGAGGATGGGTGAGTGAGCGTGTGAGGATGGGTGAGTAAGCGTGCGAGGATGGGGGAGTGAGCGTGTGAGGATGGGGGAGTGAGCGTGTGAGGATGGGTGAGTGAGCGTGTGAGGATGGGGGAGTGAGCGTGTGAGGATGGGGGAGTGAACGTGTGAGGATGGGTGATTGAGCGTGTGAGGATGGGGGAGTGAGAGTGTGGGGATGGGTGAGTGGGCGTGTGAGGATGTGGGAGTGAGCGTGTGCAGATGGGTGGGTGCGTGTGTGAGAGGATGGGTGGGTGCGTGTGTGAGAGGATGGGTGGGTGAGTGTGTGTTGAGGATGGGTGAGTGAGTGTGTGTTGAGGATGGGTGAGTGTGTGTGTGAGGATGGGTGTGTGTGTGTGTGTGAGTTAATGTGTGAGAGGATGGGTGAGTGAACGAGTGCGTGTGAGGATGGGTGAGTGAGCATGTGAGGATGGGTGAATGAGCGTGTGAGGATGGGTGAGTGAGCGTGTGAAGATGGGTGAGTGAGCGTGTGAGGATGGGTGAGTGAGCGAGTGAGGATGGGTGAGTGAGCGAGTATGTGAGTATTAGGATGGGTATGTGAGAGTGAGGATCAGTGTGTGAGTGAGCATGTGTGAGTGAGTGTGTTTGTGAGGAGGCGTGAGTGGCTGAGTGTGTGCATGAGGATGGATGAGTGAGTGTGTGTGTGTTAGAGGATGGGTGAGTAAGTGTGCGTGTGTGACAAATGGTGAGCGTGTGTGTGTGTGTGAGGGCAGACGGGTGAGCGTGTGTGTTAGGATAGGTGAGTGAGTGAACATGTGTGTGAGGATGGGTGTGTGTGTGTGTGAGTTAATGTGTGAGAGGATGGGTGAGTGAACGAGTGCGTGTGAGGATGGGTGAGTGAGCATGTGAGGATGGGCGAATGAGCGTGTGAGGATGGGTGAGTGAGCGTGTGAGGATGGGTGAGTGAGCGTGTGAGGATGGGGGAGTGAGCGTGTGAGGATGGGGGAGTGAGCGTGTGAGGATGGGGGAGTGAGCGTGTGAGGATGGGGGAGTGAGCGTGTGAGGATGGGTGATGAGCGTGTGAGGATGGGGGAGTGAGCGTGTGAGTATGGGGGAGTGAACGTGTGAGAATGGGGGAAGTGAGCGTGTGAGGATGGGGGAGTGAGCGTGTGAGGATGGGGGAGCGAGCGTGTGAGGATGGGGGAGCGAGCGTGTGAGGATGGGGGAGCGATCGTGTGAGGATGGGGGAGCGAGCGTGTGAGGATGGGGGAGCGAGCGTGTGAGGATGGGGGAGCGAGCGTGTGAGGATGGGGGAGCGAGCGTGTGAGGATGGGGGAGCGAGCGTGTGAGGATGGGGGAGCGAGCGTGTGAGGATGGGGGAGCGAGCGTGTGAGGATGGGGGAGCGAGCGTGTGAGGATGGGGGAGCGAGCGTGTGAGGATGGGGGAGCGAGCGTGTGAGGATGGGGGAGCGAGCGTGTGAGGATTGGGGAGCGAGCGTGTGAGGATGGGGGAGCGAGCGAGTGCGGATGGGGGAGTGAGAGTGTGGGGATGGGGGAGTCAGCGTGTGAGGATGGGTGATTGAGCGTGTGAGGATGGGGGAGTGAGCGTGTGAGGATGGGTGATTGAGCGTGTGAGGATGGGGGAGTGAGAGTGTGGGGATGGGTGAGTGGGCGTGTGAGGATGCGAGAGTGAGCGTGTGCAGATGGGTGGGTGCGTGTGTGAGAGGATGGGTGGGTGCGTGTGTGAGAGGATGGGTGGGTGCGTGTGTGAGAGGATGGGTGGGTGAGTGTGTGTTGAGGATGGGTGAGTGAGTGTGTGTTGAGGATGGGTGAGTGAGTGTGTGTTGAGGATGGGTGAGTGAATGTGTGTTGAGGATGGGTGAGTGAGTGTGTGTTGAGGATGGGTGAGTGAGTGTGTGTTGAGGATGGGTGAGTGAATGTGTGTTGAGGATGGGGGAGTGAGCGTGTGAGGATGGGGGAGTGAGCGTGTGAGGATGGGGGAGTGAGCGTGTGAGGATGGGTGATTGAGCGTGTGAGGATGGGGGAGTGAGCATGTGAGGATGGGGGAGTGAGCGTGTGAGGATGGGGAAGTGAGCGTGTGAGGATGGGGGAGTGAGCGTGTGAGGATGGGGGAGTGAGCGTGTGAGGATGGGGGAGTGAGCGTGTGAGGATGGGGGAGTGAGCGTGTGAGGATGGGGCAGTGAGCGTGTGAGGATGGGGGAGTGAGCGTGTGAGGATGGGGGAGTGAGCGTGTGAGGATGGGGGATTGAGCGTGTGAGGGTGGGTGCGTGCGCGTGTGAGAGGATGGGCGGGTGTGTGTGTTTGCGTGTGTGGGAGGATGGGCGGGTGTGTGTGTCTGCGTATGCGAGGATGGGCGGGTGGTTGTGTCTGCGTGTGTTAGAGGATGGGCGGGTGTGTGTGTCTGCGTGTGTGAGAGGATGGACGGGTGTGTGTGTCTGCGTATGAGAGGATGGGCGGGTGGGTGTGTCTGCGTGTGTGAGAGGATGGGCGGGTGGGTGTGTCTGCGTGTGTGAGAGGATGGGCGGGTGCGTGTGTCTGCGTGTGTGAGAGGATGGGCGGGTGCATGTGTCTGCGTGTGTGAGAGGATGGGCGGGTGCGTGTGCCTGCGTGTGTAAGAGGATGGGCGGGTGCATGTGTCTGCGTGTGTGAGAGGATGGGCGGGTGCATGTGTCTGCGTGTGTGAGAGGATGGGCGGGTGCGTGTGCCTGCGTGTGTAAGAGGATGGGCGGGTGCGTGTGTCTGCGTGTGTAAGAGGATGGGCGGGTGCATGTGTCTGCGTGTGTGAGAGGATGGGCGGGTGCGTGTGCCTGCGTGTGTAAGAGGATGGGCGGGTGTGTGTGCCTGCGTGTGTAAGAGGATGGGCGGGTGTGTGTGTCTGCGTATGAGAGGATGGGCGGGTGTGTGTGTCTGCGTGTGTGGGAGGATGGGCGGATGTGTGTGTCTGCGTGTGTGCGAGGATGGGCGGGTGTGTGTGTCTGCGTATGCGAGGATGGGCGGGTGGGTGTGTCTGCGTGTGTGAGAGGATGGGCGGGTGGGTGTGTCTGCGTGTGTGAGAGGATGGGCGGGTGCGTGTGTCTGCGTGTGTGAGAGGATGGGCGGGTGCATGTGTCTGCGTGTGTGAGAGGATGGGCGGGTGCGTGTGCCTGCGTGTGTAAGAGGATGGGCGGGTGTGTGTGCCTGCGTGTGTAAGAGGATGGGCGGGTGTGTGTGTCTGCGTATGAGAGGATGGGCGGGTGTGTATGTCTGCGTGTGTGGGAGGATGGGCGGATGTGTGTGTCTGCGTGTGTGCGAGGATGGGCGGGTGTGTGTGTCTGCGTATGCGAGGATGGGCGGGTGGGTGTGTCTGCGTGTGTGAGAGGACGGGCGGGTGTGTGTGTCTGCGTATGAGAGGATGGGCGGCTGTGTGTGTCTGCATATGAGAGGATGGGCGGGTGCGTGTGTCTGCGTGTGTGAGAGGATGGGCGGGTGTGTGTGTCTGCGTGTGTGAGAGGATGGACGGGTGTGTGTGTCTGCGTATGAGAGGATGGGCGGGTAGGTGTGTCTGCGTGTGTGAGAGGATGGGCGGGTGGGTGTGTCTGCGTGTGTGAGAGGATGGGCGGGTGCGTGTGTCTGCGTGTGTGAGAGGATGGGCGGGTGCATGTGTCTGCGTGTGTGAGAGGATGGGCGGGTGCGTGTGCCTGCGTGTGTAAGAGGATGGGCGGGTGTGTGTGCCTGCGTGTGTAAGAGGATGGGCGGTTGTGTGTGTCTGCGTATGAGAGGATGGGCGGGTGTGTGTGTCTGCGTGTGTGGGAGGATGGGCGGATGTGTGTGTCTGCGTGTGTGGGAGGATGGGCGGGTGTGTGTGTCTGCGTATGCGAGGATGGGCGGGTGGGTGTGTCTGCGTGTGTGAGGACGGGCGGGTGTGTGTGTCTGCGTATGAGAGGATGGGCGGCTGTGTGTGTCTGCATATGAGAGGATGGGCGGGTGCGTGTGTCTGCGTGTGTGAGAGGATGGGCGGGTGTGTGTGTCTGCGTGTGTGAGAGGATGGGCGGGTGTGTTTGCCTGCGTGTGTGAGAGGATGGGCAGGTGTGTGTGCCTGCGTGTGTGAGAGGACGGGCGGGTGTGTGTGTCTGCGTGTGTGAGAGGATGGGCAGGTGTGTGTGCCTGCGTGTGTGAGAGGATGGGCAGGTGTGTGTGCCTGCGTGTGTGAGAGGATGGGCGGGTGTGTGTGCCTGCGTGTGTGAGAGGATGGGCGGGTGTGTGTGCCTGCGTGTGTGAGAGGATGGGCTGGTGTGTGTGTATTTAAGGGTGAGTGAGTGTTAAGTATGTGTGTTTTTGGACGGGTGAGTGTGTATGTGAGAGGATAGGTGGGTGAGTGAGTGTGTATGTTAGGATGCATGAGTGAGTGTAAGAGACTGGATTAGTGAGATTGTTTGTGAGGTAGGTGTGTGAGTGCAAGGATGGGTGAGCTAATGAGTGTTTGTGAGTAAGCGTGCATGAGAGGATGGGTGAGAGTTTGTGTGTCGATGGGTGGGTGTGTGTGAGGGAGGATGGATGTGTGTGTGTGAGGGAGGATGGATGTGTGTGTGTGAGGGAGGATGGGTGTGTGTGTGTGAGGGAGGATGGGTGGGTGTGTGTGAGGGAGGATGGGTGGGTGTGTGTGAGGGAGGATGGGTGGGTGTGTGTGTGTGTGAGGGAGGATGGGTGGGTGTGTGTGTGTGAGGGAGGATGGGTGGGTGTGTGTGTGTGAGGGAGGATGGGTGCGTGTGTGTGTGTGTGTGTGTGTGTGAGGATGGGTGGGTGCGTGTGTGTGTGTGTGAGGGAGGATGGGTGCGTGTGTGTGTGAGGGAGGATGGGTGGGTGTGTGTGTGAGGGAGGATGGGTGGGTGTGTGTGTGTGAGGGAGGATGGATGGGTGGGCGTGTGTGTGTGAGGGAGGATGGATGGGTGGGTGTGTGTGTGTGAGGGAGGATGGGTGGGTGTGTGTGTGTGAGTGAGGGAGGGAGGATGGGTGGGTGTGTGTGTGTGAGGGAGGATGGGTGCGTGTGTGTGTGTGAGGAAGTATGGGTGCGTGTGTGTGTTTGAGGAAGGATGGGTGCGTGTGTGTGTGTGAGGAAGGATGGGTGCGTGTGTGTGTGTGTGTGAGGGAGGATGGGTGCGTGTGTGTGTGTGTGAGGGAGGATGGGTGCGTGTGTGTGTGTGTGAGGGAGGATGGGTGCGTGTGTGTGTGTGAGGGAGGATGGGTGCGTGTGTGTGTGTGAGGGAGGATGGGTGCGTGTGTGTGTGTGTGAGGGAGGATGGGTGCGTGTGTGTGTGTGAGGGAGGATGGGTGCGTGTGTGTGTGTGTGTGAGGGAGGATGGGTGCGTGTGTGTGTGAGGGAGGATGGGTGCGTGTGTGTGTGTGTGTGAGGGAGGATGGGTGCGTGTGTGTGTGAGGGAGGATGGGTGCGTGTGTGTGTGTGAGGATGGGTGCGTGTGTGTGTGTGTGTGAGGGAGGATGGGTGCGTGTGTGTGTGTGTGAGAGGGTGGATGGGTGCATGTGTGTGTGTGTGTGAGGGAGGATGGGTGCGTGTGTGTGTGTGAGGGAGGATGGGTGCGTGTGTGTGTGTGTGTGTGAGGGAGGATGGGTGCGTGTGTGTGTGTGAGGGAGGATGGATGCGTGTGTGTGTGTGAGGGAGGATGGGTGCGTGTGTGTGTGTGTGAGGGAGGATGGGTGCGTGTGTGTGTGTGAGGGAGGATGGGTGCGTGTGTGTGTGTGTGTGTGTGAGGGAGGATGGGTGCGTGTGTGTGTGCGAGGGAGAATGGGTGCATGTGTGTGTGTGTGTGTGTGTGTGTGTGAGAGGGAGGATGGGTGCGTGTGTGTGTGAGGGAGGATGGGTGCGTGTGTGTGTGTGTGCGTGAGGGAGGATGGGTGCGTGTGTGTGTGTGTGTGAGGGAGGATGGGTGCGTGTGTGTGTGTGTGTGAGAGGGAGGATGGGTGCGTGTGTGTGTGTGTGAGGGAGGATGGGTGCATGTGTCTGTGTGTGAGGGAGGATGGGTGCGTGTGTGTGTGTGAGGGAGGATGGGTGCGTGTGTGTGTGTGTGTGAGGGAGGATCGGTGCGTGTGTGTGTGTGAGGGAGGATGGGTGCGTGTGTGTGTGCGTGTGAGGGAGGATGGGTGCGTGTGTGTGTGTGTGTGTGTGAGGGAGAATGGGTGCGTGTGTGTGTGTGTGAGGGAGGATGGGTGCGTGTGTGTGTGTGAGGGAGGATGGGTGGGTGCGTGTGTGTGTGAGGGAGGATGGGTGGGTGCGTGTGTGTGTGTGTGAGGGAGGATGGGTGCGTGTGTGTGTGAGGGAGGATGGCTGTGTGTGTGTGTCTGTGTGTGAGGGAGGATGGGTGTGTGGATGTGTGTGAGGGAGGATGGGTGAGTGGGTATGAGGATGGGTGAATGAGTGTGAGGATGGGAGGATGGGTGAGTGTGTGTTTGTGTGTGAGGAATAGTGTGTGTGAGTGTGTGCATTGAGGATGGGTGAGTTAGTGAACATGTATCAGAGGGTGGGTGTGTGTGTGTGAGAGAGAGAGAGAGAGAGGGGTGATGAATGGGAGGCAAGAGTATGTGTCTGGCTCACTCCCAGTCTCAGGGTTCTCATTCACCCTCACGACCTCACACCAACAGGTACTCTCACCCACTCTCACAGTGGACGAGTATGAGCAAGTGAACACCCTGAGACTGGAAACAAAAAACTACTGCGGATGCTGGAAATCCAAAACAAAAACAAAAACAGAATTACCTGGAAAAACTCAGCAGGTCTGGCAGCATCGGTGGAGAAGAAAAGAGTTGACGTTTTGAGTCCAATGACCCTTCAACAGAACTGAGTGTAGTTAGGAGAGGGGTGAAATATAAGCTGGTTTAAGGTGGGGGGTGGGGTGGGGGGAGAGAAGTTGAGGGTGGGGTGGTTGTAGGGACAAGCAAGCAGTGATAGGAGCAGAGAATCAAAAGATGTCACAGACAAAAGGATCAAAGAGGTGTTGAAGGTGGTGATATTATCTAAGAGAATGTGCTAATTAAGAATGGATGGCAGGACACTCAAGGTACAGCTCTAGTGGGGATGGGGTGGAAAGATTGACAAGGTATTAGTTGTAGATTTAAAAATAATGGAAATAGGTGGGACAAGAAAAATCTATATAAATCTATATAAATTCCCTCCGGGACACCCTGGTCCACTCCTCCCTCACCCCCTACTCCTCAACCCCCACCTATGGCACCTCCCCATGCCCACGCAGAAGATGCAACACCTGCCCCTTCACTTCCTCTCTCCTCACCGTCCAAGGGCCCAAACACTCCTTTCAAGTGAAGCAGTATTTCACTTGCATTTCCCCTAACTTATTCTACTGCATTCGTTGCTCCCAATGCGGTCTCCTCTACATTGGAGAGATCAAACGCAAACTGGGCGACCGCTTTGCAGAACACCTGCGGTCTGTCCGCAAGAAAGACCCAAACCTCCCTGTCGCTTGCCATTTTAACACTCCACCCTGTTCTCTTGCCCACATGTCTGTCCTTGGCTTGCTGCATTGTTCCAGTGAAGCCCAACGCAAACTGGAGGAACAGCACCTCATCTTCCGACTAGGCACTTTACAGCCTTCCGGGCTGAATATTGAATTCAACAACTTTAGATCTTAAACTCCCTCCCCCCATCCCCACCCTGTTTCTTCCCCCTCCCTTTTGTTTTTTCCAATAATTTATATAGATTTTTCTTTTCCCACCTATTTCCATTATTTTTAAATCTACAACTAATACCTTGTCAATCTTTCCACCCCACCCCCACTAGAGCTGTACCTTGAGTGTCCTGCCATCCATTCTTAATTAGCACATTCTCTTAGATAATATCACCACCTTCAACACCTCTTTGATCCTTTTGTCTATGACATCTTTTGATTATCTGCTCCTATCACTGCTTGCTTGTCCCTACAACCACCCCACCCCCCACCTTAAACCAGCTTATATTTCACCCCTCTCCTAACTACACTCAGTTCTGTTGAAGGGTCATTGGACTCGAAACGTCAACACTTTTCTCCTCCACCGATGCTGCCAGACCTGCTGAGTTTTTCCAAGTAATTCTGTTTTTGTTTTTGCCCTGAGACTGGGAATGAGCTGACCACACACATTCTTACCCTTCACACTCTAATGGTCATTTTTTTTTATTATTCACTATTTTTTAATTATCAAGTTATTCTTGTGATTTTTTTTTTTGTTCAGCATGTTGTTTCTTGTTGCTTTTTTTTGAAATTCAAGTTTAGTGTTGCGCCAGCGTTATCTTTCCGACATTTGCTCATTGGGCCCCCAAGTGCGAGAAAAATTAAAATGTGCCCCCCACCACCCCCCATGCGGAAAGGTTGGACAAGCCTGGGTAAAAACAGAAAATGCTGGCAGAAAAACTCAGCAGGCCTGACAGTATCTGTGGAGTAAGAAACAGAGTTAACGTTTCAAGACCGTATGACCCTTCTTATTTTAGATTTCCAGCATCCACTATATTTTGCTTTTATTATAAACGGCATGTGGGCTTACTTGGTTAAAGAACTGGAGACATGAAGTTTGCGGTTATTCCAATAAAGGATAAGGTCATGATTTCCCAGAATTAAGGAAAGTTTTGGAATTAAAAAGTAGTTCATTTGCATTTCTCCCTGGGAACAGGCCATGGAGATGGGTGGAGCTGAGTCAGGTTCTTTGTTTTTGAGTTTATCTCTGTGAATTCAGTTAGGGCATAGTCATCTGACAAAACTGGTTGGTGTTTGAAAAAGCACCAAAAAGACTGTCAGCTTTGGGTCTGCTTTGGCAGGGCAAAGAATCACTCATTCTGCTGCAGGCTGCACCAATACATGGTTAAAATTAGACAATAAGGGCACAGTGACTGTCTAATACAACACTTTTCACTGTCAGTTTATGGCAATCACACACTCATTTATAAATGTGGAATTGAATGGAAATAGACCTAATGAATTTTTACAATTATATGCTTTATGGTAATCGAAAATCTATTTTCGTATCCTTAGTTCTTTTATAGAATAGTCAAAATATTTATCATGCAGTGTTACTAAAATAAGGGAATTTTGTGTTCATTTTTGATACTGGCTTTGCAATTGTTGAAAATATTAGTGGGTGAAGATTTTCTGCTTTTTTAATATATGTTGACTCTGAATACCATTATTTCAAAGAAGAGCAGGGGAGCTCTCTCCAGTGTCCTATGGCCAATATACATGCCTCTACTGGCATCACTCAGAAATATCATTAACAAATTGCTGTTTGTCGGAGCTTGTTGTGCACAAATTGGCTGCCGCATTTCCAACTACCCTCCAAAAACTACTTAATTGGATGTGAAGCACTCTGGGAGGTGTTAAAGACGCTATATGAATGCAAGTGAGCCTTCCTGGGTGAATAAAGTTTAACAGCAGTTCTGTTATCGTTGAAGCAGTTTTAATTGGAAGTTGAACAGTTGGAAGAAACTGATTTTGCTAAATGTGGAGTCAGCAAGGAGTCAAGCAGGGAAGGTAATGCTTAACTAACCAGCTAGAGTTTCTCAAAGATAGCACTGGCAAAGTGAATAAGGGAGATGTGGGTGAAAAGAAGCTGATTAGCAGATGGCTGCTGGCACAGTTCCATATCGTCAATTAGAGACTAAAGTATAGAGTCGATGTTGTGGTGGGGGGGGTGGGGGGGTGGTGGGCAGTGTGCAGGAGATAGGTTGTGCTGAGTTGTGCAGCTGGATGGATATTTAGTTTAAACACATGACATGGGGTAGTTATAATAAATGCTTTTCAGGCTGGACAAGTGCCTTAACAGGAGAATCCCAGTAAAAAGTTCTTTAATTCCTTTGGCTTTTCTTCCTGCTCCCGCACTGTTACCTCTGGTGTCCTCCAAGAATTTATCCTTGGCTCCCTCCTGTTTCTCATTGATATGCTGCCCCTTGGTGACATCATCCAAATGCATGACAGGTTCCACACGTATGCTGATAACACTCAGCTCTACTTTATCACCACCACTCTCGTCTCCTCCACTGTCTCTGATTTGTCATGCTGCTTGTCTGACATCCAGCATTGGATGAACAGAAATTTTCTCCAACTAAATATTGAGAAGCCATTGTCTTTACTTCCTGCCGCAAACTCCATTCCCCAGCGACCAACTCCATCCCTCTCCCTAGTCACTCTTTGAGGTTGAGTCAGACTTTTCACGACCTTGGTGTCATATTTGATCCTGAAGTGAGCTACTAACCACATATCCTCTCCATCACCAAGACAACCTATTTCCAGCTTTTTAATATTGCTTACCGCAAGCCCTGCCTCAACCCACCTGTTGCTGATGCCAAACATTTTTCAAGGGATCCTGTGACTCACAGTCACATTTTCATGTGTCAGGTATAGTGTTAGCTGTGGTTCAGTGGGTTCTTGCCTCTGAGTTCAAAGATTGTAGAATCAAGTGCCACTCCAGAGCCTTGAGTCTCATAATCCAGACTGACACCTCAATGCATCGCAGAGGGAATGCTGCACTGTCAGAAGTGCCATTTTTTGGAGGAGATGTTAAACAGTGTGCTGTCTGCCCTCTCGGGTGGATAAAGTATCTAAGAAGAGCAGTGTTTCTCCCCAGTGGCCTGATCAATATTTTTCACTTAACTGGGATCACAAAAATCAGTTGGTGGGATCTTGCTGTGTATTAATTTGTTGCCAGATCAAGGTACTTCACGGGTTGGAAACTCTTTCAAGTGTGAAGGCACTGTATAAATACAAGCTCTTTCTGTAAAAATGACAGTTTGGACTCCCTTGTATTGTTGTTTAGTAGCTCTCATGCCAAGCTCTTCCTGAGGTATAGATCTGTGTGTAATTTTCACACCTGTCGAATAAGTCACTTGCCTCTAGGAATCTATTGCCGTATGATTGTAGAGTGACGTTAGCGTTGCAGATTGATAGCAATACCAAAAAGAGGACGGGATGTTGCCTTTTCTCAAAACAACAGCAAGGCCTTGTTACCCCCTCCCCCCACCATCTCTGCAATCTCCAGCCCCACAACTCTCCAAGATCTCTGCACACCTCCAATTCTGGACTCTAATTCATTTCCAATTTTGAGTTGCCTGGGTCCTAAACTTTAGAGTTCCCTCCCTAAAGCCCCTGCCCCTCAACCTCTCTCTCCTGCTTGAGGACTGTCCTTAAAACCAACCTCTTTGATCTAGCTTTTGATCATGTGTTAATTTCTCTTTATGTGACTCAGTGGCACATTTTGTTTGATAACTTTCCTATAAAGTGCCTTGGGATGCTTTACTATGTTAAAGGCTCTTTATAAATATAAGTTGATGTTTCTAAGCTATGCATCAAAAGGGTGACTGAGAAAGAGCCAATTTTATATCCCTTAATCCACTGAGGTCAATAATGGTGTCAGGCACTCCTTGGTCAAGTGTACTAAAGTTATATTTTGGTGTAGCGTTCCCTGAATTCTTCGAAACATTTGCTTCAGTTTTAAATGATTAGTGAAATGCCTTGGGACATGTTATACCATTTAAGGCAATATAGAAAGTCCACATTTTAAGTTGTCTTTTTCAGCGTCATCCCACTTTAGTGTTGTGGGTATAATAGGCACTTGTATACGCACATATTGCAGGATTTCCACTTTAGTGTCTTTTCGTGCTGGGACCCGTGTAGCGTCAAGTGACCTGATTGGCGCCATTTTGGAACATCCATTTGTCGATTCTCTCTCACTCACTGCCCCTCCTGCTCGCCGCTTCCCTCCCCGATCCTCCCATTCATTGTTCCTCTCATTATTGCTGAAAAAGAGACATGTCGAAGTTTTTCGTCTTGCCCTCATCAGGACACGTCGCAAGAATACTAATACAAGGGGAAAACAACAATTTATACTGTAAGAGAAGAGAGTGCTGATTGGTTGGCAAGTGGACTCTGATTGGCAGAGGGGCTGCCATGGAAAATGCACCAATTTATGGTGACTGACAGTTAACTGCCAAGCATTGTTTGCAATTTAAACCAAGCAGCTTGACCCTGATTGTCAAGGCATTGCCCTGAGGAATGAGCCAGTGTCAGCCCTGTCACTTATTTTGTTTAGCTGAAACAGGAAGTGTCCTGTGTATTAATATATGTAGCTTCCAGTACACGCAAATGTGCCACACTGCGAGCCCGGCTGACAATCTTAAATTGATTGTCAGTGTAATTCTTAGCACGCTGAGGATTATTTAGCAAATGTTGTCCAATCGCGGAATCATATCTAATGCTGGGCACTGTGTTTTGCATTTTGCAAGCAGAGGCTGGTTGGGTACTGTCTGTACCTTGCGTGTTGCGAGCAGCAATACTCAAGTTCATAACTGTCTAACAACTATTTGTTCCCCTCATTCCCAGCAAGGGTCCAGGAGAGTGAGACAGCAAGTGGGAGTGTTAGCCAACAGGAGGGCTGGCGGGTGGGAGTTAAGTAGAAAGAGCATATTTCTTTGATATTTTTACATTTATTATATTTGTAAATAAATAGCTTTTAAAATAAAGGAATTTAGGAACGTTCAGTATCCAGGGTATAATGTTTTAATTTTTATTTCTGATGCGAAACCTGACTGCAGGTTTTACATCGGTTGAAATGGGGAAATCTGAATTGCTTAAAACTGCTTCACTTCAAGTTGCACTTTCCAGGAATGCAACTACAATGTTAAGCAAGGGATTCCTGTATATAAACACAAGTGGTTGTTGTTGTCGGGGAGGTGCTGGACAGTGACACAGGATATGGCCATCAAAAGATTCAATGTTCTTAAAGCACCCGCAAGTAATTTATCCAGCCGATTTCAATCACTGGGGTAGATTTTGACTTTGTGCAATACTGTGAAATGGGTGATGGAAATAAAAATCAGGAGAGATTTCCGGCTGGATTTTATCATGGGTTTCAGGACCCCAATGTCAGGACCAAACGGGGATCCCAAGCCCGCCCTTGCCAGCAGTGGGACCGACTCAGCAATATTCCCAAAAATGCCAGTGGACTCGAAAAATCACCCCGAATGAGGGATTTAATTGCCTGCCTCCGTGTGGCATGCAGCAGATTCCACCCCCAGCCTGCCACTGAAAAACTTGCACGAAGAAGCCATCATGACCATGCTCCTCGCTATTTCACTGGCTCCCTACTTCCCAGCAAGGAACTACGGACCCAGTAAAACTCTGTCTGTAAAACAGGCCACCAACTCGCCATGACTTGCTTTACACTATTGCAAAAATACCAGGTGAAACTGTAAGGAAATTATTAAAAATTTTGACTAGCATATTTCCAAATTCTCTGAGACTTGGATAGTAGGGTTCCCGAGGATTGAAAAGCGAATAAGATAAAAATAGACTACTTAAATAGGTCCAAGAGACATACCTAGAAATTGTAAATTAGTACGCTTTTGAAATGATTTTAATAGGTCTGGTTGAGTGTTGAAGTCTGTTTGTGTTAAGAGTGGAGGAAATTAATGGGTAATTTGATCGAGGTATTCAAAATGAAGAAGGAATGGGGCAGACTGTTTCCAGTGTTCTGATGTAGAAGTGGGAATGCAGTCACAAGGTTAAAGGCTCATTCCTTTGAAAGGATATTATTATCATCATACGGATAGCATTTATTTGTAAGTCAGCATACAGAGGAATTTATGAACAAATGCAAGCAATTCATATATGGCAGGGCTGTATGTTCATAAAATCAAGAAGCATAAATCACTGTATAGGCCTAGATGGAGTATTGTGCCCAATTCTGGGGACCAAACTCTAGGAAGGACCTCAAGGCCTTGAAGAGGGTACAGCAAGAATTTCAAGGAAGGTTTAGAGATGGGGAAATCTCAATTAATGTGGGGAGACTAGAAGATTTTTCCTGGGGTCACTCTCCTTAGAGCAGAGAAGGTTGAAGGGAGATTTAATAGAAGTGTTCAAAATTATGAACAATTTTGAGTGAGGAGATAGTGAGAAAGTACTTCCAGTGGCGAAACTGTTGGTAATCAGAGGATACAGATTTAAGGTAATTGACAAGAACCAGAGCGAGAGATGAGAATTTTTTTTACACAATGAGTTGGCGTGACCTGGAATGCACTGTATGAAAGAGCAGTGGGAGCAGATTCAATAGTAACTTTCAAAAGGGAACTGGATAAATATTTGAAAAGGAAATATTTGCAGGGCTACAGAGAAAAAAACAGGGAGTGGGACTAATAGGATAATGCTTTCAAAGAGCCAGAACAGGCAGAATGGCCGCCTCCTATATTATATCATTCTATGACTTCTGGCTCTCTTGGAAGAACTCTTGACTCTGTGTTAGCAAGATCAAGTTGAAACTTCACTCCAGGACCTGAGCCCATAATTAAAACTGACACTCCAATGTTGCACTGAGGGAGTGCTGCGCGGGATAGTATGCTGCACATGGGGGTGTGTTCTTCATCGTGGGGAGGGCGCTATACATGGTGGGGGGTATAGCATGTGGGATGATGGTGGAAGGGGTATGCTGCACAGTGGGAAGTGTGCTTTAGTACCATGAGAGCTGCACTGAGCCCCTGTTATTGCAGGGCTAACAGCAAAGTGGTGTAATTTATCCAGCAACTTGTTGCGAGGAACAGAAACCTCGTTATGAATCGCCATGAATTGCTGGACGGTTTGCAATGCTCCTCTGTTAGCTATGCAAAAACGTCAGCGCGCCCTCAGCCTCACCCCTTATTTAATGAAGTTGCCGCATTAGTTACCCGTTAAATATGCCACATGGCGTTAGGGCTGGAACATCACACTTTAAAGACCCTTTTAATGAGAAGATTTGTGCTTGTGTAATTCCACTCAAGCTCTCCAACCCAGAAAGGGACAAATTTAAACCATGGAGTCTCCGGCTTAGAGGCAGTAAATTTTTGCTCAAGATTTTAATAATTTTACATTTTAGTTTTTCATGCTTTTCCTTTCTGTTTCTTCTCTCTCTTGCTTAATCCAATCTTTCTTAGCTCTGATTTCCTTCTCTTTCATTCCTTTGTTTCTTTCTCAATCCACAAATCTTATTGGTTAAGGGATAGGCAGTTGCTCCCTGTTGCCCTCACTGTACTATTATCAGATCACAATCTCTGCAATTTACAGGACAAAAAGAATTCAAGCTAAAGGGTAAGGAAACTGTCTATTTGAGCCCATGTGAGATGTTTCACTCTGTCAAAATCTGTGCCATTATGTTCCCTTGTGTGTGGGGGAGAGTGTGGAGTTAGTCTCAGTCTCATTTCCTGTAGTCATTGATGATTGCTAGACTAGATGAGCAACCTATACTCAAATTCGTAAACTGACTAAGGATGCAAGTGTAATATTAAACTTCAGAATTCTTTGGCAATTAATCTTTCTGCTGTATTCTATAGCTTTATACCTTTTCTGAAATGTAGCTGTTTACCCACTGACAAGGGGAATTACTGTACATTAAACATACTCAGCACATTCACTGTTAGAATTTCTCAATACCCACTCACTCATCATTCTACCTTTGCTGACTCGTACTGCCCCTGATTTCTTTAAATTAAAGTTCTACTCCTTGTGTTTAAATCACTTCTTGACCTTGAAAACCCTTCACCCACTCTGTTTCTAGAACGTAGGAAATAGGAGTTGAAGTAGACAATTTGGTACCTCGAGTCTGCTCTGACATTCAACAAGATCATGGCTGATCCTACTTCCACTTTCCCACACTATCCCCAAATCCCTTAATTCCCACAGTACCCCAAAACCCATCGACCCCTGTCTTGAATATGCTCAACAAATGAGCATTCACAGATCTCTTGGGTAGATAATTCCAAAGATTCACAACCCTTTCAGTGAAGAAATTTTTCCCATCTCAATCCTAAACGGCTGACCCCTTATTCTGAGACTGATCCTATATTCTAGATTTTCCAGCCAGGGAACCATTTTCTTAGTATCTACCCTGTCAAACCACTGAAGAATTTTATACTTTTCAAGTAGATCACCTCTCATTCTTCTAAACTCCAGGAAATATAACCCTAGTCTACTCAATCTCAGTAAACTCCTCCCACTAGAACTCTACTTTAAATGTTGCCTCTTGTGCAACTCCCTTCTTTCATCCTTTCATTGGCAGCCATGCCTTCAGCAATCTAGACTAGTGGTTGTCAAAGCCTGCAGGGAAGATCCTCCAATTGGTCTGTGGGCTGGTCCAAAGTGCATGTTACTATAACTGGTATTTGGCAAGAAATGCTTGACAGAATTTTGATTCCATGTATGATCCAACTATCCTGGACTTGCTGACACAGCTCTGAAGAACTTCTTGCCATTCCCAACGGCATACAACTGCAAGATTGGGTTTTTACCACTTGTGGGGCTGAAAACAAAGAAGAGGAACTGGCTGAATGGGAGCCCAACATGAGAATGAAGCTCTCCATCTTGAAACCAGACATTATCTCATTGGTGTTTTAGCGAAAGCAGCACCATTCTTTCCATTAATTTTGGATGAGTATTTTTGTGGTGTCAAGTGAAAGTGGGTGGGCTACAACAGGTGGTCCACATGGTCTTTTGCCCTGACTAAATGGTCTATTGATGAATAAGTGTGAGAACCACTTATCTAGGCCACATACTGGGGATTTTCCTCCCTAACCCCTTCTGCCTCGCTAAGTCTCTCTCTCTCTCTTTAAAACCTGATGTGCCAAAATGGTCTCTCTTTGTATGATCCTGTTCCTGTGGTTTCAAATCCACATTGAGCACCATTTGAAAGGGGAATGGATAAATATTTAAAAAGGAAGGATGCAGGGAACTGCAACTAGAGTGGATAGCATCAGAATTACCTGGAAAAACTCAGCAGGTCTGGCAGCATTGGCGGAGAAGAAAAGAGTTGGCGTTTCGAGTCCTCATGACCCTTCGGCAGAACTGAGTAAAGTTAGGAGAGGGGTGAAATATAAGCTGGTTTAAGGTTGGGGGGGGTGGGGTGGGGGGAGAGAAGTTCGGTGGGGGGTGGTGGTTGTAGGGACAAGCAAGCAGTGATAGGAGCAGATAATCAAAAGATGTCACAGACAAAAGGAACAAAGGGGTGTTAAAGGTGGTGATATTATCTAAGAAAATGTGCTAATTAAGAATGGATGGCAGGATACTCATGGTACAGCTCTAGTGGGGGTGGGTTGGAAAGACTGACAACAGGGTATTACAGTTATAGATTTAAAAATAATGGAAATAGGTGGGAAAAGAAAAATCTATATAAATTATTGGAAAAAACAAAAGGGAGGGGGAAGAAATGGGAAGGGGGTGGGGATGGGGGAGGGAGTTTAAGATCTAAAGTTGTTGAATTCAATATTCAGCCCGGAAGGCTGTAAAGTGCCTAGTCGGAAGATGAGATGCTGTTCCTCCAGTTTGCGTTGGGCTTCACTGGAACAATGCAGCAAGCCAAGGACAGACATGTGGGCAAGAGAGCAGGGTGGCGTGTTAAAATGGCAAGCGACAGGGAGGTTTGGGTCTTTCTTGCGGACAGACCGCAGGTAGAAGATGCAACACCAGCCCCTTCACTTCCTCTCTCCTCACCGTCCAAGGGCCCAAACACTCCTTTCAAGTGAAGCAGCATTTCACTTGCATTTCCCCTAACTTATTCTACTGCATTCGTTGCTCCCAATGCGGTCTCCTCTACATTGGAGAGATCAAATGCAAACTGGGCGACCGCTTTGCAGAACACCTGCGGTCTGTCCGCAAGAAAGACTCAAACCTCCCTGTCGCTTGCCATTTTAACACACCACCCTGCTCTCTTGCCCACATGTCTGTCCTTGGCTTGCTGCATTGTTCCAGTGAAGCCCAACGCAAACTGGAGGAACAGCACCTCATCTTCCAACTAGGCACTTTACAGCCTTCCGGGCTAAATATTGAATTCAACAACTTTAGATCTTAAACTCCCTCCCACATCCCCACCCCCTTCCCGTTTCTTCCCCCTCCCTTTTGTTTTTTCCAATAATTTATATAGATTTTTCTTTTCCCACCTATTTCCGTTATTTTTAAATCTATAACTGTAATACCCTGTTGTCAGTCTTTCCACCCCACCCCCACTAGAGCTGTACCTTGAGTGTCCTGCCATCCATTCTTAATTAGCACATTTTCATAGATAACATCACCACCTTTAACACCCCTTTGTTCCTTTTGTCTGTGACATCTTTTGATTATCTGCTCCTATCACTGCTTGCTTGTCCCTACAACCACCGCTCCCCCGAACTTCTCTCCCCCC
The DNA here is from genome assembly GCF_964194155.1 of Cetorhinus maximus. NCBI lineage: Eukaryota > Metazoa > Chordata > Chondrichthyes > Lamniformes > Cetorhinidae > Cetorhinus > Cetorhinus maximus. The sequence continues at coordinate 112,517,901 of NC_135887.1, read as the reverse complement.
CGACCCCAACCCTAAACCAGCTTATATTTCACCCCTCTCCTAACTTTACTCAGTTCTGCCGAAGGGTCATGAGGACTCGAAACGTCAACTCTTTTCTTTTCCGCCGATGCTGCCAGACCTGCTGAGTTTTTCCAGGTAATTCTGTTTTTGTTTTGGATTTCCAGCATCCGCAGTAGTTTTTTGTTTTTATCTCTGTGGATAGCATCAGTGCTAGAGCTGACATCAGCATTGGCATAATGGGCCTCCTCCTGTGCGTTATCATACTATGATATCTGTCACAATGATATGGATTCTCACTAGCATTCAATGAGGTGCCACACAAGAGGTTGTTACACAAACTTAGAACTCATAGGATGGAGGATAATATATCAGCATAGATTGAGGATTGTTTAATGGACAGAAAATAGAGAGTAGGAATGAATGAGACATTTTCTGGTTGGTAGAAATTAACTAGCGGAGTGTCGCAAAGATCAGTGCTTGGACCTCTGTTATTTACAATCGATATCACTGACTTAGAGGAGGGAACTGTGTGTAACATATCTGAGTTTGCTGACAATATAAAGTTAGGTAGAAAATTGAGCAGTGAGAAGGATGCAAAAAGGCTGCAGAAGGATGGTGGGCAAGAACATGGAATATGGAATACCATGTGGTGAAGTGTGAAGTTATCCACTTTGGTAGGAAAAATGAAAATGCAGAATATTTTTTGAATGGCAAGGGACTGGAAACTTTTGGTATTCAGAGGGACCTGAATGTTTTTCATACAAATCGCAGAAAGCAGTTAGGATGGTAAATGGTATGTAAGCTACAACAGGTGGTCCACATGGTCTTTTGCCCTGACTAAATGGTCTATTGATGAATAAGTTTGAGAACCACTGATCTAGGCCACATACTGGGGATTTTCCTCCCTAACCCCTTCTGCCTCGCCAAGTCTCTCTCTTTCTTTAAAACCTGATGTGCCAAAATGGTCTCTCTTTGTATGATAAAAACAAAAAACTACTGCGGATGCTGGAAATCCAAAACAAAAACAGAATTACCTGGAAAAACTCAGCAGGTCTGGCAGCATCGGTGGAGAAGAAAAGAGTCGACGTTTCGAGTCCTCAAAACCCTTCAACAGAACTGAGTATAGTTAGGAGAGGGGTGAATTATAAGCTGGTTTAAGGTGGGGGGGTGGGGGGAGAGAGAAGTTGAGGGGGGTGGGTGGTTGTAGGGACAAGCAAGCAGTGACAGGAGCAGATAATCAAAAGATGTCACAGACAAAAGGATCAAAGAGGTGTTGAAGGTGATGATATTATCTAAGAAAATGTGCTAATTAAGAATGGATGGCAGGACACTCAAGGTACAGCTCTAGTTGGGGTGGGGTGGAAAGACTGACAAGCTATTAGTTGTAGATTTTAAAATAATGGAAATAGGTGGGAAAAGAAAAATCTATATAAATTATTGAAAAAAACAAAAGGAACAGCACCTCATCTTCCGACTAGGCACTTTACAGCCTTCTGGGCTGAATATTGAATTCAACAACTTTAGATCTTAAACTCCCTCCCCCCCATCCCCACCCCATTTCTTCCCCCTCCCTTTTGTTTTTTTCAATAATTTTTCCAGGTAATGCTCTCTTTGTATGATGCTGTCATAATATAATAATATAAGAGTGAAGAAGCCTTACCATATTAGGGAGGCGAAACCTGGAGTACTGTGTGCAGTTTTAGTCTTGTTACCTAAGAAAGAACATACTTGCCCTAGGGAGGACAAGGAAAGTTCACTTGACTGGTTTCTGGGATGAGGGGATTGCCCTATGAGGAGAGATTGAGTGCATTAGGCCTATATTACCTCGAGTTTATAGAAATGAGAAGAGGTCTAATTGATACATATAAAATTCTTCAGGGGCTTGACAGGGTAGACCAAATGTTTCCCTGGCAGCAGAATCTAGAACATGGGGTCACAGTCTCAGAATAGGGGTCAGCCATTTAGCACCGAGATGAGAAATTTCTTCACTAGGAGTTGTGAATGTTTGGAATTCTCTACCCCAGAGAGCTGCAGATGCTCATTTGTTGAGCATATTCAAGGCAGCAATCAACAGATTTTTGGATATGAAGGAAATTGAATATGGAGATATGTTGGAAGGTGGAGTTTAGGTAGAATTCGCAATGATTTAATTGAATGACAGAGCAGTTTCAAAGGGTCAAATGGTCTACTCCAGCTCCTATGTTTTATGTCCTAATGTGCTTTTGAATGAGGTGTTAAAGCAAGGCCCCTTCTGCCCTCTCTGGTAGATGTAGAAGATCCCATGGACTCTGTTTCAAAATATTTATCCCTCACCTGATATCGCTAAAAAGGATAGATTTTCTGGTCAATGCAGGTCGTGGGTGCACACATTGACTATCCCATTTCCTAAATTACAATAATCACTACACTTGGAAAATGAAGCACTTAATTGGCAGTAAGATTCTTTGGGAAGCCCCAAGGTTGCATAAGTGATATATTAATGCAAGTTCCTTCCTTTTTTGTCATGGCTGGGCACGAATCCAAAGCGAGCAGTCAGCAAACGGCTGAATACTGCAGACACGTCCCAAATATTTGCATCTTAACATTTTCAAGGTTTCTGTCCATTTGATTAGAGCTCCAGTTGAGGATCTTGTCCTGTCACAGGTGAACAGCACTTTCTTCTGTGCTGCAACCTCGAAGGTGAAGGTACAAAGAATAAAGAGTGCCCATTTCCTCCTGAAGCACCATGTCAATAGATATTAATTTTTTTCCAGATTAGTCGTCCTAAAAGCATGCATCAAACAAGCCCCTAAGGTAACTGTTTCATTTGCTGGAGCCAACATTATTTTGCTTCGGTAACTTGTTTCAACAAGAAAAAAATAAAGGTTCACAGGGTTTTGCTACCGTCTAGATCTTATGGCACAGAAGAGGGCCATTCTGTCCATAATTTCAATGCAAGTTCATTTGAAAGCTGTTCAATTTAGTCCAGCACCCCAGCTTTATCACCACAATCCTACAAATTTACAAAGTATTTTCCAATGCTGAAACAGGCCATTTGGCCCAGCAGGATCATGCCTGTGACTTTTCCTCTTCAAGTACATGCCCAATTGCCGTTTGAAAGTTCCTATGAAATCTGATTCCACCACCCTTTCAGGTACTGTGTTCCAGATTCTAACAACCTTCCGTGAGAAATTCTCCTCGTTTCTCCTCTAGTTTTTTTGTCAATTATTTTCACTCTGTGACCTGTAGTTACTGACCTATTGGCCAAAGGAGGGCTAATTTGCCTTTATTTCCCCTTATTTAATCTATCCACACCCCTCATAATGTTTAACACCTCTATTAGATCTCCACTTAACCTTATGTACTGCAATGATCTGGCTTCTCCCAGGCAGTACATCCTGAGCACTGCTGTCTTGGATAGTAGGATTGGCCCTACAATCCTCCTTCTTCTATAGCTAGTACGGTTTTAGCACCCACAGCGTATAGGAGGCAAATTGTGTTAGCATGAGCACTACAGGATATGCGACTTGGTCTGTAGTGGAAGGACCTTAAGATCTACTGTATCTTATTAACATGCAAGTCAATCGGACCCTCATTGTAAAGATCTAAAACTTAGTTTCAAATATAACATTGCATGCTTTTGCTATTATCTTGTAAACTTTTCTAATGATGGTTTCCTGGCTGCCATAAGTATCACCTGCCTCATTAAAGGTTAAACATAGCTTTGTCACATCTAGCATCTTGCACTGTTGCTTCCAACAAATGCCACAATCCAATATGTCTTGATTTTAAAATTCTCATCCTTGTTTTCTAATCTCTCATGACCTCGCCCCTCCCTATCTCTGTAATTTTATCCAGCCGCACAAACCTCAGAGTTACCTGTGCTCCTCTAATTTTGGCCTCTTGTGGTGCATCCCTAATTTTAATCGCTCGATCATTGGTGGCCACACCTTCAGTTGCCTAAGCCTTGAAGTTCCCTCCATACCCCTTTCCACATTTCTACCTTGCTTTCCTCCTTTAAGACACTCCTTAAAACCTACCTATGTAATCAGCTTTTGGTCATCTTACATACCTCTTTATGTGGCTTAGTGTCATATTATGTTTTATAATGTTCCTGTGAAGCGCCTTGAGATGTTATATTACATTAAAGATGCTATATACATATAAGTCGTTATGAGGCCCCCTCTATTTCAAGGGCTGAGTACTGTGCTCTATTCCTTGCCAGTGAATTTCAAGGGGGAATTTTCTTTGCCTCTCAAAATGAAAAGCATCCTGTGTGGGGATTGGAGGTTGTGAACATTTGCCTTGCAACCACTGCTGGCCAGGTGTTTAGCGCACTTGGTCTGATGTCTTGGGGCCACCCGAATATAATACAGAGCTTTTCTGTCCTGTAGCTCCCAACATTTCTAGTCCTCTGTTCATTGCTCTGGCAGAGGTATTAGGAAAACCATTCATTAAAATAGCGGACAAAGAAATGTCACATATGCATGCTACACTTTGGTCTCCAATATCTAGCCTTTAGTCTCTTGTGTCAGCCAGCTTTTAGAAAGAGACAGCCTGAAAGGGTGGTGGAGGAGATTCAATCATAACTTTCAAAAGGAAATTGGATAAATGCGTAAAAGAAAAAAATTGCACAGCTATGGGAAAAGAGCAAGGGCATTAGGACCAATAGGACAGTTCTTTCAAAGAACTGGCACAGACACAATGGGAAGAATGGCCTCTTGTGTTGTAAGATTCTATGATTTCCTGCTCATGTGGATCAAAGGCTGGTTAATGGAGTTGAGGTACGGGTCAGCCATGATTTAATTGAATGGAACAGGCTCAGGGGACTCCTCCTGCTTCTAGGTAGATGGGGTCTTTTTTCCCACTTTCTCCTTTACAATACCTAGTTTCTTTTGTTGAAACTAGTTAATGCGGTCCACCCTGATGTGGATTGATCTCATTTTGAATGTGTTCCCGAATGAGTGCCAATTACTAATTAGTACAGTTTACTGGATTAAATAAACATAAGCAGGTGCTGGAAACCAAGTTTTAAAATTGAATACATGCCCTACCTTGAGCTTACGTTCCTATCAGTACGTTTTAACCAATTGTGTTTACTGTATTGTGCCTGCATGCTACATTCCAGGATGCATGTATCTTAAACACCTTTATACCTTTACCTATTAAGTGCTTCGTGAGCAGTGGTATGGTATCTTAATGGGCAACATGATTTATTAGCAAGACAGCAGCTGTAACTATTTTCACTGTGCCTGAGACGATAATTTTTCAAACTTAAGTCAATAATTTATCTAGTAATGGGACATGTCAGTCCCTGCCTATTGAAGTCCACATCAATAAAGTCTTATATGAGCCATAATTAGTCATCTAATCAATTGGGCCTTCTAAGCATGGCTGTGTTGCATATATTGAGTTCTGTTTCTGCCTTTGCCAAAATTATTTTTTTAAATAGTAATTGAAATTACTTGAGCTCACCCCTCCCCTCCCACTGGCCCCAAGGAATGATTATTCCACTTTTTTCTGGCGAGCTCCTGTATGAATTGTACAGTTTATACTTTGCTGTTCATTTGTGTCAATTTAAATTTTTTTGTGTTTTCCAACACTGCCTGTCTTTTGTTACTGACTCTAGTTAACTCTTATGCTGCTAACAATGTGCATTCACAGTCATTTGAAAGTATGGCCTAGAAATCATTTGTTACCAACGATGGAAGGCAGATTCTCAATGCATGCCTTTCCACTACTAACCCGTTCATTCCCTTAACAACTCCATTAAAATACCAGGCAGAGGCATGCCACTTTAATGTGTTAAGCATTTGTCTGTTAATGTTGCCAACAGTAAGTTATAGCAGTACATTGTACTGTAATCCGGAACCTAGATAAAGCAAAGGTCATGGGGCCTGATAACTTGTGCTCCAGAACTAGCCACACCTCTAACCAAGCTGCCCCAGCACAGCTACCCAACAATGTAGAAACTTGCCTACATATCTCCTATCCACAAAAAAGCAAGACAAATCCAAACTGGCGAATAACCATCCCATCAGTCTACTCTCAATCATCAATCCCTCCAATGTAAACTCAGAAGTGGGGATGTTTACCAAGAATTACACAGTGTTCAGTGTAATTCACAACGCCCCAGATAATAAGGCAATCAACGCCTGTAGGCAACAAAATCTGGACAATGTTCAGACTTGTGCTGATAAGTGTTAATCAATATTTGTGCCACACAGATGCTAGGCAATGACCATCTCCAACAAGAGAGAATCTAACCATTTTCCCTTGACATTCAATGATATCACCAACGATGAATTCTTTTCCGTTAACAACCTGGAAGTTAGCACCGGCCAGAAGTTTAACTGACCAGCCATATAAATACTGTGGCTACAAGAGCAGGTCAGAGGCAGGGAATTCTGCAAGTACCTCACCTCCTGACTCCCCAAAGCCTGTCCACCATCTACAAGGCAGAAAATAAGGGGCCAATCATTTAGGACTAAAATGAGGAAAAATTTCTTCACCTTAGGGATTGTGAATCTTTGAAATTCTCTACCCCAGAAGATTGTGGATGCACCATTATTGAATATATCTAAGGCTGAGAGAGAGAGATTTTGATCTCTCAGGGAATCGAGGGATATGGGGAACAGGTGGGAAATGCAGTTGAAAGCAAAGATCAAAACATGATCAGTGGGCCATATGGTCTTCTATAATGTTCTTATGTAAGTCAGGAGTATGATGGAATACTCTCCACTTGCCTGGATGAGTGCAGGTCCAACAACACTCAAAAAATTCGAGCCATTCAGACCAAAGCAGCCTGCTTGATTGGCACTCCATCCGCACCCTTAAGGTTCTTTGACAGTGGCTTTGATTTCAGGATTTTGGCCAAGTGGACACTGTGTGATGGTCTGCAACAGAGGGATTGAAAGGTGTGGAATTGTGGGGCAATGGTGGTGATGGGATGACGTCTTGGGGGAACAGTAGCCACTCATGGACAGCTTGCAGGAGCAAAGGGGTCCCTTGAGGCTTCCTCCAATTTTTCTTCCTCCTTTTCCTCCTTCCCCTCCTGTCCCTGTTGTGTTGCAGTCCAAGAATGACTACAGCTATAGCCCCATAGCTCTGGTAGGTTTTCTGTACACTGAGCAGTAAACCTCTCCGTTCCTCCTGTCAGGATATTGCCACGTTCCCTTTAAAATCCAACAGGTCACCAAGACTCCTCCAAGAATATGCCACAAATTCACTTACACAAATTGCAAGAGCAAAAGTAGGGCAAAAGCACCTTACTTCCAAGTTGGGTGGCTGGCCATTTAAATAACACTGGTGCAGATGAACGCATGTTCAGCTGAGACTGAATAGGAGAGAGCGATAACTGGACCTCCACAATCCAATTTTGTAGAATTGTTTGATGTCTTGATCTACCCAATCTGCACGCCTGTGGCAGACAGGGCACCTCGCCTGGGCTATGCCAGAGGTGACTGGAAGCATTCCGGTTGCCATTTTTCTCTTTGCGGATGCCAGCGCTACCAAGCTCAATTTTGCAAAATATTGTAAAATATTAAAATAAAGAAGTATTCATGAATTCTGTTTTCAAATTTTTTTGAACAGCAAACTTTTTAGATTAAAGATCTGATCAAGTCATTCATTTTGACTTTTAATATCCTGCAACCTCTCAGACGTTGCAATCATGATCCTACTTCCCCCGGGTCCTTCAAAAGTACTTGAAATCCTATACTCTTCTAATTGTGATCCTTATGCTGCCTTGGAGATGTGAAGAAAGCCCACTGAGCAGGACTATGGTGAGAGCTTGACTGGGCCCAAGGGAACCTGTCCTGTTTATCAGACGTCCAAGGAAGGCACAATAATTGCAAAGCAGTTCACGAGGGAAAGTCCCTGTAGCAATCCGTATACCTTTGTTGTTTCAACTCTATTGAAAATATTCAAGGAAAGCCTGAAGGAAAACATTAAAAGGGTCTCATGGTGAATAATTGCAGCCTTTCTGTCTTTCTGGCTCATGGGATCATGTTTGACTTCGCTATTTGTTACTGAGAAGATTTTGTCATTTTTCCAGTGAAAATTATTTCAACCACATTATCTTTTGCATCACTAAGAAAGAACTTGCATTTTACCAGTGCCTTTCTTGACCATAGGACGTCCCAAACACTTCGCAGCCATTGAATTATTTTTAAGTGTCGTTACTGTTGCGACGTAGCAAAACTTGGCAGCCAATTTGCACACAGCAAACTCCCACAAACATAAATATTTGACCAGGATACTGGGAAGAACTCCCCTACTCCTGTTCAAAATAGTGCTGTGGAATCTTTTACGTCCATCTTAGAGGGAAATTTCCTGCATTTGCTTTGAGAACCAACTCTCAGTCAGCCCAAAAATTGTATGAGATTGATAAGAATCTCTTTGAGAGATAGACGCATTTAACTATAATTGCAGTTCAGCCAAGTAAATAACTTTAAATATTCATTACATATAATTTTTATTAATTCTTCTAAGGAACTTAAAAGTAAGTATTTGATGAGACTGCAGCTCCTGTGTTTGAAGTGTTGTTTCTGAATAGAATTGGCTACGAGCCATTTACTCCAAGGCAAAGTAGTAACAGAAGTTTATTCAAACACTATTCATCCTGTAGACTGGCCAGGTATCATGATGTGCTCAATGAAAAATGAGAAAAGCACCTTTTTAAAAGATTGTTGTTAATACACTGAGAGAATATTATATTTCATCAATGTAATTATATTTACTGTAATCGGGGGCATAAGTTATGTTGTTGGTTAGCAAGAACACGATGCAATATCAGCCTTCTGATCCTATAACATTTCAAATTAGCTGGAAGCTGTCTAGTGCTACGGAATTTATCCATTTGTTCAAGCAGTGTGGGAAAAGTCAATTTTACTACAACTTAAAAGTGTCTTTTTAATTTTTTGTTTAAAAAGTTCAGTTCTATTTTAGCAGATACCTGCCATGGCTCAGTGGGTAACACTCTTGGCCCCTCGGCTAAGTTGAGTTGAAGTCCCACTCTACAGGCTTGATCACAAAAACCAGGCTGACAGTCTCGATGCAGAATGGAGGGAGTGCTACAGTTAGGCATTGCCTCTACCTTAACCCAACCTCAGACACAAGTCCTGTAGGTCATCTAGTCTTCCCCATATCCATCTATCTACCTATTTTCCTTGGTCTCCGATTGACAGCTGTAGCTTTCTCTGTATCTAACTGTCACCCCTTGAAATAGTTTGAACTGAAATGAGATGTGGTCCAACTCAGTTCTGCATGGATTTGAACTCACAGTACCAACTTGCACAAAATAATGATCTGATTTGGGCTACTGAGACACCCGGAGCTGCCAATGAAACCTTTCTAAAATTCCAGGTGGGGCCTCCACTTTCCCTATTCCACACCCCTTCCCCAGCTTCCATGCATGAAACTGTTTCACACAGAGCAGGACAGAAAAGGACTACTTTTCTTTTATTCTTTTATGGGATGAGGGTGTCACTGGCTAGGCCACCATTTACTGCCCATCCCTAATTGCCTCTGAGAAGGTACTGATGAGCAGCCATCTTGAATCACTGCAGTCCACCTGGTGTAGGTACACCCTCAGTGCTGTTAGGGAAGGAGTTCCAGGATTTTAACCCAGTGACAGTGAAGGAGTGATATAGTTCCAAGGCAGCATGGTGCGTGACTTGAAGAAGAACTTGCAGATGGTGGTGTTCCCATGTGCCTGCAGTCCTTGTCCTTCTAGGTGGTAGAGTGTCGTGGGTTTGGAAGGTGCTGTCAAAAAAGCTTTGACGAGTTGTTGCAGCAATCGTGCAGATGGTACACACTGCAGCCACGGTGCGCCTGTGTTGGAGGGAGTGAATGCTTAAAGTGGTGGATGGGATGCTGATCAAGCAGGCCACATTGTCCTGGGTGGTGTTGAGCTTCTTAAGTATTGTTGGAGATGCACTTATCTTGGCAAGTAGAGAGTTTCCATCATACTCTAGATGGTGGACAGGCTTTGGGGAGTCGGAAGGTCATTTACTCGCTGCAGAATTTCCAGTCTCTGACCTGTTCTTGTTGCCATATGTATTTATATGGCTGCTCTAGTTAAGTTTCTGATCAATAATATCCCTTAGGATGTTGATGGTGAATGATTCAGTAATGCTATGCCATTAAGCATCAAGAGTAGCTGGTTAGATTCTCTCTTGTTGGAGATGGTCATTGCCTGGCACTTGTCTGGAGTGAGTTTTACTCACCACTCATCAGCCCTAGCCTGAATGTTGTCTAGGTCTTTGCTGCATGGAGGTACAGACTGCCTCAGTATCTGAGGGGTTACAAAAGGTAATGAACACTGCAATCATCAGCAGACATTCCTACTTCTGACCTTATGATGGAGGGAATGTCATTGATTAAAGAGCTGAAGATGGTTGAGCCTAGGAGACTGCCATGAGGAACTCCTACAGCATTATCCTGAGGCTGAGATGAAAGACCTCCAATAGCTACAAACATCTTCCTTTGTGCTAAGTATGACTCCAATCAGTGAAGAGTTTTTCCCAGATTCCCATTGATTTTAATTTGCCTGGGCTCCATGATGCCACACTCAGCCAAATGCTGCCTTGATGTTAAGGACAGTCACTCTCACCTCACCCCACCTATTGAATTCAACTCTTTATCCATGTTTGGACCAAAGCTTTAATGAAGTCAGGAGTTGTAAGCCCCTGGCAGACTCCAAAATGAGCATTGGTGAGCAGATCATTGTTTAGTAAGTGCCGCCTGATAGCGCTGTCAATGACACTTACCGTCTCTGTACTGATCATTGTAAGTAGACCAATAGGCAGTAATTGACCGGATTAGATTTGTCTTGCTTTTTGTGAAAAGGTGATACCTGGACAAATTTCTACATAATCAGGTGGATCCCAATCTTGTAGCTGTACTAGAACAGCTTGCTAGGGACACAGCTAGTTCTAGAGCATAAGTCTTCAGTACTACAGCCAGGATGTTGTCAGGACCCATAGTCTTTGGTGTATGCATTTCTTGATGTGATGTGGAGTGAATTGAATTGGCAGAAGACTGGCATCTCTGATGCTGGGTCATCAGGAGGAGGCTGGGATGCATCATCGACTCGGCACTTGTGGCTGATGATGATTGCAAATGCTTCAACCTTGTCTTTGCATTGATGTGCTGGTCTCCCCCATCATTGAGGGATTTTTGGAGCCTCCTCCTCCTCTGGTCACTTGCTTAGTTGCCCATCACCATCCACGACTGGATGAGGCTGGACGGCAGGACTGCAGAGCTTTGATTTGATCTGTTGTGGGATTGTTTAGCTCTGTCTATCACATGCTGCTTCCTGTAGTCCAGTGTTGTAGCTTAACCAGGTTTTTCACCTCATTTTTAGGTACACCTAGTGCTGCTCCTGGCATGCTCTCCTGCACTCCTCATTGCACCACGGTTGATCCCCTGACTTGATGGTAATGATTAGACTGAGGGATGTGCCAGATCACGAAGTTACAGATTGTGGTTGAACGTAATTCTGCTGTTGCTGATGTCCCACAACACCTGATGGATGCTCTGTTTGGAGCTGCTAGATCTGTTCTGCATCTATCCCATTTAGCACGGTGGTTGTGCCATACAATGCAACGGAGCATATCTGCAATGTGAAGACAGGACTTCATCTGCACAAGTACTGTGCACTAGTCACTCACACCAATACTATTATGGGCAAATGCATCTGCAGCATGTTGATTGGTGGGGGAAAGGTCAAGTAGGCTTTCCCTTCTGCCGGTTCTCTCACCACCTGCCTCAGGCCCATTCTGGCAGATATGTCCTTCAGGACTTAACCAGTTTGGTCAGTAGTGGAGCCACTTGGGCGTTGTAGTCCACCACATAGAGTACATTCCGCACCCTTGCCAACAACCTCAGTGCTTCTTCCAAGTGATGTTCAAAATGGAGGAGTACTGATTCATCAGCTGAGAGAGGGCAGTAAGTTGTAATCAGCAGGAGTTTTCCTTGCCCATGTTTGACCTGATGCCATGAGACTTCATGGATTCTGCAGTCAATGTTGAGGACTTCCAGGCCAAGCACCCCTAACTGTATACCACTGTGTCATAATTTCTAGTGGGTCTATCAGTGGAACAGGCCATCCCAGGGATGGTGATGGAGGAGTCTGCGACATTTGCTGCAAGGTATGATTCTGTGAGTATGACCATGTTTGGCTTTTGTTTAATTAGCCTGTGAACCAGCCACATTTTGGCATCTATCCTCAGACATTAGTGAGAAGGACTTTGCAGAGTTGACTGGGCATGCCTTTGGCATGTCTGGTGCCTAGGTTGATGCTGGCGGGTCTATCCAGTTTTATTCTTATTAGAATTTTCATAGCAATTTGAAACAACTGAGTGGCATGCTACCCTATCTCAGAAGACAGTTAAAAGTCAACCACATTAGTAAAACAGATGAGTTTTACAACAATTAACCCTTACTGAAACTAACTATTTAATTCCATATTTTATTTAATTAACTGCATTGTAATTCCCCAGTTGCTGTGGTGGGATTTGCACTCTTGCCTCATAAGTCCAGATCTCTCGACTACTAGTCCATAACATAACCACTATGCTACCACACCCCTCTCTACCACAAGGAGTGATTGAGATAAATAGCATAGATCCATTTAAGGGTAAACTAGGTTAGCACATGAGGGAGAAAATAACAGAATGATCAGTGATAGGGTTAAATGTGGAATGGCGTGTGTGGAATATAAGCGCCAGCGAAGACCGGTTGGGCCAAATGGTCTGTTTCTTTGCTGTAAATCTATGTATAATTAAACCTGTTTCAGCTGATTCCCATTCAGCAAGGTAAGCTTGAATAAGGTTAACACCCTCTTTCATCCACCGAACCACCTCAATCCCATCTTCCTGTTAAATTGGACATAAATGACCCCATGGCACAATTTCAAAGAAGAGCATGGAAATTCTTGTAGTGCCCAGGCCAACATTTATCCCTAATGAGTTCAGCCTGCACAATGGCAGTTTAAGAATTGAATTCAGTTTTCTAAATCTGTAAATAAAAAACTGGTAATAGTGAAAGTGACCATGAAGCTGTCAGATTGTCATAAAAAAAACTGGTTCACTGATGTCTTTTAGGGAAGAAAATCTGCTGTTCTTACCCAGTCTGAGCCTGTATGTGACTCTAGTCCCACACCAACTTAGTCAACTCTTAACTTACCTTTGATATGGTCTAGCAAGATACTGAGTACCTTCACCACACAAACTGCAGCAGTTCAAGAAGGCCCACCAACCCCTTCTCAAGGCAACTAGGGATGGCCAATAAATGGCAGCCTTGCCAGCAACTACCACATCGAAATTAAGAATGTGAAAAAAATTTGGCACCATTGTTATGCAATTTTGAAATGAGCTTGTTGCATGTTCTATTTAGGTATGATTTGCAGTGATATCTTTCAAAAGTTGCCTTTGATTTTGTTGATGGTCTTACAACTCTTTAAAGGGCAAAAGTTGGCTTGTCAAATTGCTTTACTGAAACGTGGAGGCCCCCAGTTTGTTTTGAGAAAAAAACATTTGGAGAATTTGAATTTAAAGCTTTCGTTGCCACATAAAAATATTTGAAGGTGGTGATGGTTGTCTCAACATCTCCTCACCATTGTCTTGAAACAAGGTTTGTTTACAAAACAATAAGCTTCCCATATTGTGTCTAATTCACAGGCAGCAGTGTACACTCCTGCAGTGCTTCTTCCCAGGGCAGGTAGTGTAATATGCGTCACTCACCCACATGAAGAACTGATGCACAATAGGAGGAGTTCAGCTTTATTATCATAATTTAGCGCACAGACTCTGCTATGGTTTTGTCTGCACTTCTACAGGTCCGCACACATGTCTGCACGCCCACAGTCGATGGATGTGAAGATAACAAGGAAACAAAGGACCACCATGCTAATTTGGGCATGTGAAACTTAACACGTTTTTTATTTCAATGAAAGTTCACAATGTTAAAGAAATAAACATGTCGTGCCCCGTGTAAGAACCATCGTTGACTCTACACTCCCTGGTTGTAACCCTTACCCCAGATATTTATTTTTAATTAAAGGGAGGATTGAAAAGTTTTTCTTTGTCCAAACATTTTTTATGGAAAGGAAATAATGCTCTTAAATTTCTCCAGGGTTTCATATAAGGTATCTTTTTGGGGCTTAACAACTGTCACTGCTGTCCTATGGTCTTTAACGTTAATTGTTCCACATTAGGTGTTATAGTCATGCAAGAATGACTGCCTCAGTGCCAACAGTTACATATATATGGTCACATTGTCATATATGTTTTAATGCTTATGACTTGTACAATGCCATGGACCCATGTGGGCAGATGTAACAGTATGATTAAGGCACTGAACTGTACAATTGCTGTGTTCTTTACTTATTTTTAGTGCTTTTTATATTAATTTTTAATCTTCCCCACCCCATGCTGGATTTGTTTGCTTTAGAACATTACAGGCTAAGGGAAAATTCAATGGATGTTTTTAAATAATGAAATAACTTGCATTTATCTAGCACCTTTTCACAACCTCAGGATGTTAAAGAAGTACTTATAGCCAATGAAGTCCTTTATTGAAGTGTTTTTCTCCACTAGAGTATTCAGTTTTCTTGTCCCCACTCTGGGAAGCTCCTTCCCTAAAACCCCTCTGCTTTCCTCTTCACCTCTCCTCTCCTTTACAAACAGGCCTCCTCTTGTTCCTGTGACATACAATGTACATTTTGCTTCTCTGACATTTCAAGAAAGGTGTGATGACAGTTGAGTTTTAAACAAAAGAATAAGAATTCTTCATTTAGAAAGAAAGAAAGGACATACATTTATATGCACCTTTCAACCTATGAAGTAAGTTGTTGTAATGTAGGAGATAAGGCAGCCAATTTTCACACAGCAGCTTTGTGACAAATGGTCAGGTAATCTGCTTTTTTGTGATGTTGGTTCAGCAGTAAATATTGGTCCAGTGCACCAGAGAGAATCCCCTGCTCTTCTTCAAAATGGCAGGACCCTTTACATCCACCTGTGGGGACAGACGGCACCTCAGTTTGGCATCTCATCTAAATGAACATAGGAACAAGAGGCCATTTAGCCCCTTGAACCTGTTCCATGCCATTCAATAGGATCATGGCTGACCTGCAACCTAACTCCATATCCATTAATACCTTTGACTAACAAAAATCTATCACAATCTCAGGTTAAAAATTGATAGTTGATCTAACATCAGCTGCCATTTGTGGATGTAAGTTCCAAACTTATACCACTTTTTCTGTATAAAGTGTTTCCTAAATTCACTCTTAAAAGGTCTGGACCTAATTTTTTAGCCTTTGCTCCCTAATCTTAGATTCCCCAACTAGCAGAAATAGTTGTTCTCTATCTGCCTTGTGTAATCCACTTAGAGTCTTGAAAACATCGATCACATCATCACTTAACCATCTAAATTCCAGAGAATACAACTTTAGTTTCTGTAATCTCTTCTTGTAATTTAACCTTTGGAATACAGGTAGCTTTCTGGTTAATTTATGCTCCATTCCTCCAAGGCCAATTGCCCTAATTGCCCTTGAGAAGGTGGTGGTGTTCTGCCTTCTTGAATCACTGCAGACCATGTGATGTAAAAACACCCACAGTGCTGTTAGGACGGGAGATGCAGGTGGCGGTGTTCCCATGCATCCGCTGCCCTTGTCCATTTAGGTGGTAGACGTCACAGGTTTGGAAGGTGCTGTTGAGGAGCCTCGGTGAGTTGCTGCAGTGCATCTTGTACATGGTACACACAGCTGCCACTGTGCATTGGTGGGGTAGAGAGTGAATGCTTAAGGTGGATGGGGTGCCAATCAAGTGAGCTGCTTTATCCTGGATGGTGTCGAGTTTCTTGAGTGTTGTTGGAGCTGCATGCATTCAAACAAGTTGAGAGTATTCCATCTTACTCCTGACTTGTGCCTTGTAGATGGTGGACAGGCTTTGGGGAGTCGGGAGGTGGGTTATTCTCTGCAGAATTCCCAGCCTCTGACATTCTCTAGTAGCCACATTATTTATAAGGCTGGTCCAGTTCAGTTTCTGGTCAATGGTAATCCCTAGGATGTTGAAAGTGGAGGATCCAGCAATGGTAATGCCATTGAATGTCGAGAGGAAAAGGTGTTAGGTTCCTTCATATTGGAGATGGTCACTGTCTGACACTTGTGTGGCACAAATGTTACTTGACACTTATCAGCCCAAGCCTGAATATTGTTGCTGCTTATGGACATGGATTGCTTCAGTATCGGAGGAGTCACAAATTCTGCTGAATGTTGTGCAATCATCTGCAAACATCCCCACTTCTGACCTTATGATGGAGGGAAGGTTATTGATGAAACAGCTAAAGATGGTTGAGCCTAGGACATCCATCCTAAGGTGTGGCGCCCAGAACTGTGCACCGTAGCCAGATGTAACCTAACCAAGGTTTTGTATAGCTGAAGCATGACTTTATCCCCTTGTATTCTAATATTCTAAAAGCCAGCATTCCATTCACATTTTTGATTATATTCTGTACCTGTTCATGGCATTTTAATAATCTGTGTTTCTGGACCCCAAATCTCTTTGGACCTCCGCTGTTTCTAGCTTTTCAGCACATTTTCCTACACTGAAATCCATTTGCCATGATTTTGCCCATTCATTTAATCTCTTTGTAATTTTATGTTTCCATTTACACTGCTTACAATGCCACCTCTCTGTGTGTCAGCCATGACCTAGTTATGGTTGATTAGGGGAAGATGGTGGCGTAGTAATAATGCCACTGGATTAGTAATCATATGGGAACTTGGGTTCAAATCCCACCACAGCAGCTGGTGGAATTGAAAGCTAATCTCAGTAATGGTTACCATGAATTGTTGATGTAACAACCCATGGATTCACTAATGTCCTTTAGGGAAGGAAGCTGTCTGTCCTTCCCTAGTATGACCTACATGTGACTCCAAATCCACAGCAATGTGGTTGACTCTCACTTACACTCTGAAATGGCTAGCAAGCCAGTCAGTTCAAGGGCAGTTAGGAAGGGGCTTTAACTATGACACTCACATCCCATGAAAGAATAAAAGAAACGCATTCTCGCCTCTCTATCACAAGATTCTGGGTTCAAGTCCCCTCCAGGACTTAAGCGTAAAAATCAAGGCTGATGCTCCAATCCAGTACTGAGGGAGTACTGCACTGTCAGATGAGTTGTTAAACCAAGTCCCCATCTGCAGGCATCGGTGAACATAAAGGATCCCAAGGCACTATTTTGAAGAAGAGCAGGAGAAGAAGAGCAGGAGAGTTCTCCCCAGTGTCTTAGCCAATATTTATCTCTCATTCAACATCATAAAAACAGGTTATCTGGTCATTATCGCATTGCTGTTTGTGGGAATTTGCAGAGCGCACATTGGCAGCTGCACTTCAAAAAGTACTTGGTTGGCTGCAAAGCATTTTGAGATGTTGAGTGGTTGTGAAAAGCACTGTATAAATGCAAGTCTTTCTTTTTCATCAGCAAACTTGCATATGTGGTTTTCTATCCCATCACCTAAGCCATTAATAAATATGGTGAATAATTGAAGCTCGACACAGATCCTTATGGGACACTAGTCACATCGGATGTCACCCCTGACTTGGCAATGTTCGCACAGTACTGTTCTGCAGGGAGGGGTCAGCCTGAATTTTGTGCTCAGGTCTCTGGATTGGGACTTGAACCCATGACCTTTTGAGGGGCAAGAATGCTGCCCACTGAGACATGGCTGACATATGTTTCATGGTCTGGTGTTCTTTGATATGTATACAGGCAGACACTCCATTCAAGCGACCGCTGTAGAAAAGGTGACAAAGTTAAACGGGAAAAATGCAGCTGACTCAAAAGGAACAGACGGGAAGAGGTCCACGCGATCAAGTGCATCAACAGGAAGAGGTACCCCTCCAACAGATATATTGCTTTTTCAGTCTTAAGTTAGAATTTCATTCTGTTTTTTGTATAGGATTTAAACAAAATAATGATCATAAATAGCAAGTTAGGGATATTTCAACACATTTAAGCTCCAATAATCTGTAGGCTGGCAAACATTCCATATAAAGAAACATTCAGAATGGAAGGGATGGGTCGGGAAGATCAGTACCCAGAGCATACAATTAAGATAATCCGCAAAAGAACTAGAGGGAAAATAAAGATTTATTTATGAAGTGAGTTGCAATGATCTGGACCATACTGCACATGAAAGGGTGGTGAAAGCAGATCCAATGATAACTTTCCTCAATATAGCACTCCCAAAGCACTTCAAAGGAGCTTTATCAGACAAAATTTGACAATAAGCCATAGAGGAGACATTAGGGCAGGCAATTAAAGTCTTGGTCAAAACTGTAGCTTTAAAGCAGTGTCTTGGAGGAGAAGAGGGAGATTTAGGGAGGGAATTCCAAAGTTTAGGGCCCAGGCAGCTGAATGCACAGCCGCCAATGGTGTAGAGCAATGAAAATCGGAGGTGTGTAAGAGACCAGTGCTGCAGGAGTGCAGAGGCTTATAAGGCTGGAGTTGGTAGTAACCTTGGAGAGGGAATTAGTTAAAGAGTTGAAAAGGAAAACATTTACGGAGCTATTGGGGAGAGTGGGACTAATTGGATAGCTCCTTCAAAGAGCCAGCACAAATGCGATGGGCCAAATGGCCTCCTTCAGTTTTGTATTGTTCTATGAAACAGCGATATTCAGTGTAGAAGGCAGGTGTTTTCTCCAGAACAGGAGAGATAAAGGATAATTCATTCCCCTATCCACTCAGTCAGTCCTTCCATCAAATCTGTCCAGGGCCTCGTCTTTCCCTATCTCTGGAACCTCTTAAAACCTAAAACATATGGATTGAAATGTAACTGGATGGAATTATGATAGATTAACTCAACACATACCATGTGAAAAGAGAGCAAGCAGCACAACCTGGGATCTCCTGATCTACTTACCATGTGGTTAGGGTCACCCACCCTCCAGGATTGTCCTGCAGTTTCCAAGAATAAAAAAATTAATTTCCTAGATTCTGAAGTGAGCAACACCCAGGAGAAAAATCATGGCAAATTCTCATGATGAACAGTGAATTGTTACCTACTTCTCATTAGTTGCTAGGACAGTCTAAAATTTGACATAATTGATATTTTGTCCCCTCTCAATCATCTTATTGGCATACTGGTACTGCAACTCATAACATTACTGTAAAGTCAATGTTGCTTTACTTTACGAAGGGCAACTAAACGTAACTCAGCCTAATGGTGGAACCCTGGAGGAATGCATCCAACCAAAGTTGGCAACTCTATATTTCCCAGAGAGCAATTGCAAAAAGTGCTTTTTTTAGTTAAGGTTGGAGCGGGAAGTGGGGAGAGGTTGCTTAATTCACTCACCTATCTGAAGTAGATTTAAGCATCAGTCCAGAACAAAACGCAGTCCTGCACTGCCAACTAAGACTAGGTATTGAGATTACAGGGACAGCTGAAGATTTGGTTGCTGTGGTTATTGAGGGTTGCACAGGGTTTTGTTCAGTTTTTAATCTGGTGCAGGTGTCCTGTGCTGTGGTTAGTTAACAGCTAGGTAGAACTCTGCTCCTGTTTATCTAAAGTCACAACTGAATGTTTTACCCATTCATTTTTCCATGGATAGATTTTCTCTTCACTTAAACCCAGTAACCTATTCAAAGTATGAACTTGTACAAAGTCTGACTCAGTTGACGAAAGATTAGCAATTGTTCATGTCTTGTTTAAAGTTAATCTTGCCCAGTTTCTGTGGGTTTTTATTTTGGACAAGTTTCTTTTCTTATTGTGAATCTCCATGACCTGGCTTATCTTTTTCATTTTTAATGTTAGTTCTCAGGATGTGGGCAACACTGGCAATTGCCCATCTCTAGCTACCCTGAGAAGGTGGTGGTGGCGGGGCACCTCTCCCTTTATTAGCCATTCTTTGCACAGCTGAGTGACTTGCTAGGCCACTTCAGAGGACATTGTAGGGCCACAATCTGCTGGTGCAACTGGGATGGATCGAAACCTTAATGAGTAAGTGGAGAAAGATGCAAAACTACAGATCTCCCCAGCACCCACACCCATCACAAACCCCTATTTGAGGCAGGAGGCACCTTGATGTACTGGTGAAATTGAGTGTGGCCTGCAATTGCTTGCAAACGGAACTCCAAAGCCCTAATAGAATCATACAGCACAGAAGGCGGCCATTCGGCCCATCTTGCCTGTGCCAGGTCTTTGAAAGAGCAAACCAATTGGCCCCACTCCCTCCTACTCTTGCCATTTAGCCCTGAATTTTTTTTCACTTAAATTATTTATCCAATTTCCTTTTGCAAATTACTATTGAATCTGTTTCCACTGCTGTTTCACTCACTACAAAAGAAAATTTTCCATTTCTCCCCTGTCCCAGGGTTGCGAAATTCCGACTTCTGCATAATGCAATTAGTCCTTCGAAATTTTTTTTCTGACCTCCACCTCCCTTTAGCCGCTGACACCTCCAACACAGGCAAAGCCAGGAGGAGAGAATCTCATAAATCCTGGAAAATCTTTGCCATTAATAAGGTCAGGATCAGGCTCAGGCTCAGGCTCAGGGGAATTACCATGCATCCCACCGGGAGGGCCCACTCTACTGTTGGTCGCTTGGTGGAGCCGCAAAGTTTGCCAGGCCAGAGGGAGGGGACAGAGCAGCAGAGCTGAGATCCAGACTCCAGAACGAAAGAGCAGTAAAAACTGGGAAATAAGAATACTGGTCCGAACTGGTTTCATATACCTTAAAATGGAACACCCTTAAAAACTGGGAAATAAGAGTACTGGTCTGAACTGGTCTCATATACCTTAACATGGAACACATGTAAAAACTGGGAAATAAGAGTACTGGTCTGAACTGGTCTCATATACCTTAACATGGAACACATGTAAAAACTGGGAAATAAGAATATTGGTCCGAACTAGTGTCATATATCTTAAAATGGAACACAGTAAAAACTGGGAAATAAGAGTACTGGTCCAAACTGTTTTCTTCTTCGGGGGGAAGGGGAGGGGAGCTGGGGGGAGAGGGAGCAGAGGAACCAGGGTACAAAGGAATCCGGGGGATGTGGGGAGTGCGAGCAGCGGAACCTAAGTTCGGCAGGCCCAGGGGGCGGGGGAGGAGCAGCAGAGCTGAGTCTCCAAGGGATTCAGCAGCGTAGGAGGAAAGAGGATCAACAGAGCCTGTGGCAGAAATCTTTATCGCTTTGGAAGACTTGGAAACAGGATGTAAATGAAAATGTGTCAGACTAGAAGTTCTCAAAGTTAGTGAGATGGATTCTACACTGTGCATGATTTACTGATTTGTTGAGTCAAAAGAGAGTGAGATGTTTAAACTTGTGTACTGGAAGGGAAAGTGTGACATTTGGTGACTTCTGATCTCCAGCAAAAAAAAAAAAAATTACAGAATTCTTTGCTGCATTAAAAAAGCTCACATGAAACAAACATTGTTTTTTTTTTATCTAGTGAGATATTATGCAGTAATTAGCTTTAAAATGCAAGACGTTGAAATACTCGTCCATTATAAAAAAACAAAAATCCTCACGAGTAGAAATCTTTCTTAAACAATACAAATGAGCATATTGAGAATCAAACATGCAGTTATTGTGAAAAGTGTTATTCGTTAACCAAATTAGTTTTAGGAAATAAACTCAAAACAATCTGGTTTAGTTGACACAGGAGAACTAACTACCCAGGAGGGTGCAGCTAACCTGAATCTCAGCTGATTATAGTGAATCAGCGCCAGTTTTCAGTTGTGGTGGCCTGGCCATGAAGGGACTTGTGGAGCCCCAGAGCAGCTCAGTGTTGCTGTAAGGCTGTTGGAAAGGTCAGGCTACTGAGTGAGTTAGTTGGAGGGGAAGGGGTTGGGAAGAGGGCCATGTGTGGGGGGGGGAGCAGGGCTGATTGCAAGGTGTGTGTCAGGAGTTGGAGGCCAGAGGAGCTTCAATGAGCCTCCTGTTGCCAGGGAATGTGGAAAGTTTGGCTGAAACCTACATGAATGTATAAAATAATTATATTTTTCAAGTACTTTAAAAACACATTTTCATATTTATATAATGTATCATATGTTGATCTAGAATACACAAACTTTAACAATTAGATACTGAATGTTACTATGCTGCTTTATTCCTCTTTTGTTTTTGCTGGTCGCTGGGGTCATGTTAATTTTCAAGAATTTTATATGTTGGTTCTTGCGATGTGGACATATTGCTGGCAAGGCCAACACTTGTTGCCCACCCCTAATTGGCCTTAAAGGTGATGGTGATTTAAAATGGGGTCACATTGGATAACAGTTTGCGAAGCACAGCCATTGTCCTTTGCTTCACTTCGCATGTACATAATTCAGCAAGGTCATGTTCCATTGTTAGTATGGACTTTATGTTGTGTTACATACACAAACTGCATTGAAAGCTGAAATGCTGAGGTCGCTTTGGTGATTTGATGCACTGGTCTACATTCTTGACAGCAATATAAGGTAAACAAAGGGAAAACTAGTGGTTCTACCCACTTGAAGTCTAATAATTTCAACTATTTAAAGTGGCCTAGAACATTTGCATTCACTATAGATCAGAAAACATGCTATAATTACGTGATTCCTTGTCACAAAAGATTTTCAGACCTGTTTGTCTTCAGCCACTCTCTCCCCCGTATACCTTAAATCTATGTCCTCTGCTTACTGACCCTCCTGCCAGTGAAATCAGTTTCTCCTTATCTACTCCATAAAAACCTTTCTTGATTAACTATAATTACAAAATCAGTTCTCAGCATGAAACCTGTTTTGAGAGGAGGGCTCTCATTGGGTTGGACTAGTTTCACTTATGGGTTAGCCCGCAGCCAGCAGTGGCTGGGATGAAAGTCTTCTTTGCTCGAATTATGGATACTAAGGCACCAAGCAGGACTCCATATTGCAGAAACAAGTCTTCAGAGCACTGGGTGGGATGAGTTTTTGCTGGAGTGGTGGCTCTGTTTCATGACATCAAAGCCCTTGACTGGTGAAAAGGAAAACAAAAAATGCTGGAATTGCACAGCAAGAGCCATCAGCCTCTGCAAAGAGAAAAAGGAATGTAGGGACAGGAGGAGACCATTCATTCCCCTCAAGCGTGTTCGCCGCCATTCTGTATCTTAACTCCATTTGCCCACCTTGGCTCTGTACCCCTTAATACCCTTGGCCAACAAAAAGCTATCAGTTTGAGTTCTGGTATTTTCAATTGGCTACAGCATCAATAGCTTTTAGGGAAGACAGTTCCAGATTTCTACTAAACTTTGTGTGAAGATGTTTAACATATCAGCCAGAACCCTTTGGTCTGTACCTGAAGTGTACCAAAGTCTTTAACTACTTTTCCAATATGGATAAGTGCAATGTAGTGCATTTTGGTAGGTAGAATAAAGAGGCCATACACTCCTGGAAAAATAAGAGTCACAAGGGGTACAGGAAGTAGCAACGCAGGTTAGCAAAGTGATCAAAAAATGCAGGCAAGGCATAGACTCATTTCTAGAAGAATATAATTCAGAAGGAGAGAAATTATGTTAAACTTGTATAGAACCTTGGTTAGACCACAGTTAGAATACTGAGCATAGTCTGGTCTCCATATTACAAAATGGATGCAGGCGAATTGGTGAAGGTACAAACATTATCTACAAGGATGGTATCAGAACTGAGAGAGTAGATAAGATTGAACAGTCTGGGGATCATTTATCTAGAAAAGAGAAGGTTGAAGGGTGACCTGATAGAAGTCTTTTAAATGATGAAGGTGTTTGAAAGGGTCCATATAGAAAAGATGTTTCAACTTGTGGGGGAAACCAGAAATAGAGGTCATAAATATGGGATAGTCACAAATAAATCCAATAAAGAACTCAGGAGAAACTTCTTTCCCCAGAAAGTGGTGAGAATGTGGAAATCACTGCCACAAGGAGTAGTTTAAGCAAGTCACACAAGTGTATTTAAGGGAAAGCTATATAAACAAAAAGGAATAGAAGGGTATGCTGATAGGGTGGAATGTGGTAAGGCTGAGAGGAGTTTCATTTGGAGCATAAACGCCAGCGAGGACCAGTTGGGCCAAACAGCTGTTTCTGTGTTTAAAAACTATGTAAACCCACTGTGTGTTTCTAGAATTTTCTCAATGCAAAGAGTTAACAAGAAGTTATAGCAAACACTTACCTTGCTGTATGGGTTCTCCCTCACCAACACACCCCCCCCCACCCCATCCCACCTCCTTAGCTGATCAATCAATACCCTCCATGTTAAACATCACTTGGAGGAAGCACTTAGGGTGGCAAGGGCGCAGAATGTACTCTGGGCGATAGCACTATTGACCGAGCTGGCCGAGTCCTAAAGGACATAGCTGCTAGTCTGGGTCTCCAGCAGGTGGTGAGGGAACCAACAAGAGGGAAAAACATATTTGACTTCACCCTCACCAACCTGCCCGCCGCAGATAGGTCTATCCATGACATCAGTAGGAGTGACCACTGCACAGTCCTTGTGGTGACAAGGTCCCGCCTTCACATTGAGGTGACCTCCATCGTGTTGTGTGGCACAACCACCGTGCTAAGTTTTAGATAGATTTCGAACAGATCTAGCAACTCAAAACTGGGCAACCATGAGGCGCTGTGGGCTGTCAGCAGCAGCAGAACTGTACCCAACCACAACCTGTAACCTCATGGCCAGGCTTCCCCCCCCCACGCTAATATTAGCACTAAGCAAGGGGATCAATCCTAATTCAATGAAGAGTGCAGAAGGGCATGCCAGGAGCAGCACCAGGCATGCCTAAAAATGAGGTGTCAACCTGGTGAAACTACAACACAGGGCTAATTGCATGCCAAACAGCATAAACGGCAAGCGATAGACAGAGCTAAGCGATTCCACAACCACAGTCAATGAAACTTAAGATGGTTTGGCCTAGGATACTACCCTGAGGAACTTCTGAAGAGATATTCTGGGCCTGAGATGACTGGCCGCCAATACCACAACCATCTTCCTTAGTGCTAGGTATGATTCCAAACACTGGACAGTTTCCTCCCTGATTCCCATTGACTTCAATTTTGCCCGGACTTCTTGATGCCACACTTGGTCAAATGTTATCATGGGCAGTCATTCTCACCTATCTCTTAAATTCGGCTTTATGTCCATGTTTGGATCAAGGCTGTAATGAGACCAGGAGCTGAGTGGCCCTGGCAGAACCCAAACTGAGGATCAGTGAGCAGGTTATTGCTAGGTAAGTGCCACTTGATAGCACTGTCGACAACACCTTCCATCACTTTGCAGATGATCAAAAGTAGACTGATGGGGCGATAATTGGCTGGATTGGATTTGTCCTATTTTTTGTGGACAGAACAAACCTGGGCAATTTTTCACATTGTTGGGTAGATGTCATTGTTATAGCTGTACTGGAACTGATTGGCTAGGGGCATGCTAGTTCTGGAGCATAATTCTTCAGTACTACTGTCAAGCTGTTGTCAGGGCCCATAGCTTTTGCTGTGTTCAGTGCCTTTAGTCATTTCTTGATATGATGTGGAGTGAATCAAATTGACTGAAGATTGGCATCTGTGATGCTGGGGACCTTACGAGATGACCATGATGGATCATCCACTCAGCACTTCTGGCTGAAAATGGTTGCAAATGCTTCAGTCTTATCTTTTGCACTGATGTGCTTGGCTCCCCCATCATTGAGGTTGAGGATGTTTGTGGAGCCTCCTCCTCTGATTATTTGTTTAGTTGTCCACCACCATTCACAAAGGACTTTTATCTGATCCATTGATTCTAGGATCGCTTACAGTCTCCTGCATGCTGCTTCTACTGTTTAGCATGCATGTGTCATGCCAACCTGGTGAAGCTACATCACTTTTAGATAAATCTGGTGCTGCTCCTGGCATGTCCTCTTGCAGTCCTCATTGAACTATGGTTGATCTCCTGGCTTGATGGTAATGGGAGAGTGAGGGATATGGCAGGCCATGAGGTTACAGATTGTGGGTATATAAAATTCTGCTGCTGATGGTCCATTGTGCCACATGGATGCCAAGTTTTGTGCTGCCAGATCTTTTCTGAATCTATCCTATTTAGCACAGTGATGGTGCCACAGAACATGATGGGTGGTATCCTCAATGTGAAGGTGTGACTTTGTCTCCACAAGGACTGTGTGATGGTCACTCCTATCAATATTGCCATGGACAGATGCAGCTGCGACAGGTAGATTGGTGAGGACTAATTCATGTAGGTTTTCCCTTTTTTTGGCTCTCTCGCCACCAACTGCAGGCCTAGTCTGACAGATATGTACTTCAGGACTCTTCCAGCTTGGTCAGTAGTAGTGCTACTGAAAAACTCTTGGTGATGGGCATTGAAACCCTTGCTATTCTTGGTGCTTCTTCCAAGTTGTATTCAACAAGGAGGAGCACTAATATAACATTGTTAATGCAGTAAAATGCCCCAAGATGCTTCATGGGAGTGGTTAAGGCAAACTTTGCCACTGAGCCACATAAGAAGATATTAGGACATTTCAGGACCACCTTCTCTTGGACAATTAGGGATGAGCAACAAACACTGGTTTTTCCAGTGATAACCACATCCTAAAAACAAAGATTTTTTTTTATATGACCAAAAGCTTGATCAGAATTTTATGCTTTCAAATAGTACCTTTTAAGTTATTTCCAGAACTGTTTCGCTCATCAACCCTGCACCAAATTGTATTTCGTTTTGAGTGCGTGAGAGAATACAAAATATGGAACCATAGAATAGTACAGCATGGATAGAGGCCATTCAGCCCAACAAGCCTGTGCCAGCAATTTTTCCTCTTTCAAGTATTTAAAATCTAAAACCCCTCTAGTTACTTTAATATTGAAACTGGTGCCCATTTGGATCTTAAGCGGTCTGAACTGAGTTCCTGGCCTTGATGAGAGTGCCACACTAACCAAAAGCAGAAGTTAACATCAAAATTAACTCCTGAAATAATGACAACTGACTTTAAGAGAATGTTTCAACCTTAGGGGATTGAAACTTGGCAGCGAAGTCATCAAGAAATGCTCCTTTTGGATCCAAACCTTCACCCCAATGAGCATACCAGGCTGGAATTCTATGTCTCAGTGAGAATTATGCTTGGTATGCCTTCATCTGAACTCCCCTGTAGTAACATAACTTAGTGGTGACATCAAAAGAAAAGATTCCTCAATTACGTTGGATTAAAAGTAATTGGCACTTTGCTCTGTCTCATTTTATTCTTAACTGCTTACCGATTTTATCATTTACTGAGCCAGGTTCTGCTTATGTAGTACTTATAAGGCTGCGCCTCAGAGTTTTGCATTTTGCAATTTCTTTTTTTGTTCCGGTGATATTTGTTGTTCTTGTCCATCCTTGGATGTGGGTGCCCCTGGCATTTATTGCTCATCCCTGACAGCCCCTTGGAAATCCCTCACTAAATTTGAACACTTCTATTAAAATTTACCCTTACCCTTCTCTGCTCCAAGGAGAACAACACCAGCTTCTTCAGATCTCTGCTCAACTGAAGCCCCTCATCCCTGGTACCATTCTACTAAATCTCCTCTGCACCCTCTCTGAAGCCTTGACACCCTTCCTAAATTGTGGCATCCAAACCTCAGCACAATACTCCACCTGAGGCCTGATCAGTGATTAATAAAGATTTAGCTTTTGTACCCTATGTCTCTTTTTATAAAGACTAGTATCCCATGTGCTTTTATGGCAGCCTTATCAATCTGTCCTGCCACCTTCAAAGACTTTTGCACATGCACCCCCAGTTCTCTGTTCCTCTGTACCAAAATGCATATGATTGCAAAATTCAGAGATTAAGGGGAATCTGGATAAGCACATGAGGGTGAAAGGAATAGAAGGATACACTAATGGGGTGAAATGAAGAGGGCTTGGAGGAGGCTTATGATGAGCATTAACACTGGCATGGATCAGTTGAGCTGAATGATTTGTTTCTGTGCTAGGAACATAGGAAGGAACACAGGAGCAGGAGTAGGCCATTCAGCCCATTGAGCCTTTTCTGCCATTCAAAATGATCATGGCTGATCATCCACTTCAATGCCTTTTTCCTACACTATGCCTATATCCCTTTATGTCATTGGAATTTAGATATCTGTCAATCTCTGCTTTAAACATACTCAATGACTGAGCTTCCAATGCCCTCTTGGGTAGAGAATTCCAAAGATTCACAACCCTCTGGGTAAAAAAAATTTTCCTCAACTCGGTCCTAAGTGGCTTCTCTCTTATTTTGAAATTGTGCTGTAAATTTCTATCTGAATTTTTATCCTAATTATTAAACACAGTGCCTTTTTTTGTTGTACAAGGAGCTGGGCAACAAGAGACATTGAAGAACACACTTACCAAGATGCTGAAGATAGCCCGATGTTACCTGCAAGACTTGCGCCACCTGTCCGAAGGCCACAAGGAGAGCCTGTCACAGGACAAAACGCTGATTATCCATGGTCACTCAAAGAGCCGATCGACCACCGTCAATAACAAAGGGCAGGCAAGGAAAGTGAACAGTGGGAAGGGCAGGAGCGAGAGAACTTTCCGATAAGCACAGGTTGGCCTTGTGATCAGCAGGTGACCAGTAAAGGGCAATTGTTTTTCGTCAAGTTTTAGTAAAGAAAAAAATTTGAACGAGGAACAGATATTTTGACTCTGTAATTGGGTGTCCAGTGCTAGTAATTCCATGTTATTTGTTGGTAAACTTGCCTAGTTAAATAACTTTCTCTCTTAAATATATTTTTTAAAAAGCTGTGACAGTCCTTGTACTTTGTCACCGATGCACTTGTGTCTAGTGAAATGCACTCTCAGCCTTTATAAAAATAGAAGTTTCAGATTTTTTTCTGCTGTCTCATTTCCTCTGTCCATTCATTCCAGGGGCTCAATGCCTCGTAAAAGAGGTCACAAAAAAATCTCGCAGCCCCCCCCACCGCCCCCAAACATCTGCTGGTGTCGGAGAGCGCTGAAAGGAATACTTTCGCCCAGAGGGACCAGGAACCCAAAGTCTGCCTGGCTCAAGCCCATTTGCAGTCACTGTTTAAATTTCGTTGATGGGGTATGAGGGTGGGTAAGGGAAAGCAATCTTATGCATGCCCCCCAATTCTACGGTACCATATTAATGGGGCTGCTTTTGAGGATCTTCCATACTTTCCTAAGAATTATAGGCTTCAGCAGAATCCCTGCCAACCAAGAGCTGTTCTGATTCCCATTAAGGCCTCCAGGAAAGTCCCAAATCCTCGCCAGATTAAGGACATCGGTCCTGGAAGATATCAGTTACCTTCAGGCTAAAAGAATGATAACTCCACTGGGAACTGAAGATATTGGCAGGGTGTGGGGGTTTAAAATGTTTCATGGGCATAATGGGGCTAACATCTGAACCACAATGAACTCAACCTGGCTGTACAGGTGACTCCTCTCTGCAGTTTGGAATGGGGCCAACAGCAAGGCCTAGGATGGAATAGGTTTCTGCTCCATTTCAGGGAAAGGAGGCCCTTCAAATTTGAGAGCCTATATCTTTTCCCACAATAATATGATCTCAGGAGTGTAATTTAGTCTCAACCCATGAGGAAAGAGAGCTAAACAAGAATTAAATTGCTTCACTTTTAGCCTACAGCCCACATTTTAATGGGTTATAGGTTAGCCAGGACTCACTTGAGTGATGCAGTTGTATCTTACTGAAAATGTGCCTCCATACTCCACATACACTATGAAAGTTAGGACCAGCCTATCAAGGGTTAGTAAAAACCTTGCTACAGAAAGGCAGAGGAAGCCGAGATTTCAGACTTGGGGCCATGTAGATCACAGTAGATGGTGTCAAGGACAAACTGACATTGCCTGGAGCATGAGTTTCAACTAGTTTGGCAGGGCTAGGGGAATTAGTATGTAGCAGCAACGAGGAGAAACAGGTGCATAGAAAATTGGGAGTTATGGCAGAATAAAGAAGGTAGTAGAATGAGTTGTTGAGTATCTTCAAAGAGAAATTTTTGGATGCGAAGAGAAGCAAGGAATAGTGTGGGAACATGGCGTTGAGGTAGAAGATCAGCAATGACCATATTGAATGGTGGTGCAGGCTTGAAGGGTCAAATGGTCTACTCCAGCTCCTATTTTTTAAAATTCTTATTAAATGCAACATATACTAGCGTGTTTTTGATGGTGTCAGTGCGAGAAGCCTTACAAATAAGTTGAAGAGCAAGTTGCGGTAATGTTGTAGTGGCTATAACAGAGACCTGGCTTAAACATGGGCAGGAACGGGAATGAAACGTTCCTAGCTACAATATATTCAGGTGGGATAGGGAAGAGAAAGGCTAGGAAGGGGCTGGTGGCCGTAAGATTAATATTACAGTTAATATTATAGTTCTACAGAGGGACAATATACTAGAGTGTTCAAAGAATGAATCTATTTGGTTAGAATTAAGGAATGGAAAACAATTCGGTGAGGAGTTTTTAGTCACAGGGACAACTTCAGAACTGTGACACTCCATACGACACATCTCTTTACTTTTCTCCAGATTGTATTGAAGTTCAGGAATTTCATCACTCTATTCCCGATAAAGTTCTAACAGTTCGTCAGTATTGATTTTTAATTCTGCATTCAACCAACTAACCTGATTTACTAAACAATTCCTCTTCCTGTTCAAGACATTTTCCACGATAAGCCATAGGGACTACTGATGCTTGAAGTTCATCAAGGTTTAATTGAAGATTGACCTTTGTTAAATTTGCTTCTACAGGTTTATCATTTGGATGTTTCAAGTCCTCAGTCATTTGTTCTACTTTCTGTGACTGATTCTCAATTGTTCTCACCAATTCTTGTTTTTCATTAGCAAACTCCTCTTTCACACATGAAAGTTGGTTTTCTATGTTAATCAGGCTTTCTTTCAATTGCTTGTTACCTGCAGTAAGCATCTCATTTTTGGCCACAGTAGTTTTCAGGAGTTGTTTAAGATCAACATAATCAACTGCCTGCTGCAATACAGTCATTGCCACATTGCTGTCTCCACTAGCCAAATCATTGTCCAAAATAAAATCCACCCCTTCAATAGGTGATCTAGGAATAATTCCCACCGTAACAATTCCATTTAAGAAGTGACTTTGTAAGTTGAGTTCACGCAAAGGTGCAGGTTCATAAACTCCATTAATACTCTTTATTAATACTTTTTCCTTCCTAAAACTGCCTGGAACACAAATTGTATTTTCAGCCATCATCAATGATTGATCTGTCCCAGTATCTCTCAAAACTTTGATCTGTTTACTTATTTTATTGGAGGAGTAATGGAACACTTCTCCCCTCGAGACAAAACATGTAGAATCTCTCATAGATAAAAACAAAAAGCTAAAAGCTACTGCGGATGCTGGAAATCCAAAACAAACTATACTCACAGTCATACTCTGTCATACACATCCATACTCAGTTCTGCCGAAGGGTCGTGAGGACTCAAAACGTCAACTGATTTCTTCTCCACCGATGCTGCCAGACCTGCTGAGTTTTTCCAGGTAATTCTGTTTTTGTTTTAGAATCTCTCATAGTCTGACTTTCTTCCCCAGTAATCAAAGAAGAATTCACTGGATTGTCCTGACCCTTTCCT
Source organism: Cetorhinus maximus (assembly GCF_964194155.1). Classification (NCBI taxonomy): domain Eukaryota; kingdom Metazoa; phylum Chordata; class Chondrichthyes; order Lamniformes; family Cetorhinidae; genus Cetorhinus; species Cetorhinus maximus. The sequence goes on along the minus strand of NC_135887.1, from coordinate 112,486,358 downwards.
GTAGGTTCTGAGGGGAACACATTTCACCTGTATCATTGCTACAGTTTTAACAACCATTTCATTTTCTGATGCAACCTTTCCTGAGGATTCCTTAGGCGTTCCCACTACTGCAATAAGTCTACCATTTAGTTTCCAGCAATCTGCCTGAACATGCCCCACCTTGATACAATGGAAACACTTAGGCCTTTGAATGTCATTTCCACCCTCAGCACCTTCCTTTCTGGTCTGAGGAGGAATTTCCTGGGAATTCCCAACTGTCCCTTCTCTGGCTGCTCACCTTCCTTTCACCTTCCAATTTTCTATCCTTCTCAGGTTTGTGGGGGTGATGGGTTAAGGGTTTAGACTTATGGACCAGCTCATAATCGTCAGCCATCTCTGCTGCCTGTCTAGCCGTTTTAACCCTCTGATCTTCAACCTGGGTTCTAACTATAGGAGAAAGTGTATCTTTAAATTATTCCAAGAGAATTAGTTCTCTAAGAGCTTCATACATTATCTCTGCCTTTAATGCCTGTATCCAAGTCAAAATTACTTCGCTTCATCCTCTCAAACTCAATTTAGGTCTGCCCAGGCTGTTCCCTTATATATCAAAATTTCTGCTTGTACGCCTCAGGGATCAACTCATATGCAGTATGTATAGCCTTTTTTACTGCTTTTGTAATACACAGATACCTCTTCTGACAGCGATGCATAAACCTCATGATCTCTATCCACCAACTTACTCTGTAAGAGCAATGTCCAGATTTAATTTGGCCACTTCATTTGCTTAGCCACCTTTTCAAATAAGATAAAGAATGCCTCTACATCCCTTTGCTCAAACTTTGGAAGAGCTTGTACAAATTTAAACATCTCCCCACTAAGCTTTGGGTTGGAGGTGGTTTTTTCAATCATCAGAACCTCCCTCAGCATCTGAGGCCTCTTTTTAAAAGTCCAGCCTTTTAAGCTGGTATTCCCTTTCTCGTTCCTTCTCTCTTTCCTCCATTGCTAACTTCTCTTTCTGGAGGTCAAGTTTTTGCATTTCCAATTCTCTTTCTCTTGCCTTATCTCGCTCTCTTTCTCTCTCCTGCCTTTCTGCTTGCTCCTTTTTAAATGCTCGCTCTTTTTCTTTTTCCTCTCGTTCTCTTGTCTTTTCCTTTACCCAAAATTCTAGTTCCAACTTCTTCTGTCCTAACTGAAAGTGCCCATGTAAACTTGTCCCCTTCTGATGCTATAGCTTTCACTTCCAGTTTCAAATTTAAATGCTGTGCTATTATTTCAGCTATGTCCGCTTTTCTCACCCCTACAGGTATATCTAACTCCAGCTTATCAGCCAATTCCGTTACTTTACTCTTGGTTAGTTTCTGTAAGCCAGTCAGGGTTACATCTTCCATCTGTAAATAAGTCTTAGCAACCTCCAAAACCATTTCAAATTCCACCCCTTATCATATACCTCACAGCGACTCAAATTCCTATGTCCAGTGCCTCCACGTATTTGTTTTTTAAGGATTCACAGATCCTGCCAAAAGTCAAGGATTTTCAATCCTACAAGAGATCCCGCCTTATAACAATAATCCTGGATGAGCCCCCACTTTGTTAAGATCCCAGTTGATGTTACTACCAGACAAGTCAGATCCCAGGGTGAAACCCGGCTTGATCAATCCTAACTTTTCTTTTTTGTTTAGAAACCTGGAGGGTGGCTACTGAACAGAGTCACAGGAGTCAGCTGATGAACTTTTAACAAAAGAATAAAACATTTATTAAACAAGAAAAGATGAACTATATTACAATACTTCTTCACCCACAACTATGCCTTTACAAATATAAACAGATTCATAAGGATAACACAAGCTACAACAGCTATCTTATACTCTCATGTTCACAGTAAGTACACAGCCCATTTAAACCAATAGGCAACCTGTGGTCTGAAACCAAGTGACAGATGCCACCCCAAACAGATGCTATGGATCCTCATCAACTCCCCCAGACGCTTATCATACTGTGAGCCAACCGGTCTCACTGAACTCCATCTTCCACACAAGGGTTTCCAATCTCCTCTCTAGAAGTACCCGCATTGGAATCTTCTCCCAAACAACACTTTCTCTCAGATGCCTTCCACAACGGTCCACGTCCAGGGTTTTGAACTCTCCTTCTGATGTTCCTCCCCCCCGGATCACCACTTGCATTCAAGCTTTTCCTCCCACACACACTTTATCAGACCCAGCTATGCCAACAGAACACCAGTGCTTTACATTCCCATAGTAAAGAGTTACAGACCTTTGGCTGCTTCCTTGAATCTTCTGGCTTCTCGCAAGCCTATTTTGCTTTAAGTTTGTATCCTGCAGCTTTCTCCCTTTCAAGCTTGGAGCCTTCCTCTCCTTCTCACTATTGAGTTCACTTAACAGGACCTTATCCAGATCCATGTCCATCCTTTGACTAGACTGTTGTCTTGGGACCTTTCCTGTTCCACTCCCTGGCTTTGGGGACTTTCTTCTTTAGTTTTTGGAACCTGCTTCCTGTAGTTCCCTCTCCTGCTGGCAGCTGCTTCCAATTGAACTAAAATTGTTTTCTGTTTCTCCCTGTCTCTGTGTGGGCCTCTTGTTGCTAGGCAACAGCCCAGATTTTTTTCTTTGTTTTTTAACTTCCCTAAACCACTGCAAGAGTCATAAAACCGCATTAAAAATGCCTTAGACCTGCTGTCTCCACACAAAAATGAAAAGATCCCAGGTTTCCATTTTAACCCACAAATAGAAAAATATAAATTAAGCTTAAAGCTAAAACTCATCCCGAACACCCACAAATACAAATATATCTTACTTAAACTACCTCTAGTTCCTAACAATAGCACCTTTCAAACCCGTGTCTTTGACCACCTAGAAGGACTAGAGCAGAAAACACATGTGAACACCACCACCTGCAAGTTTCGCTCCAAGCCACAGACCATCCTGAACTGGAACGATATCACTGTTTCTTCACTGTTGCTGAGTCACTGGATCCCTCCCTAGCAGAACTGTGGGTGTACCTACACCATATGGACTACAGCGGTTTAAGAAAGCTGCTGAATACCAACTCCTCAATGGGAATCAAAGATGAGTAACAAATGCTGGCCTTGCCAGTGACACTCACATACCATGAACAAATCTTGTTTTTAAAATTGAATGATGGAATATGCTCGAGGGGATGAATGGCCTCCTCCTGTTTCTACGTTTTTTTTTTCTTTGCAGGGGCTGATGGATCTTGCTGTGCAGTTCCAGCATTTCTGACTTGCAAGTTTTGCTTTCATTTTCACCAGTCAAGGGCTTTGATGTCATGAAACAGAGCAGCACTCCGGCTCAAACCATCCCACCAAGAGCTGTGAAGGCATTTTTCTGTGATGTGGAGTCCTGAATGGTGCCCAAAGCCACTCAGCTTCAGCACCCACTCAAGCAGAGAAAGCTTTCATCCCAACCACCAGAGATGAACTAGCCCAACCCATTGAATTATTCAGCCCTCCTCTCAAAGCAGGGTTGATGCTGAGAGCTGATTTTGTAATCATAATTAATCATGAAAGATTTTGATAGAGTAGATAGAGAGTAATTGTTTCCAATGACAGATGGTTCGGTGATGGTCAAGGGTTACTGGGCCTGTAATCCTGAGGCCTGGACCAACTATCCAGAGATACGAGTTCAAATCCCACCACGACAGCTGGAAAATTTAAATTCAATTAGTTTAATAAATCTGGAATAAGAAGCTGGTCTCAATAATGTTGGCCACAAAACTACTAGATTGTAGCAAAAATCCATCTGGTTCACTAATGGTCTTTAGAGAAGGAAATCTGACATTGCCTGGACCTGTATGTGACTCCAGATCCACAGCAACGTGGTTGACTCTTAACCGCCCTCTGAAATGGCCGGCAATGCCATTCATCCAATGAATAATAACACAAACAGATTTATGGTAATTGGCAAAAGGTGCAGCAAGTTGTTATGACCTGAAACGCGCTGCCTGAAAGGGCAGTAGAAGCAGATTCAATAGTAACTTTCAACAGGGAATTGGATAAACGCTTGAAAAGGAACAATTTATAGGGATACAGGGAAAAAGCAGGGAAGTGGGACTAACTCTTTCAAAGAGCTGACACAGGTAAGGTTGAATGGCCTCCTTCTATGCTGTATGATTCTCTGATTGAAAGGAATCAGCCAAGATGAGTATAAAGGATGATTTTGAGCATCTTTCACAAGTGTATATTGATAAACACTGTACATGGAGAGAGAAGCCTGATCTGCAATGATGTGACATGATCTATGTAAGGCTACTATCCACAGATGTCAATGAAAAAACAAGGAGATAGCAGATGCTAGCGTTGCTTTTATGGAGTTTAGAAGGATGAGGGGGGATCTGATTGAAACTTACAGAATACTGAAAGGCCTGGATAGAGTGGATGCGGGAAGATGTTTCCATTAGTAGGAGAGACTAGGACCCGAGGGCACAGCCTCAGAATAAAGGGAAGACCTTTTAGAACAGAGATGAGGAGAAACTTCTTTAGCCAGAGAGTGGTGAATCTATGGAATTCATTGCCACAGAAGGCTGTGGAGGCCAGGTCATTGAGTGTATTTAAGACTGAGATAGATAGGTTCTTGATTGGCAAGGGGATCAAAGGTTATGGGGAGAAGGCAGGAGAATGGGGTTGAGAAACTTATCAGCCATGATTGAATGGCGGAGCAGACTCGATGGGCCGAATGGCCTAATTTCTGCTCCTATGTCTTATGGTCTTATGCTTTGCTGATTGTTTTCAGTAAATAATATTGTTGCCATCAACCAAAGTGTTACTCAGAAAACAGCTGACTGGTACATTACATAATCAGAAATATCTGCTATAAAAACACACTCCTGCCAAATTACAACTGAGAAATATTCTTCAGTGAACAGATGTGTTGAAAGGAGCCTCTCTCATTCAGAATCTGTACTTGCAGCACTATCTCATTGTTTTCTACAATAATAACAAAGTGGCGCAGCCTTCATTCTCACTGTCTCTGGTGGTGGTGGGCGTTCTCCTTGAACCGCTGCAGCCCATGTGGTGAAGGTGCTTCCACAGTGCTTTTATCATCTCCAGGACTTTAATGCGTCGACAGTGAATGAATGTTGATTATATGCACAGATCCAGATGATATGCAACTTGGAGGGGTACTTGTAGGTGTTGGCCTTCCCATGCGGCTGCTGTCCTTATTCTAGGTGGTAGAGGTCATGGGTTGGAAGGTGCTGTCAAGTCGCCTTGGTGTGCTGCTGCAGTACATCTTGTGGAAGGTGCACACTGCTGCAGCTCTGCACCAATGGAGGAAGTGGATGCTTTGATGAGACACTAAACTGAGACTCTGTCTGCCCTCTCAGCTGGAATGTAAAAGATCCCAAGATCAATATTGAAAGAAGACCAGGGGTGATTTCCCCAGTGCCCTGGTCCAATACTTATCCCTCAACAAACATCGCTAAATAAAGCATGTTATCTGGTCATTTATTAAATTGTTGTTTATGGGATCTTGCTGAGCACAAATTAGCTGTTGCATTTCCTACATGACAACAGAATACTTCAAAATGTACTTTGCTGCCTGTAAAGTGCTTTGGGACTCCTGGGGTCCCAAGTGAATGAAGCTTTTTAAATACAAGCTCTCTCTTTCTATAAGGTGGTGGATGGGCTGACAATCAAGTTGGTTGCTTTGTCTTGGATGGTGTCCTGTACAATGTGCTTTGTTAAGAGTCCTTTTCTAAATAGCACTCAGGTTCCCCAGAGTGTTAGCAGCCTATGTCTCCCAGGAACTTATTTTGCAACCTGATTCTCCTGAACTGTGTGCACTGTGGTTACAGAAAGAAGCACTCACCCACATAATTTTAAGCCTGTGGCCATGCACATGCCATCTGTATATTAAGTGAGCAGTTAACCCTTTCTGTTCTCAGAAGGATTGGTATTGTGGCAAAGATCAAAACAAGCTACAGTCAACAGTTGCCTGGAATCTTAGGACAGGCTAAGAAAGTGGTTAGAGAGACATAAGGAATCCTGGGCTTTATAAAGAGAGGCATAGAGTACAAAAACAAGGATCTTGTGGTGAGCCTTTATAAAACACTGATTCGGCCTCAACTGGAGTATTGTGTCCAATTCTAGGCACTGAGGATGTGAAGGCATTAGAGAGTATGCAGGAAAGGTTGACAAGAGTGGATCCAGGGATGAGGGTTTTCAGTTATGTGGATAGATTGGAAAAGCTGGTTCTGTTCTCCTTAGAGAAGGTTGCAAGGAGATTTGATACAGGTGTTAAAAATCATGAGTCTAGATTGAGTAGATAGAGAGAAGCTGCTCCTATTGGCAAAAAAATTGTGAACAAGAGAATACCGATTTATGATGATTGGTAAAATAACCAGAGGCGATGTGAGAAAAATCTTTTTTTAAGCAGCAAGTGATTAGGATCTGGAATGCACTTCCTGAGAGTGTAGTGGCAGCAGATTCAATCATGGCTTTCAAAATGAAATTTGATAAGCACCTGAAGAGATAAGAGTTTGCAGGTCTACAGTGAAATGACGGGGCGGTGGGACTAGCTAAATTGCTATCACAGCAGACATGCATCAGCTCAATGGACTGAAAGGCCTCCTGTGCAGTAACCACTTCATGATTCTAACCCTAGAATGCCACAATTCTGAAAGAATGTAGTATTAACCCAACTCACAGGGCAGGAAACCTTTGTGATCAAGTGCAACGGTGATATTCCAACCCATCCACTCCAGCGTTCGGTTTGATTCCCTGGGTTCCCTATCCAGGCACTTAGGTTATTAATACTCTCAATGTGCATGTTTCTCTAACTGTCATTGCCTGGCATTGATAACCTGTATTCATGAAGAAGCATCCTGAATTAAGAGATTTCTTATGCTCCATTAAATTGTTCCTACTGAGCTCCGAATCTAGGGCCTGTTTGCACAATAATTCAGTGCAATACCAATTTTTATTTCTACAGAGAATCACCTCAAGACATCCCAAAGCACTTTGCAGCCAGTGAAATACTTCTGACATTTAATCACTGTTGTAATGGAAGGAAATGTGGGAACCCATCTGCGCACAAAAGCTCCCACAAACAACAATGAAATAAATTACGAGGAGAAATATTGGCTAGGACACTGGGGAGAACTCCCTTGCTGTTCAACAACATAGTGACCATCAGATCATTTACACCTACTTGAGAGAACTGATAGGCCTCGATTTAACAATCTTAACCTTTAACAGTGCATGCTGCCCCAGTAGTGCATGCTGCCTCAGTAGTGCACTGGGATGTCAGCCTGGATCTTGCGTTCAAATCTCTGGAGTGGGACTTGAATCCACCACCTTCTGACTTAGAAGTGAGAGTGTTATCCACTGAGCCACAGCTGATGTTCTCTGTCTGTTAGTCTTTGATAAGGTCACGCTGACTCATGCTTGGAATTTTCAGTGCCTTAAGTGGGACTGAATCCTGAAGGTCCACTACTTGGACCTTCATACTTCATAAGTATAAAAGCAAAATACTGCAGATGCTGGAAATCTGGAATAAAAACAGAAAATGCTGGAAAAACTCAGTAGATCTGGCAGCATCTGTAGAGAGAGAAACACAGAGTTAATGTTTCTTGAAGAGTCATATGGACTCGAAACGTTAACTCTGTTTCTTTCTCCACAGATGCTGCCAGACCTGCTGAGTTTTCCAGCATTTTCTGTTTTTATTTCAAATTTCCAGCATCTGCAGTATTTTGCTTTTATATTATTGTAGTTATTGTTGTTGCCCTGTGTTATATGGTCATCAGTAAACCAAAACCTCCTGCTAGTCAGGCACCTAGGACCATCCCATTCTGAATTAAACCTGTACTTTAATTGGAAGTGACTATCTCACCCCAATGCCTTTATCAAAGTCAGTTGGGGCCATTAATCTTTCAAAAAACAGGGAAGTGAAATAACTCAAATGGCAATGCACAAGTGTATCTTGTATTGATGAATGAGACAAATAGAGTAGTGTTTTTGTCCTCATTAATGATTCAGTGAAAGAAATACATGAAAATTATAAGATCAAAGTATCATTAATCAAACCCAGCTATTTTACCCAATCAGCTTTCAGTAAAATTGAATTTGCTGTTTTTAATATTGTGCTTTTAGCTCTGGGTCCATTGAGTATCTTTGCCAACTAGGACTTGCACAAGTGTGCCACAAGTCAGTGATGTTTTGACTCAGTAGATTGCAAAGTGTTTCCCTGACTAAGTTTCCTCTATATATTATCTCCCCTCATAGACTAACCTGAACCCTGCCCTCTCTGCATCCCCACCCATGGAAATTCCCCCAGAAAGTACAAGAACAAAGAGGTAATAGTAAATCTGGGTAGAATCCAGGTTGACACGCTCAGTGCAGTACTGAGAGAGTGTCCCATTGTCGGAGGTGCTGTCTTTGGAATGTAACGTTTAAATGAGGCCTTTGTCTGTCCACTCCATTGGACATTAGTTCCATGGCCACTATTTCGAAGCAGAGCAGGGGATTTCTCCCCAATGTCCTGTCCAATATTAACTGTCAGCTAACATCAATAATACACAACAAAAACAGAATTACCTGGAAAAACTCAGCAGGTCTGGCAGCATCGGTGGAGAAGAAATCAGTTAACATTTCGAGTCTTCATGACCCTTCGGCAGAAGGATCCTCAGTTCCTCAGAACCCTCAGTTCTGCCAAAGGGTCATGAAGACTCGAAACGTTAACTGATTTCTTCTCCACCGATGCTGCCAGACCTGCTGAGTTTTTCCAGGTAATTCTGTTTTTGTTTTGGATTTCCAGCGTCCGCAGTAGCTTTTAGCTTTTTGCTTTTATCAATAATACAGATTGTATCTGGTCAATTGCCTGATTGCTCTTTATGGAAGCTTGCTGTGTGCAAATTAACTGCTGCATTTCCTACACTACAATAGTGACTACACTTCAAAAGCACTTCATTGGCTGTGAAGCACATTGGGACATAGTAAGGTTGTAAATAGCACTGTAGAACATTTGAGCATATGAATAAGGAGCAGGAGTAGGCCACCCAGCCCCTGTTGCCTGCTCTGCCATTTAATAAGATAATGGCTGATCTGACTGTAACCTCAACTCTATATTCCTATCTACCCCCTATAACCTTTTGCCCCCTTGCTTATCAAGAATCTATCTACCTCTGCCTTAAATATGTTCAAAGACCCTGCTTCCACCGCCTTTTGAGGAAGAGAGCTCCAAAGACTCAAGAACATCTGAGAGAAAATAATTCTCCTCATTTCTGTCTTAAATGAGCAACTCTTTATTTTTAAACAGTGACCCCTAGTTCAAATTTTTGCAATTTTTTTAATTTTTAATTTATTGGATTTATTTATACATAACCTCTTGGCCTCTAGTTCAGTGCCATGACCACTGATCCATTTTAGAATTTGCACCCTCCTGCTTAAGCAGTCCAGGATCTTACCCCTTCCTACCTCTCTGAGCTCCTCTAGCCCCATAATGCTCCAAGATCTATGAGGCATCCAGTACTTACAATCCATGACTAACCCTAGTGGAGGAAGGAAAGTGTGTGCACAGCCCTGTTGATAGGAAGCATGGTGGAACTAAAACCACCATGAAATGTCAGGATTGCACACTGCCATGTGGCAACAGGGTAAGGACTTGAAGGGAAGTTTTTGTTCACAGGGCTATGGGGGCAGAGAAGGAGGAGGGGGACTAATTGGATTGCTCTTCCAAAGAGTCAACATAGGTGCAATGGACCAAATGGCCTTCTTCTGTGTAGTATCGTATGATGCTTTGAACCCACTTGCAAGCCATAAAATCTAGATGTAGGCCCAGATTTTTACTCCTAGATCGGCTGCGCAAAGATGGGAGAATTCCGGCTCTGCAAAATCAACCTTTAAAAATGGCTTTCATTGAGGGGTGTGTGGGAGAGGTGGGGAGTGGGCTGGATTAAAAATCAGGCCCGCCACCTCCTGAACGAGTGCGGAGGAGGACTGGGCAGAAGGCCTGCCCCTGTGCTCCGGCACTTTGTTGAATTGCATAAAAGAAAGATTGAAACAAACACATCCCTCCATTCCTCACCCCTCGCTCCCCCCACCATCGCACCATGCATGCCCTATGACCCATGCATGCCAACCTATGCCACCTCTGCCCATGCCCTCTATGCTAACCCATGCCTTCTTCCCACCCCCCCCCCCCAACTTCAGTTAATAAAAGCAACTTTAAAAGCTTCTAGCCTATCACTTCCTCCTCCCACCAACTCCCCCCCCCCACCCCCCAACCCCCTTTGCCTTTGCCAGTTGTATTGTGAAGAGCAACATTAATTCTATAAACATTTCACTTGGATATAAAACAGTCAGTTTGAAATGAGCTGTGCCATACTAAATGCACACAGCTTGTGCCACTTAAACACTATTTTTTTCAATTACAAAGCTTTGATTATAATCAGGACTGTGTTTGAAAGCTGTGGGAGGCTGATCATTGCCTTTGCAGAAACCCTTTTAGCCTTTTAAAAAATTCCCTAATGTTTCCAAGCAGTATATAAACCAGGTTAATCCTGTACATTCGTACCTGCCTGTACCTTGTAACTAAAAGTTAAATAGAAATAGATCTACAGATCCGACCGACTTTGCCCAGGTGTTTTTCTGCTGTGATATCTCTCCTCTGCATTGTGTGGAGAGATACAGAGAGTAGCATTTGAAGGAAAGTATCTAACAAAGCTTGGAAATCTTCACACCTCCTTAATGCAACAACGTGCAAAATGATCTGTTGGTCCTTATTTGAGGTAAACACTTGGCTGGCAATGTGTGAATTGAAACCCAGCAAGACTAATGCAGTCTCACTGACCCAAGGTTTAACATTCTTTAGAAGTTCTCAAAATTTCCTCAGAGCAGGTCCCACTCTGGTACTGAAATTTTAACTGACGTTACATCCTATTACATAAAATGTACGCTGCAAAAACAGGCCATTCCTGTATTTTCACTCCACATGAACCTCCTCCCACTCTACTTACCTCTTCCCACCCTGCTATAAGTGGCTATCTTATATTTATGCCCTCGTGTTCCGGACTCATTCACAAGGAAACAGTTACTCACATCCACCCTATCGAACCTCTTTATAATTTTTGAAGATCTAAATCAGGTCTCCTCTTTTCCAGAGAAAAGGGCCCAACCTTCCCTAATTCTTGCAACCCCTCAATTCTGATAACTTGCTTGTAAATCTTGCCTATGCTTTTTCCAGTGCTTCAATGTCTTTATGTATGGAGGTCAGAACTGAGCACAGTTCTCCAAGAGTGATCTAACCAAGGTACATGGAAACTAAAACTCTGCACAGTGCTCCAAGTATGGCCTGACCAAGGTTTATGGAGACCAGAACCATGCACCGTGCTCCAAGTATGGTCTAAACAAGGTATTTGGAAAATAGAACTGCGTATAGTGCTCAAAGTGTGGTCTAACCAAGGCATATGGAGACCAGAACAAGTTGCCAGTAAATATCCTAGTTTGAGACCACAGTTTTATTTGATGCTAAACCTTTCTAAATCACTAACTGTGGGATCAGCTGGAGATTTGTGTCCAATTCTGGATGTCACACTGTAGGAAGGAGAGGATGCAGAGGTGATTTACTCGAATGGTACCAAAAATGAGAAACTCCAGTTAATGTGCAGAGATTAGAGAAGCAGTTATGCTTCTCCTTAGTGCAGCAAAGAATAAAGGTCATTGAACTGTGGTGTTCAAAATTATGAAGAGTTTTGATAGAATAAATTGAGAGAAACTGTTTCCACTGACAAGAGGGTTGGTCACCAGAGGGCTCAGATTTAAGATAATTGACAAAAGAATCAGAGATACATACAAGTATACGAATTAGGAGCCAGGAGTAGGCCACTCAGCCCCTCAAGCCTGCTCCACCATTCAATAGGATCGTGGCTGGTCTGAATGTAACCTCAACCCCAGATTCCTGCCTATCCGCAATAACCTTTCACCCCCTTGTTAATCAAGAATCTATCTTGCTCTGCCTTAAAAATATTCAAAGACCCTGCTTCCACCACCTTTCGAGGAAGAGAGATGAGATGTGGAACTGTTTTATAATGCAGTAAATCTGGAATGCACTGCCTGAAAGGGTGGTGGAAGCAGATTCAAAATTAACTTTCAAAAGGAAATTAGAAAGGGGAAAAAGTTTCAGGGCTATGGGGAAAGAACAGGGGAGTGTGGGACTATTGCATTGCTCTTTTAAAGAGCCAGCACAGACACGATGGGCCAAATAGCTTCCTTCTGTGCTGTAGGATTCTATGATTTGGCAGAGTACAGAAACAGACACACAAATTTGGACCCTGTTTAAAAGTTCCTCAGCAGCGCATTTTGGTTTTGATACTCCACAACCAGCTGTCATTGGACCAGCATCTGCATTCTGAAAGCTGTGTCACAGGTGCTCTCATTGAGCCTCTGTCCTCAAGGCAGGAGGAAGGAGGTATCATCAGGACACTTACAAAGAAATAATGCTTTGTACGGGGTTCAGCTGTAAAATAGTTAAGGAGGAGCAGCTTTCAGTCATCCGTGGCTTTGGATGAGGATGTGAGGGCATGGTATGCATAAACAAGCAAGGCTGAAAACTAGTGTTGTGACATTGCACCTCCTGCCTTGTGTATTTTAGAAGATTTAAGTTCTTTCCAGACTTTCAAATAAAGATTATTTATATCCTTCCTGTTTTCATGAATGTATGAATCAGGGACTTGAGCACAAAATCTAGGCTTACACTCCCAGTGCAGTACTGAGGAAGTGATGCATTGTCAGACACGACAGGTCGGACACGGGTGAGATGTTAAACCAAGATCCCCCTCAGCCCTCTTGGGTGGATGTTGAGAAGAGCAGGGGAGTTCTCCCTTGTATCCATCCAATATTTATCACTCAATCAACACCAATAAAAACAGATTATCTGGTCAATATCACATTGCTGTTTGTTGGGAGCTTGCTGTGTGCAAATTAGTTGTCATGTTTCCTATATTAGAACAGTGATTACATTTCAAAGGGGTTTCATTGCCTTTAAAGAGCTTTGAGATGTTCTGAGGTCATGAAAGGTGCTACATAAATGCAAGTCCTTTCTTTTTATATAGTAATGGAAAAAGAACTGGCAAGGCTTTCCTCTCATTGTAGCTCTGCAAATACATTTTGTGCAATGAATGATTGTAAAAACAACAGCAATAACTACTTGCGTTTATATAGGACATTTAATGTAGTTAAATGCCCAAGGCACCTCACAAGAACATTACCTGACAAAAGTTGACACTGAGCCAAAGGAGGAGGCATTAGGATAGATGATCGAAGGCTGATAAAAATGTTTTCACTGTTTAAGAAGTAGGTGGATGAATATTTGAAAAAGAAAAATTAGATATGGAATGGGACTATATTTGGCAGCCCGCCCAGGTTTGATGGACTAAATGCATCATTCTGTGTTCTAAGATTTTACCAATGGAACATGGTTGGAATTGGAAAGAAGTGCCAAGTGGATGATCCATCTCAGCCTCCTCCTGAGATCCCTGACATCACAGATGCCAGTCTTCAGGCAATTTGATTCACTCCATGTAACATTAAGAAACGGCTGAACACACTGGATGCAGCGACGCTATGGGATACTGGGGTAGGTTTTAAGGAGCATTTTGAAGGATGAGAGATGGGAAGATTGGCAGAGAGGTTTAGGGCAGGAATTCCAGAGCTTAAGCCCTTGACCGCTGAAGGCAGGGCCACCAATGGCGGAGCGATGAAAATCAGGAATGTGGCAAAGTCCTTAGAAGCAGAACAAAAACAGCTGTAACACACTCTGGGACGTCCTTCAGTCGTGAAAGGTGGTTTATAAATGCAAACCTTCCTTTCAAGAGAACAGTTAAGCTGGATGGAGAATGCTGACTATCTATTCAAATAAAATAAAACCAAATATGCCATCACTTGAAAAAGGAAAACATAGGTAAATGATTTTGAAAGAGACTCTTTATCGATATATGGTTTCTGAAGGCCCTAGATGGAAAACATTAGCCTCTGTTTTCAGACAGTGACAATGTTTTCCTGTTTTTAATTCTGACTTGCAGCAATTTCTTCTTTATCTGCCCCACTTGTGTGTTCAGTCTATAAGAATGATGCCAATCAAATCAAAACAAATCATGAGGAAAGTCAGTGTAGCGTAGGGAAAAACAAAAAGAACCCATTCTTTACTCATGATACAAATCTTCCTGAGGGCTTGGCGCTGAACTCTGACCTCCCTTCAAGCAGTCACTGGATGGACTTTCACTGACACCCACAGCTGCATGTTTGTACCAGAAAACATGCAGGATGACATTGGTTGCCGATCTGGCAATGCCTTGAATTAAAATACTTAACCTTGCGTTCAAATCCTCAAATGGCCTCATCCCAATCCTATCTCTGTAACCTTCTCCAGCCCTACAGCCCTCCAAGATCTCTGTGCTCCTCCAATTGTACTTCAAAGGACTTTGCCGCAACTTGTGCTATCACCAGAAAACCAATCATGTTGATGGAATGTTTTAGCCTGAAGTAACTAAATGAATGTGTTCTAGCCACTAGAATTGCAAAAGAAACTTCATTGACGTTCAGCTCCTACAAACATGGCCTGCAGTCTGTGACTAAAAGTTAGAAAGACTTCCATTTCTGTAGTGCCCTCAGGATGTTACAACACAAGTTACAGTCTTTTAAGTACTTTTCACGTGTAGTTGCTTTTGTAATATAGGAAATACAGCGGACAATTTGGATACAGCAAGCAACAATGCAATAATGATGTTGGTTGAAAGGTAAACATTGGCCAGACCAGCAGGGAGAACTCCTATGCTCTTCATCAAAATAGTTTTTTGAAATACATTTTACAGGGTGTGGGCTTTGCTGGCTAGGCCAGCATTTATTGCCTATCACTAACTGCCCTTGAGAAGCTGGTGGTGAGCTGCCTTCTAGAATCGCTACAGCCCCTGTGGTGTAGGTACACCCACAGTGCTGTTAGGGAGGGAGTTCCAGGATTTTGACGCAGTGATAATGAAGGAACGGCGATATATTTCCAAATCAGGATGGTGAGTGGCTTGGATGGGAACTTCCAGGTGGTGATGTTCCCGTCTATCTGCTGCCCTTGTCCTTCTAGGTGGTAGCAGTTGTGGGTTTGGAATATGCTGCCAAAGAAGCCTTGGTGAGTTTCTGCAGTGCATCTCATAGATGGTACACACTGCTGCCACCGTTCATCAGTGGTGGAGGGAGTGAATGTTTGTGGATGTGGTGCCAATCAAGTGGGCTGCTTTGTCCTGGATGGTGTCAAGCTTTTTGAGTGTTGTTGGAGCTGCACTCATCAGGCAAGTGGGGAGTATTCCATCACACTCCTGACTTGTGCCATGTGGATGGTGGACAGGCTTTGTTGAGGCAGGAGATGAGCTACTCCCTGCAGGATTCCTAGCCCCTGACCAGTGTCACAGGATCTTTGAAACCTGGGAGAGCAGATGGGACCCCGACTTAATGTCACATCTGAAAGGCAACAGCTCCACTGCACTGACGTGTCAGCCAAGTGCTTCATGTTATTTGCCTAAAGTGGGACTTAAACTCACAATCTTCTGACTAAGACACAGGAGAGCTACCTACTGAGCTCAGCTGATGCTGCAGGACTTAAACCATCTCAATAAGGACAGCTCTAAGCTGCCTTTTTTCAATATGATAATGCACATGTTCTTCCTCATAGCTCAAGTTCCTGTAGGTCTCACTGGTAATCTATCCCTAATTTGTGCTCAGTTTCAAAATAGACCCATTTACAAAAGCCTTAGGACATTTTGCTGTCATAAAGGTTGAGGGCTTGACAAAAAAGATGCTGAGAGGCATTTTCCCCTGGCTGGAGAATCTAGAAGTAGTGGCTATAGACTCAAGATAAGGGTCAACCATTTAAGACCGAGATGAGGAGAAATTTCTTCCCTCAGAGAGTTGTGAATCTTTGTGAATTCTCTATCACAGAGAGCTGTGTCATTGAGTATTCCCCATTTAAATCTTCAGGCCAATTGAGGCCATTGACAGGATAATTAAAACAATTAAAGGACCTGCCCGTCCAACCTTAAGGTTGGCGGGCGGGCCAGGAGCCCCAGCGGGCTTCTGAAAAAACATGAAACCTCATCCACCGGCGGAATGAGGTTTCAAGTCGGTTTTAAAAAACTTTAATAAAGTTTTTGTGCAATTTATTAACATGTCGCATCTTGTCCCATCATTTTTCCTGTTTTTAATAAAACAACTAGAATGCACTGACTGGAAGGGTGGTGGAAGCAGATTCAATAGTAACTTTCAAAAGAAAATTGGATACATCCTTGAAAAGAAAAAAATTGCACAGCTATGGGGAAAGAGACTAATTGGATAGCTCTTTTAAAGACCCAGCACAGGTACGATGGACTGAATGGCCTCCTTCTGTGCTGTATCATTCTATATTCTTAAAATACCATGGTGGGATTTGAACTTACCCTTTCTGGGATTACCAGCATCGTAACATAACCACCATACCCAGGCATTTGACTGATTGTTTGCAAGATCACATTACCTATACAGAATAATTAGTAATCTGCATCTTGGGACCCCCTGATTTTGAAAAGAAAAAAAATGATTTACTTAAGCATTGTTCAAGTTGAAGGATTGCTTTAATTTCCCAACAATAGCAGAAGATAAACCTTCACAAGAACTAAACTCCAGCCTAGCTCTCAACTTTATTATTACAAAGCCCCATTATGGTGATAATGAACTCTTAAATTTGGTTTCATTTCACAATGGACAAAGCTTTATTCTTGCGCAGGATCGTGACAGGTGTTCTGGAGGGAGGGGAGAAAAGTGCTGCTGTAATTTTCAGCTTATACTGTGGAATTTGAACTCCAGCACTTGCGATGAGCATTCTCTCATGACCTCATACATTGTGTTTTAAAGTGCAGTCAGACTTGACATGAGACGTTTATTAAGGCAGTCCAAAATGCATGTGGGAATAAGGGAGCAAAATATGTCAGGGAACTTGAAAGAAAGGACCAGCATTCAGACACTAACGATCTTAAATGTACTATTTCCCCTGTCAATAGGTTCTTTTTTTTAACAACAGTTACATTTTGCCCCATTAAGGAGAAGGAGAAGTTTTGAGATGAAAATTATTTTCTACAATGTGCACTTTAATAATATTTTGAATGTAATCTCCAAAATTACATCAGAGATTATCGCTTTCATTCTAGCCCAGGCACAATGATCTGAATGATCTTTTCTTGTGCTGCATTATCATATGGTGTCAAATGTGAATAGCCCACTCATTTGGAGTCATGAAGCTTTGTGGGTTCAAGTCCCAATTCAAGCATGAAATGTGTGCTGATGCTGCAATGCAGGACAGAGGGAGTGCTACACTCTCTGAAGTACAATCTTTCAGATGAAATGTTAATCCAAGGTCCTGTCTGCCCACTCAGATGGGTATAAAAATTTCCATGGCGCTGTTTTGAAGAGGAACAAGGGGAGTTCTCCCCAGTGTGCTGGCCAACATTAATTCTTCTTATCACATTGCTATTTGTGGTATCTTGCTGTGTGAAAATTGGCTGCCCTGGTTTCCCCACATTACAACAGTGACTACACTACAATAAAGTGCTTTGTGGCTCTAAAATGCTCATTGGAATGAAGAGATGCTGGAGAGGTGCAAGCCCGTTTGTTTATGATTCATTCCTTTGCAGGATTACAGCAACACGACGTTTTGGGTCAGAATGAGGTTCTTGGACACACTCTGCCACTGTCAACCACAGATTCCATCAGGTGAACACTACATCCATTCGTGGTGTAGGCAGTCCTTTTTGGGTGAGTACCAAGCTTGAGGAATCACATGTTTAAAGGAACATTCCAGGGAAAGGCATCCCGAAAGTTTCTTGTGTGAGATTGCAAATCTTGCCCTTTTACTTCTTGTTTGTAATCAGAGGACCAATTCTCCAGGGGGAGATAATCAGGAGTGGTCACCCTCCTGAGTATTGGGACTGGTGACACCTCTGACTATGCTTCCATGCCCGTGGGATTCCTCCTCCCCGGCTTCACTGCTGAGTTGCAAACAACCCCATAGGCTCACCTACCAGGAAATCAGACATTCAATCTCTCACTGGGAGGACGAACCTATTTTTAAATTTTATTCTGGTCCAGGATTCAAAGAACCCACTTGAGAAGTTTCTCCAACAGAGACACCAAACATGTGAAACATGTTTCGAAACTACACTGCAAACAGAAATAGGACACATTTGCATTTTTAGAATCATGGAAATATGATTAAATGATTAAATCGAAATGCTAAAAGAACTATCCCATTAGTTCCACTCCCCTGCTCTTTGCCTGTAGCCCAAAAGTTTATTCCCTTCAAGTATTCACCCATTTCCTTTTGAAAGTTAATATTGAATCTGCTTCGACTGCTCTTCCAGGCAGCACGTTCAAGATTACAACAATTCGCTGCATAAAAAAAACTTTCCTCAAATTCCTTCTGGTTCATTTGCCAATTATGTCCTCTCGTTATTAACCCTCCAGCCAATGGAAACAGTTTGTCTTTACTTATGCAATCAAAATTACTCATGATTTAATGCAATATCAAATCTCCTGTTATAGTTATGAGGTTTTGGATTCACCAGTATGATTTAAGATACTCTCCCAAGAATGTGTATATATATATATATATATATATGAAATATTATTTAATTTTTATATTTTATGTTTGCAGGGTGGGCCATCTACAGCATTGTTATGAACAACATACAAATTGCATAGACCACCAGATAGCTTGTTTAATGATCATAGTTCATTAATGTGGGCCATAAGCATGTAAGAAATAGTAGGTGTACATTACACAAGAGGGAATTAGATGATTATCTGAAAAGAAACAGTCTACAGGGTTACTGGGAGAAAGCAGGAGAATGGCACTAGGTAAAATGCTCATTAGGAGAGCCAGTGGAGACACGATGGGCCGAATAGCCTCCTTCTGTGCTGTACCGGTTCTGTGATTCCGTGATTCTATCCCTCAATCAACATCACTACAAACAGGGCACCTGGTCATTTATCTCATTGCTGTTTGTGGGTGTTTGCTGTGCGTGAATTAGTTGTCAGATTTCCTTCATTATCTACACTGACTATACTTCAGAAGTGGCTGTAAATCACTTTTGGATGTCCCAAAGTTATGAAAGATGCTATAGAAATGCAAATCTTTCTTTTTTCTATCTACTTTTCTTTGCTTCCAGCAGCAGCTGTGGTCCTAATACTAAAGGCATTACAGGCAAAATTTGACAGGAAAGCCTATAAAAGATAAACTCAATGCAGTAAATCAGTGACTCAAGACAAGGTTTCATATCCAGCGGCAAATCTATATTCAGCTAAGAATGCAAGATCTGAGGTGGCAGCTGCTGAACATGAGTCATATTGAGGTTAACTGGCCCTAAGGGGTCAGATACACAACAAATCTGAGTCCGTTAAAGATGCATTGTTGAAGAAAGTCCACCAGAGTTCACTCTAAAACTAAAAGCTTAACACTATCATTGTGACTATGGATGTTTTAGTGTGCTAAAGGTGCTGTATAAATGCAGGTTTTTGTTGCTGGGTTCACTGAATTACATAGGAACAGGAGGATGTCTTTCAGCCCTTGGATCCTGCCCTACCATTCAGTTAGGTCATGGCTGATCTGTATCTTCACTCCATTTTCCTGCCTTGGTTCTGTAACCCTTAATACTCTTACCCAACAAAAATCTATTGATCTCAGTTTTGAAATTTTCAATTGGTGCCCAATTGAGATAAATGACCAGATGACCTGTTTGTGGTGATGTTGGTTGAGGGATAGAGTCACAAATAGATCAACAGATCTTTTGGGGGAAGAGAGTCCCAGATTTTGTGTGAAGAAATGTTTCATGACATCAACCTTGGCTCTAATTTTAAGGTTATGGGGAGAATTTTCTCCCTGTTGGACGGGCCGGTTGCGGGTGGACACAGAGCCGATCGCCACCCACGATCGGCTGCACGCCGCCATTTTACGTGGGCGGGCCAATTAAGCCCCGCCCAGCATGACGCGCACCCGGTAGTGCTCAGCGCTACCTGTGCGGCCAGGGAAAGGAGGGAGAGTTGGGGCCTGCACTCTTTCGCGCGCATGCCAACTTTCGGCAGGCAGGCAAAGAGCCCAAGCGGCCTTCGCATTTTGCATGAAACCTCTTCCATGGTTGGGCTGAGGTTTCATGAAGGTTTTATTAAATTAATAAATAATTTTCACATAATTCATAAACATGTCCCAGCTAATGTGACACTGTCTTATGAGGGGACATGTCTAAATAATTTTATTCTTTCTTTATTTGAAACTTTCATTTTGAAATTAATCTCCCTGAGGCAGCTCCGTGCCTCAGGGAGATTTCTGCGCTCTTTCGTGCGCAATTACCTAATTTCGTTTATTGATGGCCTTAAGAGGCCTTTGGCAGTTCAGCAGGCATGCAGCCGACCCTGGCACGCGCCCACTGATCGGAATGACGCGCGGTGACATCGGGACGCACACCCGACATCACCGCGTGTCGGCGTGCAGAGCCCGCCCCTGCATGCCGATGGGAAAATTCTCCCCTATATCTCCATGTTCTGGACTCCCCCCACCAGAGGAAATAGTTTCTCTCTCTCTCTACCACATCAAATCCTTCAGTCATTTTAAACATCTCAATGAGATCACCCCTAACTCTTCTAAACTCAAGAGAACGCAAGCCTAATCTATGCAACCTATCTTCATAATTTAACCCTTTTAGTTCAGTATAATTCTGTGTTGTGAGGAAAGAACAGAATCCAGAAAAACAGAAAAACTATCCAAAACTGGATAGTTTTTCCTGGCACAGGCACGATGGGTTGAGTGGCATCCATCTGTGCTGTAAGATTCTATGATAATACCAACCTTAATAAACAACCAACCCAACCCTCAAAATAAAGTTCAGTTCAAGAGTCAAAGGCCCCATAATATATGAGATGGGATATTTTATATTTCTTTATCAACCATAAAGAATATTGGTTAGATGGAAAACATAGTTAATGAGGAGCTAGTTATGACATGGAGAAGGTGTCTTGCAGAGGAGTATAAAACTATAAATATAAGATAAGCACAAATAAATCCAGTAGGGAATTTAGGAGAAACTTCTTTACCCAGAGAGTGGTGAGAATGTGGAACTCACTACTACAAGGAGTGGTTGAGGCAAATAGTATAAGATGCATTTAAAGGGAAGCTAGATAAGCAGATGAGGGAGAAAGGAATAGAAGGATTTGTAGACAGGCTGAGAAGAAGTAGGGTGGGAGGAGACTTGTGTGGAGCATAATAACCAGCAGGTACTAATGGGCTGAATAACCTGTTCTTGTACGAGATATTCTGTGTAAGCTTTGCAATACAAATGAATGAGTTATTTCAATATTGGATAACCAAAAAGAATTTCAGATCCTCTAGAGGTTACATCCAATGAAATACGTATGTCATGTGTAGTCACTGTTGCAATATCAGAAAAGCAGCAACCAGTGTGCACACAGCAAACTCACACCGACAGCAATGAGATAAATGTCCAGATAATCTTTTTTAGTGAAGTTGGTTGAGGGATAAATACTGGCCAAGACTCCAGGGAGAACACCCCTGCTTTCCTTCAAAATAGTGCCAGTGGGGATCATTTAAGTCCAGCTGAAATGTGCAGTCGGGGTCCTCAGTTTAACATCTCATCTAAAAGACAGCACCTCTGACTGTGCAGCAGTCCCTCAGCACTGGCAGTGGGAGTGTCAGATTGGACTATGTGCTCAAGGATTGTAGGGCTGGAGGAGGTTACAATGCAGGCCATGGAAGAATTTGAATGCAAAAATTAGAATTTTGAATTCAAGGCATTGCTGGACTAAAAGAACAAACCTCGCCTTGGTTATCACAAAACCTGGGAAAGAAAAAGCTATTCATACGCTTAAATCATTTGGTAAATTAGTTGCCAAATTAGACTTACTACATGCAAAAAAGTTAATTTGGCATGACCTATGTTCCAGCAAGTCTCTTTCTCCCAGAAAGTTTACGTGGTTGCTTAAAGTACCATCTTTGTCATTACATGTTTTATATTTCTAAGTTATGGATCTCGGTTTTGGCAGTAGAAAGGTATCTCCTGTAGGCTTGATTCTTTCTTTAGATTGCAAAAATGTTTTAAATTGCTCAAAGCAATTAAGTCAGCGCGATGAAACCAGATTGTTATGTTTGCGAGAATGGGTAGACTGAACCCAGGGAGCTGCAGTCATAATACTAGCTAATGACGGCACAGAAAAGGCACCAAATCCTTGTCATGACTCTCAAGCACCTTACGTTCAGTTTTCACTACTCTTCCAGACAACTCCACAGATTGGGTGGGGTCTGTCTGGCACATAACACATTTGTTGATTAAAAATCCTATGGAAAATTTAGCATTGGTGATGAGGATATATTTGTATTGCACATAAAGAGGTCAAGTTAAAGACTGGTATTAAGGAATTAACCCCCACTTCCAATTAGGAACATAGGAAAAAGAGGAGGACATCATGGCTGATCGGTATCTGAACTCCATCATCCCACCTTGGATCCATATCTCTTAATACCCTTATCCAACAAACTTAGCGACCTCAGTTTTGAAACTTTCAGTGGACCCCCTAGCCTTAAAGATTTTTGGGAGAGAGAGTTCCAGATTGACACTAGTCTTTGTGTGCAGAAGTACTTCATGAAAGCACCCTTGTTTTAAAAATGACTGAGCGTGCACTGTAACTGCACTAAAATGAAAGTGGAGGCAGCGCAATTTGGGGGTCTTTGCTAATTTACAAACCATGGTGAAACAAAAACATGCTATTAGAATGCGCTTTAAACTCGGGATGCCTGTACTGCACTGGAATTTTGTGCTCAAGTCTCTGGGATGGGGACTTGTATCCACAATTTTCTGACTTGGAAAAAAACAGCAAGACTGAGGCAAGACTGTATTTTTAGCATTTTCTCTAATTACCTAGGATTGCTCACATCTTTCTTCACAAAAAGAATATCTTCAATCTAAAGATTATACAGATATAGCTCTGAGCTGTTATGAATGACTGAATGTGAGATGGTGCATTAAGAACGGCAGGCTTTTGACACGCAACAAACCTTTAGAATATTTCCCACTATGTAAAGTTGTTGTTAGTACTGGAGGAGAGTACAGTTGGAGAATAGCTGCCCTGGATTTTCTCTAAATTAGACAATGTTTTTTTCCCTCCTTTTAACTGAAACAGTACACTGAATCAGACACGGCAGAAATCTTTCAACTCAGGAACAGACAAGGTGGCACTTGATTTCGGCATAACGGTGAAACATTTCATGTAGTACTTCAGAGATGAAAGCAGAAAACTAAGAGCTCAGCAAGTGTAGGTTTGCATTAGCTGAAGAGCTAATTCGAGATCACAGGCAGGTGCCGGTCAAACAGCACAGTAAAACTTTACAAGAACATTTGTTAAAAGAAGTAAAGAGCAGTAAACATTTTGAATAGTGCGGTGTTCTTAAACATTGTAAAATACAAAGCAACAGTGAAGAAACACAATTTATGTAATGACAGGGTTTGACATCAAAGTGATTATTGGTTACAGGTAGTACCTGTTTGTCTAGTTAGTTTGATTCATTGGCAATCTTAATTCATTGGTGTCATTAAATTCACTGATGCTTCGGATGTCCTGTGTTTGTGACAGTTGCTGTAGAAGTTTTATTCTTTCTTTATACAAAATTCATTTGCCAAGATTTGCAATGTGCTGGAACCCATTCAGATTGAGGTGAGTAAAACACAAAATTCATCTGCCAACCTCATCTGAATAATTTCAGTACTAGCTGATGCACTTCTCCAGCCCTGTTCTCACCTTCTCAATGCTGTTGGTAAGCATTGTACACAACAGGAGGTCCAAACAGCATTGTTGCAAGCACATGGTAAAAGCAGCCTGCACTTTCTTAAAGGCAGGCTGCCCCTTAATGAAAGTTACCCAAAAAGACTGCTGCAATGGAAATTATTATAAAGTGGACACCAGGGCAAACAGAGGGATCCAGAATGATGGAGATGGCACTGAAGGCACCAGTGATGCAGGTGGGCAGGAGGAGAGATGCCATGATCCCACTAGGGACCACGTAACCCTCAAGGATCAACTTCAGAAGGAAGAGGGAGCAAGTGGCCAGGAAGATCAACTCCTGGGGTCTGAGAGCTTGACTACAGTGCCACAAGAAGCCTAATGATCTCATGAGGGTGATCAAAGTCAAAGAATGCATCTTCACATGATGTCACCCACTCAACACTGCTCAATGCACCACAACCCCATCACTCACCCAACACCAATCCTTGGCACTCAGGACTCATACCTAACAACCAGATATTCCACCTCACCTTCACATACCTATCAATACTGTCAGCTCACATTGGTTCCACATAGCTCTGGTTCTTCAGATATGGCAGGTACATCACCCTAACACAGTACTACACAGTCACTGACAGTCTGCCCTCTCTCTCTCAGGACAAGTGGCAGAATTTTATGGCCCCACTGCGGCAGGGGGCGAGGCCATAAATGTGGTGGACCATTCAAAAGCCCATTGACTTCGGTGGGATCGTAAAATCCCGCCGGCGTAAAATTCCACCCAAGGTGGCACACAGTAGAAGGGAGCAGAGCAGAACCAGCAGAGACAAGGAAACCTGCAACTCCTGAGCCCTAAGGACAAGATGCCTCTCAACCCCATGGGCTGCCTGCAATGGGGCCCAAGTCACCCAACCTCAGTGAGAACACTGAGGCTTACGGTATGTTCCTGCCTTATGCCCTCCCTCCTCTCCCAGTTCACCTTCATCCTTCCATTTGGAGCAATGACCAAGCTGCTCATAGTATTCACACTGCTTACCATGGACCTCTTGCTCTTCTCCCCATACCTTCCCCTCATCCCAATCTTCCCCCTAAGTTCCTGCTTCCAGACACCCATGAACTGCCACCTGCCCAGCCCCAGGAAGAGGAAAAGGAGCAACAGAAAGGCATTGATGAAGATGTCCCTTAACTGGCTCACCACCACCTTCTCAACGGTAATTAGGGATGGACAATAAATGCTGGCCTAGCCAGCAACACCCTAATCCATGAAAGAATAAAAACAACCTGACCTGACACTCACAGACACCAGTTCAGATACTGACACTGCGCTTATTTTAGTATAGAGTTTCACCCAGCACTGAGCACAAGTGGGCTGTAACCAGGCTAGGTTGAAAGGACAGTTCATTTGCCAGCTCACCAGAGGGTGAGGTAGCAGAAAATTACTGCTAAAGGGGGGGTCTCAGATGAGGACCTTGATGGGGCAGCATACAGGAGAACGCATGCACACCCAGACCCTAAATGCATTATCTGTCCTGCCAGACAACCTCCTGTCACTCTCAAGGAGCATGGAGGAGTTTGGCTTCAAGTTGGACACTGCTGCCCCCTTCCTGTTGCAGCTTTTTTGTGGATAGATCACAAAATCCTCTGTTTTCCATGTGAGGATACGGCAACACTCACAGTCAAATGCACCCAACTACATCCAAAAACACACCACAGTACTTTCCGAGACTTTCCAGTTAAAACAAAGATCTAAAAATTTACCATATCTGCAATCGGGGTGCCTGGCCTTTAAATAGCGCTAATGTATGACCCATCTTGCTGCTTCAGCAGTGGGAAATGGATGTTGGGACTGTTCCCAGGTCCCGATCCCACCTGCAGAGGGAAGAAATCACGGGCCCGATTTTCACGGGGGCAGACTGCTAATTAGCTGGAGGTTGGGTTGGGTGGCCACAACAACTAGGAAAGCAACCTACAAATTCGAAACAGACAGATTCGAGGCTGCTGGAGAAAGGCATGGATAATGGAAGGAGTCTGCTTATACCAGCCCACCACCAGGAGTCCCTGTGCCACAATTGTTCACCAGCCTGCAGATGAAGAATTGGCCTGTTCAGTGACCAGAGATCATTACAATTACCACAGAGACAAGCCTTCCCATGACCTTTGTCTGCAAAGAATCTGCCATCATCAACCTGTGAGATTCAATGCGTTTCAGCCATTTGCAAGATGCCACCAAGGTCTGTAGCTGATCCTTGGAAGGAGCCAGAGGCAAAGAGATTCAAGACCACAGTATCATGGCCTGTCTGCAGGGCATGGTGATCAACGTTGTGAAGCACGTGGTCTTCCACAACAACTGCACAAATCTCTGGCCATCTGCCTGAAGAGTTGCAGTCTCCTCTGGCACTGGCCCTCCAACATGTCCGTGTAGTTCTGACTTTGGCAGTATATCGTTTGCTGAGGAAATAGCCTGAGTCCTTCTTGCCCATCATCCCCCTTCTCTGCCCTCCTGATGCCTCAGGCTTTGTCCTTCCTGCGAAGGATATTGATCCTCATCACCATTGGACCTGAAATCTGAGAGTCGTGTCCTGAACGTCAACTGCTGCTTTCCTTGTGCTCAGGTGACCTTCCAATTGTGCCAGGCAGTCTCGCCACCTCTAATGCCCCCACGATTCCAGGGTGATGACAACTCCATGCATTGCCTGACCACATAATCAACACACTCCCTGGACCATGTTGCACTCCCAATGCACCTGTGTGCCAATGGCCAAGTCCCCCTGTGCGTCATTCTCCTTTCTATGCACCCACTTACTCCCTGGGGCAGCCCTGACTGGATCCCTCCCGAACAGCACTGTGGTTGTACCTACACCACAGGGACTGCAGTGGTTCAAGAAGATGGCAGCTCACCACCACCTTCTCAAGGGCAATTATGAGATGGACAATAAATGCTGGCCTAGCCAGTGACAACCACATCCCATGAATGAAAAAAAATCACGTCTCATCTCATTCGAAAGACGGTACTTAACTTGGTGTCCTGGCTGATTTTTATTCCTCAACCAACATCTAAAAAAACAGTTGATGTGCTCATTACCATACTGTTGTTTGTGGGTTCCTGTGGTGCACAATTTCCAGAATTACTTCAGAAGTACTTCATTGGCTGTAATGCACTTTGAGCTGCCTTGAGGTTGCGAAAGGTGCTATTTAAATGCAAGTCTTTCATTCTTAAATCTCTACAACATTACTGCATTGTTTGCATCCTTCACTCCCAGCCCCGATGAAAGTGCAAACCAAAATCTGCCTATGTATTTTTACTGGAGCTGTGTATTTCCAGTATTTTCTATTTTATTGTGGATTTGATGCATTTGTGCTTTATTTTACAGTTTCAACAGGATCTGTGTTATAATGTCAATTTAATACGTTTGCGATCAAAACAGTCCTAGGGCTCAGAAGAGAAAGGTCGAGCAAAAAGAATCTAATCATGATGGAATCAAGAGAGAGACCAGTAGCTTCTACGAGAATTCCACAATTGATCGAGGCTGTAAAAGAGGCATTAACTTTAAGTGTGTGACATTGTAATGCCCAGTCAACACATTATCACCGTGGGCAGTCCCAGTGTCATGGTGATTTGAGGTGCTCCAGCAACCCCCCCCCGCCCCTCCCCTCCCAGCCTTCAGTGGCAGGTACTCACTG
Source organism: Cetorhinus maximus (assembly GCF_964194155.1). NCBI lineage: Eukaryota > Metazoa > Chordata > Chondrichthyes > Lamniformes > Cetorhinidae > Cetorhinus > Cetorhinus maximus. The sequence continues at coordinate 112,458,871 of NC_135887.1, read as the reverse complement.
GAGAAAGAATCGCATCCCTCATTGCTCTTTCTGAATGTGTCCCCCCTCTTTTGTCAATCCATTACATGACTCTTAAGGAGACAAAAAGTGATACCAGAATAGTTTGAAGGTCCTGAATCTCTCTTGACCTCTCTGAGCTTGACAATTAGTCCGTGACAGAGGAGACAAAGCATTGTGTACCCACCCACTGAGCCCAGCAGGCTTCACCTTCAAGAGAGACTTTGCAGTTCTTGGGAGGTGGGGGTGGTGGAGCTTTCTGTCAGACTCCTTGTAACAGAAGTGTGTTGGCTCTGTAACAGTACTGGGAGGTGACAAAGTTTTTTTGTCCTTTCTCAGGCTTCAAACTTTGATCAGTTTCATTTGAAAGGGCAGCCATGCAGAACTCCTACAACCAAATGCATATCCAGAATTCTTATTCCCCTCAAACGCAACTCTGGGCCAACCTCTTTGAATTCATTCAAACTGTTTACACACCTGCCTGTTTAATATCATACATTGCTGACCCATCCTTTATTATGAGAGGAATTGAACATAAAAGTAAGAATGTTATGCTTCAGTTATACAGGGCATTGGTGAGACAACATCTCAAATACTGTGTGCAGTTTTGGTCTCCTTATTTAAAGAAGGATGTAAATGCATTGGAGGCAGTTCAGAGGAGGTTTACTAGATTGATACCGGGAATGAATGAGTTGTCTTATGAGGAAAAGTTAGACAAACTGGGCTTGTTTCCACTGGAGTTTAGAAGAGTGAGGGGTGACTTGATTGAAGTATACAAGATTCTGAACGGTATTGACAAGGTGGGTGTGGAAAGGGTGTTTCCTCTGTGGGTGAGTCCAGGACTAGGGGCCACTGTTTTAAAATCAGAGGTTGCCCTTTTAGGACAGAGATGAGGAGAATCTTTTTCTCTCAGAGAGTTGTGTGACTTTGGAACTTTGCCTCAGAAGGCAATGGAGGTGGTCATTGAATATTTTTAAGGCAGAGGTAGATAGATTCTTGTTAGGCAAGAGAATCAAAGGTTATTGGGGGTAGAATGGAATGTGAAATTCGAAACACAAACAGATCAGAAGTGTGAAGTGATTCATTTTGGCAGGAAAGATATGGTGAGACAGTATAAAATAAAGGGAGAGCCTCTAAAGGAGGTGCAGGAACAGAGGGACCTCAGTCTATACGTACATTAGGTCATTGAAGATGGCAGGGCACATTGAGAGAGCAGTCAATAAAGAAAATAGTACCTTAGACTTTATTAATAGGAACATTGAGTACAAGAGTAAGGAGGTCATGTTGAACTTATATAAGGCCTCATCTGGAGTACTGCGTCCAGTTCTGGGCGCCATAGTTGAGGAAGGATGTGAAGGCACTGGAGAGAGTACAGAGGAGATTCACAAGAATGATTCCCGGGATGAAGAACTGTAGCTATGAGGATAGATTATAGAGGTTGGAGCTGTTTCCTTGGAGAAAGGAAGGCTGAGAGGAGACTTGATAGAGTTATCCAAGATCCTGAGAGGCATGGACAGGGTAAATAGTGAGAAACTGTTCCCATTCAAGAGAACATCAAGGACTAGAGGGCACAGATTCAAAATAATTGGCAAAAGGAGCAAATGTGGTGTGAGGAATTTTTTTTCCCCCAGAGGGTGTTTGGAGTCTGGAACAACCTTCCTAAGAGGCTGGTGGAGGCAGGTTCGATTGAGGTATTCAAAAGGGAATTGGATTGCCATCTGAAAAGAGAGAATGTGCAAGGTTATGGGGATAAGGCGGGAAGTGGGATGAGGTGGAATGCTCTTTCAGAGAGCCAGCGCAGACTTGATGGGCCAAATGTCCTCCTTCTGCATTGTAAAGATACTGTGATACTGTTAATGAACGGTGGAGCAGACTCAAGGGAACAAATGGCCTACCTCTGCTCCTATTTCATATGTCTGTATGTTTGAGTGCAATGGTGCCAGTATTGATTCCCATTGCACTTATACAAATCCAAGTGCCATTCTGTTCTTCACACGATGTGCACTGCAAGCAAACATATTATCACAAAGCCCCAAAACATTCAAAATATCTGACTGATGGGAGGGCAACGGCAATTTGCAGAATCCGCCAAACTGGGAGTAAGAGGGCTAATTTGACCAATTTTACTTGAAGCCAAGATCAGAACTAGAGGCCATAAATATAAGATAGTCACTAATAAATCCAATAGGGAATTCAGGTGAAACTTCTTTATCCAGAGAGTGGTTAGAATATGGCACTTACTCCCACATGGAGTGGTTCAAGTGAACAACATTGATGCATTGAAGGGGAAGCTGAATAAACATATGCGAGAGAAAGGAACAAAAGGACGGTAGGAGTAGATGAAGTAGGGTCGGAGGCGGTTCATGTGACACGCAGACCTTTTGAACTGAATGGCCTGATCCTGTGCTGTAAATTCGATTAGTTACACTAAACCTTCATAAAACACTGGTTCAGCTTCAGCTGAATTATGTCCAATTCTGGGTACTGCAATTTAGGAATGATGTCAAGGCCTTAGAGAGAGTGCAGCGGAGACTTACTTGAATGGCACCAGGAATGCGGGACCCCTGAGTCGCATGGAGAGACTGGAGAAGCTGGGATTGCTTTCCTTTGGGAAGAAGTCATTTGAGGAAAATCCAACAGTCTCCAGTCTCATGAATGGTGGTCGGGAAATAAACTGATGGTTCAGTCAGTAATGCCTATCCGGTATTGTTCTCCCTATATCTGTTCATTTTATCTAAAATCACAGCCATTCAGCCCATCACATCAGTATCAGCAACTACACTTCAAAATAACTTCATTGGCTGTAAAGGGTTTTGAGCCATCCTAAGGTTGTCCTCTGGTTACCAACCCTTCTGCTGCTGGAAGCACTTCCTCCTTATTTACTCTGAAAAAAACATTTGTGATTTTGAACACCTCCATCAAATCGCCTCTTAACCTTCTCAGCTCTAAGGAGAAAAGCTCGAGCTTCTCTAGTCTCTCTGATAATTTAGTAAAACATCCCAAGGTGCTTCACAGGAGTGTAATGATACAAAAAAAATTGACACCAAGACAAGTAACGCGATATTAAAATAGGTGACCATGAGTTTGGTCAAAGGGGTAGGCTTGAAGGAACAAATTAAAGGAGGAAAGAGAGGTGGAGAGGTTTAGGCAGCTAAAGGCATAGCCACCAATTGTTCAGTGAAGAGAGTGCGGCATGCAAAGAGGGCAGATTTGGAGGGCTGCAGAGATCTCGAAGGGTTGGAGGGCTGGAGGAGGTTACAGAGGGAGAGAGGGATGAGGCCATGGAGGGTTTGGAACACAAGGATGAGAATTTTAAATCAGAGGCACTGGTGAACTGGCAGCCAATGTAGGCCAGCAAGCACAGGGGTGAGTCTCCTTGTTATCTATGCTATATCATTGGATGTACTTAAAGTATCCGTCACCCATTTCTCTGAACTTCCTTAGGAAAATAGGACCACGCAGAGCCAAAGATAACCAAGTCCACCTATTGGGCAGGCTGCAAAGGTTAATTACCTCGAACACCACTTTAACTCTTTATCTTTCTGCCAAAATCTTACTGATTGACCGCTTATTAAAATAAGAAACTTGCATGTATATAGTAGGATGTCCAAAAGCCTCTCACAATGCATTAAGTACTTTTCAAGTGTAGTCATTTTTGTCATACAAGTAAATACAACTAACCACTATGAAACAGCAGTGTAATAAATGACCAGTTAACCTGTTTTAGTGAAGCTGATTGAGGGATAAATATTGGCTGGGACACTGGGGGGAACTCCCTGCTCTTCTTTGAAATAGTGCCTTGGGATCTTTCATGTCCACCTGAGAGGGCAGATGGGGCCTTGATATCATGCCTCATCCCAAAGATGGTACCTCCATCAGTGGAACGCTGCATTGCACTGGGAGCATCAACCTAGATTTTATAGTCAAATCTTTGGAGTCAGACTTTAGACCTTCAACCACTTGACTCAGAGCCAAGAGAGAGTGCTACCAACACGGACCCTGGCATCTTCTGAGTTTTTCTTATAGCATAAAGCAGTTGGCCACTGAGCCTTTTTGTAATGCAATCCATCACAGACTTGCTGCTTTAGTACTTGATTGAATAGATCTTGGTTAGAGATTTGCCTGGTAGGAATACTGACTATGTATTGTATTTCATGGTTGCTTTAATTGAGCCTGAATGAATTTTTAATTACATTCTACTTTTGTCACCTGTATCGTATTTCTGAGAAGTCTTTCATTTGTTGCTGAATACAGGGGATGTAGTGGTATTGATGGTGGGGGGCAGTCTCTAAGTGGCTTATTATTTTTGCCATAAAAGCTTGGGTTTTTTTATTCTTCCAATAATCTTTTAAGGAGTGACTCTATTCTGCTGGGAGTTCCTTAATATTTTATAATCATCTGCTTCTGTCCCTCCTTAATTGAATAGTCACCAGCAGAGTATTTCAGGAGTATATAAGCAAATTACTTAAGCATTCATCCTGGCAAAGTACTTTTGGATTTTATGAAGTCTCCCTGCTTCAAGATCTCCATTAGAATGTGATGTGCTACCAGATCTTTGTGATATTCTAAGGCAGTGAAAATTATGTTGGGTAGTGTCCTGCATAAAGGGAAGATGACCTGTATGTGAGAACCTGACACACAAAGGAAACCTTTGAGATCCAAGGCTATGCTGAACCATAGTTCACTGCGTCATTAAAATTAATAAGATTCAGCTTACTTAGGCTATATTGCTTGTCAATAATTAATAAATGCAGGCATTGCATTGTGGCCATTTTAAACTTCAGCTATAATGATGCTCATTCAAAGCGGAGGAATAAATAAACCGTAAAAAATAAATTTAATTTAGGACATTAATAATAACTGCAAAATGGTTTTGCACTAAAAGCTAAACTACAGTGCAAACCATAGAATCATGTGTTGGATCATTCCCATATTCCTGCAAATTTTCCCTTTTAAAATACATATCCAATTCATTTTTGAAATTAAATACTGTGCCTTCAAGAACAGGTCAGAGTCTGGGAGTTCTGCAACAAGTAACTCACTAACTGGCTTCCCAAATCGTGCCTATTATCTACAATACACAAGTCAGGAGTCTGATGGAATACTCTCCATTTGCCTGGATGAGTGTAGCTCCAAAAATACTCAAGAAACTCGACACCATCCAGGACAAAGCTAGATGGGCACCATATCAAACATTTTTAACTTTTACTCCCTCCACCACCAATGCACATTGGCAACAGTGTGTGCCATCTACAAGATGCACTGCAGCAACTCGTCAAGGCTCCTTCAACAGCACCTTCCAAGCCCATGACCTCTACCACCTAGAAGGACATGGGCAACAGATGCACCTGAACACCATCACCTGCAAGCTACCCTCCAAGACACACACCATCCTGACTTGGAACTATATCACTGTTCCATTCCTGTTACTGGGTCAAAATCTTCAGAACTCCCTTCCACACAGCACTGTGGGTGTACATACACGATATAGTCTGCAGCAGTTCAAGAAGGCAGCTCACCACTACGTTCTTAAGGGCAATTAGCAATGGGTACTAAATGCTGGCCTAGCCAGCAATGCTGACAAGAAAACGGCTTCCACTGTTCTTTCAGACAATGCTTTCTAGATCATGACAACTCTCTGCATTAAAAAAACTCTCCTTTTTCCTCTGGCTGTTCTGTCAATTACCTTAAATGTGTGCCATCTGGTTACTGACCCTCCCACCAGTGGAAATAGCGTTTCTGTATTTACTCTCTGAAAACCCCTCATAATTTCAAACGCCTGTATTAAATCTCCTCTTAACCTTCTCTGCTCTAAGGAGACCAACCCAGCTTTCCCAGTCTCTCCACATAACTGAAGTCCCTCATCTCTGTAATCCGCTATGAGAAAGCAACATATTTACGATAATTTTATAGCAGTTTGTGTTGGTGTAATCCGTTTAGAATGACATCTTTGGGTTAATATTAATCCTATGTGAGTTACATGATATGACTAAAGGTGGAATATTGCCAACCACAGTTGTTCAGCTGAAACTGGGAGTGCATTTTAATTGCAATTCAGTGAAAACACATGAATTATAGAAAATAATGGGTACTTGGGAATGAGTTACAGGTGTAATCTAACCAGTGCACTTCAGGTTGTGTGTGAACTATTTTGTTTTATTGAACATGTTGACTGAATCCTAAATGTTGTCAATGCCTTCTGTCACTAGGACCTCCCCATAGAACCCCATCAGTTACGTCTAAAGTTTCAATCTCTCTTTCCCTTAATGAGGAGATAACTCAAGTTACTCTAAACCTAATAGATCTGGATATTCTGATTTGAGGGAAATGTGGCAGCCAATTTTCCCACAAAAGTAAAGAAATAAATGATCAGATAATCTGATTCAGTGATGTTGGTTAAGGAATACATATTGGCTCAGGACATTGAGGAGAACTCTGCTCCCTTGAAATAATGGCCATCAAATCTTTTAACATTCATATGAAAGGTCAGACAGCACGTCAGTTGAACATCTCATATGAAGGACAGCACCTCTGACAATGCAGTACTCCATTGGGAATGTCAGTCTGGATTACGTGCTCAAAAGCCTCCGGCAAGGGACTTGAATACACTTAACTGGATCCACGCTGGTTGGTGAAGGTAAAACAAAGATACAGCTTCTTTGTATACTGAAAATAGTTTATTGCATTAGTTCACAGTCATTACTATTCTCCCTTTAGTGTTCCAGCTGTCTCCATTTATATTCTTTTGAAAATAAACCAATTAACAAAAAAGGGACAAATTAACAAAAAGTCAAAGGAACTAATGAGAGAGGATAACTCCCTAACGGGCCACTGTACCTAAAGGACAAAACTACAAAGGAAATTTAACAAACTCAATCAAAACACGGTTCCTGTCCTCATTTATAGGTGTACAAATACCCATCACCTCTTTAACAATGCAATTGCCTTAATAATGTAATTGCCATTAAACCTCAACAATGTGATTGCCATTGAAATTTAACAATGTAATTAATAAGACATTGACATACACAACCTTCTGGCCCACGGGTGAGAGCGCTGCCCACTGAGCCACATCAAAGTGGCTGCTTCAGTAGCTAAGTTACAACAGTGACTGCACTTCTGAAATACTTTGGCTGTAAAACACTTTGGGATGTTCTGTGCTTGTGAAAGGTGTGATAAAAAATCTAAGTCTGTCTTTAAATATGTCTCTAGCAGAGAAGGCTACCATTGGAAATCCTTACCTGTTCTTTGTTTTGATCACTATCTTCTCACTATTTGGAAAAAGTCCTCAACATAAAGAGCTCTCTCTTAGGTTGCTTTCTGAGAACTTGAGAAATTGTTACGATATTAAAGGCACTACATAAGTGCAAACTGCTGTTGTTGTTGTTCTAAGGTAATTGGCAAGAGAACCAGAAGGGAGGTGAGGAGAGAATTTTGTTCAGCGAGTTGGCCACCTGCCCTCATGTCCTCCTGTGGCTCGGTGTCTGATAACATCGCTGTGAAGTACCCTAGAAGGTTTTACTTCAGTGAAGTTGCTGTGTAAATGCAAGTTGTTGTTTCCGGGATAGAGGAGGAGGACCAATTTTGTGGGTGCAACATCCTGCAACTGATCTGTATCTGCGTCCCAGGTGGCTGTTCAAAAGGAAGCGTCAGATCCTTTGCCTGTGTGATTGATTGGTCTGGATGAGAGGACCTGTTTCAATCGGGATTCTTCAGCAACCATCAATGCAGTGTCACGTTTTAAAGAGAAATAATTTCAAGAAACATTGCTGTGGAAGCAGGTGGATCGGCATTGTTTCCTCCTTCTCTACGGTACTGTGGTCAAGGCCCCATCCCTTGCTCCCACTCCCACCGCCCATACTGACAAAGCAAATAGCTTGACATTAACATTCAAACTCGCACTAATAATGTAAGAAAGATCTGAGGACCAATTTTGAGCCCAATTGCCCAAAAAACAGACCATAACTAATTTCGATATCCTCCCCAACGTGCCATGCACAATATCCTTGTATTGTCTAATAACCACTCACATAATTAAATGCTGTGGGGCCAATTAATCACCTAAGGGTCTTTTGGAAGGGAAAGCTTTTCCGTTGCCTTAAGTAACTTTACAACCATAAAAACGTACAGGCCATTCAGCCTGTCATGCTTATGCTGGTTCTTTGAAAGATCAATGGTACATAGTCCCACATTCCTGCTTTTTGTCTACAACCCTGTAAATTCCTCATCCTCAAGTACCTGTCCTACTCCCTTTGAAAATTACTTACGGTATCAGTTCCTACCAGCTTTTCAGGTAGAGCATTCCAGATCCCAGCAACACTCCAAGTAACATTGAACATTTACTTTTTTTGTGGTAATTTTTTGTGTTGAAATGTCCTCTCTAATGAGGCCTATAGGTGACATCAAGTAAAAAGACTACCTTCACTTTGACAGTTAGAAGTCTGTTTAAGTAAAGAACAATATTTTAAAATATAAGTAAAGAAAGAATTTGGATATATAGCATCTTTCATGAACTCGGATGCCCCAAAACACGTTGCAAACAATGTTGTACAGGTACTGGACCCCACTGTCCTCTGTCTGCATTAGGGTGAGGGTGCATTGAACAAGCTCTGAACAATGCAACAACAACAGCCTACATTTATATAGCATCTTTAATGTTGTAAATGTGCAAAGGAGCTTCATAGGTGAGAATTACCAAGCACAATTAGATTCGAGCCCTACAAAGAGCTTTTAGGGCAGTTGGTCAAAGAGGTGGGTTTTAGGAAGTGTCTTAAAGGGAGAGGGAAAGGCAGAGAGGTTTAGGGTAAAAATTCCAGAGCAGAGAGCTGCGGCAGCTGAAGGCATAGCCACCAGTGGTGGAGCGATTAAAATGGGAGATGTGCAAGAGGACAGAATTGGAGGAGCGCAGAGTCCTTGGAGGATTGTAGGGTTGGAGGAGCTTACAGAGATTGTGAATGGAGGGCAGGCCATGAAGGGAAGTGAAAACATGAGGGTGAGAATTTTAAAATTGGTGCATTGCCAGACCAGCAGTGAATGTAAGGCAGTGAGCACAGAAAGCCAACAGTCACTTCTGTTCACTTCTCTCTAAAACCAGGCCTGTGCCAAGAATGCACCGAATGTACATTGTAAACTTAAGTTAATAAGCCACACACGTTTTACTTATTTTGCAGTGTTTAAAACAAAATCCTAAAGGACCATGGTATTTGCTTGTATCTCAACTAGGTTTTAAAAATTCATTTACAGGCTGTAGGCATTGCTGGCAAGACCAGCATTTAGTGCCCAATCGTAATTTGCTGCCAGCTTCTTAATACAACTGAGTAGTTTGCCTGGCCATGTCAGAGGACAGTTAAGAATCAACCAGGTTGCTGTGGGTCTGGAGTCCCATACAGGCCAAAGTGGTTAAGGCCAGCAAATTTCCTTTCCTAAAGGGAATTAATGAACCAATAATTCAGTAGTTTCGTGGTCACCATTACTGAGACTAGCTTTTTTTATTCCAGTTATATTTAATTAAATGATATTGAATTTCCCAGCTACCATGGTGGGACTTGAACTAATGAGGTGAATTTTACAGGGGGAAGGAGGTAATGCTAGTCCCTCCGCCGTGCAAAAGTTGGTTAATTCGATCGATTTTTTAAAAAGCAGCCCCGCAGTGGTACACGTTGCCAGCGGTCTAAACAGTCTGCCCTTCAGAGGAATGAAGTCTTGCCCTCAAGATTGGTCAGCAGCTCTAGCAGTCTCAACAGTGCCAGAATTCAGTCGTGCAAGCAGGCCCAGGTGGATCCCAGAGGACCTGGACTCAGATAAGTTCAGAATTTTTGGGCAGGTCAGGATAAAGTGGGGGCATCATCTTGGAGAGGGGTGTCCCTGATGTGCACAGGGCACCCCCTCCCAAAAATATACCCCACTTCGTTCCCACTTTTTCACCTCAGATAATTTGCTGGCATGAAGAGAAATGGTGGCATAGTGATAATGTCACTGAACTAGTAACCCAGAGGCCCAGGCTAATGTTCTGGGTCACGGGTTCAACTTCCACCATGGCAACTGGTGGAATTTAAATTCAGCTAATTAAACATCTGGAATATATAAGGCTAGTCTCAGTAATGGTGATCATGACAGCTATCGTCAATTGTCGTAAAACCCTTTAGGGAAGGGAATCTGCCGTCCTTACCCAGTCTGATCTACAAGCAACTCCAGATCCACAGGAATGTGGTTGCCTCTTAACTGCCCCCTGAAATGGCCTAATGAGCAACTCAGTTCAAGGGCAGTTAGGGATAGGCAATAAATGCTAGCCTTGCCAGTGACACCCACATCCCATGAAAGAATAAAAAATGTAGAATACTGGCCCATGTCTCTGGATTACTAGTCCAGTAACATAATCACTCTGCTACCATTCCCGGTTGCAACTTTGGCATTTTTTTTCCAGTTACACAGGACAGTTACAGGAACCCAGTAAAATACACAATATCATCAACAGGAAATTGAGATTGAACAGACTGGGGTTGATCAGACTGGGGTTCTTCTTTTCTAGAAACAGAAGAATGACCTATTAGAGGTCTTTAAAATTAGGAACATTTTTGATAGGGTAGCTGCAGAGCTTGCAGGCGAGACCAAAACTAAGGGTTATAAATACAAGATAATAAATATAACCAATAAATCCAATAGGGAATTCAGAAGAAACTTCTTCACCCAGAGAGTGGTGGAAATATGGAAATTGTTCTCACAACGAGTAGTTGAGGCGAATATTATAGATGTATTCAAGGTTAAGCTAGATAAGCACATGAAGGAGAAAGGACCAGTTGGGCCAAATGACCTATTTCTGTGCTTTAGGCTCTATGCAATTCTCTGTAACTTGTCAGCTGCTGCTGCCTGAAACTTGGAAATGAATTTGAATTTGGGCATGGGCCTGGTGTCAGCTTTGTTCAGCTTCCAAAACTCAAAACCTTGTCTGCATATATTTCAGCTATGAAAGGCTAGGAAACTCTACACCTAGATAGTGGGCCCATTGTCTCTGGTTTGGCACATTGACTGAACCAGGTTGCAAATCACATCCAATCTTACGGCTAGAATACAGTCCTAGTTTCACGTACCTCAAGAAATTGAGATCTTGTATTGAGGCCCAGTCTATCGATTCATGTCCAAATTAAAGACCCCCAGCACTTGTTGACGAGGTGCAGACAGAACGTCCAGTGTCCTGGCCAACATTCCACTCTCAACCAACAAAATCAAACACAATTCAACTGGCTAGGCATCATATATGCTGTTTGTGGGACCTTGTTGTACACAAATTGGCATGTATCCACATATGATCTGTTCTGTACGTCAAAAAAAAATAATTGTCTGTGAATTAATCTGGAAATAAAAACAAGTAAAAATGATCATGAAGTTGTTGAATTGTTATAACAACTGGTTGTTTCAAGAAGGAGTCCTGCCATCCTTGCCCATTCTGGATCCATATGTGACTCCAGTTCCACACTAGTAAGGTTGACTCTTAACTGCGCTCTGAAGTGGCCAAGCAATACACTCAATTGTATGAAATCCCAGAGCAACAAGGCAAGGGACAATAAATGCCAGCCTTACCAGTGGTACCCAAATAGACTCATACAGGAGGCCATTTGCCCCACTGTGACTCTTTTATTTATCTACTCAATCATACAGCACAGAGGAAGACGCTTTGGCCCATTGTACCTCTGTTGGCTCTGTAAGGGCTATCCAATTCGTCCCAAGAACTCGATAAAGAGAAAGCACTTTGGAATTTCCCATGGGATGTGACAAAGTGTGATATAAATGCAAAGTCTGTCTTTCTAGACAATGAGAAGAACAAGGAGTTGGGAATCTGGTGTTTGTTGGCACGATCGATGAAGCTTAGAGTCAAGGTGTTGAAGGAACAAATTCTCGACCTGTTCTTCTTGAGATGGGAAGATTGCCAATGTCTCTTTCATTGATGCCTGTGGTAGAAGCAATTAAAAACTTCAAAGAACTGCCACAATAAGCAGTTCAGTTCTAACAATCTGGTGAACCCCTGGTGATTTTTTTTTAATCCATTCATGGGGAGTGGGTGTTGCTGGCTAGGCTAGCATTTATTGCCCATCCCTAATTGCCCTTGAGAAGGTGGTGGTGAGCTGTCTTCTTGAACCGCTGCACTCCATGTGGTGTAGGTACACCCACAGTGCTGTTAGGAAGGGAGTTCCAGGATTTTGACCCAGCGACAGTGAAGGAACAGCGATATATTTCCAAGACAGGATGATGTGTGGCTTGGAAGTGAATTTCCAGGTGGTGGTGTTCCCATGTATTTGCTGTCCTTGTCCTTCTAGATGGTAGCGGTCATGGGTATAGAAAGTACTGTCTAAAAGAGCCTTAGTGAGTTCCTGAAATGCATCTAGTAGATGGTACACATTGCTGCTGCTGTGCATCAGTAGTGGAAGGAGTTAATATGTGTAGATGGGGTGCCAATCAAGTGGGCTGCTTTGTCCTAGATGGTGTCAAGCTTCTTGAATGTTGTTGGAGCTGCACTCATCCAGGCAAGTGAAGAGTATTCCATTACACTCCTGACTTGTGCTTGGTAGATGGTGGGCAGGCTTTGGGGAGTCAAGGGGTGAGTTAATCGTCGCAGGATTCCTAGCCTCTGACATGCGCTTGTAGCCACAGTATTTAGATGGCTAGTCCAGTTCAGCTGGACTATATATCAGAAATATATCGCTGTTCCTTCAGTTCCTGGTCAATGGTAACCCCCAGGATTTTGACAGTGGGGGATTCAGCTATGGTAATGCCATTGAATGTCATGAGGCGGTGGTTAGATTCTCACTTGTTGGTGATGGACATTGCCTAGTACTTGTGTGGCACAAATGTTACTTGTCACTTCTCAGCCCAAGCCTGGATATTGTCCAGGTCTTGCTGCATTTGGACATGGACTGCTTCAGCATCTGAGGAGCTGCGAATGGTGCTGAACATTGTGCAATCATCAGCAAACATTCCCACTACTGATTTTATGATGGAAAGAAGGTAATTGATGAAGCAGCTGAAGTTGATTGGAATCTACCCTGAAGTTGGTAGGAATCTACCCTGAAGAACTCCTGCATTGATGTCCTGGAACTGAGATGATTGACCTCCAACAACCACAACCATCTTCCTTTGTGCTAGGTATGACACCAACCAACGGAGAGTTTTCCCCCTGATTTCCATTGACTTTAGTTTTGCTAGGGCTCCTTGATGACACATGCGGTCAAATGCTGCCTTGATGTCAAGGGTAATCACTGTCACCTTACCTCTGGAGTTCAGCTCTTTTGTCCATGTTTGAACCAAGGCTGTAATGAGGTCAGGAGCTGAGTGGCCCTGGCGGAATCCAAATTGAGTGTCAGTGAACAGGTTATTGTTAAGCAATTGCTGCTTAATGGCACTGTTGATGACCCCTTCCATCACTTTATTAATGATTGAGTGTAGACTGATGGGGTGGTAATTGGCCGGGTTGGATTTCTCCTGCTTTTTGTGTACAGGACATACCTGGGCAATTTTCCGCATTGCCGGGTAGATGCCTGTGTTGTAGCTGTACTGAAACAATTTGGCTAGGGGTGTGGCAAGTTCTGGAGCACAAGTCTTCTGTAGTAATGCCGGAATATTGTGCCCATAGCCTTTGCAGTATCCAGTGTCTTCAGCCATTTCTTGATATCACATGGAGTGAATTGAATTGGCTGAAGACTGGCATCTGTGATGCTGGGGACCTCCAGAGGAGGCTGAGATGGATCATCCACTCAGCACTTCTGGCTGAAGATTGTTGCAAATTCCTCAGCCTTATCTTTTGCACTGATGTGCTGAGCTCCCCCATTATTGAGGATGAGGATATTTGTGGAGCCTCCTTCTCCAGTGAGTTGTTTAATTGTCCACTGCCATTCATGACTGGATGTGACAGGACTGGAGAACTTAGATCTGATCCATTGGTCGTGGGATCACTTAGCGCTGTCTATTGCTCGCTGCTTACGCTGTTTGGCACACAAGTAGTCTTCATTTGTAGCTTCACCAGTTGACAGCTCATTTTTAGGTGTGCCTGGTGCTGCTCTTGGCAGGCCCTCCTCCACTCTTCATTGAACCAGGGTTGATCCCCTGGCTTGGTGGTAATGGTAAAGTGAGGGAAATGCCAGACCATGAGATTACAGATTATGGTTGAGTACAATTCTGCTGCTGCTGCTGATGGCCCACAGCACCTCATGGATGCCCGGTCTTGAGTTGCTAGATCTGTTCGAAGTCTATCCCATTTAGCACTGTGATTGTGCCACACAGCACAATGAAGGATATCCTCAATGTGAAGACGAGACTTCATCTCCACAAGGACTATGTGGTGGTCACTCCTAACAATACTGTCATGGACAGATGCATCTGTGGCAAGCAGATTGGTGAGGATGAGATCAAGTATGTTTTTCCCTCGTGTTGGTTCCCTCACCACCTGCCGCAGACCCAGCCTAGCGACTATGTCCTTTAGGACTTGGCCAGCTCGGTCTGTGGCGGTGCTACCAAGCCACTCTGGGTGATGGACATGAAGTGCCCCACCCAAGGTACATTCTGTACTCTTGCCACTCTCAGTGCTTCCTCCAAGTTCAACATGGAGGAGCTGATTCATCAGCTGATTCATCAGCTAAGGGGGTGCAGTTTTTGGTAATCAGCAGGTTTCCTTACTCATATTTGACCTGATGCCATGAGACTTTGTGGATTCTGGAGTCAATGTTGAGGAATCCCAGGGCATCTCCGTACCAACTGTTTACCTCTGTGCCACCACCTTTGCTGGGTCTGTTCTGCCGGTAGGACAGGACATACCCAGGGATGGTGATTGTGGTGTCTGGGACATTGTCTGTAAGATACGATTCTGTAAGTATGATTATATCGAGCTGTTGCTTCACAAGTCTGTGGAACAGCTCTCCCAATTTTGGCACAAGCACCCAGCTATTAGTAAGGAGGAGTTTACAGGGTTGACTGGGCTGTTTTTGCCATTGTCATTTCCAGTGTCAAACGCGATGCTGAGTAGTTCACTGGTTTCCTTCCTTATTGGCTTTGTAGCGGTTTATACAACTGGCTTGCTAGGCCACTTCAGAGGACATTTATGAATCAACCACATTGCTGTGGGTCTGAAGTCACATGAAGGTCAGGCCAGGTAAGGACGGCAGAATTCCTTCCCTAAAGGACAGTAGTGGACCAGATGGGTTTTTTACGACAATCAACAATGGTTTCATGGTCATCATTAGACTTTTAATTCCATACAGACATACAAAGTAGGAGCAGAAGGCGGCCATTCAGCTCCTCGAGCCTGCTGCTCCATTCAATAAGATCAGTGCTGATCTGTTTGTGTTTCAAATTCCGCATTCCCATCTACCTTCGAAAACCTTAGATTCTTGTTAAGCAAGATAATCAATCTCCCTCTGCCTTAACAATATCCAATGACCCCGCCTCTACCGCCTTTGGAAGCAGAGAGTTACAAAACCGCACAACCCTGTGAGATAAAAAATTTCTCCTCATCGCTGTCCTAAAAGGGCGACCCCTAATTTTAAAAGAGGTGCCTCTAGTTCCACAAGAGGAAACATCCTTTCAATGTCCACCTTGTCAATGCCGTTCAAGATCTTATATATTTCAACCAAGTCACCCCTCACTCTTATAAGCTCTAGTAGAAACAAGCCCAATCTGTCTAACCTTTCCTCATAAGACCACCAGCTCATTCCAGGTTTCAATCTAGAAAACCTCCTTTGAACCGTCTCAAATGCATTTACTTGTTTCCTTAAATAAGGAGACCAAAACTGCACATGGTATTCGAGGTGCGGTCTCACCAATGTCCTGTTTAACTGAAGCATAACATTCTTACTTTTATGTTCAATTCCTTTCATAGTAAAAGATAGCATTCCATTAGCCTTCTTAATTACTTGTTGTACCTGCATACTAACTTTATGTGACTCATGTACTAGAATACCTAGATCCCCCTGCACCTCAGAATTCTGCAGCCATTCTCCATTTAAGTAATACTCTGCTTTTTTATTCTTCCTGCCAAAGTGAACAACTTCACATTTTCCCACATTATACACCATCTGCCAGACCTTTGCCCGCTCACTCAACCTATCTATATCCGCCTGCAACCTCCTTATGCCCTCTTCACGACATACTTTCCTACCTATCTTTGTGTCTCTGCAAATTTAGCTACCATGCCTTGTTAGAAGTTGAGGCCCAGCACAGACCCCTGCGAGAATCCACTCATCACATCCTGCTAATCAGAAAAAGACCCATTTATGCACATTCTCTGTTTTCTGCCTGCCAGCCAATCTCCTATCCATTCTAATATGTTACCCCCTACGCCATGAACATTTATTTTCCGCAATAACCTTTGATGTGGCACCTTATCAAATGCCTTCTGGAAATCCAAGTACAGCATGGTTACAGGTTCCCCTTTATCCTCAGCGCGTGTTACTTCTTCAAAGAACTCCAATAAATTGGTTAAACATGATTTCCCTTTCACAAACCCATGCTGACTCTTCCCAATTACCTTGAGTTTCTCTAAGTGCCCACCTATAACCTCCTTAATGATCAATGCTAACACCTTCCCTATGACAGACATCAAGCTAACTGGTCTATAGTTTCCTGTTTTCTGCCTTCCTCCCTTCTTGAATAGAGGGGTTATATTTGCTACTTTCCAGTCTGATGGAACCTTTCCCGAATCTAGCCAATTTTGGAAAATTAATACCAATGCATCTCCTACCTCATTAGCCACCTCTTTTAAGATCCTAGGATGAAGTCCAGTAGGACCTGGAGACTTGTTAGCCCGCAGCTCCATCAGTTTGCTCAGTTCTGCTTCCCTAGTGTTTGTAATTTCACCAAGATCCCCCCTCCCTTCCACCTCCTGATTTATAGCTATTACTGGGATGCTTTTTGTATGCTCTGTAGTGAAGACAGAAGCAAAATATTTGTTCATTTCATCCGCCATTTCCTTAATATCTACTATTAACTCCCCACTGTCACTCTCTAGAAGACCAACACTCACTTTACTTACACTTTTCCATTTTAAATACCTGTAGAAACTCTTGCTATCCGTTTTCACACTTCTAGCTAGCTTCCTCTCATACTCTAATTTCTTTCTCCTGATTAACCTTTTAATCATTCTTTCCCATTCTTTATATCCTGACCAATCATCTGACCTGCCACTCATCTTTGCGCAGTTATATTCTCTTTCCTTAAGTTTGATGCTTTCCTTAACTTCTTTAGTTAACCATGGACGGTGGGCCTCCACTTAGAATTTTTCTGTTTGTAGGAATGTACTTATTCTGAAATATCCCCTTAAATGTCTACCATTGCTTCTCTATTGATCTATCCCTTAGACTAGTATCCCAATTCACTTCAACCAGCTCAGATTTCATGCCCACGTAGTTGCCCTTATTAAGTTTAAATTCAAATGCCACCATCTGGGAATTGATGGGATTTGAATCAGGGTGCCCAGATCATTACCCTGGGTCTCTGGGTTATTAGCCCAGTGACAATACTACTCCGCCACCATATAATCACTCCTGTGAAGCATCTTGGGACATTTTACTATATTAAAGGCATTTTATAAATGCAAATTGTTGTTATTGTGAAAGGCCGATCGTGGGTTTAACGGGTCAGTAAATCTAACGACCCCATTCTGGTGTCCCAGTAACACCTATTTCAGCTGCTTAAAATTGACATCAATGATATTAGTGGAGGAGGGCCAGGACATTGGCCTGTAAAGACTAGCCTCTTTCAGGTGTCTGTTACCACACAAACACACCCTGCATTCAGTTTGATAGAAGTGACGTTATACAGATAAATACTAACAAGCTTAATGAGGATTCCTGGTTACAGAAAACAGCATCACAATGCCCAGGATAGTTCCCAAGCTTTGTGTTTCTGAAGGAAACTTTCTGAGAACTAATTGTTCTTTTTTCATTTGTACAATAGAGTCCACTCGAAAATGAGATATTGTGGAGTTTGACGCAGTGAAAGATGATCTGTCCTGGAAAACACATGAGATTAGCACTGCTGTGATGGGCGCATCTGCAAAATTAGTATTTAGAGTTTAATTTTACCCTTTGTCACATTTGGCCCCTCTAGTATCATTTACAGAAGTTTAGTTGACCCTCAAAGAAGTGTGAACACCAGTCGAGGGGAAGACCAGCTGAGAACTGTGCTCTGCTGGAAAGTGCCTTGTGGAGACGGCAAGGGAACAGTGGTGGGCGGGGGGAGGGGGGTGATGGTGGTCCTGGGGCAGGAGAAGCACAGTTCAATAACATGATGCATAGCTTTGGCACAGTCCCAAAGAGTTGGCAATTGAAACAGGACTCTTCCTAATTTAAAACTAAACTATTTCTAATTTATTTTTTTAAAACCCTTTTCAAAAGTGGCACAACACTTCTGCTGTGTTACTTACCGTGTGCTGATTCTCCCTATACACATTCCCCAGAGAGGCACCTGTAAATTTTGAGCCCTTTTTAAAAACAAAATGAAGGAAGACTTGCATTTTTATATCATCTTTCAGGACCTCAGGACGTTCCAAGGCATTTTACAGCCGATGAAACATTTTGAAGTGTATCCGCTGTTGTAATGTAGGAAACGCAGCAACCAATTTGCACACAGCAAGGTCCCATAAACAGCAATGTGATAACAGCCAGGTAATCTACATTAGTGATGTTGGTTAAGGGGTAATTATTAGGCAGTGCACCTGAAAGTCATAGAGCCATTACAGCACTGAAGGATTGGCCATTTAGCCAATCAAATCCATGCCAGCTCTCTGTAGAGCAATCCAGTCAGTCTCATTTTCCTGTTCTATCCCCATAGCCCTGCAAGTTTATTTCCCTCAAGTGCCCAGCCAATTTCCTTTTGAAATCATTGATTGTCTCCACTTCCATGGAGAACTTCCTTACTGTTCCTAAAATAGTGTGGTGGGATCTTTTATGTCCATCTCAGAGGGCAAACAGGGCCTCGGTTTAACATTTTATCTGAAAGACAGTGCTCCCAACAGTGTGGCACTCCCTCAGCAATGTCAGCTCAGCTCTCTGGAGTGGAACTTGGATGCACAATCTGCTGCCTCAGAGGCAAGAGTGCTGCCCACAGAGTCATAGCTGACACCCAGTAATTTACTAAGAGAGGCACAAACCTGGCTGGGTTTCTGGGCGTATGTTTTTGTGTTTGTGTTCCGCTCACTGGAGAAGAAAATTGTTTTGAGTTCTGATTGCTGCCATTTCTCGTGATGTTCAAGGAGATCCAGTATCAGGTTGATGTCTGGCACTCAGTGAGATTGCTCAATGCGTATGTACGTATCTTAGTGAAACAAATCAAGGACATGCCTGTCTGCTTTAATTACCTCCCAGCTACTTGCTATTCACCACCATCTTGTCCCAGTGCTGCAGCAGGTGGTTAGATTACAGATGATCATTACATTTTGGGCAGGAATAAAAGATCTCAAACAAGTTACAAGCAATTGCCGAACTCAAGGAACAATGCAGGATCTGTTCTGTGTTCAAATAAAAGGGCTTTTAGTCTTCCAAAGGTACACAGAGTTGGTGATCCTTTTACATTCTGTCCCTTGGTGAAATATATATACATTTTTTTCTCTTCACTCATTCTCCTCAAATTCACAAAGGAAGCCTGGCCACAGTGCGCTTTGCTGAAAACAGAGCAGGTGTAAAGCTAAACAGAGGCTGCACTGCAAGCTTCTAGACCCCCAGATGAATGGGAGTCCGTTCCTAACAGCACTGTGGGTGTATCTACACCACATGGACTGCAGCAGTTCAAGAAGGCAACTCACCATCACCTTCTCAAGGGCAACTAGGGATGGGCAATAAATGCTGGCCCAGCCAGCAAAGCCCACATCCCGTGAATGAATAATAAAAAAAAGTATTCCTTCACACTAGCCTGCACATATATTCCGAAAAGAACAAACTAACACCCCTCCCCCCACCACCACCACCCACCCACCCACCTCCACCCTGCCACATAGAAAATCCTGTTGCATCTCTTTGTTGGTGCCATACAATGCCAACAGGTTTCCTTTCTTCATAGTTTTATAAAAGCGAACAGCTTTATGTGGAGTGTGTTCATATTAGAGCTAAAGGTGCAGTGTTCTGTTGATTCCAGGCCAAAGAGTGATTAGTTATCAAAAGAATCTTACATCACCGATGGAGGCCATTCAGCCCATTGTGTCTGTGCTGTTCCCTTTGAAAGAGCTTTCCACTAGACCCTTCCCCCTGCTCTTTCCCCACGGCCCTGTAACTTTTTCCTTTTCAAGTATTTATCCAAATCCGTTTTGACAGTTACCATTGAATCTGCTTCCATCGACCTTTTACAGCAGCGCATTCCAGACTTGGCCACAGCCAGAGTACTCTGTCCAGTTCTGGTCACCCCATTTAGGAAGGATATGAGGTTCCTTGTGCAGAGGAGATTTACCAGAATGCTTCCAGTGATGAGGGATTTTAGGTACCAGGTTAGATTGGAGATGCTGGGGTTGTTCTCCTTGGAGCAAAGGGGATTGAGGGGAGATTTAATAGAGGTGTACAAGATCATGACAGATTTGGATAAAGTAGAAAAGAAAAGCTGTTCCCATTACCTGATGGTATAAGAACTAAGAGATACAGATTTGGGCAAGAAATGAGGGGCGGGTGGGTGAGAGGAAGAACTTTATGAAGCGAGTGGTAATGGACTGGAATTCACTGTCAATTGTTCTGGGATGGCCCTTCTTTCCTGTGGAGACTAGGCGTGGTACTTGGCTATTGGACAGACTACGGTCATACTTGCTTAACATTTGCTTGTTTATTAGTGCAACATCTAAACAGGTTACAGAATCGGCATGTTGCTCCTGCGTGTGTTATTCCAACTTTTCTCTTGAGTCTAACACATGACTGACTGATCTCAGTGATACATCATCATCTACATCATACATTAGCATATCACATCCGTTAACCCTTTATACTACACCCCCCCACCCCCAGTATATTATCCCGTTTTCAACAACAACATGAAATCAGGACCAGAATTTTTTGGATGGCGGTTCTTCCCTTCTCACCATCCAAAGAGTCGACAGAGAAGACATCCCCACTGATACTGCCTGCCCCACAGCCATTTAACACTCCAACAAACAATAACTGTCTGGAGGCGGGAATTCTGTCCCTCACTCAGGAGGAAGTCCCGCCTCAGAGAGCTGCCAACCAATCTGATTGACCAGCAGTGTTCTAGTCCCTGCAGCATCAGGAGCTGCAGTGGATAGGACTGGGACTGCAAGCAGTCCACAGAGCCTAGGTCACAGGATTCCAGGACCAGGTGAGGGTGGGGTCTCAGGGCGGGGAGGGGAGGTGAGGCCCAGAGAGGTGGGCAGATGGGGGGGTGGGGTTGTTGGTGGAGAGGCTGGGGAGGAGAGGGAGGATCAGCAGGGGCCAGGTGCCCGATGTTAAAAGGAGGCTCCTGAGGAGGCACCCCGCCCCCCCATCCTCCTGCCCAAGGCCTGAACACAGTTAATTTTTGGGTTTCCCCCTGCCGCTGAACCCCTCCCGCCAGCCTAAAAATTAAGGCTGGGTGGAAAACGTCCCTTAAGTGGTCTATAATTGGCCACTTAAGGGCCTCAACTGGGGCAAGGGTGGGCCTACTCAACTGTCATTGATTGCCCTTTAGGGAAGGAAATCTGCCACCCTTACCTGCTCTGGCCTACATATGACTCCAGACCCACAGTGGTTGACTCTTAACTGCCCAATGAACTGGCCTAGCAAGTCACTCAAGTTAAGGGCAATTAGGGATGGGCAACAAATGCTGGCCTTGACTGTGACACCCACATCTCAGGAAAGAATTAAAAAAACTTGTATTTGAATTATTTTAGGATTTTCCTGAGACATGATAGCATGTCATATAAATGAACAGTTCCCACAAAACCCAAAGGAATTCCACAGAAACTGCATGTTGACATTCCTAGTGTTGCATTTGGCCTTACAACTCTCTCAGCAATCTTTTTAAAGCTAAAAATGGATTTTGTCCATCATTCATCACCATCTTATTCAGTGTTCAGGCCGCAGGTGTTGAACTTTCAGTGAACAAAGAATTAGAATTGCCTTGGATGTTCCAACAAATTGCTGTGACCTGTCTGGAAAGAGACTGCAGATTAAAACCTCCAATAAAACAAATCAAAAGCCTTCTCCGTTGCAATGGAGTTGCAGTCAAATAGTCGTGGCCAGACCAATGCATGAAGCATGGTCACTTGGTGAGTAGGGTATTAGAAGACAAATCAAGGTGGCTATGTGAAGTAAAGGCACAGATCAGCCATGATCTCCTTCAGTTCTGCCCTCCAACAGTGCAGTGCTCTCTTACTGCTGCCCCTCTGACAGTGCAGCGCTCCATCATACAGTCCCTCCGATAGTGCAGTGCTCCCTCAGTACAGTCCCTCCGACAGTGCATGTTCCCTCTGTACTGCTCCTCTGACTAACCTGAGGGGCTGAATGGTCCCCTGTCCCCTGGAACTAACAACCCATAGATTGGTACATCAGTATCAAAGAGGAGGAACAGGAGGGGAAAGTGATGAGATAAAGGAATCTCTTTATAAACTGGCACAATAACTTTGACATATTCCCTCACACAGCACAAGGAGTAGAAGCAAGACTCAGCTGCCTTACCAGGATATGGAAACTCTAGTAGTATAACTCAAATGGGAACTGGCATTCTGTAAGCCTAGATGTGTTACACATTTGCAACCTCACTCAGCCATCTGTTATTCTCTTGTGCCTTCTGCAGCATAGGTGTGCAAACTGAGATCCCCGGACCACAGGGAGATCTCCAAGGTCATCAGGTTTCTGTGTGTGTTGACTTAGCAACGAGGACATGTTCCCACATTGCTTAAACCTGAGAAAACGAGATGAACTTGCATTTATAAAGTGCCTTCCACAACCTCAGGATGTCCCTGTACTGCCTTACAGCAGGGGTTCTGAACTGGGAGTCTATGGTCCCCTTAGGGTCTGCTAGATGGTTTCAAGGGGTTTACCAAAAATAATGAGAGAATGCATTGGAAGGAATAAAGTTTGTACTGATAAGTTAATTACTTACTACCTATAAGAAATGCTTACAAACGGCTGAATGAATTTGTTTACCTAAATAGGGTCACTGCATTCTGAAGATAATCTCTCAAGAGAGATTGAGTAGACTAGGCCTATATTCCCTGGAATTCAGAAGAATAAAAGGTGAAATCATTGAAACATATAAAATTCGTAAGCAGCTTGACAGGGTTAGACTCGAAGAAAATGTTCCCCCGGTTAGAACACGGGGTCACAGTCTCAGAATAAGGGGTCGGCCCTTTAGAACTGAAATGAGGAGAAATTTCTTCACTCAGAAGGTTGCGAATCTGGAATTCTCTACCTCGGAGAGCTGTGGATGCTCAGTCATCAAGTAAATTCATAGAGATCAATAAATTTTTGGGAGCTAAAGGAATTAAGGGATATGAGGATAGTGTGTGAAGATGAGTTTAGGTAGAAGGTCAGCCATGATCTTGTTGAATGGCCGTACAGGCTCAAAGGGCCAAATGGCCTATTATGGCTCTAGTTTCTCAAAGTCACTTGCTGGCTCAGAGAGGTTGAAAAACAATTATTGAGTTATTTAACAATGATCATACAACAAGGATACTTACACTGATAATTACAAGACTTAACTTTCTGTAGCAAGTTTAGTGGGCAATTAATGAGCAACTCTTCCAAATTCATGGGGAGGAGAAGATGACATTTTCACAAGGCTAACAGCGGATCGGTGCAATTCATCTGGCAACTTGTGGCGAATGACAACACATGGGGTGGCAAACAATCCGCATATTAATAACATCCAACGTCTTTCACACATTGCTAGTTTTTCCCATCAAATTCTGTTCCCTTAATTGTTTTTTTATTACCTTCTAATAGGAGTCCCTGAACAAGCAGCTTTGTTGCTTGTAAGAAGTGTTTAATGTCAGACGCATTGTTCTGAAATCGATCCAGACCGTTCACAAGCTTACATTGCCTCTCCACAGCAACATTCCAAGAGGGTTCTAAGTGTAATACAGTAATAGTATTCATGGTTTCAACATTCCGACAGTCTTGAGAACTATCACGTTTCACTCAGCTCAAGAGCAATCCTGTCCCTTTGATCTTGGCATATGCGGGCTAATCCTGTCAAACACTAAATCATTCCTTCAAAAAATTTTAAATGCACCTTGCACCATAGATTGTCGAGGATTGTTATTAATTGTGAAAGAAGGAAAGTGAAATGAAGGCTCTCATCATATATGATTTTGTGGATTCTACCACAATGTAATTATAAAGTATTCTGCAAAACCATCAATTACAGCAGTAATGTTTAGTTTGATGTATCTATCGATATGTCTGGGTCTGTTGTAGACTAATTGATAGAGATTGTTGTGTTTAAACAAAGGAAAAATTTGCATACATATAAACACTTTTCAACCTCTGGCTATCTCAGAGCACTTTACAGTCAATGATGCATTATTTTAAAGCACAGCCACTGTTGTAATGTAGGAAATGCAGCAGCCAATTTGTACACAGCAAGCTTCCACAAACAGCAATGTGATAATAACCAGATAACTTTTTTGGGATGTTGTTTGAGGGATTAATATTGACCAGGACACTTCCAAACTCTTCTTCAAAGTAATGGTTATCTTTGGATTTTTCTTCACCCACCTGAGAGCAGACAAGGCCTTGGTTTGACAGCAGAAAAACAGCATTGCCAACAGTGCAACACTCCATCAGTACTGCAGTGGGAGTGTCCACCTGGATAATCGTTCTCAGGTTAAGTGGGACTTGAATCCATAAGCTTTCAACTCAAGGGGCACAAGTGCTACACTACACACTAAGCCAAGGTTGACATACGCAATGAATCTCTTGTTGTAATATATGACAGCCAGGATGATAGAGGACAGACTAAATGGACGGTGTTCTTTGTTCATCCAAGAATTCCTATGTTCCTAGATACATACATAATTATTTAAATAAATTTATAATTACTTAGTCACTGACAACAATGTAAAAATCTGCTTGATGCTCCAGTGCATCCATGCTCCTCTTCAAGATAGTGGTCTTGGGATTTTTTTTACATCCATCTCAGAGGGCGGACAGGGCACCAATTTAACATCTCATCCAAAGGATGGCACCTCTCATAGTGCAGCACTCCTTCAATACTGCCCCTCTGACAGTATATTACTCTGTTAATACTACCCCTCTGACAGTGTAGCACTCCTTCAATACTGCCCCTCTGACAGTGTAACCCCACTCAGGACTAACCTACCAACACTGCCTCATTCCCTCAATACTGCCCCTCCAACAGCCCTGCAGCCCTTCAGTACTGCCACTCCAACAGTGCAGCTCTCCCTTAGGACTGATCCTCCAACAGTGCAGCACTCACTCAGGATTGACCCTCTAACACTGCATTACTCCCTCAGTACTGCCCCTCCAACAGTGCAGCACTCCCTCAATCCTGTTCCCCTGACAGTGCAGCACCCCTTCAACACTACACTAAAATGTCTGCTTTATGCATTTAAGACTCTGGAGCTTTCCTTTTATATTTCTTCTCTCTTTCCTTCTTCCTTCCTTACTTCCCTCCATTGGCTAATGGATGCTACAACTCTGGACATGGCCTGATAGGTGCCGAACACTTTTAAATCAGGAAGGGTGTAAATCAGATACCGTCTAAATTGGGCGGGTGTAAATCAGACAGGGGTAAAATTGGGCAAGCAACCCCCTGATCCAACCCATTGCTGTCAGGCAAGTTAGATTAAAGTCAGGACAAAGGTGTTTGAGAACTGTTGATGCATCTCTGATTCAAATAGCTTTATAAATTATTTGAACTTTGCTTTTGGCAGTTTGATAGTCAAGCCCTTGATTGCCCCTATTAGCTACTTAATTAATTCCACTACAATACAGCTTGATAGATCACATAATTCATGGGTTTACTGCTTGGGCAGAATTCTGCAGGGGTGACAGGGTCCTGCCACTGGGACCAAAAGCAAGGGTGACATTTTGTCTGCAGGCAAGATGACTGCCATCCTTTCAAGAATGACAGCCTGCCCTGAAGAGCTGCCAACCAATCAGGGGACCAATAGCTCAGCAGCCTCAGCAGAACCACGCTGGTCACTGCTGGGGCTGCACCTACAGGGTGAGGGTGCATCGATGGATGTGTGCCCTCAAAGTCAACAAGTGTGGCCTGGGGGTGCCAGGCTAGTCAGGCAGACCCAGGTGAAGAGGGAGGGGATAATTGAGGGCAGGCAGCAGTGGCACGGAGGTGGTCATTGCCGCCTTGGGCCAAAGAGTGGGGAAGTGGTGGCATAGTGGTATTGTCACTGGACTAGTATTCTAGAGACCCAGGGTAATGCTCTGGGGGCGTGGGTTCAAATCCCACCATAGCTGATGGTGAAATTCAACAAAAATCTGGAATTAAAAGCCTGATGACCATGAAATCATTGCTGATTGTCATCTAAACACATCTGGTTCACTAATGCCCTCTAGGGAAAGAAATCTGCTGTCCTTACCTGGTTTACATGTCTCCAGACCCACAGCAATGTGGTTGACTCTTAAATGCCCTCTGAATAAGGGTAATTAGGGATGGGCAATAGATACTGGCCTGGCTGGCAATGCCCACATCCCATGAATGAACAAATAAAAAAAATGGTGGCCCAACCTGCAGGGAAGCTGCCAAGGTTTACCTGGCAACAGGCCCCCAACAGTGGCAAATGACATGGCAGCAGGAAGATATTGGGCAGTTCCCTGAGACCTTCCCACACCATTTTGCCTGCCTTCCAGCCCACCCTTAAAGGCTTCTCCTCTATAGTCCATTCTTGCTTATTTTATTCTCTGCACACAATCTTCACTCTGAGATATCCTATATCCTTTAAACTTTCAATCATTTTCAGCATCATTCTTAATTCTTATGTTCGTGCATGGAAAACTTGAGGATTGTAGTTTGTCAAATGTGTTATTCCCATGTTAGTCTAAGAAAGTTTGCATTTCACAGAATTTTGTACACAGAAGGTGGCCATTTGACCCATCTTGATTATGCCAGCTCTTTGAAAGCTATCCAATCCCACTCCCCAGGTTCTTTCCTCATACCCCTGTAAATCAAAGAATCACAGTATCATAGAATGGTTACAGTTCAGAAGGAGGCCATTCAACCCATCAAGTCCATGTCTGCTCTCTGCATGAGCAATTCACCTAATTCCACTCCCCTGCCTTTTCCCCTATATCCCTGCAAGCTTTTCCCCTTCAGATAATGATCCAAAAGCCATGACTGAATCTGTGTCCACCACAACTTCAGGCAGCGCATTCTGCATCCTAACTACTCTTTTGTCAATCACCTTAAATTAGTGACCTCTGGTTCTCAATCCTTGTGTAAATGGAAATAGGTTCTCCCTGTCTACTCTGTCCAGACACCTCAAGATTTTGAGCAACTCTGTCAAATCTCCTCACAACCTTCCTTTCTCTAAGGAGAAGATCTTTTGTGCAGTGCAGTGCCCAGAACTGGACACAAAATTTCAGTTGAGGCCAAACCAGTGTTTTATAAGATAAAAGCAAAATACTGCGGATGCTGGAAATCTAAAATAAAAACAGGAAATGCTGGAAAAGTTCAGCAGATCTGGCAGCATCTGTGGAGAGAGAAACATTTCCAGTTCATATGATGCCGAAGAAGGGTTTTTATTTCAGTGTTTTATAAGGATCTGCCATAACCTCCTTGCTTTTGTATTCGATACCCCTATTTATGAAGCCCAGGACCCCTTATGACTTTTTAAGCTGTTCTCTCAACTGTTTTCTAGCCCAACCTTTGTATCTAAGGAGGATTGGAGAATTATGGCCATTTTTCCATCAAGTTTTCCACAATTTCCACCCTTTCTTCCCTCAGTATTCTCAGCATCTAATCTGGTCCTAGTGACTTATCAATGTTTAGTACAGCCAGCCTTTCTAAAACCGCCTCTATCAATTTTTATCCCATCCAGTAACTCAACTGTCTCCTCTTTCACTATGATTTTCGCAGCATCTTCTTCTTTGGCAAAGACAGATGTAAAGTATTCACTTAGCACTTTAGCCATGCCCTCTGCTTCCATGTGTAAATGACCTTTTTGATTCATAATCTGCCCCACATCTCTCCTTATGACATTTTTACTCTTTGGGAGGAATCATCCCAGATTTGCACTGTGTGGTAGCAAGCAGGTAAAATGACATTTTACCCGTCGGCCGCGATAGCAGGATTTCATGCCGTATCGTCCCAATCCCGCCACATTATTTATGCATTCCCGGGAAACACGTCGTTTCGATAGCGAGCGGGCTTTCATTCGCCCATCCACCATCACCTGGCCGCTTCATCACACCGGGCGTCATATTTAAAGTCCAATTGTGCACACACATCTAAGTGCTTCCAGGCATGACTACTGCAGGGAAGATGTCCATGAAAGGCAAGAAGACTGCAGCCCCCAGGTTTCGCGATTCATCACTGGAATGCCTTTTGGATGCCATGGAGGCCCGCCGTGATGTCCTCTACCCAACTCTGGCTGCAAGATGGGCAGCAGCATAACCAACCAGGCTTGGGAGACAGCGGCAGCGATGGTCAGCGCCAATGCCCTGAAAAAGAGGATAGCCACCCAGTGCTGCAACAGGACGAATGGACTCATCTGTGCCGCCACGGTAAGTCACTCTTCTCATCACTCTGAACTCACACACGCACAAACCCATCACACATCCACAGGGATCTCACACCTCAAGGGCCAACATCACGAACTCTCACACACACCCACACATCTCCATCAGGCTCATATCCTCTCGAGCTCACATCCTCAACCCGTCCATGGCTCCACTCACCACACAAACATTCCGCACAGTGCCATGTGTCCTGCTCACACTCTCTTCATCTGTTTTCATGAGGAGCAGCTGGCTCACAACAGCAGGGAGAGGTCCCAGACCAGGGGTGGAGTGGCCCACATTAGGCCTCTCACTCACTTTGAGGAGCGTGCCATTGTGCTGTCTGGTGAGGATGTGGACCCTGCCTGTGGCGACATCGGCGGTGAACACCCACCTGAGGACCCTGCACCACATCCTCCCTTCCTCAACACAACTGTGAGTGCTTTCTCTCCTGCTTTTGACTCTGCTGCCATGCACTAATTATCTCCGGTTCACAGGGAGCTCTGCCAAGGGACCAACAACCTCAGCCAACCAGTCCCTCAGCTTCATTCACATCCTCATCTGTAGCCAAGAGGACTCCTCCTCCAGTGAAGAGGTGGAATTAAGCAGCCTGGAAGACCCATTGCCACAGAGGGAGCAGCCGGCCCACGACTGATTCTGAAGCGAAAAGCGTGTGTGTGGCAGAGCCTTTCAGAGCCTCATGCAAGCACTCTCCCATGCATGGGGATCCTTCCTGTATCACACTCATCTCAATGTCCTGAGCATTTTCAATGCTGCCTGCTGGGGTTCACTTTCAGTTGTCCATGTGAGTTCACCTGCATCTCCACCCACCCACTGATCACATCCCATGCAGCACATGATCGCACCCAGCACAACTCTTGTTTCACTTTCGTCCAGCATGGTCTGGTTTCACTGCATGTGCACTCAGCCGTCTTTTACCCTCCCCCGGTCACCCACGTCCTCTCCCCCATCACAGTTGACCCCCCGGCATCACCTTCCACCTCCCCTCCGTTACCTACCAGCCACACCCTTTTCCTTCGGGGATGCCCAGGTGAACGTGCCCTCCTTCCTGAAAATCCTACCCATATTCATATTCACCTCCCCGACCTCCTCCTCCCCACCCCACAGTCCGTGCCTGCCTCTGGGTCCCCATCATCCACCCTCGCCATCCCTTCTACTGCTACCGTCAAACCCTCACCCTCCCACCCTACTGCCTCACTCTGTCCTCGGTCATTCTCACCCTTCCTCCATACCACCCCCACCCGCAGTTCACTCCCCAGAAGCGAGACATGGGCCAATCCGACCCCCCCTCCCCAACCCGGTGCACGTTCACCTGCACATCCCCTCCCCCGCACCCCTTAACCCCCCCCCCCCCCCAGAATCCCCCCCCTCCAGTCCTCCCACTGTGCCCCCCACCCCTCCGGACTTCAGCCCCAGCTTCACCCCTCCCCCTTTCTGACTCCTTCCTCCAGTCTTACCTCTTCCTCAATTCTTCCTCCAGCCTTACTCCTATCTGCTTCCTGATTCCTTCCTCTGCTCTTCTTTCTCCACACTTACTCCTTCCCATCTCCATACTCCTTCCTCCCCATGGACACCTTCTCCTCTCTGCACCTCTTCTCCCCCCTGAACAACTTCTCCCCTCTGCACCTCTTCCCCACGGACACCCTCCCCTCTACGCACCTCTTCCCTTGCATCTTCCACCCCGCCTTAAACCTACCTTCCCAGTTCCAGTCTTCTCTCCCCATTACTCCCACCTCCCCCCTGGCGGGCAAGTCGTGGCTTCTGCACTTCAGAGTTGTCAAGACATGTTTTACACTGGCGTGCTTTCTTGCCGACGTGGGGGGAACAATCCAGTTGGGGTGGGGGGTGGGGGGCGATTCCGGCGAGCAGGCCTAATAATGATGTGCTGATATATTACAATGAGGTTCCTGACGTCCGACGGTGGAGACAGGCTGAGCGGATGATCGTGAACTGGTTCCACGCTGTTGTGAAACCGATCGCATATTGTTCACTCACGCCACCAAACATGCTGACGCTGGTGGGCATGGAGAATCCTGACCAATATCTGCCTATAGAAGACTTCTGTATGCTCATTTATGTTATGATTGAATGGCGGAGCAGACTCGATGGGCCGAATGGCCTAATTTCTGCTCTTATGTCTTATGGTCTTATGGTTATCTCCCCACATTCTCTCTTTTTTCCTTTTTTACTTCCCTCTGACCTGTATTCAGCCTGGTTCTCGCTTGTATTATCAACCTGATATCTGTCATATGCCCCTTTTTCCTGCTTCATCTAACTCATCTCTTTTGTCTTCCAGGGAGCATTAGACCTTTGCCTGCCCTGGGAATGTACCTCGACTGCACCCAGAGCATCTCTTCTTTAAAGGTAGCCCGGTTACAGTTTTGTCTGTCAATCCGACTTTGCAATTTACTCAGGACAGATCCATTATCAACCCACTGAAATTGGCCCTCCTGCAATTAAGTTTCCCCTTCCAAGAATTTTCAAGTGCTTTTCATGCACTATTCGAGTACTTAACCCGTTCACTTTTGAAAGTTACAACTGAATCTGCTTCCACTGCCCCTTCAGGCAGTTCATGCCAGATCAGAACAAATTGTTGCATTAAAAATGTTTCTTTATCCCCTTCTGGTTCTTTCACTAATTATCTTAAATCTGTGCCCTCTGGTTCCTGACCTTCCTGCTACTTAAAACAGTTTCTCCCTATTTACTCTTTCAAACACCTTCATAAATTTGAAGGATTTTTATCAAATCACCTCTTATAACTTTCTTTCATTTTTTTCAATCTGGAAATAAAAAGCTAGAATCAGTGAAAAAAAAAAGGTGAACATGAAGCTGTCGAATTGTCATAAAAACCCACTGGTTCTCTTATGGCCATTTAAGGAAGGAAACTTGCTAACCTTACCTGCTCTGGGCCAGTTCTGCATACTGACTGGAGTGATCGTTCATCTACAGAGTGCAGCCAGAGCCAAGTCCATGGCACCACAGCTGGCTCAGCTATACAGGGGAGGGGAGGGAGAGGATTGCAAAAGCAATATTGAAACAGGATTCTATAGTTTGGATAACAGGCAGGTGTTTATGTGGCCAACGCAAATGCAGGATGGCACATTGCCTCCAAGGTGCCAGTCTCAAGGGTGTCATTGAGCAGCTACAGAGCACTTTGATGGGGGTGGTGGGGGGGGTGGGAGGGTGAACAACCAAAGGCCATAGTCCATATTGGTACCAACGGCACAGGTAGAACGAGGGAAGAAGTCTTGCAAGCAAGTTTTAGGGAGCTATGGGAAAGAGACCAACAAGCAGTTCCTCAGAGGTAGCAATCTCCAGATTACACCCAGTGTCAAGTACAAGTTCTACCACCTAGAATGACAAAGGCAACAGGGTGCATGAGAACACCACCACCTGCAAGTTCCACTCTAAGATGCATATCATCCTGACTTGGAAATATATCGCCATTGCTTCACCGTCCCTGGGTCAAAATCCTGGAGCTCTCTCCCTAACTGCACTGTGGGTGTACCTACACCACATGGACTGCCGCGGCTCAAGAAGGCAGCTCACCACCACTTTCTCCAGGGCCATTAGGGATGGGCAATAAACGCTGGCCCAGCCAACGACGTCTACATCCCATAAAAGAATAAAAAAAGGAGCATTGAACAGGTGAGTACATGGTTGGAGAGATGGTGCAGGGTGGAGGAATTTAAATACCTGAACATCCAGATTGGTGGGAGGTGAGAGCACTCTCAAGGGGTGCATCAGTGTTTTCAGAAGGATCTGGGGAGTGTATCATTATCTGCCAGCGATCCTGGGAACATGTTGTGGGCTGGTGGGAGCCAGCTCCTCACACAGGAAAGTCTGAAAACCACAGTCCTCTGCCTGAAATCCTTCATGCACAATTATCCATTCTGAGCTTCTGATCTCACCAGGGCTAATCCTGCTTAAGAATAAGTTCAGGGGAAGCTCACTTCCAGTCTGGAAAGAGGCAGAAGCTGGAAGCCAATTAATCTTCCTAGCAACTTCCTCTAAAATCACATTGCAGAGACATCAAGGTGTCCTGCACCAGGCGGGAGTAGGTGTTGGCAACTCTAGTCGGATGTATTCCTGGAGGTATCATCACATCCTGTCCCGCCTGCAGCTGCCCCACACCCAGGGCTTCCGCCACATTTGTCCTCGCCACACCCCACCTTTCCACAGCCAATCTGAAAGCAAACAAACTACTCGGTACCTGAATGGATGCTTCCTGACTGTCAGTCAAACAGCCTTTTATTCTCCGCAACTAGCAACCTCACCCACTGCCCCACCAGCCGAAAGCCTGATGTATTGGAATTAAAAAACAAAAATGTTCCAAGAAAATAAACAGGACACTATCTGTTTTAGTTACCTGCTGTGATATTTCTCCTGGTTTTTGCTTCCAGCAGCATCCAGGAGATTGATCTTCATTTCCTGGAGACTCCAGGGCAATCCTGGAGGGTTGGCAACTCCACTGGGATATAAGTAGCACCTGAAGTCTATAGGGAAAGGAAAGATAATGACTAAAGCTGGAATGGGAACAATTTGAAACTGTCCATGCTCCAAAAACAACTTCTCAATTGAATATGAGCATCGAACTAATTAGCACAGTGTTCGTCATAGCCAGTAACACTCGCTCAGTGTTTTACTGAGCTTTCAATAGACTAGGTGCTGGGGAAGGTCTCTTTATTTTTTTGTTCTGACACAGACTTGAAGATCTTCCAGCTCCAAGTGCAGATAAGTAACAGAGTTTTGTTTCAGTGACTTCATCACAGATTCTGCCAAAGCCAAACACCCTGAGTTAGAAACAAAAACAGAAAATGCTGGAAAAACTCAGCAGGTCTAACAGCATCTGTGGAGATAAAAATAGAGTTAATGTGTCTAGTCTGTATGTTCCTTCTTCTTTCTACTTCCCTGTAGCTCTGAAGAAGGGTCATACGGACTTGAAAACATTAACTGTTTTTCTCTCCACAGACGCTGTTAGGCCTGCAGAGTTTTTCCAGCATTTTCTGTTTTTTGCTTTTACCCTGAGTTAGATTTAGTTTTAGCCACGATTGTAAAAATTATGATGCACGGTAGCTTAAATCGATCAGTTTAGAACTTGGGTTGATGCTGCATTAAATAAGAAAATATTTATATCTCACTACTGACCCCTCTCCTGATAACCACCCAGCCTGTTACCTGCTTTTTGGTGGGGGTGGTGGAGGAGGGTTGTGAGATGTGTGAGCGTGACGAGGTAGCGTTACTCTCTAGTTGGTTGCTAAGAGATCGGCAATACTTTTTCAGCTTGGCTTGCCTTCGGATTTATCCCTTTCTTGCTCGGGGAAACACATTTCTCCACTCTTTGTCAGAGATAACCAATCTGTAGCTCACTGACCTGCCCAACACTACAATTCTCAGTCGAATCCATTAAATATGTGTCAAGGTTTTTGTTCTGTGAGTTATTTTAGCGATCATTTCACCTTGGCCATGCTTCCCCCACTAAAGCCTGGCTGGGAGGCTATCATGACCATGGGAAAAATTTTCTCCCCCATAGGGAGTGGTGGGAAGAGTGCAGGAGCAGGTGAGTGCAGGCGCGTTTCCAATTGGCGCCTCCGATTAGGGGGGCGCCGCCATTTTACGTGGGCAGGCCAATTAAGGCACTCCCAACGTGACATCCACCAGGAAGCGCTATGAGCTCCGTGTGTGGGCGGGGTTTCCCTCAGCCGAGAGTTCGCTCTTTCACGCATGCGCACGAAAGAGCACACTGATCTCCCTGAGGCAAAGTGCTGCCTCAGGGATATCAGCACCAAATTTACAAATGATAAATGTACAAAAATTAAATTCCCCTGACATGTCCCTTCATGCGACATTGTCACATGAGTTGGGATGTGTCCATCACTTTTAATTAAACTTTTATTAAATTTTTAAAAACCCTCATGAAACCTCTTCCCGCCCGTGGATGAGGTTTCATGCTTTTTCTGAAACCCGCCAGGGCTCCCGGCCTGCCCGCCAACCTTACTTAAATTTGTTTTTAAATGGCCTCAATTGGCCGTTGACAGGTTGGCGGGCGCACAGCCGATTCGGCTGCGCCCCCACCGACCTGAAAATGGAGGTGACGCGGGGTGATGTCGGGAGTTCCGCCTGTTGTCATCTCGCGTTGGTGAGTGGGCCCCGCCCCCCCGCTCGCCGACCTCAATATCCTGGCCCATGTAACAGCTGGATTGTTGTAAAAACACGTCTCATTCACTAATGTTCTTGAGGCAAGGAAATCCGCTGTCCTAAAAGTGGTCTGGCCTATATGTGACTCCAGACCCACAGTAACGTGGTTACCTTTTAATTACATAGTACTAATGGTAAAGAGAGGGCAGGCATTGAGGTCGTACATTTTCAGGAGCAAGGGAGCAAGTTAAAACGTAGGACATTGAAAGTAGTAACCTCTGAATTATTCCCAGCGCCATGCGTTAGTGACAGTAAAAATAAGAAACATAGAAACACAAAATAGGAGCAGGAGTGAGTCATTTGGTCCTTCGAGCCTGCTCCGCCATTCAATATGATCAAAGCTGATCCTCTATCTCAACGCCATACTCCCGCTCTCTCCCCATACCCCTTGATGCCTTTAGAGTCTAGGAATCTATCTATTTCTTTCTTAAATATATTCAGTGACTTGGCTTCCACAGTTCTCTGTGGTAGAGAATTCTACAGGTTTGTCACCCTCTGAGTGAAGAAGTTTCTCCTCATCTCAGTCCTAAATGGCCTACCCCATATCCTGAGACTTTGACTCCTTGTTCTAGACCTCCCCCAGCCAGAGGAAACATCATCCCTGCACCCAGTCTGTCCAGCCCTGTCAGAATTTTGTACATTTCAATGAGATCCCCTCTCATTCTTCTAAACTCCAGCAAAACTCTCTTATCACGACAATCCTGCCATCCGAGGATTCAGTCTGGTGAACCTTCGCTGCACTCCCTCTACGCCAAGCCTATCCTTTCTTAAGTAAGGAGACCAAAACTGCACACAATACTCGAGGTGTGGTTTCACCAAGGCTCTGTACAGCTGCAGTGAGACATCCTTGCTCCTGCACTCAAGTCCTCTGGCAATGAAGGCCAACATACCATTTGCCTTCTTAACTGCTTGCTGCACCTGCATGCTTGCTTTCAGTGACTGGTGTACAAGGACACCCATTTCCCGATCTATCACCATTTAAATAATACTCTGCCATTCTGTTTTGCCTACTGAAGTGATTAAATGGATAACTTCACACTTATCCATGTTATACTACAACTGCCATGTATTTGCCTACTCACTCAACCTGCCTAAATCACCTTGAAGCCTCTTAATATCCTTCTCATCACTCACATTCCCACCAAGTTTTGTGTCATCAGCAAACTTGGAAATATTACATTTGGTTCCCTCATCCAAATATTTGATTTATATTGTGAATAGCTGGGGCCCAAGCACTGATTCCTGTGGTACCCCACTAGTCACTGCCTACCACTCCAAAAAAGACCCTTTTATTCCTACTCTCTGTTTCCTCTCTGCTAACCAATTCTCAATCCATGCCAATATATTACCCCCAATCCCCTGTGCTTTAATTTTCCCACTCTTATGTGGGACTTTATCAAAAGTTTTGCGCCAGAAAGAAATGTATAACTCTTGCAATGCATACATTCGTCCCTTAAATATTAGCCATTGCTTATTCACTGTCGTGCTTTTTAATGAAGTTCCACAATCTATCTTAGCCAACTAATACCTCATATCTTCGTAGTTTCCTTTGTTTAGATTTAGGCCCCTAGTTTTAGATTGGACTACCTCACATTTCATCCTAATGAAGAATTCTATCGTGTTATGATCACTGTTCTCTAAAGGACCCCGCACAACAAGATTATTAATTAACCCCTACTCATTGCACAAAACCAAATCGAGGATAGCCTGTTCCCTAGTCAGTTCCTCGAAGTACTGGTCTAAAAAAACCAACTTATACACACTCTAGGAATTCATTTGCCACAGTATTATTTCTAATTTGGTTTTCCCAGTCTATATGCATATGAAAGTCACCCATGACTACTGTAGCACCCTTGTTACATGCATCTCTAATTTCCTGTTTTTATGCCATCCCCTACTTTTGAGGTCTATAGACAACTCCAACTAATGTTTTCCACCCCTTGTTGCTTCTTAGCTCCACCCAGGCTGATTCCAAATCTAGATTTTCTGAGCCAGTATACTCTCACTATTGCACTGATTTCATCCTTAACTAACAATGCCACCCCACCTTCTTTTCCTTTTTGCTTGTCCTGCATAAATATGGAGCACCCTTGGATATTCAGTTGCCAGCCTTAGTCACCCTGCAGCCAAGCTTCCGTAAATGCAATCATATCATATCATTTTCCTTCATTTTGCAGTTTTATTTCATCTACCTTATTGTGAATGCTCCATGCATTCAGATGCAATGCCTTTAGACTTGTCTTTTTAACATTTTAACATTTTTTTGAACTATGGCCCTATTCACTGCCAGAACTTGTTTCCTCTGCCTTCCACTTTTATTTTCTACTTTTCTGTCTTTCATTCTACTCTTTTTTTTGCTCTCTTGTGTCCCTCCACTCAGGTTCCCATCCCCCTATCACTCTAGTTTAAATCCTCCCCCACAGTGCTAGCGAATACCCCTGCAAGGATATCGGTCCCGGTCCTGCTGGAGTGCAACCCGTCCAGCTTGTACAGGTCCCATCTTCCCCAGAATCAGTCCCAATGCCTCAGGAATCTAAATCCCTCCCCCCTACACCATCTCTCCAGCCATACGTTCATCTGGTCTATTCTCCTATTCCTGAACTCGCTCACATGTGGCACTGGGAGTAATCCTGAGATTACTACCTTTGAGGTCATGCTTTTTAATTTATTTCCTAGCTCCCTGTGGTAATCTGAGTGTAATACACCTTTAAGGGAATGTGAACAGATTGACCACGTGACTGTAAGACCCAATTGCTGTGTAGCGCGGGCTACAATGTTAATGTTAGTTTAGAGTAAGGGCTGGTTGGAGAAGCACACATTGTGTTAGTGCTCTATTGTTTCTGTAAATAAATAGCATGTGCTTCATTTCATATTGGTATCTGCATCTGCAGTATATTGTAATCGACTCAGCTGTCGACAGATCAGTGTGCAACTGGTTCATGAGAAAAGCGACCCCATATTAGAAAATAACAACTGGCAATGAAGTAAAACACGACCAGTCGATGACACCAAGGAAAGCTGCGAAAACTCAACTGAAGTGGATCGGCCATACCTTGTAGGCTGATTGTAAGTAAAGTCCTCACCATAGTCATCAAAGTTACCTCCCTCCAGTATGCCACAATTTGGCCGCATCAAACCGTTTGACCAGGCCACCAATGACTGGTCACATTATATTGAACGCCTTGCGTTTTTCTTTTTGACCAATGACATATTAGTGGAGGAGAAGAGGCGGGCGATTCTCTTATCGACATGTAGCAGTAAAACATACGGCCTAATTCATAGTCTAACAGCACCCAACTCAGATTCCAAGAGCTTTGATGAGTTGGTGAATCTTGTGTAAGGTTACTTTCAGCCAAAACCCTCGGTAACAACGCAGCATTTTAAAATCAATTTGAGGTGTCGTGTCCCTGGAGTGACAGTCGCTTGCTATGTAGCAGCCTTAAAACAATTGACAAGAGCACTGTGAGTTGGGGATGTCAAGTAATGACATGTTAAGAGACCAATTAGTGTGTGGGATTAACGAAGATGCCATTCAAAAAGGGTTGTTGCCAGAAACAAATTTAGACTTCAGCAAGGCGCTGGAGTTGGCACTCGCAATGGAAAGCACAGTCAGGGACTCAGAAGAAATCAAGGGAGCACAAAATGGTGCCATTCTTTACGTTGGGAGGGAGGCACCGGCTAGAAATGGCGAGGAAGCACAGGGCTCCTTGGAAAGGTGGGAAATAGTTGCCACTAACAGACCAGCAAAAAACAATAGTTTAATGAATAAAAACCACATTAATAATAGCAGAATTGGAACCAGACAGCCTAAAAATGAACGACAATTTAAGAGAACCGAGCATTTCTACAGCTATTGCAATGGACACATTATGCGATATTGCAAAGAAATATTGAGGCAAAATTTCAAACAAAAAGGCAGAAATCATGAAATTTATATAACGGAGGAGCCAGTAGAAACAGAGTCAAATATGTACTCGCTACACAGCTTAAAAAAGGGTAAAACAGAGCCAATCTATGTGACAGCAGAAGTCAGCAGAAGACCCATTCGAATGGAGGTGGATACAGGCGCATCCACGACAGTCATAGGGGATCAAACATTTAAGTATCTGACTGGAAGAGGCCACTTACTAAAGCTGGAAGACTCAAATGCCAAACTAAAGACATATACTGGCGAAAACATACGAGTGAAAGGCATATGCAAGGTTCCAGTACAATATGGAAACCAGTCTGCTAACCTACCCCTGATAATGGTAGCAGGGGACAGTCCAGTTCTGCTTGGTCGGACCTGGCTTAAGGAAATAAAGTTGGAGTGGACTGAGATTTTTCAACTCAGAGTGAAAGATCTGCAAGAATTATTGCAGAAATATGCTTCTGTGTTCAGGGAAGAGCTCGGGAAGATTCAGAGGCTGCAAGCTAAAATCCACATGGATCCTGGAGCAACCCCCAGATGTTTGAAGGCGAGGCCAGTCCCCTATGCATTATGAGAAAAAGTGGATATTAAATTGGACAGGCTGGAAAGGTTGAGAGTCTTACAACCTGTACAATTTTCCAAATGGTCAGCACCCATAGTTCTAGTACTAAAGCCTGACCAGAGTGTGCGAATATGTGGGGACTACACGTTGACCGTTAACAAAGTGGCCAGACTTGACAGGCACCTATACTGAAAATTGATGAATTGCACTCCAAACTGGCAGGGGGAACTGCATATACGAAACTCGACATGAGCCACACTTACCAGCAAGTTGAGCTAGAAAAGGCCTCTTGGGATTTTGTGATTATCGACACACATGGGGGTTATACCAGTATACCAGGTTACCATTTGGAGTCTCATCGGCTTGTGCCATTTTCCAACGGATTATGAAAGATTTACTCCAAGGTCTACCCCATGTGGTGGTTTATCTTGATGCCCTAGTAACAGGACTAACTGATGAAGAACACCTGACTAACTTGGAAGAGGTATTGAAGCGTTTCTCAAGCTGGAGTACACTTGAAAAGGGAAAAATGTATCTTCCAAGCAAAAGAAGTGATTTACATGGGTCATAGGGTTGACTCTCAGGGCCTTCACCCAGTAGAAGGCAAGGTGAGAGCTATTTGTGAGGCGCCAGCCCCGAAGAATGCCACAGAACTCAAGTCCTTCTTGGGAATGATTAACTACCACAGTAGTTTTCTCCCAGATTTGTCAACAGTACTGGTTCCATTGTACGGATTCCTCAAGAAAAGCACTGGTGGACTTGTTAAACCCCACAGCAACAAGCTTTTATGGCAGTAAAGCAGTTCCTACATTCATCAGCCCTGTTGGTACATTTCGACCCAAAGAAAGAATTGATTTTAACCTGCGATGAATCCCCTTATGGAATAGGGGCAGTACTCTCCCACCGGTTGGCGGATGGTTCCGAATGGCCCATAGGCTACATCTCAAGAACACTTAGTGTGGTAGAATAAAGATACTCACAAATAGAGAAAAAAGGTTTATCCATTGTATTTGGTGTTAAGAAATTCCACCAATACATCAATGGTCGCCACTTTACCATCGTATCCGATCACAAGCCACTACTAGGCTTGTTTGGGGAAGATAAGGCAATACCCCCAGTCACCTCAGCACGCATCCAAAGGTGGGCATTGGTTCTAGCTGCTTACGAATACACTTTTATCCACCGACTGGAAAGACAGATTGCCAATGCCGATGCGTTGAGCCGATTACCTCTAAAGGACAATAATGTGAACATCCTCATCCCTCAAGAACTCGTCTTGTTATTAAACTTTCTGGATTTGTCACCAGTGAATGCCAAACAGATCAGGGAATGGACAGACCATGATCCAGTTTTGTCTCATGTCAGGGAACAAGTCTTGCAGGGATGGTTTAACGAGCCAAAGTCGGACAAAATGAAGCCCTATTTTAACAGGAGATATCAGCTCACCTGCCAGGATGGCATCTTACTATGTGAAGCGAGAGTCATTGTACCTGCCAGAGGAAGACAACCATTATTGATAGAATTGCATAGCGCCCACCCCGGCATTTCCAGAATGAAAATGTTGGCATGCAGCTACTTGTGGTGGTCAGGGGTGGACACTGAAATTGAAAACATGGTCAAGAGTTGCATGCAGTGCCAATGGGTGCAGAAATTGCCCCTTTCTGCTCCACTGCATCCTTGGGAATGGCCAGGAAGGCCATGGGTCCGCATTCATGTTGACCTCGGGGGACCTTGTGGGGAACAATGTTCCTCTTACTTATCGGCGCTCATTCCAAATGGATAGATGTATACAAGGTGAGATCACCCACATCTGCCACCACCATAGACAGATTGCGTCAGAGTTTTGCGATATATGGTCTACCAGAGGTAATAGTGTCTGATAATGGAACGGCACTCACTAGCGGGGAATTCCAAAGATTTACAAGTCTCAATGGCATAACACATGTCAAGCCCTTGCCATACCACCCTGCATCCAATGTGTTGTCCAAGTGAGCAGTCCAGATCTTCAAGGCTGGAACGAAAAAACTAGATGGGGACTCTATAACAACAAAATTATCACATTTCCTGCTCAGCTATAGGACTACGCCACATACGACTACTGGAATTGCCCCCGCAGAGTTATTAATGAAGAGACACCTCATGATGTGTTTGAGCCTCATAAGGCCGAATTTAGGGGGGAGGGTAGAGAGAAGTCAGGAGGCCCATAAAAATGAACACGATTACCACAGTCGTGAAAGAAACTTCACTGTAAGAGAAGCAGATTTTGCAAAAACTTTGGAGATAGTCCCAAATGGCTATCAGGTGAAATGAGTGCAGTGACAGGACCCCTGTCCTACCATATATCGGTTGAAGGTCGGATAAACAGGAGACATGTAGATCACCTCAGGAAAAGGGAAACAGATCCACAAGAAAAGGTTCACCAAACATTCCCGTTGGAGTCTACACCATAGGTAAAAGGAACTCCTCATGCTTTGGAAGTACCCGTAGGACCCATTGAGCCTGAGACGGTCGAAGAGGCAAAATTACAGGTTCCTACTGGGGAGCCTAGTGGACAGATAACTCCCGAGAGGGAGGCCTCAGATAAACCATCCGAAGTCATAGAACTCCAACAGCTGATATGTTTGAAAAAGCCTCCTGAGAGACTGAATTTGTAAATAGTTTATCAATGCAAATAGTTAATACATATTGTAAAATGTATTTTCAAGTAAATGGGTAGGGATGTGGTAATCTGAGGTGTAATACACCTTTAAGAGAATGTGAGCAGATTGACCGCATAACTGTAAAACCCAATAGCTGTGTAGCACAGGCTACCATGTTAATGTTAGTCTAGGGTAGGGTCTGATTAGAGAAGCACACATCATGTTAGTGCTCTGTTGTTTCTGTAAATAAATAGCATGTGCTTCATTTCATATTGGTCTCTGTGTCTGCCTTATATTTTAATTGACTCGCCTGCTGAAAGATAAGCGTGCAACCAGTTCGCAAGCAAAGCGACCCCATTGTAGAAGATATTCTGCTTTCAGGACCATATCCTTCTTTTTACCTATGTCGTTAGTACCAATATGCACCACAACTTCTGGCTGTTCACCTTCCCCTCACCACCAGCAACCCCCCCACCCCCTCACTTCAGAATGTCCTGCAGCCGTTCCATGATATGCTTGTATGCTTGACCCTGGCACTAGGGAGGCAACATATACCCTGGTGTCACATCTGTAGCTGCAGAAACTTCTATCTGTTCCCCTTCCAACAGAATCCCTTATCACTATTGCTCTCCCTTTCTTACATCTCCCCCTCATGTAGCTGAGCCACTTGTGATGCCATGGACTTGGATTTTCAGGGTAATGCAGCTAGAGCCATCTCCCCCAGCAGTATCCACAACGGAAAATCTGTTGAAGAGGGAGATGGACCTAGGGGACTCCTGAACTACATG
The DNA here is from genome assembly GCF_964194155.1 of Cetorhinus maximus. Lineage (NCBI taxonomy): Eukaryota > Metazoa > Chordata > Chondrichthyes > Lamniformes > Cetorhinidae > Cetorhinus > Cetorhinus maximus. Next base: position 112,416,104 of record NC_135887.1, on the reverse strand, counting down.
CCTAGTGCTCTTCCTCTGTCTGGTGGTCACCCATTCCTTTTCTGCCTGTGCACTCTTTACTTGCTCTTACTCTTCTACTTACTCTTTACTCACTATACATACTATCCACAAAGATCTCACCCTTGCGGATGCTCCACAGTGACCCCAGCTGCAACTCTAACTCTGAAATGTGGATTTCAAGTAGCTGCAGCTGGAGACACCTCCTGCACAGGTGGTCACCCTGGACACCGGTAGTGTCCTTGACTTCCCACCTCACATAGGAGGAGGATTCCACTTGGCCGAGCTGTCCTGCCATGTCTTACCCATAAATTACTCCCTTTACTTTTACTTCCTCTAATTTAGAAAATATTAAGGACAGAAGATAAACTTACCAGGTCCAACTTACCAGGGCCTCCGCTCTTCTTTCTGAGGAAAGATAGAAAATGAAAGGGTCACCTCCTTCCCTCTCTCACCAAACTCCAACTTAAGCAGTCTCATGCAGCCCAAAGCAGCATTCCAGTGCAGGAATATATGGAGAATCAATGTGTGGCTTGAGGCAAGGTGCAGGAAGGAGGACTTCAGATTCCTGGGGCAATGGGATAAGTTCTGGGACAGGAGGCACCTATAAAAAAGGAACGGGTTGCACCTCAACCGGACTGCGATTAATGTCCTCACAGGGAGGTTCACTCATGTGGTTGGGGAGCATTTTAATTAAATAGATAAGGGTTGTGCACCCACATGTTGAAGTAGAAAAGAAGAATAAGGTGTATGAAGTGAGAAAATTGAACATATTTGAAAAGGGAATAGCTCCATATTGGTTAGGAGCAGACTATGAAGGATTGCAAGGAATACAAAGTCAGGTTTATAATGCATGCATGTAAGCGTTCAAAGTGTGGTGAGTAAGGTTGGTGAGCTACAAGCACGAATAGTCATGTGGGAATATGATTTTGTGGCAACAACGGAAACTTAACTGAAAAATGGTGAGAACTGGGTGCTCAATGTTCAAGGATATAAAGTGTTCAGACAAGACAGGGTAGGATTAAAGGGAGCTGGGTTGGCAGTACTGATACAGGAAGACATTGTAGTGTTGGAAAGAGGTGGTGTCCTTGAGGAGGTAAGGAAGAATCCATTTGGTTAGAGTTGAGAGGTGAAAAGGGTATGATCACTCTACTGGAGGTATTTGATAGGCCTCCAAATAGTGAGAGGTAGAGCAGCAAATCTGCAGGGAAATCACAGAGATGCGCAAGTGGGGATATTGAGGGACTTTAATTATCCAAATATTGATGGAATAGTGTTAGAGTAAAGAGAAAGGAAGGAAAGGAATTTCTGAAATGTATTCAGGAGAACTTCCCTCATCAGTATGCTCTCAGTCCAACTTGAAAAGAGGCATGAAATAAAAACTGAAAATGCTGGAAAAACTCAGCAAGTCTGGCAGCATCTGTGGAGAGAGGAACAGAGTTAACGTTTGGAGTCTGTATGACTTACTCAGACTAAAGAGACGTAGATTTGTGATGGATTTTATACTGTTTAAGAGGGGGTAGGACAAAATAGGTCAGGGTTAGGTGGGAGCTCAGGAGACATAGCAAAGATGTCATGGCACAAAACAAAGGGTGTGTTAATGGTGGTGTTAAAGACTAAAGAAAGTGCTGATAGGGGCATGAAGGTAAGATTGTAGAATGTGTTAATAGCAGAGCAAGGGTCAGCGTTCTGTGAAAGTGAAACATAAGAACAAGTGACAGATGTCACTGTGTGGGGTGGGGGGGTGGGTGTTGGGGAAAAGGATAAAAAATGTCTGGAAGGCTGTAAACTGCCTAATCCGAAGATGAGGTGCTGTTCCTCCAGTTTGCGTTGGGCTTCACTGGGACATTGCAGCAGGTCAAGGATGGACATGTGGGAATGAGAGCAGGATGGGGTGTTGAAATGGCAAGCGACAGGAAGGTCTGGGTCATGCTTGCGGACTGAGCAAAGGTGTTCCACAAAGCAATCACCCAGTTTGCATTTAGTCTCTCCAATGTAGAGGAGACCACATTGGGAGCAGCGAATACAGTAGACCAAATTGAAGAAGGTGCAAGTGAAGCGCCTTCTGTGTTTGCATGGGAAGGTGCCGTGGGAATGGGGATGAGGAGTTAGGGGTGATGGAGGAGTGGACCAGGGAGTCACAGAGGGAATGGTCTCTGTGGAATGCTGATGAGATGGGGTGGTGGTTATGGGGAAGATGTAATTTGTGGTGGCATCATGCTGGAGTTGGCGGAAACGGCGGAGGATGATCCCTTGAATGCAGAGGCTGATGGGGTGAAAAGTGAGGACAAGGGGAACCTATCATGGTTTGGGAAGGCAGGAGAAGGGGCGAAGGCAGAGGCGTGGGAAATGGGTCAGACACAGTTGAGGGCCCTGTCAACCACAGTTGGGGGAAACCCTCAGTTAAGAAAAAAGAAAGACAAGTCAAAAACGCCGTTTTGGAAGAGAGCATCATCAGAACAGATGCGATGGAGGCGGAGAAACTGGGAGAATGGGAAGCAGGGTGTGAGGAGCTGTAGTTGAGGTATTTCTTTTTCCTATTTTTGATCCTTTTAAAATCTTTTTTTAAATCTTTTTTTCCCCAACACCATCCCACCCACCCTGCCACCACCACCATCACAGGGCCATTTTTCACTTGTTTTTATGTCGTGCTTTCACAGAGTGCTGACCCTTATCCAGCTATTCCACTATCTTTTATGGCACTGCCAGGGCCTTCTTTGGTCTTTAACACTACCATTAACACTCCCTTTGTCTTGTGCCCATGACATCTTTGTTAATCTTTCTTGAGCTCCCACCCACCCTGACCTTCTATTTTGCTCTACCCCCCTCTTAAACAGTAAAAAATCTATCGCATTTCTACCTCCCTTTAGCTCTGAAGAAGTCATACAGACTCTGTTTTTCTCTCCCCACAGATGCTGCCAGACCTGTTGGGTTTTTCCAGCATTTTCTGTTTTTATTTCAGATTTCCAGCATCTGCAGTATTTTGCTTTTATATTAGAAAGTAGGCATTGCTGAATCTGGTGCTGGGGAATGAGGTGGGCCAATTAGACCAAACGTCTGTGGGGCAACACTTGGGTAAGAGTGATCATCATACCATGCGGTTCAGTAATGCAGAAGAACAAAGAACAATCTAAAGTAGAACATCTAAATTGGAAGAGGGCTAATTTCAATACAATGAGAAGGGATCTAGCCAGGGTGAAATGGAACCAAAGACTGACAGGAAAACTGTAACAGAATAATGGGTGATACTTAAACTCAGGACGAGATGCTTCGGGTACAGACTAGATACATTCCAATAAGGGCAAAAGGTAGTGGAACCAAAACCAAGACACCTTGGATGATGAGAGAGGTAGAGAATATGATGAAACCAAAAAAAAAGGGTGTATGATGTATGTCAGGTGAATTCTTCAAGCAAGAACCAGGTCAAATAGAACAGGATGAGAGGGGAAGTGAAGAGGAAAATAGGCTGGCAAAGTCAGAATATAAGAATAGAATGACAGTCAACATAACAGAGAACTCAAAAATCTCCTACCGGCATGTAAATAGCAAGCGAGTGATGAGGAGGAGTGGGTCCCTTAAGGGGCAAAGTGGATCATATGAGTGCTCAGAGATGCAGGGCAAGGCGAGAATACTTAAAGAGTATTTTACATCGGTGTTTACAAAGGAAGAGAAATCTGACAAAATATCAATTGAAGCAGAGATGGTAGAGGTAATGTATAGAGTGAAAATTGAGAAGCAGAAGGTATTGGAAAGGCTGGCTATGTTTAGAATGGATAAGTCATCTTGTCCAGATGGCACGCATCCCAGGTTAAGGGTTTGACATAATCTTCCAATCTTACCTACATACGGGGGCAGGTGCCAGGGGATTGGAGGGTGGTAAACGTGACATCCTTATTCAAGAAAGGGTGTAAGAACAGTCCTAGCAACTATAGGCCAGTTAGTTTACATCAGTGGTGTGTAAAGTTTTAGAAACAATAACCGTGAAAACAGGGCCTTAAAGAGATTTGAGTTAATTCAGTACAGATTTGCAAAAGGCAGGTTGTGCTTAACCAACCTAATTGATTGTTTTGATGAAGTAACAGTGAAGGTTGATCGAGGGAGTGTGATGTATGTTGTTTATATAGATTTTATGAAAGTGTTTGACAAAATACCACATATGTGGCTGGTTAACAAAGTTGAGGCTCATGAAATCAGAGGGTCAGCGTCAACTTGGATAAAAATTTGGCTTAAGGACACAAAACAGCGAGTCATGGTAAATGGTTATTTTTCAGACTTCAAAACATCAAAAAGTTCTTCATTAGCTGTAAAATATTTTGGGGCATACTAAGGCCATGAAAGACACTACAGAAACACAAGTTTTTTTTATATACACATACATGTGAAATCAAATCAGTACAACTTTGGGTAACATTGAAAGGCAGTGAACTGATATTGTAGATATGTTTAAAGTAGAATGAGATTTGCCACAGGTGTGTTGTTGATATCAAACCCTACTAATAGTGGCTAGACCTAAAATTCCATTGGGATTCTGTGTTTACAGGACTTAAAAATAGAGGCTGCTTTGTACTTCATTAATCATCTCATGCAGTTGACACTGATACTGAATAAAAAAGCTAAAAAACAGTTTTCTCCGTTTAATCATAAAAATTACGGATTTAGTTTAATCATTCAAAAAATGTATATTGCCCAAAAACTGTAGATATGCCTTTCTTTTCATCAGTTTATAATCAACCTTCCATTCATCTTCTGAAAAACAAACTGTAACTTGCAGTAACTGATCTGGAGTATGATAATATATTGGGTTTTCTTGCCTGCTTTGCATTTTTGCCTCAGTGCATATAAATCATTTCAGATTGCTGTTAATGCAATTATAAATGACATCCAGTTGGTTATGCTTGCAATAACTTGAGATGATGATGCACATGAGATCGCTCCAGATTGACATAAACAGAGCCAAAACAGCTGCAGCTGGCATCAAAGTTAAGCAGGCAGCAAGATCCTTATATTCTTCTAACCTGCTTCTTTTAATTAATTCTCAGGCTGTAGGCATCGCTGGCTGGGCCAGTATTTATTTCCCATCCCTAGTTGCCCTTGAGAAGGTGGTGGTGAGCTGCCTTCTTGAACTGCTGCAGTCCATGTGATGTAGGTACACCTACAGTGCTGTTAGGGAGGGAGTTGCAGGATTTTGACCCAGCTACTGAAGGAACAGCGATATATTTTCAATTCAGAATGATGCATGATTTGGAGGGGAACTTGCAGGTTGTGATGTTCCCAGGTGCCCAATGGCATTGTTCTCCTAGGAGGTGGACGTTCTGGGTTTGGAAGGTGCTAAAGGTAGCCTTGGCGAGTTGCTGCAATGCAGTTTGTAAATGGTATGCACAGCTGCCACTGTGCACCAGTGGCGGATATTTAAGCCAGTTCTCACCATCAACACACATAGGCAATGTTGAACCTTCCATCATATCTCTCATTGTATCACTGGATGTCTGGACAATAAAATCTCACTGTAAGTTAATAGGAATACTGCAGCATGTTCTGCTTCTGCCCGTCAACACTTCAAATGATAGGGCCAGGAAAATCTCCACCTCTTTTCCCCAAAAAGCTGCTGAGGTTAGTGGTCAACTGAAATCGTCAAAACCGAGATTGATAGATTTTTGTTGGGTAAGCGTTTTAATGGATACAAAAGGAAGGCAGGTAGATGGATTTAAGGTACCGAACAAACATTATTTAACTGATTGGTAGAACAATCTTGAGGGGCTGAAAGGCCTCCTACTATCCCTATAAATACAGCACTGGTTGGTGGAAGGGGTACGCTTTTCGCTTTTCTGGGGAAATATTTCAGAGAGCAAGTAGTCAATCTATGGAACAGGAGAAAGGGGAAACAGAGAGTATTGTTTCATTCAGTTGCAAATTGGAGAGATTTCTCAGAAAAGAAAATTTTGTGACTGTCTATGAGTAATTTGACACATGGTGTCTGGTGACTGTCACATGTTTGGGAGGAACAAGTGGCTTTGTACCAATGGTACCCAAAGGTCTCCACTACTGAAGTTTTCCTCACCTCATGTCTGAGTGTGTTGTAAACGCATTGACAGAGATTGATGGTTGCGATTAGTCAGCAACTCCATTATCATTACATCATGGGATACAACATTGTCCCAGGATGATAGAAGGTGAACTGGTTGGATCTGGGTCTTTTACAACTCACAATTTTGATGTATAGCATTCATCACTGTCAACTTTTTATGATCTGTGATGCTTTTGCTTGCTCTTTTCCCCCAGTAATTAAAAGGCCTTTTAGAATGGTATGACAATCAAATCCCAGAGTGGAGATGTGGGGGTGCGGTGTAATTTGCCCTGCTAAATAAATGCAGGAAGGGCGAGAAGAGAGGTGAAATTGATCTCTTACAGTAGAGCAAAATGAGTGATGGCAATAGATGGCCAATTCCTCACTCTGGCCCACTTCCTTTTCTATTGACTTCAATTAATTCCACATCATCGAAGAACAATTTCACTTCCCATGTGCAAGAAAAACTTGTATTATTTATTTCACCTCCATTAAATCGCTTCACTGTAGTAATGTGGGTAGCCAATACAGCTGTCAATCTGCATACAGTAAGATCCCACAAATTGTAATTAGATCAGCTGGATTAAGAAAGCCAAATAATGTTGCGGATCTTTACCATTCACCTCAGCAGACAGACTGGGCTTTGGTTTGGAGATGGCACCTCTGACGATGCTGCACTGTCTCAGCACAGCACTAAAATGTTAGCTCTATATTATGCAGTCCAGCTTTTGGAGTGGGGCTTTCACCCACAACCTTCTGTCTTAGAGATGAGTGTGTTACCATAGCCATTGCCAACAACCTATGCACATACTTATCAGCCTATTCAACATGGGTACAGGCAGATTGGCCACTCTCTTAACTGGGATATTGTTCGTATCGAGTAGAGAATTAAAAATGATAGTAGGCGTGTTTTCTTTTAAATCAACAAGTCAGTACAAATTTAGACACACCAATCTATTATAGCAGTGACATTTACCGGTCTATGACTATTAATAAAAATCAAATACTCCAGGCCACACAAGTGGAGATTTTCAGATTGTGTGGCCCCCATTGTGGAACTTCACCTGCTGGGAGCACACATCGCGTGTGAGGAGCGGAGGGGCGGTAAATGATGTCAGTGGGGATGAGGAGAAACAGAAGCACACTCCATGACTTCCACAAAGTTCACTTTTTGGAGAGTGAGGCATGCATTCAAAGCAGCCCAACAGTTGTTGTACAGGGGTATACTCCTCAAACAACAGATTATCCTGTCATTTATGACATTTCTATTTGTGGGTACTTGCTGTGTGCAAATTGGCTACCAGCTTACCTGCATTACAGCAGGCACTAAACTTCAGGATGTAATTATTTGGCTGTAAAGCACTTTGCGACATCCTGAAGCAGTGAAAGGCGCTATAGAAATGCAAGTTCTTCCTCTGTACCAACAGACAATCAATGCTTCATTTGATTCTGATCATGTGCATACGGATACCAAATAGATGAGGGGAACCAGAAAACGCTGGCTGGTTTCTGCCAGGACCATTCATAGATCAGAAGGTCAGCAAGGGACCTGGGAGCACCTGAAGATGTTTTGATCCATCAGCACAGGCCAGGGCTGCCAGTAATTCTCCCTTATCCCGGTAACTGGGAACCATGTAAAGAACCTTGAGTCACCATGTAAACCACTTCAGATCATAGAATCACAGAATTACACATCACCCTGCTTTGAACTCAAGGTTTGGATTGCTGGCCAAATAACTACTACCAGATTACTGCACTCTTCACTTGATTGGATCAGCTGAATTAAATCAATTAATGGAGAACTCTGAGAACCACAAAATCTTACAGCATGGAAAGAGGCCATTTGGCCCATTGTGCCTTTGTTGGCTCTTTTGAAAGTGCTATCCAATTAGTTCTACTCCCCTGCTCTTCTCTCCATTATCATGTTTTTCTCCTCTAAGTATTTATTCCTTTTATAAGTCATTATCACAACAACATAATAGGAGCAGCAGTAGCATATTTGGCTCTTTCAGCCAATAAAATTCAATAAGATCATGGCTGATGTTGGACCTCAGCTTCACTTTCCTGCTCTATCCCATAATTCCCTTGTATTCTAGATCACAGAAACTCGCTTCATGAAACAAAATTCTCCTGGTTCTTTTGCCAATTATCGTAAATCTGTGTCCTCTGGTTACTGACCCCCCCAGTCAATGGAATGTTTCTCCCCATCTACTCCATCAAAACCCTTCATAATTTTGAGCACCTCTATTATATTTTCCCTTAACCTTCCCTGCTTTTAGGAGATCAGCTGCCCTTAGTAAGGTTTTAATCTGCCCACAGCACATGGTTCAAGTTTTGTAGCACATCGACGGTCGTCTTGGTGCAGCTTAAAACGTGCTTCCACCCCTCACAACCAACTGGAGCAATTGCCAACTTCAGACAAATAGTTCCACAGAAGTGATTTATAGAGAATATTACATACCTTTCAAATGAAGCAAACAGAGAGACAGCACATAAATAGACAGTAATTCCTCTAACTAATCTTTCAATCCAGGAAAATAAGTTTACATCAGAGCAGGAGTAGGCCGTTAATCCCCTAGAGCCTCTTCTGCCATAATGGCTGATTTGTATCTTAACCCTATCTACCTGCCTTTGATATCGTTACGTGACAAAATCTATTGATCCGTCTTGGTAGTTTCAACAGACCCCCAGCCTCAATAGCTGTTTGAGCGAGAGCGGGACAGATTTCCACTACCTCAAGTGTGAAGAGCGGCTTCTCTGATTTCATTCCTGTGCTGTTTAATTTTTAAGATTACTTTCCCTCGTACTGGACTCCGTCACCAGAGGAAATAGGTTTCTTGTATCTAATCTATAAAATCATTTTAAACTCCTTAATTAAATCACCCCTCAAATTTTTAAACTTAAGGGAATGTCAATCTGCGCTGCATCCCCTCAAAGCCCAGAACTCTACGCAACTATATATATCCCTTCCTCACTTTTGAATTCTAAACCCCGTGAGATTGCATTCTACTGGTCTTTCCTCTTTGTACCATTCCCTAGCTTTACATGCACCTTGACACCTAAAGCCCTCTGCTCCTCAATAGCTCCCAGTCTCTCACCCTTAAAGTAAAATCCTGGTTTCTCTTTCTCAGGTCCAAAATGGATGACCTCGCACTTGCCCACATTGAACTCCATCTGATATGGTTTTAAACTGACTGGGTCCCCTTTGTAACTTGCTCTTCCCATTCACACTATTTACCATGACATCTACCAACGTCATCTGCAAAACTGGATATATAACTGTTCATTCCTTCATCCACATCATTGATATAGGCAGACAGTAATAAGCTAAGGATGTGTAGAGTGGTGGTTAAATTGTCAGGCTAGTAATTTTGAGGCCTATCTAGAGAATGAGAGTTCAAGCCCCAACGTGGCTAGAATTTGAACTTAGTTTTTCTTTAAATCTGAAAATAAAATGCAGAGGTCAGTAAAAGTGACTGGTTCATTAGTGCCCTTTAAACCTGCTGCGTCCTTACCTTGTCTGGACCTATATGTGACTTCAGTCCCCACATCAACCTGGCTAACTCTTAACTGCCCTCTGAAGTGCCCTACTAAGCTGCTCAGCCATATCAAGCCATTTATAGCAGTTCAAGTAGGTGGTTCACCACCACCTTGTCAGAGTAACTAAAGGATGGCCAATAAATGCTAGCAATGCCCCCATCCTGAGAATATTTGTTATGTCAAACTGTACTCAGTGCATCAAAAACTCAGCATAGCTTCTTCAGTCAATCTTTACTGCACAAACTGAATAAAGTATAAATCTCCCAGCAACAGCATCCACAGTTTCAATGATGGACCTTGACAAATTACAAATTCCACATTTTTCCGACACTAAAGGAGCATGGGTGCCATGGAATGAAATTCATAGCAAGCATTCCCAAGTCAGGTATAAATAAGACTTGCACTTCTATTTCACCTTTCTTGATCTCAGGATGTCCCAAAGCACTTTACAGCCAATGAAATACTTTGTGAGTGTAATCACGGTTGTAGATTAAGCAACAGGGCACCTGAGGCAGCCAATTTGTGCACAGCAAATTCTCACAAACTGCTATGTGATAATAGCTGGATAATTTTGTTTTTAGTCATGTGGGTTGAGGGATAAATATTGACCAAGGACCCCAGGAGGAATTGCCCTTCAGGACCTTTTACATCCAGCTGAGGGGGCAGACGGGATAGGATTCCTCAGTTAACATCTCATCCAAAAGATGGTAACTTCTTCAGTGCTATACCAGAGAGCTTAGCCTAGATTTCATGCCCAAGTATGGCACAACCAGAAGCAATGTAAAGTCACTCTACTCTGCCTCAATAACTTCACTCAGCTCAGAAGAGAGACCCCCATCACATTTTTTCTACTTCTCCACATCAGTAGTGCTATAGTCTTGAGACCATGGTTAATTGGTGACAAATTAGGGCTAAGAGTCATGAAGTCATCAAATGCCTGCATTTGTCCCTGTTGTTGTGTATTAATGGAATACATTTTCAGCAACAAGGAAGCTGTTTTTGCATTTGATAATTGCCACCATCTTTCAGGAGGTTGCCTAGGAGCATGTCAATATTCTTAAGGTGGGCCCCAAGTGTGCAATAATAGTTACCCAGGGTCTCTACAAAGGAGCATTTCAAGACAGTTAAACAGGAATGCATGGCCCAGATCTCTCCAGTAGATAAGGTGAACTTGCTTTACTGCATCCAATCTCTGCTAACAGTGCTCATCATACACCAATTCTTAAGTTAATAGGCTGTACTTCTTGCACTGTTGATGGCTTTGAGACTCCCTGACTAACTGTACAACACACCATTGAATCTAACAGTGCAAAAGGACACCATTCAGTTCATTGTGTAAGTGCCAGCTCTTTAAAAACAGATGTTTAATTGTCCCACTAGCCCCTGCTATTTTCCCCAAAACCCAGTAAATTATTTATTTTCAAGCATTGATCCAATTCCCCTTTGAGTGTTAGCATTGAATCTGTTTCCACCGCCCTTTCAGACAGCACATTCCAAATCACAACAACTCACTGTGTAAAAGAAAATTCTCCTAAATCTCCTGTCTGGTTCTTTTGCCAATTATCTTCAAATCGGTGTCCTCCCATTAGCAACCCATCCCACTTTTTTTTGCTTTTATTCCACTTAATTTCTTTTCCAGTTTTGGCTTGCACTCTCTGCCTCAACTTTTGAACTGGGTTGGTGAAGCAGAGTAGAGAAGTAGCCAAGATAATTGCTTGGGCTTTGCTGAATCATCAATTCATTGGAACCTCATATTAATGAGAAGATCCAGAAGACAGGAACAGCTTCAGCCAACTTCTGTTTCAAGGTACTGAAACCGCCAGACCCAACTGCTCTCAGGTGTCAGCTGTGACCTAGTCCCTTTGCGTTGTTTTCTACTCCCTAGAAGCTATTACAGATAAAACACCAGATGTGACCCTTATCCCAATGCACACTACTAAAGTGGAGCTCAGCACGCAATCGTGAGCTAAATCAAAAGGGAGATGCAAGGTACAGTTTTTCTAAACATACACAACAGTATGGAGGCTTATGTATTTCCAGCGTACTGTACAAATAATTAGCTCCAATCGCATCTTCTCAACCCCCCACGGAAGAAGTTTAATTAGAGCAGCATTCACAAACTATTTAACACGGAAAAGGCAATGTTTAATTATCATCGAATGCATTGTATCTATTCTGCATTTCCAGGTACATTCACAGCAAGCAGAGTCAACACCTTGTGGAATTGATTGTGGGACTGGAAACCGTGTTGACATAAAACGCACAGCACAGAAAAAGGCCATTCAGCCCAACTGGTGCTGCAGAGGCACAGGAGCCTCTTCCTCTTAATTGCACTCCATCAAAATTTCATTCTATTTCATTCTCCCTCATGTGTTTAGCTAATTTCCCCTTAAATATATCTATGTTATCACATTAACTACTCCCCGCGGTAGTGAGTTCCACATTCTCACCACTCTCTGGGTAAAGAAGTTTCTCCTGAATTCCCTATTGGGGATCTTATATTGATCTCTCCCTACTTTTGATTTCTCCACAAATGGAAACATTGTTCCTAAGTCTTATCTATTACAATTATAAAGAATGTCAGGTCACCCCTCAGTCTGTTATAGAGAAAAGGCCTCAGCCTGTTTATTCTTTCTTGATTACTACAACCGCTCAGTTCTTAATCTATTCTGCCCGTGCCTCTATATCCTTTCTATAATATGGATTTATACTATGACCAAACCATGGTTTGGGGATTGTAAACCCTTAGCTGTTAAGGGATCACCTTTGAATCTGCAGTCCCGTGAGGAGTCAGGATCTGCTCCCACTCTGTTTACACTCTCACTCCCTCATCAAAACAGTAACTGGCACACTTAATGATGGGACCCTCAGACACCACCATGAATTGGAAAACCATCCTGAATCCTACATTACAACACCGTGTGAGAGACAGAATTCAGCATTTTACAAATGTCCTTAACAGAAGAAAAACGTGTAGTCAATTCCATTGCCTGCGAAGGAAACTCGGATCTCAAGACATATTAGAGCCAACTTGTGGCAAAGGTAGATAACCCAAGGTAAACAAAACGAAATACTCCTCCATAACAACACCTGGCCAACAACAAGCTGCAATTGTTTACAGAGGAAAAGGGTTATTTTATTGCAGTTTGTTCCATTACAGCGCCGTCCTGTTTATTAAGGGAGTAAATATTATTTGTGATTTATCCTCCCGTCTTGAAAGTAGCATAGATCAATTTTCATTTAATAACTCGTATTTTCTTATGGTTGGTTCCCTGAGAGAGTTTGCGGCTCGTGCTGTGTAATACACTCTATACTGAAGCCGTTCTCAAAACCGCTATACCAGAGACTCGGAGACTGGAATCGTGTCGGAATCCTGGCTATTCATGGAACTGAGGCCAGTGTCGGAATCCTCATCGGTGACGGGACAGCTTGTGGACAGAGCTCTTGACTCAACCCAAGCGCTGCTGCTCTCCGCGGGGGCCCGGTGCTCGGGGACCCTGATCTGGACACATGTCCTCGCCTCCTCCTCCTCCTCCACCGGCTGCCCCTCGTCCAGATTCAGCGAGTTCACCTTCTCCATCAGACTGTCCAGCTCGCTCTGTTTCTGCTCGCACAGCCTCTGGGTGTAAGCCAGGTCGTTCTTGGCCACCTCCAGGTCGGTGTGTAACCTCAGCCCGATGTAGAGGCTGGCGCCGAGCTGGGTCCGCACCCTCTCCTGCTCCACGAGGGACTCCTCTTCAGCCCTGCCGGCTGCCTCTGGGGGCGGTGAGGACTGGCTTGCTCTGCTGTCCACCTCCCCCTGCCGCCTCTTCATCCACCTCTGATTGAGCTCCTCCTGGATTTCCAGAGTGACCAGCTCCATTTGTTCTTCTTGATGAAGCAGCTCCTCCTGGAGGTGCAGGAGCTGCTCGCAGTGCCTGGTGTACTCCTCCAGCTCCTGCCCGAGGTGCCGGGGCTCGCTCTCCGGAGCTCTGTCCATCAGGTAGGTGTCCTGCACATAGTTAACCCCGTGCCTCTTCATCCGGTCGAAGTGGATCTTGGCCTCGTACCTGTCGATCTCCCTGTCCAGCTCCCTGATCCTTTGAATCTGCTGCCGGATGGTGTGATCCTGAGACAGGACCAGGTGGACCAGGGTCTCCATCCTCTCCACACAAGAAGCCTCTTTGCCGCAGCTCTCCTGCCTCTTGGACCGGTTGATCTTGGCCAGTTTCCTGAAGGCTTTGCGGACTACCCTCCTCTGCTTGTCCTGGGGCAGTGCCAGGGTGACCCTGGCCGTGCCCCTCAGGTTACAGGGGCTCTCTTTGCTCAGCACCACCTTGGCTTCGGCGCTCCTCGGCCCGTTGTTGGGCAGGGACGCCTGGCTCTTGACCAACATGAAGGTGACTTTCTCCTGCTCCTCTCCCCAGGCGCTCCAGAGCCGCAGGATCTTGGTCTTGTTGGGCAGCGTCCTCTCGAAGCCCCTCCACTTTTCCACCAGGCAGTAGGAGTCCGCGGGTCCAGACAGGAACTTGCTGCCCGCCCCATTCATCCTGCTCTCCTCCAGCAAGGCAAGGATGACATCGGCGCAAGTGTTCCGCCTGGACAGCCCCGAAATGACCTTCTCCTCCTGACAGAGCCACACGCTCAGCTTGCACTGCTCTGCGTCCATCCCCGGACTGAACGAGAGGGGATATGGCCCTCCAACCCTCGCTTTCTCCCTCTGGTCTCAAGCTCCCGAAAGTTCCCCTCACTCCAACAATTGCCCAAGTTTAACTGTCGCCCAGCACCCTCTCCTACTCTCCCAGGCGATGCTGAAATCTGACTGCTCCAACTCCCTCCCATCATGTGACAGGTCTTTGACAATAACTAGCCCGCAAACTTATCCACATCATATCACACGCCCCCTTTTCTTTCAAGGTTTCAGACATCTCCACTCACTTATGCTTCTGGAGAAATGGCCTGGACTTATTCTTTAATTTAAAAAAAAAACAAATCCTTAAGGCTCTTGATAAAAACCCATACCGGCAAAAAAAAACCCAGCAATAAATGAGAAATAAAATCCTTAAACTAATAACAGTGCAGTAGAATTGGCCAGATTAACTCGGAGGCTGTGTCTGATACACACACACACACACACACACATTCAGAACAAGGTCGCCCTCTGCAGTTTGAGAACTATCTGCCACTTGTTTCTGTCACTCAGTCCTGGTTTTGCTTCAGTTGTACATTTATTTCGGATTTACACTCTTATCCCTCATTTCACTATCAGACACATCCCCGCCCCTCCTCTCCCAGGGGGGAGTGATCCAGTGTTTCTTGGACAGAATACAGTCGGATTGTTAATAAGATGGCTAGCCATAAGCACAAATCTCCGATTTCTTTTTAAAACTCCTTCACATCCTCTTTAATTCCTGCTGCACCCAGAATATATGGAACAGTCTCATTTCTTTCCTCTCTCTCTCTCTCTCTCTTCCCCTACAGAAAAGCTTTGAAAAATCCCACAAGTGTTCAAATGCCTTCACTTGGGCGACTTTCAATTAATATATTCGAACCAATTAAAGATGCCTTGTGAAAACTCGAACAGCTCCTGAATATTAACATCAGACTCGCTCATATAGCCCGGCATCAGGCTGACTTACAAATCAAGGCATCTGGAAGCTGCTAATGTTTCCTTCTCTACATGTTTTGTTTAATAGGAATTCAGTTTGAAGCGAGTATTTTCTCGGGATCCTCCTTTATCTGGAAGCCGTTCCTCCGGCGTTATAAACCATCCAAAATCCATCTCTTACCGAACTCCTCGTGTGTGTGTGTGTGTGTGACATTTTTAGAAGTTTATTTAAGAAGAATATAAATGATTGTTCTTCAACAATTAGTAGGAACATGGGGTTTCAATCCATTGACAAACAAGCCTCCAGCGTTTAATCAGAATGCTTTTTAATTATTTATTCATCAATATTGTGTTTAAGATGTTTAAATTGATTGACGCTTTTCCATCATGGCCCATTCAGATGAGGGAGGTGTAATAATGGACTCCGTCAATCTGTTCTTCGGGCGGGCGACCCTCATTGGAGATGATCTCTACAGCGTCTCGTCCCAATCCATCACTGACATTGTTTAATCTGTTTTAAGAGAGTCATCGCTCCTCAATGCATCTCAGTTGTGTTTGGGTTCCCTTGTTATTCTAAAGCAGCTTTCGCCTCAAGTCACAACAGAGGCAGGATGTGTGGATGGAGTTGGGTTGCAGAGTAGAGGAGGGCGGGGGGAGGCTGGGGGAACAGAACACTACATTGTACCAGTCTTTCAAAGCAGAATGTGCTCTATTATTCTGCTAAAGGATGATGCAACTTTTTTTTTAAAGGAATGGTATATATTGACTGGGCCCTATTTTAAAGGGGTGCTGTCAATGAGGGGGGTAAAAAACCTTTACAAAGAATTTTCAGTTCTGAAACGCTCCCCAAAGACGGGTGTCTTTTTACTTTGTCCATGAAGCACCTTTGGATATTAAAGCTGCTATATAAATGCAAGTTATTATTATTGATGCGGTTGAAGCTGAGGGAAGGGAGTGGGTAATTGAAATTTTCAAAACTGAGATTGATAGATTTGAGCTGGGTGGGGATTAAAAGATATGGAGCCAAGGTGAGTTAAGATGCAGATCAGACATGATCTAATTTAATGATGGAACAGGTTTAAGGGGCTGAATGGCCTCCTTCTGTTCCACATGTTATTCATTTGTTGAAAAACACAAAACACAGTCCATATGATTTACAGGGAAATTGGTAACGCACACACATTTTCTCCTCGACCCCTGTCCTCTTTAAACATTACAACCCTTTAACTATTCCATCCTCAATATAAAATCCCAGAATCTTACAGCTCAGATGGAGGCCATTCAGCCCATTGTACCGGTGCCAACTCTTTCAAAGAGCTATCCAATTGGTCCTACTCCTCTTGTCCCAAAGCCCTGCAAATGTTTTTCTTTTTCAAGTATTTACCCAGTTCTCTTTTGAAAGTTACTAATGAATCTGCTTCCTTTGCCCTTTCAGTCACACATTCCAGATCACAACAACTCGCTGTGTAAAACAAATTCTCCTCACCACCTCCCCTACCTGGTTCTTTTGTCAATTACATTCAAACTGTGCCCTCTCGTTACTGGCCCTTCTGAAATAATTTCTTTTTTGAAAAAATGTCATTATTTTTCCTGTCCCTCTCCTTCTCACTGAAACTCTTTAATTTTCAGACTCCCATGATGGCTAACTTGACAAATTGGTGTTGGATTAAACCAAGGGGCACTGAGCTGATTTGGGTGATCTCATTGGGAGGGATGGGGGAGGAATAACAAGGTACTGTTATTATACTCTGTATCCCCAGGTCACATGGCAGGAGAATCAGTCAGAGTTATTGAGACGAAAAGTCCACCTGCGGACATCTGCGAGGGTAGCATCTGGTGTAGCTGTGACATGGTTGAATAGTTGACAGCCACCCCTTGTTTAGGATTGGCCATTTGGAATTAGGGCATAGCTCGGCCAGGCGTCTGTATTCCAACTCAAGCCATAACCAGGAGCTTATGGAACATTCCAGCACAGAAACTCTATGAGCCAATCAGTCTAATCCGAGGTTCCTCACTCCCCATAACAACTCTACCAACAACTTTTATTCATATAGCATCTTTAACATCGTGAAATGTCCCAACGCACTTCACAGGAACATTATAAATCAAAATTTGACACCGGGGCACATTGGGAGATATTAGGTCAGATGTCCAAAAGCATGATCATAAAGGTAGGTTTTAAGGAGTGTCTTAAAGGAGGAAGGTGAGATAGAGATTGAATTCCAGAGCTTGAGGCCTAAGCAACTGAAGGCGCGGCCACCAATGGTGAAGCAATTAAAATTGGGGGTGCTTAAGAGGCTAGAATGAGAGGAGTGCAGATATCTCAAGGGTTTGTGGGGCTGGAGAGGATTACAGAGATAGGGGGGGACAAGGCCATGGAGGGATTTGGGAAAAAAGGATGAGAATTTTAAAATCAATATGTTGCTTGACTGGGAGTTAATGTAGGTCAGAGAGCACAGGGGTGATATTGAAATGGGATTTGCTGCAAGGTAAGATACAAACAGCAGAGTTTTGGATGACCTCAAGTTTACAGAGGGTAGAATGTGTTTGACCAGCCAGGAGTGCATTTGAATAATCTTTAATATTCCACTCAGTCTAATTCCACGCTCCTGCTCACTCCCCATTCCCTTTAACAACCCTGAACCCTGTCTGCTCACTGAATTTAAAGCATCCCACGACACTATTCAAAGATTAACAGGGGAATTCTCTTTACTACCTCTGGCCAATTTTTATCCCTCTGCCAATTGCACTAAAAACAGATCCACTACTCTGAACATTCACTCCCTCCACCATTGGCCCATAGTGGGCTGAATTTTGCGCTTGACGGGTGGGTGCGCCTGACCAACTCGGCGGCAGGAGGGCAGCCGATCACCGTCACCGAAACAGGCCGCGCTGCCATTTTGGGCGGGCGAGCCAATTAATGCCCGCCCAGCGGAGTTCCGACTCCCGTGTTCATCAGGAAAATTAAATCGGCGGCGGGCGTGTTCAGACCGCCAGTTCCAATGGGGAACCGACAGTCTGTACAAAGAGCGGCCAGGCAGCCTCCTTAAGGCTGATCTCCATGGCCAGTCATCGGGCAGCACAAGAGGTGAGGGCAGAGGAGGAGGAGGAGGGCTGTCTGCAGGGTAGGCCAGCGGGGGGCCTACTGTGCCCCTCGGTTCTCAGATGCCTGCCTTGCTGTCCTCCTCGAAGAGGTGTCCAACCATCGGGATGTCTTGTTTCCGGAGGATGGGAGGAGGAGGGCCCCTCACATCACCAGGCAGGCATGGCAGGAGGTGGCGGAGGCTGTAAGCTCTCATGATGCTGTGCGGCGCACAGGATCCCAGTGCCGCAAGCGCTTCAATGATTTGCTGCACTCTGGAAGAGTGAGTTCCATGTTGGCCTTGGCCATTTGACCCAGCAGGTAGCCTTAGCCTTTGAGGCCCCCCCGCCCTCCCCCAACATCTTAGTGTCGTTACTGCATTGGGCATTTGGCGCATGCTGGGTGGGCAAACAGATAGTGACCATGCTTACATCAGCCTTAGTGGTTGAGGAGAAGATGGGTTCTCCCTGCAGCATATGTTGGTGTTTGTCACATTTGAGTAGTCTGGGGGCAACCTGCAGGGGAGGCAGCTAGACACACACTCAGAACTCCAACACATGTCTTATTGATGGTGATGAGATGGTGGAAGGGGACCCTCAAGGTGTCGTGGCCAAATGCCATCTGCTGGCCTCGGCGCCGCGCCTAGTTGCGCCTTCTTGCCATGGGCACTAAGACCCGTGTTATTCAAAGTGATGGACGCCGAATGTGTCCAAGGTGGCCATTGGGGGAGGGGGTTGGGAGCAGCCGAACTATCTTCTGGGGACTGATCACCAGTAGTGTGGACAGGAGCCGCTGGAGGCCTCAGATGGGCCACTGTGGTTGGGGTGCGGTGTGCGCGTGCAGAGTACATGAGTGATCAGCCCCAATAAATGCTCTTCTATGTTCTGCAGGTAAAAACTGAGAGCAATATACGGGACCGGCAGCGGACTGGTGATGGGCACGCCGTGCTCCAGCGCCTCACCACCTACGAGGAGCAGGCCATGGAGCTGGGGAGGAGGCAGGCGGCCAGGTCGGCAGGTGTCGGCGGGGCTGGGGTGCTGTGGTATTTGAGGGCCACAGTCCCATCCACTCTGTCTCCTCACCATCCAAAGCACTGATGGTTGCTGCAATCGTTAATGCAGCAACACTGCTCAGTCACAGTCTGATACAGTCAGCCATGTGGGTCATACACAAAGGTCCCTCAGCCCCTTGAGGATGCGCATCTCTAGCACCTTCCAAAGTCGCCTTATCCCATTTGTGACCACTGTCCCCATGGCCTAACATGCCATGGCATCGCTGCTGCACATCCAAAGACTTATTGCATCTTAGGAGGGTTTGTACCTCCACCACTCTTTCAGCCAGTGCGTCCCACATTACTCTGTCCAAAAGGTCCTCAGCACCTCACCTGTCAACCACATGGCACTCAACTTAAATTAATGCCACCACGTTAGTCATCCCTGCGCCAAGGGGAAATGTTGCCTTCTGTCCACCCATTCTATGCCCCTCATAACGGTATGAAGGTCAATAATGTGACCTGTCAATCTCCTGTGCTCCACGGCAAATGTCACAAGTGTGTGCAATGTTTCCTCATAACTCCAACTCTCCAGGCCAGCATGCATCCAGGTCAGGAACCTCTGCACTCTCCCCACTCCAATGCCATCCCTCCCATGAAGCGCAGGTCACAACTGAACGCAGAAGTGTAGATGTGGCCTCGACAGCGTTTTCTGCACTGGCAACATGACCTCCCTTTTCCTACATTCTATTCCTCGGATAATAAAGGCAAGTCTGGCTTTGACCTTGTTAAACGCCTTATGTTCCTGTTCTGCTACCTTAACGGGTCTGCCCAGCAAGATCCTTGTAATCGTCGTGACTTTCCACGGTCTTACCATTACTCATGTATTCCCGTACCTTGTTTGTCTTGCCCAAGTGCTTAACCGAACACTTATTCACATAACATTCCATGTAGCATTCCTTAGGCTACCTGACCAGCCTGTCTGTATGCACGTGTAATGTTTGGGCCTCCTCTTGACTATTGACCACCCCACCAACGTTCGTCTCCTTAGGTTCTTGAAGGGTGAGCGACTTATGAGGCTGGGGGGGAAAGGGATGAAAGGTGTTACTGACTGAACACTAACTGATGCACTGTCCTTGTTGTTAATTTCAGCATCACCACCGCATGGCCGCCACCAACACGTCCAGAGCGCCCCCTCCACACCTGAGGGGCATCACTTGCAACTTGCGTCACATCCTTTCAGCCAGCCAGGCACCAGCGCAGCGACAAGCACTTCGGTGGGGATTTTGACGTCGGCAAGTGTCCCAGGTCACAGTGGAGAGGGCACCTCACAATCGCTGGAGGAGATGGCAGGGACAGAGAGTGCCGATGGCGCCAGCAGCTGGAGGACTGCAGGGGACCAGGCACATGCTGAGTCGGGCAGTGATGATGTGCCTCTGGAGATGTCAGCCTTGCAGCAGCTGCAGGACAAGCGGCAGGGTGCGTGGGAGCATCTGGCAGGGTTGTATGAGGGTGTGCTTCAGATGGTCTCTGTGGTGGAGGAGTCCAGGCAGAGTGTCAGTGATGGCATGAACCTCAGGACAGAGCTTCAGGCTTCCTCCATTGAGAGATTGGTGACTCTCATGGAGAGGGACTTCGATCGGATTGAGAATCTTCTGATTGGGTTACACTCTGACCTGCAAGTCCTCACAGCGCTAATAGCCACAGGTGGTCATTCCCAATGTAGGAGATGTTCTAGGCACCAGGTGTCGGTGCTCGGTGCCCATCCATCTCCGGTGAGCAGGGAGGTCCAATGTGACCTCACGTCGGCGCAGCAGCTGCCTGTCGTCGCTGTGAGCTCCTCTCAGAGCGCTCCGGATGAGGGCAGCAGCTCCTCCGGCCCTCTGCCAGTGACTGTTGCATCCGCTGAGGCTGCGACAACTGGGGAGGTGCCAGTTCTGGACCTGGCAGCTCCGTCCCAGGCGGGTCCATCACAGGCTCCACAGGCCAGAGGACGGCCGCCAAGTTCATCGAGGCCAACAGGACAGCAGAGTCAGCAGGCTGTCTCACAAACCACTCCGAGCGATGGGGCAGCACCTAGACGTAGCATCTGCAAACGAAAGCATAAGGCACATTAGGCATTCCACGGGTCTGTCCCTGGTGATTTTGTGTTGGCCCTAGATTAGGGAATATATCATTATGTACGTCTGAGCGACGTCTGTGGCTTATTTCGGTGGGAATAAAGTCCACTTTTCTGACCATGGCTGAGGGTGTTTCCTTTGTTCTGCATTTGTATGTTTCACAGACATCTCATGAGTGTTTGAGTGGATATTGATGTTTCTGTACTAAGCCCCCTTAGTTGTAGCTGATGAGGTGGAAGATGTAGCACCTAAGTGCCACGTGTGGAAGCAATGCTGGTCCTGCTGATCCATGTGTGTGGGGCTAGCTGAAGGTTCGCTGGATTAAATTGTCCTGGGTGTCCCTGCCTCCTTGGTGTAGTAGCGGGTTGGCGTGCTGCCCCTCATCATTGCCCTGTGCTTCCTCATCCTCTGAACCACTGCTGGATTCATCATGTGCAGCCTCATCCACTGCATCAAGGTCTTCATCGTCAAATACATCCCCCCTTTCCAGCGCAAGATTGTGGAGAGTGCAGCATGCTACCACTATCAGAGAGACGCGATCTGGGGGGTACTGGAGTGCGCCCCCTGAGCGGTCCAGGCAACAGAAGCGCATCTTGAGAAAATCGATGGCTCTCTCCACCACAGCCCTTGTGGTGCCGTGACTCCTATTGTACCGCTGCTCAGCTTCTGTTCTTGGATGGCGGAGAGGTGTCATGAGCCACCTTCTGAGGGGATAGCCCTTATCACCCACCAGCCAACCATCCAGCCGAGCCGGAGCACTGAAGAGCGCCGGGACCTGGGTGTGTCTGAGGATGTAGGCGTCGTGGGAGCTGCCTGGGTACCTTGCACAAACCTGCAGAATCTGCATCCTGTGATCACACACTATCTGCTCGTTCATGGAGTGGAAGCCCTTCCTGTTGATGAAGGCACCGAGCTCACCTGCTGGCGCCTTGATGGCCACATGTGTACAGCCTATTGCACCCTGGACGTGGGGGAAGCCAGCAATGGCCGCGAAGCCTCTGGCTCGCTTTACCTGACTTGCCTGGTCGCAGCGGAAGTGGATGAAGGTCAATGCCCGCCTGAACAGAGCGTCTGTAACCTGCTTGACACAAGCGTGCACAGCTGATTGGGAGACACCACAAAGATCACCCACCGAGCCCTGGAAGGAGCCAGATGCATAGAAGTGGAGATCAACTGTGACCTTCAGGGGCACTGGCATGGGGTGTCCACCTTCACAGTTAGGGGAGATCTCAGGGCCAATCATCTGACAGATATAGTTGACTGTCTGCCTTGACAGTCGGAGCCTCCTTCGGCACTGCACCGCAGTCATATTGAGGTAGCTGCTTCGCCGCTTGTATACCCTGGCAGCAGGATAGTGGCGTCTTCTGCGGCCCCTTCCACCTTGGACAATCTCTTGGCCCTGCGCCCCTTGTGCCTGCGCCTGGCCTCCCAAAGGTGGCCCCCCTGGAGGCTGATTGTCCACTCCTGGCCTCCTCCTTATTCTATCCCTTCGTCGTCAGAGGAGCTGCCTCCATTGGAGATGTCAGAACCCATACCCAGGCTAAATGGAGGCCTCCGGAAAGCTGCAGACCTGATAATGATTACTGTCTGCAGAGAGCTGAGCTGAAGCTTCAAAATACAGAAATCGATCTGAACTGCTAACAATCACACAGGCAAGTTTAAAACACTTTCTGCATTAAATACTTCAGAAAAAACATGAACAATCTCTCTGAGCCCACATATCCCGCCCATGGATGAGGTTTATTAAAAATTACCCGCCTGCCCATTGGGCCCGTGCTTCGAGGCGAAGGTCGCACGGGCTCCTCAAAATCGGCTGAGTTAAGGGCCTTAACAAGACCTTTAATTAATGGCGGGCACACATTGTGTTTAATAGCGCGCCCGCCCACCTGAGTATCACGATGCCGTGCACTGACGTCGGGACGCTCGTGCGACGTCAACGCGCGACATTTTAAGCACTGACATGGGGACTCCGCCACCCGCATGTCAGCCAGAAAATTCCACCCAGTGGCTGCAATGTGTACCATATACAAGATGCACTGAAGTGACTCGCCAAGCCTCCTTCAACAGCACCTTCCAAGACAGCTACTACCTAAAAGGACAAGGGCAGTAGGTGCATGGGAATACCACCACCTGCAAGTTCCCCTTCAAGGCACAAACTATCCTGACCTTGAAATATATCGCCATTCCTTCACTGTCGCTGTGTCAAAATCCTGGTACTCCCTGCACTGTGGCTGTACCTATACCACACTGACTGCAGCAGTTCAAGAAGGTGGCTCACTACCACCTTCTCAACTCTACTAGGATGGCATTAAACACAGGCCTTCCCAGTGATGCACACATCTAGAGAATTAAGAAAGAGATTATTTAGTCAATTATCTGACTGCTGTTAGTGGATCTTGCTGTGCACAAATTGACTGCCATGTTGCCCTGCATTACAACAGTGGCTACACTTCAAGAATGGACTGTAAAGTGCTTTAGGATGTCCTAAGGATGTGAAAGGTGACATAGAAATGCAAGTATTTTATTTCCTTTTATATATATGATTACATAGAGTTCTTAAAGCTTTTTTGTATAAGTTATATACTCAAGTGAAGGCTGCAAGTGCTGAAAAAAAGACCCTTTCCATTCTTAACGCAAGGATCAGAATCAAACTCTGCCAAATCAGGTTAAATGCAGAATAACACTCTGTCGACACTGCCTCAACAAGTACCTCAGTTTCAACATTAGGATGACACCTCATCAGCAGGGGTTGCCAACCCTCCAGGATTGACCTGGTGTCATCAGGAATTAAAGATCAATCTCCAGGAGGGTAGGGCAGGATGATTGGATGTCATGTGATGAAACCTCCAGGAATACACCTAACCAGAGTTGGCAACCCTATGGCTACTTTCCCAATTTCCTACACCAAGCAGGCTGTAACTTGCCAAGGGTGACCATTCATTTAGGTCTAAAAGAACAATCCACATTAAATTGCGACATGATGGACTTGTTAGGGAAATTAAAGCTCATGGGATTAGGGGGACATTTGAAGTGTGGATACAAGATAAACTGAGGGCCAGAAACTAGAGAACAATACTGAATGGTTATTTTTCAGAGTGGAGTGAAGTTTACAGTGATGTGCCCCAGAGAGCAGTGTTAGGGCCACTGCTCTTTTCAATATATATTAATGGCCTAGACCTGGGTATACAGGGCATCATTTCAAAGTTTGAAGGTGACAAGAAACTTGGAAATGTAGTAAACAATGAGGCGGATAGGAACAAACTTCAGGAGGACACAGATAGCCTGGTGAAATGGGCAGATGCATGGCAGATGCAATTTAACACAGAGAATTTTGAATTGACACCTTTTGGTAGAAAGAATGAGGAGAAGCAAAATACATTAAGTGATACAATTTCAAAAAAGGGTGCAAGTACACAGTCACCTCAGGATGTATGTGTATAGATTCATGAAGATAGAAGGTAGAGTTGAGAAGGCTGTAAAAACACAGTATACAGATCCTGGGCTTTATAAATTGAGGTATAGAGCAGAAAGGCAAGGACGTTCCTGTATAAAAACATTGGGCCATAACTTCCTCGGAGTGGCAATCAGTGTCAAATTGCCACTCTTGGCCCACTTACCTACGTCAAGCTTCTTCTGTGCCTGTCTCACCCAACCTTCCGACTCAGGCCGGGCAAGAACCAGATCTCCGAAGCCCAGCATTGCAGTCCAGCACCGTTGAATTGACACATGTTGGTAGGAAGAATGAGGAGAAGCAATATACACTAAATGATACAATTTCAAAAAAGGGTGAAAATACACAGTCACCTCAGGATGGAAGTATATAGATTGTTGAAGATAGAAGGTATAGTTGAGAAGGCTGTAAAAACACAGTTTTGATGCCACTAGCTGCTGTAAAGCAGGACATTGGGAGGGGGTGGGGGGGGTCAGACATTTGGGGGAGGGGTGGGAGATGTCGGACATTCGGGGAGTGGTGGGGGGCTCAGGCATTCGGGGTGGTGGTGGGGATCGGACATCAGGGGATGGGGGTCTGGTCGGCTCGCAGGAGTGGAGGGTCCGTCCGGGTCTGGGGGAGGGGGGGTGGGATGGTCGGGTGA
Source organism: Cetorhinus maximus (assembly GCF_964194155.1). Taxonomy (NCBI): domain Eukaryota; kingdom Metazoa; phylum Chordata; class Chondrichthyes; order Lamniformes; family Cetorhinidae; genus Cetorhinus; species Cetorhinus maximus. The sequence goes on along the minus strand of NC_135887.1, from coordinate 112,390,629 downwards.
GGAATCCTGTGCGGGTGTGGGGAATCCCATGGGGCGTCGGGGGGTGGGGAATACCATGGCGGGGGTTTAGTCAGGGGCGGGGGAGTCCCCGGTGGGGGGGGGGTTTAGGACTATGGGGGGAGTCCAGTGGGGGGATCGGCCTGGTTCTTTACAATTGTTACCTGGAAGTTAGAAGAGGTTTTAATTCTTCTAACTTTTTCAGGGTAACTATTGGTGTAACCTTGTTGGAACCATCCAAAGTTTACATTTTAAAATGCATTTTTGGATGGTTCCCTGTGCAGCACACTTGTCCAGGTGAAGTGTGTACTTCTGGGCAATTGCCGTGCAAATGCTTACCTGGGAAGTTCCGAGAGGGATTCTCCAGTGCAGCTTTGGGGTAACCTCCACCCCAATCCGACACTGGGGAGCTCGGAAGTTCCAGCCCAATGATTAGGCCTCTGCTGGAGCCTTGTGTCCATTTCTGAGCCCCACATTTTTGGAAGGATGTCATGGCCTAGGAGAGGGTGCAGAAGAGATTTACTAGAATGGTACCAGAGACGAGGGACTTCAGTTATGTGGAAAGGCTGGAGAAGGTTGTTCTCCTTAGAATAGGGGAGGTTACATGGAGATTAAATAGAGGTGTTCAAAATCATGAAGGGCTTTGATAGAGTAAATAAGGAGAAACTGTTCCAGTGGCAGAAGGATCTGCACCCAGAGGACACAGATTTAATCATATGTTATACCTAGCACAAAGGAAGATGGTTGTGGTTGTTGGAGATCAATCATCTCAGCTCCAGGACATCACCGCAGGAGTTCCTTGGGGTCATTTCCTAGGCCCAACCATCTTCAGCTGCTCACCAATAACCTTCGCTCTATCACGAGGTCAGACATAGGGATGTTTGCTGATAATTGTACAATGTTCAGCACCATTCACAACTCCTCAGATACTGAAACAGTCCGTGCCTATACGCAGCAAGACCTGCACAACATTCAGGCTTGGGTTGATAAGTGGCATGTAACAAGTGCTAGGCAATGACCACCTCCAACAAGAGAGAATCTAAACATTTCCCCTTGACATTCAATGGCGTTATCATCATTGCATCCTCCACTATCAATATCCTGGGGGTTACCATTGACCAGAAACTGAACTGGACTAGCCATATAAATACTACGGTTACAAGAGTAGGTCAGAGGCTGGGAATTCTGCAGAGTTAACAGTACAGCCCCAATAACTATATTGCTTGGCGTAATTTAGGCAGTACCCTACTGCCGAAATTGGTGTCGTAGTTAATAGTTTTCAAACTATCGAATGCCTTCTGACACTCCAGTGTCCATTGAAACTTCTTGTTCTTTTTTAATAGTTCAGTCAGTGGAGCAACCACTCGGCTAAAATTTGGTGCAAATTTCCGATAAAACCCACTCATGCCCAGAAATCTCAAAACTTCTCATTTTGTTGTAGGCATTGAAATATCCATGATAGCCTTGACTTTCACATCACTCGGAGCCACCTTACCATGTCCAATGGTATGGCCCAGATACATAACTTGCGCTTTTGCAAATCCACATTTAGCCAAGTTCATCACCAAATTAGCTTCTTGTAATTGAGAAAACAATTCTTCCAGATGCTGTAAATGCTCCTCCCACTTAGGACTGAAAACTATCAAGTCTTCAATATAAACAGCACAATTACTCGGACCTGCAACTACTTTGTTTGTCAGTCTTTGAAATGTCGCAGGTGCATTCTTCATACCAAATGGCATGACTTTAAACTGATATAGTCCATCTGGCATCACAAAAGCCAATATTTCCTTTGCTCTCTCCGATAACGGTATTTGCCAATGTCCTTTTAGCAAGTCAATCTTTGTGATAAATTTTGATTGTCCCACTTTCTCAATGCAATCTTCCAACTGAGGTATAGGATATGAATCCGCTTTTGTCACCGCATTCACCTTTCAATAGTCCACACACAGGCTTTGTGTTCCATCCGGTTTCAGTACCTGTACATTAGGTGAACTCCAGTTACTGCAACTAGACTCAATGTAATCATTTTGAAGCATGAAGTCAATTTCTTTATGTACTTGTGATAACTTTGCCGGATTTAATCTATAAAGGTGTTGCCTTACTGAAGATGAAGCTTCTACAGACACACCATTGTCCTCCCCAACTTATTTCCACAAATAGCTTTGTGTGACTGCGATAGCTTTTCCAAATCACTTTGACACGTGTCTAGATGGTAATTCAATATTACATCTAAATTTTCAAGTACCCCTCATTATCCAAGTTGATTAGAGGAAAATCAATTTCAGAATCCTGCATTTCTACTTCTTTCTCATTATCTACTACCATAACACTTCCATTTGGTCCTCTTTCCTGTCAAAGTACTTTTTAAGCATATTTACATGACACACTGTCTGCTTCATTCTTCTATCTGGAGTATTTATTAAATAATTTACTTCACTCAGCTTCTTTTCAATCCTGTAAGACCCACTAAACCTTGCCTTTAATGAGTCACCCAGTACTGGCAACAGAACTAGCACTTTCTCTCCAGCAACAAAATTCCAAGCTGTAGCTTTCCTACCTGTTTTCACTTTCATCACTTGTTGTGATATCTTTAAATGTTCCCTAGCCAACTCACATGCTCTGCCCAATCTCTCTCTGAAGTTTGATACGTAATCCAGGAGGGTAGTTTCTGAATTTTGACCCGCCAATTTCTCATAAATCAATTTCAGTGGTCCCCTTACCTCATGACCATAAACTAGTTCAAAAGGGCTAAAGCCAATTGATGTATTAGGAGTGTCCCTAATAGCAAATAACAAGAATGGAATTAATCCATCCCAATCCTGTGGATAATCCTGACTGTGTGCTCTCATCATAGTTTTTAGAGTTTGGTGCCATCTTTCCAAAGCCCCTTGTGACTCAGGATGATAAGCTGTTGACTTAAATTGTTTTATCCCCAAACTGTTCATTACTCCTTAACCCACTGTGACATAAAATTTGAATTCTGATCTGATTGTATTTCCTTAGGTAAACCATATCTTGTAGAAAAAATTTAGTTAACTCTTCCACAATCTTCTCTGTTGTAATATTTCTCAAAGGTGTCACTTTAGGAAACCTGGTAGGCACATCCATTATTGTCAGTAAATACTGATTTCCACTTTTAGTATTAGGGAGGGGCCCTACACAATCAATCATGACCCTAGTATAAGTTCTTCAAATGCTGGAATTGGAATTAAAGGTGCCAGCTTAATAACTGTTTGTGGTTTCCCTATCACCTGACATGTGTGACATGTTCTACAGAATTTAACTACATCCCTATGCAATCCAGGCCAAAAATGTTTTTATACTTTGGCCTGTGTCTTTCTAATTCCTAAATGTCCCCCCATTGGAATTTCATGAGCTATCCTCAGAATCTCATTTCTATATCCAAATGGTATTACAATCTGATGTACCTCCCTCCAGCTTTCATTTGCTGAAGCATGATAAGGCCTCCATTTTCTAATTAAAACATTACCTTTAAGGTAATAACATTCTGGAATGCATTTTGCCTTTGTTTATGAGTAAGCTGTTTGATATAAATATTGTATTTGCAAATCCTTTTTCTGCAACTCCACCAACTGCCTTGAGTTAAACACTTCAGCTAAATTGTTTTCCAGCCTTTCTTCATAAACAATCTTATCAAACACAGTGTCAGCTAATTGGATTTCCACACCTTCTCCCTGCCTTTGAACTTCCTGTTCTTCTTGTTTCAATCTATGAGCCTGTTATTCCCGTTATCACACAATCTGGAAACAATCCAGGATGCTCCCTTTGCAACACTTCTGTTGAAAACACTTCTATAAGCTGCTCAACCACCATATGCATCACCCACATCTATGATCCAGCTATATCATTACCCAGGATAAATTGAACCCCTGCAATGAGCAATTTTTCCACTACTCAAACAATCACCTCACCTGTCTTCCATTTGCTCTTTAAATTTACCTTCAACAATGGAATAGGTTTAGCATCTCCATGAGCCCACTTACTATCATCAGTTCCTGCAATACTCCCTCTGAACAACAAATATCACTATCCCACAACATTACGGATTGACTAGCCCCGTGTCTCTTAAAATTTTAACATCTTTACCTACTCCATCCTATACACATGGGAAGATTTCTGCAACCTGCTCCTTATAATTCTCTTGGGTAAATTGTGAACACATTCCCATTTCTTTACCTATCACTGATTTTCCCTGTTTTACCTGTACACAAACCACTGGTTTTCCCTGTGCCTGAATCTCAGAACCCACAGTACTTTTACTTCCAGAACTTTTCTGCACTCCTATAAATTCCAACAGATTTTCCCTGCAAGTTCCAGCACACTGACGTAAGGTAAAAGCAAAATACTGCAGATGCTGGAAATCTGAAACAAAAACAAAAATTGCTGGAAAAACGCAGCAGGTCTGACAGCATCTGTGGAGAGAAAGACAAAGTTAACGTTTCGAGTCCGTATGACTCTTCTTCAGAACTAAAGAGAAGTAGAAATGTGGTGAAATATATATTGTTTAAGGTGGGTGGGACAGGTGAAGCTGGATAGAAGGCCAGTGATAGGTGGAGGCAAAGGAGAGATTGCAAAATATGTCATAAACAAGGGTCAAATGGGGTGTTGATGGTGTTGATACTGACTAAAGGAGGTGCTAATGGTGACATTAAGAGTAGAAAGCAGGATGAGCATGTGACAGATGGCCCTAGTGGGGCTCGGGTGGGGGGAGGGGATGGTGTGGGAGAAATGGTCAAAATAGGCTAAAAGGTGGGGATAAAACAATGAATGGAAATAAATTTTAAAAATAATAATAGAAATAGATGGGAAAAAAATATATAAATATAAAAATTTAAAAATAAATATTGGAAAAAAGGGGATCAAAAAGGGGTGAGGATGGAGGATGATCTGAAGTTGTTGAACTCAATGTTCTTCTAACTTCTATCCAGCTTCACCTGTCCCACCCCCTTATACAGTATATATTTCACCACATTTCTACTTCTCTTTAGTTCTGAAGAAGAGTCATACGGACTCAAAATGTTAACTTTGTCTTTCTCTCCACAGATGCTGTCAGACCTGCTGAGTTTTTCCAGCAATTTTTTTTTTGTTTCAGATTTCCAGCACCTGCAGTATTTTGCCTTTATCTTAGTGTTTAATTCACTGTCACATCTCTTCCAGGAATGCCTACTTTGAAGAAGTATTGCTCTTCTCTCCAACAGAATTTCCACTTGTCTCTTTTGCCCTGTTCACCTTCATTGCTTTTCATTTCCCTGTTGGTGTTTGACAAGGTGTTTACTAAAACTCACTTTCACAGCCATATTCCCTTCCTCAGTGACTGTCTCCGTCTCCGACCTACCCCACGTGGATTCCAACTGAAATTCCATCCTTCATGTTTCAAATCCACCCAGGATTACAGGTATCTCCGGGACATACAATGCTCCTCAGACTGCTGTTCTCACCGCATCGGAGGTCCACACTCAGTGCCATGCACCTCCATATGAACACACTTGACCTCTCCCTCCAGCAGCACCAACTCACCCTATCTCTAAGCTGTCCTTGCTCCCAGTTTCATTTTATTCTTCGTCTCATCCAACACCTTAACAAGGAACTTTGTCTCTTTCTTTCAGGTGCTAAGGAACGCAAGCTCCAACAACTCATTGATACCAACCCCCATCCAGGACCCCCCACCCCTTCCCATACCTCTGACCCCATCCCTTCTTCTAATCCCAGCCCCTGCTGTGTATTCACCATACCCCTGACCTTTCCCTCTCTGATGCTGAATGTTCAAACAAAGCAGCAGGTTAGCGTGTAGGGGGGGCGGGTGGTGGATACAACTTCATGGAAAATTATGAAAAAACTGAAAAGAAAGGAGAGCCCAGGAGAGGCTATTAAAGTCCCCAGAACACAAAATAGGACAGAGTGTTTGGAAAGGGCTAGGAATCTAAATTCAAGCACATCAGATAAAGGGACGACAATGAGAAAGGGGACGGGAAATACAGGACTGAAGGTGTTGTATCTGAATGCACGCAGTATACGAAATAAGGTAAATGAGCTTGTGGCGCAGATTGAAATTGGCAGGTATGATGTGGTGGGCATCACGGAGACATGGCTGCAAGGGGATCAGGACTGGGAGCTAAATATCCAAGGACATACATCCTATCGAAAAGATAGGCAAGTTGGCAGAGGGGGTGGGGTTGCTTTGTTAGTAAGAAATGAAATTAAATCGATAGCAAGAAATGACGTAGGGTCAGATGATGTAGAATCTGTGTGGGTAGAGTTGAGGAACCGCAAAGGTAAAAAAACCATAATGGGAGTTATGTACAGGCCTCCGAACAGTAGTCAGGATGTGGGGCACAAGATACACCAGGAGACAGAAAAGGCATGTAAGAAAGGCAAGGTTACAGTGATCATGGGGGATTTCAATATGCAGATAGACTGGGAAAATCAGGTTGATAGTGGATCCCAAGAAAAGGAATTTGTAGAATGTCTACGAGGTGGCTTTTTGGAGCAGCTTGTGGTGGAGCCTGCTAGGGAACAGGCAATTCTAGATTTAGTGATGTGTAATGAGGCAGATTTGATAAGGGAGCTTAAGGTGAAGGAACCCTTAGGAGGAAGTGACCATAATGTGATAGAATTTACCCTGCAATTTGAGAGGAAAAAGCTGGAATCAGATGTAATGGTATTACAGTTGAATAAAGGCAACAACAGAGGCATGAGGGAGGAGCTGGCCAGAATTGACTGGGAGATGAGCCTAGCAAGAAAGACAGTGGAACAACAATGGCAGGAGTTTCTGGGAGTAATTTGGGAGACACAGCAAAAATTTATCCCTAGGAAGAAGAAGCATACTAAAGGGAGGACGAGGCAACCATGGCTGACAAGGGAAGTCAGGGACAGCATAAAAGCTAAAGAGAAAGCATACAATGCCGCGAAGAGCAGTGGGAAATCAGGGGATTGGGAAGCCTGCAAAGACCAACAGAGGACAACTAAAAAAGAAATAAGGAGGAAGAAGATTAAATATGAGGGTAAACTAGCCAGTAATATAAAAGAAGATTGCAAGAGTTTTTTTAGATATATGAAGGGTAAGAGAGAGGCAAAAGTGGACATTGGGCCGCTGGAAAATGATGCTGAACAAGTAGTAGTGGTGAACAAAGAAATGGCGGAGGAACTGAATAGGTACTTTGCGTCAGTCTTCACAGTGGGAGACATGAGTGATATCCCCAAAGTTCAAGAGAGTCAGGGGGCAGAGGTGAGTATGGAGGCCATTACCTCGGAAAACTGAAAGGTCTGAAGGTGGATAAATCACCTGGACCAGATGGATTACACCCCAGAGTTCTGAAGGAGATAGCTGAAGAGATAGTGGAGGCATTAGTGGTGATCTTTCAGGAATCACTGGAGTCAGGGAGGGTCCCAGAGGACTGGAAAATCGTTAATGTAACCCCCCTGTTTAAGAAGGGAGTGAGGCAAAAGACGGGAAATTACAGGCCGATTATCCTGACCTCGGTCGTTGGTAAGATTTTAGAGTCCATTATTAAGGATGAGATTTCAGAATACTTGGAAGTGTATGATAAAATCGGGCAAAGTCAACATGGTTTCATCAAGGGGAGGTCATGCCTGACAAATCTGTTAGAATTCTTTGAGGAGTTAACGAGTAGGTTAGACAAAGGAGAGCCAATGGATGTTATCTACTTGGACTTTCAGAAGGCCTTTGACAAGGTGCCGCACAGGAGGCTGCTCAGTAAGATAAGAGCCCATGGTGTTAGAGGCAAGGTACTAGCATGGATAGAAGATTGGCTGTCTGGCAGGAGGCAGAAAGTGGGGATAAGGGGGTCCTTCTCAGGATGGCGGCCAGTGACTAGTGGAGTTCCGCAGGGGTCAGTGTTGGGACCACAACTTTTCACTTTATACATTAATGATCTAGATGAAGGAACTGAGGGCATCCTGGCTAAGTTTGCAGATGATACAAAGATAGGTGGAGGGACAGGTAGTATTGAGGAGGCAGGGAGGCCGCAGAAGGATTTGGACAGGTTAGGAGAATGGGCAAAGAAGTGGCAGATGGAATACAATGTGGGGAATTGTGAGGTCATGCACTTTGGTAGGAAGAATAGAGGCATAGACTATTTTCTAAATGGGGAGAGAATTCAGAAATATGGAGTGCAAAGGGATTGGGAGTCCTAGTCCAGGATTCTCTTAAGGTCAACTTGGAGGTTGAGTCGTTAGTTAGGAAGGCAAATGCAATGTTGGCATTTATTTTGAGAGGACTAGGATATAAAAGCAGGGATGTGCTGCTGAGGCTTTATAAGGCTCTAGTCAGACCACATTTAGAATATTGTGAGCAATTTTGGGCCCCGTATCTCAGGAAGGATGTGCTGGCCCTGGAGAGGGTCCAGAGGAGGTTCATGAGAACGATCCCAGGAATGAAAGGCTTAACATATGAGGAACATTTGAGGACTCCAGGTCCATACTCGATGGAGTTTAGAAGGATGAGGGGGAATCTGATTGAAACTTACAGAATACTGAAAGGCCTGGATAGAGTGGACGTGGGGAAGATGTTTCCATTAGTAGGAGAGACTAGGACCTGAGGGCACAGCCTCAGAGTAAAGGGAAGACCTTTTAGAACAGAGATGAGGCGAAACTTCTTTAGCCAGAGAGTGGTGAATCTATGGAATTCATTGCCACAGAAGGCTGTGGAGGCCAGGTCATTGAGTGTATTTAAGACCGAGATAGATAGGTGCTTGATTGGTAAGGGGATCAAAGGTTACGTGGAGAAGGCTGGAGAATGGGGTTGAGAAACTTATCAGCCATGATTGAATGGCGGAGCAGACTCGATGGGCCGAATGGCCTAATTTCTGCTCCTATGTCTTATGGTCTTATGATTCCGTGCCCAGCAAAGGACTCAGCTTCAGATCCTTATGCCCTCATCTCAATGAATTCTGGGCTCAGCACGATGCTAAACTCTTCTTCCCCTGCCTTCGTCTCCGTGCTCACCTCTTTGAGGAGGAGTCCCCCCCCCCCCCCCCCCCGCCCCCACACCGTTCCACGGGTCCTTTCACCTGCCTCCAGCATTCTGCCTCCACCTGGACCCCTACCTCTGGCCTCTTACCTGCTCTTGATCTTTTCATTGAGAACTGTTAGTGTGATATTGGCCGTCTCAATTTCTCTGCTCCTCTCACCCACTCTAACCTGTCCTTCTGAACTTGCTGCACTCCATACTCTCAGGTCTAACCCTGACTTTGTTATCAAACCTGCTGACAAGGGTGGTGCTGTTGTTGTCTGGCGCACTGACATCTACCTTGCAGAGGCTGAGCGCCAACTCTCAGACACTTCCTCCTACCTCCCTCTGGACCATGACCCCACCACCGAACATCAAGCCATTGTTTCCAGGACTGTCACTGACCTCATCTCCTCTGGAGATCTTCCCTCCACAGCTTCCAACCTCATAGCCTCCCAACCTTGGACAGCCCCCTTCTACCTCCTTCTCAAAATCCACAAACAGGGCTGTCCCGGTAGACCGATCATGTCAGCCTGTTCCTGCCCCACGGAACTCATTTCTTCCTATCTTGACTCCGTTCTCTCTCCCCTTGTCCAGTCTCTTCTCACCTACATCCGCAATTCCTCTGACGCCCTACATCATATCAACAATTTCCAGTTTCCTGGCCCCAACCGCCTCCTCTTTACCATGGACGTCCAATCCCTCTACACCTCCATCCCCCACCAGGATGGTCTGAGGGCTCTCCGCTTCTTCCTTGAACAGAGGCCCGAACAATCCCCATCCACCACTACTCTCCTCTGTCTGGCTGAACTTGTTCTCTCGCTGAACAATTTCTCCTTTAACTCCTCTCACTTCCTCCAAATAAAAGGTGTAGCTATGGGTACCCACATGGGCCCCAGTTATGCCTGTCTCTTTATGGGGTATGTGGAACATTCCTTGTTCCAGTCCTACTCAGGCCCCTCCCACAACTCTTTCTCCGGAACATCGATGACAGTTTCAGTGCTGCTTCACGCTCTCGCCTGGACCTGGAAAAATTTATTAATTTTGCTTCCAATTTCCACCCCTCCATCATTTTCACATGGTCCATCTCTGACACTTCCCTTCCCTTCCTTGACCTCTCTGTCTGAATTTCTGGTGATAGACTGTCCACCAATATTCATTACAAGCCCATCGACTCCCACAGCTACCTTGACTACAGCTCCTCAAACCCCGCTTCCTGTAAGGACTCCATCCCATTCTCTCAGTTCCTTCGCCTCCATCGCATCTGTTCTGATGATGCCACTTTCCAAAACAGTGCTTCTGACATGTCTTCTTTCTTCCTTAACCTAGGTTTCCCACCCACTGTGGTTGACAGGGCCCTCAACCGTGTCCCACCCATCTCCCGCGACTCTGCCCTCACACATTCCTCTCCCTCCCAGAACCATGATAGGGTCCCCCTTGTCCTCACTTTTCACCCCACCTGCCTCCGCATTCAAAGGATCACCCTCCACCATTTCCACCAACTCCAGCATGATGCCACCACTAAACACATCTTCCCTTCACCCCCCTCTGTCGGCATTCCGTAGGGGCCATTCCCTCCGGGACACCCTGGTTCACTCCTCCATCACCCCCTACACCTCAACCCCCTCCCACAGCACCTTCCCATGCAATTGCAGAAGGTGCAACACCTGCCCTTTTACTTCCCCCCTCCTCACCGTCCAAGGGCCCAAACACTCCTTTCAAGTGAAGCAGCATTTCACTTGCACTTCCCTCAATTTGGTCTACTGCATTCGTTGCTCCCAATGTGGTTTCCTCTACACTGGGGAGACCAAACGCAAACTGGGTGACCGCTTTGCGGAACACCTTCGGTCTGTCCGCAAACATGACCCAGACCTCCCTATCGCTTGCCATTTCAACACACCACCCTGCTCTCATGCCCACGTGTCCATCCTTGGCCTGCTGCAATGTTCCAGTGAAGCTCAACGTAAACTGGAGGAACAGCACCTCATCTTCCGACTAGGCACTTTACAGCCTTCCGGACTGAATATTGAGTTCAACAATTTCAGATCATGAACTCTCTCCTCCATCCTCACCCCTTTTTGACCCCCTTTTTTCAAATATTTATTTTTTAATTTTTACATATATATATTTCTCCCCCAACTATTTCAATTATTATTTTAAAAATTTATTTCCATTCATTGTCTTATCCCCATCTTTTAGCCTATTTCGATCTTTTTTCCCACACCGTCCCCTCCCCCCACCCCACCCCCACTAGGGCCATCTGTCACTTGCTCATCCTGCTTTCTACTCTTAATGTCACCATTAGCACCTCCTTTAGCCAGTATCACCACCATCAACACCCCTTCGACCTTTTGTTTATGACATATTTTGCAATCTCTCCTTTACCTCCACCTATCACTGGCCTTCTAGTCAGCTTCACCTGTCCCACCCTCTCCCCTCTTAAACTGTATATATTTCACCGCATTTCTATTTCTCTTTAGTTCTGATGAAGAGTCATACAGACTCGAAATGTTAACTCTGGCTTTCTCTCCACAGATGCTGTCAGACCTGCTGAGTTTTTCCAGCAATTTTTGTTTTTGTTCCAGCACACAGGTTTTGTGTGCCCAACTTTATTATAATGAAAACACCTCAATTTTCAAATGTCCCTCAGCACCTTCCTTTTTATTCTGAGAAAAAACTTCCTTGGAATTTCCACCTATTCCTCTTCCCTGACTACCCATCTTCCTTTCACCTCTCCACTTTCTATCCTTTCCTGATTTAAAAAGGTGAAGAAAAAAAGGTTTAGCTCTATGTACGAACTCATAATCATCAACTATCTCTGTTGCTTGTCTTACCATTTGAACCCTCTGTTCCTCCACATGAGTTCTCACTACCGAAGGAATTGAATCTTTAAATTCTTCCAGAAGAATTACCTGTCTAAGAGCTGCATACATTATCTCTATTTTTAACGCCCGTATCCACCTGGTCAAAATTACTTTGTTTTACTTTTTCAAACTCAATATAAGTTTGCCCAGCCTGTTTTCTCATATTCCTAAATTTCTGCCTGTATGCATCAGGAACCAACTCATATGCATTTAAAATAACCTTTTTTACCACGTCATAATTCTTCTGACAGTGAGGCATAAACCTCAAGTGCTCTACCCACCAACCTGGATTGTAACAACAATGTCCAGTTTTCCTGTAGCAATTTCATCTGTTTAGCTATCTTCTCAAATGAAATAAAGAATGTTTCAACATCTCTTTCCTCAAACTTTGGAAGAGCTTGTACGAATTTAAACATCCCCCCACTGGGTTTTAGGTTAAAGGTTTTTTTCATCATCAGAACTTTCTTCAGAATATGAAGTCTCTTTTTTAACTTCCAGCCTTCTAAGCTGGTGTGCCCTTTCTCTTTCCTTCTCTCTTTCCCTTGCCTCTCTTTCTTTATCCTTCTCTCTTGCCTAGAATTCCAGTTCCAGCTTCCTTTCTTTCTCCTGCCTTTCCACTTGCTCCCAATGAAACGCCCTTTCTTTTTCTTTTTCTGCCCTTTCCTTTTCTGCTGCCTCTAGCTCAAGTGTTTTCATTGCTTGTTCAAGTTCAAGCTTTTTCATTTCTAACTGAAGTCTCACTGCCTCCAGCTATGACTCACTAGTGCCAGGTATCACTTCTGACTCTAAATGCTGTGCTATACCTTCAATTATATCTGCTTTCTTTGCCCCTGCAGGTAACCCCAATTGTAATTTATCTGCCAATTCCATTTACTTAACTTTAGTTACCTTTTGTAAACCAGCCAAAGTTATAACTTCAACTCCCAGACAAGTCTGAGCAACTGCCAAAGTCATATTGCAGTCTCACCACTTAAAAAAAACCTCACACCAACTCCTGAATTCAAAGTGCTTCTCGTACTTATAACCTTAAGATTTGCCAACTCCAGCCCAGTCAAGGAATTTCAAACATATCCCGCAAAGAGCCCCCAGCTATGTTATGGCACAGCCAATGGTAAATGCTGAGTTGTTCAAATCCCAAAGGGAAACTCGAAACAACTGCCACAACTTGTTTTGCAATTTGTATCAATTTCGAGATGCAGGCCTTGAATTCAGTAGTAATAAGACCACCAAGTCTTGTAGGTTTTTACGAAACTAGATTAAACATTTATGAATAGACAAAATGACTTTAAATACATACATAGATCTACAAATTACTATTATGATAACTTCTAAATCCCCTACTTAATCTGACTTCTAGTTAAACTTTCGTTAAGACAACAGTAAGACACATTTTTTTAAAAGGCCCAGGCAAAGTGAATGATACCCTGAAAGTGAATTCTCTTAACTTCAGTCCCTGGAGGCAGTAGTTTGGTACATACAGGCTGAAGGTGTTTCACACTTGTTGGATCTTGGACTGCCTTCCTTTATATACAGCCTTTATACACATTTTCCCCTTTGAATGCAAATACCCATTGTTTCATTATGTCTTTGGACTTTACCTTCCCAATAATAAAAATCTCTCATAGTACTAAATTTTACCAGTAATCTTTGGGAAAAATAAATAAACACACTATTTCTTTCTACTTCTGCTGGCTAGGTATATGTTAACCCCCATTTTTGAATTCAAGCCACTATAATTTGTTTAAAAATGCAAATTTCCCCCTTTACACTTCACATTCTAAAACTTCCCCATGTTTACCTAATTAACATTTCAAACCTAACTTCTCTTCTTACATCAAAGCACCCAGGCTGGCTACCCCTAATTCAATTAAGTCTCACACACAAAGAGAGAGACACATATAAACACAGACTCTATTTTACAATAAGTTCCAAAAACATTGCGGACATTACTATATCTTCCTGACAGGCAGTAACTCACCTCCTGGCTCCCCAAAGCCTATCCACCATCTACAAGGCACAAGTCAGGAGTGTGATAGAATACTCCCCATTTGCCTGGATGAGTGCAGCTCCCACAACACTCAAGAAGCTCAACACCATCCAGGACAAAGCAGCCTGTTTGATTGGCACCCCATCCACCACTTTCAACACCCACCCCCTCTACCACTGACACACAGTGGTGGCAGTGTGTGCCATCTACAACTTGCACTATAACAACTCACCAAGGCTTATTAGACAGCACCTTCCAAACCCGTGACCTCTACCACCTACAAGGACAAGGGCATCAAATGCATGGGAATACTACTACCTGGAAGTTCCTCTCCAAGCCACTCACCATCCTGACTTGGAAATATACCGCTGTTCCTTCACTGTCGCTGGGTCAGAATCCTGGAACTCCCTCCCTAACAGCGCTGTGGGTGTACCTACACCACATGGACTGCAGCCGTTCAAGAAGGCAGCTCACCACCACCTTCTCAAGGGCAACTAGGGATGGGCAATAAATGCTGGACTAGCCAGCAGCGTGCACATCCCGTGAAGGTATTTTTTAAAAATATAAATTGCAAAACAATCAGAGAGGAGGTGATGAGAACTTTTTTTTTTAACAAAGCGAGTTGTTATAACCTAGAATGTGTTGCCTGAAAGGTGGAAGTAGATTCAGTAATAAATTTCAGGAAGGAATTGGACAAATACTTGAAAAGGGAAAATTTTCAGGGGCATGTGAAAAGAGCTAGCGGTGGGAAGTGGAATAATTGGATAGCTTTTCAAAAGAGCCAGCACAGGCTTGGTGGGCTGAATGGCCTCCTACGCTGCATTGCTTAATATTTATGGTATACACTGAGAAGCTGGATGTCAAATTAGGGGTGGCTGCGTGCCCCCAGCCATATTCTCACGGGACCCATGAGTTGAGAATGTCCCAAACTCACTTCACGTCAATCTCTTATAGCCAGCAAACACGGGATCAGGTAACTAACACCATCGCAGTTACAGAACAGCAAGAGGCCAATCAGCCTATCTTGCCTGGGATCAGGATTAACCATGTGTCTGGATCTATTTACTCCAAACCCATTGGCCAGCTTCTTACCCTGTCCCCATTTCAAGCTTGCATATCCTTTCTTTTCAAGTACTAATCCAATGCCCTTTTAAATTATGTTAGAGTCTCCACTTCAATAGCATTGTGGTAATGCAATCCATACACCTACCAGCATAGGCAGGCTGGGCAGAATGGCCCATTCTGTTATTCTATGGATAACTCTGCGTGCAAACATTATCGTCTAACTTTCCCCCTTATTCTTCAAATGATAATTCTACCGGAGATCCCTTGGCACCATTCACCATCCGTGGAAATAGTCTCTCACTATTTAACCTTGTGAAATGTTTACTTATTTCAAGATTAGATGTGCTCAGGTTTCTAAAGATTAACGCAACTTTTAGAACCATCTTTTTTTTTTAAGAAAAATTCTCTTTATTGACCCGCTCATTTAAATGTAAATCACTGAAAAATATGACAGCAAAATCCAGAAATACGAAACAAAAACCAACTACATTTAGAGGGTAGAGTTAACATATCACATCTATTTTAAAATCTCATTTGAAAAACCTTTAAGAAAAAACCTGCATTCCTATAGACCTTATTCACACCATGGGATGTCCTGAAGTGCTTTACAATTAATTACCTTTTTTTAAGTGTAGTTACTGTTGAAATGCAGGAAATTTGCACACAGCAAACTCCCACAAGCTGCAATGTGATAACTACCAGATAACCTTTATCAGCGATATTGATTGAGGGATAAGCATTGATCAGGACATTGGGGAAAACTACCCTGCTCTCCTTTGAAATAGTGGTCATGGTATCTCTTACATTCACCTGAGAGGACAGTGCAACACTCCCTCAGTACTGCACTGGAGTGTCGGCCACGATTTTCGTGCTCAAGTCTCTGGAGTAAGCCTTGAACCCACAACCTTCTGATGCAGGGGCCAGAGTGCGACCTACTGAGTCACAGCCAGTGGAGAAAGTCAGTAGGATGGGCTGTATGTTGACACTGTCATAAGACATCATTCTGACTCTGATTATAATTTTTAAAAGCATTAACAACTGTGAAAAGAGCTTTTTTTTAAAAAGAAAAGCAAATATGAACCTTTTGCTCCACCACTCCCATTCTATTTGCTGGCTTATGCTGTCCTCTAGTGGGCATTAATAGAATTGCAAAATGTTTATTTCAGTTATTGTTAGCAAATGAAATATGGGATTTTTGAGTGATATAGATAGATAGATGGATCTATTTTAGAAGAATGGATCTTATTCCAGGTTTATTTACCATGTTACTAGAACTAAACATGCTTAAAGCACAGAAGGTTGCCATTTAACCCATACCTGTGAACAGAACAGTTCAAAATTATTTCAAATGTCCTGCATTCTTCAAACTAGGGGCCTCGGGATCTTTTATGTCCACCTGAGAGGCCAGACGAGGCCTCGCTTTAGCAAGTCATCTAAAAGACAGCATCACCAGCAGTGCAGCACTCCCTCAGTACTGCACAGGAATATCAGCCTGGATTACAGGATCATGTCTCTGGAGTTGGGCTTGAACCCTCAATCTGCTGACTCAGAGGTAAGAGTGCTATCCACTGAGACTCTGGGAATACAATCCTGTCCATGAAATTGAAATTGCAACATTACAATCTCTTGGGACAACACATGGCAAGGCAGAAGGATCCCATAAATAGGGAATAAGAACATTATTTCTCCTTTTCAATCCAAATATTCACCTTAGAAATGATAAGCCATTCTATCTGATCTTCAGTCACCACCACTCGTACACAATCAATTGGTTCAGGGGTCTGAGTCATAACATTCTCCATTTCAAACTTTCCTGCTTTGAATATACCAAGTTCTCTATAAGATTTGCAGTTCTGATGATTGCTTTCTAGCACCTTGTCTCTGCCCATCTGCAGGACCCCAGAACGGAGAATATCCCCTTTGTGTCCAGGAGATCCAGTCCAAATGCAGATTTTTATTATTTTAACCGAGTGCTCGAGGATGGTGAGAAAGTAGTTTCCCTCCTTTGGGGACTTGCTCCAGAATTGACCAACTCCAAATTCATAAGCCTTGACAGGCAAATGCTGCTCATAAACTAGGATATCAGTGAAAACCAGCGCAGGAGGGTTGTCAGGCACACCGCCGATATCCTCCTGGAAGTCATCCTCCTTCAGCTTGTTGTGCCTCCCTTTAAATGATGAGTAGGTGCCCATGTGTTGGAAGAGAGATGGCTTAAACCTTATCTCGTTGGGTTGGGCCTTGACTCTGTGGAAATGCTCCAGCAGCCAAGTTGCAAGGCATCTCATCATAAAACATCAGCAGGAACCTGGCCAGCTTTGGGAGATCGAGGGCGTGGTAGAGCTTCCCAATGTAACCCAGCTTCGAGAAGGTTAGAGTTGTCCAGGGTGAGCTCGTAGCCAAGGCGATAAACTTCTGCATGGAGGAGAGGAAGTTTTGCGCACACAAAACATCGCCCTCCAACATTAAGCAGTAATCAGACAGGTCAGAACAAAAGTTGACCAGGAAAGCATAATCCACATTCTGCTTTGACCTGAACTGGACTCTTTCTGGAGGATCATTGTCATTTCTTTTGAGACCCTCTCTAATGTGGGGTAAAGGTGCTTTGGACATTGAATGATAAGTAGGCGTCCTGCATTGATATGCGATGCAAACTTGGCTTTGATCTCTGCAGCAGTCTTTAAGTTCCAGGACACAGTGAAGTGAGCAAGGTAAATCACCACCGCCATCTGCTCCAGCTCTTTGAAGCTAGACTTCTCAAAAATGGACTGGACTGTGTCCATCAGGTAGGTTTCTGTGCCTCGTCTGACTGATGAGATCCCTATTGACAAGTATTCTTGAGAGACCAAAACAAAATTACAAGTTTCAGATTTTTAAAAAAACAACACTCTTGTTTGGAAACCTAAGAAAGAAAACACATGAGGAGAGAACTTGCTGGGAAAATAATAGAGTTTAATGGAGCTGTTATTAATGTGTAAGTCACCTAACAACTTCAGACAAGGGAGAGATATGCTATGCGTTGTGAATTGCTACACATTGCTGGGTGATTTGCACACTCTGCCTTTAGCCCTCAGTCCGCCCTTGCACTTCATGAAATTGTGTATTAATTACCCATTAAACATGCTGCAGCTAGCAAGGGATGGTCTTTAATTGTGTAATGACCGTTTTAACAAGGGGATTTATCTTCCTACAAATCCACTCAATCTCTTTGGTCCAGAAAAAGAACAATTTGAACTGTTCAATTCCATTCCTACATGTACGAAATCGTTTAGAGATCTTTAAAATTTAAATTCTTTATTTTTTTCCATTCTGTCTCTTTTCTCTCTCTCTCTCTATTAATTCAATCTTTCTTTCCCTCACTTTATTTCTCTTTCTGGACTTGATTTAATTTTAATTCACCCAATTTCCTTCTTTGTTGTTGGTCTGTTTCTCTCTTAAGCTTAAATCCCATTGGCTAAAGTGATAGACTATTGGCCCCGTTGTTCGCTGAGGTACCAAATGCCCTCACTGCACTGTTATGTGCTCACACTCCCAGCAAGTTTTGGGGCAAAAACATTTAAAGCTTAAGGAAGCATGAAAAAGTCTAACTAATGGGGCACATCATGAGATGCCCCACTCCAGCAAAACCTGGGCCAATATTTCCTGTATGTCATGAAATGTTGAGAAGATAGTGAGAGTATTATGTTCCCAACATCTCGGCTTCAACTCACCCAAAATTCTGCCACCAACTTCCCAAGGCCTCTTCCCTCATCACCCCTGTTTTAACCAATCTCCATTGACTCCATGTCCGACATCCCTCAATATTAAAATACTCATCCTAGAGTTCAAATCCCTCCATGACCTTGACCCTTTCTACTTCTGTAACTTAGAACTTAGTGCCTAGGGAGCTGAAGACATGGCTGCCGATGGAGGAGTGACGAAAATTGGGGATGGAAAAGCAGCTAGAATTAGAGAAGTGCAGATATCTCAGAAGGTTGTGTGTGGTCATGTAGGTCAGTGAACTACAGGGGTGATGGTTGAATGGGGGTTAGAATTTGTGCAGCAGGGTCTGGAATGAGCTCGGGTTTTTTGTACGTAGAAGATGGGAAGTTGGTCAGGAGAGTATTGGAATAGTCAGGACAGACCCCTTGCTGGACCGCTTAGTCAATGATCGAAGGAAGGAACTTAATGTTCCAATAACCTACTCTCACTCCAGTTTCATAAATTGTTTCTAAAAGAGGAAAAAACTATCAAAGTGAAGGAGTTGCAAACAAGAAGCAGATCAATGGGGAGAATTTTCTCCCCGTCGGGTGGGGTTGGGCGGGAGCAGCCAATTAAGGCCCATCGAGCGTGACACGCACCCAGAAGCGCTGAGTGCTCTCTGTGCGGGTGGAGAGAGGAGGCTGAGTCGGGGCCTACGCTCTTTCGCGCATGCGCACAATAGAGCGCAGAAATCTCCCTGAGGCACTGAGCTACCTCAGGGAGATCAGTTTGAGTTTCAAAAATTTTAATAAAGAAAAAGAAAAAAATTTAGGACATGTCCCCTCATGGGAAAGTGTCACATGAGCTGCGACATGTCTATGACTTTTAATGAAAATCCTATTTCACTTATAAATCATTCACGAAACCTCATCCCACCCGTGGATGAGGTTTCATGAAAAATGCGAAAGCCACCTGGGCTCTTCGCCTGACAGCTATGTTAAATTCGTTTTTAAAAGGCCTTAATAGGCCTTTGACAGTTCGGCAGGCGTGCAACCAACTCCGGCGCGCGCCCGCCGAACTGAAAATCGGAACGGCGCGCAGTGACGTCAGGACACACGCCTGACGTCACCGCGCATCATTTTACACATCAGCGAGCGGGCCCCACCCCCGCTCGCCAAGCCAAAGATTCTGGCCAATGTTTCAGGGCTGGATCAGTGTACAGGGACATAAGGCTGAATGGACTACATATACGGTATGATGGTGTAGTGAAGGAGTAGTGGCGGTGGTGCAGAACAGTCTTTTGGACTTAAACGTTAACTCTGTTTCTCTCTCCACAGATGCTGCCAGACCTGCTGAGTTTTTTCAGCCCTTCCTGTTTTCATTTTATATTATATATGGTGGTATAGTGATTATAATACTGGACTAGTAATCCAGAATATAGACAAATCATTCAGAGAACGTGAGGCGACTTGATTGAAACATAAAAGATCCTGAGAGGTCTTGACAGGGTGGATGTGGAGAGGACGTTTTCTTTTGTGGGAGAATCTAGAACTAGGGGTCACTGACTAAAAATAAGGGGGTCGCCCATTTAAAACAGAGATGAGGAGAAATTTTTTCACTCGGAGGGTCATGAGTCTTTGCAACTCTCTTCCTGAAAAGGTGGAGGAAGCAGAGTCTTTGAATATTTTTAAGGCAGAGGTGGATAGATTCTTGGTAAGCAAGGGGGTGATAGGTTATCAGCAGTAGGTGGGATGCAGATTTCAGGTTACTATCTGATCAGCCATGATCTTATTAAAAAGCGAAGCAGGCTCTAGGGGCTAAATTACCTACTCCTACTCCTTGCTCGTTTGTTCGCATTAGTTCAACTCCCACTGTGGGCAGTTTGAGAATTTGAATTCAGTCTAAAAAACAATGGAAATCAAAAGCTGGGATCAGTAAAAGTGACCATGAAGCATATTATCTAAATGGCGTGAGATTGCAGAGCTCCTAGTGCATGAACCACAAAAGGCTAGTATGCAAGTACAGCACAGAATGTTATCATTTATTGCGAGAGGAATTGAATACAGAAGTAGAGAGGTTATGCTTCAGTTGGTGAGACCACATCTAGAGTATTGTGTACAGTTTTGGTCTCCTTATTTAAGGAAGGATGTAAATACATTGGAAGCAGTTCACGGAAGGTTTACTAGGCTAATACTTGGATTGGGCAGGTTGTCTTATGAGGAAAGGTTAGACAGGTTAGTTTCGAAGAGTAAGAGGCGGTTTGATTGAAACATATAAGATCCTGAGGGGTCTTGTCTGGGCCAATGTGGAGAGGATGTTTCCTCTTGAGGGAGAATCTGGAACTAGGGACCACTGTTTAAAAAGGGGTTGTCCATTTAGGACAGAAATGAAAAGAAATGTTTTCTCTCAGAGGGTTGTGAGCCTTTGGAACTTTCTTCCTCTAAAGACGGTGGAAGCAGAGTCTTTGAATATTTTTAAAGTAGATGTAGATAGATTCTTGATAAACAAGGAGGTGAAAGGTTATGGGGGGGTGGGTAGGCAGGAGTGTGGAGATGAGGTTACAATCAGATCAGCCATGATCTTATTGAATGGCAGAACAGGCTCGAAGGGCCGAATGGCCTACTCCTGCTCCTAATTCGTATGTTCGTATGAAGCTGTTGGATTGTTGTAGAAACCCAATGTGTTCAGTAATATGCTTTGGGGAAGGAAACCTGCTGTCCTTACCTGGCCTCAGCCTCTATGTGACTCCAGGCCACACCAATGTGGTTGGCTCTGAAGGGACCTAGTGAAATATTGGGTGATACCATGAAAGATAAAAACACCTTGCGGGTGATGCCAACATCTCCATGAGAATGAATAATCTTTTAAAACAAAGGGGGGGAGGGATGTGTTTGTCCGAGGGTTTGAAGGGAAGCAGCCTAAATTCAACTCTCTGGGAATTCAATGACGAGATAGGTGATGGCTGGTGACGCAGCTTACAGGTGGCAGAAGTAAGGAAAGAAATGGACTGGAGAAGTCTGGCCTACGTTCTTGTTGCATTTTATCGTAGATTAAATTAAGCCTACAAAATAACTGGGTGGGAGAAGTAAAATTTCCCATGAAAATTCTGCATATTCTCACTTCTACTCTTAGGAGCGGTTCCTGCTAAATACACGTAAGAAATATTCAATGGTTGGGAGAACACCATCTTCTCTGTTGAATTCCACCACTGTTGTTTGCATATTTTCCCCAGTTCTCTGCATTTATTTTGTTCATTCCAAACAATGTCCTGAAATTGAGGATTGTAAAGTTAATGGAAATGCATAAGACTCAAATCTTTGTCAAGGAATGACACTTGCCAAAGCCAGAATAAAGCTGGAATCCTGTGACATCTATGTAGAAAGAACTTGCATTTCTATAGTGCCTGTCACTACCTCAGGATGGCCCAAAGCGTTTACAGGCAATGAAGAACTTTTTGAAGTGTGGTCTCCATTGTACTCTTGGAAATTCAGCTGCCAATTTACACACAGCAAGCTCCCACAGCAATGTGACAATGACCAGACAACCTGTTTGTGTGACGTTAGTTGAGGAATAAATATTGGCCAGGACACCAGGGAGAATTCTCTTGCTCTTCTGCAGTTTACATACACCTGAGAGGGCAGATGGAGCCTTTGTTAAATGTTCCCCCTGAAAGACAGCACTTCCAACCATGCAGTATTCCCTCAGTTCCAAATTCTATATGTATGATATTCTCAGGCCTTCTTTATATAGTACAAGACTCACTCTCTCTGATCGCGTACAGTAGTACAGCATATCCAATCTGCCAGTGTTAATAACACAGCTTATTGGAAGAAGACAGAGAGAAAAAATAGGAAAAAGAATAACTTTAACGATAATCTTTTGGTAGTACAGAACCTCAATATTGCCAAAAGAAGAGACATGTCGAAGCTTTTCATCTTGCACTCCTCAGGACACTTCGCAAGAATACCAATATAAGGGGAAAACAACAATTTATACTGTATGCGAAGAGAGTGCTGATTGTTTGGTAAGTGGAAACTGATTGGTAGAGACGTTGCCATGGAGAATGCAGCAGTAATGGTGACTAACAATTAACTGCCATGCATTGTTCAAAATTTAAACCAGGCAGCTTGACCCTGATTGGGCAAGGCATTGTCCTGAGGAATGAGTCAGCGAATGGCTGTCACTTATTTTGTTTAGCTGAAACAGGTGCAATGTGCGTACATGTTGTTTCTGTCTCTCTTTTGGGCAAAACTATTTATGTTTCTAGTAATAAGCTCACCAACTGTGGTTGGATATATTCCTAGAGGTTTCCCTGTATCACCTCCCACCTTCAAACTTTTGCTCACCATCTCCAATTGTTTTGTAACTTATGACTGGATCTGATGCCAACGCAACACAACTGCTAGGTGGTGCACTGCTCACACATGCGCAAATGCTGTGTGTTTGATTGAAACGTCACTGCCAGCAACAGTTCAGGCAATTGCCAGTAAGAAAGATGGCGCTGTTCAATTGTTCACAGTCAAGAAACACAAATTACACTGTGTGTTAACACAAGACCTTGTGACTAAGTCAAGAGTGCTCCCAACTGTGGCACAGCCAACACTCTGATCATTAATAATTTATTGGGCTGAATTAGATTTTGTTTATTTGTTAGAAACTAAACAAAATACAAAAACGACTGAGAAATAAATGCACAAAACAGCAAGAAAATCCAGTTTTACAAAAGTGCCCTGAAATGATTGGCAGGAAAATCAGCACTTTCAGCCAATGAGTCGGAATGTGGTTTGGCAACCAGATATTTGTACAAAATAACTTCAGCAAGACTCAAACCTGCAACCCTTGGATAACGTCGTGAAGCCTTATCCATTAGGGCCACGCAGCTACTTTTGAATCACTTAATGGGTACGGTATCTGGCTTCATGCTTCGCCAATGATGTGGAATAACTTAAAAGCAAAATACTGCGGATTCTGGAAATCTGAGACAAAAACAGAAAATGTTGGAAAAACTCAGCAGGTCTAACAGCGTCTGTGGAGAGAAAAAGAGAGTTAACATTTCGAGACCGTATGACTCTTCTTCAGAACTCTCTGATTCTTCTTCAGAATGACATCATCTGTGCGTGCAAAAATCGATACTGGCAGTTTTCCAACCTGGAAATGATTTGAAACGATGTCAGCAATTGCTCCACACACACAGGAATCACTGCGCATGTGGCCATTTTTAATGTCACCCGACACCTCAACAGCAGTGTCAACACACACACCATAACTTTTTAAAAATGTATTCAAAGAAAATGGTAAAAAAGCACAGTAAAGTTAGCAATGTCATCCCCCTTGCCTTTCTCCGCTCTGTACTTGCTTATAACCTGATACATCTCTAACCTTTTCTAGTTCTGACAATAGGCCATTGGCCTGAAATGTTAACTCAGTTTGTCTCTCCATGCTGCTGCCTGACCTGTTGGGTATTCCCAGCATTTCCTGTTTTCATTCCAGATTTCCAGCACCCGCGGTATTTTGCTTTCGGTACTCAGTAATCAGGACACACACGCCCCATGGTTTTCCTTCCATTTTACTGAAGCCAAAATAGTTAGGAATCAGAACTCGTGATATACGCTCCTTCCTGTCAAGCTTCATGCTACATGTGCAAATTTGTAAATTCGTGGAATCATAGGCACAAGAGTATTTGGTCCATCATACCTGTGCCGGCTCTTTGAAAGAGCTATCCAATTAGTCTGACTCACCCCTACTCTACATCTAAAGCCCTTTTCCTTTTCCAGTGTTTCTCAAGACCCCCAGAGCTCTCTACAACTGAAGAAGTTTTCTTCACCTCATTTTTGGTCTGTTGGTAGACTAGTTGATAGGGGTTAATTTGCTGTGATTAGTACACTGCTGCCCCTACCTGATCTGACCCACTCCTGACTCCAACCTCCAACTCCAACTCTACATAACCGACCATTAATGTCCTTAGGGTAGCCAGGGATGGATAATAAAAACTGCCCTGACAGTATTGGCCATATCTCAAAAAACAAAGAAGAAACATTTGGTAATGAAATTGTGTTCCACAGTGTCACTGGTGCTGAAAGTATTGTTTCACTCCTTTGAACGTCACTGTAACTGAGTGGCTAGTATGCTTGTCTCTGAGTAAGAAGGCTGTGGTTCAAATCCCACTCCAGGAACTGAGCTCAAAAATCTAGGTTGACATCCCAGTGCGGTGGTGTGAAAGTGTTGCACTACCAGAGGTGCGGTCTTTTAGGTGAGATGTTTAAACCAAGGCCCTCCTCGTAGCCAGCTCCTCCACAAGAAGTCAGCAGCAAATTCTGCATGAGGAGTGGATCTCCCTGTTAGGCACACAGGCTGATTGAAACACATGCTACTGCTGGTTTACTGCTTGGCCCCCTGCAATGAATCTGCCACTGGGCTGCACATTACAATCATTCCAACGAAGAATCATTTACGGCACAGAAGGAGACCGTACGGCTCTCTGTAGAGCAACCCAGACACTCTCATTCCCCCCACTCTATCCCTGCGACCCTGCAAGTTTATTTCCCTCAAGTGACCATCCAATTTCCTTCTGAAATCATGGGTCACCACTGCTTTCAACACCCTCTTGGGAGTGAGCTCCAAGCCATTATCACTTGCTGCGTGAAGGGGTTCTTCCTCTCCATCCCATGCCCAAAGCCTTAAATCTCTGTCCCCTGGACCTTGTACCATCAGCTAAAGAGATCATTTTTTTTGCTTTTTCTACCTTATCTAAGCCTGTCACAATCTTGTACACCTCTATCAAATCTCCCCTCACTCTCCTATGCGTCAAGGCAAATAACCCCAGCTTCTCCAACCTAACCTTATGGTGAAATTCCCTTATCCCTGGAACCATTCTTGTAAGCCTCCTCTGCGCCCACACATTCTTCCTAAAGTGTGGCAACGAGAACGGGAAGCAATACTCTAGTTGTGACTTAACCAGGGGTTCATAATGACTCAGCGTAACTTCCCTGCTTGTGTCCTCAACACCTCTATTTATGAAACCCAAGGTTCCGTTTGTGTGTTGCCTGCCCCAGGGGGGGTACCAGGCATGGGGTAATCACAAATTGTGACGCCCTGAAATTGGGAGAACTAAAACTTCTCCTTTTGTCTTTTTTTTTAAAAGAGGGACATCTCATGGGATTCTCAGGGATCAGAATGGTTAGGAAGTGTCAGTACAGAGCGTTCTGTGTACGCATCTAACTGCACAAGAAGGTTAAAGACTAATTCCTCACCATCACCCCACATCCCCCGCCCCCCACACCCCCACCACCACCCAACCCTCCCCCCCACATCGGAAGGTGTGCATCAGGAGGAACAGTGGGTGCCGCTGCCTGTGCTTTTCCAACCCTTCAAATTAATGTCCATGATTTTCCTCACAGAATCAGCAGCGTACCCAACAAAAACTTGCATTTATACGGCACCTTTAATGCAGTAAAACATTCCAAGACGTTTCACAGAATTTGACACTGAGCTACAAAAAGAGATATTTTGAGGTGACCAAAAGCTGGTCAGAAGCTTTTGTCAGAAGAAAGAGATTTGTTTTAAGAAGCATCTTAAAGGAAAAGAGAGAGGTTAGAGAGGTGGAGAGGCGCAGTGTGAGAATTCCAGAGCTTCAGGCTCAGGAAGCTGAAGGCAGTGGTGCAGCGATTAAAACTGGGGACGCGCAAGAGGCCAGAATTGGAGTAAGTGCCGAGAACACAGCGTGTTGTAGGGCTGGAAGAGATTACAAAGATAGCCCACATCTAAAAAGACAGATATAGGGGAAAGAATTCAGAGAATGGACACAAATATTATTATGGTTATTATTTAATGTCGGCCTTGGCCGCTGGTAGCACTCTCGCCTCAGAAGTTTCTCGTTTATTGATTCTGCTTCCATCATTGATTCTGTGCAGGATTCCATACATTAACAACCCCTTTTTAAAAAATACAATTCGCCTACCTTTGTTCTTTGTCTTTTAACCTCTTAAACTTCTCTATTCTAAAGAACTGAGCCCTATTCTCCTTATATCTGAAACCTCTCATCCTTGATATCATCTTAATAAATCTCCTCTGTGTTGTTTCCATGGCCTTGACATTCTTCCTATTGCAATCTGTTGTGAAGATGAACCTGCACATTACTTGGCCTGTGAGATGGATTCATGCTAAACACAAAGGCTGTATAGTTTCTGTTTTGGGTGCAATCGATAAAATCATCCCTCAGCCAGTGCCATCAGACAGTGTAATAGGACGCAACTAAGAAAGGTAACCTGGTAACCTAGTATTGCAGCTGAAAACAGGTTTATCAACAAAAGTAAGCATTTTTAACAAGGGTAAACAGTCCACTGTCTGAATACTTTGACTTGAGGTCACTGAGAATGGCTTTAGCAAAAAAAAACTACACTGAACCATCAAATAGTTTTGTTGGTGTACACTACTTAGTTTCTTAATGCATTAAATAAGACCCAAAATCACCGACCTCTACATAGCCATACCCCAGAGGTACCCCTTCCACCCCCGCAAAATGTGCCACGGGAGCCCTTGGAAGTTCCGTCATTTGGAAGTTTGGACTTCCAATGGGCAATGTCTCTGCGTCGGAACCCTCCGGAAATGTCTCCAACTCTGAATTAGATTCAGAGACTTTGGAGGGTTCCAACTCACTTACCAGAGTAGTTACCCAGGAAGACAGGAAAAAAAAACAGCTCTAATTCCTGGGTAACGATACTACTGATACCCCCTTGACTCCCCACTGGTACCCCGAACTCACCCTGCCGCAGACTAACTCCCCGACTCCCCAACTAACCCCCTCCCCGCCTCCCCCACCGACCATCTGGTTCGCCCCCAACTCCCCGCCAGCCCTACTACCACCCTAACCTCACCCCTCCCCCCAGACTTCTCCCAGACTCCCCACCCCAACCCACCCTACCCCCTCATCCACCTCTCTTACACACTTACCTTCTCCCCATAGCTTCTCAAAGTGGCTTTGGGACCTTTTAATTTATCAGAATACGGCAGCTAGTGTCATAAAAAGTGGGCATGCCTTCCATGATGATTCTCTCTGCTGCCCACTGCGAGGATTGCTGCACTACCCTGATTTTGGCAGGACCCTCCATTGGAAGGCAGGCCCCAAAAATTGTAGGCAGGTAAGTAGATAACATTTTGTGTGATCTGTTTCCGGCTCAGATCGGAAGCCCTGGGCCTATTTGGAGTCCTTACGGCACAGAAGGAAGTCTTTCGGTCCAGGTCGACTCTCAGTAGAGCAATCCTATCAGTCCTATTCCCCTGCTCTATCCCCTTAGCCCTGCAAGTTTATTTCTCTCAAGTGCCTATCCGATTTCCTTTTGAAATCATTCTTCATCTCTCCTTCCATCGCTCTCATGAGGAGGCCATTGTCACTCGCTACATAAAAAGTTTCTTCCTCACATCCACCTGCAACTCTTGGGCCAGGATTTTCCTGTGGTCAGGTGGGCTCGGTGGGAGCGAGCGGGTGCGGCCGCGATTCAGGCCACCGCCCAAGATTGAGCCGTGACCGCCATTTCACGCTGGCTGAATCGCGTGCTGCGGCGCTCAGCGCTGCCTGTGTGGGGGAGGGGAGGAGGACAAGTGCAGAAGTTCACACATACACGTGGGTGCGCGCAGTAAAAAGCTCCCTGGGGCACAGAGCTGCCTCGGGAAGCTGAAGCTTTCCGAACGCATAAAATAAAGAATTTAACCGTGTTAATAACATGTCCTCTCACGTGACTCTGTCACATAAGCAGGGAGACGTTACAAATTAGTTCGAAAATTTTTTATTTTTTTTTATATCACTGATCGGAACCTCATCCCGCCCATAGATGAGGTTTCATAAAAAATCCAAAGGCCTCTTGGCCTTTTTGCCTGTCTGCCAACCGTAAGGTTCTAGTTTAATTAGAACTTTAATGGTTTTAATCGGCCTGTTAATTATTGGCAGGTGGGCTGCCAACTCCCACGCGCGTCCGCCAACCAAAATATCGCGTGAATTTTACAATCGTTCGGGTCGGGTGCACACCCGCCTGACAAGCGCAATATTCTGCCCTTGTTCAAAACCTTAAATCTGTGCCCCCTAGTAGATCCCCTTGTACCATCAGCTAATGGAAACAGCTTTTCTTTGTCTACCTTATCTAAACCTGTCATAATCTTGTATACCCCTCAGTCAAATTTCCCCTCAAACTCCTTTGCTCCAAGCAGGACAACCCCCAGCTTCTCTAACCTAACCTTGTAGCTAAAATCCCCCAGCCCAGGAACCAGTCTGGTAAATCTCCCCTGCACCTTCTCAATGACTGTAACTTTCCTGCTTTTGTGCTCAACACCTCTACTTATGAAACCCAAGATTTTGACATTAAAAGCTTTTAAAACTTATACAAAAGCAAAACAAAAGTGCAGACACTGGAAATCTGAAGTACAAATAGAGAATAATGGAAATGTTTGGCAGATGAGGCAGCCTCTGTGGAGAGAGAAACAGAGTTAATGTTTCAGATCTGTGACCCTTAATTAGAACTAGACCTGAAACATTAACTCTGTTTCTCTCTCCACAGATGTTGCCAGACCTACTGTATATTTCCAGCATTTTCCATCTTTTAATTCAACTTTTAATATGTGCCCACCTATGCCTGTAAGAAAATGAGTATAATTTCAAGGTCCTTTGCTAACCAGTAGAATCAACAAAATCTCGCAATGTCGACCTGGGGGCATGACCAATTTTGAGGGTGGGACCTGACCCGGGTGAAATGAACTTTGACCCAGCTGGAAAGATCATGAATAACGTGAGTGGAAGTGGTTTTTGGGTGTAAATCACTTGTGCTTAAAATTTTCCCAATCTTTTGCATGAGTTTGATCAATTTTGCCTGGATTGAGTTGAAATTAGTAATGGAAGCTTAACCCCAAAGCATTTATATCTTCACTAGCACATCTCCTGTGTTGTTGCTCAGATTGAGTCAGACATTATATTATTAACAAGGGGGTGGCTGTAGTTGGTGGTGGTTCAGGAATAGAGAAGACACACAACTCCAGTGAAAGAATTTTCTAAAAAGACCATAAGACGTAGGAGCAGAAGTAGGCCATTTGGCCCATCGAGTCTGCTCTGCCATTCAATGAGATCATGGCGGATCTGATAATCCTCAACTCCACTTTCCTGCCTTTTCCCCATAACCCTTGATTCCCTTACTGATTAAAAATCTGCCTATCTCAGCCTTGAATATACTTAACGACCCAGCCTCTACAGCCCTCTGCGATAAAGAATTCCACAGATTGACTATTCTCTGAGAGAAGAAATTCCTCCTCATCTCTGTTTTAAATGGGTGCCCCCTTACTCTGAGATTATGCCCTCTGGTCCTAGACTCTGCCACAAGGGGAAACAATCTCTCAGCATCTACCGTGTCAAGCCCCCTAAGAATCTTATATGTTTCAAGAAGGCCGCCTCTCATTCTTCTAAACTCCAATGAGTACAGGCCCAACCTACTCAACCCTTCCTCATAAGAAAATCTCCCCATACCTGGGATCAACCTGGTGAACCTTCTCTCAACTGCCTCCAATGCCAGTATATCTTTCCTTAAATAAGGGGACCAAAACTGTTCACAGTATTCTAGGTGTGGTCTAAATAGTGCCTTGTATAGTTTTAGCAAGACTTCCCTATTTTCACACTCCATTTCCTTTGAAATAAAGGCCAACGTACCATTTGCCTTCCCTGTTACGTGTTGACCTTGTATGCCAGCTTTTTGGGATTCATGCATGAGGACCCCCAAATCCCTCTGCACTGTAGCTTTCTGCAGTCTTTCTCCATTTAAATAATATTCAGCTCCTCTATTCTTCCTGCCAAAGACAGACGTAGCGGGAAGAGTAGACCCTCCCCCTCCTCATTATGTTTTTATGTGACTTTATGTAGCAAGATCTGTTCAGCTTCCTGAAAAAACTATGCACTTAAAGTGAATTGTGTAGATTTTTTTACTTGTTCATGGAATGTGGGCGTTGGTGGCTACTCCAGCATTTGTTGCCTATTCCTAATTGCCTTTGAGAAAGTGGTGGCGTGCTGCCTTCTTGAACCGCTGCAGTCCATCGGGTGCAGATGCACCTATAGTGCTACTGGGAAGGGATTCCAGGAATTTTGATCTCCCAGTGATGAAGGGATGGGATGTATTTCCAAAGTCGTGCTGGTCTGTGAGACTGGTAGAGGAAATTGATAATTGTGTTGTACCCATGTGTTTTTAAATACACCTTAATACTTAAAGTATTTTAATTATTGATTTTGTCTAAATGACTGCAACTTGGGGCTACATGTCAAGCCCAGACATTCTCTGGGTAACTACCAGGTTTGCTGCCACAAGGCTGATAACCCGAGTGGCAGTAACAGGACAGTGCTGGAATAACTCATGCTGTAGTGTCACCATGCTTCTGTCATTAGAGTTTTCTAGTAGTGTATCATGTCCAGACATGTAAGTTGACTCATACCATCCCCCCCAGCAGCCTCCTTGGAATCCCTAGAACTGTCAAACATAGATCAGATCCCTTAGAACTTACTATGAGGAAGGGCATTGTTTCGGGGTTTCACCTGTACTTAATGTTACTGTCCTGTGAGCAGGGTAAGGATTAGAAATTGAGCCGAAGGGACGAAATTTGAGATGCTGTGCATGGTTTTAAGGTGTTCCTTGCACTTGTTAAATTTGCACAATGTAGAGATTTTCAAATCACTATTTTCCCTGATGATGTTTGTAATTGTCCTTTTAAGGGCAGGGATTTTGCCCTTGGCGGGGGTGCTCGGCGGGGGCGGGCAGGGGCAGTCGGGAAGCCCCCCCCCCCCCCCGCCCGCAATCGTCTCCACACCGCGATTTTGCATGGGCGGGCCAATTAAGGCCCTCCCTGCATGGATCACGAACGGCAGTGCTGAGCGCTGCCTGTGCGGGCGGGGTGGGGGGAGGAGGGAGAGCCGGGCCTTGCACACAGTCCGTGCACACGCGCAAGAGCGCTTCAATCTCCGTGCCTCAGGGAGATTGAAGCGCTTTTTAAAAAAATTAATAAAGACAGTAAAAATGTAATAAAACATGTCCCCTCGTGTGACTCTGTCGGTGGCCTGGTGGACAGGCTGAACCAGTCAGAGCGGCACTGCAGCACCAGCTCCTGCTCAGGCCGGATACTGCTGCTGCCGGGCCAGGGGGGGTGGGGGGGTGGGCTCTGATCAGATTGAAGTACAGAAACAGAACTGCTCTTGGCTATTTGGTACTCTCACATGAGCAGAGACATGTTTTTAATTCCAAAATAAAGTTTTTATTTAATGTTTATTAGCTTTAGGAAACGTCATCCCGCTCGTGGATGTGGTTTCTTAAAAAATGTAACGGCCACTTGGCCTTTTCGCCTGTCTGCTAACTGTTAGGTTGGACGGGCAGCGTAAATTTCAAGTTAATGAGATTGTTAATAAGTGTGAACAGGGTTTCCATTTCTGATTGTCAGGTTTCCAGCAACTGCAGTATTTTGCTCTCATATTCCATTTAAATGAGTCTTCTTGGTATCAGTGCTGGTAAAGATATAAGCATTAAACACAATGACTGGATGTCTGTTCTGACACTATGGTTCAAAAAGCCTCTGGTATCGGTGTGTGGTCGGGGAGACCAAAAGAGAGATAATCCCTTCTACATAATGAGCTGTTACTTTCCGTAATTGCACCTGCCCCTGAATAGTCCCCCACATGTTGATCCATCGCAGAGCAGCCTCCAGCAGTTGCCAGAAGAACTGAAGACTGGATATCCTATAAGCAATCATATGTCACTGTGACCATTTGACCTAGTCAAATTTCAGCAATTACTGATAACATCCTCTGCACACACCACGTTACCAAAAAAATCAAAAGGCTGAAGAGCTAAAATAGAAAGGTTGCAGAGATATTCCTATTGAGGGATTAAAGGATTAAATCACAGGACAGGGACACATAAAGCTCCTCATGGTGATTACCTCAGAGTCATTCATTGGCTGGGTGATTTCTCAACGGCCTCATTGTTGGTAGGATCTTTCCCCTGGCTGGGAATTCAGGGTCATGGTCTCAGCATAAGGTGCCGGCCATTTATGAACAAGATGATTTCTTCACTCAAAGCATTGTGGTTCTTCGGAATTTTCTACCAAAGTACTGTGGATGCCCAGTCTTTGAGCTTGAAGTAAAACACCTCATCTTTTCTTTAGCCGTGATCTTCAGCCTTTTGGGCTCAACATTGCATTCAACAATTTCAGGTTATAGTTGTTGCTCCCAATTTTTCAGACAGCAGTTGCTAATATTGATTCTACCATTGTCATTTACACCTCCTCTAGGGCCATCTTTTGTTTCTTTACTTGTCCCGTTTCTTTTGCCTTGCAGCATCGCCCCTTTTGTCAATTTGTGTATCAGCTGTGGCTGTTGTAGGTAGATCTCTTGTCTCTGAGTTACAAGGTTGTGAATTCAAGTCCCACTCCAGGACTTGAGCACAATATCCAGGCTGACACTCTGCTGCAGTACTGAGGGAGTGCTGCACGGTCGCAAGTGTCATCTTTTGGATCAACTGTTAAACTAAGAATGAGCAACATTCTGCCTTCTCAGGTGGATGTAAAAGATCCAAGTGTACTATTTTGAAGAGGAGTAGTGGAGTTCTTCCCAATGTCCTGGCTCCTGACTAATATTTATCCATCAATCACCATCACTAAAGCAAATTATCTGGTCATTATCACATTGCTGCTTGTGGAAGCTTGCTGTGTGCAAATTAGCTGCCACATTTCTCACATGACAATGGCGACTACACTTCAAACATATGTCATTGGCTGTAAATGCCTTGGGACATTTGGAGGTCATGAAAGGTGCTACATAAATGCAAGCTTTTCTTTTTTTTTTCTTTATTAATTCCTCTTGCTTTCCACCCTATCACAGACTTTCCCTTTTGTTCTTTCCTCCCCATCCTCCTTTCTCTGCTTCTGTACTCGCTTGAAACCTGTGACGCCTCATGTTTTCCAGTTCTGATGAAACCTCGTCGGCCTGAAATGTGAACTCTGCTTCTCTCTCCACAGGTGCTGAGCATTTCTAGTGGTTTCTGTTTATATTTCCGATTTCCAACACATTCAGTATTTTGCATTTGTTCATTCATTTACTGTTTGTGAGAGCTTGTAGCGCATAAATTGTCAACTGTGTAAAATCAATAGTGATTACACTTTAAATAGTGATTCAATGGTACTATATATTTTTTTTTAAAACTTGCATTTTTGCAGCAACATTCACAACCTCAGGATTTCTCAAAATGCTTTACAACCAATGAAGTACTTTTGAAATGTAGTCACTATTACAATGTAGAAAATGCAGCAGTCAATTTGTGCACAGAAAGCTCCCACAAACAGCAATGTAATCATGAGCAGATAAGTTGTATTTTTGCAGCTGGCTGAGGGATGAATATTGGTCAGGCCATCAGGAATAACACCCCTGTTCTTTGAAATAGAATAATGCCTTGGGATCTTTCACATGCTTCTGAGGGGCTCAGTTTAACATCTCATCCAAAAGACAGCATCAGGATTTTCAGCCTTGATTTTGTGTTCAGTTTCTGGGGTGGGATGTGACCCCAGAACTTTCTGATTCAGCAGTGACAGTGCTACCCACCGAGCCGTGACTGATAAACTAAATTCATTTCCTCTCCACCCTTAATCACAACTTAACTACGCTCAATGCACTAACCCACTTTTCTCATTTCAGATGCTGACTGACCTGTGGTGCATTTTCAACAATCCCCATTTTAATTTCAGATCTCACTTTCCTACTTTTAATTGTTTAGTTGTTTGGGAGGTGAGCTGCCTGGCTCTTCTGTTGTGTTACTTTTATGTTCTCTTACCCGGAAGCTGACTGCTTTCTCAAATTTATCAATGCTTATGCTCTTACAGAGGGTGAAGACAGCTGCCAGGAACAGGAGGCAACATAGCTTCCTGTATCGAGCACATCGGGGAAATGGTCTCCATTTCATCTCACCCGTTAGACTCCTGAAAATGAACACACAGTCACAGAAATAGTTTGCCAGAAAGGAGCAATCAAGCATAGACCAAAAAGAACAAACATGCTTTTCTACCGTGCCTTTCAAATCCTCAGGATGCCCCAAAGCATTCACAAACAATGGAGTACCTTTGAAATGTAGTCATGGAGAGCAATGTGATAATGAGCAGACAATCTGTTTTAGTGATGTTAATTGAGGGATCAGTGTTGACCAGGACATCTCTGTGAAACCGCTGCTGAAACTGTGCCCTCAACTATTCCATGCTGTCCTTGTCAGCCTCCCATCCTCCATTAACATTAGCTCTTCCAAAATTCTACTGCCTGTATCCCAATTCACAGAAAGTTCATTCACCCTTCACCCCCATGTTGTTGGCCTACATTGGCTCCTGGTCTGGCAACACCTTAAATTTAAAATTCTCATTCTCGTGTTCAAATCGCTCCATGGCCTCACCCCCTCCCTATCCCTACTAACCACATGTCCCTATGTAACCTCCTCTGTCCTTACAAACCTTTGACATCTTCACTTTCCTCCAATTCTGGCCTTTGGTACGATGACCTATTTCATTCACTTGATCATTGTTGGCCATGCCTTAAGCTCTGGAATTCCCTCGCCAAGCCTTTCTCTCTTACTAAAATCTAGTCAAGTTTTCATTTAACTTATCCGTAGCAGTAAACTGTAGTTTCTTTCAGTCTTTATCAGTAAAGCTCCCTGCTGAGGGGCGGTTCATTAAGTAGTTAGGACCAGTTTACCAAGCCTGCAGTGCCTGGCTTAGGCCAATGAAATTACAGTCAGAATAAATACAGGAGCTTTTAAGGGCACACAAGGTAAATAGCACAGAGATGGCAGCTCGTCTGAGTGCAGCGAGACCGAGTGCTAAACTCTGGAAATTTGTTAAGTGAGGGAGGAGGTGCTGTTCTGCCTGTGGTCCAACAGAGGGAGCAGGAGACAGCGAGGCTTAAGGGCTGAATTTCAGAGGCATTAATTAGGTAAACAGCTCGGTGACTGGTTGGTGAGTTTCAAGATTTTTTCTGTTAACTGGGGCAGTAGCATAAACTGGCACTGGGGAGATACAAATATTTATTAAACTGGGTAGTTCAACTAGTTAAACTCCATAGTATAACCACGGATAATCGTTGAGTAATATTTCTAATCTTGAAATCTAATTAGTTAAATAAAACACAATAAAGATAGCAGGGCAGCTGATGTGTTGCAGTTATAGAATGTGAGTATTGGTGGACATCTGTGTGATCTGTTCTATGTTGTATGTTCAGTAGGTCTCACGAAGAGGTTCTGAGTCTTGTATGGTTGAACATTAAGTGTTTATTGGGAACATAACTATGTACATATATACAGGGTATAGGCCAAGCAATGAGCTACCTCCAGACTTGCTTCTATGCAGGTCTCTGTCCAGTCCACAACTGACCCGAGTCTCAGGTTGTGTCTCTTTACATCACACTCTGGGTGGTACTGTTTCCCAGTCCCCTTGATATGCCAGATACCCTTATACTACACTGCACCCCCCACCAAGTCTTTACCCAACGTATTTACATTACAATCATGCTACTCCCTCTCCTCCACTCAACTCTCTGAATTTATAAATTCAGATGGTCTGGAGGCTTGACAGTTCTTCCAGATCTCATTCTGGTCACATTTGGAGGAGTAATAGGCTCTGTTGATTTGGGCAACCTTTGTTGATTTGGAGTTTGAATAGTATTTTGTGTTCCTGGCATTTGGTTGTCTTCTTTTGATATGCTTTTTCCGCTCCTTGGAGTTGAACCTCTCTTTGTCAACTCCGCTGCTCTGCTCAGGGACCTTGTCCCGTTCTTTCTGGAGGGAGTGTTCACTCCGTTCACTCGTGGTACAACCCCAGTTTTTGTTTTCCATGTGGTCCTCCATGATCTTTGTGGGAGTTGAAGGCATCTCTCCCTGTCGTTTAGATGTTCCTCATCAGTGGGCTCACCTTGCAGTTTGGCTTTTATCATGACTCTGTATTGTTCCATGTGTCTCCATGCTTCAATGAGGTGTACTCTGGTGAGTTGATGGTCACTAGTTCCTTGCTCCAGCATTATCTTGCAGCTTTGCATGTTGACTGGAGGTTTCGTGTCTGTGCCGTGGTGTCTGTGCCCCCAGACATGCACCCCCCCCCCCCACCCCCTTCATCAGTCAACTCCATGGTGTTTACAGGTAGTGTGACAACAGCCGTTGGAACCTACGGTTGAGGCTCATTCTTGTGTTTCTGGTCATTTCCCTTTGTGTCTTCCACTCGAGGTACAATGGTAATTATCTGAAGTTTTGGCTGGTCTGACCAAAGAGGAGATTCTGCCACCTGCAAATAAATTGGACAAACTGGCTCTGCGAAGAGTGAAGCCAATTCAGAGCTGAAGTCCCAGTCGAGAGTCTCTTTATTGATGGGCATCTAGGGAGCTTGCAGTTCCGGGTAGTTGACTTGATGTTTTCCACCATTTTAAGAAGGTTGGCAACATAAGCATCTCTACTCGAGAGAGAAAAAGATTGGTTTTGGATGACGTATGTGACTTTGAATATTTGCTTGTTGCCATGCCTTAGTGATTCGAGGATCATGCCTATGATTGGAAGTCAGATTCTTCCAGGCCTGTAGAGTGGTGTGTCTGTCGCTTGTAGCCAGAGGTGTCTCAGCCATGGTTCCTTATCCGAGAGGACTGTAACACTGGTTCCCATGAGTTGGTGAGGTGACCATTTACTGAGATGTCCGCATTTCAAAAAGAGAATCCAGGATCCTTGACCTCACCCAGGAAGCACGGTTGGATCCTTTACTGGTGTGGTACCTTAATCTTAAGAATTTGTCTTGGGATCCTCTGCCCGTCTGGGTGTCTTAGCTTTGCATAGCTTTCCAAAGTGGTTGAAGGTGGTTGAAGTTGGTTGAAGTTGAAACATTGCATTGAGATTGCTAGACTTTGCTCTCGCTTGTAAGGACATTTGGCTCCGCAGGGCTGACATGGTCGGCTACCCTCTTGTGGCTGCTTTGGGTATTGCCTTCCTTGTCCTGGAGTCTCTCTGCCCTTTTGTTGCTTTACTAGCTGGGCAGTTGGGGTTGCTCTAGCTGTACCATGGCTTGTTTTTGCCACATAGAATGGATCGGTGCTGTTGGTGGATTTCAGACTGTCTGACTATTTGGATGGCGTTTTCTACAGTCAGGTCTTCCTTGGCCTGTAAAATGTCTAAAAGGGCATCATCAGCCACTCTGACAACAATTCTGTCCCTTATGATTTCTAACTTAAGGTCACCATAGTCACATCCTTCAGTTAATCTGTATAATTTGTTTATAAAACAGTCAACCGGTTCTCCGGGCTGTTGGATATGCTTGTTGAATTTTGGTCTCTCTAAAATTTTGTTGGTTCTTACATTAAAATACGTATCAAATGATTTTAGAACGTCATCAAATTTATCTGAGGATTCATTTATTCCTTGCCTTGCAATGATGTCATTGGCTATTGGATCTACTAAATAAAGTAGGGTATTCACTTGTTCAGCTTCCGTCTTTTTATCTAATCCTGAAGCCAACCTGTATCTTGAGAATCTTTTCCACTGAAGTCCCCAATTTTGTATTTGGTGCGGCCCTTGGATCGGTCCAAATTGATCTAGTAATGTTGATTTGTTGTCCATGGTTGCTTTGAGGTTCAGGTGAGTACAGCTTTAAATGCTGTGCAGGTTTTAAAGATGGTGCCACAGCAACTGTTTTTTCAAAGAGTCTTCCTGCGCTCGTCACATTTTGCCAGGCTCCCTATTCTTTATTAACGATTTGGGGCCTTTCCTGCGATATCACAGGATTTTCAGGCATTTTACAATCGATTCCTGGCTTTGGTTGAGGTTTTTAAACCTTTTAATTCGTTTTCATTTTTTTCTTTCTTACAACGAGCTCAGCTGCCACATGGCATGGTGCCAATTCTGAACACGGTCTGGCCGTGGTGCTTTTGGAAATGTGCTGCACTGACTTTTTTTTACAGCTCTAAAGCTTTTTAGACTAGTCCTGGCTAAGAACTAAATCTTTTGCTCACCCCTGTTAGGTCCTTTGACTCTGCATTCTGTGGGCATTCACAATGGACCTTCACGAGATCTTGTGGAGTTCTCAGCTGCACAGTGGAGTTCTTTCTTCTGCCTTTCTGCTTCCAATTCAGCAATTCAGGTGATCTTCCTCTGTGTCTTCACTTCAGGTGCTTTCAGTCAGGTCAGAATGCTGCTCCTTTCATTTTCCAGCTTTTGAATTTCTGCTCCAGCTTCTCTGAGGTTCTGGGTTTTTCCATTCGCTGCCACCATGTTGTATGTTGAATTTTCAGTAGGTGTCACGAAGGGGTTCTGAGTCTTGTATGGTTAAACATTAAATGTTGTTGATAACACACAACTATGTACATATATACAGAATATAGGACAAGCTATGAGCTAACTCCATGTTTGCTTCTACACAGGTCTCTGTCCAGTCCACAACTGACCCTAGTCTCAAGTTCTGTGTTTTTTTACCTCACACTGTGGGAAATACTGTTCCCCAGTCTCACGTTAACCCTTGCTATGCCAGATACCCTTATCCGACATGATCCGTGGCAACTACATCTGCAGTAAATGTCCACAGCTCAAGGAACATTGGTTCAGAGCTGATGAGTTGGAGTCCGAGCTTCAGACACTACGATGCATCTGGGATGGGGAAAGTTACCTGGACACTTAGTTCCAGGAGGCAATCATATCCCTTCAGCTAAGTACTTCAGATTGGACTATGGTCAGGGATAGGAGGGTATGACTGTAAGAGAGGCAGACATGGGATCCAGAAGGTAGCAAGGAGAAGCTTCAGCCCTTGCAATTGTCCAACAGGTTCGAGATTCTTGCAGCTTGTCTGGACAAGAGCAGAGGCTTTTTTTTATTCTGTCACGGGATGTGGGCTTCGCTGGCTGGGCCAGCATTTATTGCCCATCCCTAATTGCCCTTGAGAAGGTGGTGGTGAGCTGCCTTCTTGAACCACTGCAGTCCATGTGGTGTAGGTACACCCACAGTACTGTTAGGGAGGGAGTTCCAGGATTTTGATCCAGCAACAGTGCAGGAACAACAATATTGTTCCAAGTCAAGATGGTGAGTGACTTGGAGGGGAACTTCCAGGTGGTGGTGTTCCCATTTATCTGCTGCCATTGTCCTTCTAGATGGTAGTGGTTGTGGGTTTGGAAGGTGCTGTCGAAGGAGCCTTGGTGAATTCCTGCAGTGCATCTTGTAGATAGTACATACTGTACTACTGTGGGTCAGTGGTGGAGGGAGTGAATGTTTGTGGATGTGGTGCCAATCAAGCGAGCTGCATTGTCCTGGATGGTATCCAGCTTCTTCAGTTTGTGGGAGCTGCACTCATCCAGGCAAGTGGGGAGTATTCCATCACACTCCTGACTTGTGTCTTATAGATGGTGGACAGGCTTTGGAGAGTCAAGAGGTGAGTTACTTGTCGCACGATTCCTAGCCTCTGAACTGCTCTTGTAACCACAGTACTTATATGGCTATTCCAGTTCAGTTTCTGATCAATGGCAACCCCCGGGATGTTGATAGTGGGGGATTCAGTGATGTTAATGGCATTGAACATCAAGGGGCTATGGTTGGATTCTCTCTTGTTGGAGATGGTCATTGCCTGACACTTGTGTGGTGCGAAAGTTACTTGCCGCTTTTCAGCCCAAGCCTGGATATTATCCAGGTCTTGCTGCATTTGGACATGGACTGCTTCAGTATCTGAGGAGTCGCGAATGGTGCTGAACATTGTGCAATCATCAGTAAACATTCCCACTTCTGACCTTATGATGGAAGGTCATTGATGAAGCAGCTGAAGATGGTTGGGCTGAGGACACAACACTGAGGAACTCCTGCAGTGATGTCCTGGAGCTGAGATGACTGACCTCCAACAACCATAACCATCTTCCTTTGTGCTAGGTATGACTCCAACTAGCGAAGAGTTTTCTTCCTGATTCCCATTGACTCCAGTTTTGCTAGGGCTCCTTGATGCCACACTCGGTCAAATGCAGCTCAGCTCCAGGACATCACTGCAGGAGTTCCTCAGTGTTGTGTCCTCAGCCCAACCATCTTCAGCTGCTTCATCAATGACCTTCCTTCCATCATAAGGTCAGAAGTGGGAATGTTTACTGATGATTGCACAATGTTCAGCACCATTCAGCACCAGTCACTCTCAACTCACCTCGGGAGTTCAGCCCTTTTGTCCATGTTTGGACCAAGATTGTAATGAGGTCAGGAGCTGAGTGGCCAAGGCGGAACCCAAACTGGGCATCAGTGAGCAGGTTCTTGCTAAGCTAGTGCCGCTTGATAGCACTGTTGATGACCACTTCCATTACTTTACTGATGATGGAGAGTAGACTGATGGGGCAGTAATTGGCCTGGTTGGATTTGTCCTGATTTTTATGTACAGGACATACCTGGGCAATTTTCCACATAGCCAGGTAGATGCCAGTGTTGTAGCTGTACTGGAACAGCTTGGCTAGGGGCGCAGCAAGTTCTGGAGCACAAGTCTTCAGTACCATTGCTGGAATATTGTCAGGGTCAATAGCCTTTGCAGTATCCAGTGCCTTCAGTCGTTTCATGATATCACATGGAGTGAATATCACATGGAGTGAATCGAATTGGCTAAAGACTGGCATCTGTGATGCTGGGGACCTCCAGTGGAGGCTGAGATGGATCATCCACTCAGCACTTCTATTTGAAGATTGTGGCAAATACTTCAGCCTTATCTTTTGCATTGATGTGCTGGGCTCCTCCATCATTGAGGGTGGGGATATTTGTGGAGCCTCCTCCTCCAGTGAGTTGTTTAATTGTCCACTGCCATTCACAACTGGATGTGGCAGGATTGCAGAGTCTGATCCGTTGGTTGTGGGATCACTTAGCCCTGTCTATCACTTGTTGCTTATGCTGTTTGGCATGCAAGTAGTCCTGTGTTGTAGCCTCACCAGGTTGACACCTCATTTTTAGGTATGCCTGGTGCTGCTCCTGGCATGCCCTCCTGCACTCTTCGTTGAACCAGGGCTGATCCCCTGGCTTGGTGCTAATGGTAGAGTGGGGGATATGCCAGGCCATGAGGTGCCAGATTGTGTTTGAGTACAATTCTGCTGCTGCTGATGGCCCACAGCGCCCCATGGATGCCTAGTCTTGAGTTGCTAGGTCCATTCAAAAGCTATCCCATTTAGCATGGTGGTAGTACCGCACAACACGACGGAGGGTATCCTCAATGTGAAGGCGGGACTTCATCTCCACAATGACTGTGCGGTGGTCACTCCTACCGATACTGTCATGGACAGCTGCATCTGTGGCAGGCAGGTTGGTGGGGATGAGGTCAAGTATGTTTTTCCCTCTTGTTGGTTCCCTCACCACCTGCTGCAGACCCAGTCTAGCAGCTGTGCCATTTAGGACTTGGCCAGCTTGGTCAGTAGTGTGTTACCCTCAGTGCTTCCTCCAAGTGATGGTCAACATGGAGGAGCACTGATTCATCAGCTGAGGGAGGGCAGTATGTGATAATCAGCAGGAGGTTTCCTTGCCCGTTTGACCTGATGACATGAGATTTCATGGGGTCCGGAGTCGATGTTGAGGACTCCCAGGGCAACTCCCTCCTGACTGTGTACCACTGTGCCACCACCTCTCCTGGGCCCATCCTGTTGGTGGGACAGGACATACCCAGGGATGGTGGTGGTGGTGTCTGGGACATTATCTGTAAGGTATGACTCCGTGAGGATGACTATGTCAGGCCATTGCTTGACTAGTCTGAGACACAACTCTCCCAATTTTGGCACTAGCCCCCAGATGTTAGTCAGGAGGACTTTGCAGGGTCAACAGGGCTGAGATTGCCGTTGTTGTTTCCGGTACCTAGGCCAATGCCAGGTGGTCCGTCCAGTTTCATTCCTTTTTTGATACTTTATTGCAACTGAGTGGCTTGCTAGGCCATTTCAGAGGGCATTTAAGAGTCAACCACATTGCTATGGGTCTGAAGTCACATGTAGGATGACAGATTACGTTCTCTGAAGGACATTAGTAAACCAGATGGGTTTTTACAAAATTCAACAATGATCTCATGCTCATCATCAGACTTTTAATTCAGGTTTTTTATTGAATTCAAATTCCACCATCTGCCATGGTGGGATTCAAACCCAGGTCCCCAGAGCATTGTCCTGGGTCTCCTAGATTACAAGTCCAGCAGCAATATCACTACAGCATGAGGAAACCAACCACTGTACTGTGGTGCAGTGGGCCATTCATGGGGCAGTAAAATGGAATGTATTTGTAGTGAAGACAGTATAGTTACAGTGATAGATACTATTCTCTGCAGCCGAGAACATGAGTCCCAAAGGCTGTGTTACCCAGTG
Source organism: Cetorhinus maximus (assembly GCF_964194155.1). Lineage (NCBI taxonomy): Eukaryota > Metazoa > Chordata > Chondrichthyes > Lamniformes > Cetorhinidae > Cetorhinus > Cetorhinus maximus. Next base: position 112,347,694 of record NC_135887.1, on the reverse strand, counting down.
CCAAGTTAAGGACATCGCCTTAAAGGAATGCAACGGAGGTTCACCAGGTTAATATCTGGGATGAAAACAAAAAGCTAAAAGCTACTGCGGATGCTGGAAATCCAAAACAAAAACAGAATTACCTGGAAAAACTCAGCAAGTCTGGCAGCATCGGCGGAGAAGAAATCAGTTAACGTTTCGAGCCTTCATGGCCCTTCAGCAGAACTGGAGCATAGTTAGAAGAAGGGAGAAATATAAATTGGTTTAAGGTGGGTGGGGGGGGAGGGGTGGTGGGGGGGTGCAGAGACACATTGAGAGTGTGGTGTGGTGATTGTGGAGATGAGCAGATAATCAAAAGATGTCAGAGACAAAAGGGTCAAAGAGGTGTTGAAGGTGGTGGTATTTGTCTGAGAAAAGTGCTAATTAAGAATGGAAGACAGGATATTCAAAGTACAGCTCTAGTGGGGGTGGGGTGGAAAGACTAAAGGTTTTAGTTTTAGATTTAAAAATAATGGAAATAGGTGGGGAAAGAAGAATCTATATAAATTATTGAAAAAAAAAAGCCGGGGGGTGGGGGGGGAAAGAAACGGGGTGGGGATGGGGGGAGGGGGAGTTTAAGATCTAAAGTTGTTGAATTCAATATTCAGCCCGGAGGGCTGTAAAGTGCCTAGTCGGAAGATGAGGTGCTGTTCCTCCAGTTTGCGTTGGGCTTCACTGGAACAATGCAGCAAGCCAAGGACAGACATGTTGGCAAGAGAACAGGGTGGAGTGTTAAAATGGCAAGCGACAGGGAGGTTTGGGTCTTTCTTGCGGACAGACCGCAGGTGTACCGCAAAACGGTCGCCCAGTTTGCGTTTGGTCTCTCCAATGTAGAGGAGACCGCATTGGGAGCAACGAATGCAGTAGACTAAGTTAGGGGAAATGCAAGTGAAATGCTGCTTCACTTGAAAGGAGTGTTTGGGCCCTTGGACGGTGAGGAGAGAGGAAGTGAAGGGGCAGGTGTTGCATCTTCTGCGTGGGCATGGGGAGGTGCCATAAGTGGGGGTTGAGGAGTAAGGGGTGATGGAGGAGTGGACCAGGGTATCCCGGAGGGAACGATCCCTACGGAATGCCGTCAGGGGGGGTGAAGGGAAGATGTGTTTGGTGGTGGCATCATGCTGGAGTTGGCGGAAATGGCGGAGGATGATCCTTTGAATGCGGAGGCTGGTGGGGTGATAAGTGAGGACAAGGGGGACCCTATCATGTTTCTGGGAAGGAGGAGAAGGCGTGAGGGAGGATGCGCGGGATATGGGCCGGACACGGTTGAGGGCCCTGTCAACGACCGTGGATGGAAAACCTCGGTTAAGGAAGAAGGAGGACATGTCAGAGGAGCTGTTTTTGAAGGTAGCGTCATCAGAACAGATGCGACGGAGGCGAAGGAACTGAGAGAATGGGATGGAGTCTTTACAGGAAGCGGGGTGTGAGGAGCTGTAGTCGAGGTAGCTGTGGGAGTCGGTAGGCTTGTAATGGATATTGGTGGACAGTCTATCATCAGAAATTGAGACAGAGAGGTCAAGGAAGGGAAGAGAAGTGTCAGAGATGGACCATGTGAAGATGATGGAGGGGTGGAGATTGGAAGCAAAATTAATAAATTTTTCCAGGTCCCGACGAGAGCATGAAGCAGCACCGAAGTAATCATCGATGTACCGGAGAAAGAGTTGTGGGAGGGGGCCGGAGTAGGACTGGAACAAGGAATGTTCCACATACCCCATAAAGAGACAGGCATAGCTGGGGCCCATGCGGGTACCCATAGCCACACCTTTTATTTGGAGGAAGTGAGAGGAGTTAAAGGAGAAATTGTTCAGTGTGAGAACAAGTTCAGCCAGACGGAGGAGAGTAGTGGTGGATGGGGATTGTTGGGGCCTCTGTTCAAGGAAGAAGCTAAGGGCCCTCAGACCATCCTGGTGGGGGATGGAGGTGTAGAGGGATTGGACATCCATGGTGAAGAGGAAGCGGTTGGGGCCAGGGAACTGGAAATTGTTGATGTGACATAAGGTGTCAGAGGAATCACGGATGTAGGTGGGAAGTCCCAGTCCAGTAATAATTTCCATTATTCCACTAAAACCTTTAGTATTTCCACCCCACCCCCACTAGAGCTGTACTTTGAATATCCTGTCTTCCATTCTTAATTAGCACTTTTCTCAGACAAAGTCCACCACCTTCAACACCTCTTTGACCCTTTTGTCTGTGACATCTTTTGATTATCTGCTCATCTCCACAATCATCACACCACACCCTCAATGTGTCTCTTCCCCCCCCCCACCCACCTTAAACCAATTTATATTTCTCCCTTCTTCTAACTATGCTCCAGTTCTGCCGAAGGGCCATGAAGGCTCGAAACGTTAACTGATTTCTTCTCCGCCGATGCTGCCAGACTTGCTGAGTTTTTCCAGGTAATTCTGTTTTTGTTTTTAATATCTGGGATGGCAAGATTGTTTTATAAGGAGCCATTGAGGAAACTGGGCCTGTATTCTCTAGCGTTTCGAAGAATGAGAGGTGATCTCATAGAAACTTACAAAATTCTTACAGGGCGTGACAGGGTAGATGTGGATAGGATGCTTCCCCTGGCTGGTAAGTCTAAAACCAGGGGACACAGTCTCAGAATAAGGGGCAGGCCACTTAAGATTGAGATGAGGGGGATTTCTTCACTCATAGGGTGGTGAATCTTTGGAATTCTCTACCCCAGAGGGCTGCAGAAGTCATTGAGCATTGAGCATCATTTTGCCTATTCCTGCTCCTATGCTCTTATGTTTCTTGGGGCTGGAGAGGAGTTTGTAGTGGGAGAGGAAGGGTCCAGTTGTCACGTTCCACGTGCATACTGACAACATAGGTAGGATTGTTACAACCACGTGAGGAGGGGTAAAATGACTCCCCTAGTTTACCACGCCAAGTCTGACCATTAACAGGGTATTTTTTTTGTGAATTCTTAAGGATAAAGGTATTTACTCAATGCCTGTGCTTAACCATTTACGTGCTGATTGTAAAGAAACTAGTCTGACATGCTTTCTTGACTTTAAAACAAAAAGGGATTAGATTTTTATTGAGTTAGAAACCCAGCCAGGTAAAGATATAAAAAATATTTAAAAGGACAATGCTGCGCATCTCAACCTTCACAACGCACGCAGATAGACAGACACACACACACAAACACACAAGCAGAATTACAAACTATATAGTAGGTAGCAACTTTCTTAGCCAAATTAAAGTTCAAAGCTGAATGTTGAAAAAAATTGAGAGTTCACAGTTTGAGCCCTTGGCTACGGTAAATTTTTCACCATGGTAGTGTTGAGATTTCTGGAGTTGAAACCCATGTAAAACTGCAATCGCTGGAGATAATTTCTTTTTAAAATGACATCCATCTTATCCAGAAGTCGATTATTTTTGCACCTGAGGCCCTTTTCAATGAAAAATTCGCTATTGCTATGCTGGATTTTTCAAATGTAATAGATGGGGCCTTAACTTGGGAGAGAAGGGGGAGAATATTACTGCCCCACTGGCAGGTTTTTCCAGACTCCTGTTTCAGCAGCTTGCATGCTGTATTAAAGGGATTTCAAATATGGTTACTTCAGTCACTTGACATCTTACCCCATAATGATTTCAGAGTGTTTGTTTAGTTGATGTCCGAACCGACTGTGGCTCTTACTTCATGGCTGAGGTGATTAGATTCTGTAAAGTCCCAGCCATTAACTCCTGAATATCCATTATCCATCTTGGTGAGATAGGAAGAACACATTTCCATGTAGTTATTGTCCTTGTAGACTTTCCGTCTCTGTTTGAGAGGTAGCCTTATAGAACTGCAAATATGAGGCCCAGTAAAGTTTTCAGTAAATCCTTCTTTAGTACTTCTTCACATCAGCAGGTGTGAAATTCCATGAGGGTGTAGTGGCATGTCCGAATTGTAATTCACATCAGGACTTTCCAGAAACTGGTCAACTTGCAATACCAGACATCAGGTGACTTATGGTAGCCGTCTTAAGTCAGTGTCTTTTCTTGCTTTTAAAAATGTCCTTTTTAAACAGTTAAATACATGTTTGGTTAGTCGATGAAATTAAAGATTAATACCACTCATGCACAAGTTACACCATCGTGACAGGATGAAGAAAGAGGCTCTGCAGAGGGAGTAGGAGCAGCCAGGAGCTAAATTAAAAAGCAGTTCCACAAAAGTAATAATCTCTGTATTACTACCTGAACCACAAGAAAATGGGCATAGGGTAAAAATGATCAGGGACGTTTATTTTCATGTGGAATCTAGAACCAGGGGACACAGCTTAAAAATAAGGGGTCTCCCATTTAAGACGGAGATGGGAAGGAATTTCTCTTCTCAGAGCATCTGTGGAATTCTCTTCCTCAGTCAGCAACGGAGGTTGGGTCATCGAATTTATTCAAGGCTGAGTTAGGCAGAAGTTTTGATCGATAAGGGAGTCAAGGGTTATGGGAGGCAGGCAGGAAAGCAGAGTTAAGGCCGCAATCAGGTCAGTCGTGATTGTATTGAATGGCAGAGCAGGCTCGATGGGCCAAATGATCTCTCTCTCTCTCCCTTCCTTTAAGATGCCCCTTAAAATCCTCCTATATGACCAAGGTTTTGGTCCCCTTTCCTAATATCTCCTTTGTTGGCTCAGTGTCAATTTTCACTCCTGTGGATCATCTTGGAACGTTTATTAAAGGTGCTAAATGAATAAGAACATAAGAAAAAGGAACAGGAGTAGACTATTCAGCCCCTCAAGCCTCCTCTGCCATTCAATAAGATCATGGCTGATCTTCTTGTGTTTCAATTTCCACATTCCCATCTAAACCCAATAATCTTTGATTCCCTTGCCTAACAAGAATTTATCTACCTCTGCCGTAAAAATATTCAATGACCCGCTTCCATCACCTTCTGAGGCAAAGAGTTCCAAAGTCACACAACCCTCAGAGAAAAAAAATTCTCCTCATCTCTGTCCTAAAAGGGCGACCCCTAATTTTAAAACAGTGCCCCCTAGTTCTGGACTCACCCACAAGAGGAAACATCCTTTCCACGTCCACCCTGTGAAGGCAATTCAGGATCTTGTATACTTCAATCAAATTACCCCTCACTCTTCTAAGCTCCTGTGGAAACAAGCCGAGTCTGTCCAACCCTTCGTCATAAGACAGCCCACTCATTCCAGGTATCAATCTAGTAAACCTCTTTTGAACCGCCTCCAATGCATTTACATCCTTCCTTAAATAAGGAGACCAAAACTGCCCACAATATTCAAGGTGCGGTCTCATCAATGCCCTGTATAACTGAAGCATAACATCCTTACTTTTATGTTCAATCCCTCTCGTAATAAAGGATAGCATTCCATTAGCCTTCTTAATTACTTGCTATACCTGCGCACCAACTTTTTGTGACTCATGTGCTAAAACGCCTAGATCCCTCTGCACCTCAGAATTATGCAGCCATTCTCCATTTAAGTAATACTCTGCTTTTTTTGTTCTTCCTGCCAAAGTGAACAACTTCACATTTTCCCACATGAAACTTAATTTGCCAGATCTTTGCCCACTCACAACCCATCTATATCCATCTACAACCTCCTGATGTCCTCTTCACAACATATTTTCCTACTTATCTTTGTGTCATTTGCAAATTTAGCTACCATGTCTTCACTCCCCTCATCTAAGTCATTGATGCAAATCATAAAAAGTTGAGGCTCCAGTACAGATCCCTGTGGGACTCCACTCATCACATCCTGCCAATCTGAAAAAGACCCATTGATGTATATCCTCTGTTTTCTGCCAGCCAGCCAATCTTCTATCCATGCTAATATGTTACCCCCTACACCATGCGCTTTTATTTTCTGTAATAACCCTTGATGTGACACCTTATCAAATGCCTTCTGGAAATCCAAGAACTGCTACGGGCTCCCTTTTATCCACTACGCATGTTACTCCTTCCAAAACTCCAATAAATTGGTTAAACATGATTTTCCTTTCACAAAACCATGCTGACTCTTCCCGATTGCCTTGAGCTTTTCTAAGTGCCCGGCTATAACTTCCTTAATGATCGATTCTGACAACTTCCCCATGACAAATATCAAGCTAACTGGCCTATAGTTTCCTGTTTTCTGCCTTCCTCCCTTCTTGAATAGAGGGGTTATATTTGCTACTTTCCAGTCTGATGAAACCTTTCCAGAATCTAGCAAATTTTGGAAAATTAACACCAGCGCATCGACTACCTCATCAGCCACCTCTTTTAAGACCCTAGGATTGGGACCCAGAGACTGGACAGCCTGCAGCTCCATTAATTTGCTCAGTACCATTTCACTAGTGATTTCAATTTCACCAAATTCCTCTCTTTCGCTTCCTGATTTGCAGCTATTACTGGAATGTTTTTTGTACCCTCTATAGTGAACACAGAAGCAAAATATTTGTTTCATTTCTTCCACCATTTCCTTATTATCTACTATTGACTCCCCACTGTCACTCTCTAGAGGACCAACACTCTCTTTACTTACTCTTTTCCTTTTTAAATACCTGTAGAAACTCTTGCTATCTGTTTTTACATTTCTAACTAAATGCCTATGAACATAGGAACACGAGTAGGCCATGTAACCCCTTGAGCCTATACCACCACTCAATGAGATCATAGTTGATCTATTACCTAATTCCATATACCCATCTTTGTCCCATACCGCTTAATACCTTTGGCTAACATATATCTAACAATCTCAGGTATTAAAATAGCAAATGGCTTAGCATAATATTGCTATTTGTAGAAGAGTCCAAACTTCTATCACCCATTGCAAGTTTCCCGTTAATTATTACTGGCGGGTAAAACTGACAGATTGGCTTTTAAATTCCAAGTTTCAGGTCTGAAGAAACCAGTCTGATATGACTGACTTCCTATCTCTTTCTGTTCATGTTTTATTGTAGCAACGTCCAGGGGATTAATTTTTAATTCGTGGCACCTTGAGTTTGGTGAACTGAGCGGCTGAACCGAGATGGTGTGGGTTCCCATCAAGGTGAATGCTGTCTACTTGACTTGGTTGCTGTCTGATCGTGATTCCATCTAACTTGTCTAGCTCAATGTCTGCCTTGGAAAAGGAATGTGCAAATCTGGCACTGACGATTCGAAATATAAAGTTTTATACGTCAGGGAAGTTAAGGGTGTCCAGGCTTGTTAAATATGCTGCCTGGCACTTTGCAAACCAGTCTTGACATTTTATTGCATGCATGATTTGTGCAACATCAAGCCCTGCATTTGCAATTACATGACTCATTTACCATCAACGCAGAACAGAATTCACTTCTGACTAATAAAAAGCTTGCCTTACAAGTCAAAGTACAACAAAAAGATTAAACGTTCTGAAACAAGGAAAAGACTTTGAGTAGAATTTTCCACTCCTGATAGCAGTGGATATCATGACGGGCAGGGGCACTAAGCTTGATGTGATGGGAAAAAAAATCAATTTCCCGTCAGTGAGAACTGAGTTTGGAATTTTGCTTTCCCGACTTTGATAGTGCATTAAAGACAGGTCTAGTTGCCCGCTGATCTATGTTGGGAACCACATTTGCATTCATTTGCATCTTATGTATGCTTATTAAAAGGACAAGTTGCTGGAGTTATGTTCCCCCCTCCAAATTAAGGGCCCCGCCAGCGACAATTTAGAATGATCTGTTGATCTGTTTCCCAAGTGTATATAGGTGGCGAGCACCTGGCGAGCTTCACTTTATCAATGACTTCGAGGTCTGAAGATGTTGCTTCCTCCTTCCTGGGGATCTCACATAACTTCACCTGATTGGCTAGCAAATGCTGTGCCAAGGTTCAACAAGGGAGGCAGGTGAAGGTCAGAAGGTGGAGCAAAGGCTGAACATGGGAGACAGGCTTACAGGGGAAAAGTGAGGAGAGTGTCTGGGGAGGTGAGGGGAAAGGTCCAGGGAAGGGGGCGGGGGGGTGTGGGGAGTGAAGGCGGGATCAGTGGTGTTGATGGTGGGGTCCTGGAGGGAGAACTCAGAGTACTGGTGTTAGGAGGGAAGAGTCACAGTCAGGGGAGGGAGTGGGATGCATAGCGTAGCTGGGCCAGGTTGAGTCTGGTAGGTGAAGGTGCAGGGACAGAGGGACTTCGGTATATATGTACATAAGTCATTGAAGATGGCAGGGCACGTTAAGAGAGCAGCTAATAAAGCATTTAGTATCTTAGGCTTTATTAATAGGGGCATTGAGTACAAGAGTAAGGAGGTCATGTTGAACTTGTATAAGACACTAGTTAGGCATTATCTGGAGTACTGCATCCAGTTCTGGGCACCATACTTAAGGAAGGATGTGAGGGCATTTGAGAGAATACGGAGGAGACTCACAAGAATCATTCCTGGGATGAAGAACTGTGGATATGAGGGTAGATTGGAGAGGTTGGGTCTCTTTTCCTTGGAGAAAAGAAGGGTGAGAGGAGACTTGATAGAGGTATTCAAGATCCTGAGGGGTATGGACAGGGTAAATGGTGAGAAACTATTCTTACTCAAGTGAGCATCAAGAACTAGAGGGCATAGATTCAAAATAATTGGCAAAATTAGTAAAAATGATGTGAGGAAAAGGTTTTTCACTCAGAAGGTGGTGGAGGCAGTTTCAATGAAGGTATTCAAAAAGTAATTGGATGGCTAACTGAAAAGAGAGAATGTGCAAGGTTACGGGGATAAGGCAGGAGAATGGGACTAAGTAGAATGCTCTTTCAGAGAGCCAGTGCGGACTTGATGGGCTGAATAGCCTCCTTCTGCATTGTAAAGATTCTGTGATTCACTGGGTGGTTCACAGAGGGGTACGAGACAGGTGGCTCGGATAACAGGCGGGGGCAGAATCAGGGTGGACGATAATGGGTGCCGACCCTGAGAGGAGGAAAGCCATGTGGAGATGGATCATGATAGAGTCCAGGGTTACAGGGGGAGCCTCAAGGGTGATGGAGGGGGTAGGAATGGTGAAGTTGGATGGGTTGTGATCATGGAGCGAAGCTAGTGGGTGACAGGGGAGGGTAGAAGGTGGTGGAGTGAGTTTGAAAGGTGACCTTGGCCACACATTTGGTCAGTCAGTGAGATCCCTCGAGGTGGGAGGAGGGACTTTTTGGGTGGATGGAATTGAAAGTCAGCACAAGTGGCAGACTAAAGGGACACCATAATAACTATGAGGCAACTGGATGTTAAAGATGCTCAGTTGTGTTCTCCTGTCTGCGTGAAGCCGCATTGCAGCAGGTTTGTTCCTGACTCATGGATCTCATAACATCGAGATTCCAGCAAGGTGAGGAGCTGCCATTCATTCCGTGCCATTTACCCCCAGCTGCAGTCAGAGGCAGGGATGAAGGGAGGGAGGTGGAATACCTCCAAGGGACATGGCTGGTGGAGGTCAACCAACTCACGACTTCAAACCTCCATTCTCCCGGGTGAATGATCATGGCTGACAAGGGATCATGTGGTTAGTCTTTCTATGCTGCCAAGGCAATTGTCTCTCTATAGAGTTTCGAGGGTATTGGAGACAAGTGGAAAAGTGTCCACATGAGGCTTCTTGCACATTGCTCCTCAACTAGGGTGATGAGAGCCATGTCTCCGTACACATTAATGTATGAATGGGAGGCAAACCAATTGTGATGTTCCAGGATGTTCTTTACCTGGAAGGGGTGGGGTGGGGTTGCCATGTCTAGATGGAGGGCAGGTAAAGGACTTAGCACTTGACTGCTGTCTTTGAGATGAAGAGAAACATGTATGGGTCAAGCTTATTTAATGTATCAAGCTTATTTAATGTATCACTTTAAGTTGTTCACACATCTACTGAAATGTCGATGATGCATGCTGCAGACAACCCTGCCTTGGTAATGGCTTTCAGCCAGATGAGGAGAAGGAGGGCCCAGCACCGGTTGGCACAGGGCCACGAGGAGCAAGGGCCTGAGCAGCAAGAGGCAGGGGGGTCTCCATATGGTCAAGAGGCTGACAAACATGGGCCACTGTGAAGTGGGGGTGAAAGAGTTAAAAACCAAATATATTGGACAAAGAGGTAGCTTTTGATAAACCACAAGTCATAGTCTTGACCAGATAAGAGTCAAGGTCTGCGTGTATGTGCATTGAATAAGAGTGGATAATATAATCATGCATAAGTGTCTCAAAGATAATAGGATAGAACTAATGAACTAATTATGTGTGTAAATGATTGGGTCTTGTAGCGATGTTAAAACATGTATACATTGATCGTTGGTGCATGCTAATAGAGTAGGATAAAAGTATAGCTGCAAAGAAATGTAACCGTTCGGGGAGCTTGTACCCATCCGGTATGGATACAGTCTCCCCTGCATGCTTGAATAAAACCAGTGAAAGAAGCTCGAGTCTCATGTAGTCGTTGTGGGATCAGACGGTGCTTAAATTCCCTTTCAGTGGTGTAGTCGGCAGGATTTGCCCGGGCCTCTATGAAGGCGGAACAATGATCTGGTGAGTATATTTCAATAAAAATACTCTCTAGTTGTTTGCATCAGACTATAACGGAGGTCTAATAGACCGGATTCGAACTTTAGACCAGAGACTCAAGTGGATGGGGACGATTGGGTCCCTGGTGCGTGAGTAAAGTGGGACAATTGAGTCCTGGGAGACGACTGGATCCCTGTTAGGAGCGCGATTATGGCCGTGAAAACCGAACTCGAGTTTGTTGCGGAATGGGGATGTGAGGGAACCATGTCCCTTCAGCTCACCCAGAAGCATAAAAAGCTGATCAGCAAAAATGAAAAAGAAAAGGTTGGCAGCCAAGCGATTCACCACAATGCTCTAAGGGGCGGTGGAAAGCTCTGACAAGTGATAAAACCGACAAAGCTGCAGTGCTTATTTTGAGTCTGTATCTGCAGACAATCTAAACCAATACAGAAATATCTTGGTCAAGTTGTGCCGGTTGCAGTGGCAGGTCGATTTCTCCCAGGGGCCAACAACAGAGAATGGGAATATGTGGAAGGATGATTGGGACACAAAAGGTCCCCAACTGAATTTTTTGTAACTTAATAAAATGAATTGATCTAAGTTACAAGAGCTGTTTGTGCTAGAGAGAGAGAGAGAGAGAGAGAGAGAGAAAGGGGATACCCCCAGGGAGGTTAATGAGCAGTGACAGGCAGAAGCAGAGGAAATGTGAGCTTCAGATTTTGATTGTCCCTATAGGTGGAGCCTCCAAGATCCCATGAATCCCCCCACTGCTACTTGAAGTTTCGTTTAGAGTATGAGAGTTTTAAGTCATTAAGTTTAATGTTATAGGAATATAATTACATACCTTTATACATGTGTTTGTTTGTGTGCAAGGAAGCATTTGTATGTGAGCTTTAATGTGTTTTCTTCCCTAAATTGTCATTTGTGTGTGTAGTTCAGCACTTTAGAGTCGAAAGCCCCATATTAGATTAAAGGAAAAGTATACTCAAACATTCCAAAGTTTTGAGTATAAGGTTTGAGTTGAGATTTCTGGCAAAAAAAAAATTGCAATTTGAAGATATTGTAAAGATAAAACAAGGTTTGCCTTTGTTTGAGATGAACCAACCTTTGTACCACCCCTTTCCAGACTAGCTGGGGGTAACCCTTATCACCAGCTTCCAAGTTGATTGGGATTGATACATACAAGTTACATTATCTCATACGAGTTGGTATTCTAAAATTCTGAGGGGAAAAAATTACCTGAAATTCAAAAGGATTCTAGGAAAACCAAAAGACATAAACACACGGTCTAGATGGTTCCAATGGATAAAAAGGGGTTTCTTTTGAAGAGATGAATTAAATATGAAAGGAAATCTGCATCCCAACAGCACTGTTATTTGAATTTGAGACAATCTTGAGATGTGAAAAGTGCAATGTAATTTAGAAGGTTACTTTTGAATAACTAGGATGTTATCCAAGATAAAGAATGTGTTGATGAACATATAGGACTTTTAATCTGGATACAAATCTATACACATGAGAAAGAGGTCATTTTAATTTTGACAGTGTAAGTTACAGTTCTTACAAAATTTCTAAAAAATTGTGGTTTGGTTTCCGATAAAGTTCTCCAAAGGGAATTTTTATTTTAAAAGGTTTGACAATTGACACTAATTCAAATGCTGCAAGCTTTTGTATTTGTAAGTCTGTTCCCAAAATATAAAGTTAAGCCCAAGACCTTGACAAAGTTTGACAGAAATCCAATTTTTGGCCGAGTTAATGAATCTGGGATAATTCTAAAAAAAAAGGGTCAGACAAAATTTAGTGGGTTACTTTTGAGACAATAAAATGTTGTTTGAGAAGAGAATAAGAAAGCAAAACATGTCAATGCCTGATTTCTGTTTTAAAACTGTTATGAGAATACTTTATTGGACTGTAAATAAATAGACAACCTGACCAAGATAAGATGGTAGCTATTGCATGCGTAAAATGGTATGAGGAAAGGATTAAGGGTAGGAGGAAGAGGTAGGGAAAGAGGACACAATATACAAACTGTTTTAAGGGAACTGAATTTGATAATCTGACCATCAACTGAGACATTGGAACCGTGCAGGGGGAGATAAGCAAAAATCTAAAGACAGAGATCATCATTGACATGGAATAGTTAATATGGCCTAAAGATTAAGGAAACATTTTAAACAATCAACACAATAGAGAAACTGACCTCAAGAGAATCTTAGGATGATCATGGTCAGGGAAAAAAAACCTTAGAGGTATAACTATGTGGAATCTGTAGTTGAGGCAATTGAAGGGTAAGGAGAAATAATACTTAACAATTTACCACAAGATGGATACAGGTAAAGGGAAAGATGGAAAAAAGCTAAATAGATGCCTTACTGACCTTATTAATGTGCCTGCAAGTACATTACAAAAAGTAAGACCACAGGATTAACACCATGATGACAGGCAGAGTTAAGCGGCTCCCAGAGAGAACCGCCACTGAAAGTGAAGGTACTGAGCCATTGAAAGGTAGGATAAGATGGTGCATTGTAGAGTTGTGTAGACAGCTTAAGGAATTGAGGTGCAACGTGGGACAGCAGCAGGAGATAGTAGACTGGAAGGAGTTGGGGGTGCCTACCCAGATGGATTCAGATCAGGGAACTCATTTCACAGGAAGAGTCATTAAAGAAATGTGTAAACTCATGGGGATTAAACAGAAATTCCACATTCCCTACCACCCACAGAGCTCGGGGATGGTAGAAAGGATGAACCGAACTTTAAAACATCAATAGCAAAAGCAATTCAAGAGACAGGGAACAGCTGGGTAACAGTGTTGCCCAACATTCTGATGCACCTTAGGGCCACCCCAAGCAGAACCACTGGGTTCACCCCATTTGAACTAATGAGGAGAGCAACGCAGTCACCCGAGGGAATCATATTAGGAGAGGGAGATATAGGACCAATAAAAGGAAGGGTGCGAGACTATGTGAGAGAAAAGAGTAAGCAATTGCATGAGTTAAGGAAGGAAGTCAGAGATCGACAGGTGATTAAGGATATGGAAACAGACAAATCCAAAGAGCAACAACGGAGCCCCCAAGTGGGGAATACGATGATGGTCAAGGTGAGCCCGGAGTGAACAGGGTTTGCCCCCAGGTGGCATGGGCCATACAAGGTAATTATGACAGGTGATACGTGCGCACTTGTAGATATGAAAGTGGGAAGTAAATGGGGGCATTACACACAGTTAAAGATATATGACAAATCACCAAGCGGTAACCCGGACAAAGGGAGCCGATGTTAATGTCTCCACAGGTCTACGATCCCGGTCATGGGTGTGTCAGTACTGGCATGGGAGGCACCGACGGTTAACATCGACACGACATCTGCCTCCACCCTGCACAATACGTGCTACTCCCCCCGAGGAGGAATTGGGGAATGGATAAGGAAGTCCAACACCTGGATTACAGATCAAGTCGTTACACGAGCACATTAAACAAGCAATTGGAAACCAGGCCCCACATGTGACAACACAAAGTGTTGTAAGAGTAATTTACATTTATCGGCACCAGGGCAGCTGGTCCAGTTAAAACCACTCGAATGTACCAAAAGGACTTCACGGGGTGGTGGTACCTACCCAAGGGCAAGGACAATGATAAAAATGGCGAATGCACTCTTGAGGATACACCCCAGTGGGACACACTCGCCAGTAATATCTCGCTAAGCATAAGCACAGACACGAGCGGCGGAGTAACAATAACTGGGATTTATGACAATATGACTGGACTGGGTTGGTGGTATGGGGGGATGTAGAATGCATGCGTCCCCTACCAGTTTTTCACCAATAAGCATTTGGGTTAATCAGGAGATTAATATGATCACCGGATGGACAGACCTACCTCCCTTTGTTTGGGAACCCGGTCCTGAGGGGCAATACTGTCAAGCAGCAAGTAAATATGTAATAGATAGGCATGATTGTTATAATATGCGATGTTTTAAACTGAGTACTTGTGGATATCAAAAGCCAACCCGTTGCCCTAAGATGACAAACCCCCCTCCAGCCGGAATAGTTAGGATCAGGAAGGCAAAACCCCCGTAGCATGACGTCACTATGGTATCCCTGGAGGTGACATACAACCTCACAGGTCTTACAGGGACCATGTAGAAATCACTGAAACTGCATTAAGTGGGCTAAATATTGGTTAGAACAGATCATTGGGGATTAAAAGGCTCGAATTACCCTGGGGGCAAGAAGGCAGGGAAGGTGGATATGGAGCCTCTTGGGGGATATAGGAGGTCTCTTTGGAAGTGCGAATTCAGTGGTAAACTCTGCTCAGTTCTGTGAACTAAATAATTATACATCACAAATAGCTACTGAAGCAGCCAAAGGACTGCGGTATAATGCATATGGAACAGAATATGCATTAACAGCTATTAGGATACAAGGGGGGGGTGCTGTTGGAAGCCCTGGACATCTCTGCACAAGGGCTCATTGACATTGCCAACTCACAAAGTCGGGAAGGGCGTGCGACATGTTGGCCCGAGATTTAATTGAAGGGATAAAATCAGATATAGAAGATATCAGGTTTGGGACTGTCCCCGGACATGTGTTTGAGTCAATATCCCTATTAAATCTAATAAACCTGCACCCGGAACGATGAGAGTTTGTAGTCACCCAACCCCAGAGTGGAGGAGAGGATGGGGTGATTGAATTCCTAATGACAATAGCCCAAGAGTACTACCCGAAAATCTCCTTCCACAATAGTTATCGATTCGAAACCCTGGGGGTAGAGAGAGATGGGTGGGTTTCCCAAGCAGGATCCCATGGGTACCTCGCCTATGTTAACTCCTCAATTTGGATGAGTACCAAGGACTGTTGTGTGGAATCACAAAGTTACATCGTGTGTACTTGCCGTACCCTAGAGCCCCTGACTAACCACAGCAGAATTATCCTCGAGATGTCTCCCACCTAGGCAGCCTTCAAGGCAATCCAAATGTCCCTGACACAATGGCGTTTTATGACCAGTGAAGACGAGATGGTTTTTGGAGGACTACGGTGTTTGGTGAACTCCAGTTTTTGCATGCAATTAACTGACTCCCTTACATTAGGAGATTTCCACCTACCAGGACAAATGACAGGATACGTATTTAATGCCTAGTGAGATGATACAGAATTTACTGATGAGACCCCGGGCAAGATAGCACAATTGGCCATGTTGCAGGCCACAAAATTAGCACATCACTACACTCACACATCAAAGGACCAAGTTAGGAGGGGACACGTCCAGGTGAACCTGGCCATTAAATCCGCAAACTAAGTTAGCTGAGTCTGCCTCAGCCTATGCTACCTCAGTGCGCTTGATCCATTGGTGGGAGATCCTCCGAATAGCAAAGACAATCTTCAGCCTAGCAATATTGGTTTGGGCCATTTGCCCGTGTTACTATCAGCAGAGAATCTTAAAGGACTACCACATAATATTCCAAAGTGTCTACCGTGCGCATGGGGAAAGGGGTTGAAGGGACTAGAGGAGAGGTCAGTTTATATAGCTCGGCAGTTTAGGATTCCTCCAGAAGTCTGGACGACTGGCCATCTGAAGGACAAAGAAGGAACTCTCAACTTGGCCATCTTGGGTTTTTGTCAAGGGCCAAAAGCGGGGACTGAAGGGGGTGCTGAAAGAGTTAAAAACCAAATACAGTGGACAAAGATGTAGCTTTTGATAAACCACAAGTCATAGTCTGGACCAGATAAGAGTCAAGGTCTGCATGTATGTACATTGAATAGGAGTGGATAATATAATCATAAGTGTCTCAAAGATAATAGGATAGAACTAATGAACTAATTATGCGTGTAAATGATTGTAACATTGTAACAATGTTAAACCATGATCATTGATCATTGGTGCATGCAAATAGAGTAAGATAAGACAGAAGTATAGCTGCAAAGAAATGTAACCATTTGGGGAGCTTATACCCATCTGGTACGGCTACAATCTCCCTTGCATGCTTGAATAAAACCAGTGAAAGAAGCTCGAGTCTCGTGTGGTCGCTGTGGGATCAGAGGGTGCTTGAATTCCTTTTCAACTGCAATGGTGAGCTTTGGCCCAATCATAGATGTATCGCCAGCAGTGCTCTTATCTAGGGATGAGCGAAAGGCAATGCTGGAGGCTCCCTCATATGTCCCAGGATGTGGTTGCTCATATATACACACATCTCCAGTATGAGCTGCAGCCGCAAGGACTCTGGAGGTGTAGTGCTGAGCCCCTGGCCAGCATTTGGTGAATGTCTGTCTGGGTGTCCTTTAAAAAGGATGCCAGGGCCTTCAACCCCATGAGGTAATGACGGGGCGGGCGACACCCTGCCTGTCCCGCCACAAGATTTGCCGAGCTCCTCGTGGATGCATAATTAATGAGCTGAAAAGCAGAAGGTCGCATGTGTTCACCCGACCAGCTGCCCAGCAGGAATCACGCCGTGTTTCCCGGCCGCCACCAGACTTAGTCTTCAGGATGGAAAATTCTGCCCTTCCTTTTGGATCCCCCTCACTTCCCCACCCAGTCGTCTTACCCAGGAAATGAGGGCACTTCTGAGCAAAGTGCCATCAACTTCTTTTTTGGAGTGCGCGGGCAATTTGTTTAAGCAGATAGCCCTATAATTCATTTCGCATGGTCACACACGCGCAGTAACTTAAAGGCGGCCGGGCGGCTTTGAGGAAACATTGCTTCTGCTATGAGTGCTGCTGATTTGGTTGCACTCTCGATTCTGAGTCAGGAATTTGTGGGTTCAAGTTCCACTTCAGACACTTGAACACAAACATCAAGGCTGACCCTCCCAATGCAGTAGCAAGGGGCTGTGCTGTCAGGGGTACCGTCTTTTGGATGTGACGTTAAAACAAGGCACCATCTACCTGCTCAGGTGGACGTAAAATGATCCAGTGGAACTATTTCAAAGAGCAGGGGTGCGCTCCCTGGTATAAAAACAGAAAATACTGGAAAAACTCAGCAGGTCTGACAGCATCTGTGGAGAGTGAAACAGAGTTAACGTTTCAAGTCTGTATGACCCTTCCCTGTGCTCTGAAGAAGGGTCATAGGGACTCGAAACTCTGTTTCTCTCTCCACAGATGCTGTCAGACCTGCTGAGTTTTTCCAGCATTTACTGCCCTTATTTCAGATTTCCAGCATCCGCAGTATTTTGCTTTTATCTTAGTGTTCTCCCTGGTGTCCTGTCCAATATTTATTCCTCAATCAACATCACTAAGAGAAACAGATTATCTGGCAACGATCACATTGCTGTTTGTGGGATCTTGCTGTGTGTAAATTGGCACATTTCCTAAATTACAAAAGCGACTGCATTTCAAAACCATTTCCATGTCTGTGAAACGCTTTGGGATGTCCTGAGGTGAAAGGTGGTAAATAAAATGCAAGTCTTTCTTCTCCTGATGCAGTTCTGCTCAATAAAATGTCACTTCAGTGAGAACTGTTGCTGTAACTCAATAGACCGTTGCTATAGAAAACACCCAATAAGCTTCACCAAACTGTTGTTATCACAGTCTTCATTAGATTGGACCCATTTCCTGTTGTTAACACAGGCCTGTCCACAGGCAATGCTTGCTGAAAATTGAGCAATAAATCACCCCATTGCAGTACAAGATAAATAGAGAAAACCACACCAAAAACCCCATGTACAGGGTTGGATGAGGCACGAGGTCAGATTGGCGCAACAGATTGAAAAACGCAATGAACGGGGAATAAGGCAAGGTGTACATCCATAGATTTTGAAGATGGCAGCACAAGTTGAGAAAATGTCAGTTGTGTGGAGGGATTGGAGAAGCTGGGGTTGTTCTCCTTGGAGTAGAGAATGTTAAGGGGAAATATAGTAGAACTGTTGAAACTTGTGAAGGGTTTTAGGGTAAACATAAAGTAAATAAGGAGAAACTGTTTCCAATGGCATGAAAGCTGATAACCAGAGGACACCAATTTAAGTTAATTGGCAAAAGAAACCAAGGGGAGATGAGATTTGTAAAAAAAAAGACTCTTGAGTTATGATGATCTGGAACTTTCTGCCTAACAGGGTTTTGGAGGCAGAATCAATAGTAACTTTCTAAAGGGAATTGGATAAATACTCGAAGTATTTAAGAGTATAAGAGCCCGCCTGCCATCGAAATGGCGAGTATTTATACTTTGTATAAATTTGTAGGACTGTGGGAGAACGATCAGAGGCTAATGGGACAAATTGGATAGCTCTTTCAAAGTGCCAATGGGCTGAATGGGATCCTTCTGTGCTGTGTCATTCATACGCAAAATCAGACCAGGAACCTCTGCCACACCAACCATATTCCACCTCTTGAGGGGAGTGAACACCACCACGCATAAACCTCTGACTCTGGCAAGCTGAGGGTAACAGGCTTGATGCCATTGAAGTCCATCAAAGAGGTGAAAAGTCCAAATTGTGGAATCTAAAGGAACTTCCATCAATAGCCCAACACACACATTTGTTCCCTGCAGCACCTGTGCACAGTGACAGCAGTTGGAATCAAGATGCAATGCAGCAACTCACCAAAGCTCCTTCGACAGCACCTTCCAACCCCAAGACCTCTGTCACCTAGAAAGAAAAGGGCAGCAGATACATGGGAACACCACCACCTGCAAGTTCCCCTCCAAGCCACACACCATTTTGACTTGGAACTAGATCGGCCATTCCTTCACTGTTGCCAGGTCAAAATCCAGGAAATCCCTCCTTAACAGTACTGTGGGTGTACCTACACCACATGGACTGCAGTGGTTCAAGAAGGCAGCTCACCACCACCTTCTCAAGGGCAATTAGGGATGGGCGAGAAATGCTAGCCTTGGTACCAATGCAAACATGCAATGAATAATTTTTTAAAATCTGCTTCCACTGCCCTTTCAGGCAGTGTTTTCCAGTTCATAACTTATTGCATTAAATGAAATTCTCCTTCTCTTCCCTTCTATTTACTAATTATCTTAAATCTTTGTACTTTGTTAGCAACCCTCTTACCAGTGAAAACAATGTTTTCCTCGCCAGCCGCAATGGCGGCTTCTCATGCAGTATTGTCCCAATCCTGCCACGTTAATAATGCATTCCCGGGAAACACGTCATTTCGATGGCAGGCGGCCTCTCATTCGCCCGCCACACCATCACCTTGCCGCTTCATTACACCAGGCATCATATATAAAGTGCCTGCCGTGCGGGACACCTCTCAGTGCTTCCAGCCCAAGACTGCTGCACAGAAGACATGGCCCCAAAAGGCAAGAAGACTGCAGCCCCCCAATTCAGTGATGCGTCCCTCGAGCGCCTTTTGGACGCAGTGGAGGCCCGCCGTGATGTCCTCTGCCCCCGGTCTGGGCAAAGACCAGCAAGCAAAGTCACTAATCCAGCATGGGACGCGGTGGCAGCAGTGGTCAGCGCTAGTGCCCTGCAAAAGTGGACAGCCACCCAGTGCTGCAACAGGATGAATGGCCTCATCCGTTCTGCCAGGGTAAGTCACTCTTCTCATCACTCTCAACTCACACACTCACAAACCCACCATACCATAAGACCATAAGACATAGGAGCAGAAATTAGGCCAATCGGCCCATCGAGTCTGCTCCGCCATTCAATCATGGCTGATAAGTTTCTCAACCCCATTCTCCCGCCTTCCCCCTGTAACCTTTAATACCCTTACCGCTCGGGGGTCGCGTAACTATACATACATCCACAGAGATCTCACACCTCAAGGGACAACACCACTAACTCTAACACACACCCTCACATCTCCATCAGACTCATATCGTCCATGGTTCACCACACAAACATTCCACGCAGTGCCATGCATCCTGCTCACACTCCTTCCATCTGTTTTCACGCAGCAGAAACTGGCTCACAACAGCAGGGAGAGGTCACAAACCGGGGGTGGAGTGGCCCACATTAGGCCCCTCACTCACTATGAGGAGTAACTGGTGAGGACATGGGCCATGCCTGCGGTGATGGTGAGGTCAGCGGCGAACACCCTTGTGAGGATCCTGCACCACATCATCCCTCTCTCAATATAACTGTGAGTGCTCTCTCTCCTGCTTTTGACTCTGCTGCCATGCACTAATCATCTCTACTTTGGTTCACAGGGAGCTCTGCCAAGCGACTGACACCCTCAGCCAGCCAGTCCCTCAGCTCCATCTGGGTCCTTATCTCCAGCCAAGAGGACTCCTCCTCCATTGAAGGGCTGGAAATAAGCAGCCTGGAAGACCCGTCACAGCGCTAACCCACACCCTCCACCAGGGCAGAGGTATACATCTCAGTGGGATCTAGACCTAGAGCAGGCTTGGGTTCACAATCTGGTGGTCACTGCATGGACCCGTGTCTGCAATAGGAGGGAGCAGGTTCAGCCAGGTTTCCTGGCACTCGGAGGACTGCTGGGAAGAGGCATCTTTGAGGTCCGAGTCAGATGACGAGTCTCTGGATTCGGCCTTCCCGCTCATCCTGCAGAGTCAGTAGAAGGCAGAGGAACACCACACAGAACTATTGGAAGCCCTCAGCAGAGTGGTGCGCGAGTCGGAGGAGTGCGTCCGCTTGCTCTCTGATGAAGTGGTGCCCACATGTGTGCGTATGGAGGCCTGCATGCGAAGGATGGCGGATGCCATGGAGACTCGTCTTCAGCAGAATGCAGAGATCCACACAGACCTGCACTCCATCGCGGTAGCCATGGGTGAGTTCCTGCAGTGGCAATGCGAGAGGGAAACAGGGCACCTCGACGTTCCCGCCCACCCCTCAGTGCTCCTTCCCCCGAAGGAGTCAGGCCGGGGCCCCCAGGCACCCAAAGGGAGGAGGAGTGACTGCTAGAAACCCCTGGGTCATCCACTCAGGAATCTCAGAGGCTGTCCTGTCCCTCCAAGTCCCCTTTGCCTATGATCCCTTCAACCTCGCCCTCTGTAACTGTAGAGGGAGCAGCTGGCCAACAGGAGGATGGCCAAAGCAAGCTAGGACCCCCAAGGCCTTGGCTCTCCAGAAGACCCACGTCAAAGTCATCAGGGGCAACCATTGCACAGGCTGTCTCCACCTCTGCTGTGGATGTCAGGGCAGCATCTAGAAGTCTAAGGCATTCAAAAGTTAAGAAATTCTGATCATAGTTGGTTATATGGGTGAACATATTTTGTCACTTTACAATCTGAAAATATATTCTCTTTCACTGAATAATGTGTAATGGTGTCTTTCAGCTTCAATGACAGGCTTCGTGAATGCATTTCCCCTCTCCACCCACCACCACTAGCAGTTCAGCTGCGTGCAGCTGGCCCACGAGTGATTCTGTAGGGAGAAGTCCGCATGTGGCAGGCCTTTTGGAGTCTTGTGCAAACACTCTTCCACACATGCGGATCCTTCCGGCATCAAACTCATCTCACTGTCCTGAGCATTTTCAATGCTGCCCCTGGGGTTCGTATTCAGTTATCCATCTGAGCTGACCTACATCTTCGCCCACCCACTGATCACACTCCCATGCAGCACCTGTTCTCGTTTCACTTTCGGTTTAGCAAGCATGGTGCACCTAACATTTTTCTTCAGGTCCCTCATCCTTTCCCCTCCCCGAGTCACCCATTTCCTTTCCCCCATCAGTGTCGACCCACCTGGCATCACCTTCCACCTCCCCACCGTGACCTATCAGCCACAACACTTTTCTTTTGGGAATGTCCAGGTGAACATGTACGTTCCCTTCCTTCCTGAGAGTCCCAACCCCATCCACATTAACCTCCCGACCTCCTCCTTTTCACCACCAGGGTTTGTGTCTGCCTCCAAGTCCCCAACAACCACCCTCACTGTCCCTTCTACCAATACATCACACCCTCACCCTCCCACCTCACTCTGCCCGCAGTCATTCTCACCATTCCCTACTCCCATGCCCACCCTCAGTTTGGTCCCTAGGAGGCAGTCATAGGCTCAACAGAGCCCTCCCTTGCACGTCCATCTGGAAATCCCTCCTCCTGACTCCTTTCCCCCTTGGAACTCCTTCCCTTTCACCTTCTTCCCCCATTACACCTACCTCCCCAGTTGCTGTCTTCTCCCCCGTTATCCCCTCCTCCCCCCGTGCTCCGTCCCCTCCTCCCAACCTCACCCCACCCAATACATTCGTTCCCCCACCCCCTCCCAACCTCACTCCCCCAGCACATCTTCCTCTCCCAAACACAGCTTGACCTTCCTCTCCACCCCCTCAACCATTATCTATTGTTAGCAGACCCTCAACGGTCAACTTCCACCTTTTGTGAACTGCTTCAGGGCAGAGCCATGCCCAAGAGAATCTACCCAGCATGCAATGGCCGTTCCTCCAGGGTCCTGTTGCTGTGGGGCTCCAGCATCTTCTGTTCCTCGGATGTCTGCGATGTGAGCAAGGCCCTGACAGTAAGTCCTGACTCCTGCATGTCACACTTGTCAAGACGTGTTCTGCACTGGCGTGTTTTCCCGCCGATGTGGGCGGATGATCCAGCGTGGGGGGATGATTCCAGCGGGCTGATATGCAGACGTATTACAATGAGGTTCCCGGCATCTGATGGTGGGAAGCGCGGCCCACCATTGACGGGCAGAGCAGATGATTACAAACTGCTTTCACAGCGTCGTGAAACCCAATTTTGGCCTTCTCGCTGTATTGTCCGCTCACGCCGCCAAACACACCAGGTACCAGCGGGCACGGAAAATTCCACCCATCCTCACAGCAATGTTTGTTCAGTATCCCTGTGGAAGGGGCTGCTGGACAACTGTTCCATTCAGACGAGGAGGTGGAACGCTACAGCAGAACATTGCTTGCAGGTGATTTGCAATCTTGATAGAATTGTCACCAGGTTGTGGGTGAAGGGGGTGGTGGTTGGAGAGATGGTGAGAATCAAGCTCATTACAAATGACAGATGAGAATGTGCAGAGAGTAAAGCTGCTCACCCAAGAATGCACCAGAGAAGTAACAGGTGAAATTCATCCCAGTTCAGTATAAGCAGCAGGGACATTGTACCCCCTTTCCACTTATCAGTCCAGTAAGTCAACAAGAAAATGGTAGACAGGGATCCACAAAAGGCAGGTTGTGAGAACATGACAGGGACATTTTAAACAGGTGATCTCTGAGAATGTGTCAACTTCAAAATAATAACTTCAATTGATGGAAAATGAACCAACACACTACGTCCTCAAGATGTCTCGAAAGAGGAAGGAAATTGATCCAGTATTAATAGTGCATGTCTTGGGTAATCGACATCCCCCAAAATAACAAAACCCAAAACTGCCCTAACGCCTCAATAGACAGGCACGCTGGCCGGGACAGTCCAAAATTCAGGGTGGGAGAAGAGGCGAAAAGGCTGCCAAGAAATTTAATTTGGTCCCAAAATGAGTGTAAAGTTAGCTGAGTGTCACCACCACAATAGCCTGGACCTCAGCCTCAGTTAAACATCACCGGAGAGCTACGAGTGCCGAACTGGTCCCTTGTTGCAACTCATCCATTAGGTAGCAACATAACAATATTGGGAGGTCATTTAACCCCTCGGACCTGTTCCGTCATTCAATCTTGATTCCACCCTCAGCTCCATAACCCTTTATACCCTTGGCTAGCAAAAAATCCATCACTCTCAGATTTTAAATCATTAATTGAGGTAGCACCTGTTGTTTTTTTGTGGAAGAGAGTTCCACACTTCTACCAGGCTTTGTGTGAAGAAGCGTTTCCTAATTTCACCCCTGAATGACCTGCCTCTGATTTTAAAGTGATATTCCCTTATCCTAAACACAATGTATACCACCAGCAGAAAATGTTTCTGTCCACCCCATCAATTCCTGTTGACACCCTAAAAATCTCAATTAAATCACTCCACAACCTTCTACATTCTGGGAAATACAAGCCCAGTTTGTGTAATCTAAAGGGCAGCATGATCCTGTGCTATGTTTGTTGGGTCTGGTGGAGAGCGGGAAGATGGGGGGCCAGGTGGGTGAGGGAAGGTGTTGGGTGAGGGGGTGCCACATGTGGGGGAAGGGGCCATGAGTAAGGGGTGGGGGGGTCGGGGGGCTCCAGTTCCTTTGTGGCAACAAGTGAAGTTTTCTAATCATAGTGTTACAGACAAGGTGTGGTTTAATTTAAACAGCCCTGATTTTTTCCTCTCACCACTCGTCCGTCTCCCTTTATAAGAGGTAGCGTATTTTCCCCAACCCCTCAGTTTTGGAGCGATCGAATCCTCTATAAATAACCCCACAGCAAACTCAAGATAGGGTAAAATCAGAGGACTAGTTTATTTTACACACATTACAGGGAGGAGTTGTCGCTACGTAACCTCGGCATATTCACACAATAAAAGAGGGTTATGGGGGAGAAAGAGGTACAGGGCAAACACCACATACAAAAAAATAAGGATTATTGTTTCATGTTAAGTCTAAAGTCCAGTAAGTCACTGTCCAAGGAAGGTTCTTTCAGTTGACTTTGCCTGGCAGAAGTCCTGGTGTTTTTCCTAGGAGCTCGGTTGAAGGCTGAGGCAGGTGAAAATACAGCAAAGCATTCTTGTATTCTGGGAATTAGTTCACTTTGTAGGACTAGGCTTTGAGAAAGATAGAGATCAGAGGCAGGCTGCTGTAGCCTGTAGCCCTGTTATCTCTTCTAAGGTTAAATAGTAACTGAAGATGGGATTCAAAAGCTGTAAGCAACTTAAACAGCTCAAGTCTCGGTCATGTGACAAGGTGTTTATGGGTCGAGCCATTCAGCTAACGAGGCCCCCTTGTTAAAACGCATTGTGTTTTGTACAAGTAACTGTGGAAACATTAGCGCAACGTTGGAGATAAGGATTCACAATAGCTCTGCCTTTGTCCAGAGCTGGCTGGTGCAGACATCTTGTCACTGTCTTTTGTGTTATGTTTATACAGTGCAAGGAGTGTCACATTCCAGGAGTTTGATGAGTTAGCCTTCATCCATTTTTAAACTGCTCAGAAACTTTGAGAACTACCATCATGCGGTCAGCTGTGGCCATTTTATCAATACAGCCATTTGCCCTTTTTTTTAATAGAAAAACAGCAGTTAAACAAGCGAATATGGAAGAGAAACAAATTTATTTTAGATTTTTTTTTCCTACATGTCTTCTTGGCATGACAATAACTAAAAACTTACAAAACTAGTCAGACCCAAGAGACAGGAATTCTCCACGGAGCTGCCAGCACTTTAGGAGATAATTTGAAGTCAAGCGCAACAAGTAAACTTCAACTTGAAGTCAATGAAGAAATTGAGCTGGGGACAGAATGAAATTTTATTCCACAACCATTCATAGGAACAGGAAAAGCCCCTTGAGCCTGTTCTATCATTCAAGTAGATCATAGCAAGACTTCCCTACTTTCTATTCCATCCCCCTTGCAATAAAAGCCAACATTCCATTTGCCTTCCTAATTACATTTTTTAAAATTCATTCATGGGATGTGGGCATCACATGTGGGCTCAGCCAGAATTTATTGTCCACCCCTAATTGCCCTTGTTCAGAGGGCATTTAAGAGTCAACCACCTTGCTGTGGGTCTGGAGTCACATGTAGGCCAGACAAGGTAAGGACAGCAGATTTCCTTCCCTAATGGACTTTAGTGAACCAGATGGGTCTTTATGACGATCAGCAATGGCTTCACGGTCATCAGGAGACTTTTAATTCCAGATTATTGTTGGATTCTGCCACGGTGGGATTCAAAACCAGGTCCCCAGAGCATTATCCCTGGGTTCCAGATTACCGGTCCAGTGACAATACCACTATGCCATTGCCTCCCTGAAGGGTATTTGCTGTACCCTGCATACTAACTTTGTGATTCATGCACGAGGGCACCCAGATCCCTCAGCACTACAGCATTCTGCAGTCTCTCTACATTTAAACAACATTCGGCTTTTCCATTCTTCCCACCAAAGTGGAACACCTCACATTTTCCCACATTATATTCTATCTGTCAATTTTTTGCCCAATCACTTAACCTGTCTATATCCCTTTGAAGACTCTATGTGTCTTCCTCACAACTTGTTTTCCTAGCTATCTTTGTATCATCAGCAAATTTAGCTACAATACACTCAGTGCCTTCATCAAAGTAATTAACATAGATTGTAAATAGTTGAGACCCCAGCACTGATCCCTGTGGAGCTCCACTAGTTACAGTTTGTCAATTTGAAAATGATCCATTAACCTGATTCTGTTTTGGTTAATTAGACAATTTTCTATCCATGCTAATGTATCACTCCCAACACCATGAGCTCCTACCTTGAGTAGTAACCTTTCCTGTGACACCATATCAAAATCCAAATACACTATATCTACTGATATCCCCTTATCCACCCTGCTTGTTAAATCCTCAACTCTAATAAATTTGGCAAACATCATTTTCCTTTCATAAAACCACTATGACTCTGGTTGATTGTATGATTTTCTAAATGGTCTGCTACTACCTTTTTAATGATAGATTCCAGCATTTTTCCAATGACAGATGTTAGGCTAACTCACCTATCATTCCTACTTTCTCTCTTCCTCCTTTTTTTGAATAAAGGTGTTATATTAGTAGTTTTCCAAGCCGCTGTGACCATTCCAGACTCGAGGGAATTTTGGAAGATTACAACTAATCCATCCACTATCTCTACAGTCGCTTCTTTTAAGATCCTAGAATGCAGACCATCAGATCCAGGGAACTTGTCAACCTTTAGTCCCATTAGTTTTCCTAGTACTTTTTCTCCAGTTATAGTGATTGTTTTAAGTTATTTCCTCACTTTTGCCACTTGATTTTCTACTATTATCATTGGGACACTTTTCATGTCTTCTACTGTGAAGACAGATACAAAATATTTGTTCAAAGCCTCTCCCATTTCCTTGTTTTCCATTATTAGCTCCCCTGTCTTATCCTCTAAAGGAGCAACACTCACTTTAGCTACGCTCTTTTTTTATATACTTATAGAAACTCTTACTGTCTGCAGTTGCTAGTTTACTCTCATACTCTAATTTATCCCTCTTTATTGTTTCTTTAGTCAACCTTTGCTGGTTTCCAAAATTTTCCCAATCTTTTGGCCTTCCATTAATCTTTACAGTGTTGTACACCTTTTCTTTCAATTTGATACCATCCTTAACTTCCTTAGTTAACCACAGATGGCGCATCCTTCTCTTCGGCTCTTTCTTTCTCAATGGAATATACTTTTGTTGCAAGTTATGAAATATCTCCTCAACTGTCTGTTACTGCTTACCTACCATTTTATCTTTTAATCTATTTTCCCATCTACTGTAGCCAACTCTGTCTTCATAAACTTAAATAAAATAAAGGCAATTTCAAAGTTAAGACACTAGCCTCAGGCCCAGGTTCCTCACCCTCAAAATGAATGTGTAATTCTATAATGCTTTGATCACTCTTGCCTAGAGGTTCGCTTACTTTGAGATCATTAATTAATCCTGCCTCATTACACATTACCAAGTCTGAATTAGCCTGTTTCCTGGTTCATTCCAGAACATATGGTTCTAAGAAACTGTCCCGAATACATTCGATGATCTCATCCTCAGGGCTACCTTTACCAACTTGATTAATTCAAATTATACGAAGATCAAAATCGCCCATGGTTATTACAGTACCTTTCTTACAAGTGGTTTGTTTACAGCACAGCTGGCTTGGACCAGTTTGCCACACTGATGAATGATGCTTTCTGCTGTCTCTTATCAAAAAACAGGAAGATCTTAATAAGCCTGCAGAGTTCTTCCTACCAAAATGTATCACTTCACCATTCTCAATATTAAGTTTTATCTCCCATGTGTCTGCTCATTCCACCAGCCTGTCCATGTCCTCGTGATACCTATCATTACTGTAAGAAGAGACTGATAAATGGGGATCATGGAATTCTTGACTTATAACTGAAAACTGCTAAACCTTGTATGATGTCTGTGAGGCAGAGAGTCATACGAGAAGACATGATCGAGAGGAAACAAGATCTGGAGAAGAGATAGAGAATCATACAAGAAAACATGATTAAGAAAGGACGAGATCGGGGAAAGAAATAGTGAGGTGAAAAGATCTAATTAAAGGCAAGGCAGCTGGTGAAGCGAACTTTTTGTAACTGTATAAATTGACTGCTTAAACATTGTACTGTAGAATCCCTGCTCGTGAGAGTGGGGCTTCTCCTTGCATGCTTGTAATAAAGATCGCTCATTTGAACAAGACATCCACCTCTCGAGGCATTTTTGGATAATGGGGCAAGCCCTCACCCTTTCAACTACCCTCCACACAATACTTCAAAATTTTATATCATCTGCAAATTTTGAAATTGTGCCCTGAACACCAAGTCATTAAGAGATATCAAATCCCCTCAAAAAATCACCACTCCTGTTTTCACTCAGCCAACTTCATATCCATGCTGCCACTGTCCCTTTTATCCGATGGGCTTCAACTTTCCAGACAAGGCTGGTTTGTGACACTTAACGTCAAACACCTTTTGAAATCCACATACACCACATCAACCATATTACCCTCATCAACCCTCTCTGATACTTCATCAAAAAACTCAAATAAAGTTAACAAATCAGTGCTGACTTCCCTTAATTAATCCACATTCATCCAAGTCACTGTTAATCTTGCCCTGGATTATAGTTTCTAAAAGCTTTTCCACCAGCAAGTTTAAACTGATGACCTGTCATTGATGGGCTTATCTTTATACCTTTTTTTTCAACAATGTGCAATCATTTACAATTCTCCAGTCTTCTGGCACCACCCATGTCTAAGGAGGATTGGAAGATTATGGCCAGCGGCTCTGCAATTTCCACCCTTACTTCCCTCAGTATCCTCAGATGCATCTGGTATGGTTCTTGCAACTTAAAAACTTTATGTAAAGTTAGCCTATCTAACATCTCCTCTTTATCAATTTTTAGTCCATTCAATGTCTCAATTACCTCCTCTGTCACCATGACTTTGATATAATCATCTTCCTTGGTAAATGCAACCTGTGAAATATTCATTTAGTACCTCAACCATGCACCCTGCTTCCACCCATAGATCCTCTTTTTGGTCCCTAATTGCCCTCATCCCTTTTCTTACAACCCTTTTATTATTTATATGCCTATGGACTGCTTTTGGATTCATTTTTATGTTAGCTGCCAGTCTCTTCTCATACTCTCTCTTTACCCCTCTTATTTTTTCACTTTCCATTTGAACTTTCTATATTCAGCCTGGTCCTCACTTATATTATCAACCTGACATTTGTCTAATACACCCTTTTTTGGCTTCATCTTACTCTGTTTCATCATTCAGGAAGCTTTGATTGTCCTTCATTTCCACCTTGTTGGGATGTAGCTCAACTTTACCCAAACCATCTCCTCTATAAAGGCAGCCCATTGTTCAATTACATTTCAGCCTGCCAATCTTTCATTCCAATTTACTCTGGACAGATTCAATCTCAATCTACTAAAATTGTCCCTCCTCCAATTGAGTATTTTTACTCTAGATTGCTTGTTGACCTTTTCCACAGCTAATCTAATTTTTCTGATACTATAATCCTTAAATGTTCTACAGTGATCCACTAAACCCAGCTTATTCCTCACAACCTGATCCAGCAATGCCTCTTTCCTCACTGGGCCATAAACATGCTGATCTAAAAAATTCTCTTGAGCACATTTCAGAAACATCTCCTCTCTCTGCCCTTTAGACTATTACTATTGCAGTCTATATTTGGATATCTGGTGAGAAGTTGAATATGGGCCAAAGCAACAAGTGGTTAAGAAAGAAGGATTTATATGACATCTTTCATCACCTCAGGACATTCCAAAGTCCTTCAGAGCCAATGAAATCCTTTTTGAAGAAGTGTAGTTACTATTGTAATGTAGAGTACGGAAGTGGAGTTCAAACACACACCTTTCTAACTCAGAGGAGAGAGTGCTACCCACTCAGCTATGGCTGGGCAATTCATCTTTATTTCAAAATGTTATTATTAGTTGTAAAATTCAGGAGAGCCTTTAAATGCACATTTACTTTTCTTCAGTCAACATTTAATCGTACCACACAAAACAGAATCATAGGACTTCAATAGACAAACAGAGCCTGTGCCGGCTCTAAGAACGATCTATTTAACCCATTCCCCTGCTCTCACGACTTTCAATGTTCATTTCCCCCACCCCACCCCCAAGTATTCATCTATATTTCTAAACGATTACTAGGAATCAGGCACGAGATCATAGCTTCAAACATAATCTCAATTCCTGTCTCCACAAATACTGCCTGACCTGCCTAGTGTATTCCCAACATCTTCTGGTCATAATTCAGATTTCCATCCCCTTCAGTATTTTGCTTTCGTACGAGTTCACAGTGACTGGACTGGTAGTAATCTGATACCCCACATATATATTCTGGGACAAAAGTAAAATAAGTTCTGATGAAGAGTCATTCGGACTCGAAACGTTAACTGTGTTCATCCCCGCAGATGCTGTCAGACCTGCTGAGTTTTTCCAGGTATTTTTGTTTCTGTTATGTATTCTGGGACCCCATTGTGCTCTCCAGTAGAGCCCTAGTTCCTGCTTAAAAAAATAGTTGGACCTCAGGCACTTCCTTCCTCTCCACTGTTGTTGAAAACTTAAAGTTTTGTACCTGCAGCTGATCCCAGGACCCTCCGTGCTGGGATTAGAAAGAGCACAGTGGTTGGGTTCTGTGATCCCCTGGAAGCGCCAGAAGTTCGGCAGGTTTCCTCGTATCTACTCTTCCCCATACCGCTCCTCCCTCTCTCAACATCACGCAACCATTAAACCTGTTTATTTTTTGGGGTGCGGTCCTTGTGTGATTAAGCAGACCAAGTTGAAACGCAGCAGACGGTTCATTGTCAGATCAGTTTGGCGCAGGTTGGCGAAGTGCATAGCGAGTTTCAGCAAAATTGCGCCGCCGCTCATTCCCTCATAATAATAGACCCACTCGCTCTTTGTGCAATGATAAAGATCAGTCTAACTGAAACTCACAACTTCGCTTCCCTTATTGAAACTGTAAATCACTCCTTGACTAAAACCATAAACTTTAATCCTTAACCGAAACTGTAAACTTTAGTGTATCCAACAGGTAGGTGGATGTGATGGGTCTAGTGTGTGGGTAAAGAGAGTTAGCATGCTCTTTTTCATGTGCTGGTTTCCTCATTTTTCAACTCACACCGCTGGCAGGCAGCAATGAGAATAGCAGAGCCGAATGTATTAGATCTGCCCCTGTCAGTGCACACCCTCTCCACTGGCAAGTCCTGAACTGTGCCTCCTGGTGGTGACACGTGGAAACTGGCCCCACATAGCCCCAGGTTAAAGCTTCAGAAGAAGTTGGAGGAGGTTTTGGCCCCCAGCCATGTAGTGTTCACCAGCGCGTGGACACACCCTGGGCACGCATGAACCAAACTCCCAGTTAAGGACGAATAGCCCTTATCTTAGCTATTGTCTTTTAGCCGAGGTAATTCAATTTTAAATGTCCCAGCTATTAACTTTAATGTCCCAATTCTTCCATATTTGATGGGATATTAAGGGACTGTTTACATC
This sequence comes from Cetorhinus maximus, assembly GCF_964194155.1. NCBI lineage: Eukaryota > Metazoa > Chordata > Chondrichthyes > Lamniformes > Cetorhinidae > Cetorhinus > Cetorhinus maximus. The sequence continues at coordinate 112,315,831 of NC_135887.1, read as the reverse complement.
ATAAAGGTCCCTTATCAGTTATGGTCTTTGTTCTTGGAGGTAAAATATGATTGTGGCAACGGCATTCTCAGCCCTGTTGACCCTGCAAAGTCCTCCTTATTAACATCTGGGGGCTTGTGCCAAAATTGGGAGAGCTGTCTCACAGATTAGTCAAGCAACAACCTGACATAGTCACCCTCACAGTATCATATCTTACAGATAATGTCCCAGACTCCACCATCACCATCCCTGGGTATGTCCTGTCCCACCTGTCCCACAGGCCAGGCAGAGGTGGTGGCACAGTTGTATACAGTCAGGAGGGACTTGCCCTGGGAGTCCTCAACATCGACTCTGGACACCATGAAGTCTCATGCTATCAGGTCAATCATGGGCAAGGAAACCTCCTGCTGATTATCACATACTGCCCTCCTTCAGCTGATGAATCAGTGTTCCTCCATGTTGAACATCACTTGGAGGAAGCACATAGGTTGTCAAGGGTGCAGAATGTTCTCTGGGTGGGGGGGCCTTCAATGTCCATCACCAAGAGTGGCTTTGTAGCACCATTACTGACTGAGCTGGCCGAGTCCTAACTGACATAGCTGCTAGACTGGGTCTGCGGCAGGTAGTGAGGGAACAACAAGAGGGGAAAACATACTTGACCTCATCCTCACCAACCTGCCTGCTGCAGATGCACCTGTCCATGACAGTATCAGTAGGAGTGACCACTGAACATTGTGGAGACGAAGTCCTGCCTACACATCGAGGATACCCTCCATCATGCTGTGTGGCAATACCACTGTGCTAAATGGGATAGATTTCGAACAGATCTAGCAACTCAAGATTGGGCATCCATGAGGCACTGTGGGCCATCAGCAGCAGCAGAATTGTACTCAAACACAATTTGTAACCTCATGACCCGGCATATCCCCCACTACCATTACCTTCAAACCAGGGGATCAACCCTGATTCAATGAAGAGTGCAGGAGGGCATGCCAGGAGCAGGACCAGGCTTACCTAAAAATGAGGTGTCAACCTGGTGAAGCTATAAAACAGGATTACTTGCATGCCAAACAGCATAAGCAGCAAGTGATAGACAAAGCTAAGCAATCCCACAACCAACGGATCAGATCTAAGCTCTGCAGCCCTGCCACATCCAGTCATGGACAATTAAACAACTCGCTGGAGCAGGAGGCTCCACAAATATCCCCATCCTCAATGATGGAGGAGCCCAGAACAGCAGTGCAAAAGATAAGGTTGAAGCATTCGCAACAATCTTCAGCCAGAAGTGCCAAGTGTGTGATCCATCTCGGCCTCCTCTGGACATCCCCAGCACCACAGATGCTAGCCTTCAGTCAATTTGATTCACTCCACGTAATATCAAGAAACGACTGAATGCACTGGATACTGCAAAGGCTATGGGTCCTGACAATATTCCAGCAATAGTACTGAAGGCTTGTGCTCCAGAACTTGCTGCACTCCTAGCCAAGATGTTCCAGTACAGCTACAACACTGGCATCTACCCGGCTATGTGGAAAATTGCCCAAGTATGTCCTGTACACAAAAAGCAGGCCAAATCCAACCCGGTCAATTTTCGCCCCATCAGTCTACTCTCGATCATCAGTAAAGTAATGAATGGGGTCATCAACAGAGCTATCAAGCGGCACTTGCTTAGCAATAACTTGCTCACTGATGCCCACTTTGGATTCCACCAGGGCCCCTCAGCTCCTGACCTCATTACAGCCTTGGTTCAAACATGGACTAAAGAGCTGAACTCCCGAGGGGAGGGGAGAGTGACTGCCCTTGACATCAAGGCAGCATTTGACCGAGTGTGGCATCAAGGAGCCCGAGCAAAACTGGAGTCAATGGGAGTCAGTGGGAAAATTCTCCACTGATTGTAGTCATACCTAGCACAAAGGAAGATGGTTGTGGCTGTTGGAGGTTAGTCATCTCAGCTTCAGGACATCACTGCAGGAATTCCTCAGGGTAGTGTCCTAGGCCCAACCATCTTCAGCTGCTTCATCAAGGACCTTCCTTCCATCATAAGGTCAGAAGTGGGGATGTTCGCTGATGATTGCACAATGTTCAGCACTATTCGCGACTCCTATGATACTGGACCAGTCCATGTCCAAATGCAGCAAGACCTGGATAATACCCAGGCTTGGGCTGACAAGTGGCAAGTAACATTCTCGCCACTCAACTGTCAGGCAATGACCATCTCCAACAAGAGAGAATCCAATCATCACCCCTTGATGTTCAATGACATTACCATCGCTGAATCCCTCACTATCAACATCCTGGGGGTTACCATTGACCAGAAACTGAACTGGGCTAGCCATATAAATACTATGGTTACAAGAGCAGGTCAGAGGCTAGGAATCGTGTGATGAATGACTCACCTCCTGAATCCCCAAAGTCTGTCCATCATCTGCAAGGCACAAGTTAGCAGTGTGATGGAATACTCCCCACTTGCCTGGATGAGTACAGCTCCCACAACACTCAGGAAGCTGGACACTGTCCAGGACAAAGCAGTCCACTTGATTGGTGCCACATCCACAAATATTCACTCCCTCCACCACCAACGCACAGTAGCAGCAGTGTGTACCATCTACAAGATGCACTGCAGGAATTCACAATACTTCTTAGACAGCACCTTCCAAACCCACGACCACTACCACCTAGAAGGACAAGGGCAGCAGATAGATGGGAACACCACCACCTGGAAGTTCCCCTCCAAGCCATTCATCATCCTGACTTGGAAATAAATCGCCATTCCTTCACTGTCGCTGGGTCAAAATCCTGGAACTCCCTTCCTAACAGCACTGTGGGTATACCTACATGACACGGATGCAGCGGTTCAAGAAGGCAGCTCACCATCACTTTCTCAAGGGCAATAGGGATGGGCAATAAATGCTGGCCCAGCCAGCGAAGCTGACATCCTGTGAATGAATTTTTAAAAAGTCAATGGAATTTATTTAGACTTGTTGAGCACTCATTGAACTTCAAAAGACTTTTGGGAATGTCTCCTCATGAGCTAAGAGAAAGATGGTTGAAATCCACAAGAGAAGTCATGTGACCTCCTCAGGGTCCATTTTAACTTGCAATCCATTTTTTAAAAATGTAGTCTTTAAAACAGTTTTTTTTAAAAAATTAGTAATAACTGCACATTGTAACCTTGGCAAAAAAAAACATGTATTTGTGAGATATTTCTTTAAATCCAAAGTGAAACTAGAGAAAATTCTGGAAGAGGTGAGGTGAATAATTGGATTGCTTGGGTATAACATCACTTCTGCAAAATTAAACTCTGGCTGAGGCTTCTGTGGGGATGGAAACAAAATAAACTAGTTAAAGCTAATTATAATTGTGTCATGTTTCATTCTGTTAGGTGGCGGCAGGACAGTTGCAGAACACAGAATTTGTGTGAAATTAAGCAAGCAAAGCTCTCTATGAAAAAGTCAGTTTTCTGTTTGGAAGTAAGGAGAGTAGAATACCAGAGGCTTTGGGGGAGAGATGTACAAGTGAGCTAAAATGCACTGAATCCGAAAAGTGGTGTAAATAGTTTAGGCATGCTAAAGAGCTGAAAGTTTGTATCAGAGGGCCAGGCCGTAAACCAGGTATTGTTGGTTGCTCAGTTGAAAAGGAACTGTGGAAAGTTATGTCAATATTGAAATCTTGTCATAATGAAATGCATGTTCCAGTTGTAAGTGAGAGCAGCTGTTCCTAATTGGGGAAAAGTTAGGGCATTATTCTTAAGTATATATAAGAACCGGTTTCCACCTGTGTGGGAGAAGGAAAAGGGAGTCTGTGCCTGTGTTCTCTGGGTTTTGTGAATAAAACTATCTGGCTCCAGATTTCTCCTTTACTCAGTGAATGAGCAATGAGTTTCCCCTCAGTCCAACCAACACCCTAGTTCTGTTTATCTACAATCTTCAAATTTGCTGTAATAAAAGGATTTTGCTGAAAATACTCAGCTGATCAGGCAGCATCTGTGGAGGAAAAAAAAACAGATCTAATGTTTCAGATCTGCAACCTTTCATCAAAACTGGGAAAAGTTAGTAACATAATAGACTTTGAGCAAGTGAAAGGAGAGAGGGTGTGAAAAAGGCCAAGAAGGAAGGCCTGTGATAGGACAGGACAGGTTAAATGGCTAAAGTGTTTGTGTTTCGAGGCTAAAGGGGTCATGACCTGCTGGAAAAAGCAGAGAAAGAGGGGAAAAAAACAAACCAGCAAAGAGAAAGGAAACAAAATGGAGGCAGTGGCTACGATCTAAAATTGTTGAATGCAATATTGAACCCAGAAGGCTGTGAAGTGCCCACTCGAAAGATGAGCTGCTTCCTCGAGCTTGCATTGAACTTCATTAGAACACAATGCGTCTGAAGGAACAACAGCTAATTTTTTGACTGGACACTTTACAGCTTTCGGGATACAATATTGTGTTCAACAACTTTAGATTGTAACCTCTACCCCCACACCCCCCACCCCATTATGATACTTTTTTCTTCGCAAGTTTTTTTCTCTTTTTATTCCCTTTGCTTTCAGTTGGCAGCTGTTCTGTTTTGCTTCTTTACTTCTCCCATTACCATTCCCTTTAGCCCTGCAGGACCAAGTCTTATATCATTTAATTTCTCCTATCATCCACCCTATCACATACCTTCAATTTTGTCCTTTTACAACTTCCCACTACCACCCGCACCCCTTCGTCTGCTCAAATCCTATTGATTTTAACTTTTCAAAGTTCTGTTGAAAGGTCACGAACGTGAAACATTAACTGTTTCTCTCTCCAAAGATGCTGCCAGACCTGTTGTGTATATCCAGCATTTTCTGTTTTTTATTATAGATTTCCAGAATTTGCAGGATTTTGCTTTTCCATTTTGCTGCACTCACTTCTCTAACTGCCCAGTTTCTCCTTTTCTATCTGCAAGAAAAAAATTAATCTTGGGATTTAGTATGAAGTGAGCAATGTCACAAGGCTTTAATTGTATATTAATTGAGTGTTTAATTATATTCAGGTTTTGGGCATTAAATGGAACTCCACTGTGGCCATATATATAGGAGCAGACTTAAAATGTGGTTGTTGGATTGGGGATGCATGATATGCAATGCTTGTTCCTGTAAAAAAAAAAGAACTTTTAAATGTCTAAAGACTAGGCTCCGGTTCTATCCTTTACCTCTTGGCTCTCGGAGTTGACCTATCCGTGCCCATATTGACTGTTCAGGAAGAATGTTTAACAGGTAGCCCATCCTGCATTGCCGACCTACATCAACTTCTACCCTTCATTTTTAAGGGGGTTCTATTCCGGGATTTAGGCAGGTGGCAACTTTTTGCATAAAAGATCCAATGGAAGGAGAGTCGAAGAGTTCTCCCTGGTGTCCTGGCCAATATTCATCCCTCAACAACCAATCCCCAGATTAACTAGTCATTCATCTATTGCTGTTTCTGGGATATTAGCTGCAAGGTTTCCGACAACAGTGATTACACTTCTGTAATACTTCATTAGCTATGGGGTGTGCGAATGCCACGAGAAATACTCAATAAATTCATTTTATTCATATTTTAGTTGCGGGTGTGTGATATTCCTTTTCACAATGTGGGCATGTTATTGTGGTTTTAGAAGATTAGTGAGTACAGACCTCTTCCTGCAATACCTAATAAACAATAGATGAAACAATCAGTTCAAACATAGCCGAGTATTTGAAACTTTGCAAAACCTGACTTGCTCTTTTTTTTGGAAATTGATGTTGAGTAAATATTCTGAATGCATGAATATATTTTGTAACCAATGCAAAGTGAATCATAAATGCCCACGAAACATTTAAGTGAGGTATGTTAAATATTTAACAGAACAGAACCTTAATTACAAGCATTCTATTTATTTATCTTTTTCACTCTATCCTAGCTATCGAGTGTCAGCACATGGGAAATAATGCAGCAAAGAAATGTTTTGCAAAATAATAGTTTGTAAAATTTTCAGAATAGATTTACAACAAATGAATAGCTTAATAAAACATCCCAAGGTGCTTCATAGGAGCATTATCAAACAAAGTAATTATTCATTCATTTATGGGATGTGGGCATCGCTGCCTGTGCCAGCATTTTTTGCCCATTCCTTATAGCCATTGAGAAGGTTGTGGTAAGTCACATTCTTGAACAGCGGTCCATATAGTGTAGGTTGTTACAAGGATTTTTTTTTTTTAAAAGTAAAAGATACAATTTCTAATGCCGTTTTTTTCTGCCTGGATTTTAATGTTAATATTAAGATAATGGGAAATTGCTCATCAGCCATAATACACAATTTGTATATACGGGGAACACTCAAACCCTCCTGAGGTGTGAGAAAGACCCCATCTCCTGTTCACTTTCACATTACCTTGAAACTCTTCAAAAATTTTGGAGATGACGCACCAAAATTACCTTTTCTACAAAACAATGACAGCAGCAGCAGACACGGTAATCAAATTCCTCTGGAACATACAGCCAGCAGGACTTTAAGAACTGTTTACCAAGCCAGAGAGAGCAACAGAGATGGAAATGTTGTACTGAAAGACTGAAAAGATAGTGTTTCTTTCTCTCTCTCAAAAGTATTGCACCCAACTTTCAAAGAGCCATCCTGAAAAGACAGATCTACTGCAAACTGAGATCTTTTGGTGGTAAAACATGGAAATCTGCTCCATACATGCAGGGAGGCAACTGAACTAAACAGCCGCAATGTGAAATCACCACATTGAGACCAGCCAAAGGACAGTTAACCGTATATTCCTTTGATTGTTTCCCTTCTTCACAAACAGTAAAATATCTTTAAGTTTACCCTCTTATTCTACCATCTGTATTAGTATGTGTGTGCGTGTGAAGCCCAGGGAATGTGTGTGACATATGGATGACGGTTGCGATTTACCTAGTTTTTAAAATTCGGGAAGTAGCTTCAATAAACTTATTTCGTTCTTTGATTTAAACTCAGAGAACCTGATTGATTAATTCTTTATAATCTGAAAGCGTACATAATGGGGCGCCTGCAGTATTGGCAAGGGATATTCTCGCTAATTTCACATCTAAACCCTGTCACAGCCAGACCTGGAGTGGTAAATTGGGGGTGTCAATTTTTACCCCTCCTCATGTGCTTGTAACAGAGCTTTGGAGCCTAACATCCGGGATTAGATCCCAGAAACAGTGAGAGAATTGGAGTTGGGAAAGTAAATTGTTCCCTAGAAGGAAATTGTCTTTAAAAAAAAAAACCTGTCATGTGTTTTCTTGGGTTTACAATACTAATGTACATAAATGTCTACATTTGAAGCCAGTAGCTTTTTAAAACATATGGAAATTACTGTTGATAATTTGAATGTTCTAAGAAAGCTGAATAGGGTAGTGAAGGAGTTGGAGTTAGAATTTCACCTGAATGCTAGAAAACCTGAAATTTTAAAACTAGTGGCTAGAGAATTAGATTGTGTACCTGGAGAGGTTGCAACAGACAGCCTAACTTTAGCAAAATTACAGATAGAACAGAGATGGCTAGAACTAGAGTTCCAAACTAGGGAAAGAAAGGGAGAAGACAGAGAAAAAAGAAAGAAACAAAGAAAGGGAGAGAGAATTAGCTTTCCAAAGGGAACAGCAAGAAAGGGAGATAAGAGTACATGAACTGCTCAGGGACAGGTCCCCTGTGGCCAGTGAAGGCACCCCTAGCTCAGGTCTGAGTACCAACTTGTTCAGGTTTGACCGTTTAATCCCATTTAAGACTTCTTCGTCTCTTTTGAGAGAGTAGCTCAGCAAGTAAGTTTGTCAGTAGAAACCTGGACCCTGCTCCTGCAAAATAAGCCATCAGGCAAAGTCCATAAAGTTTACTCACTGTTACCTATTGAGAGTTTGGCAAGCTATGAGGTGGCAAAGAAGACTATTTTAATTGTGTATGAACTGGTGCCAGAGGTGTACCATCAGAAATTCCATACCGTCTGAAAATGGCAGGACCAGACACGTATCGAATTTGTATGGCTTAAGAAGCTCAAATTTGATCGGTGGATACAAGTGTTTAAAGTCAAAGCCATATATGAAAACTTTCAAGAAATAACACCCCACGAAGAGTTCAAAAATTCACTCCCCCTCCCTGTAAAAATGCGCATAGAGAATAAGAAGTGGCAGGGGCCAGGCAAGCAGCAACTCTGGCTGATGATTATGAGCTTATCCACAAACCCTTATCCCAAAGGAAACCCTTCCCTAATCACTCGCAGCAACCTGGAAAGGATAGGAAGTTGGGGAGTGATAGGAAGCCAAGTACCCATGGGAGGGTAGGAATGGATGGAACCGCAGGGACCTCTCCTCAGACCAGAAAAAATGATGCTGAGAAAAGGATTGAGGTTTGGAAGCCTATAAGGCTGATTGTTGGAAGTTACAGGAAAAGCCCACAGGATTTATTGGGGCACATCGGCCCTGTGCAGAGAAAGCGAGTCAAGCAGAAAACATAGCAGACTAGGCTTTGGCTCTGACGACAGCAGCAAGTCCCTGTAAGCGCACCCCTGTAGGTGTGAGTGAGTTTAGCAAAGTCCCTGGGGGTTCCAAGGGTTTTCTGTCAGAAGAAAAGGTGTCCCCATTTCCCCAGAGTGAGCTAAGTAAGCCCAGAGTCATACTGAGGGACACTGGGGCCAGCCAGTCTCTACTGCTGGGAAGAGGCATGACCTTTCTCCCAGAGATTGCAGTACAAGCCAAAGTGCTAGTAAAGGGTGTCAAGGCAGAATACATGCCCATACCTTTACACAGGGTACACCTAGAGTGTGAGCTTAATTCAGAACCAGTGACCGAGAGTCATGCCCAGTTTACCTGTGGACGAGATCGATCTGCTCCTCGGAAATTACCTGGCGGGATCAAAGGTGGTAGCGTCCCCTGTGGTTTTAGAAAAGCTGAGCAAGGTCAGGGAGACAGAGCAGCTGCAGGAGAAGATCCTTGGCATTTTTCCTGATTGCATGGTAACCCAGTTTATGGCCAAACAAGCCCCGTCAGAAGAGGCCAAAACAGCGCTGCAGACAGATGACCTTGCCATCTGGTGATCCCAAACATTTTTCAGAAGTTTAGAAGACCCTAAGGATGTAATGAGTAGGTCTTCATTGGCTGTGGCTCAACAAACAAATCCGGTGCTAAAAAAAACACAGCACAGACTGTCCAAATTGAAGCTGAAGCAGAGGGAGTTGCAGAGTGCTATTCCTTTAAAAATGAGGTGCTGACGAGGAAGTGGACCCGCCCCCGCCAACCCCCATCACAGAAAAGGAGTGGACAATGATCCACCAGGTAGTGGTGCCGCTGAGGTACCAAAGGGAAATATTGGGGTTAGCTTATGAAATCCCGATGGCTGGACATGTCAGTGTACGAAAAACCCAAACCTGCATAAGCCAGCATTTACTTGCCACACCTCCACAAAGATGTGGTGAGGTTCCGCAAAATACTGCTACACCTGTCAGGTAATGGGGAAACCGCAGCCTGAAATTAAACCTGCTCCTATGATTCCTATGCCCACCTTTGGCGAACCCTTCAGCAAGGTACCAGTGGATTGTGTGGGACCCCTGTCGAAAACAAAAGAGGGCTACCAGTATATTCTTACTATTATGCATGTGGCTACCCGATTCCCAAAAGCCATTCCCCTGAGAACTATCTCTGCTAAGGTAGTGGTGGAGGGATTAACACAATTCTTTACCCAATATATCCAGCTGGACCAGGGCTCGAATTTCACATCCAGGATATTCCAGAAAGTTATGGGTAACCTGGGTGAACCCCAGCTAAAGTCCTCAGCATACCACCCACAGTCACATGGAGCTTTTGAATGGTGCCACCAGACCTTAGGAACGATGATCAGGGCATATTGTCTCAAGGACCCCTATGACTGGAATAAAGAGCTGGGTTTTCTTCTGTTCGCCATAAGCGCCTCACCCAATGAGTCCACTGGGTTTTACTCCTTTTGAATTAGCTTATGGATACCAAGCAAGGAGTCCCCTGAAACTAATCAAGGAGAAATTTTTAGAACAGAAGGAGGCGGTGTCCGTGTTCGGCTATATATCTGTGTTCCATGAGTGGCTGACGAGAGCCTATGATGTGGCTCAGGAACACTTAAAAACATACCAATCGGGTATTTCTCCAAGAAATTGAACAAATACCAGAAACACTATTCCACTGTGGAACAGAAACCTTAGAATTATTCCTAGCTCTCAAACACTTTGATTTATATGTCCAAAATGGCTACACAGAGACCACAATCTCATAATCTTTGTAGAGGAATTCAAAACCAAAAACGCGAGACTGCTTCATTGGAATTTATTCCTCCAATCATAACAGTTAAAAATTATCAACATTACAGGAAAAAATAAAGTGATTTTGGATTGCAGAGTTTAAAACCCACATAGGAAAAACCACCCAAACCTCAATAGAGCAGAACCAACAGAGTAAAAGGGAAGATCTGAGGGTGTGGACGATTGTGAGTGTATGAGTTTTGTGGGTTTTATTTTTATTATTTTGTGCTTTTTTCTAGTCGTGTAATGAAATGAGAGTGAATCTCATTTCATTCCGCATGGTGCAGATCTGTTTCAAGGATATGTTTACTTTAAAGAAAAAGATACAATTTCTAATGCCTTTCTTTTTCTGGCCAGATTTTAACAAACTGTAATCTTATTAAGACAATGGGACTTCCGGCTAGCCATAATACACAACTTGCATTCCGCCCAAATGATATGTGAGGGGAACAGACACTCAAACCCCCTTGGGGAGTGTGAAAGACCCTATTTCCTGTTGACTTTCACACTATCTTGAAACTCTTCAAAGATTTTGGAGATGAGCCATCACAATGTAATTATCTGTTTTATAGCAGACACGGTAATCAAATTCCTCTGGAATATACAGCCAGTAGGACTTTAAGAACAGTTTACCAAGCCAGAGAGAGTGGCAGAGATGGAAATGCTATACTGAAAGACTGGAAAGACAGTGTCTCACTCTCTCGCTCGCTCTTGAAAGTATTGCATCGACTTTCAAAGGACCATCCTGAGAAGAGAAATCTACTGCAAACCCAAGATGTTTTGGGGATAAAACATGGAAATCTGCTTCATACAACTACGCCCAGGGAGACAATTGAACAAAACGGACACAACATGGAATCACCACATCGAGACCAGCCAAAGGACATTTAACCTTATATTCCTTTGATTGTTTACCTTCTTTACAAACCATAAAATATCTTTTACAAGTCTATCCTCCTATTCTACCATCTGAATGTTGGTTTTGATTTACCTAATTTTTTTTAATTTGGGAAGTAACTTCAATAAACTTATCTTGTTCTTTGATTTAAACTCAGAAAACCTGTCTGATTAATTCTTTACAATCCAAAAGCGTACATAGTGGGACTCTTGCAGTATTGGCAAGGAACATCCTCACTAATTTCACATCTAAACCCTGTTACAACCAAACCTGGAGTGGTAAATTAGGGAAGCCAATTTATACGCATCCTCACATGGTCGTAAAAAGGTACACCAAGAGTGCTGTTAGGAAGGAAGTTCCAGGATTTTGACCCATCAACAGTGAAGGAAAGGCAATATAGTTCCAAGTCAGGATGGTACGTGGCTTGGAGGGGAATATGCAGGTGATGGTGTTCCCATGCATCTGCTGCCCTTGTCCTTCTCGATCATGGGTTTGGAAGGTGCTGTCGGAGGAGCCTTGGCGAGTTGCTGCAGTGCATCTTGTAGATGGTACACACTGCTGTCACTTGTAGGAGGCCATTGTAGGACTTAGGCCTACGTTTATGAACCATTTAAACTTGGGAACAAGTTAGCTGGCCTCGGCAAACTGCAGAAGAAACGTTGACACAGAAACAAAAAGATATTGCTAAACCATTTAGCAATATCAAACAGTGATATTTGTACTGTTTCAGCAGTTACTGTGCCCTATGATAATATATAATCAATTATGTCTAAGTAGGCCAGGGCATAAGTTGCTAAAACAGTGAACTAATTAAATTACTGTGAATTGCAGCTACAATGGATGAGGTTACCCACCAACTGATTAGATCACTGTGGTCACTTGAAATCCCTGCCTATGTGAGAAGAATCCTGCAACAAAGAAAGAAAAACCTGTTATCTTTAAACCATCAGAAGAAAGAAGATAGCCAACCTGCAGACAGAAACAGGAAAGGGAGTTTTGCTGATCACCAGCTCCACTTCACCGATGGAAGACCAACCAGGCAGGTGATAGCGAGTATACCTGAACACTAAATAAATTATGTCTAGTGTAATTTTACTCAATAAAGTGCATTGAAAACAGATTAGAAACCAATTTCTGGTGTTGGCACCTCACCTTGGATTTCTAGTGCTTAAGAACTGAAAAGGGGGAGTCAAACAGTTCTGTTGAAGGGTCATGTGGACTCGAAACGTCGACTCTTTTCTTCTCTACCGATGCTGCCAGACCTGCTGAGTTTTTCCAGGTAATTCTGTTTTTGTTTTGGATTTCCAGCATCTGCAGTAGTTTTTTGTTTTTATTTATGCCACAAGGCAGGGATGTGTAACCCAGGGAGTATGGGAATTTTCCTTATACCCTGTGCACCAGTAGTGGAGGGAATGAATGTTTAAGGTGGTGGATGGGGTGCCAGTCAAGCAGGCTGTTTTGTCCTGGATGGTGTCGAGATTCTTGAGTGTTGCTGGAGCTGCACTCATCCAGGCAAGTGGCCAGTATTCCATCACACTCCTGACTTGTGCCTTGTAGATTGTGGACAGGCTTTGGGGAGTCAGGAGGTGAGTTACTCACCACAGAATTCCTAGCCTCTGACCTGTTCTTGTAGCCACAGTATTCATATCGCTGGTCTAGTTCAGTTTCTGGTCAGTGGTAACCCCTAGGATATTGATAGTGGGGGATTCAGTGATGGTAATGCCATTGAATGTCAAGGGGTGATGGTTAGATTCTCTCTTGTTGGAGATGGTCATTGCCTGGCACTTGTGTGGCACAAATGTTACTTGCCTCTTGTCAGCCCAAGCCTGGATATAGTCCAAGTCTTGCTGCATATGGACACGGACTGCTTCAGTCTCTGAGGAGTTGTGAGTGGTGCTGAACATTGTGCAATCATCAGTGAACATCCCCACTCCTAACCTTATGATAGAAGGAAGGTCATTGATGAAGCAGCTGAAGAGGACACTATCTGAAGAACTCACTTTAGTTCAGGCAATCAAAAGCTTGGTCAAGGAGGTAGTTTTTAAGAGGAGTCTTAAAGGATGAGAGAGAGGGGTGTAGAGGTTTATGGAGGGAATTCCAGAGCTTAGGGACAAACATGGCCACTGATGATTGGGTAATTAAAATTGGGAATGTGCAAGAGGCCAGACTTGGAAGAATACAGATATCTCTTGAGGGTTACTCAAAATCAATTTCAAAAACAGAACAGGTTTTGCAAAGATCCCTTATTTCAAATACTCAGCTGCATTTTGAACTGCTTGTTTCATCTAGTGCTTACTAGATATTGGAACAAGAGGTCTGTAATCACTAAGCTTCTGAAACCACAAGAATGTGCATATTGTTAAAGAGAATATCATACACTCAAATTAAAATGTGAGTAAGATGCATTTATACAGTATCTGCCATGGTATTAGGGTAGCTAATTAAATACTATAGAAGTGTAGTAATTGTTTAGGCTACAGAGATAGGAAAGGATGAGGCCATAGAGGAATTTGAAAATAAGGACGAGAATTTTAAAATTGACATGCTGCCAGACCAGCAGCCACTGTAGATCAGCGAGCTAAGGGTTTAAGTATTAAATTGGTTGTCCTTTTTGTGCTCTGCCTATAATTCTTTCTGTATCATGGCCACCAGAGATGTACACACTCAAGGTGTAGATTGTCCCACTGATTCCTTATCACCTTCTGGGAAATGGGGAGAAAGAGTGAAATCAAATTACTCCTTAATCTCTGCGCTAAGGAGGACAACCCCAACTTTCCTAATCCATTCTAGTGTATCTCTGTACCCTCTCCAAGGTCTTGACATTCGTCTATAGAAATATAAAGAAACGATTTCCATTTATATAATGTCTTTCAAGTCCTTAGGACATCCCAAAGCACTTAGCAACTAATGAAGTAATTGAGGTGTGATCGTCAGTTATAATGCAGGAAATGCAGCAGACAATTTGTGCACAGACATAAGATAAACAACGATATCATCTGTTCCTTAGTGAGGTTGATTGAGGGTTAATTATTGGCCAGGATTCCACAGAAAATTCCTCTGCTTTTCTTCAAAATAGTGCCATGGGATCTTTTATGTCCACTGAGAGCACAGATGAGGGATTGGTTAAACATCCAACCTCCGACAGTGTAGCACCCATCATGGTACTGTAGTGGGATTTCAGCCAAGATGATGTGTTCGATACTTTGAAGTGGGACTTTGGGGCCTTCCTAAAACCCACATCACTGACCAAGATTTTGGTCATTATACTTGGCTTGCCTCCCATCTCTGTCTGGCTCCTCCTGTATAAAGCGCTTTGCAATATTCTTCCATAAATCTGAAAGTTTAGGTTTACTGTTATGTTCTCAATCTGTCAGGAGATGCAATTGATGTTTTCAATGAAGGATGTTGCAGGTGGGGGTGGGTAAGAGCTTGTGCTGCCACTGAAACTGAGGTTTGCATCACGAGAAGTAAGAATGAATGAGAAATACAAACAATTAATCAGGTGGTTTAAATTTTAAGAAGCATTAAGCAAATAATAGTAAGAATGAAGCAATCCAACAGAAAGAATGAAGCCATACTGTTCTCTATCCCTCATTAGCGAATATGATTTTCTTCCATGAGTCTGTAAATGGCTAATGGGGTAAATCTGGGATCTGCAGACTTATGGCACATAGGGCATTTGTTGTCATGTGGGATGTCTGGTCGTGTGTTATCAGTTCAGGTTGTGGCGTATTCATTTGTCCTCTTCATTTTGTCATCCTTGGGTCTCAAAATGCTAGTATCCTTCCCAGTGGATATGCCATCGCCTCCTGCTGCTTTGTTGTTCTTCATTTGTGAGATGGTTTTTATCACCTCTATAGGCATTGGCGGAGTTCAGAGCTCGTCTCTAAATAGGTGTTGTGTGAATCAACAATTGATTCTTGATTGAAAAGGGCCTTCAAAATGCTCTCTCCAACTGGCGTTGACAGCTTCCCTTTCCTTGATCAGATCTCCCTCATCCTTAGACCTCAGAGGAGCTGGTCCTTGAGGACCTGAGCTTTAATTGGTCTTTCTGGCAGTGAAGAAGCCACGGATATCATTCACGTCAGTGAGATGTTGAATTTCCTTTGCCTAGTCTACCCACCACACGTTCTTCGTGTCGCGGGTGCACCTTTGCATGTCAGCCTTTGCTTGTTGGAATGCCAGTTTCTTTTGCTTTGAGTTTAGGTCATTCTGCTAGGTGCAGAAAGTCTTGTGCTTGTGATTAGTTTGTTGATAGCCTGATCATTTTCATCAGAACAATCCTGATGTTTCCTTATAGAAAATCAAAGTATCTCTTTTCAGGCATTGATGATATTGGACTTAATGACACCCCAAGCACTGTGGACACTTCTTCTGTTCTTGATCAAAGTTTGAAAGATTTTCCCTAAGACATTGTTGGAAATGGTCTCTTTTGATTGGATCCTTCAGAGATTTGATGTTGATTTTTCGTAGATGTCTCTTCTGTTGCACCCATCATTTAAGAGCCAGTTATGATGGACATAATTGAACATATAAGTCGATGATTAGTCCAGCAATCAATAGCCCCTGACATTGCTCTGGTGTTGTGGACATATTTGCGATTCTGGGCATGGACGATGATGTAAACGATCAGGTGCCGGTTGCAATGATGTTTTATACTTATTATTCTGGCAGAACAGGGTACTGGTGATGATAAGCCCATGTTCCATGCATTTGGTACAAAGAAGAATGCTGTTGGAGTTGACATTTCCAATTCCTCCCCTGCCAATAGCTCCATTCCAAAGACTCGAGTCTCTTCCAACTCTGGCATTGTAGTTTCCGAGAAGAATAAGCCTGTCCTCCTTCACAACCCCACAGAGAGCTTCATCAAGTTTGGCATAAAGATCTTCCTGTGTTTCGTCATTGGCATCCATAGCTGGGGCATGTGCACTGATCACGGTGGTGAATTGGCTCCTTGCCAGTTTGAGATCAAGCGTCATGAGGCACTCATTTCTTCTAAGATGGAACTCTTGAATCAGGTTCACATGGTCATTCTTGATGGCGAATCCAGCTCCATAAACTCTGTGTTCTTCTGATTTCCCTTTCCATCGTGGAGTTCCTTGAACTGCTCCGCTCCAGCTCGCCGAGTCTCACTCAAAGTGGCGATGTCAATGTTATAGCACTGGAGTTCTCTGGGGACAAACACAGTGCGACACTCTGGGCATTCACTCCCGTGTAAGTCCATGAGGGTCCTGATGTTCAGGTCCCAAGCTTTACTACTTGTATCTTTTATGTGTTTCTACCACAGATGGTGATCCCCCTGGACATGGCTATCTGGTTGGGAGGGGTGAGGCAGACTATGTTTAGGGCACCTTTTCTAGTCCCTCCCCAATAAAGTGTGAGCAGAGTGGGTCCTAAAGAGGGCTGCTCAGTCACAGTTACAGCTGCCAAAAGGCACCCCTGCCTTGTCCAAGTGCTAGATGACCACCTTGTAACTGCCGCCTCCATGCCAGATCATGACTCTAAGCTTCCAGACTACACAATCCTGCTCCTGTTGCCATTTTTCTGGTTGCCAAAGGTCTTGGGAGATGTGCTCGGAAAGAAAGATGCCTTTGTGTGATATCTTTTAGCATGGGGAAACTATTGCACACCAGCTTCCACGCATGTCTTGACGGAATGAAGCCTTGATCCAATGGCAAGGAAACCAAGACAATTGGAGGGTCATTTTGCTACAGCCTTCGTTTGTCAGAACAGCCATTGACAAATGGCACATCTTCCTCCGCCTGTTCTGTCATTGAGGACTGGTTTGCCAGAGCCCCATCTGCTGAGTATTTCTCAGGTTCCCAAACAGGCCTTCACAGTAACTGAAGCGGCCCAGGACATAAGAAGTCCCACTGTAGTTCATCCTGTTTTGATCGATCCTTTCTTACTCATTGCCCAGGTTCCGTGGCGAGGATGATGGGGTGGAATTTGGAGCCTTAAAGTGATGCAACAGCAGAAAGAATGAAGCAATACAACAGCAGGAAATCCTATACACGGGAAATGGTGCATATCCATGCAGGATATTCCTGGAAGGCTTGTTTACACAGCCAAAATCTTTATAGGGCACTGGCTAGCAAGAGAAGCTAATCTGTTCTAATTGGATTCAGATTGCACCAAAAAATCACTTCCTCGTGATGTTATTGTGTCAAATAATGCACAGATCCTGTACCTCTACAACCAAATGTAAGGTTTTCCCAACAGTTCTTTATGTGAGGAATGCATACACAAACATCACATAAATACATACACAGATGCATATGCACACACACACATTCATAATCCAAAGTTTGACAGTATGAAAACATTCAAACTGCATTCTGCTGCATTTAATGGAATAACACACACAGCTTGTTTTAGGACTTAAACAAACTTGGGTTTTGATTTAACCGCCTCACCTTACAGCAAGGAACACTGTTAAAATAATAACCCCAAGTGTAAACAAACATCAGCAACACACTAAAGTCAATGTAAATAATTATTAGGAAAATCATCTTCATATTAGCAAATAAGCATTTAACCAGTTTACTTCCAAGTTTCCTTCGATTTCAATTTTGGATTATTTCTTTCCTGTGGTTGGAAATGAGTTACTATAAGGAGTTAATTTCTAAAGCAGCTTATGCTCCTCAGGCAACTACTGTATGAAATTTAACCTACATAGTATGGCCCCTGGGTGCAGCAGGATTATATTCAAAATCACTGAATCATACACAAGAGAAAGAAGTTATTTGGCCCATTGTGCCTGCACTTGGCCTTTGAAAGAGCTATCCAATTGGTCCCAAGTACCTCAGGGTAGTGTCCTAAGGCCCAACCATCTTCAGGTGCTTCATCAATGACCTTCATTCCATCATAAGGTCAGAAGTGGGGATGTTCACTGATGATTGCACAATGTTCAGCACCATTCATGACTCCTTAGATACTGAAGCAGTCCATGTCCAAATGCTGCAAGGCCTGGGCAATATCCAGGCTTAGGCTGACAAGTGGCAAGTAACATTTGTGCCACACAAGTGCCAGGCAATGACCATCTCCAACAAGAGAGAATCTAACCATTGCCCCTTGACATTCAATGGCATTACCATTACTGAATCCCCCACTACTGGATTGGGAGGGGAGGGATACAGTTGTCACCATCCACGTTGGTATCATTGACATTGATAGGACTAGAAAGGAGTTTCTGCTGAAAGAATTTGAACAGTTAGGAGCTGAATTAAAAAGCAGAACCTCCAAGGTAATAATCTCAGGATTACTACCTGAGCCACGGGCAAACTGGCATAGGGTAAATAAAGTCAAGGAGTTAAATGCGTGGCTCAGAGATTGGTGTTGGAGGAATGGCTTTCAGTTCATGGGGCACTAGCATCAGTGCTTGGCTAGAAGGGAGCTGTTCTAGTGGGGCGGGCTTCACTTGAACCATGGTGGGACGCGTGTCCTGGTGAACCAAATAACTAGAGCTGTAGAGGGGGCTTTAAACTAAATAGAGCGGGGCGGGGGGTTCTGGAAAGGAGAAACGTAGGCTTACAAACCAAAAGGATATGGCAGCCTTGCAGGACAGCTATTTAGGTAATGATACCCAGAGTTTGGCAGGAAGGGGCAGGGTGTACAAACATTTAAAAAAGCGGCAAATAGGGTCAAAGGGGGAAAAAATGGTAAAATATTAATGGCTCTTTACTTAAATGCACGTAGTATTCAGAACAAAATAAATGAATTAATGGCATAAATAGTGGTTAATGGGTATGATCCTATAGCCATTACGGAGACGTGGTTACAAGGAGGTCAAAGCTGGGAACTAAATATTCAGGGGTATGTGATTTTTTTTGAAAGGACAGGCAGGAAGGAAAGGGTGGTGGGGTAGCTTTGTTAGTAAGAGATGGAATAAGTACGGTAGCAAGAAAGGATCTTGGTTCGGAAGATGTAGAATCCATATGGGTGAAGGTAAGAAATAACAAGGGGAAGAAAACACTGGTGGGAGTAGTCTATAGGCCACCTGACAGTGGCTATACTGTAGGACAGGGAATAAATCAGGAGATAATGAGGGCATGTAAAAAGGGCAGTACATTAATCATGGGTAACTTTGATCTCCATGTAGACTGGGAAAATCAAATTGACAGGGGCAGCCACGAGCAAGAATTCAGTGTATTCGGGATAGTTTCCTAGAACAATATGTTGTGTATCCAACCAGGGATCAGGCTATGTTGGACCTGGTAATGAGTAATGAGGCAGGTTTAATAAATGATCTCAGAGTAAAAGATACCCTAGGAAACAGTGACCATAATATTGTAGAATTTAGCATTCAGTTTAAGAGCGAGAAACTTGGGTCAGAAACAACTGTGCTAAACTTAAGTAAGGGTAATTACAAAGGAATGAGGGCAGAGTTGGCTGGGGTGGACTGGGATAGAATTTTAGCAGAAAAAATGGTTGATGAACAATGGCAGACATTTAAGAAAATAGTTCATGACTCACAACAAAGATATATCCCAGTGAGGAAGAAGGATTCAAGAAAGGGAATAAACCAACCGTGGTTAACCAAGGAAGTTAAGGATAGTATCAAATTAAAAGAAAAGACATACAATGTGGCAAAGGTTAGTGGTAAGCCAGAGGGTTGGGAAAGTTTTAAAAGCCAACAAAAGATGGCAAAAAAAATAAAGAGGGAGAAAATAAACTTTGAAGGTGAACTAGCAAGTAATATAAAAATGGATAGTAAGAGTTTGTTTAAATATATAAAAAGGAAGAGAGGGACCAAAGCGAACATGGCCCCTTAGAGAATGAGGCTGGGGAAATAATAATGGGGAACCAGAGAATGGCAGAGGAGTTGAATAAATACTTTGCTTCAGTCTTCATGGGAGAAGACACTAATAGCATTCCAAAAACATCAAATAATCAAGGGGCAAAAGAGGGTGGGGGTGGGGGGGGGGGGGGGGGTGGGGCGGGGAGGTGGGGAGGGAAATAAATACAATAACTATCACTAGAGAAAAAGTATTAGGGAAACTAATGGAGCTAAATGCCGATAAGTCCCCTGGACCTTGATGGGTTGCATCCTAGGGTATTAAAGCAAGTAACTACAGAGATAGTGGATGCACTGGTAGTAATCTTCCAAGAATCCTTAGATTCTGGAAAAGTCCCAGAGGATTGGGGAACGGCCAACGTAACGCCCTTATTCAAAAAGGGAGACAAAAACCAGGTAACTATAGGCCAGTTAGCTTAACATCTCCTCATGGGAAAATGTTAGAGTCTATGATAAGGGATGTAATAGCAGAGCATTTAGAATTAGATAATCTAATCATACAGAGTCAGCATGGCTTCATGAAGGAGAAATCATGCCTGACAAATTTATTAGAATTCTTTGAGGAAGTAACTAGCAGGATAGATAAAGGGGAACCAGTAGTTGTAATATATTTGGATTTCCAAAAGGTGTTTGAGAAGGTACCACACTTAAGGCAACTTAGTCAGATAAGAGCCCATGATGTTGGGGTAGTACATTAGTATGGATAGAGGCTAACTAATAGAAGGCAGAGTTGAGATAAGGGGGGTATTTTCAGGATGGCAACCTGTAACTAGTGGAATGTCTCAAGGGTCAGTGCTGGGGCCTCAATTACTTGCAATATATATTAATGACTTAGATGAGAGAAGTGAATGTACAATCACCAAATTTGCGGATGATACAAAAATTGGTGGGAAGGCGAGTGGTGAGGATGACACAAGGCGTCTACAGACGAATATAGACAGGTTAAGTGAGTGGGCAAAAAAGTGACAGATGGAATATGTGGGAAAATGTGAGGTTATGCACTTTGGCAGGAATAGAGGAGCTGAACATTATTTAAATGGAGAAAGACTGCAGAAGGCTGCAGCACAGAGGGATTTGGCGGTCCTTATGCATGAATGCCAAAAAGCTAACATACAAGTTCAACAGGTAATAGGGAAGGCTCATGGAATGTTGGCCTTTATGTCAAAGGGAATGGAGTATAAAAATAGGGAAGTCTTGCTAAAACTATACAAGGCACTATTTAGACCACACCTAGAATATTGTGAACAGTTTTGATCCCCTTATCTAAGGAAAGATATACTGGCATTGGAGGCAGTCTAGAGCAGGTTCACCAGGTTGATTTCAGGTATGGAGGGATTTTCTTATGAGAAGAGGTTGAGTAGGTTGGGCCTGTACTCATTGGAGTTTAGAAGAATGAGAAACATACAAGATTTTTCGGGGGCTTGACAAGGTGGATGCGGAGAGGTTGTTTCCCCTTGTGGGAAAGCCTAGGACCAGAGGGCACAATCTCAAAGGGGTCACTCATTTAAGACAGAGTTAAGGAGGAGTTTTTTCTCTCAGAAGGTAGTTATTCTGTGGAATTCTTTACCGCAGAGGGCTGTAGAAGTTGGGTTGTTAAGTATATTCAAAGCAGAGATAGACAGATTTTTAATCAGTAAGGGAATCAAGGGTTATGGGGAAAGGCAGGACAGTGGAATTGAGGATCATCAGATCAACCATGATCTCATTAAATGGCAGATCAGACTCAATGGGCCGAATGGCCTACTTCTGCTCCTACGTCCTATGGTCTTATCAACATCCTGTGGGTTACCATTGACCAGAAACTGAACTTGGCTAGCCATATAAACACTGTGGCTACAAGAGCAGGTCAGAGGCTAGGAATCTTGTGGCAAGTAACTCACCTCCTGATTCCCCAAAGCCTGTGCACCATCTACAAGGCACAAGTCCAGAGTGTGGTGGAATACTCTCCACTTGCCTGGATGAGTACAGCTCCAACACTCAAGAAGCTTGACGCCATCCAGGGCGAAGCAGCCCACTTGATTGGCATCCCATCCACAAACATTCACTTCCTCCACTACCGAGACACAGTGGTGGCAGTGTGTATCATTTACAAGATACACTGCAGGAACTCACCAAGGTACCTTAGACAGCACCTTTCAAATCCACGACTGCCACCATCTAAGAGGGCAAGGGCAGCGGATGCATGGGAACACCACCACCTGGGAGTTCCTCTCCAAGCCACACACCATCCCGACTTGGGATTATATCACCGTTCCTTCACTGTCGTTAGGACAAAATTCTGGAACTCCCTCCCTAACAGCACTGCAGGTGTGCCTACACCACACAGACTGCAGCAGTTCAAGGCGGCAAATTTATTTATTTATTCCCTTTATTTCACCTTCTCAAGGGCAATTAGGGATGGACAATAAATGTTGGTGTAGCCAGCAATGCCCACATCCCATGAACATAAGTTGCAGTTTCTCCACAGTCCATGAATATAAGCTGCAGTTTCTCCACAGCCTGCAAAATTTTCACGTTCCAAGTATTTATCCAATTGCCTTCAAAAGTTACTACTGAATCTGTTTCCACAGCCTTTTCGGGTAGTGCTTTCCAGATCGTACCAACTTGCAGTATTAAAAAATGTCTCATCTCCCTTTTGGTTCTTTGTCAATTACCTCAGATCTGTAACCCCCGTTTATCTACCCTCTTACTAGCGCCAGTGAAAACAGTTTCTCCCCATTTAAAATCCCTCATAATCCTGCTCTGGAATTGTATCCAAATGTACTCCAGAACTGTTCTTTTTTAAAGAAATAATGTCCCAACGTAGTTGCTCATGCGCAAACTGAGGTTCTGCACATGTCAGTAATGTTTAGTTGCTAACCAGGCCACTGCTCAAGTCAATTCAATGAGGTTATGGTCTAAATTAGCAAATGCCGGTAGCTATGGCTGATTGTAAATTACTGAGGAACAACGCCTGACTACTAATCGGGCTTCAGTTTGGACTCTAGTTTTAATTTTTTTTAAAAGAAAAAAATATACTTCATCTGTAGTTATAATATAGAAACAAAACAGGGAGAGGCTATTCAGTTCTTTTAACATTCCGTTAGATCACAGCTGATCTGTGCCTCAACTCCATTTTCTCATCTCAGTTGGGTAAACTTGAATACCCATAACTTTGTGTGTCATCAGTAGCACTCTTGTCTCTCGAATCACAACATCCTAGGTTCAAGTCCCACTCCAGGATTTGAGCACAAAAATCAAGCCCAACTACTCCTGGTGCAATGCTGAGGGTGTGCTGACTAGGGGAGGTGCTGTCTTTCAGATGAGAAATTAAACTGAACCCCCGTCTGCCTGCTCTGGAGAATGTGAAAGAACACGTGGCACTATTTTGAAGAAGAGCAAGGGAGATAACACTGGCCTCCTGGGTAATTTTTACCCCATAATCAATATTATATAAACAGATTATCTGGTCATTTTCACATTGTTGCTTGTATAAGATTGTTTCCTGTGTGTAACTTGGCTGTCGCATTTCACGCATTACAACAGTGAATACACTTCAGATATACCTCTGACTGTACAGCACTTTGAGATGTCCAGTGGTCATAAAAATATTATAAATGTAAGTTTTTTTTTCAGTCCATCAAAAAACTACCAATCTCATTTTTGAAGTTTTCAATTGAAACCCAGCCCTAATTGTTTTTGGGGGAAAGAGAATTCCAGTTTTCCATTACATTTGATATAAAGAAGTGTTTCCTAACATCACCCCTGAAGGGCCTGGCTCTAATTTTAAGGTTATTGCCCTTCTTCTGAACTCCCCCAAACAAAAGGAAATTATTTCCATCTACCTCCATCAAATTTTTTAATCATCCTAATACATCTGAATTAGACCTTCTTAAACACCTCAATTAGATCACTTCTAAGTTATCCAGGGATATGCAAATAGGAGCCTGTCACCTATTTTGAAGCCCTTGGGGCAAGATTGGTTTGCCCCACAAGGTGCTGGAGGCTTTTGCATTAGCTTGGTGATTGAGCTTCATTATAATAAAACTGGCAAGTTTTTAGTGCCAAATCTCACCATTTGCTTTTGCCAAAACAACAATGGTCACCAAAACATAAGATAAGTCACATCAAAGCATAATAGTGAAAGTAGTAGACCATTCAGCCCCTCAATCCTGCACCATCATTCAATTCAATCATGGCTGATCTACCTCAACTCCATTATCCTGCCAACTCCCCATATCCTTTTATTTCCTGAGATATCAAAACTCTATCTCAGCCTTAAATATACTCAACAATGGAACATCCACAACCCTCTGGGGTAGAGAGTTCCAATGATTTACAAACATCTGAGCAAAGAAACTTCTCCTCACCTCAGTTAAATGAGCGACCCTTTATCTTGAGACTGTGCCCCGATGTTCTAGATTCCCAATCAGAAACAACCTCTCAGTGCCTGCCATGTTGAACCCCTTGAGAATCTCAATGTATATGAAGTCCTTTGAAAGGCATGGTACTCCCTCTATATGTAAATTAACTCTCGCTCCCCACCCCCAACTGTCACAATGATAGTATGTAGGTATTTGCAATTAACTGGAGTGAAACAACACTGCAACACTGGTGGACTTTAAACTTACCTCAGCTCATCTGCAGCTGGAATTCTCATCCATCCTTTAGTTACCTCTCGACATGACAATTCCAATCATCTGCTGGTCAGCCTCCAACTTGTCATCTCCTTTGTAAACTTAAAACACATCCAAAACTCTGCTACCCACATTCTAACTTGCATCAAGTCCTGTTCATTCATTATCCATTGTGCTCACTGATCTACACTGGCCTCCAGTCCAGCAACCTCAATTTTAAAATCCTGATCACTGTTTTCAAATCCCGCCACTGCCATGGCCTCAACCTTCCCTAGCATTGGAATTGTGTCCAGAGAAATAGATTTTTATATTTTTTATTTTATATTACACTTCATGACTACCGAACATCCCAAAGCACTTTATGAATATTGAAGTACGTTTGAAGTGTAGTGAAATTTGTTGCCAATTTGCAAACAGCATATTCCCACAAACAGCAATGTGGTAATGGCCAGAAAGTTTGTTTTTGCCTACAACCCTATAACTCTCTCAGATCTCCGTGTTCCTGCAATTCTGGCCTCTTGCACATCTTGGACTTTAATCGCTCCACCATTGGTAGCTGTACCTTCAGCCACCTCAATGCAAAGCTCTGGAGTTTCCTCCCTAAACCTTCTCCTTTAAGATGCTCCTTTAAACCAACTGCCATGACCAAGTTGTCCTAACATCTCCTTACATGGGTCAGTATCAAATTTTGTTTGGTAACACTCCTGCGAAGCATCTTGGGGCGTTTTATTATTTTGAAGGTGCTACATAAATGTAAGTTGTTGCTGTTATAGACATCCAGATGTACTGAATCCACATTCAGGTATGAATCAATCAAGACAAAAAAAAATGCTGGAGTGCTTCTGGACAATAAGAAGAAAAACAATAAGGTATTCTCCTTTTTTATTGTTGATTTATACTGTATGAATACAAATACAAAGTTTCTAGAAAGCTACAAAATGTCTACCACTTTATTAGGAAGGCATTAAAATGTGTCATTAAAATGTGTCAAACATTTGCTGTAAAGGGCACACAACTTGTGTTTCAGTGATGATCAAATAATTGCACTTAACTGTCATGGATATTTAGGTTATCACACATCTGTACCAAGAAAGCTAAGATACATCCTTTATACAAAGCACCTTTAAAAAATTCTCTGCACACAAACCCTATAAATTTCATATAACTATCCATAGTAAAGATGAGTTTACATTGAAGCCGACATTTTAAATGGTTATAACCAAAAAAAGGTACCAGTACCTGCACATTAACAGCAATACAAACATACAGTACAGCTCGCAAGTTTGACATAATCTCCTTCTTTGACAGCTGATAAATTAGTGTCCTGCGGGCAGCTGGAAAGATCATTGGGACATGTTTGCAGGAGGACAAAGTTTGGGGTAAGGCAAGTGCTTGAAATAAATTAAAAGGGCAAACACACCTATCCACATCTAGCAGAAAAGTACTTCTGTTTTTTTTTTACAGAAAGAACCACAGTACGATTATCAAATATAGCAGTGTTCCCCGTGCTGAGACGAATTACTGAAGACGAGAGTCTTACCTTGGAATACAAGAGATGCATGAAGTTTTAACGTTAACTACCTTTTGGGGGGTGTATACATCAAAAAAAGAAATTTCTATCAAATTTACCAGCTGTACGCGATATTAAAAGTAACCACTGACCATAGTTCAAAGCATCAGTTAAAGCCACAATACCATTTCATACACGTTACATACAACACACAAAAATAAGCAAACGTTAAATTCAATGAGTTATTTTATAAATGTGAGCAGACACACATGGCAATAAACAATTGTTTACAGAAAGAACTTGTAGATAGGAAAAAAAGTGAAAGGCTACTTAGGTTTAAAGGATACTGAACTCCTTTTATTGTCTTAACTCAGGCACATTTTTTTCTCCCTGGCTAATCTTCACTTGATCAAGGTCACAGGCCACAACTACACACAGGCTGCAATAAAACCATTTGCCAATAAGGAGGTAACAGGGGCTGTTCTGGAAATTAACAACTGTTACACTGAAATTTGTAAATAAAATCCCAGAATACTCCACCACAAAATAACATACATAGTTCCAATGATCATCATTTGACCACACAGGGTCACAAAGATTAGAGAAACTCCCGCAGCGTTTCCGAATTTCCCACGCTAAAATGGCCAAATCTATATCCCATTATGGTTTTCAGAATTACAGTAATTCGTAACCTCCCCCTCCCACTCACCTGCAATGTGCTAACTTATCTCAAAATGGCCTTGCTGTGACTAACAGTTTATGCACACAAATAAGCCTTTTTTGCATCCTTCAATCATTCAGACTTCAACTACTTCAGCTGTGTGTTAGTGTGCATGTACATGCATGCAAGTGTCTGTCCTTGTGCCGGTGTGCACAAGTGTGTCTGAGTACAAGTGTCTTCAAGGCTGTGTGCCACTGGGGGTTTTAAACTCCTGTGGACATGTGTAAAAAGTGCCCTTTTAATTTGAAAACCCTCACACAATAAATCTGAAATAGAAATGTCATTATGGACATAGAAAAAGGACCACAGACCTCCAAAATGCATATAGCTAATGATTAAAAAAAAAAATCTCTCCAATTCATGAGTTGACAGAACGAAACAGGAACAAGGACTTAAACTTTACCAAACCCATCCAACAAACAGAACCTGAATTTTTAGTTTCTTCAAGGAAGGTTTTTTTGTTTTGAGATTATTTATATTTCATTGCCCAGCTGTCCTAAAATGATTGTTAGCTACAGTAACAACAGTAACTGTAGTGGGTAATGTGAAACATGTTGGAGAAGTTATCCATGTACATTAGGGACCTGCGCCCATGCAGGCTCCTCATTGTGCTTCCCTGCTACATTTGTCAAAGGTTCTTACCACTGTCATGGTTTATTCTATACCCAACTGGGTAAGAGACAATCTGGTACTGGGAGAGGGCAGCTGCTAATCAGTTTTTCTATTCTTTTTCTCCTTCTGTATCCCATCTCAATGATTCAGCTTGAAACAGCTGAGGTGCGCAGGGGTTCAACCAAGGTGCTGAAATCAGTCAGAGAACTCCCAACTTACACCCTAGCTCCAGAATTATAACAAGAGGTTGTGTAGAACACACAATACTTCCTGAATAATTAAGTTCCAGAAATCATTTCACTTCATGGAAATACAATGGGTTATGATGATCTGGAATGTGCTGCCTGAAAGGGTGGTGGAAGAAAATTCAATACTAATTTTCAAAATTGGACAAATGCTTCAAAAGGAAATATTTCAGGGCTATGGCGAAAGAGACTAATTGGATAACTTATTCAAAGCATTGTCACATGCACAATGGGCCAAAAAGCCTCCTTAGGTGTTCAATTCTACGATTTAGGGATGGCACTCAAGACACTCACGGTTTTGCCTTTAATGTACTGAGGAGAAAAAAGAGCGGGTTTAGGACTGGAAACTGAAAGTTCCAATTCTCTGTACTTTATAAGAATTGTAAGCACATCCAAGAATCTGAGACAGTCTCACATGGGAAGGGAATATCAAGATCTCCAATCTTGAATCTTAAATGGAAAACTAACGACTGGGTCAAGGAGATGCTGGTGAAGAGGCAATGAGAATATCAAATGATAGACTCCCTAGGGCTGCAGAATGGCTTAATTGGTAGCCTTCTCACCTTTGAATCACAAAGTTCCAGGTTCAGGTCCCACCCCAGAGGCTTGAGCACAAATATTGAGGTTGACAGTACATTATAGAAGGAGTGGTGTTGTGTCAGACTTTTTTTTTCTTATTCTTTCATAGGATGTGAGCATCGTGGCTAGGCCAGCATTTGTTGCCCATTCCTAATTGCCCTCGAAAAGGTTGGGATGAGCCGCTTTCTTGAACCATTGCAGTCCATGTGGTGTAGATACACCCACAGTGCTGTCAGGGAGAGAGTTTCAAGATTTTGATACAGCTACAGTAAAGGAATGGAGATGTAGTTCCTCTAGTATAAGGGTCTGGTACATATAAGATTACTGTGGGACTGAGTACAGTACCACCCACACAGTGATGTAAGAGAACACATGACCCGCATCCTGGGTCAGTCTAGTGTTGGACTGAGCCGTGTGTACCAGCAAGCATGGAATCAGCTTCTAGCTTGTATCCTTTACTGTATATGTGTAAATAGTTCTAAATGTCAATAATGACTACGAAGACTTCTTCAGACCTACTGAACCATAACCAACACCCTAAAACATTGGTGGCAGCTGTGGTAAAACATAAAATCTTGCAGAAAATGCAGAGAAAAACTAAAATGGTGGAAGACTGAGAAAAAGGGAATACAGCAAAAGCAGTCTGACCTCAAAAGAGGCTCCAGAATCAGAGGCGCAGAAGAAAAATTGCCAGGAAAAAGCTCCAAAGAAAGGTTTGGAGGCTGAAGGCAGAAATTTAAAATTCCTTACCGCAGCAGAAGACTACATTGAATCTCCTTTGGAAGTCCAGCTTCAAAACCCAGTGTGCAGAGTCAGCAGACCTAAGCAAGGGTGAGCTAAATCTTTTAAAACTCCAGGCTACAACAAATCCTGAGAAATCTTTAAAGATTTCAGAGTCAGAAGAAGTGCAGTTTTAAAAAAGCCAATTCTAAAAACCCCTTCCTCGAGTCGGCGCGTAAACACGTGGCTCTGAAAAAAATAAATAAATAATTGGATACTCCAGCAGAATTGCGACTTTTTAAACCCAGCTAAAGGCAAGCAAAAGCCAAAATTCGGCAACTTTAAATAAACATCGAGCAGGAGAACTCTGCAGGCAGCTGTTCCAGGCAGCCATTGTTGAGAATTTTTTTTC
Source organism: Cetorhinus maximus (assembly GCF_964194155.1). Lineage (NCBI taxonomy): Eukaryota > Metazoa > Chordata > Chondrichthyes > Lamniformes > Cetorhinidae > Cetorhinus > Cetorhinus maximus. The sequence goes on along the minus strand of NC_135887.1, from coordinate 112,286,485 downwards.
AAGCTGAGTGCGGTTGCCATTGTAGCAGAGCCTGCCAAGACTGGCAGGCACGGGAAATCCCTTTGACTCCAAGTGAACAGCAACGCCATCTTGAAATTCAGAAGCGAGAAGACTCAGGAATGTTCTATATTCCAGGAGGGAGCCAAGAGGAACAAGAAAGAGACTACAGAGCTGAAGAAAATGGTTGGTCATTTGGGAAAACATTACATTTCCAAAGACATATATGAAGAGATAGAATGGAAAGACCAAGAAGTTGTTCTCACAAAAGAGAATGAAATGTCTCAGAAACAATTGACAGAAGTGCAATTACGGACTGAGAGCTTGAAGGATAGCGCAGAGGAATCATGCTCTGCTAAAGAAAAACTGATCAGCGTACAGAACCAATTTTCGCGAAAGATGAATTTATAAAGGAAGAGATGGGGTAGTGATAATGTAGTAATCACAATGTAAATATATGATAGTAATAACATAAGGTATACTATAATCACTTAAAATACATTGGACAAAGACTTGGGGGGAGGGTTAGTATAGAAGTCTGGTATATATAGGGTTAATGTGGAACTGAGTACAGTACCACCCACAGAGTGATGTAACAGAGCACAAAACCTGCACTTAGGGTCAGTTAAGCGTTGCACAGAGCAGTGTGTACCAGGAAGCATGGAGACAACTACTAGCTTTACTGTATATTTGTAAATAGTAAAGAGTCAATAAAGACGTACAGTTAACCTATGTACGACTACGAAGACTTCCTCAGACCTACCGAACTGTAACCAACACTTTACAACAGTTCCAACTCAGGATAGTGTGTGGCTTGGAGGGAAACTTGCAGGTGATGATGTTCCCATATATGAGTTGCCCTTGTCCTTCTAGGTGGTGTAGATTACAGGTTTGGACAGTGCTGTCAATAGTGCTTTGGTGAGTTGTGGCCATGCATCTTGTAGATGGTACACACTGCAGCCACTGTGCGTCAGTGGTTAATGAAATGTTTAAGGTGGTGGATGGGATGCCAAACAAGCAGGTTGCTTTGTCCTAGATGGTGTCGAGCTTCTTGAGTGTTGTTGGACCCACACTCATCTAGTGAAGTAGAGAGTATTCCATCACACTCCTGACTTGTGCCTTGCAGATGCAAACCGAAACCCCCTCTGCCCTCTCAGTTGGCTGTAAAAGATCCCAGGGCATGATTCTGAAGAGGAGCAGGGAAGTTATCCCCAGTATCCTGGCCAATATTTATCCCTGAATCAACATCTCTAAAAAAGATTATCTGGTTAGACATTGCTGTTTGTGGGAGCTTGTTGTGAGCAAATTGACTGCAGCATTTCCTCCCATTTATCAGTGATTACACTTCAAGAAATACTTCATTGGCTCTAAAGCACTTTGAAACATCCAGTGGTCATGAAAAGCACAATATAAAAGCAAGTCATTCTTTCTTTATGCTCAAAGCTGATGAAAAGGCAGAAAACACTCGCAATGTCCGATAAATGTCTTAAAGTTTGCTCTGAAGCAGAATTCTCAGCACTTCAGAGTATAGTTCACATACTCTGGGAAATTGCACCTATCCAATTAATAATGGATGATGACCTCCATCATTCTCTAGAATAGCAACAACTGAGAGGCAAACCAATAGAAGTCTTTAAAATTTTGAAGGAGTTCATTAGAGTGGATGTAGAGAAGAGCTTTCTGCTTGTGGGTTTACCAGAACTACAGGTTATAAATATAAGATCGCCAGTAATAAATCCATTAAGGAATTCAGAAGAAACTTCTTTATCCAGAGAGTGATAAGAATGTGGAACTCACTACCACATGGAGTAGTTTAGGTGAAAAACATAGATGTACTTAAGGAGAAGCTAGATAAACACTTGAGAGTGAAAGGATTAGAAGGATATGCTGATAGGTTTAGAACAGGAGTAGTGTGAGGAGGCTCTTATGAAGCACTGGTACAGAGATGATGGGCCAAACGGCCTGCTTCTGTACTGCAGACTCTATGTAAACACAAAGAAACCTGAATTATTCAACCTCAAAACCAAGAGAACACTCCTGATCAAGATTCATATCATTGCTGTGATGGGTGAGTTTGCCAGATGGATCTTGGCAATGACCCAAGATTAATGGCTCTTTATACTTTTGCAAATGGGAAAGACAATTAAATGGCTACTGAATAAAGAAATAGGCCTGACTGTTTGTGGATCAAACAGTTCACTGTTAAGCCAGAAGAGGGGATTCAGTACAACGGTAACAAGGATGAGGGACTTCAAATACTTGGAGAAAATGGAGATGCTAGAATTGTTCCTCTTAGAAGGGTAAGACGAGATGTAACAGAGGTACTCAAAACTATGAAGGGTCCTGATAGAGTAGATTGGGCCATAAATATAAGATAGTTACTCATAAATCCAACAGAGAATTCAAAAGAAAGTTCTTTACCCAGAGGTTAAAATGTGGAACTCACTGCTACAGGGATTGGTTGAGGCGAATAGTATAGATGCAGTTAAGGGAAAGCTAAATAAGCATATGAGGAAGAAAGGAATAAAAGGATATGCTGAAAGGATGAGATGATGAAAGGTGGAGGAGGCTTGTGTGGAGCAGGAACATTGCATGGAGCCGTTGTGGCCAAAGGGCCTGTTTCTGCACTGAACATTCTACCTAATTTTAGGTAAAACAAACCTCACATTTAATCTGTAGTTATATCATGTTGGAGGTGAGCACTGTGTACTTCTTGAAAGGATAACTTAATTAGTATTATTTAATCTACAAACCCATAGATTCTCCACAACAGGCACTGTATCTGTGCAAGTTTGATGCTGACACAGTACTGTACAATTTTAGCCAATAACCTTTGCATGATTTCTCATACAATGGTAAAAATCCACCCCAAGATTCAAACTTTATAAGATCCACTAAAAAAATAAATTACAATAATTTTGTTTTTTTTTGCTTTCACTGTACAATTTTTTAACCTCTCAATCTGTCTCTCGGTTTCTCTGAACACACTTCTTCTAAATGCCACCTTCAGATTTATTCCATTACAATTTGCTAGCAGTACTCAGCTCAGTAAAAGGCATTAAAGGTGATCACTTATTTATTTCTTATTTGGTTTCTGGTCTGCACACAATTTATTTTTCATTTGACTGAATAGATCTTTTCTAGGCTGGAATATCAAAAAACAAAGGCACTTACGTGCTGGAGTGCAGGAAATGTATGAAGATCATTATTTGGTCATTAGTTAGTAAAGGCATGTGTCGAAACAGCTGGCTAATCTTGCGTTCTGTTCTGTGCTGGTCGTAATCCAAACTGTGAAACAAGGTCCTCGTTTGACTGAATTGAAAGTGATTGTTTTGTCATTGGCATTTAGTTGGTGTAACTTTAGCACACTTTAATAATAAATTCTCAAAATGCCTTTAAAATGTGTTTGGATTCACCACTCACAACACAGCTATGTTGGAAACTATCACAGTAACAAGACAAAGCACGTAACAGATCTCAAAGCACAAATTCTCCAATTTAAATGAGTAGATCTACAGGTGAACTGTAGTTTCCTATTGTACGCTATTAAGGCACTGATTAATCTACGCTTTGGCAGCACTGAATTAAAATTATATCAGAAAAAAAAACTGATAACGTATCAGAAACTTCCAGCTTAGGAAAGAACTCAGCCTCAGTAACATCTTATTTGGATTTCACTGATTTCTTACAATGAACTGTGATCACAATAGTGTTTTCCATTTACAAGTTTAATTGTGTAAAGACAAATGCTTTAAAACCATGGCATTTTCTCAAGTCCCCAAAAATGAACATTTAGTGACTGTGCCACTGCTGAATATTTCAAAGTACAGAAGTTCCAACTTAAATCCAAAAGCTTACACATGTTAAGCTGGTTTGTTTACACGATCGTTACCTTACCTGCCAAATTAACGTGGAAAATGCACATCTGATTACACGCGCAAGTACCGAAGTTGAAACACACACACACACAAAAAAAGCGAGACAGCCCACAAGAGTATTTCGCATCTCGAAAGGGATCAAGTGCTCAGGACAGAGAGGCATCATTAGTCCCTCTGCTTGCCTGGATGTAACGCTGCTCATATCTTGCTGGCAGTTTCTTTCAGTTCATAGAAACACACACCACCAAACCGATCATTAACTCAAGAACACAAATCACACTGGTTCATTTACCAAGCCTCTTAAAGCGAGCAACATTACAAACATACGTCGGGACCATATTTGCGAGCACTGAACTAACTCCCTGTGATTTTTCTAAACATGCACTTCTTGCAGACGCAAAAAATACACTTTTTTTTAAAGTAAATTTCCAAACGCTATTACAAAATAGAATTATAGAAATGTACTAAAACACTGTGCTGCTTCTTAATTCACAGTATTCTCATCAAAAATTCTGTTACGATCATAGTTTTATTTTGGTATTAGAAAGCCCCCATCTCATCCTGATCCAGGATCTAAAACAATCTACCCCTTATCTGTGCACAAACACAAATCCCCTGAAAACTATCACCAGGAATCGAGCCAAGGTTTATTTGTGGGTCAGAAAAGATTAATTGGTCAAACTCCTGTTTCCTGTGAAGAGTGAACTTTTTTTTTTGAATCTTCAGAAATTTAGTGGTGCCCAACCAATTAACCATTTCTTCACTTGTAAATCACGTTTAGGAATTGACCTCCCCCAGAAAGGCTTACAAAATAATAGCTCACATCTTTCTTCCTGAAAATAAAGGTTAAAAATTTGTGCACTCTTTGCAGACATCACTGAAGAAGCACTGTCATGTCAAGTGGCTGAAACAGATCTAATCGTTCAATAATCGATATACTTCTGTTACGGGTCTGCACTCTCTCATGCTCTTGAAAATTTAGCATCTAACACCATCTTTAAGATTGTTTGGCGTATTTTCACTATACGCTTCACTTGAACTGTTCATTTAGTGTTGCAAGTTACTGTATTCCAATTTAAATAACATCTTAAAAATAAGGAGTGTGTGATTTTGTTTTTTAAAAAAAGGAAAAACCTGAAAGCAAACAGATCTGGTGACCGTTAAGTGACTGACATTCTTTCACCAGCATTGCAATACCTGTTGACCTGAAGCCATGAACTTCATCCTGATGCTTTCTCCTGCATATTCACATGTTGATAAATATATACCTGTGAATATACCATCTTTGGAAAAAAAAAACCTCTTTAAATAAATTATCTTTACATAGGCAGACAGTCATCCCACAGTTAAATGCATTGTGTCTACAATCATTATGTTCTATTTCTCTTATTTTCTGTCGTCACAGAAAAACTTGTACTGACAAGACGACATTCCCAGAATTGCTAAACGAAATTTTTTTTCAGACATGACAGTCCCATTTTTGTAATGTAGTAACCCAACAAACAGGCATTTTTCTTAAAAAAAAAGGTATTTTGAAGCACATGTAATTCAATATAAAAAGCTATCACAAGGTACCATAATTCACAGCTGTTGATGTATATACACACGCACACACACACACACATTAAAAAGGCTACCCACATCAAAACTCAGATGTGTTCTTGGTGTATCAATTGATTTGAGGCACTGCCACATGTATTGAGGTTTTAAGTCTATTGAACTGCAGCTGTGTGTTTCTTTTCTCTCCAGAAAGGGAATGAAACTTCCAAGGATTACTCCTTCATGAGCCTGTAGGTGTGATGCTGCGCTCCATGTTCGCTGGTTGAGACTTCAAACACACATGCCATGCACAGAAGCGTCTCCTGTGTATCCCTGTTTGTTACAACCTGGGGCAAACAAACAATAAACCTTAGCACTTCTCTCACAACACAGAAAACAAAACAGCAACCTGTATTTACAGAACACCTTTAATGTAGTAAAGCACCACAAGGCGCTTCTCATGAAGGTTTTCAGCTGCAACAGCCGAGTCACCTAAGGAAATATTAGGACAGGTTAGCAAAAGGATTTAAAATTTTCATCCTTCTGTTCAAATCCGTGCTCAGACTCTACCCCATCCCTATTCTCCACCAGCCCTACAACACTCAGAGATCTGAGCTGATCTCATTCTGGCCTCTTGCACATTCCTGAATTTCAATGCTCCCCCATTGGCAGCTGTGCCTTCAGCTGCTGAGGTCCTCAGCTCTGTCTTGAAAATTCCGACTGCCCTGGGTGCCGACAATCTTTTGGGGAGAGTGTTCCAGACTTCCACTACTCTTTGTATGGAAAAAGTGCTCTCTGATTTCATTGCTGATCAGCCTAATTCCAATTTTAAGATTGAGGACGCACCTGCATGCCACCCCCCCCCCAAACACCTCCCTCCACTGTTAAATTGAATCCTCTCTATTGAATCCCTTTTATCATTCTGAGCACCTCAATCAGGTCACCCCTCAACCTTCTAAACTCAAGGGAATACAAGTAATTTTATGCAAATAATCCTTGTAATTTAAGCTCCGGTATCATTCTGGTGAATCTGTACTGTACCCCCCCGGCAGCGTCAAAATATCCTTTCTCAGGTGTGGCCCCCAGAACTGAACACAGTTACCCTGGATGGGATGTGAACAAGGCTCTGTGCAACTGAACTTAACTGAGCGAACTGAACTGGGGGAATCATTGATTGATGTAGCACAAAGGGGGCCACTTGGCCCATCGGTTCTTTGAAAGAGCTATCCAATTTGTTCCACTCCCTCTGCTCTTTCCCCGTAGCGCTACAAATTAGTCCTTTTCAAATAATTGTCCACTTACCTTTTGAAAGGTATGAGTGAATCTGTTTCCAAACACTTTCAGGCAGCGTATTCGAGGTCACAACAACTTGCTGCGTAAAAAGAATTCTTATGTCTTCTCTGATTATTTTGCCAATAATCTTAAATCTGTGACCACCGGTTACTGAACACCCCCCACCACGAGCCAACGGAAACAGCCTCACCTTATTTACTCTATCGAAACCCTTCATGATTTTGAACATCTCTATTGAATCTCATTTTAACCTTTGCTGCTCTAAAGAAAACAACCTCAGCTTCTCCAGCCTATCCACATGACAGAGGCCCTTCATCCCTGCTAAATGTTCTCTGCATCTTCTCTAAGGCCTTGACATCCTTCTTAAAGTGTGGTGTCCACAACTGGAAGCAATGCTCTAACCAGTGTTTCATAAAGGTTCACTATAATTTCCTTACTTTTGTGCTCTAGGCCTCTATTAATGAAGGCCAAGATCTCGTATGCTTTTTTATTTAAAATGGAGAACACCTCACTTTTCTGTGATTAGTGTCAATTATTTTTTTATATCAGCCTAAGCTGGTGGATGGGCTTTGATTTAACAAATCATCCAAAGACCTCAAGCTGTGTGGCACTACCTCAGTGATGCCCCTCTGACAGCACAGCACTCCCTTAGTGCTGCACCGAAACATCAACCTAGATTTTGTGCTCAGTTCAAACCCTACTGCAGACACCTGAGGTGAGAATGCTGCCCACCAAGTTCATTAATGTTGAAATAATTATTCACTATCCTGCTCACTTGAGGCCAGAGCCGCAACAAGAATTTCATCAAGAGAACAATATCAAAAAAGGTGACTTCAACGGTTCACACTGCATGCGCTCAGTCAGTTACTGGGTTTTAAAGGAGCCCATGAACAAAGACTCACCAACAAAATGGTGAAGTTTTCCAAAACACTGTTCATCATGTACTTTTCCGGTAAGTGTTTAAGCTTGTGAATGAAGTTGATCATATATTCACACATTGGAGAACGGTTTATTCTGTATACAAAACGTCCGTTCTCAAACCTTGCATATTCAGTCTAGGGGAAAAAAGAAAAAAAAATGAACTCAAGAACTTTTGATGAAGTCGAATCTCATATAAAACTCCCTCGAATCTAATTGGCTGGAAATTTCAAGGATGAATCAGTTTTTCAATGTTACATATAGTTAATGCTGCATTCGGGCTCCCCGGCCGGTATGTAGAATGCACTGCAACTAGAGAAAAGAAATTCACAATTACAAGTAAGGAAGTCTATTAAGCCCATCTTAGTCCATCCATCCATACCCTCATATCTGCACCCTGTCTGCATTGCATTATCTAATTGATTCTTGAATAATTGCAAGGCCCATTTCTGTGAAGATATCAGCAAAAATTTGCCTCTTTCTCGTTTGAACCCATGTCCCTGTGTCTTACTCTCTCAGGTTAGTTTGAAGTAGCGTTTTGGATTTAACTTTTCCATGCCCTTAATAAATTGTTTCTCTCTATAAGGTCACATCTCAGATGTCTCATTTTCATTCTCAGACTGAAAACCCCAAGCTCTTTCAGTCTATCCTATAAAAGACTTCAGGAGGATACAGGCACAGGTGGTGGTGGTACCATTTTTTTAATGTCTGTTCCCCATCTCTAGTTATCCTTTGAGAAGGTGGCAGGTGAGTCGCCTTCTTGAAGCGCTGCAGCCCATTTGGTGATGGTACTTCACTAACAGTGCTGTCAGGAAGCAAGTTTCTGGATTTTCACCCAGCAACAATGAATGAATGGTGAAATATTTTCAAAGCAGAGTGGTTGTGTGGAGGGGAACTTGGAGGTGGTGGCATTCCTATGTCCTACTACCTTTGATTTTATAGATGATGGAGGTCATGAGTTTGGGAAGCGCTGTCGAAGGAGTCCTGGTGGGTTGCTGCATTGTGTCTTGTAGGTGGTACAGACTGTAGCTACAGTGAAGGGAGCAAGGTGGAAGGAAGAGTTACGAAGTATTTCCTAACTTCTCTCCTGGATGGTCTAGCTCTGATTTTAAGGTCATCTCCCCCTTGTTTTAAACTTCTCCACCAGCAAGAAATGTTTTGCTCATTCTACAAGAATTAAACATAGGACAGAATCTTCTATTTGGCGTGTGGGGGTGGCCCTGCATGCCAACATGTAAAATGACGCACGGTGACGTGGGGCGTGCGTCCCGACGTCACCGCGCGTCATTCCGATCTTTCGTTCAGCAGGCGTGCACCGGAGTCGGCTGCGTGCCCGCCAAACTGTCAGAGACCTGTTAAGGCCATTAATAAACTAATTATGCAATTTGACGGAGCTGCCCATCTAACCTTGAGGTTGGCGGGCAGGTGAAGAGCCCAGGCGGCCTTTGCATTTCTCATGAAACCTCATCCACGGGCGGGATGAGGTTTCATGAAGGGTTTAATAAATTAATAAATATTTATTAAACATTTGATAAACATGTCCCAGCTCATGTGACACTGTCACATGAGGGAACATGTATAAATGATTTTAAACTTTTTTTTATTGTGAAGTTTCAAATTCAACTTAATGTCCCCGAGGCAGCTCTGTGCCTCAGGGAGATTTCTGCGCTCTTTCGCTCCCACTCTCTCTCTTCCCCCCACCTGCACAGCGCTACCTGCTACCGGGCGCACGTCATGCTGGGTGAGCCTTAATTGGCCTGCCCACGTAAAATGGCGGCGCGCAGCCGCCGATCGTGGGCGGCAATTGGCTCTGCACCCGCCCCTGACCGGCCTGCCAACAGGGTAACATTCTCCTCACAATGTAAAACACAGAAACAAGCCTTTTGGCTCAAATGGTCTGTGTTAATGCTTATGCTCCATACAAGCCTCCTCCGAACCCTATTTTATCTCACCCTATCAGCATATTCTTTTATTCCTTTCTCCTCCAACTATGTACTTAATTTCCCCTTAAATGCATCCATGTTATTCACCTCAACTCCCTCTTTAGCAAGTTCCGCATTCTCACCACTCTCTGGGTAAAGACTTTTCTCCTGGATTCCCTATTGGATTTATTAGTGAATATCTTATACTTATAACCCCTGGTTCTATTCTCAGCTACAATCGGGAATACTTTCTCCACGTCTACCATTAATCTCTTAATTCAAATCTATCTTTGCTTGACATTCAGATTCATAGGCTAGCAATTCCTTTAAGAATTCCAAAAACCTCAATCAAAGCACCCTTAACTTTCCATATTTCAGGAAACACAAGCTTAGTTCTTCATAATCGAACCCTAGGATCCCTGGTAACATTCTGTTGAATCTGCAATGCACTCCTCCCAAGGCTAGTTCTGCGATAAGTATCAAGTACATCAGAGAATTCACAGCTCTAGTACGAAATAAATCTTGCTTTGCACTGACGCCATAACGAACTGTAACATAAATGCAGTCTTAATCTTGACAAACATTTGAACTTGGATCTCAGTTTGGGTTTGGGGTTGTCAGGCGTGGTCAGGTCATGAGAACAAGGGAAGGATCCAACCATTATGCAATGCAATTAACTTGAGTAGAGCCCTTGAACGTTAGCATTTGTATTTCTAACTTTCTCAGAACATATTTTAACAGTGACGAGGATATAGAATCATACAGTACAACAGGAGATTCGGCCGATTGTGCCTGTGCCAGCTTTTTCAAAGCTCTATCCCATTAGGTCCACTCCCTTGCTCTTTCCCCTAAGCCTACAAATAACTTTCACTTCAATTATATATCCAACTTCCGTTTGAAAGCTGATATTGAATCTGCTTCCACCACCCTTCCATAAAACGAACTGCATATTATAACTTGCTGCATTAAAAAACTCAATTATTTTAAAACCAATTATTTTAAATCTGTGTCCTCTGGCTACTGATCCTTCCACCAGCGAAAATGATGAGTACATATGAGGGGGATCATTCAGCCCATCCATCCATGGAGACCTGGGGCTGGATTTAGTCATCGTGGTAGAGATTCCACCAACAGGCCGGGAAGCGGAGGGTGACCTTGCTCTGGAGGATTGCGGGACCCAGGGCCTCAATTTGTCAGTGGCAGCCAATTAGTTAGCTGCCTCCAGGGTGGCCGTCCCTATTAAGGATGGCTCCAAGGTCCTAAGGGCTTCTGGCCAATGGGAGAGCTGAGCAACCTGAGCAGTGTCACAGGGAACATTGGCCATTGCTGAGATCGCTCCTAGAAGAAGAGGGTGCAATAGATGGATGGTACCTAACAGTCAGGTAAAGGGAGTTCCAAGGCCAGTCAGGCAGATCCCAGTGAGGGAGAAGCAATGGGGTTGGTGAGGGCAGGTAGTGCTATTGCATTTGGGAAAGCCATTGCTTCTGGGGGTTTTGGGGGGGGAGAGGGGGGGTTGGGGGGCTTCAGTAGGTAAAAGTGTGCGAGAATAGGAGGCTGCACCCCCATTCCCCAGCCCTGATCCCCTGGGAGGCCGCCAGTTATCGCTGGGCAGTCTCCCCTTGAAGTGGAGGGTCCTCCTGTCGCTGGTGAAATGCTAGAGGGGTTGGAAGTGGCCCTCACTTGGTTGCTCAATTGGCCTCTGGGTAGGACTGCCTTTCGGCACCTTCCTCACCACTTGCAAAATGGCATGGCAGTGGCAAGATGATGGTCACGCCAACCCCCACCGCCTTCCCATGCCATTCTATGGCACTGGTTAATTCAACAATAAAGGCTTCCACAAGGTTACTATAAACAATATTATGGAACCTTTGATGGTTTCAGGGCAAGTTGAAACAGCAGCTAAAAAAAATACGAGATCCTTGATTATGTAAACAGAGGAAAAAAAGAATACAAAAACAAGAAAGTTATGCAAAAATTTATAAAATAATTGTTCAGGCTGCAGCTGGAGTATTGTGACCATAACGGTCATCACATTTTAGGAAGAATGTCAAGGCCTTGGAGAGGGTTTAGAGGTGATATACTGGAATGGCACTAGGATTGAGCGACTTCAGTTATGTGGAGAGGCTCGAGAAGCTGGGATTGTTCTCCTTAGAGTGAAAATGGTGATAGAGGGGAGATATAATAGAGGTGTTCAAATGATGAAGGGTTTTGATACAGGGTAAACTATTTCCACTAGCAGAAGGGTCTGTAATCTGAGGACTTACTCAACAGCTTGAGGGATTGAATGGTCTATTGTTCCTGTGCTCCTAACACGGTGTACTTAAATAAGGTGTGTTTTCTTAAAATTCTGTATTTCTACTGTGGGAATGTGTCCTGCATTCATACACAATCCCTATTTGACTTCAGAAGTTGATGATGAGCCATGTTATATTATGGTTGTTAGTACGACTGAGTGGCTTGCTATACCACTTGCAATGCCATTGAATCGTTAGGCTTAAAGCACATCAGGGGCTGGACCCTGTTGGGGCTAGCTGAGAGGCAGGGGTGTGCATAAAATTGGATATGCCTGTCATCTTGTCCTATGCCATCTTGCCAGTAGTGAGGAAGGTGGCAAATCATTGTCCTGCCCAGAGGCCCAATTGAGTAACCAATTAAGGACCTCTTTCCACCACCTCTGACATTTCACTAGTGACAGGAGGCCCCTCTGCTGAATGGGGAGGCTGCCCAGCGATACCTGGCACCTCCCAGCTGCTCAGTGGGGGTGTCGGGTGTGGGAGGGGTGGTGGGGTGCGGTTTGCAGGCTCCTATTCAGACACAGTTTGGCCCACAGAAGGACCCCCCCATCCCCCAGCAGCAATGGCAGGCCCACTGCGAAGGCACCGCCTGCCCTCACCAACCCCACTGCTTCCCCTTCATTGAGATCTGCCTGACTGGTCATCGCACTCCCAGGCTCCATTTAGCTGGTTGTGAGGGTACCATCCATCCATTGCATATTCTTCTTCCAGGCACAGTCTCAGCACTGGCCACAGCTCCCGGTGACACTGCTGAGCTGCTGGCTCTCTGGCTAGCTGGAAACTCTTGGGGGCAGATGGCTGCCCAGAGGCAGCTAATTAATTGGTTGACTTTGCCCACAGGCAGCCAACTAGTTGAGGCCCTGAGTCCTGCAGACCATCAAACCAGGGTCCCCCCACCCCACCTTCCACTTTCAGGCCCGTTGGATGACCACGATGACTAAATGCAGCCCCAGGTTTCTATGGAGGGAGGGACTGAAGACCTTCCTCATACGTACTTGTCATTTCTGCTGGCAGGAGGGTCAGTAAGCTGAGGACACTGATTTAAAATAATTGGCAAAAAAAAGAGGAAGATGAGAAGAATGCTTTTAAAAGCAGCAAATTATGAACTAATTCCAGTATCAGACCTGCTGAGTTTTTCCAGGTATTTTTGTTTTTGTTTTCCAGTATTGGAATGTGCTGCCTTGATGTGATGGAAGCAGATTTAATAGTGATTTTCAAAGAGAATTGGATAAATACTTGAAGGTGAATAGTTTGCACTTTATGGAGCAAAGAGCAAGGGAAGTAGGATTAATTGTAAAACTTTACCAAAGTGCTGGCACAGGCATGATGGACCGATTGGCCTTCTGCTACGCTATACGATTCTATGAATGTATACAAAGCTGTCACATGGTGATATGGCTTCAAGTTTACCAGAACAACTCCCACGGTGGAACCACAGATCTACATTGGTAACATATTCAAGAACAATTGCTTATATTTTTCAGGTAGAAACAAAGTTTATTTTATCCACATTGTCTCACCTTGAACAAACTCACCTCTACTTTTTCAACTACTTGTTTTCCAAATGAGCAAACCTTGGTTGAGCAAGTGATTGTCATGTTTTCTGAGCTCTCATATTGACTAGTGACACCATAAAATGCTCCTGCATCATCTTGAATATTGCAATTCAGGTCAGCCTATTGGATACATCAAAGAAAAAAAAGACTTGCATTTATATAGTACCTTTCACAACCACAGGATAACCCAAAGTGCTTAACAGCCAATCAAATACTTTTGAAGTGCAGTCATTATTGTAATGTAGAAACTGTAGCACCCAATTTGTGCACAGCAAACTCCCACAAACAGCAATATGATAATGACCAGATAATCTCTTTTAATTTTTATAATTTGTTGAGGGATAAATATTGGCCAGGAAACTGGGGAAAACTGTTCAGCTCTTCATCAAAATAGTGCCACAGGATCTTTTATGTCCCCCTGATAGGGCAGGCTGTTTAACTTCTCTTCTGAAAGATGGTACCTCCAACAGTATTGTCAGGAGTTTCACTGTGGTTTTTGTGCTCTGGAGTGAATCTTGAACCCATATCCTTTTGGCTCAGAGGCAAGAATGCTACCCACTGACCACAGCTGAGACTTTCAACAACCTTCTGCAACATTTAAAGAAAATAACTCATTTTTAGGATGTTCGCAGAAGTGCTTATCAGCCAATGGTCTACTTCTGAAGTTTAGTCCCTCTTATGTAGGCTAATGTGACAGCTAAATAGTGCACAGCAAGATTCCACAGACAGCAATCCAGATAGATAATTAGTTAACCTGATTTGGTGATGCGGGTTGAGGGATGCTAGAGGAGAACAGCTCTTCAAATAGTGCTTTTACATTCAACTGAACAGATGGGGACTTCAGTTCAACAGCTCATCTGAAAGTTGGCCTCTCCGACTCCCTCACTACACTCAAAGCCTGGACCACAAGCTCAAGTCTCTGGCATGCCTTACTACATTAAAGGCACTAAATAAATGCAAGCTGTCATTAGCTTTTTTCTGTAGCTAATCTGGATCTGTAACAATTTGTGATGCTTCTGTATGTGACAGCATATGTGTGTTAGACACAGGTCGCATATTTCCACAGAAGGACATTCATTTGGGTATTAATTGCTTTGATTTTTATTTAATTGCTGATACTAACATATTATTTTCGTAATTGCCCGTGGTACAAAATAACAATTTTAGAAGCGTTTGTTCTCATGTCGCTTGGCTATTCTGCTCAAATGAAACTGTAACCTCAAGGGAGAGAGGCAGAAAGGTCAGATTGCCAGTGTCTTATTTTTGACTGTAATTGCTGTCAGCTGTGGTACAATTACTTTTGGAAGGCTATCACATACCATACACTTCCGCCACGATAGCTAGCAAGGATGCTGTTTGATCTAGTTCAGCTTTTGCAATGAATCTTCTGGATATTTTACTGAGAAATTACGAATGCCAGACATTCAAAATAAGTACACAACTTGCTGTTAATTACAGGGCAGCTCAATGGATTAGGAAGGAGGCAGCATTAACAAAAAAAAACATCTGATGGAAAAGCTGCATGAGAAATAACACTAGAACTTTGCCACACTGAATAATGAAATTCAAACACGAAGCCCTATTTGGAAACCAAGCCAGTCTAAACAAAGCTAATGCAGAGTACAGTGCTGCATTGGATTTTTTCCACACAAGTATAAAAGTTCCTATATTTCACATTCTCATTTCTGCTTTCTTGGAAACAAGAGATTTTTTTTCACATTTGGAATCATTCCACGAAAACCAACAATCCTCTGGGTATTAATTCTTCAGTGGGTAGCACTCATTCCTCTGAGTCAGAAGGTTTTGAGTTCAAGTCCCACTCCAGGGGCTTCAGTCCTGGAATCCATGTTCCTCTAACTCTGGCCCTCTTGTGCATTTCCCACTTTCTTTGGCCCACCATTGGCAACTGTGCCTTTCAACTGACCAGGCCAAAAGCTCGGGAATTCCCAAAACTCACGCTCTCTCTCTCCTCCTTTAACATGCTCCTTGAAACCTATCTCTTTAAACAAGCATTAAGTCACTTGCCCGAGTATCTGTTTGTATGCCTCAGTGTTAAATTACAAAAATTTGCATTTATATTGCGCCTTTAACACAATAAAACACTGGAAGGCACTTCACAGGAGCAAATTTAGGATAAGATATAGGAGTAGGCCATTTGGCCCATCGAGTCTGCTCTGCTATTCAATAAGATCGTGGCTGATCTGACTCTGGCCTTAACGCCACTTTCTTGTCTGTCCCCCATAACCCTTCACTTCCTTGTCAATCAAAAATCTGCCTAACTCAGACTTGAATATATTCAATGTCCCAGCCTCCATCACTCTCTGTGGAAAAGAATTCCAAGGACTGATGACATTCAGAAAAAAATCCTCTTCTCCATCTTTAATGGAAGACCCCATATATTTAAACTGTTCCCCGAGTTCTAGATTTTCCCCATGAGAGGAAACATCCTCTCAGCATCTACCCTGTCAAGCCCCCTCGGAATATTGCATGTTTCAACAAGATCACTTCTCATTCTTCTAAGCTCCAATAAGTATAGGGCCAGCCTACTCAACCTTTCCTCAAAAGACAATACCTTCATTCCAGGAATCAGCCTAGTGAACCTTCTCTGAACCGCTTCCAATGCTAGTATATCCTTTCCTGAGTAGGGAGGCCAAAACTGTACACAGTACTCCAGGTGTATTCTCACAAATGGCCTGTACAAGGCTTCCCAACTTTTATATTCCATCCTCATGCAATAAAGGCTAACATTCAATTTGCCTTCCTAATTATCTGCTGCACATGCACGCTAAATTTTTGTGATTCAAGTACTAGGACACCCAGACCTCTCTATCCTGCAGCATTCTACAGTCCCTCTGCATTTAAATAATCTGCTTTTCTATTCTTCCTGCCAAACTAGCCAACCTCATACTTTATAATCCATCTGCCATTCATTTAACCCATCTATATCCCTTTGCAGACTCTTGAATCCTCCTCACAACTTACTTTCCTACCTACCTTTGTATCATCTGAAAATTTGACTATGATATAGTCAGTCCCTTCATTCAAGTTAGTAAGATAGATCATAAATAGTTGAGGCCCCAGCACTGATCCCTGCAGCACTCCACGAGTTAGTTTACCAACCCCAAAAATGACCATTTGAGCCTGTTTACTGTAGTTAGCCAATCCTCCATCCATGCTAATATATCGCCCCCAAAACAATGAGCTCTGTTCTTGTGCAGTAACCTTTTAGGTGGCACCTTATCAAATGCCTTTTGGAAATTTAAACACACTACATCTACTGATCCCTCTTTATCCACCCGCTTGTTACATCCTCAAAGAACTCTAATAAAGTTGCCAAATACCATTTCGCTTTCACAAAACCATACTGACTCTGCCTGGTTGTATTACGATTTTCTAAATGACCTGCTACTACCTTCTTAAGAATAGCATTTTCCCAATGACAGACGTTAGACTAACTGGCCTACAGTTTCCAGCTTTCTGTCTCCCTCTTATCTTGAATCGTGGTGTTACGTTTGCAACTTTCCAATCCATTGGGTCCTTTACAGAACCTAGGGAATTTTGGAAGGTTCCAACCACTATCTCTTCAGTCACTTCTTTTAAGACCCTAGGGTGCAGGCCATCAAGTCAAGGAACTTGTTAGTCTTAATCACACTCGTTTTCCTGGTACTTTTTCTCTACTGATCGTGATTATTTTAAGGTCTTCTCTTCCTTTTGGCCATCACTTTTCTACTATTCTTGGGATGCTTTTTGGGTCTTCTACTGTGAAGACGGATACAAAACACTTATTGAAAGACTCTACTATTCTCTCGTTTCCCATTATTAATTCTCCAATCTCTCTCTCTAAAGGACCAAGACTCATTGTCGCTACTCTTTTTCCTTTTATATACTTGTAGAAGCTTTTACTGTCTGTTTTTATATTTTTTTACTAGTTTTCTCTCACTCCAATTTCTTTTAGTCATCCTTTGCTGGTTTCTATAATTTTCACAATCTTCTGGCTTACCACTAATCTTTGCAACATTATACATCTTTTCTTTCAACTTGATACCACCCTTAACTTCTTTAGTTAGCCATGGATGGCTCTCATACAGCCTTTCTTTCTCAAGGGAATATATCTTTGTTGAGAGTTATGAAATATCTCCTTAAATTTCTGCCACTGCTTCTCTACCATCTCATTTTTTACGTATTTACCAAGTCCACTTTATTGCCTTTATTTAAGTTTAACACAATAGTTTCAAACTCAAATTTCTCACCTTCAAACTGAGTGTGAAATTCTACTGTGTTATGATAACTCTTACCAGATCCCTTATTGTGAAGTCATGTATTAATCCTACCTCATTATAGTTTACCAAGCCTAAAAAAAGTCTGTAAAATATCAAACGTAATTCCAGAGGTCAGAGCCCAGGCAGCTGAAAACATCGCCACCACTGGTGGACCTATTAAAATTAAGGTTGCTGGTGGAATTTAAATTCAATTAATAAATCTGGAATATAAAGCTAGTCTTAGTAATGGTAACCATGAAACTATCATTGATTGTGGCTAAAAAACCCATTTGGGTCATTAATACCCTTTAAAGAAGGAAATCTGCCTTCCTTACCTGGTCTGTCAACATGCGACTCCAGACCCACATCAATGTGGTTGACTCTTAACTACCCTCTTAAATGGCCTGGCAAACCACTCAGTTCAAGGGAAATTAGGGATGGGCAACAAGTGCTGGCCTTGCCAGCGACGCCCACATCCCATGAAATAATAAAGTTAAAAAAAGGGTTAGAGGCCAGAATTGGAGGAGTGCAAAGGTCTCAGGGGTTTGTGGAGTTGGAGAAGATTATAAATATAGGGAGAGGCAAGGCCATGGAGGGATCTGAAGACAAGGATGAAAATTTTAAAATTGAGGCAGACTGGGCCAGGAGCCGATGTAGGTCAGCGAGCACAAGGTGCCAAGTTAGGATACAGGCAGCAGGGTTTCAGATGAGCTCAAGTTTATGGAGGGTGGGAAAAGGGGGACTGGCCAGGTGAGCACTGGAATAGTCAAGTCTAGAAGTAACAAAGGCATGGATTACACTCCTGTGAAGTGCCTTTGGAAATTTTTATTACAGAGTTCTCAGGATGCAGTAACTAAAGAGGTGGTGAAAGCAGAGTCAATAGTAAATTACAAAAAGGAATGAGATATATACTTAAAAAAGGAAAAAAATTGCAGGGCTATGGGGAAAGAGCAGGGAAGTGGGGGCTAATTGGAGCTCTTTCAGACATGATGGGTTGAATGGACTTCTTTTGTGCTATATGATTCCATGTTAGTGTCACTGACAAGCTCACATTTACTGTCCATTCCGGGTTACCCTGAGAGGTAGTACTGGGCCTATTTGAACAAACGAATGGCTTATTAGGCCACTTCAGAAGGTATTAAGAGCCATTATGTGACTCCAGTTTCTTGTGACATGTAGACCAGGTGTGACAGGTTCCCTCTCCCAAATGGCATTAAGAGTTGCTCAGTCTTTGCCATGTTGCTACTGGACATTGCCAAGTACAGACCAATGCCTCTCTCCTAAAATCTGAGGAAAGTTTCCATGGACAAGAGTTACATAATTCCCCGATACCTGTCAGCGTCACTGACATAAATCTTACCCAAGTTGTTTGCTGTTCTCATTGGCCAGGGAAAGCAAGTGGTTCTGGGTTTACCTTCTCAAAATGTAAATACAAGAAATAACGGATAAATCCATTACAGAATGTGCGGCAATTGGAAGTGAACATCTTCCAAATGTATCTTGGTGTGTTCCTTTTTTGTTGCTTCAGCTGACTAAGTTTTAAGGTTTGGAATTCCCTTCCTGAACACCTCTGTCTCTCTCTGCTCCTTTAAGTTGCTCCTCTAAGCCTAGCCTTTTACACAAGCTTTTTTAGTCAACTGTCCTAATATCTTTTTATATTACTTGGGCTCAACCTTTGCTTGATACCTGTTCCTGTAAAGCACTACGAAACATTTTTAGATGTTACAGGTGCTATATAAATTCATGCTGTTTTACACAGATGACTGTGGGGCTGTGAAACACATGACTGGAGTTAGTGATTGATGCTATGATCATATAAAGTTCGAAGAATAGATTAGATTAGGTAAGTTGATTGAAGGAAGGGGATGATGGTTCAGGATGGGCACATGGAATCAGGATACTGCTCATGTGGGGGATAAACACCAACATGGAATGAGAGATCGAATAATGACCTGATTCTGGATTGTAACTTCTACATAAAGTTCATGCATAATTTGACACTCTGCTTATATACAAGTTTTAAGACTCCAGCTATCACCCATCAGTGGCAAAACTTCCTTTCTCATTAAAGAAAAGGTCTTTAAAAGACCCCGGGTCTGGAGTCTAAAGATTTTATTCATTCACAGGATGTGGACGTCGTGGCTGGGCCGGCATTCATTGCCCATCCCGAGTTGCCCTTGAGAAGGTGGTGGTGAGCTGCCTTCTTGAACTGCTACAGACCATGTGGTGTAGGTGGACCCACAGTGCTGTTAGGAAGGGAGTTCCAGGATTTTGACCCAGCGACAGTGAAGGAACGGCGATATATTTCCAAGTCAGGATGGTGAGTGACTCGGAGAGGAACTTCCAGGTGGTGGTGTTCCCATTTATCTGCTGCCCTTGTCCTTCTAGGTGGTAGTGGTCGTGGGTTTGGAAGGTGCTGTCTAAGGAGCCTTGGTGAGTTCTTGCAGTGCATCTTGTAGATGGTACACACTGCTGCTACTGAGCGCCGGTGGTGGAGGGAGTGAATGTTTGTGGATGTGGCACCAATCAAGCGGACCGCTTTGTCCTGGGTGGTGGCCCAGCTTCTTCAGTGTTGTGGGAGCTGCTCTCATCCAGGCAAGTGGGGAATATTCCATCACATTCCTGACTTGTGACTTGTGGATGGTGAAAAGGAGTCAGGAGGTGAGTTACTTGTCACACGATTCCTAGCCTCTGACCTGCTCTTATAGCCATAGTATTTATATGGCTAGTCCAGTTCAGTTTCTGGTCAATGGTAACCCCCAGGAAGTTGATAGTGGGGGATTCAGTGATGGTAATGCCACTGAACATCAAGGAGCTATGGTTGGATTCTCTCTTGTTGGAGATGGTCATTGCTTGACACCTGTGTGGCGCGAATGTTACTTGCCGCTTGTCAGCCCAAGCCTGGATATTGTCCAGGTCTTGCTGCATTTGGACAGGGACTGTTTCAGTGTCTGAGGAGTTGTGAATGGTGAACAATCATCAGCGAACATCCCCACTTCTGATGTTATGATGGAAGGAAGGTCATTGATGAAGCAGCTGGAGATGGTTGGGCCTAGGACACTACCCTGAGGAACTCCTGCAGTCCTGTCCTGAAGCTGAGATGACTGACCTCCAACAACCACAACCATCTTCCTTTGTGTTAGGTATGACTCCAATCAACGGAGAATTTCCCCCGATTCCCATTGACTCCAGTTTTGCTCGGGCTCCTTGATGCCACACTCAGTCAAATGATGCCTTGATGTCAAGAACAATCACTCTCACCTCACCTTGGGACTTCAGCTCTTTTGTCCATGTTTGAACCAAGGCTGTAATGAGGTCAGGAGCTGAGTGGCCCTGGTGGAACCCAAAGTGGGCATCAGTGAGCAGGTTATTGCTAAGCAAGTGTCGTTTGATAGCTCTGTTGATGACCCCATTCATTACTTTACTGATGATCGAGAGTAGACTGATGGGGCGAAAATTGACCGGGTTGGATTCGTCCTGCTTTTTGTGTTCAGGACATACCTGGGCAATTTTCCACATAGCCAGGTAGATGCCAGTGTTGTAGCTGTACGGGAACAGCTTGGCTAGGGGTGCAGCAAGTTCTGGAGCACAAGTCTTCAGTACTATTGCCGGAATATTGTCAGGACCCATAGCCTTTGCAGTATCCAGCGCCTTCAGCCGTTTCTCGATATCACGTGGAGTGAATCGAATTGGCTGAAGGCTAGCATCTGTGGTGCTGGGGTCCTCCGGAGGAGGCCAAGATGGATCATACACTCAGCACTTCTGGCTGAAGATTGTTGCGAATGCTTCAACCTTATCTTTTGCACTGCTGTTCTGGGCTCCTCCATCATTGAGGATGGGGATATTTGTGGAGCCTCCTGCTCCAGCGAGTTGTTTAATTGTCCATGACTGGACGTGGCAGGGCTGCAGAGCTTAGACTTGATCCGTTGGCTGTGGGATTGCTTAGCTTTGTCTATCACTTGCTGCTTATGCTGTTTGGCATGCAAGTAATCCTGTTTTATAGCTTCACCAGGTTGACACCTCATTTTTAGGTAAGCCTGGTGCTGTGCCTGGCATGCCCTCCTGCACTCTTCATTGAACCAGGGTTGATACCCTGGTTTGAAGGTAATGGTAGAGTGAGGGATATGCCGGGTCATGAGGTTGTTACAGATTGTGTTCGAGTACATTTCTGCTGCTGCTGATGGCCCACAGTGCCTCATGGATGCCCAATCTTGAGTTGCTAGATCTGTTCGAAATCTATCCCATTTAGCACAGTGGTATTGCCACACAGCATGATGGAGGGTATCCTCGATGTGAAGGCAGGACTTGGTCTCCACAACGACTGTGCAGTGGTCATTCCTACTGATACTGTCATGGACAGATGCATCTGCGGCAGGCAGGTTGGTGAGGATGAGGTCAAGTTTTCGCCATTGTTGTTCCCTCACCACCTGCCGCAAACCCAATCTAGCAGCTATGTCAGTTAGGACTCGGCCAGCTCAGTCAGTAATGGTGCTACAAAGCCACTCTTGGTGATGGACATTGAAGTCCCCCACCCAGAATACATTCTGTGCCCTTGTCACCCTCAGTGCTTCCTCCAAGTGATGTTCAACATGGAGGAGCATTGATGGTAGGTGGTAATCAGCAGGAGGTTTCCTTGCACGTGTTTGGCTTGATGCCATGAGACTTCATGGGGTCCAGAGTCGATGTTGAGGACTCCCAGGGCATCAGCCTCCCGACAGTATGCCACTGTGCTGCCATCTCTGCTGGGTCTGTCGTGCCGGTGGGATATATCCAGGGATGGTGACGATAGAGTCTGGGACATTATCTGTAAGGTATGACTCCAAGAGGATGACTATGTCAGGCTGTTGCTTGACTAGTCTGAGACAGCTCTCCCAACTAGCCCCCAGATGTTAGTAATGAGGACTTTGCAGGGTTGAAAGGGCTGCGATTGCCATCGTTGTTTCCGGTGCCTAGGACGATGTGGGGTGGTCCGTCCGGTTTCATTCCTTTTTTGTGTCTTTGTAGTGGTTTGTTACAACTGAGTGCCTTGCTAGGCCATTTCAGTGGGCATTTAAGAGTCAACCACATTGCTGTGGGTTTGGAGTTACGTGTAGGCCAGGTTTCCTCCTATCTGCCCTTTCTACCAAGGTCAGGCAAGGACGACAGATTTCCTTCCCTTAAAGGGCATTAGTGAACCAGATTGGTTTTTACAACAATGGTTACATGGTCATCATTGAACTTCTGGACTCATTGGACTTTTGATTCCAGATTTTTTATTGAATTCAAATTCCACCATCTGCCATGGTGGGATTCGAACCCCAGAGCATTACCCTGGGTCTCTGGATTACTAGTCCAGCGAGAATACCCCTACGCCATCGCTTCCCCTAAAATTTACAAACTCCTTGGAATCTGCCAACTTTGCACACCAAAAGCAATTCAACTCTGACTGACCTATATGGAGCAGCCCCACTTTCCTAGGGCACTGACCTTACAGAGGGTTTGTTGGCTTTGGAAGGTATGTAGAGCAAATTCACCAGAAATGTTACCAGGGCTCCAAGGGTGAGATATGAGGAGAGATTAGATAAACTAGGAATTTAGGAGGTTTAGACGGTTTGATTGTATTTTTGCTATGTTGCAAGGAACCAAAAGGGTAGATAGGAAGAAACCTTTCCTATTAGTGGGCTAAATCTAAGACAAGGGAACGTAACCTTAAATCAGAGCCAGGTCATTGCGGAAAGAAGTTAGGAAACATTTCTTCTTGCAAGAAATCGTGTCCCATAAAAACCAGTAGATAGTAGCTCAACTTATAATCTTAAATCTGATGGATAGATTTTTTCTAGACACAGGTATAAAAGGATTTAAAGTCAAGGACAACCATTAGCTCACTGAATGGGTGGAAGGGACTAGAGGGGCTGAATGGACTTCTCTTGTTCCTAAGTTACTAGGAGGAGACCATTCAACAACTTGAGCCTATTCCATCATTCAATTAGATCAGGGCCAATTTGTACTTTAACCCCATCTACCCTCCTTGGCTATGCTTGGAAATCCTTATCTAGCATAAATCTATCCATCTCAGTTTTGAAGCTTCCAATTGACTCGCTGGTCTCAATAACTTTTTGTGGGAGTGTGTTACAGATTTCTACTACCCTTTGTGTGAAGAAGTGCTCCCTGACATTGCCTGTAAAAGGCCTAGCTCTCATTTTAAGGTTATATTCCCTTGTTCTGTTCTCCCCTTAATAGAGGGGATAATTTCTCTCCACCTACCCTATCAACTCCATTAATCATCTGAAACACTTCAGTTAGATCACTTCTTAATCTTGAATAATAGATGGAATACAAGCCTGTGCAAGCTGTCCTCATAATTTAACCTCTTTTAGTCCTGTATCATTCTGGTAAATCTGTAGGCTCTTTTTATTCAAAATATGCTAAATTCTGAATTGACTGCAATAATGGAAAGATTAAACCCGATGCAAATGAACAATTTTTATTTACTTTGGATATCCTTTGCAAAAAGCACTCCATGTAAATTTCACATCTGAGTGGTTCATATTAGTTAAATGTAACTCACGTGCCTTCCGGCCTGATGACATGATTAGGTCACATGTATTAACTGCAACTCCCCATGCCAGTAAATACCAATTTTATTATCCGGAAAGATCACAAGCCAAGCAATGTGTCATTTAAAGTAATTCTCCAAACATCAGCAAAATTGTAGCTTTCTGTACATGCAAGAAATTTTATCAGACACTATAACCTTCCCTTCTTCTATATTCAATAAACAGATGCTGGCATTACGATACAGCAGAAAATGTTTTTATGTTTAAAAGGACAAGAATAGTTTCTTGTATAAATATAACTGAAATTCATTCAGATTAATATGATTGGTGAGCTAAATCTTGGAGCATTGAGTTAAATTTAATAACATAAAAACAGTTTGCCTCTTTAGACCAACAAAATGCCCAATGTATATATTCCTAGTATATAAGACAGCCTGGCCCTTACCTCATCCCATGTCCATGCTAAATGTTTTATCTTCCCCCAAGCATCCTCCAAAGAAACTTCAACTCACCCAAAACCCTGCCTTCCACATCCTGTTCGCCCATCACCCCGCTGTATACCTCCAAACGCCAAGTCCTCCAATACGTTGATTTCAAAATCCTCACAAATTTCCTTCCTAACCACCTCTCTAAAACCTCCTCTCACCTTAGACAAAATGACACAGAATGTACAGCACAGAAGCAGGCCATTTGGCTCAACAGGTCTATGCTCCACATAAGCCTCCTCCCACTTTACTTCATCAACTATATCAATATATCCTTCCACTGCTTTCTCTCTCGTGCGAATCCAGCTTCCCCTTAAATGTACCTATGCTACAATGTTACTTCTTGTTACTTCTGCATCATGCTTTAATTATTGAAAGAATTAAATACGTACTCAAGATATAAACTGAAGAGTTGATAAATGATGAAACAAAGCTTTCCTTGATTCAATGCACATCTATTCTACTTTACAAAAGTATAACTGTCATCTGAAAACTAAATAGCACCCAAAATATAATCTGCCAATCAATGCCCATGCCTCATATTTCCTACGTAATGGTCTTCGTTTAGCTTTTACATAACTGGTGTATCTTCAGCAAAATGCATTTCTCTTATTAGGGACAACAGTTAATAAAATATGACATGTGGCATCCACCTCCAAGAACATGAACCAACACTGCCACACTCAAAATGGTAACTCATTATAAATCTGCTAATCTACATCTTCCACTCTTGGGAATCTGGCCCATTGTGCCTCTACTCCATTTCATCATTGCTGTTGAAGCTTTCTGTTATTTGGAATTGTCTTCCCAAAGCCAGCAATCTTGCTTCATTTCTCCAAATTCAACCTAAATTTATGCTTCTATCTTTCTCTTCATTCTCCTCCTCTAAACTTTGCTCTAAGCCCAACATGTGCCACAGCACATTTTGGCATGTGAAAAGGGTTACATCATTATACAACAACCCTTTATACAACAATAACACAATAAATAGAAAATATCCCCTTATTAGCACATAAACTGCATGGGATACAACAGCTTGCTTTAATAAATAATAGTATAGCAAGGCCTCTGCCAGCAGGAGGACCACCCACCATTGACCTCGGCACCAGAAATTACAATGGCAAACTCAGCTCTGTCAACCCTGCAAAGTCCTCTTTGCTAACATTTGGGGGGCTTGTGCCAAAATTGGCAGAGCTGTCTCCCAGACTAGTCAAGCAACAGCCTGACATAGTCATTCTCACAGAATCATACCTTATAGATAATATCCCAGGCACCACTATCACCATCCCTGGGTATGTCCTGTCCCACCGGCAGGACAGACCCAGCAGAGGTGGCGGCACAGTGGCATACAGTCGGGAGGGAATTGCCCTGGGAGTCCTCAACATCGACTCCGGGCCACATTAAGCCTCATGACATCGGGCCAAACATGAGCAAGGAAACCTCTTGCTAATTACCATGTAAAGTCCCCCTCCTCAGCTGATGAATCAATATTCCTCCATGTTGAACAACACTTGGAGAAAGCACTGAGGGTGGAAAGGGTGCAGCATGTATTCAGGGTGGAGGATTTCAATGTCCATCACCAAGAGTGGCTCAGTAGCACCACTATTGACTGAACTGGCCGAGTCCTAAAGGGTATAGCTGCTAAACTCTGTCTGAGACAGGTAGTGAGGGAACCAACAAGAGGGAAAAACATACTTGATCTCATCCTCATCAACCTACCTGCTGCAGATGCATCTGTCCATGACAGTATCGGTAGGAGTGACCACCGCACAGTCCTTGTGGAGATAAAGTCCCATCTTTACATTGAGGATACCCTCCATCGTGTTGTGTGGCGCGACCACCATGCTAAATGAGACAGCTTTCAAACAGATCTAGCAACTCAAGACTGGACATCCACGAGGCGCTGTGGGCCGTCAGCAGCAGCAGAATTGTACTTAACCACAATCTGTAACCTCATGGCCCGGCATATCCCCCACTCTACCATTACCACCAAGCCAGGTGATCAACCCTTGTTCAATGAAGCGTGCAGGAGGGCATGCCAAGAGCAGTACCAGGCATACCTAAAAATGAGGCGTCAACCTGATGAAGCTACAACACAGAACTGGTTGCATGCCAAACAGCATAAGCAGCAAGTGAGATAGACAGGGCTAAGCAACTCTACAACCAACAGATTAAATCTAACCTCTGCAGTCCTGCTACATCGAGTCATGAATGGCGGTGGATAATTAAACAACTCACTGGAGGAGGCGGCTCCACAAATATCGCCATCCTCAATGATGGGGGAGCCTAGCACGTCAGTGCAAAAAATAAGACTAAAGCACTTTAACAATCTTGAGCCAGAAACGCCAAGTGGATGATCCATCTCGGCCTCCTCCAGGTTAACCCAGCATCACAGATGCCAGTCTTCAGCCAATTCGATTCACTCCATCACTGGACACTGCAAAGACTATGGGCCCTGACAATATTCTGGCAATAGTACTGAAGACTTGTGCTCTAGAACTTGCCATACTCCTAGACAAGCTGCTTTAGTACAGCTACAACACTGGCATCTGCCTGGCAATGTGGAAAATTGCCCAGTTATGTCCTGTACACAAAAAGCAGAACAAATCCAATCCGGTCAATTTCCGCCCCATCAGCCTACTCTCAATCATCAGTAGAATGATGGTAGGGGTCATCAACAGTCTATCAAGCAGCACTTGCTTAGCAATAAACTGTTCACTGACGTTTAGTTTGAGTTCTGCCAGGGTCACTCAGCTGCTGACCTCATTACAGCCTTGGTTCAAACATGGACAAAAGAGCTGAACTCCAGAGGCGAGGTGAGAGTGGCAACCCTTGACATCAAGAGAGCATTTGACCGCGTGTGGCAGCAAGGATCCCTAACAAAACTGGAATCAAAAGGAATCAGAAGGAAAACTCTCCAATAATTGGAGTCATACCTAGCACAAAGGAAGATGGTTGTGATTGTTGGAGTCAGTCATCTCAGTTCCAGGGCATCACTGCAGGAGTTCCTCAGTTCAGCTGCTTCATCAATGATCTTCTTTCCGTCATAAGGTAAGAAGTGGGGATATTCGTTGATGATTGCACAACGTTCAGCACCATTCACGACTCCTCAGATACTGAAGCAATCAATCTCCAAATGCAGCAAGACCTAGACAATATCCAGGCTTGGGCTAACAAGTGGCAAGTAAAATTCGCGACACAAGTGTCAGGCAATGACCATCTCCAACAAGAGAGAATCTAACCATTACCCCATGACATTCAAAAGCATTACCAACGCTGAATCCCCCACTATCAACATCTTGAGGCTCACCATTGATCAGAAACTGAACTGGACTAGCCATATAAATACTGTGGCTACAAGAGCAGGTCAGAGGCTAGGATTCCTGCAGCAAGTAACTCATCTCCTAACTCCCTAAAGCCTGTCTACAAGGCACAAGTCAGGAGTGTGATGGAACACTCTCCACTTGCCTGGATGAGTGCAGCTCCAACAACACTCAAGATAGTCGTTTTGTTGTTCAGAACTCGAGTATTGCTGAAAAAAGAGACATGTCTAAGCATTTTGTCTTGCACTCATCAAGACACTTGCAAGAATAACAACTAAGGGGAAAACAACAATTTATACTGTATGTGGAGTGCTCATTGGTTGGCAAGTGGCATTGCCATGGAGAATGCACCACTGATGGTGACTGACAGTTAATTGTCAAGCATTGTTTGAAATTTAGACCAGACAGCTTGGCCAATCAGGGAGGCCCAGTTAGGCCCTCTGGACAGCATTCCCGAGTCCCAGAAGCCACAGGAGAGGAAGATTCCGTTCCTCTCTGGGAGGCAAGGTAATCTGATTCACGTGGGTCATGGGGAATTAGCAATAGGAGCTCCACCAACTGAACTCTACTATTTAGATGATTAGAGGTCAGAAATTCTCGATGCTATCTTGGTGGTTCTGAAGTGTCAGCTACGAATGTCCATTGTAAATAGTTTGTTTCTTGGAATCAAGCGTTTTCATTAATGTTTATCAAGATTGGATGTTCGTGGAATAAAGATCCCTGTTTTATAACCTCCATGTGATTGAATCTCATGTAACAATAGAATCATTGAATGGTTACAGCACCGAAGGAGGCTATTTGGTCCATTGAATCCATGCCAGGTCTCTGCAAGAGCAACTCATCTAGTCCCATTTCTCTGCCTTTTCCCCATAACCGAGCAATATTTTCACTTCAGATAATTATCCAATCCTGTTCTATCTGAGGCTTTGATTGACTATGCCTCCATCACACTCTCAGGCAAAGCATTCCAGATCTTAACCACTCACTGCATTATTTTTTTTCCTTATGCCGCCGTTGCTTCTTTTGCCAATCATCTTAAATTGGTGTCCTCTGGTTCTTGACCCTTCTGCCAATGGGAGCAGTTTCTTCCTATCTACTCTGTCCAGACCCTTCATGACTTTGAAAACTTCTATCAAATCTCTTCTTAATCTTCTCTTGATTAGCCCCAGCTTCTCCAATCTCTCCACACAACTGAAATTCCTCATCCCTGGAACCATTCATGTGACTCTTTTCTGCACCCTAATGCCTTCACATCCTTCCTAAAATGTGTACAAAATTGGACACAAAATTCCAGTTGAGGGTGGACCACGATTTTAGAGAGGTTAATGATAACTCGTTTGCTTTTGTACTCAATGCCACTGTTTATAAAGCCCAGGATCCCATAAGCTTTATTAACCACTTTCTCAACCTGCCCTGCCTTCAATGATTTGTGTACAATACTTCAAGGTCCCTTTGCTCCTGCACTCCCTTTAGAATTGTTTTTTTATATTGCCTCTCCCATACTTCCTACCAAAATTAATCACTTCATGCTTCTCTGCGTTAAATTTCATCGGCCACTTGTCTGCCTATTCCAGCCCAAGTCCCCTTGAAATTCATCATTATCCTCCTTAGAGTTCGCAAACTTTGAAGTTTTGTGTCACCCACAAATTTTGAAATTGAGTCCTGTACACCCAAGTCTAGGTCATTAACATAGATCAAAAAATAGTAGTTGGCCTAACCCCAACCCCTAGGGAACCTCATTATACATCTTCCTCCAATCCCAAACACAACCATTCACCACTACTTTCTGTTTCGTGTCAATTAACCAACATTGTATCCATATCGCCACTGTCCTCTTTCTTCCCTCGGCTTCAACTTTGCTGACAAGCGGTTATGAGGCACTTTATCAAATGTCTTTTCAAAGTCTATGTACACCACATCAACTACATTACCCTTATCAATCCTCTCTGTAGCCTCAAAAAACTCAAGCACCTTAGTTGAACACAATTTGCTTTTAATAAATCCATGCTAGCTTTCCTTAAATAATCCACATTTGTACAAATGACAGTTAATTTTGTCCAAAACTTTCATTTCTAAAAACTTTCCCACCACTGAGGTTAAACTGACTGACCTATGGTTGCTGGGGTTATCCTCGCACCCTTTTCTGAACAAAGTGTAACATTTGCAATTCTCTGTATCGAAGGAGGATTGGAAGATTATGGCCAGTGCCTCTGCAATTCCCATGCCTACTTTCTTCAGTGTTTTTGGATGTATCTCATCTGACCCTGGTGCCTTATCAACTTTAAGCACAGCGAGCCTACCCAATACCTCCTCTCTTTAGCAATTTTTAGCTCATCCAGTGTCTGAACTACCCCCTCTTTCACCATGACATGGGCAGCATCTTCTTCCTTGGTAAAGATAGATGCAAAGCACTCATTTAGTATCTCAGCCATGCCCCTGGCCTCCATATATAAACCTCTTTTTTGGTCCCCATTGGCCCCACTTCTCCTTTTACCAACATTTTACTATTTATATGACTAAGGAAGACTTTTGGATTCATTTTTATGTTAGCTGCCATCTCTTCTCATACTCTCTCTTTGCTTATTTCTTTTTTCATTTCTCCACTGAACTTTCCACATTCAGTCTGGTTCTCATTTGTATCATTCACCTGACATTTGTCACATGCAAGCTTTTTCTGTTTCATCTTACCATCTATCACTTTCCTCATCCAAGGAGATCTGGATTTGTTTTTCTTTCTCCCTCCTGGGAATGTACCTTGACTGTACCCAAACTATCTCCTCTTTGAAGGCAGTCCACTGTTCCATTAAAGTGCCTTTAACATAGGAAAGTGTCCCAAAGTATTTCACAGGAGTGCTATCAAACAAAATGTGACACAGAAACAAAGATGGAGATATAGGTAGCCTTTAAGGAGCGTCTGAAAGGAAGAGAGAGGTGGAGAGGTTTAGGGAGAGAATTCCAGAGCTTTGAGCCTAGGTGGCTAAAGGCACGGCCACCAATGATTAAGTGAAGGAAATAGGGATGCTAAAGAGGCCAGAGTTGGTGGAGGAAACATATATGGAAGGGTTGTAGGGCTAGATGAGGTTACAGAGATAGAAAGGGGTTGGGTCAAGAATGAATTTGAAAACAAGAAGATAGCCTCTATCATTTGGTCTTTGCTTTCATGAGTTTCTCGAAGTATTCCCAAAATAGTGCTTTCTTGACAACTTATCCAATTTCCTTCGTCAAATGACACCAACTACATATAGAGACAGATTTTAATGAAAACCCCTTCTACAGACAGAGAGGTCAGTAACTAAAGAACATAGACTTAAGGCAACTAGCAAAAGAACCAAGAAAAGAAGATTAGGAGATTTTTTAAAAAATAAAGCAAGTTATCATGATTTGGAAAGTACTTCCTGAAAGTGTGGTGGAAGATGACTTAATAGTAACTTTCAGAAAGGGGACTGGATGAATATTTGGCAGAGAAATAATTGCAGGGCTACGGGATAGAGGGGGCAGAGAGTCTAATTGGATAATTCTTCCAAACAGTTGGCACAAACACGATTAGCCGAATGGCTTCCTTCTGTACTAAGATTCCATGATTGTCTACCAGTTAGTAACCTGGCGATGCTGCTTTCTAAAAAAACAAAATATCATGCTGAAAAGTGTTCTGCAGCTACAAACCTTGCAAAAGCCAAATAAAAAGGCAGTCAGTCTATAAGTCAGTCCATAGAGCCACAAGATTATTTCCTTGGGTTTCAGCTTAAATTCACAGTTTTGTGTGCCATTGAACGATAGCTGACCAGATGTCATTTTGAGAGCTCTTGGCCAGGCCACTAGATGGAGCTCTTTGCAGCCAGGAAGTGACCAAGGGTCAGGAGCTCTCAACAAGGCTTAGAAAAATTCCAACTTCCTGGAAGGCCTAAAGTAAAACATTTGTGATGCAGTTACATTTAGCGGTTGCCAACCATCCAAGATTTCTGTGAGCACACAAAAATTGGAGGAGCATTTCTTTTCATTTTCTTTTATTATTAATGTAATAATAATTACATTATAATGTAATGTTATATTACATATAATATTGAAGATAGGGAAATAGTCTGTTTATAGAATCGTAAAATCAAGATACAGGAGGCTATTCAGCCTATTGTGCCAGTCCCAGCTCTTTGAAAGAGCTATCCAATTAGTCCCACTGCCCCTGATCTTTCTCCATGGTCCTGTAAAATGTTTCCTTGAATATTTTATAAGAATTCCCCTTTTTAAAAGTTAATATTGAATCTGCCCTTTTAGATGCGCATTCTAGATTACAACAAATTGTTGTATAAAACAAAATCTCATCTCCCCTCTGGTTCTTTTACTAATTATCTTAAATCTCTCAGGTTACTGGCCATACTGGCGCTAGAAAAAATCTCTCTTTATTTATCAAAACCTTTCATGACCTCTAATAAATCTCCTCTTAACCTTCTCTGCTCGAAGGAGCCTTTCAGTCAAGAACCAACCAATTGGGTAGCAAAGGGTTTATTTGCTTTCTGATTGGCCATTGGAAGACAATGTGCTGCGTGGATGGAGAGATCAGGTGGCCAACGGTAGCAGTGTAGTGGTGGGGCAGTAGGAGGCGGAGGAGCCATGAGATGAAACCTCCAGGAATATATCCAAGTGAGTTGGCAATCCAGTGATGGAGATATCTCTGGCTCAAACCATATTGTCCCACTAGCTATAGAAAGAGAATTAATTGTAAGCACCAATGGCAGGAAAATGACTTAATTAATGTTTTAGCAACACCAAGCAACATTATCAGAGGTAAACATCCTTATTTAGCTAAATAAATAGTTAGATGTCATTGTGTCTGTGCCCCTGTCTGTATTTTTTTTTTAAATTTGTTGGAAGTGCTTTTACACACTCAGATTAGGGTGAAACACTGAATCCTACTGAGGCAAACTCTTGTAGTTAATAAAACTTCACCTGATCAGCCCGGTGCAATCCTTCATGAGAGTTTCACCCGGTGTTATTCTTTATGAGAGTTTCACCTAGGTTGTGATTAGAATTCCAGTAGGAACCAACTTTAATGGGAAGAAATATGCCAGAGTGTCTAAAACAAGACTGCAGCTGAGCACTGTGGCAATAAACTAGGAATAAAAGAACAGACTTGCACTTATATGTTGCCTTTCACATCCTCAACACATCCCAAAGTACTTCAAAACCACAAAGATTGCTGTGGAATCTTTCACAGCACAGGAACAGGTCACTTAGCACAAGTGGTCCATGCTGGTACTTATATCACACAAGCCCGCACTCGCTCTACTTCATCTAACAGTAGCAGCATATCCTTCTATTCCTTTCCCCCTCATCAACTCTCTTTATGCCCACCCAAAGAGGCAAATGGGGCCTCGGTTTAATGTGTCACCCGAAAGACAGTGTTCCCTCCGCACTGCATTGAGAGTGTCAGCCTAGATTATGTTCGAATCTCTGCAGTGGGACTTGAACCCATGATCTTCGACTTAAGAAGTGAGAGTGTTGTCCACTGAGCCAAGGTAGTCACATCTTGACAAAGTGTGCAAAGAAAGCACTGAAGAGGAGCTCACACACTTACCCAGAATTTCACAAGGAAAAAAGCATTATGGGGTCCTTTCCCATATAATTCTTTAAGGCCACCTTTCTTCTCTGGGAATTTATCGTAAATTTGGCGAATATCCACGGATTCAAGCAAAGGGTCACTGTAGGAATGGTTGGTCTGTCCAATATGTACAAAGAGGTGCTTGTTGTACTGTTGATAAAAAAGTTACAAAGTCATCATTTTTATAGAAGCCATTCCAACCCAAACACTGTAGGTTCACAAATTAAAAGATAACCAAGTGGCTAGCTATTTCAGAGACTCGGGCTAATAATCCAATGAACGCGAGTTCAAATCCCAGTTGCAGTTTGAGAATCTAATTCAGAATAACTAAAATCCAGGAGATCAGTAAAAGTGACCACAAAGCCATTGGATTGTTGTAAAAACCCAACTGGTTCGCTAATATCCCTTTAGGGAAGGAAATTTGCTGTCCTTATGCAGCCTGGGTCCTTATATGCGACCCCAGTCCCACACAAATATGGTTGACTCTTAACTGCCCTCTGAAGTGGCCTAGCAAGACAGTTAGGGAAACTAAAGTTGGGGAATAAATGACAACCTTTCCAGTGATTCCAAAACCAGGACCGAGTAGAAAAAGATATGAGCACTTTTTCATAATACTGGCCAGCAACAATGCTAGGCACATGGCCGCTGCTCACAAACTGTTTCCCTACCTGGCTATATTGCCCATTTTTTCCGGGTTCTCCCCAGCTGAAGCAGAAATGGGCAGCGCAGCAGCTCCAGGGTAAGTCCAGCGAGCGTGGTAGAGTCGGCGAAAGGAGAGGGCACACAGTAGCTGCCGTATTCAGTTAGTTTTTAAAGGTCAAAGTCTTTTAATGAATGAGTGAATGGGTGAGTGAGTGAATGGGTAGGTAGGTGAGATGGGTAGTCAGGTCTTGCCCTTGGTCCAGTATTCGAGTAGTCGGGAAAGTAGTCAGGTGGGGTCAGGGGGCTAGGCGGGTGGTGGAGGGGGGTGAGGATTGGGTTTGGGGGAGTAGTCGGATGGCCAGGGGTGAGGAGATGATTTTAGGAGTGGGGGGTTGTGGGGCTTGTTGTGATGCTCAGACAGCTATTAGACCAGGTATTAAACTGTCTAACATTTCCTGGGTAAAGTACCCAAGTAAACCCCCGTATCTGACCCAAGTCTCTGCCCTAAGCCCAGGTACGGAGACATTTATGGAGGGTCCTGGGCAGCAGGGAATCAGCCCCCATCGGATGTTTAAACTTCCCGGGCAATTCCAACATATGTCCAGCGCCAAGACTTCCACGGGGTCCTGACACACATCTTCTGTTGCGTGTCCGGTCTTTGACAGTCTGGAGACCAGAAGATTTGGGCCATTGTATCTCACTGCTGATCAGAATATTAGACTTATATTTCAATAAAATTTTCAAACTTAAATTGGGCTCGAGAATAATGGTAGGAAGTGTTCAGTGATGTTATGGCCCTGATCACAGCGCTATCAAATACCCCTTCCTGCACTTTCAGTAGAGATAGTAAGCCATTGAAAATTACAGCTCTGACAAATACTGGAGGTGGGCTGGGGGAAGATTTGGTAGAAGCTCATTAAGGCCCCTATGAAGAACATCACTATCTTTAAAATCAGCACGTGTGTGTAGAAAAACTGAGACATTCTTTCTTGGTTTTTTTGTAGATGCACAGGTTGCAAAGTTCAGGATGCCATACTCCAGATATGAAAGTTGCAATATTTTAGGATATACAGTTTGCAACGTCACTATCCATAAACTTAAGATCAAAGGGAGGTCAAATGTTGAGATCTTTGCATATAGTTTCACGCAAAGCAAAGATAACACCTTCAAATGATACGTAGGAGACTCACCGAGTCCGGATCCCTCTGCTGTTCGAGAAAAGCCGAGAATTCCACGAGTCTAAGTTTCGACGTTCCAATGGAGCGGCCCTGCCATGCTGGGACTGAGGGGGTTGGGGCAGCTGTGGACTCATAACCTGCACACACAAAACATAACAAAAATCTGACCCTTGATAAATATAACCAGAAAATAAGAACATAGGATCATACAGCACAGAAGGCCATCGTGCCTGAACTGACTCTTTGAAAGAACTATCTTTCAGTTGCTCTCTGATGTAGTCACTCAGCTGCATCAACCTCCATCAAAGAATTCAAGAAGGCAGCAGCCAACCATCACTTTCTCCTGGAAATCAAAAGTATTGGATGATAGAAAAATTTAGTACTAAAAACAATTTTGGAGTATCAGTTGACCATTGCACCTTTAACACAAGAATTAACCCGTGGTATGTCACAAATAGGTTTAAGCATAATTGGTCAGGAGGAGTGCCCAAAAGCTTGGTCAGATTTGGGTCCTGAGTAGGTTTTTAAAAAGGCAGTGAGAAGTTTAGAAAGAGAGAGAGAGAGAGAGAGAGGGAGGATTGGTGGGGGGGAAGATGGAGAAGGGCAGGCAGAGAGAGAGAGAGAGAAAGGGGGGTGGTGGGCAGAGAAAGTGAAGGGGATAGAGAGAAGAGAGAGAAAGAAAGAAAGGTGTGTTTCTTACCTGAAATGGGTGTTGTAACTGCTGGTTGGCCTGCGTAGGGCTGTTGAGCAAAGGGCTTCACACTGTAGGAAAATAAAGTGAATGTAATTGTATACCAATCATCACATCAAAGTGGAATCTCAATAAATAACTCAGGTTTTGCACTATAAAATGGTAAGAACTAACATGGAGTGTATAGATTGAGCCAGAATCTATCCCGGGACTCAAACTAACCTAAACTAATCTGGTCCATTCCCAGCAGCCACCCCTGGGAACATGGCCAGACATTGCAGCCACAATGACCTTGCTATTTCTTACTTGCCAGATTGCTCTGTTTGAATCTCATGGGCCAATTTGCACACAGATAGCACCTACAAACAGCACATGATTATCACCAGATAATCTGTCGGCTGGGGGATAAGTATTGGTCAGGACACTGGGGAGAACCCTCCTGCTCTTATTTGAAATAGTGTCATGGGATTACTTACGTCCACTGGAGGGGGCAAACTTGGCCTCGGTTTAATGTCCCATCTGAAAGACAGCACCTCTGACAGTAAAGCACTATCTCAGTGCAACACTGGCAGTGTCAGCCTGGATTACGGGCTCAAGTCTCTAGGGTGGGGCTTGAACCCACAACCTTCTGATTCAGAGGGGAGAGTGCTACCTACTGAAACACAGCTGGCACCTACAAAAGAAACTCCCATCAAATTTAGTAATTTTAAAATATGTCAATGTTGCATATCCAAAAATACACACATAATATTATTTTAAGCAGTGAGTTGTGATGATCTGGAATTTAATGTCTGAAGGAGTGATGAAAGCAGATTCAATATAACTTTCAAAAGGAAATTGAATAAATATTTGAAAAGGAAAAATTTGCAGACTGTGGGGAGAAGAACAGAGGAGAGTGGTACCAATCGGATACTCTTTTAAAGAGCCAGCACAGGCACAATGGGCTGAATGGCCTCTTTCTGTGCTGCATCATTCTAGGAACACAACAACGGGTGCAAGAATGCCAATTTTCTGGGGGCTCAGCAGAACGTGAGCAGGAAATCAGTTTTCAAGTTCAGTAAAAAGAATTTCAAAATAAAGTTTTGATTCAATTTGCAACTTTTTACTGTAGTGCAAATCTCATAATTATTTGTAAACCCAGAATTTGGGAAGGTGAAATCCTAATGATGATAGGTTAAGATCATGGCACATTGTTTGTAATGTAAAGTTTCTGAGGGGGGGACACTTGCACCTTGACTGAATAAACCATGATATGACATCCAAACAGGCTGAACAGGGGAAATGGAAGCTGGGGATGGGAGGAAATAGATGGGGATATTTTGGATTCACTCATAGCTCAAATAAAACTTAAAATTTGTTTGCTTTACTTACTCTTGTGAGGATCCTGGTTGCCCTGTTGGTATCACACTGTGCCAGAACTGGAGAAAAACAGAAAACGTGTCAAAGAAATGAATAGCTCTAGCAAGAGAACAATATTACAACAGATCTTTAAAAACAGAGTGAAATAAATCATCGAACACAGAGTCACATGGCAGAGAATCACCAAGTTTTCAGATGTAGCTTTCACAGAATCTAGAAATTTACAGCACAGGAGGCGGCCATTTGGCCCACTGTGTTTGCGCTAGCCCGTTGTAGGAGCAAGTCAAAGAAGTTACAAACTACAGGCCTAACTTTACATATGTTGGCAGGTTTTAAAATGGTTCCGACATCATTTCAAAGCAGTGATTGATAGATAGATAGAGATAGAGATAGATAGAGAGAGAGAGAGAGAGAGAGAGAGAAAGAGAGAGAGAGAGAAAGAAAGAGAAAGAGAGAGAAAAAGAAAGAGAGAGAAAGAGAAAGAGAGACACGTTGGAGGCCGCTCATCCTGCACACCAGGGTCAGGGAGAGAAATCATGGGCCCCTGGTGCTTCTCCTGTTTCCGGGCCCCTTATCCAACCCACCTTCCCACCGCCTCCCACTGTAGCCCTCCCCCTCAATCATGCACATTGAACATGTGCTCAGCTGCATCAGGTTAAGAGGGGACGCAGGTTAAAGACTGGTGCTCCAAAATGAAAGCACTGTCATCAGGCCAATGTTACTCACTGATTATGTCATAACTTGGTGATTCTGCATATTTCCAGGAAACATTAGATATGTGCCACTAACCCCTTTACCAATGTGGCATTTGGGAGACTTTGCGTCAGAACTGTGTGCATGTGCTGCAAACTCCATTTCGGAACTTAAGGGGCCTCGTAGCAACCAAAAATCCAATTTCAACCTGAGCATTTGGTCCTGATTGTGAATCTTGCTAAGTACAAACTGGATGCCAGAATTCCCTACATAACAACATTGCCCAGAAAAGTACCTCAGTAGCTGAAAAGCACTTTTGTGAAGTTGTGGAAGGCACTCTATAAATGCAAGGTTGATTCTATTTAAAACTTTTACAAAACATACTTGGACACAAAAGAAAGAAGTGTCTAACAGGTTATACAAATACAGCATCAACTTCAACTCCAGTTGTATCAACAAGAAACTCAACTGAACAATTGTACTACTTCTGGGAAAAATTATCTGAAAATTAGCTATACTTATGACATGGCATGGAAAAGAATGCCTGTGTTTCTGAACTTCTCATAGTTGTTCGGACTATCTATACCACTTACTACAATTAGAGTCTTATATCATTGCCAAGAATTGGTTTTACTTCACTCTCATGAACCACTCACTCTGTCACGCCTGTTGCGTTTTGTTGCATTCCTTCCATGTTGGCTTCCATCAAGTGCCTTCACAACATGCTTTGAGTCCTGAGATCCTTCAGTGGGCTATTGTCTGCGCAGGAGGGTGAGAACACGACCAAGGGTGGACTACATTACTCAGAATGCAGCCTGTCAAAACAAACCGCTGCACAGACTCCAGCTCTTGCTCCAGGACAATCAGATCTCAAGTGCTGGAACTTTGTCCTAATGGGGTGCACAATGGGCGTTCCAGATTTAGAGGAGTCAATGTAACCATGCTCTCACACACAAGGCGTGAGGAGGTCACTTGCAATGGACAGGGGCTGTGCTGCCGATGACAGGAATGGCAAAAGCTGCATATTGAGCGTGGGCCTCCACAGGGCACAGATCCCGTGTTTTGTACCTTGTGTACTTCCCTCTCCCAGGCCTTACTGCCACTATTCGAGTCTTGCTGGCAAACTTCACTTGCAGCTTGCTCAGGCCAATTTCTGCATTTGGCAGCATGTCTAAAGGAAATTTTATGGTTCTTGGAAATTTTTGAGGGGCTCTGGCCCCCTCCAAGGAAATATCAGTCTCTCATGCCGTCCTAACTAAGGCGTGGTAGATTGGGTAAAGAATTTCTCCTCCCATCCCTCTCTTTCTCTCGTTCCTGCTCTTATTTTACTTTCTCTCCTCTTGCTTTTCACTTTCTTCTTTTCTCCTCTGCTTCCTACATCAATGGAACTGTTTCATGGGGAAAATTTGAGAAGCAGAATAGGGATATGGGGGGGGAAATGGGGTAAAGAGACAGAGAGAAAATAGCAGGAAGAGGAAAATTTATTTCCTACGGGAACGTAGGGACAGGAGGCGGCCATTGAGCCCCTTAAATCTGTTCCATCGCTTAATTAGGTAATGTCTGGTCTCTATCTAAATTCCATTTACTGCCCTTGGTTCCCCATCTTTGAAAATTTCCACTGATCCCCAGGATCGGTAGCCTTTTAGGGTAAGTGAGTTCCAGATTTCCAGTACCTTTTGTTTGAAAACATTGCTTCCTGACTTCACTCCTGAACCGCCGAGCTCTAATTTCAAGATGGCACCCTCTCGTTTCATACTCCCTACCAGAGGAAATAGTTCCTCTTTATCTATCCCATCAAATCTCTTTATCATTTTAAACACCTCGATTAGATTACCCCTCAACTTCATGGGAATACCACAACTTGAAATGACATAGCACCTTTAACAAGCCAAGTTCATACAACCTGTGCTAATAATTTAACCCTTTCAGCCCCGATAATAAGCAAGTGCCTGGCAGCCCCAATTCAAGGCTTTGCTTTAAATCCGCATCACTTACCCCAGGTGCTGCTTGAAATGATGGGCGAGCGATACCTGGTAGGCCCAGCTTGTGCTGGATGGTTGTTGCTGATACGATCTGTGCAGAAGACATTGCTGCCATGCTCTGAAGAGCTTTGTCCTTCACTGCTTGATCCTTGAAACAGAACACAACACACTCTTACACTGTGTTCCAATGCATCAAGAGCTGTGTGCTTTGCCCAATAACCCAAAAGCAAGCAATAATTTCCAATAATATTTATCTTTTAAAATGAGGAAACATACTAAATCTGACTCTGCTGACTCTGTTATTCCCATGAACTCAATCACAATCGTCCACCTTAAACTCCCTCTCCCAATCCTTGTTTTGCATTCTCTGTTTTTCTTGTGAAACTTGCCGAGTTCACAGAGTCATATGGCACAGAAAGAGGTCATCTAGCCCCAAGTGACTGTGTTGGTTTGTTAAAAGAGTTATCCACTGAGTCCCACTACCCCTGTTCTTTCCCCAAAGCCCTACAAATAATTTCCCTTCAAATATATATTCAATTTCCTTTTCAAAGTTTCTATTGAATCTGCTTCCATCACCCTTTCAGGCAGCACTTTCCAGATCATAAAAATTGCGTCCTCTGCTTACTGACCCCTCTTGCCAATGGAAACTGTTTCTCCCTATCTACTCTGATCAATCTCTTCAAATAATTAAGCAAAGTGTTCCTTTTAATCCAGCTATTGTAGTTGGATGTGTGTCAGGTTCGGCATTCGAGGTTCTGATCATTGTTTGTGTGTTCCATGAATTGGAGCCATTTTTATAGATGAGAAAATGCTTCAGAAATCACTCCTGGGTGATAGTACATGACTATCTAATGTATTCAAGTGGCTTTCCATTGCAACACAAGTGTTTGCACATTTGTTTTAAATGGGTGGACAGAGTGGATGCTGGTGGATGGGTGCTGATCAAGTGGGCTGCTTTGTCCTGGGTGTGTTGAGCTTTTTGAGTGTTGTTGGAGCTGCATTCATCCAGGAAAGTGGAGAGTATTCCATCTCACTCCTGACTTATGCCTTGTAGATGGCAGATAGGTTTTGGGGAGTTAGGAAGTGCGTTACTCACTGCAGAATTCCCAGCCTCTGACCTGCTATTGTGAGCTGTACTGTCAGAGGGGCGATCTTCCAGAGAAGATGTTAAACTAAGGCCCATCAGGTGGAGGTGGAGGTAAAAGATTCCGTGGTTGCTATTTCAAAGAGCAGAGGAATTTCTCCCCAGCATCCTAGCTGATATTTATCCCTCAACCACCATGTAAATAAACTGATTGGTCATTTATCTCACTGCAATTTGTAAGAGTTTGCTGTGTGTAAATTGGCTGGTGTATTTTCCTACATTACAACAGGAACTGCATGTGAAACTTGAGAAGGAAACATTTACAGGTTTATATGGAAAGAGCAGGGGAGTGGAACTAATTGGATAGATTTCACACAGCCTGCACAGACAACAGACCAAATAGCCTCCTCCTGTGCTGTAATGTTCTATGGAACAGCTCTTAAACATAATGCAAGGTGAAAAGAATCAAACTTTTTTTTCTGATCAATTTTCACTAAAATAAAGCCCTCCTACAAAATTAAAACTGAAAGCATCAAATAGTCTGCTTCACAATATTACATCAAAATATAAGAAACTTTCACTAGTATGCAGCAGGAGCATTGAGTATTTTAGTTCGCTGTTATATCTTTTTAAGCATGACCCATCACATCTTTGTGAATCTCACAATGAACCAATGTAATTTAGATCTGGTAGCACATAAAATGTACACTTTTGTTTTTTAAAAAAGGGAAATTCCAATTTAATTCTGCTTCCTTCCTTCCTTCAATGTAATGACTTGTGCTGTCGTGCAGTTCCCAGATGTTACAAACGCACTGGGTATCTATCATGTCCAAGTGAACATTCTTTTACCCACAAGTGTTAGCAGGCTGTTCGAGTGCAGGGGCATCACTAGTCTCAATAAGCCTGAGATCATTAAAAACTTTGCTGGTCCTATGTCTCTTCAACCTATTACCCCTGTGCTTGCAGGCCTACATTGGCAATAGGCCCTGTAATACCTCTATTTTACAATTCCTATCCTGGTTTTCAAATCCTCCCATGGCCTCACCCATTCCAATCCCATTCTATTTAATCTCCTCCAGCCCTGCAACCCTCTGAGATCTCAGCAATTCTTCAATTCTGGCCCCCTATGTGAAAGTAATTCTCATCGCTCCACCATTGGTGGGCATGCCTTCAGCTGGCTAGGCCCTATGTTCTGGAACTTCCCTCACACCCCCAAATCTCTCAAATTCTCTCTCCCTCTCTCCTCCTTTAAGATGCTCTTTAAAAACTACCTATTTGACAAAGCTTTGGGGTCACCTATTTAAACATATCCTTTCGTAGCTTGGTGCCATATTTTGTCTGATGACACTTCTGCAAAGTGCCCTGTGGCATTTTATTACTTTAAAAGTGCTGTATAAATGCAAGTTGCCACCTACTTCTCAAAGGGTTCACTTAGTATCAAGAAGCCCAGTTAATTCCTCTCTCCCACAACTCCCTGTTCCAGTCAAAAGGTCCTGAGGACAACTGTAGTAACCCATTACCCAAAATAATTTTGTTTTTTGTTATTTATTTTTTGATCTGTTTAAAATTTGGACATTGTAAATCCACACTGTATAAGGTCTATTGCGCTTTCAACGTAGCCATGCAACACGCACTTGCTGGTTGCTCCTCATGCATTGCCCAGCTAAAACAGAAACCTAGAATCGGTGTTTGCAATCTTTTAAATGCCAATGTGTTACTCTAAAAGACCCAAGTTCATACGTTACAATGTGTTTGATGTGAACCAAATGGAATAGGCCTCTATGCACCTGCAAACTAACCTACTTCCATACAGGAACAGGAGGAGGCATCTATTCAACACCCCTCAAACCTATTCTGCCATTCAATTAGGTCATGGATGATCTGTATCTTGGCTCCATAGGCCCTCCTTGGGTTCCATAAACCGTAATTGCCCTTACCAACAAAAATCTCTGTGGAGAGAAAAATTAGTTAACGTTTCAGGTCTGTGACCTTTCATCAGAACGGTCACAGGCTTGAAACATTAACCCTGTTTCTCTCTTCACAGAGGCTGCCTGACCTGCTCCAGCATTTTGTGTTTTTATTTCAGATTCCCAGCATCTGCAGTACTTTGCTTCTGTAAAAATCTATCAATCTCAGTTTTGAAACTTTCAAATGACCCACAGTCCCAACCGCTTTTTGGAGGTTGGGGTGGGGCGGAGGGGGGGAAGGAAGAGAAAGAGTTCCAGATTTCCACTACCGTTTGTGTGAATAAGTGGCTTCCTGACATCACCCCTGAATGGCCTGCCTCTACTTTTTAACAGACACCCCTTACTCCCACCTCCCAGAGGAAATAGGTTCCAGTAATGAGGTAGCATCTTAAATCTAATCAGAGGGAATCTGTCTTTACTTAAGATTTCTGGCATACCCAAGTGTTTAATTTCTCACTGTGAGCCTCGAAATTTGGGACAATTCTCATTATGGGGTTTGAGATGAACACGTTTAAGCACAAGAGTCAAGCAATTTGCTCAGATATGGGAAGCAAACAGGCAGGCAGGCAGGGGAGACATGCAGGTTGGCAAGGAATGGGCAGGATGGTATGTGTACCACCGCAACCACTGATTCAGAAAGGCAGGCAGCAGTGAACCCTCCCAGAGAGCGTATACCTCATACACAAAACTAATCTGTCAAGCAAACAACAATTTCTCCCCCACACCCAAGTACAGAACAAAATAAATAAGTGTTGGTCTTTTGAAAATACTTACCATGTTCGTTACCTGTTTGCAATAATAGATAAGTTTGTTAAAATGTTTTTGGATAGTAGAACAAATAAAACCAAATTACATTCTTTTAAAAAAAAACTCAACAGCAATCAATACAAAATGACAAAACTGTTCTGGATTTTCTCTTTCTTGAATAATTTAATGACATCAGCAAATGCGGCCCCTTTATTTACGAATGACACACAGATAGCCCATATGTTACCATTTGTTCAGCATCAGCATCAGCTGTCTGCTGGTAAATGTCCAATTCAATCATGGAACCAATGGGAAGAAATAGCAGCAAAACTGCTCGTTGGTTTTAAAAGCTTTGTTCAGCTGTCCGACTGTTTGATCTGCGTAGTTACAAATTGCTCTTGTCACTAAAACTTAATAATCGTTGCCCTCTCCTCTCTTCTACCAACCACTACCCGCCCCCACCCAGCCACTCAAAAAAAATACAGTAGAAAACTGCAACTCTTCTTGCAAGTTGCTTTACTCCCCATCTCTAATTCCCTGCTCCA
This sequence comes from Cetorhinus maximus, assembly GCF_964194155.1. Lineage (NCBI taxonomy): Eukaryota > Metazoa > Chordata > Chondrichthyes > Lamniformes > Cetorhinidae > Cetorhinus > Cetorhinus maximus. Next base: position 112,242,004 of record NC_135887.1, on the reverse strand, counting down.
GGAAAAATAGATGTTCTTAAAAAAAAAAAGTGGCTTTAGCAACAGAAACTAAAGGGCAAAATCATTTCAGGGGCCAACATGAGGAATAGACTGGGTGGTCAGTTTAGTAGAACAGAGTCTACTTTTCTTTTAATAAGTTGTTCTGCTTTCGTTGAAGCTCATTTTGCACTCTAATCATAGATTATACAACACAGAACTATGTGCCTGTGACGGTTCTTTGAAAGAGCTATCTAATTAGTCTCACTCCTCCTTTCTTTACTTATAGTCTTGAATGTTTTTCATTATTTATATTCAATTCCATTTTGAAAGTTACTATTGAATCTGCTTCCACCACCATTTCAGGCAATGCATTCCAGATCATCATAACTCACTGTGTAAAATAGAAACTCATTTCCCCTCTCTGGGTCTTTTGTCAATTACCTTAAATCTGTATCCTCTGGTTACCGACTCTCCTGCCAGTAGACACTGTTTCTCCTGACTTACTCTATCAAAATGCTTCATGATTTTGAGCGCCTCTATTAAATCTTCCCTTGACATTCTCTGTTCCAAGAACAGCAGCCCCAGCTTCACTAGCCTCTCCACAAAACAGAAGTCCTTCATCCCAGGTACCTCTAATAAATCACTTCAGTGCTCTTTCTAAAACCCTGACGCCCCTTTTGTAACTTTTTTCACACTGAACTATGCCAACAATGGGACTTAAAGCAATTATTAACTTCAGGTTTCTCACGTTACATTTCAATGCCTGATACATTTGAGGCATGAGCAAGATGAAAAAACAGTTCTCTGAAATTTCAGATATCTGCAATGTGAATAGGAATGTGTCCCAAAAATAGACAAAGGGGATTGGAAACAATCCTTAAATTTCAATTTTTATACAAGTGCCATTCATACATTTTCTTTTGGCTAATAATGAATTGAAATATACTTGTGAAATAATAAAAATCCAGGGCAGTTAAGATCGATACCAGCAGAAATTTTAAAAATCTCAAAATAATTGAATTTACTTTCAAAAATGAACTGGATAGTTAAAACTTTTATCTTAAATGAGATAAATTTTGCATTTTCCCTTTTCCCATTAAAATACTGAAAGCTTCACACATACAGATGTGCTGTAAAGACTCGCAAAAATACTGAATAACTCCTGTTCTGTGCTGTTGCTCATTGTACTATGAGTAATTTTCTATCAGAGCAAAAGTAAACAAAACAGAGTGGTGTACAGCATTTCTATTTTTCTTTCTCTCCCTCTAGGCCTGCTTTCTAATTTGCTTTTCATTAGACAGAAAGCGGTTAGTACAAAAAAGCTAGCTGTGTCAGCCAGGCAACAGCCAATACCCATGAAAGAGCGTGCATACATAGCTACCCCAACATACCGCATAATGAGCATCAATTAATCCTCCTTATTGTGTAGCGAAATGCTGTTGACCTCACACTCAAAAGCAGTTGCGTTTTCTTTTTGTGTATAAATTATTAAAACACCCTTCTTTTAATAACGCTAGTGGAAAGTTTCTGGCACTGTCTTGTGCGTGCGTAATAACTGGATGAAGTATCAAAATACGTTGCCACCTTTAGCCGAACACGGGATGCAAGCAGGCTTGAGCCTCGGGTCTTGTTGACAGCCGCAGTGTGCGCTCTTTCCTCTAAACTTGCTTTCCGGTTGATAATTGAACAATTTAGGAGCGCAGTAGTCTTAATTTTCAGCCTGGCTTATGTGGCAAAAAATACTAAACACTGAAAATGCACTGGGGCTGGGGGGGGGGCGGAATTTAAGGTGCATCATCGGGAAAGGGGAACAAACCGCCTACCCTCCACCCCTCCAGATTCCAGCCAGGTTACAATGGGAAGGAGTTTAAATAGAACTCCGTTAATTGAATGGTGGGGAGAGTGGGCCCACTTGCGGAAGTTGCCTTCCAAGGGTTCAGTACAAATCCCACTTGGACTGCTACCGCAAACATCTTCAATGCTTTGTCATTGAAACCAGTAAGAAGAATAAATAGTGAAAGTGTAAGACATCTTGGCAACTGGACTGTGCACAGGAAGAAAAGTACAGAGCCATCAGAAAGCTTGCTTGTGCTAGTTAACATCTGGTTAACTTATAATTAATGTTTCTGGTATAAATTTCTTTTAACCCAAAATAATTGGTTTTATTGTGTTTTTTAAAAAAGGTTCTTTCTTGTATTTATTACTTAAGTACCTATTGCTAGGTCCTATTCTTAGTAAAATTGTTCCAATGATGAGTTACTGCAATCATTTGAGCACCAAATACATATGCATTGGTGGTCAATTTGTAAAAGTTCCAATTTTAACCTTTGCACAGTTCGCATAGTCAGTCATGCAAGACTAGCCAAACAATACTTTCGTATGCACTCTCACAGCAGAAAATAGGATCTGACTACCATCAGCAACAAAAGAAATTTCACCTTTTAACCCGTCACCAGTTTTCGTGTTTTGTGACTCTATATAATCAATATTATTTTTCAATTAAAGGTTTTTTTTTAAAAAAAGGAAACACTTAGGCTTATGTCCTTAATGCTCTGATAACACAGTGGGAGTGATTTTGACTCAGGCCGACAGTAAATTAATTCTGTTGGCACTATACTTAACGTACAGTCACACAAGAACATAAGATATAGAAGCTGCAGTAGCCCATTTGCTACCACGATTGTGCTCTGCCATTCAACAAGAACATGGCTAATCTTCTACCACAACTCTCCACCATCCCACACTATCCCCATATTGCTAAATTCCCTTAGGGCCCAAAAATCTACTGACCTCTCAACCTCTGCTTTGAATATACTTGATGGTTGAGCATCCACAGCCCTCTGGGGCAGAGAATTTGGTGTAAATTTGACAAGAACTGTGAATTTCTGGTGTGCTTTGGCAGGTTTGCATCCAGGGCTGACAAGACCAGGCACAGTCTCAGAAGGAAGCTTTCAAGAGCACCTTAACAAAATAATTTCTCTTCCCCTGCATACGAGCCCTTATTATCTCTCCCACGCCACATCCCGCCTCATTTAGCATGGAGATAAAAAGTGGAGTCAATCCCCTCCAAAGAGTTAATTTGCCAGTGCCGCCCATGTTTACAGTTCTAATGGGCTCCCCTTCTCTTTACTTTCTAGTAGGAAAGGAAAGATAATCAATAACCACCCCTCCTCGTCTTGCAGCTCATTGGGAACACAAAGCTCCTCGCAAAAAACGTTGGCTTATTCACTTGTCAAGACATCTCATCAAATATCAGTGCAAAAATCCAAGTGTTTCACCTGGGCTACAACTGACCGAAGAGAACACTGAAATTCACTAATGCATCTCTTGGAGGAATTGGAAGGCTGAGATGGTGGGTTGTGTGCACGCTGCTGGGAGCGGGTATGGAGGATTAAGTGACCATCAGTTGATGGAGCAAAAAAAGAATGAGAGGGCTCTGTGCCTGGATTACTGAGTGCGTAAGGCTGTTCTCGTCACTTGCCAAGCATGTCTGGCAACGCAGAGATTGTTGGGGCGGAGGTGGGGGGGTTTGTGCTGGAGAAGAGGAAAAACATTTGGGTTTTGTCCTACCACTAGATGGTGTAATGCAAGAGGCGAATAACCCAGCGCTCCGAAAATTAAATCTCTTTCCTAAAGAATCGGGATCTTTGCATGAGAGAATCTGAATAAATATGTCAGGTCTTAGCGCATGTGCATTTTGTTTTAAGGAGCAGTCTGCATGGAAAGCCTTGGCTTCCCACTGGTTCCCTGTAAGCTGGGTGGTTAAGACAGAGCTGATTCTGAGTCAGTCACCAGCTGCCAATCACTCTTGCCAGCATGTTCCTCTCGCTACATTCAAAAAACCAGATGCCTCCCATATTTAACAAGCCCAACAGAGCCAGGCCAGCTTGTTATCTGCATCGTGTAATTTAAGCATATCTGGTAGGAAATTTTTTTTTTTTAAATGCTGCTTGTTTTTATTTCGCTCCTCTTTAACCCTTTGGGTATTGGGTCCATTTACACAGAGGCAAACTACTTGCACCATTGCTGGTATTCTTTTCTGTGGCCTTAAAGGTACCACTAAGTGTGTTTCATGCTTCAAATCCTGCCTTATGACTATATTAGAAAATGAAACTCCCATTTGACTGTACTTTATCTCAACCTCATAATATTGTGAAATTGAAGTGTTTATTTACTGTGTGTGTGTGTGTGTGTCTGTCTTACAAAAATTCATACAACATTCAGTGCTAATAATTGCATTGTCAAAAGCTTTTTATAAATTCATACACTTGACACAAGAGCCACACATGCAGTTCAAGCAGATTTTAATTTTGGGAGCTGGAAGTTGAATCAGTTCAACATTAGATTCCTCCCCACAACCCCACCGCCCATCAAAAACAACCAAAGAAAGGTCTAGTTGTTTTGATCTACTTTTAAATGTGCAAGGCGCCCAGAGTGTTAAATTAAAACAGCTAGGCAAACAGAGGCATGCAAAAGGAAAGGTTCAGTCAGAGGAAGTCTCAGCAGACAATAAGAGCACTCTCTGTGGAAAAGGGAAAAAAAAGTCGGAAGCATAGCAACTGCGAGCCCAAAGCAGACAAGCGCATACCTTTAGCTTGGAATGAATCTCACGAGATTTCCTTCTGGCAAGAACCTGAATGTGACTAGACACCTAAAGGGTAGGGGAAGGGAGGAAAACAAAGAGAAAAAAAAAAGAGCCTGTAACCATGGAAACAAAAGCCCCTTGCAACTAGGCGAGCCAGACGTACCTTAATGGCAGCTTGAATTTCCCGAACTTTCTTCCTTGCTAACACCTGTATGTGACTAGACACCTACATAGTGCAACCCATAAAACAAAAAAAAAACAAAAGGGAAATTAAAGGTGAAACATGTCTTCTGTCTGTGGTCGTTGGCTTTTTTTTGTGTGGAAAACATTATTTGATCCTTCTTAATGAGCTTAGCACTTTAGAAGTAATTGCATTCCCAGCAGGCAACTATACACCAGTGCAGCACCAAGTGTCATCACTTCAGAAACCTTCTTGCAGAAAAGACCTGCAGCTCCTGCGTGTGTATACGTTTCTTTTTGAAAATCGCAAAATGACAGGTTAAAATTAGAGGACTGGATTCACCTCACTGCCTCCGACGCTATTGCCATCAATTAATCGAATTGGAATATAAGCTTTCAGAGCAAGTAATACAGAAAATCATGCAGGGGATAAAAAAAAAAAATCACAGCTGTCCGCAGACCAGGTTTCAATGAGAAAAATAGGAGGCATACTATCAGGTTTAATAAAGCTCCAAATTGTGCAAATAAGTAATAAAAAGGCATGCAAATTCTGAAACCAAGACCCGCCTTAAGCTGCTGGTAAAGAACTAAAATGAAGCAGTTCCCAATCAATTAATTGATGCAATTGATAGAAGTATATAACTCTAATCTATGTACCCAGTCTTAAATGGAAACTGAAGAAAGATCTGCAGCAATCCTGGGTGATGTTGAGGCTCTGCAAAGGGTGCAGGGAAGTGTCACACTAGAGTAATTCCCAGTGTAAAAGCATCTTAGTCTTCAAGGTAGGCTTCAAGAGTTGGGGCTCGACACTTCAGAAAAGTGTAGATCTAGGGGTGATCTGATTGAGGTTTAAGAGTTGATGAATTATAGAATCATAGATTAGGCCATTCAGCCCTTCGTGTTGGTGCCAGTCTCTGCAAGAGCAAATCAGCAAATTCCATTCTCCTGCCTTTTTCTCAAAGCCTCAAATGTTTTCTCTTGAGATAATTACCCAATCATCCTAAATCAGTGCCCTCTGGTTCTAGATCTTTCTCCAGTGGGAACAGCCTCTTCCTATCTACTCTGTCCACACCCATATAACTTTGAACAGCCCCAGCTTCTCCAATCTATGCTCGTAACTGAAGTCTCTCATCCCTGGAACCATTCGCTTAAAATATTTTCTATATCCTCTCCAATTCTGGTTCCCAGAATTGGATGCAATACTGCACTCCAGTTGAGGTCAAACCAGTGTTTTATAAAGGTTTATCATAACTTCCTTGCTTCTGAACTCTCTGCCTCAATTATAAAGCCTAGGATCCCATATTCTTTATAAATTGCTTTCTCAACAAGTTCTGCCACTTTTTGTTCACATAAACCCCTAGGTCCCTCTGCTCCAACATACTGTTAATTGTAACATTTATTTTATATTGCTTTTCCTCATTCTTCCTGCCAAACTGCATCACTTCACACTTCTCTGCATTAAATGTTATCTGTCTTGTGTCCGCCCAAGCCTGTTTACATCCTTCTGAAGTCCCAGTTCACAAAATGGGTAAACATTTTTGGGGTGGGGTGGGGTGCGGTGTGTATATATCATGATACATGAGGTATCATGATTGCGTGGGGCACTCTGGATAGACCAGAGGCTCTTTACCTGTACCGTCATTGTTCATGTAAAATTGACTCAGTGCGAAGTGCAGGGGCCTGGAAGATAACATATTTGCATTCAAGCATTCTACCAAAAGCAGGTTAGTTCAAATTTACCAGTGGCCAATGTCATTGATGAAGATTCAGATGGGTTTAACATAATGGGATTGACTTACCAATAAAGGACAGAATTGTGACTGGGGATTGATCAATAGGGAAATATTCCAAGTGATTAAGTATTAATTGCATTTAGTGTGGTTGCCATATTCACAATGTCACAACTTACGAATGGACTCCTTAGACATGATTTTCCAATGATCCGATTTTTAAGACAAGCGGCTATGTAATTTAATGATTCTAAAATGTGTATTCATCCTCAACTCATTTTTAAATCAGTTTCTCTGTACTAAACCTTCCAAAAGAGATGGCAGCAATACACAATTTCAATACTGGATTACAGGAGGAAGCTATTTAGTCCCTCGAGCATGTTCTGCCACTCAATGTGGCAGATCAATGCTCATCTGTACCTCAACTCCATTTACCCAGCTTAACTCCATATGTCTCACTTAACAAACATCTATTGATCCCAGTCTTGAAATGTTAATTTCAAATTATAAGTAAAAATCTGTATTTCAGTGCATGCCATAGACTTCTGGATAGAAGATGACAATCTTGGAATCATTTAAGGGGTAATTAAACAAGGCATTCTAGGGTGGTTAAGAGGGGCTGAATAGTCCTACACTATGTATCTTGTGAAATGGCCAGTTACAGGAACTGATCTAGTAGCGTTAAAACTGAGACATCCTTTGAGTTTAATCTTGGTCCTTCACTTAGGGGAGTTTTCCTGGGATAAAGAAAATTAAACATTCTTTTTTATGATGCCAGGACTACTGAACATTTTATTCAGTTAGCAAGCTTGTCATTTCACCCTGCCAAATATTCCAAAGATTCTTCTTAAATGGGGTTGGGGGATGGTGGGGGAAGGAGAAAGACAGACAGACAGACACAGACAGGCACAGCTGGTTTCAGCTGACCATCCCATGAGCCCATCTATCAACACATGGCTCCATGCATTCTCTACAATTCCCAAAAACCTCCAGAACAGTCAGGTTAAAATCAGCATCATTCTTCACTTGTATGGAGATGCTCCTGATTTTGGAACGGTGAATTTGGTTATTAGAGGTTACATCTTTGTGACTCCACCCAAAAAAAATCTTGAAAATGATAACCCAGCATGAAAATTGTAGTCCTTCATCCAAGCACAGAAAGAGGAGTGTGTTTAGCCCCTTGAGCCTGTTCATGGCTGATCTGTGATCTAACTCCGTACACATGCCTTTGCACCCTATATCCCTTAATTCCTTCGGTTAATAAAAATCGATCAATTGGCCCAGCATCAGCTGCTGTTTGCGGAGGAGAGTTCCAAACTTCTACTACCATTTGCGTATAGAAGCATTTCCTAATTTCATTTCTGAAAGCCCTGACTCTAATTTTTAGATCATGCCCCCTGGTCCTAGACTTCCCAACCAGCAGAAATAGTTTCTCTCTATTGACTGTATCCATTCTCCTTTCCCTCACCAATTCATTTGCACCTCCTAGACATGATCTTTCCAAACCATGACATCTATATTCGTACTTGGGAAATATGTACCGCTATATTCAAAAATCATACACACATTTTAGCTGCTTCTATGTTCATTCGAAAAAAAAATCAAAGCTGCTAATTCCTCAATGAATAATTGACAAAATGTCCAAGGATAATGGAAATGAATGAATTTGTGAATGTAACTGCAGTGATGACAGCAAAGTACAAAATTAAACAGAGCAAGCCAAGGGCATACAGCAGCTCAACGGAGCCAACTCAGCCAACTCGAGTGACACCTACCCCAACAGTCTCCAACATGCACACAAGCCCAACAATCTATTTTACCTGCTTCCTAGTTCGTGTCTTCCCTGTCCTTAACTTGATGTACCTGGCTATCAATTCATTACGACCTGCAAAAGACAAGCATACTCAATTAGAATGACAAATCTTTGCCAAAAAAAAAAATTTCATTCCACAATTGTAAAAAGTTGTGTTAGTTTTATTGGTGTAGTCATTAGCTGAGCATTACACAGAATTTTACATCACAGAAACAGGTAGTTTAGTCCAACTGGTCCATGCCAGTGTTTATGCTTCACATGCGCCTCCTCCCATCTCTACTTCGTCCACCCCATCAATATAACCTTCTATTCCTTTCTCCCTCGTGCTTGTTTAGCTCCCACTAAATGTATCTATGTAAAGGTATATTTGCTGAACACAGGTAATTGGTTTAAAGTTTATTGATCAGAGGGAAAAATACAAGCAAAGATTTGTGTGTGGTGGGGGGAGAATGGGTGAAGAAAACACACATTTCAAATAATTTTACATAAGACAATTTGCATTGATCAGTTGTAAGTTGATATATTTCGCCATGAAGCAGAGACTGATGCATATTTACACAATAAATTACTCAAGATAGGACTTCCAACAATGTCAGCATTGGGACTGCAGCAAAACCAATAATATTGGACTTATGTTCCATTTTTCTTGACCTCAATGTTCCAAAGTGGTTGGGGATTAGGGCTGCTGTAAATCCGGAGTCTCGATGTGAACTTATTCTCAAGCTTTGTTCCGAAATCCATTTCAACCACTTTGCAATATCACAAAATAATAAAGGACACAAGGTGGTCATTTGGCCCATCGTGCCTGCGTCAGCTCTTCGAAAGAGCTTTTCAATTGGTCTATTTTTTTCCCCTGTAGCCCTGCAAAATTTTCTTTCCTTCCTGAAATCTAAACCCTGCTCACTTTGCAAAGTTACTATTAAACCTGCTTACATTACACTTTCAGGCCGTGTGTTTCAGATTGTAACAACTCGTTGCATTAAAAATGTTTCCTCCTCTCTCTCTGTTGTTGCTACTGAATGTAGCACGGGGAGGGAAATTTCAAGGCTGCAACTAAAGCTTAATCAAAGAATGGAATTTAAGAATCTGTCGAGAAGGAGCTTGGATTTCAGGTTCAGGATAGTGTTATGCCATAGTTTGAGCCTGGATCGGTGAGACACAGTTCACCGAATCTAGGTCACAGTAAACATATCCATTGACCCGTGTAAAATAACTCAACTTGCATTTATATAACAGCTTTAATATAGTAAAACATTCCAAGACATCTCACAGAAGCAATTCTCAACAGAACCTGACACCGAGCCACATTATTAAGTCAGATGAGCAAAAAATGTGGCCAAAGAAGTAGGTTTTAAGGGGTGTCTTAAGGAACGAGAGGTAGAGAGACACAAAGTTGTGGGGAGATATTTCCAGAGCTTACAGGGCAGGCAGCTGAAGGAAGGGCCACCACCGGTGGAGCAATTAAAATTGGCGATATGCAGAATTGGAGAGATGCCAATACCTTGGAGTTGTGGGGCTGGGGGAGGTAACAAGGTAAGGATGGGCAAGGCTATGGAGCGATTTGAAAACAAAGTTGAGAATTTTAAAATTAACACTTTTCGAACTGCAAACCAATGCAAGTATCCCTGAATCAGATGTTTACGAGTAATGGCAGGCTGTCCTGTAGGCTAACAATTAAGTTCAAGTTCAGTTTCTTCTCTCCTACCATTCTGTATTTTCCCCAGTTGAGGGCAGACTTGGGACTGACTTCCAGCCTCCCCTGACACTGCCCTCCTGTGGGCTGCTTGGGAGGTGCATAAGCATAAACAAGGTGATTCGCCCTTTTGATTGCTCCTCTTTGCAAAGGGGTTTTGTGGTGGAGGGAGTGGGGATGGCGGTTTGGCAATGGGGACACGCTTCCACTGTTTGGCAACAATATCATGGTTGAGACTGCAAATGCAAGGGGGTTGGAGTGGACTCTGCTGGTCGCTACGCTAATGCAGAGTGCGGTGGTGCTCCCAATGTGGTGTTCTACTTTATTACCATCGAGTTTATAGACAATAACAGGGAGACACCTACACAACCTTTAAATGTTCTAACACAGGCATTTCAAACAACCTATTCCATGGTAAAGTGTAACTACTTCTGCAAAGCCCAAAAATTTAGTTGAAATTGCAACTGATCAGTTTCCCCACCTGAGCATCCCTGCACCCCCCACCCCCTTTTCACTCCTACCCCCACCCTCCCTAGTACTGTAAATCATTTACTTGCTGCGTTACAGAAGGAAGCATATTAATTGTATTCGTGAAACACATGTACCAGCTGGACAACTTTAAAGCAAAATTCCTGGAGTATTATTCCTACATAACAACTTTGGCTGAATTTAGAGAAAAATACCTTCAAGCGCCTGAGCTGTGGGCTCAGTTTGTAGAATTTACGCTTCCGAGTTATTAGTCTGTGATCAAAAGTCTCACATAACCCAGGCTGACACTTGCAGCACCACACTAAGGGAGAATTTTACCAATCGCACGGACAGCTTGACGTCAGAAGGAAACGTATCGCCAGCACGCACGGGTGGCTACCAGCAGGACTACCCCCTGAACTTTATGGTCGCGGCCAATTAAGTGGCTGCCAATCCAATCAGAGGGCCAGCAGCTCAGCAGCACCACCAGGGGCAGTGGCCATTGCCAAAGCAGGCTGGAGGGAAAAATTAAAAAACTTTTGAGGGGCGAAGAATTGGAGGGGAAACCCCTCCGGGGAAACCACTGGGACCACAGGGGCTGCTTCTCCACCTGCAGCCTCCTCTTTGCTTTAAAAACCTTCTCCGCCCACCCCCGCCTTGGGTTGCAGCTGGGCCACCTCCACTTGACTGGCAGACTCCTCACGTGGCGGGGGGTAAATTTGCCGACAGTACAGTAAAATAGGGCTTTTACATATGCAAATTGGCTGCCCGCCTCCTTGGGGTGGACAATTTTGGTCCTGTCCCATCAGTAAAATTCCCCGATGGCAGTACATAGTCAGGAAACTGATCCAACATGGCTCCCTGCAATTTTACTGGCCCTCCCACTTCCTGGTTTTGGTGGGGGAGGGGGGTGGTGCATAAAATTCAGCCCGTCGTCTTTTGGATGAAATCCCTTCTGCCTCTTACTGGAGTATGAGTGTCTATGGCACAGGGAACTTTTCTCCCTGAAGCAACACCACCTCAGGCGGATCATTCAGGTTGTTTGTCTCATTAATGTCTATGAGACCTTGCTGTGTGCAAAATGTTTGGGTTTCCAACCTTTCAACGTAATATGTTTTTGAGGCATTTCTGACTGACTTGGCGAGGGAGAGAAGCATGGAATGAAATAAAGGAAGGAACTAAATTGTAATCCCACAACCCAAGGATGTTCTTTATCACTTCACAGCAAATAAAGTACATTTGAAGTGTAGTCACTGTTGTAAAGCAGAGGAATGTGGCAACCAATTTATGCACAGCAATATCCCACAGCCTCACAGCTGCTTGATGGATAAATATTGGCCAAGACACCAGCCAGAACTCTTCCTGCTCTTTGAAATAGCTGCAGGATCTTTTAAGTTCACCTGAGAGGGCAGAGGGGGCTTCGGTTTGCAATCACGTGTGAAAGACAGCATCTCCAACAGTGCAGCACCCCCTCAGTACTGCTCTGGGAGTGTCAGCTTGGATTATGTACTCAAGGCTCTGGACCAGGGCTATGAACCTGTGACCTTCTGATTCAAAGGTGAGAATCCACTGACCAACACCCATAAATTTAATAAAAGTTAGTTCTTGCCCGTGAATTAACTAACTAATGCTTCTACTCTGATTCAGATGATGTCATTCATTTAGTAACAAACTAAGTCATGTGTGAAATCTTGTAAATTATCCAGAATGTTTTTTTTAAAGTTAAACAGGATGCAAAGATTTTGCCAAAAACCTATTACTTTTTGTTCACTCATTTAATTTTCTTCTCCAATGAAGCAATGATTTGAATTCCAGTTAAAGTTAAAGGCTCTGCAACTGGGGTTGGATGCACTTTTACATAGCCTACATTTAAAAGAAAGGTTCAGCATTCATATAATTGAGTACATGGGTTAGGAACTAACCTCCTAACAAAATAATGTATCAACCTAATGTCAGCGTAGCAACCTAGCACAGTTCTGTGTTTAAGTGAAAAGCAGGCACCAAATTAGGGCAATGTGCTTCAGCGGATTGGAATTCTCTTTCAACATCCATACTTTAAGTTGACACAAGCCCACTTGCTCTCAAAACTCAACTATTGTTTTGTGGGAGAGGGGAGGAGAGCTGTGAATCACTCTCAGTACCTGATGTCTGCTTCCCCGGGTGAAGAAAGAACCAAGAAGTCGCAACGGGCCAAGAGTGCGAATCTCATCATCATCAGCCAGAAGCGAAGGCCTGGGTGGGCATTTGAGAATGGGGTCATCCTGAGCTGCAAGGGGTGAGGTTCAGGGGAAGTCAGTGTGAAATGGGAAGGGAAGGGAAGGGGACGCAGGGAGCAGTGAAGAGTGAGAGAAAACCACCGTCAGCGTGAGGTGGCTGGTGCAGGGGATGAGGGAAACATGTTGCAACAATGTGAAGAGCAATAGTTCAGGCACAAATGGTGTCGATGTCAACTGATTTAGGCGGGGCCAAGGGGCGGGAGGGGGTATGGAGGGGAAGCTGAAGTGAATGTCTGCATCAACTAGAACGGGAGAGGAATACAAATATCCTAAGGCACTTCACAGGAGGGTTATTGGAAAATATTTAACACCGCACAGGGAGATATTAGGGAAAAGGATCCAATATCTTGGTCAACGAGGCAGGCTTAAGGAGCATCTTAAAAGGAACAGAGAGATGTAGAGAGGTTTAGAGGGGGAATTCCTGATTTTAAAGCCCAGGCAGCTGAAGGCAAATATACAAGGGCCAACACTGGAGGAGTGCTGGGTTCTCAGGGAGCTATACCTGCAGTTTAATTTATAAACTAGCCTGTACCCATTCCCCTCCATGTCACTGACCTGCATTCAGGACTGTTTGCCAGCCTTTCCTAGTTCTCAATATTTGTCATGTGTGGCTCAAGTCCAATCATTTCAGGCAGAAGTTTTTAAAATGACCCAGAGCTGGAAAATTTGTAAGCATCTTCCAGCATGCACGGGTCCCTAAACAGAGATTAAACTTTCTACTGACTTCAGATTTGTTTAAGAGCAATTTAGAGATGTTTCCACTGTGGGGGAAACAAGGACTAGGGGCCATAAATATAAGATAGTCACAAAAAAAAAAAATCCAACCGGGAATTCAGGAGAAGGAAACTACTTTATCCAGAGATTGTTGAGAATTTGGAACTCACTATCCTAGAGAGTGGATGAGGTAAAAAGCAGTTACAGTTAAAGGGAAGCTAGGCAAATATACAAGGGAGAAAGGAATAGAGGGATACTTCAGTACTGTTAGATGATATGGTGTAGGAGCATTGGGAACAGTGGTCGGCCATTCAGTTCCTTCAGCCTCCTCTGCCATTTATTTAGATCATGGCTGATCTGTATCGTAACTATTCAGCTGCCTTGACTCCACACCCTGTGATACCTGTACCCAACAAAAATCCATCAATTTCAGTGATGAAAGCTCCAATTAACCCCCGGTAGCCACAGCAATTTTTGGGTAAGAGTTCCAGATTTCCACTATCCTTTGTATGAAGAAGTGTTTCCTATGTGACCCGTAAATGGTCTAGCTCTGATTTTAAGGCTCCTTGTCCTGGGTTCACCAATCAGAGGAAATAGTTTCTCTGCATCTACCCTATCAAATCGCTCTAACATTTTAACCTCGATCAGATCACTCTTCAATACAAGTCAAATTTATATAACTGCTCCTCATAATTTAAACCCTTTAAACCCCAGTATCTTGCTGATGTAGTACGATTATATTGGGATCTTAAAGGGACAGACTAGCCTAGGTGTAGATCCACCTCAGCAGCAGAATAGTAGACCGTGTGTTACATGGTATAACTTTTCTGCCAGAGTTAAACAGTCAGAGAGCCCACTAACTGTAAACAATGCCACGGGTATTTATTAAATATTACTGGAGTGTGATTTCTGCTATGGGACTGGGAGAGCATGCTTGTTTCTCATTACAATGGCTGTCTGGATTACTGCTATGTAATCTGATTATGAACCCACAAACAAGGGAACAATATTAAACCATTAGTTTAAATACGTTTTCTTGTGTAAAACAAGATTTTCACTTTAATTCCTCCAATGGATGCGAGTGTCATTGACAAGGTCAGCGTTTATTGCCCATCCCCAATTGCCCTTGAGGTGGTGGTGGTGAGCTGCCTTCTTGGACAGCTGAAGCCAGTGCTGTTAGGGAAGGAGTTCCAGGATTTTGATGCAGCAGTAGTGAAGGAACTTCCTCTGGATCCAGCATTGTTTCCTAATTGTCCCATTACCATTCTCTTTTGTTCTTTCACTTCCACCTGATCACTTCCCTGAATCTGGACTAACTATTTAACCAGTTAAGTTCTTGCAGTTCTGATGAAAGAACATCAACTTGAAAGGTTAACACACTTTTTCACTCTGCAGATGCTGCCTGAGCTGCTGAGTATCTTCCACCTATTTTCTGTTTTTATTTAAACTGCACACATTGTACTAACCTTGGGTGTCATATCTGACCCCGAAATGAGCTTCTAACCACATATCCACATCATCACTAAGAGCACTTATTTCCAACTCTGTAACATTACCCAACTTTGCTCCCGCTTCACCTCATGTACTGCTGGAATCCTCATCCGTACCTCGGTTACCTCTAAACTTGACTATTCCAATGCTATCCCCATTGGTCTCCTATCTTCCACCCTCCGAAAACCAGAACTCATCCTAAACTCTGCTGCCCTTATTCATACCAAGGTCCGCTTACCCATCACCACCGTTGCTCGCTGGCCCACATGGGCTCCTGGTCCAACAATGTCACAAATTTAAAATTCTCATCCTAGTTTTCAAGTCCCCCCCATGGTCTCAACCCTTCCGTTTCTGTAACCTCCTCCAGCCCTACAGCCCTCTGAGATAATTGCAATCCTCCAATTCTGGCCTCTTGTAGCTCCCCAATTTTAGAATCACTCCTCCACTGATGGCCAATCCTTCAGCCAGGGTCCTAAATCTATTCCTTAAATCTCTCCACCTTTCTGTCCCGCTCCTCTCCTTTAAAATGCTCCTTAAAACATATCCCTTTGACCAAATTTTTGGTCATCGGTCCTAATATCGTCCTATGTGGCTTGGCGTCAAGTTTTCGTTTGATGATCTCTCCAGTGAGGTGCCGTGGCACATTTTACGATATGAAAGGCGCTATTATAAATGCAACTTGTTGCTGTAACAAGCAGGCGCCACTGTACAATTACTGAGCTGACAAATTCTCAAATGTGCTTGCCTCTGAAATTACTTTAGGCTTTTAAGCGTTGCAAATGCTGCACTGACGCTGTCACAAAGGAAATCTGATCCGTTTACAGGTGACTAAACGATCCTGACCTGATGCCATGCTTTCATATGGTGTTGCTTACAGATGGCCGGAAAGTCATACCGAATGTCACTGCACATATATCCTATTCAACTGTTTTACAGTAAGACCTAAATTTTGAAATATATTTGCTTCCTTTTGTCATGGTAATGCTGTCAAATGCTGAATCAATGTGTTCAAAACTCAAAAACCTGACTCGTTCAACATTAAAGTGGTATCCCCGAATTAAAGTCAAATAGAAAGAAAGAGCTTATATTTCTACAGCACCTTTCATATCATCAGCGAATCAAGTACTTTTTAAAAAGTGTAGTGACAGCAGCAAATTCCCACAAACAGCAATCATAAAACGACTATCAGTTAATCTGAGTGAATGACCTTTGTCGAGGGATAAATATTAGCCAGGACATCAGAGAGAACTCTCCTGCTCTTCTTTGGATAATGCCGTGGGATTCCTAAATCCCAAAAACAAAAATTGCTGGAAAAGCTCAGCAGGTCTGACAGCATCTGTGGAGAGGAAGACAGAGTTAACGTTTCGAATCCGTATGACTCTTCAACAGAGTTTATGTCACCTTTCTTCATAATCTAACCCTTGGAACCCTGGTAGCATTCCAGTGGGTATGCACTGTACTCTTTCCAAGGCTAATATAAACTTTCTAATGTCTGGTGGTGGGAACTGCACACCATACTCCATTTGCGGTCTAACCAGGGCTTTGTATAACTTCAGGAAAACCTCCACCCTTATTTATCCTAGGTGCTGTTATCCCCGTATCCTTTTGAGGTGCTTTAATATTGCAGATCGACCATGGTTAGCCTCGTCTTCACCAGACCTTGCCTGCTGAAGTATGCAGAGAGAAACAGGAATGCTTTTGTGGCAGCCTTGCCACACTTAAATTGCAGATTTGCTTTGAGTTTTAATTATACATTTTTAATTGGAAGATGGTTGGTGACAGAACCACAATATCATTGACTTTACTGCCAATGTCAATTAAAGAATGCTGCTCCTTCAAGACTAAAGATTTTAAATTCAAGAGCAAAATATGCCTTTGTGTTTCCAGAAAGAAATAACTTGCATCTCTATAGCACCTTTCTCAACCTCAGGACATCTCAGTGCTTTGCAGCCAACCTCTGAAGTGACCGTAGGAATGTAAGAAACACAGCAGCTAAGTTGCAGACAGCAACTTCCCACAAACAGCAATGAGTTAAATGATCAGATATTTAGGTTTCAGGTATCAATCGAGGAATAAATATTGGCCAGGATATCTGGGAGAACTTCCCTGCTCTTCTTTGAAGACATGGGATCTTTTACACCCACCCAAGGTGGCAGACTGGGCCTTGGTTTAACCTCTTAAATAAAAGACAGTACCCTCTGACTGTGCAGCACACTCTCAGCACTGCACTGGGAGTGTCAACCTAGATTCTGTGCTCAAATTCCCAGGGTTGAATTAAAGCCAACCACCTTGTGACCCAGATGTGAAAGTGCTACCCTCTGAGTCCTGGCTGGCAACTCAACTGTCCCCAAGAAAAGCAACTCTGTGAAAGAAGTCCCCTTATCCAGACATGATTATACCCACACACTTCATGCACTAGCAAAGGGAATTCAATTAATTTGTGGGGACCTTCGATTAGTCCCATTCACAGGATCATCTGCAGAATCTCAATTATCAGATTTGGGAAAAAACACCCAAGTGTCAAAGGACATTAATTATCCACAAACAGCTGTTAAGAGTGGTTAGGAGTTCAAAGCTTGAAGGGATATGGAGATGATTTGCTTGTGCTGACTTGCACATTCATCCAAATATTAGTCACCAACAACTCTGTGTGTTTTATATTTCAATTACTCTTCCAGACAGAAAGAAGTAAGGGAGGCATGAACTAATTTTGTGTGTGTATATATTTGTATAGGGTACCACTGCCTTTACTGTCCATCCCTGGTTGCCTGGAAGTGTCCAACACAATTTGCCCCGAGGCTATTAAGAGTCAATTTAAGACAAATATTGCAGTGAATGAAAACAGCCCATGAAACTATGGGCAGAATTTTACAGTCCCCCACTGGTGGATTTGCAGACAGAGGGGAGGACCCCATTAAATTCTGCAGATGTTCTTCCTGCTCCTACCCACCCAGCATTGACCTGGAAATCATTTTACAGGGAGGTCGGGGGAGAGACACAAGGCCTAGGATGGCCTGGCTGCCCTCACCCCAATTGGAGCCCTTAAGTGGCCAACTAAGGGTCACTTCCCACCTGGCTGCAATTTTTAGGAGCGGAAGGAGGTCAGGGACAGGGATAACCTGACAGGTTAGCCTGCTCAGGCCTCGGGCAAGAAGGGGGTGGGGTGGGCCACCTCCCTCACGGGCCCCCTTTCCGACTGAGCCCCCGCCCCAGGTGTCCCCTCACCCTATCACCACCCTGCACTCCCTGGGGCCTCCTCTCCTAGACCTGCCAAGAACCACCCCCCCACCCCGTGCCCTACCTGCATCCTGGGGTCCCGGCACTTTGTTCTGTGGAACTGAGTATAGTCCCAGAAGCAGCTACTGCTCCCGGCGGCGTTTCTGAGATTAGAGAACTGCCAGTCAATCAAACTGACTGACAACCCTCTGAGGCAGGACTTCCTCCCCAAATGGGGGAAGAATGTCTACCTCCAACCAATTAATGCTTCACACTGCATTAAATGGACGCGAAGCAGCCGTTAGGAGTGAGGGTGTATTCTCTGTCACCTTTCTCAGTGGAGGGGCAGAAAACCCACCATCCCAAAATTCTGCCCTACGCATTGAATACTTGCATAGAAACATTACACTCAACTCAGGTTATAGGTCAAGTTCCATTTATATATTTGAACATATAATCCAAGCTAACACTTCTGTGCAAGAGTGCTGCACTGTCAGAAGTGCTACCTTTCAGATGAGATGTTAAACCGAGACCCTGTCTGCCCTTTCTCAGATGGAAGATAAAGATCCCAAGGTACTGACTGAAGAAGAGCAGCGAAGTTCTCCCTGGTGTCCTGGCCAATATTTATCCCTCAGTCAATGTCACTAAAACAGATTTTTTTTTTGTCACAATGCTGCTTGCTGTGCACAAGTTGGCTGCTGCATTTCTCTCTTTAACGACAGTGACTATGGATCTGATTCTCTGGTCACTCTCTGCAGTGAGAGTGCTCCTGAGGGGAGTTCAGCAGGAGGGGTGCAATGGAGGCACAATAAAGCTGATGGGAGTGGCTATCACTCCATCAGTTCCCCCAGCCTCGTCAGTACTATCGGAGACATCAGTCTCCAGCAGCTACTCATGCAATGGCAAGCCTCTGTCAGGGAAGGCCTGAGCCACATCAGTTTTTGCCCTTAAAGGTCAGCCACTCTGATCGCCTGCCATGTAGCCGCCGCCTCTGAATTGCTGTGTGTTAACACAACGTTGGGTCCATGCAACACTGGGAAAATTGCAGTTAATATCCACCTCTATTGGGGCTTCCTGAAGCTGGTGGGCAGGTGACTGCTGGTGCACTGAAACCGACTTCAGGAAAAGCAGGGGGAGGCAGGAACATGTTGGTTTTCCTGTCTGTCACTACCCTTCATCCTAATTTGGCTTGCCACCTCCCCACCCCACCTACATGGTCCTGGTACAATTCTTCCCATAGAGACAACTGCACAAAAGAAGACTTTCATTTTCATAGTGCCTTTCACCAAGTCAGGGTGTTTCAAAGTGCTTTACAATCAATGAGATACTTTTTAAAGTGCAGTCACTGTTGTACTGTAGAGCAACGCAGCAGCATTGGTCTCCTTATTTAAGTAGAGATACACTTGCATTGGAAGCAGTTCAGAGAAGGCTCATTAGGCTGATTCCTGGGATGAAGGGGTTGTCTTATGAGGAAAGGTTAAGCAGATTTGGCCTATACTCATTGGAGTTTAGAAGAATAAGAGGTGATCTTATTGAAGCATATTAGATTCTGAGGGGGCTTGACAGGGTAGATGCTGAAAGGATGTTTCCCCTCATGGGGAAATCTAGAACCAGAGAGCACAGTTCCAGAATAAGGGGTCCCCCATTTAAGGCGGAGGTGAGAAAGATTTTGTCTCTCTGAGGGTAGTTAATTTTTGAAATTCTCTTCCCCAGTGAGCAGTGGAGGCTGGGTCATTGGATATAAAGTTGGACAGAATTTTGATCTACAAGGGAATCAAGGGTTATGAGGGGGCAGGCAGAAAGTGGAGTTGAGACCACAATCAGATCGACCATGATCTTACTCAATGATGGAGCAGGCTCGAGATGCCAAATGGCCTACTCCTGCCCTTATTTCTTATGTTGTGCACAGAAAACTTCCATAAACAGCAATAGTGACAATGAGCAGATAATGTCTCTATTAGCAATGTTTGGTTGAGAGACAAACATTGGCCATTCCTGAAGATCAATGACAAAGTTGGTACTAAAATAAAATGGTGACATTTATGAAATTAATTTTCACTCTGAGCATAGATTTGACAGCTTCTGCCGACAACCTTACAGCTCCACTGCACTTATGGCATTACAGGGTCAGCATGCTACCACCTTCAAGGTGCCATCTCAGATTCATTTTATTTGGGCATAAAGTTCTTCTATTACACCTGTGCTTCGTAATTGGTTAAAGTAGTGCTAAATTAGCTGCTAGTTCCTCGAATACTGCCAAGCAATATGGTATTAAAATTAAGACATCCTGTCTGCAGATAAGTTTCCACTCCGCTACAGTGCTGGTACAGCTCTTAAAGTCACATTTAATATCCTATGTGACTGTGACAAAGGTAAATTATCCTTTCTCGCCCTTCTTGAACTGTCCTGCAACCTCTGTCACAGTTGGCCACACCATCCTCTTCCAATGCCTCTCCGCTGTTATCCAGCTGGGTGGGACTGCACTTGCCTGGCTTCATTCTTATCTATCCAATTGAAGCCAGAGAATCACCTGCAATGCTTTCCTTCCCTGTTGCCACACTGTTACCTCTAGTTTCCCCCAAGGATCTATCTTTGCCCTCCTCCTAATTCTCCTCTACATGCTGCCCCTTGGCAAAATCTTCCAAAATCACAGCATCAGTTTTCCCATGTTCTCTGGCAACACCCAGCTCTCTCAAACCAACAGCTCTCTTGACTCATTCACTGTCTCTAAACTTTTAGACTGCTTATCTGACCTGTAGTACTGGATGAGCAGAAACTTCCTCCAATTAAATATTGGGCAGACCAAAACAATTGGTTCCCACTACAGGCTCCATTCCCTAGCTACCGATTCCATCCCTCTCCCTGCCAACTATCTAGAGGCTAAGCCAGAATGTTGATGTCATACTTGACCCCGAGATGAGCTTCCAATCGCATATTCATGCCATCAGCAAGACCAGCTATTTCCAATTCAGTGACACTGCTGGACTCCGCCCCTGTCAAAGCTGTAAGCTTTCAGGAGTGTTTTAAAAGAGAGAGAGAGAGAGAGAGAGGTAGAGTCACAGAAAGGATTAGGGAGGGAATTTCAGAGCTTAGGGCATTGGCAGTTGAAGCTGTGGTGTAGAGATTAAAATAAAGGAAGTACAAGACATCAGTAATGGAGAACTGCAGAGTATGGTAGCATAGTGATCGTGTTATTGGACTAGTAATCTAGAGGCTTGGATTAATGATCCAGGGACATGAGTTCAATTCCCAACATGGCAGCTGGGGGAATGTGAATGCAATTAATTAAATAAGATCTGGAATAAAAAGTTAGTATCAGTAATGGAGACCGTGGAATTACTGGATTGTTATAAAAAGCCATCTGCTCCACTAACGTCCTTTAGGGAAGGGAATTTACTGTCCTTATCCTTTCTGACCTATATGTGACTCCAGGTCCACAGCCAATGGCTACTCTTAACTGACCCCTGAAGCTTTCTGGCAATCCACTCAGTTGTGTTCAAGGCGGCTGTTCACCACCACGTTCTGAAGGACCATTAGGGGATGGTCATAACCAGTGACACCCAGATCTCATGAGTGGAAAAAAACTCAGATGGTTGGAGGGCTGGAAGAGTTAAGAAGGGGTGAGACCATGGAATGGTTTGAGGACAAGGATGAGAATTTTATAATTGAGGTGCCGAGGTAGGTCAGTGAGCACAAGGTGACAGGTTAACGGCACTTGACCAGAGTTAGGACAAGGGGCAGCAAATTTTTGGATGAGCTCAAGTTTGGGGAGGGTACAATGCCAGCCAGAATGTTGGAACAGTCAAGTTAAACACATGTTTTTTCCCGTTTCCTTTCACAGGGAAAAAAAGATTCGTAATGTGAATTATCCTGAAAAAGTCAGGAAACTACAAGTTGTCTAATCCCAGCTGTATTCAACCACATTAGCACCTTTGATTAAATGCATAAAGCTAACATGTTGCTTAGTGAGAAGGCTGTTAGTGTGTGAACAGATACATTACTGTGTAAATATGATTTCTGACAGATATTGTAATTTCTTTTCTCCAAACCAACAGTGGTGTTTTCCCCTCTAAACATTAATAATACATTGTCAAAGGTTTTAAGAAAATATTCACACAGGCAGGTGTTTGTACAGCCTGCACGGGGAGCTTTCTGAGGTGTGCTGATGATTTTGGGTGGGGGATGGGTTGCTTTCCCTTGTCGAGTCCAGGCTAACAGCATAGGATCATGTGACAGAGGGACCGAATAAACAGCATCTGGGGACGTTCAATTACAACCCTTTTTCCCAGCATGCTCGCATTGTAATCTCTACCAGATGAGGCTCAGCATTTTCAATAACACACTATGTACACACAACACCAGAATAAAGGCATTCAACGCAGCCTCCTAATAGGCAGATCAAAGCGCACAAATGACCAGCTGTAAGCATGCTTACTGCTGAATAATTTATTCCTTTCACAAGATTTTAAAGAACACTCAGCAGGACTTGGCAAGCTTTCGCTCCTCCCCACCTCCCCTCTCACCCCTGCCCCATACAGTGTGTTAAGTTACAAAATATTTCAGAGACACGCTGCCCATCTAGAATCTCTCAGCACAGGGACAGGCCATTTGGCCCATTGTGCCTGTGCCAGCTCTTTGAAAGGGCTATCCAATTGATCCCATGCCCCATCTCTTTCCCCATAGTCCTGCAAATTTCTCCTTTTCAAATATTTATATAATTGCCTTCCGAAAATTACTATTGAATCCGTTTCAACCACCCATTCAGGCAGTGCACTCCAGATCATCATAGCTTACTGCATTGAAAAAAATTCTCCTCACCTCACTTCTGGTGCTTTTGCCAATTACCTCAAGCCTGTGTCCCCGGGTTACCAACCCTGCTGCCAGTGGAAACGGTTTCTCCCTCCTTGCTCTCTCAAAATCTTTCAGGATTTTGGACACCTTTATCAAATCTCCTTTAACTGTCTCAGCTGTTATGAGAGCGACCCCAATTTCTCTAATTTCTCCCAGTAACTAAAGTCCCTCATCCCTGCAGTCACTCTGGTAAACCCCCCCACTGCATCCTAATTGCCGAAAGGAATCAGTTGCTTCAAGCAGCATTTTTGGAAAACTGTTGCAATCCTGTCTGTTTTAGAAAATTTTTTTTTTTTAAAAAAAAGCACATTACACAAATTTTAAATCTTGTCTGAACTGGTTGAACGAATCTCACATTGTGGCTCAGCAAATTTTATTCACAAACTTTGCACTGGGACAAATGTCTTTTAGCCCACTGTGCCTTTAATTGGTGTTACATTCGCACGTAATTTGTTGTACAACACAGTTCCTGCTGTACATGCAAGGTGAAACTGGTGTTTTTCAGTGGTGTCATTTTGGGGATGGATGGTGGTGAACGAGGCCCAGTCAGGAGGTCTACATCCCAGGAACCAATTCTTCTGTTCATTAAATTCAATAAACCCAATTCTACATTACTGCCTTTCCTCCTGTTGATTTCATTATGGTACAACTAGGGAGTGTCAAAAATGAGACAAGCTGACAGGGAAGAGAAAGAAGACAAGGGACTTGAATTTCTTAAGTGCCTTTCACAAACCACAGGGTGTCCCAAAACACTTTACAGCCAATGAAATACTTTTGAAAAGTGGTCACTGTTGTAGGAAATACGGCAGCCAATTTGCACATAGCAAGATCCAACAAACAGCAAAGGCATTTTTTTTAAAGCAATGTTGGTTTTTGGATAAATATCAGCCAGGGCACTGGTGTCCAATTTAGTGTCATGGAATCTTTCACAACCAGTTAAGAGATCATACACTGGGAGTGTCAGCCTGCTTTATGCGCTCAAGTCTCTAATGCGGATCTTGAACCCACGACCTTCTGATTTAGAGGAAAAAGAGTTACCAGTGAGCCAGTGCACTACTGCAATCATGGACGCTAATTTTCAGTTCTCATAGAAAAAGGGCTGAATCGAGAAAACTGACAGAGAATCATGTGCAGTGAACAGTCGGTTTTTCCCAGCTGCCACTAACCAGTGGTAACAGGAGACATTCAGCCCCTTGAACCTGTTCCACTATGTAACTGGATCATGCCTTATGTGTATCTCAATTCTATCAACTTGCCTTGGTTGCATTACCCTTAATACCCTTACCTAACAGCAATCTATAACTCTTCGTTTTGCAACTTTCAATTGACCCCAAACCTCAGCAGCTTATTTTTGTTTTTTTTTGGGGGGGAGGGCCCCGAGGGGTTGGTGTGCTCCAGATTTCCACTACCCTTTTTATAACCAAGTGTTTCCTGACATTCCCCCTGAATGGCCCAGTTCTA
Source organism: Cetorhinus maximus (assembly GCF_964194155.1). Lineage (NCBI taxonomy): Eukaryota > Metazoa > Chordata > Chondrichthyes > Lamniformes > Cetorhinidae > Cetorhinus > Cetorhinus maximus. The sequence continues at coordinate 112,217,547 of NC_135887.1, read as the reverse complement.
ATTTTAAGGCAATGTACCCCTTTCCCAATGAAGAAGCATTGCCATTGTCGTGGGAAAAATAGACAAGAATGAACATCAGGAGGGCAGGAAGGAAAAGCACAAATGCCAAGTTAGCAAAATGTGATTTGACTTATTCAACCACCGTAAACCAGTGTCCGTATTCGCCAATTTTACAGTGACTGAAAATAGGCTGCACAGCACCATAGCTGATTCTGAAGAAGAGTCATACCGACTTGAAATGTTAACTGTCTTTCTCTCCACAGATGCTGTCAGACCTGGTGAGTTTTTCCAGCAATTTTTGTTTTTGTTTTCAGATTTCCAGCATCTGCAATATTTTGCTTTTACCATAGTTGATTCGCCTGATACTGAGTTCCTTTGCAAAAGCAGCATATTGCTGGCGTAAGTCTGACGCTATTGATTCCACTGAAGAGTTTACAGAATCTAAAATCTTTAAAACTCCAAACAGAATTCCCCAACCTTCTATAATCTCAACATGAATTTCCAATCATTTTTAATAAATATTCCGAGTCTTTAATAACTGAATTGTATATAATTAACTCAGCCCTCATTTGAAGATTGGGGGATCAAAATCATGACCAAAATTGTTATTTCACAGACAGGAAGACATACAGGGACACATGGACATGTATAAAGTCACGACACACAAGCACAGGCATTATCAGAAAGGACATACTGATAGACATAGACACAAACAAAGACACATAAGCAAATACACAGAATGAGAGCCAGTCAGGAATACGAACATAAGAAATAGGGGCAGAAGTAGGGTTTAAAAGCCCCTTGAGCTTGCTTCACCATTCATTAAGTTCAATCCTGAACTTCTACCTCAACTCTATCTTCCGGCACTATTCCCATACCCCTCGATTCACTGAGCCCAAAAATCTAGCCATCTCCATCATGAATATGCTCACGACATGAACTGAGGATCCAAGGCCTTTGGGGTAGAGAATTCCAAAGATTTACAACCCTATAACTAAAGAAGTTCACATCGCAGTCTTAAATGGTTGAACCTTTAGCCAGAGACTGTGGGCCCTAGTTCTAAACTCTCCAACCAGGGCCAGCAGCCTCCCAGCATCTACAGTGTAAAGTCCTCTAAGAATTTTATATGTCTCAATGAGGTCATTTCTCTTTCTTCTAAACTCCAGAGAGTACAGGCCCATTCTAGTTAACCTCTCCTCATTGAATAGCCCTCTCATCTCAAGAACTAATCTGATGAATTTTCGCTGCATTGCCTTTAAATTCTTCCTTACTTCCTCAGTTCTGATGAAACATCATTGGCCTGAAACAAGAGCTTTGTTGCTCTTTCCACAGAAGCTGCCAGACCTGCTGAGTATTTCCAGTATTTTCTGTTTTCATCTTTTCTAAAGTCAGGAAACCAAACTGTACAGTATTCCAGGTGTGGTCCCATCAAGGCTCCATATAATTGCAGCAAGACTTCCTTACTCTTACTCCAACCTCCTTTGTAATAAAGGCCAACATTTGCCTTTCTAATTGACTTCTGCATCTGCATGTTAACGGACGCAAACACACCGACACACAAAGAATATTTAGGTAACCGCGTTTAGTCATACTTTAATGGAAGGTCTCAGTTTTAAACAGGTAGGAGCTGGATAAGAGATAAATCCTAATTTAGAATTCCAAGCCACTTTAGAAATCATTTCCAGCTGAAATCACAGGCCTCCCTCCCTGAGCTCAGAGTGTAAGCTGTACAGCACAGGATCGCATTAAGTGAATGCCAGCCGCCTGACACAAACGGTGGCTTTTAGTTTAATTTAAAGCATGAATCCAGTGAGACATTTAAAACAGCCCTGTAGAAAGTAAAGAGGAAGAGGAAGTGCATGCATAAATCCCCATCGTTTGTGTTTCCCAACTTGTAGAACATCCTGCTGTAAAATTTGCTGTACAGGATGTTCAGACAAATTAAAATATGTGCTTTGATCATGTAGTCATAGAATGAATCAGCCCAGTGTGCCTATGTTGACTCCTTGGTACAGGTATCCAATTAGACCCACTCCCCTGCTGTTTCCCTATAGCCCTGTAAGGGTGTTCCTTTCAAGTATTTATCCAATTCTCTTTTGAATATTATTATTCGAATCTGCTTCCTCCAAGCTCCAAAGTAAAGAGATGTGACCTTTGCTGTAACCTCTCCCAATCCCATAATCCTCCAAGATCTCTGCATCCTTCTAATTCATGCCTTTTGCCTCCCCATTTGCTTCCCTTCATTTTCAATGGCCATGTCTTCAGTTGCCTGGGCCCAAAACTTTGGAATTCCCTTTGTAAGCCTCCCTGCCTCGCTCTCCTCCTTCAAAAAGACTTGCTTAAACATTATCTCTTTGACCAAGCTTTTGGTCACCTGTTTAATATCTCCTTACATGACTGTGTGTTGAACATAACTGTGTTCTTTGAAGGAGTCACATGTGCTGTGGATAAAGGGAAACCTGTGGATGTACTGTACTTAGATTTCTAGAAAACACTTGATAAAATGCCACAGCAAAGGTTATTGCAGAAAATAAAAGCTCATGGTGTAGGGGTAACATATTGGCATGGGTAGAAGATTGACTAGCTAACAGGAAGCAGAGAGTTTGGCATAAATGGGTCTTTTTCTGGTTGGCAGGACGTGACGAGTGGTGTGCCACAGGGATCAGTGCTGAGGTCGCAACTTTTTACAATTTATATAAATGACTTGGATGATGGAACCGAAGGAATGGTGGCTAAATTTGCTGACGACATAAAGATAGGTAGGAAAGTAAATTGTGAAGAGAGCATAACAAGGCTGCAAAGTGACATAGTTACGTTAAGTGAATGGGCAAAGATCTGACAAATGGAGCATAATGTGGGCAAATGTGAAATTGTTCATTTTGGCAATAAAAAAGCTTATTATTTGAATGGTAATTGCAGAGCTCCGAGATTCAGAGGGATCTGGTGTCCTAGTGCATGAATCACAAAAGGTTAGTATGCAGGTGCAGCAGGAGATTAGAAAGCCAATAGAATGTTATCATTTATCGTGAGGGGAATTGATTGCAAAAGTAGGAAGGTTATGCTTCAGTTGTACAGAGTATTGGTGAGGCCACATGTGGAATATGGTGTACCATACTGGTCTCCTTATTTAAAGAAAGACGTAAATGCCTTAGAAGCAGTTCAGAGAAGGTTTACTAGACTAATACCAGGAATGCACAGTTTGTCTTATGAGGAAAGGCTGGACAGGTTAGGCTTGTATCCACTGGAATTTAGAAGAGTAAGAGGTAACTTAATTGAAATCTTTAAGATCCTGAGGGGTCTTGACAGGGTGGATGTGGAGAGGATGTTTCTTCTTGTGGGAGAATCAAGAGCTAGGGGTCACTGTTTAAAAATAAGAGGTCACTCATTTAAGACAGAAACGAGGAGCAATTTTTTTCTCTCTAGAGGGTTGAGGGTCTTTGGAGCTCGCTTCCTCAAAAGGCAGTGGAAGCAGAGTCTTTGAATATTTTTAAGGCAGAGCTAGATAGATTCTTCATTAACAAGGTGGTAAAAGGATATCTGGGATAGGCAGGAATGTGGGGTTGAGGTTATATTCAGATCAGCCATGATCTTATTGAATGGCAGACCAGACTCGAGAGGCCAAGTAGCCTACTCGTGCTCCTAATTTGTATGTTTGTATGCACGTGAGTCAGTGTCGAACGTTTCTGTCTGTCGAATTCTGACAATTAAGGCTTCTGTGAAGTGCTTTGGGATCAGAACTTAGGCACATTGGAATAGAAGGAGGCCATTTAACCCCTTGAACCAGTTCTGCTGTTCAATGGGATGATGGCTGATCTGCAACCTGTATACCTACTTTGCCCCATATCCTTTGATAATTTTGATAAAGTTATCCATCTAAGTTTTAAAATTAACAATCGATCTAGAACTAATTGCCATTTGCAGAAGAGAGTTCCAAGATGTTATCATCCAATGCTTGTAGAAGCATTTCTTAATTTCACTCTTGAAAGGCTCGCTCTAACTTTTACAAAATGCCCACTTTTTTTTATTCATTCACAGACGTGGATGTCGCTGGCTGGGCCAGCATTTATTGCCCATCCCTAGTTGCCCTGGAGAACGTGCTGGAGAACTGCATTCTTGAACCGCTGCAGTCCATGTGGTGTAGGTACACCGACAGTGCTGTCAGGAAGGGAGTTCCTACATTTTGACCCAGCGACAGTGAAGCAACAGCGATATATTTCCAAGTCAGGAAGGTGAGTGACTTGGAGGGGAACTTCCAGGTGGTGGTGTTCCCATCTATCGACTGCCCTTGTCCTTCTAGATGCTAGCGGTCGTGGGTTTGGAAGGTGCTGTCTAAGGAGACTTGGTGAATTCCTGCAGTGCATCTTGTAGATGGTACACACTGCTGCCACTGTGCACAGTGGTGGAGCGAGTGAATGTTTGTGGATGTGGTGCCAATCAAGTGGGCTGCTTTGTCCTGGATGGTGTCAAGCTTCTCGAGTGTTGTTGGAGCTGCACTCATCCAGGCAAGTGGGGAGTATTCCATCACACTCCTGATTTATGCTTTGTAAATGGTGGACTGGCTTTGGAGAGTCAGCAGGTGAGTTACCTGCCACAGGATTCCTAGCCTCTGACCTGCTCTTGTAGCCACAGTATTTATATGGCTAGTCCAGTGCAGTTGCTGGTCAATGGAACCCCTTGGATGTTGACAGTGGGGGATTCAGTGATGGTAATGCCATTGAATGTCAAAGAGGCAATGATTAGATTCTCCTTGTTGGAGGTGGTCATTGCCTGGCACTTGTGTGGCACGAATGTTACTTGCCACATGTCAGCCCAAGCCAGGATATTGACCAGGTCTTGCTGCATTTGGACATGGACTGTTTCAGTATCTGAGGTGTTGCGAATGGTGCTGAACAGCGTGTAATCATCTGCGAACGCCCCCACTTCTGACCTTATGATGGAAGGAAGGTCATTGATAAAGCAGCTGAAGATGGTTGGTCCTTAGACACTACCCTGAGGAACTCCTGCAGTGACGTCCTGGAGTTGAGGTGACTGACCTCCAACAACCACAACCATCTTCCTTTAAGTTGGTATGACTCCAGCCAGTGAAGAATTTTCCCCGATTCCCACTGACTCCAGTTTTGCTCGGGCTCCTTGATGCCATACAGCCAAATGCGGCCTGGATGTCAAATGCAGTCACTCCCCCCTCACCTCTGGAGTTCAGCTCTTTTGTCCATATTTGAACCTATGCTGTAATGAGGTCAGGAGCTGAGTGGCCCTGGCGGAACCCAAATTGGGTGTCAGTGAGCAGGTTATGGCTAAGCAAGTGCCACTTGATAGCACTGTCTTGACCCCTTACAAAATTACTGATGATCAAGAGTAGACTAGTCCTAGATTCTCCACCAGCAGAAATAGTTTCTCTCTTATCTATCCTGTTCCCCTTAATATCCTGAAAACTTTGAATAAAGCATCCCTTAACTTTCTAAATTCAAAGGAATCCCTAGCATGTGTAAACTCTCTATGTATTTAACCCTTGGAGTCCAGGTATCATTCTAGCAAATCTATGCTGTACTCCGTCCAAGGTCAACATATCTTTCCTCAGGTGCCCAGAATTGCTCACAGCACCGTTTTAATACATTTAAAGCACTAAATGAATACAAGTTGTTGTGCTGCACATGAGGACAATCTTTAAGGAAATAATGCATAACCAGCACGACTGCAAGGACGGTGGTGGGTTGGTGCATGAGGGATCACTGGATACATTCAAGAGACTAACAGGCAGGCAGGTGCATTACTTTAGACCAGATGTGTGATCACAAGAAAACAGCAGGTGACCAAGGCAAAGGCTAGAGACTGGAAATGTCTAGAAGTGCTGGGGTCAATAAAGGCCACTAGAGAGATATGAAAACAACTAGAAGCATAATACAAAGTGCAGGAAAAAAATGGTTCAACTCTACTCAGAAGCCAAGTTAGACCATGTAGGAAAGCACAAAATAAGTGTTAGTTTCTGCAATTTACAGATCAGTAAATTCCCATGCAAAAGTGCAAAAGAGCAGGGATAGAAAAGTGCAAACATGCATTTATATATTGTTTTTCACAACCCCTGATCATCCCAAAGTGCTTCACAGCCAATGAAGTGCTTTTGAAGCATAGTTACTATTGAACATGGTAGCCAATTTGTGCACAGGAAAAGCTCCCACAAACAGCAATGCACTAACCAGTTTAATCCATTTATTGTGATGTTGAATGAGGGATAAATATTGGTCAGGAAACTGTGGAGAACTCCCCTGCTCTTCTTCAAAATAATGCTGTGAATTCTTCTAAGTCCATATGAGGGGCCTCCAGTTTACATCTCATCCAAAATATGGCACCTTCAACAATACAGTACTCCCTCGGTACTGCACTGAAGTGTCAGCCTGGATTCAGTGCTCAAATCTCTGTAGTTTTTTTTTAGTTAATTAAGTTTTGAAGTTACCAATAGGGTTGCTACATAATCTTAAACGTATAGAATCAGCTTCTCAAGGCAGCTGGCTTATCATGTTCTTCAAAGCCCAAGCTACACATTTCTGATAGTCACGTTCCTTTTATTTAAACAACAGTGACAATTTGTTCTTAACATGGGGTTGAAAGGTAAAGGGCTTTGGGCTGGAAAAGGGCAAGTGTCTGGAGTGTGGCTCAAACCCACAACCTTCTTTGTCAGAAGCCAGAGTGCTAACGCACTCCATCTTTCCCTTTTCAAAAAAAGGAACATTGCAAATGAACATTAGTGATTTCTGGAGAGAAACAGGATAAACAGAGGAACAGGAGGACACCATTCAGCCCATCAAGCCTGTTTTCCCATTTAATAAAATCATTGCTGATCTGTATCCTAACTCAATCAATTTGCCTTGGCTCCATTTCCCTTAATACCTTTGGTTATCAAAATCTATCAATTTCTATAAAATTATTAATTGAACAAGTATCCACTGTGTTTTGTGTGCCAGTTTCCACGCTTCTACCACAATTTTCATGAGAAAATGTTTATTAAATTCTCTTCTGAATGGCCTGGCCCTAACTTTAAGGTTATGTCCCCTTTGTCCTACCCTCCCCTCAGCCACCAGAAATCTATCTAATCTATCAAAATCCTAAAAATCTCAATCAAAATATCCATAAACCCTTTAAATCTAAACAATTTAAGCATTCAAAGGCCACAAACACTGCTGCAAATAACACACTGTATGATGCATGGAACAGGCAGCAGATTATTATTCAAGTTGCAAGGCTCTCACATCCAGTGATCAAAAGTAACATGTTTTTGGTTTACATTATGACCCGCAGAAATAACTCAGGACAGGTCAATCATATGGGTCACTAATCTATTTGCAAGGCCACGGGATATTTCCGCAGGATTGCAGAACTCAATCGCCAACATGTAAATAAAATCCAGGAATCCCATGTCATTAAGTCAGGATCTGAATTAATCTTAAGAATCGCAGAATAAGATAGCTAAAATTAGGGGCAAAATCTCTCGAAATAAAAAATGTAATTTGACTTAGTCAATTAAAAAGGTTCCAAAGGTGGATTTATAAGTTCCCATGGTACCATTGGAAAAAGAGTAGACAGGTTCTCCTTGGTGTCCTGGGAGCAGTATTAATTCCTGAACCAACAGTTACATTACTAAAAGCAGATGATTTGGTCACATGAAACAGATGATTAACACGTTTCTGTTTGTGAGATCCTGCTGTGTGCAAATTGGCTGCTGTATTTCCTACGTGACAACAGTGACAGCACTTCAGAAGTACTGTCCTTGCAAAACACTTTATAGAAATGAGTTATGTCAGTGACATTATTTTGTGGAAGTGTGTGTGTGTCTACGTCTGCATGTGCCTACATCTGTGTACACGTGTGTGTGTGCGTGTGTGTGTGTGTGTATACACACGCAGGTGTATGCGTTAGTCACCACTACCAGCATTGAATATTGTCCTGGCAGGATACTCCATCCGAAGTTCCTTTTTTCTGCTGGTCCACCAGCTTTGCTCAGCAGTGAAGGAAAAGAGTGAGGAATACAGAAACCACATGCGAGAAATCGAATTTGTAAGAGAGAGCACATGAGAAAAGTGGAAGAGAACAAGAGAGGGAAAAAAGGAAGCCAGAGTGAGAAAGAAAAAGGGAGGGAAAAGCAAGAAAGATATGCTGTGATTCAGACAGTATGGTTATCCATATTTATACAATTCTCTTCACTTGAATATTTTTTTTCTGATTTATACGGCAGATGGGGCAGAATTCAGAGACTACTGCTGGTAACAATAGTGGGCTGAAAGGCAAGATGCTTATGTGTTATTCCTCACTCCACTTACAGCAACATTAGGGGTTTCATATAACTGGATAAGTGCCCACGTTGTGCTGAAACAGCAGACTGAGGAATATCAGGTAAATGCATAAAGTGCCATTTGGAAGACCGGGAACACCCCAAGGAAACATGAAGGTTTTGAGATCCCCTTCTTGGATAACACATTGGGGCATGTTGATAGAGGGAATGGGGCCATGGTGGATATGTGTGACAGCTTGCTTTCTGTTGAGATGTTTGGGGGAAAGGATTGTGGCAGGCATGGTGGGAGGGGGAGCGCTACAGTTACCAAGTTTCAGCAATTCTCTGTATTGAACTGCAGGTGCAAAGTAGACAACTGCATTATCCAACACTCACCCTCGGACAGTTGAGGAATAGCTCCAGGCATGCTAAGGCTGTTGTGGAGAAAATCACATACAATAGTTGCTATACAATGGATTCATGAACCAGAACCACTGTATAAATTAGAATACATTAGAAAAGGCATTTTACAATAGCTACCAGGGAGTGGAAAATGGATCGGTAGTATCAGTAGGTTTCCAGCAATCATCATCAAATAAAGATTTGTAAAGAGACCTTTGGTAAATTATCAACTGCCTAAGTCCATTTCTAACAATAACAATCTATTTCTGACTTCAGAATCCTGCCTGGAAACAGTTCCAAGGGATTATCGGACAGGAGTAAGTCTTCTGAGCAACAACAGGTGTATGGGGAGGTGGGGGTGGGGAGATAGATAAATACCACCTGTCCCCTTCAATTTTCAGTAGCGCTTGACAATTCATTGTTTGCCATGTGGACAGAGAGAAAGAGATATATACACACACACACACAGACACAGTGGGTGAGTGGGGGGAGGGGGGAAGAGAGGGATACAGAAAGACAGAGAGGGCGAGAGAGAGAGAGAGAGAGAGAGAGAGGGAGAGAGAGAGAGAGAGAGAGAGAGCGAGAAAGAGAGAGCGAGAGAGAGCAGTGCCCAAATGGCCAGTGGCTAGCTTCCGTAAAGGATTTGACACTGGGAGTCTGAAGGTGCCATGCCGTCAATCAAAGCAGCTGGGACAAGATAAGCTGTTTGTGACCTGACCCCAGAACGCACACATGCTGTTCAGCAGCTGCAGGGCTATGTGCTTTACCCCTCTCCTCCTTCCCTTGTCATTCAGAGCAGCTTCCTTTGAATATGAATGACCCAAGACATCCTGGAGAATATCAATTGCACTCCAGCTTTCCCTTCAACAGCCCAATACTTGGGTTTATAAAATTGCATTCAATACAAATCCAACTTAGTGCCTTCCCCACATTGTGAAAGGAATTCAATGGTCGAATCTTGACAGTAGCTACAACAAAAAAATTTTATTTTTGAAAAAAGATGTTGCCATTAAAATTCTTCAATTATGTCTAACACTTCTTGTTTTTTTAGTCAGAAGTACTACATTTCTAATAATGTAGAGACTAAGAGTAGCTGGGATTGTTCTCATTAGAGCACAGAAAGTTAAGGGGGAACTGTTTACAGTTGCAGAAGTGTTAGTGTCCAGAGGATACAGATTTAAGTTAATTAAGCAAAACTAGTACAGGTGACACAAGGAAACCATTTTTGTTTGACGCATCGAGTTGTGGTAATCTGGAATGCACGGCTTGAAAGGGTGGTGGAAGCAGATTCAGTAGTAATTTTCAAAAGGGAATTGGATAAATACTTGAAGGACAAAAATTTTTCCGAGAAGTGGATGTTTCAATGGAGACAGAATGCGGCAGTAGAATTAGTTGGATAGCTCCATCCAAAGAGCCAGTACAGACACAATGAGTCAAATTGTCTCCTTCTATGCTGTATCATTCTACAGCGCGATAGAATGTAAAGCACAGAAACAGGCCATTCATCCCAACAGGTCTATGCCAGTGTTTATGCTCCACACGAACCTCCTCCCACCCCTCTTCATTTCCCATATCAGCATATTCTTCTATTCCTTTCTCCCTCATGTGTTTATGTAGTTGCCCCTTAAATTCAGCTATGCTGTTCTCAACTACTTCCTGTGGTAGCAAGTTCCACTTTCTCATCACCCTGGGTAAAGAAGTTTCTCCTGAATTCCCTATTGATTTTATTGATGACTGTCTTATATCGATGGCCTCTAGCTTTTGACTCCCAAATGGAAACATCTTCCCTATGTGTACCCTGGCAAACTTCTTCATAATTTTATAAACCTTTAGCAGGTAACAAACCTCAACCTTATTTTTAAGAGGAGAAAAGCCCAGCCTGTTCAATCTTCTCGATAGTTGTGCCTCATCAATACTGGTTTAGTTCTTGCACCTTTCATAGTTCCTCAATATCCTTTCTGTAATAGTAGGCTAAGGAGGAGATATTAAGTGAAATGGCAAAAAAAAGAGTATGGTCAAAGAGATTGGAATTAGAGAAACAGATCCAGGAAAAGTGTTGTGGTGCTGAAGAAGGTTTGGAAGATAGGTGCAAAACCATGGAGAGACTTAACAGAACAGTGGGCATTTTTAAAAAATTCATTCAAGGGATGTGGGCTTCGCTGGCTGGGCCAGCATTTATTGCCCATCCCTAGTTGCCCTTGAGAAGGTGGTGGGAGCTGCCATCTTGAACCGTTGCAGTCCATGTGGTGTAGGCACATCCACAATGCTGTTAGGAAGGGAGTTCGAGGATTTTGACCCAGCGACAGTGAAGTAACGGCGAGATATTTTCACGTCAGGATGGTGAGTTACTTGGATGGGAACCTCCAGGTGGTGGTGTACCCATCCATCTGCTCCCTTGTAGTGGTCGTGGGTTTGGAAGGTGCTATCTAAGGAGCCTTGGTGAATTCCTGCAGTGCATCTTGGAGATGGTACACACTGCTGCTACTGTACATCGGTGATGGAGGGAGTGAATGTTTGTGGATGTGGTGCCAATCAAGCGGGCTGCTTTGTCCTGGACAGTGTCCAGCTTCTTGAGTGTTGTGGGAGCTGCACTCACCCGGGCATGTGGAGAGTATTCCATCACACTCCTGACTTGTGCCTTGTAGATGGTGGACATGCTTTGGGAAGTCGTAAACAGGAGGCAAGATCGGGGTGACGGCCACACAGGATAGGTTCCAGGCAGCAACCATTTCTTGAGTAAGTTGAAGTTTATGGAAGGGTGGAGAAGGAGGAGGATGGAAAGCCAGGAGAGCATTGGAATCACTCTGGAAGTTACAAAAGTTTCAGCAGCAGGAGCAGAGGAGGGCGAAGTTGCAGAGATGGAGTGGGCGATCAATGTGTGGGAAAACACACAATATGTCAAGAGAGTATAAACCCAGAAACCTTTAAGCCCCCTATTAGGAGCAGCAGCGAATCACTACAGAACACGTTTGATCTCTGTAGTCAGCTCTTCTTCCACCATGACATAACTGAGTTAATTCAGTTCAAAGTTGGCACATGTTCAAACAGTAGAATTACTCCAACATGTTACAATCAGTCTGTGGATTTCTTTTCTGCTGTGATTTTCAATACAGAAAACATTTAACAGTTGTTCAAAGAAAAGGTGGAAATGACTTGTAATGTTTTAAATGTACATCTATTATTAATCCACTTTTTAAAAAACTCATGATAATTACTGCACATCACTTTCTAGTTACATATCCACATATGCACTCACACATGCTTACTTTATCTTGGCTCTTTTTCAAGCATGTTTCATTAATCTCTGAAAAATGATAACTCTTAATGCTGTTGAATTTCACACACTGAACAGGCTGAGTCACTTCAGCCTGAGCACATTGCTCATGGAAAGATCTCTCTGATTGAGTAAAGTACTTTCGACAGCAGAAAAGCCAGATTTTTCAGTTATGATACATTTCTCGTCTCCAATGTTATAGAAAAGATAGAGACAGTGGAGAAGGCGCAAGATGACTTACAAGGATCACACCAGAACTGAGAATATATACTTAATATAGGGTGCTTATCAGCATGTTTATCTGTAAAGAGAAGACTGAGAGGTGACCTGATGGAAGTCTTTAAAATTGTAAAGGGGCTTCATAGGCTAGATGGAGAGATGTTTCCACTTGAGTGGGAGAATAAAATTAGGGACCATAAATATACAATAAGAGAGCCACAAATAAATCCAATAGGGAATTCAGGAGAGTGCGGTGAGAATGTGGAACTTGCTACCACATGCTGTAGTTGAGGTGAATAGCAAAGGTACATTTAAGGGGAAGCTAGTAAGTACATTAGGGGGAAAGGAACTGAACAATATGCTGATAGGGTGAGGAGGGTGGGAGGCACTGGCCAAGATCAGTTGGACTAAATGGCCTGTTTCTGTGTAAATCATAGAATGGTTACAGCACAGGAGGCCGCCATTTGGCCCATTGTGTCTATGCTGGCCTTCTGAAGGAGTAATTCATTTAGTGCCAATTCCCTGCCTTTCCCCATAGTTCTGCAAAATTTTACATTTCAAATAATGATCCCTTGTGAAAGCCACAACTGAAGCTGCCTCCACCACACTCTCAGGCAATGCATTTCAGATCCTAAACACTTGCTGTGTGAAAAAGCTTTTCCTTATGCTGCCATTGCTTCTTTTGCCAATTATCTTAAATCTGTGCCCTTTGGTTTTTGATCCTTCCACCAATGGGAACAGTTTCTCCATATCCACTCTGTCCAGGCCCCTTGCGATTTTGAGCACCTCTATCAAATAACTCTCAATCTCTCTTCTCCAAGGAGAGCAGCCCCAGCTTCTCCAATCTTTCAAGGTAACTGAAGTTCCTTATCCCTGGAACTATTCTCATCTTTTCTGCGCCCAGAACTGGTCACAGTACTCCAGCTGAGGAGTGGTGTACAGGCCCCTAATTGTAGCTACAACAGGACATCGTATAAAAGAGATAATGGGAGCATGCCAGAAAGGTACAGCATTAATCCTGAATTAAACTGGTACTTTGCTTCGGTCTTCGCTGTAGAGGACACAAGTAACATCCCAGAAATAGCTGTAAATCAGGAAATGGAAGGGAGGAAGGAGCTTGGGAAAATTACAGTCACCAGGGAAGCAGTATTAAGCAAATTGTTGGGGCTGCAGGCTGACAAATCCCCAGGTCCAGATGTACTTCACCCTAAAGTTCTTGAAAGTGGCTAGTGAGATAGTTGATGCATTGGTTTTAATTTTCCAAAATTCCCTAGGTTCGGGGAAGGTTCCATTAGATTGGAAAATAGCAAATATAACTCCTTTATTCAAAAAGGGAGTGAGACAGAAAGCAGGAAACTATAGGCCAGTTAACCTAACATCTGTCATAGGGAAAATGTTAGAAGCTATTATTAAAGATGTTATAGCAGGGCACTTAGAAAAATTCAAGGCAATCAGACAGAGTCAACATGGGTTTGTAAAAGGGAAATCATGTTTAACCAATTTATTGGAGTTCTTTGAAGGAGTCACATGTGCAGTGGATCAAGGGGAACCTGTGAATGTACTGTACTTAGATTTCCAGAAAGCATTTGATAAAGTGCCACAGCAAAAGTTATTACAGAAAATAAAAGCTCAAGGTGTAACATTTTCGCATGGATATAAGATTGGCTAGCTAACAGGAAGCAGAGAGTTTGGCATAAATGGGTCTTTTTCTGGTTGACAGGATGTGACAAGTGGTGTGCCACAGGTATCAGTGCTGGGGCCTCAACTTTTTACAACTTATATAAATGACTTGGATGAAGGGACTGAAGGAATAGTTGCTAAATTCGCTGATGAAACGAAGATAGGTAGGAAAGTAAATTGTAAAGAGGACGTAAGAATGCTACAAAGTGACATAGATAGGTTATGTCTGTTGGCAAAGGTTTGGCAATTATTTGGACAAATGTGATTTTTGCAGGAAGAAGAAAAACAACTTATTTAAATGGCGAGATTGCAGAGCTCTGAGATTCAGGGGGATCTGAGTGTCCTAGTGCATGAATCACAAAAGGTTAGTACGCAGGTACAGCAGGTAATTAGGAAAGCTAATGGAACGCTATCATTTATTATGAGGGAATAGATTACAAAAATAGGGAGGTTATGCTTCAGTTGTACAGGGCATTGGTGAGACCACATCAGGGGTATTCTGCACAATACTGGTCTCCTTATTTAAAGAAAGATGTAAATGCATTTGGCACAGTTCAGAGAAGGTTTACTAGACTAATACCAGGAATAGGCAAGCTGTCTTATGAGGAAAGGCTGGACAGGTTAGGCTTGTATCCACTGGAATTTAGAAGAGTAAAAGTTGACTTAATTGAAACCTTTAAGATCCTGAGGAGTCTTGACAGGTGGATGTGGAGAGGAAGAATCTAGAACTAGGGGTCACTGTTTAAAAATAAGGGGTCACTCATTTAAGGCAGAGATGAAGAGAATTTTTTTTTCTCTCAGAGGGTTGAGAGTCTTTGGAACTCCCTTCTTTGAAAGGCGGTGGAAGCAGGGTCTTTGGCTATTTTTAAGGCACAGCTAGATAGATTCTTGATTAACAAGGTGGTAAAAGGTTATTGGGGGTAGGCAGGAATGTGGGGTTGAGGTTACATTCAGATCAGCCATGGTCTCATTGAATGGCAGAGCAGGCTCAAGGGGCCAAGTGGCCTACTCTTGCTCCTAATTCATATGTTCATATGAACCAATGTTTTATACGTGTTTAACATAACTTCCTTGGTTTTTGCACTCTATGCCACTTATTGATAAAGCCCAGGATCCCATATGCTTTATTAACCACGCTCGCAACCTGTCCTGCCACCTTCAATGATTTATCCACATATATATCCAGGGCCCTATGCTCCTGCATCCCCTTTAGAATTGTAAGCTTTATTTTATATTGTCTCTTTGTGTTCTTCCTACCAAACTTCCTTCCTTCCTATCACTTCTGCCACTTTTTTGCCCATTCCACCAACCTATGTCTTATTGAAACATAAACAGAAAATGCTGGAAAAACTCAGCAAGTCTAGCAGCATCTGTGGAGAGAGAAACAGAGTTAACGTTTATAGTCCATATAACTTTTCTTCAGAGCTGAGGAGAAGTGGAAACGTGATGAAATTTATACTGTTTAAGTGGGGTGGAGCAGGTGAAGCTGGATAGGCGGCCAGTGATAGGTGGGGACAAAGGAGAGATTGACAAAAATGTCATGAACTGAAGGACAAAGGGAGCGTTAATGGTATTGGTAGGGGCTAAAAAAAGGTGCTGATAGTGGCGTAAAGAAAGCAGAATGTGATAATAGCAAAACAAAAGGGTAACATTGTGTTAAAGAACAACATGGAACAAGTAACAGATGGCCCTTTTGAGGATGGGGTGGGGGGGAGGGGCAGTGGTGGGAAAAAAGAATAGAAACGGGATAGAAGGGCAGATAAAACCATGAATAAAAATAAGTGGATAAAAAATAAAAATAAATGTAGAAAAACGGGGATTAAAAATGGGGTGAGGATAGAGCAAAGAGTTCATGGTCTGAAGTTGTTGAACTCAATGTTAAGTTAGGTCCGGAAGGCCGTAAAGTGCCTAATCGGAAGATGAGGTGCTGTTCCTCCAGTGAAGCCCTACGCAAACTGGAACACTGCAGCAGGCCAAGCACGGACATGTTGCACAGACAAGTACGGATATGTCTTTTTGAAGTTCTACACTATCCAACTTACACTGTCACTTTCATGTTTCGTATCATCCACAAATTTTGAAATTGTGCCCTGTACACCAAGGTCTAGGTCACTGATGTATATCACAAAAGAGCAGTGGTCCTAACAGTGATCCTGGGGAACTCCACTATAAACCTCCATCCTGTCCAAAAAACAACTGCTCACCACTACTCTTTGTTTCCTGTCACTCAGCCAATTTCATATCCATGTTGCTGCTGTCTCTTTTATTCCATAAGCTCTAACTTTACTCACAGGTCTGTTGTGCAGCACCTTAACAAATACCTTTTGGAAGTCCATGTACACCACATCAACAGCATTGCCCTCATCAACCCTCTCTGTAACCTCGTCATGAAAGCAAGCTAGTTAAAACACAATTTGCCCTTAACAAATTCATGTTGGCTTTCCTTAATTAACTCTCATTTGCCCTTTAATTTTGTCCCAAATTATCGATTTTTAAAAGTTTCCCCACTATCAAGGTTAAGCTGACTGGCCTGTAGTTGCTGGGCTCATCTTTTTTTAAACAAAGCTGTAACATTAGCAATTCTCCAGTCCTCCGGCCCAATCCCAGAGTCTAAGGGAGATTGGAAAATTATGGCCAGTGCCTCCCAAATTTCCACTCACTTCTTTCAGTATCCTTGGATGTATCTCATCCAGTCTTGTTGCATATCCAATACCTCCTCCCTTATCCATTTTAAACCTTTCTAGTGTCTGAACTACCTCCTCTTGCATCATGACCCAGGCAACAACATCTTTCTTAGTGAAGACAGATGCAAAGTATTCATTTTGTACCTCAGCCATGCCCCCTGCCTCCATGCCCTTTTGGTCCCTAATCACCCCCACACCTCCTCTTACTACACCTTTACTATTTATATGTCTATAGAAGACTTCTGGATTCCTTTTTTATGTTAGCTGCCAGTCTCTTCTCTTACTCTTTGTTTCTCCCATTGGCTTTTTCAATTCCTCGCCGAATCTTTTATATTCAGCCTGGTTTTCCGTTGTACTATCTACCTGACATCTTTCATGAGCACATTTTTTCTGCTTTATCTTAACATCTATCTCTTCGCCATCCAGAGAGCTCTGGATTTGTTTGCCCTACCTTTCCACTTCATGGGAATATACCTTGACTACACATGATCTATCCATTCTTTAATTGTAGCCCATTGTTCAGTTACAGTTTTGCCTGCTAATCTTTGATTCCAATTAACCTAGGCTAGATCTATCCTTCATAGAAGTTGGCTTTCCCCCAATTATTCTATGATTTATTTCTTGTCCTTTTCCATAGCCCCTAAACCTTATGTCACAATGATCACTGTCCCTGAATATTCCCTTACTGACACTTGATCCACTTGGCTCACCTCATTCCTGAGAACAAGATCCAGCAATGTCTTCTTTCTTTCTGGACTGGAAACATACTGCGGTACAAAATTCTCCTGAACACACTCAAGTAACTCTTGTCCCTTTACACCGCTACTGTCTCAGTCTATATTTGGATAATTAAAAGTCCCCCCAATGTTACCACTCTATAATTATTGCACTTTTCTGTAATTTCCTTGCAAATTTGTTCCTCTGCAAAAATTTCCATTAGTGGACTATAGTCTACACCAAGCAATGTAATTGCATCTTTTTTTGTTCTTTAGCTCTAGCCAAATAGATTGTGTCCTTGACCCCTCTGAGACATCCTCTCTCTTCAGCTCTGCAACGTTCCCCTCAATCAATACTGCCACCCCTCCTTTGCTATCTTTCCTGAACAGCTTATATCTAGGAATGTTTAATACCCAGTCCTGCCCATCTTTGAGTCCCTTATCACCACAACATATATTTCCATGTGGCTATGTGCATCTGCAACTTACTGATCTTATTTACCACACTCTGCACATTCACGTACACGCACTTCAATCCTAATTTAGGCTTTATTATTTTCCCTCTTATGCTGAACCACCAAATAACTTAATGTTTCCTACTCTAGTACCATCTGTCTTTCCTAATATTCTTTGCACTTTAGTATTCCTCTCCAGTATTACCTCCTGATTCCTACATCCCTGCCAAATTAGTTTAAATCTTTCCCAATAGCACTAACAAACCATCCCGCAAGGAAATCCGTCCTGTCTCTATTTAGATGCAACCCATTTGGCTGTACATGTCCCATCTACTCCAAAACGGATTCCAATGTCCCAAGAATCTAAAGTCCTCCCTCTAGCTACACATACAACTGCTCTATGCTCCTATTTCTATAATTACTTGCGTGTAGAACCAGGAGTAATCCAGAGATTACTACTTTTGATGTCCTGCTTACTAATCTCCTACACAGCTCCCTAAATTCTGACTGCAGGACCACATCTCTCTTTCTACCAATGTCGTTGGTGCTAACATGGATCATGGCAGCTGGCTATTCCCTTTCACCTCTCAGGGTGCTCTGCAGGCACTCAGTGCCATCCTTGACCCTGGCACAAGGGAGGTAACATACCATCCTAGAGTCAGGTGTGCGGCTGCAGAAATGCCTGTCTGTTCCCCTAGATATCGAATCTCCCATCACTATTGCCCTTCCAGTTTTCGTGTCCCCCATTATAGCTGAGCCAGTGGTGCCAAGGAATAAAAACAAAATGCTGGAAAAACTCAGCAGGTCTGAAGCATCTATGGAAAGACAAACAGAGTTAACATTTCAAGTCCGCATGACTCTTCTTCAGAACTTCCTCAACTGAAGAAGTCGTGCAGACTCGAAACGTTAACTCTATTTCTCTCTCCACAGATGGTGTCAGATCTGCTGAGTTTTTACAGCATTTTCTGTTTTTATTTCATATTTCCAGCATCAGTAATATTACACTTTTATCTATAGTGGTGCCATGGACTTGGGTCTGGCTGCGCTCCCCAGATGAGCCATCACCTTCATCAGATTCAGAACTGAAAATTGGTTAGAAAGTGAGATACACTCATGGGGCTCATGCACTACTTGCCCATTTCTTTTTGACATGATGATGGTCACCCATTCCCTCTCTCCTTGCATGCTCTTAAGCAACGGAGTTGACCCCATTTATAAAGGTAAATGTAATTGCTGTATGGCTATCAACTGAAAGCTGCAGTTTTGACCTGCATAACTTGTATTTATAAAAGAGTGCCTTTCATGATTTCGGGACATTCCACAGCACTTTACAACCAATGAAGTACTTGAAGTGTAGAGACTACTATAATGTAGGAAATGGCTGTCAATGGCTGCACACACCAAGATCCCAAATATGACTGTGATAATGATCAGATAATCTGTTTTTTAGGCTGAGGGATAAATATTGGTCTTGGACATAGGGAAGAACTCGCTTGCTCATCTTCAAATAGTAGCTATGGGATATTTTGGTCTGCCTGAGAGGCAGACGGTGGGGTCTCAGTTTGACATCACATTTGAATTAAAGTACAGCACCTCTGACTATGCCGCACTCATCACTACTGCACTGAGAGTGTCAGTTTAGATTCTGTGCTGACGTCTTAGGAGTGGGTTATTTTAGTTATTTAACTATTAAAACTAAACATAATCTGGCATATACAGTATCAGCTTCTTGAGGAAGCTTGTTTATTATGTCGATGAAAGCCCCAATGACTCCTTTCTGATCACTTTTAAAGCATTGACAATTTTTGTAGCGAATGGGGTAAAAAAGCAAAGCAGAGAGGGTTAGGGGTTAATTATGGGAGGGTAGTGGGGTGGGAAAAGGTGAAGGCATGTTCAGAACAATTTTCAAAAGCAAGAAGATCGTGGCAAGGTGGATAACAGCTTGGAACCTTGGCAGAGACACAGAAGAGAGAGGGGGGGGGGCGGGCACCAGGGGCATTTGAGGCGTAGGGCCAAGAGACTTGTGACGGTGTGGTGGAGCTGCCGAGGGAATCAGCAGCAGACAGGTGTTAGAACAGGAGTGTGGGAGGTGAGGCAGGGGCAGATCCCCGATGCAAGACAGGAGTGAAGTCAAGAAGGGATTTGAAAATTAGGTCGAGTGTCTTTGATGCAAAGTTATGGAAGTCTTAATCCAGTTGATAATTCCTTGATATGCAAAATCAGCCTAAAATAGCCTTTTTCCTATTTTATTCATTATCCAATGTCTTCTGGCCTCTCTGGTAGAGAGTCTGGCATCTGCACAAATCCTCTCAAGGAATGGACAATGGGCTGGCTGTCTTGTCATGCATGATGAAGGACTCCAGAGGCTCAAACCTAGATTTACATTACAATGGGCAAAAATCAACAATGAGGAGCTTTACGCTAGGAGGTCTGCAGTTTTGCTGGAGTGCAAAAGAAGCACAAAGCTTTTCCAAACCTTGTGCTTTATCCTGAAGAATTAAAAGCTGGTTAAAAGTCTTGTCTGCCTTCAGTTTCACATTCAGCTAAATTTTTATAACTTTCTTTCGTAAACAGTACTGTACAGAAGAACAGAGAGAGAAAAAAAAGGCCACAAGAAAAAAGACAGAACGAATGACAGAAAACGAGAAAAAGGAAAAGCTGAGGGAGAGAGAAAATCAATGAAAGACAGAAAGAATGAATGAAAGAGAGAAAAGGGACAAGGAAAAAGGGATGAGAGAAAGACACACACACACACACACACACACACACACACAAACACAAACAAACAAACAAACAAACGCCATAATTTAGCACTGGCAGTAGGGGTCCCGTTGATGGCCCCAAAATCTTGGGTGGCGGGGGTGCCTCCTCACTTCAGTGGTCAACAGGACCCAGGGCCACATTTTATGGGTTGCAGCTACTTAAGTGGCCGGTGCCAAGGCACCATCCCTATTAAGGGTGGCGACCCGCTCCCAAGAGCTGCCAGCAAATCAGATAGCTAGCCTTTTTATGTGGGCCCACCACCCTCCATGTCCAGCCCAGCCTCAGAGGGTTGGTAAAATCCAGTTCAAAAGTCTTGCATTACTACAGCACCTGTCACTACCTCAGGTTGTCTCAAAGTGCTGTACAGCCAATGAAGTATTGGTGAAGTGTAATCGCTTAGTGCAGTACTCCCCACTGTCTAGCGGATGAGACATTAAACCGAGACAATATCGACGCTCTCAAAAAGACTTTTCACCACCACCAAATATCTCAAAGCCCTTTACAGCTAATGAAGTACTTTCTGAAGTGTAGTTTCTGTTGTAATTTAGGAAACACAAGTCAATGCAGTGCAATGTTCCCTCAGAGCTGCACTGGGAGTGTCAGCCTTGATTCCTGTGCTTAAGTACTGGACTGGGGCTTGAACCCAGAGCCTTGTAATTAGAAGCAAGAGTGCTACCAACCAAGCCACAGCTGATACTCAGGTGAATGTTAAAGGTCCCACAGCATGACTGTAAGCAGAGCCATGAGTTCTCCTTAGTATCCTGGACATCACAACCAACATCACTAAAACAGATTATCTGGTCATTATCCCATTTCTGATTATGGGAGTTTGCTGTGTGCAAATTGGCTACTGTGTTTCCGACATTACAACAGTGACTACACCTCAAAATACTGCATCATCTGGTAAAGCTGCTTGGGTCATCCCGTGGCCATAAGAAGCACTGGGTAAATCCAGGTTTGTTCTTTCTTTTCGTTGTTATACACATCCATTTCTTAAATGTTTACTGGATCATGCTGTGTACTGTCGTCAGTTATGAGTTCTGGAGGTGGAAGAGTAAAAGAGAGAGTACGGTGAGACCAGGTTGTCTTTGATACAATGAAGCAATTTCAGAGTCTTTATATTGTCAGACACTGTCAAAAGTTAGATTGATTTCGGTGCATATTCTGAAGGACGTTTTAAGTTACCGCAGTGTAACTAGCACCCAACATGGGAAATGTAGCAGTCATAACTTGGACGATTGAAATTCATTTTATGAAAGGGATCTGCACGTAATCATACCTGTGGAAATCCACATAAGGTTTAACAGGACAGTAGTGCTGGCAGCTACACTAAATAGAATTGGAATTATTCTGCTGTCAAACGAAATAACCTAAATAATGTGAGGGACAAACGGATCATTTCAACCTTAAAGCCAGGAAAAAAGATTTAAGCATGAGCTTAACAAGCAAGAATTTACAAATAGAAAGCGTGCAGAAATATCATTGTAATTTTGGGACTGAAATGTTGGAGATATCCTGATACGGATGTGAACCGGAGAGATGGTGTTTGGTGAAGACTGATGGTAATTGGACTGGAATAATATTGGGATGAAGTGAAGAGCCAATACATTATGCCATGGAGTGGCTTGTCTACGTTATTTAGCAGGGAAAGTAACAAGGGTCAAACGAAAAGAAAATCCAGGCCATCACTCTCACTTGAGTCAGAAGGTTGTGGGTTCAAGCCTAGCTTCAGAAATTTGAAAACAAAGTTGGCTGACACTTCCAGTGACGTATCTACGGAGCACTGCACTGTTGGAGATGCTGTCATTTGGATGAGTAAGAGACACCACTCGCAGATTAATTGACTGGCAAAATGGTGTCTTTAAGACTCTTTTTAAAACCTAGAAGAGAGGTTTGGGGAAGGAATTCTAGGTTTTAGGGCCTAAGCAGCTAAAGGTACTTCTGCCAATGGTGGATTGATGAAAAATGGGGATGTGCAAAAGGCCAGAACTGGAGAAGCACTGAGATCTCAGGGGAATTTGGGGCTGGAGGAGGTTACAGAGATAGGGAGTGGGATGAGGCAATGGAGGGATTTGAACACAAGAAACAGAATTTTGAAATCGAAGTGTTGCTGGACAGGCAGCCAATGTGTGTCATCAAGCATGAGGGGGGCGATCGGTGAAAACACAAGCCATAAACTTCTAACCCAACACATCCTCCCAGTTCTTTAGGCTGTGTCGAAAGGCGGCAGAGCACCACAAACGAACATCAATTTTCTTTGCGCAATTATACATCTGATGTATGCACCACAGTAACAGGTTCAAGCAACTAATTATCATGGATATCTCCAGAGGGCAAAACACCTGGGTTTCAACTTAAACACCCATCACCATTCTCTCCCAACAGCTATGCAGCCCTGACCGGTTTTCAACTCATATTGATCAGTTCAGTACAGGATGAAAGCATCTAATTAACACGCAGGGAGCTTCACAGGATGTATTTAGCCCTCCGAGCTACCAGACTATGAGAAAAACATCCTCATTTTCACCTGCACAAAAACACCTCCAGTAATTTGAAAGGAAGGTCACCTCTGATTCTGGAGAATAAATCATCTCCTGAATTCGCCGCATTCATGTTGACATGAAGGTTATCAGTCCAAGAGACTAGCTTAAACAGTTATACTTTGATTTACTAAATGTTTGCATGTTTTACATTAAATCATGGTAATTAAAGACATTAAGATTTTGGAACACTGGTATTAAAAACTTACCGTAGTTTATTATTTCTGGTTTTAAATGCCAATTTACTATGTTGTGGTCAATGTTTAAATAAATTATACAGTTATAATATAGCTAGTTACACATTAAATATATTATAAATTATTCAGTTTCTGCTCAGGTGGTAATTTATGGCCGCTTGTGGATCCCCGATTTTCACTGCACCAACATTTACAGCCATGCCTTCAGGTGCCAAGGCCCTAAGCTCCTGAAATTCCTCCCTCAACCTCTGCCTCTTCCTGTTCTTTTAAATCACTTCTTAAAACCTAACTCTTTGACAAAGTTTTTAGTCCTCTGCTCTAATGTCGCCTGATGCAGCTCGATGTCTAATTTTGCTTTATAGCGCCCCTGTGAAGTAGCTTGGGATGTTTTATTCTGTTAAAGGAGCTATATAAATGCAGGCGGATGTTGTAATAAAATTACTGCGTGATACACACAAATTAGTAGGGTTAAGGGGGAAGAACAGGGTTGTGGAACCAAATTCAACAGCTCTTGCAAAGAAATGGCAAAGATTCTCAGGGCGGGGGCAGGCAGGAAATTGCCATCCCACCATTACCTCATGGGGTCGAAGGTCTGGGTGCTGTATTTAAAGCCCTTCCACCTTTGCCCGGCCACTGTTCCAACCATCCCCACTCACCTTCTCTTGGGTCATCCTCCACAAAACTTGCACTGCCACCACCCAGTCTGGGCCAAATGGTGTCCCACTGTGTTGTTAAGATTTTATGATACCAACTGTTTTTTTCTCACCTCTTCTATTGAAATTTACAGGTAGGCTAACTTTACGAAGGATGGCTGTCACTTTTTTAAAATGTATATAGATTATACAACAACCATGTGGCTCTGGTACTGAATAGGTCATGAGTTCAAGTTCCATCATGGCAAGTTGTGAATTTTGATTTCAATAAACCTGGCATTCAGCACTAGAAAAAAAAACATGAAACTGCTGGATTGTCATAAAAATCCAACTAATGCCTTGCAAGAAAGGGAGCCAGCCACATGCCAGCTCTGACATAGACATAACTCCAACCCTATGTCTTGTGCTTGCACCTTAACGCAACTCAAGACAAGAGGGGATGAGCAGTAAATACAGCCTTGCCAGTGCTGTCCACATCTCAAGAATCGACATGTAATGAAATAATTATTCCTCTTACACACACCCCCATTTCTCACCACCCTTGATGTACAGGGGCGATTAAGCACCTATGATTGGGACAACTGGTCAGTTTAACACCTGGCATAGAGGAACAGCACCTCATCTTCCGACTAGGCACTTTACAGCCCTCTGGGCTGAATATTGAATTCAACAACTTTAGATCTTAAACTCCCCCTCCCCCCATCCCCACCCCGTTTCTTTTCCCCCCCCACCCGCTTTTTTTCTTTCAATAATTTATATAGATTCTTCTTTCCCCACCTATTTCCATTATTTTTAAATCTAAAACTAAAACCTTTAGTCTTTCCACCCCACCCCCACTAGAGCTGTACTTTGAATATCCTGTTTTCCATTCTTAATTAGCACTTTTCTCAGACAAAGACCACCACCTTCAACACCTCTTTGACCCTTTTGTCTGTGACATCTTTTGATTATTATCTGCTCACACCACACCCTCAATGTGTCTCTTCCACCCCCCCCCCCACCCCTCCCCACCCACCTTAAACCAATTTATATTTCTCCCTTGTTGAAACTATGCTGCAGTTCTGCCGAAGGGCCATGAAGGCTCGAAACGTTGACTGATTTCTTCTCCGCCGATGCTGCCAAACTTGCTGAGTTTTTCCAGGTAATTCTGTTTTTGTTTTGTTTTGGATTTCCAGCATCCGCAGTAGCTTTTAGCTTTTTGTTTTTAGAGCTAAGTGTACTTGATTCATGCAAGGAGGAGAGTATTTTTTTAAAAATTCATTTGTGGGAAGTGGGCATCACTGGCAAAGCCAGCATTTATTGCCCATCCCTAATTACCCTTGAGGAGGTGGTAGTGAGCTGCCTTCTTAAACCATGAGTCCATGAAGTATAGGTGCATACATAGTGCTGTTAGGGAGGGAGTTCCAAGATTTTACCCAGCAACATTGAAAGAACAGCAATATATTTCCAAGTTAGTATGGTGAATGGCTTGGAGGGGAGCTTCCAGGTGGTGGTGTTCCCATGTATCTCTGCCCTTGTCCTTCTAGGTGGTAGTTGTTGTGGGTTTGGAAGATGCTATTTAAGGAGCTTCAGTGAGTTCCTGCACTGCATCTTATAGTATAGAAAAGGAGTCTATAGGCTGTGAAATGGTTCACATTCATTAAAATATGCCCAATTTGTGGATGGTTAATCCAAACTTTGAATCCTCCACATTCATTGTGGCAAGAACGAAGGACTCTTCCTGCTAAACCACTGTATTTGACACTTTTAACAACTTCAGTATTTCTTTGAACAGGAGAAAGCAGTAAATTTATATTCTACATTAATCAGTTAATTCGACCAACCTTTGCTCATTGGCTGCTAATTTTTCATAAGGGATGGCCATTTGGCCCAGTGTGCCTGTGCCAGATCTTTAAAAGGGCTATCTGCAATTAGTCCTCTCAGCAAATCTTTGCTGGGGTAAGACTGAAACACATTGCAACACGTTCTCATCCTGCTGTTGATCAGATGCCTCAACATCAGAAGATTCCTCTTACACCTGCGCAAGAATCTTCCCATCACCCAAGTAATGGAATAGCATCAACTACAGTGAAGTTGTGGATAACACTGAAAAGGAAGAGTAACTAAGGGTAAAATGATTGAATCATAGGAGCACATGGTATCGGAGGATGTCATTCACCCCATCATGCCTGTGCCAGCTCTTTGCAAGAGCTATCCACTGTCAAACGTATATTAATTGTGGTTAATTGTATACATGTGGTGGGAATTCACTTGTGCTGTTATACATAGACAGATTGAAACTGTGATTGTTAGGTTAGGAGCTGCATGCTTGTAATGGCATCTTTGTAAATCAATGCTTATATAAGTGTGTAAAGATTGGTGCCAGTTCTACCCTTTCACATCTTGTTTTACAGAAAAAGCTACTCAATTAGTCCTACTTGCTCTGTCCTTTCCTCATAGACCCGCAAATGCTTCCTTTACAAGTATTTAACCAATTCCTTTATAAAAATTACTACTGGATCTGTTTCCACCATCCTTTCATGCAGTGCATTCCAAATCAAATTCCAATTCACTGCAATAAAATAAAACCCTGCCCAAGTCCCCTCTAATTCTTTTGCCAATGATCTCATATCTGTGTCTTCTGGTTATCAACCCTCTGCCGCAAGAAACAGTTATTCCTATTAAATCTTAGCTTAATTTTCTCTGTGCTAAGGAGAACAACCCTAGCTTCTCCAATTGCTCCTCATAACTGAAGTCCCTCATCCTTGGTACCAGTTCAGTAAATCTCCTTTGCACTCTCTCTCCAAGATCTTGACATCCTTCCTAAACTGTGATGTCCAGAATTGAATGCAATATTTCATAACACACCAAGGCCAAAGCAGTGATTTATAAAGGCTTAGCATAGCTTCCTTTCTTTTGTACCCTAATCCTTAATGTACATAGCCCCGGATTCCATTTAAAAAAAAAACAGCAGTATCGACTTCTCCCGCCAGTTTCAAAGGTCTGTGTATATACACCCCCAGGTCTCTCTGCAGACAAGTTATTAAGTGTGCACACTTGCATGAAGAAAGTTTCCAGGCATGCAGGTCTTCTGAAAGAAATCATTTATCAAATAGAGAAGGTATTTCAGTGTTGATGAGCAGGCTTCACATTTCGAGCAAGCACTTCTGGCACAGATCAAACAGCCTGTCAAGAAACTGCCACTCATCAATATGAGTGAAAGTCTGAGAAACAGTTCAAGTTACAGGGGAGAAAAATGAAGCTCAATGGCCAGTTTGAGACTTTAATGGCTCACACTGTGCCTCATCAAAGGCAGAATTTGCATTAATGTAGCCTCTTTCACTATCTAGGAAGTACTTCTGAAATATGGTCACTGTAGTAATGTAGGAAACATGGCAGCTAATTTGCACACAGCAAACTCCCACGAACAATAATGTGGTAATGACCAGATAAATTTCTTTTAATGGTGTCGGTTGGGGGACAAATATTGGCCAGGACACCGGGGAGAACACCCCGGCTCTTCTTTGAAATATGTCCACCTGAGAGGGGTGAGAGGACAGAAGGAGCCTTGGTTTATCGCCTCAGATTGTACGAGTGTTGCACAGTCTGCACTGGGAGTGGCAGAAGTTAGAAAGGAACTAGGGGGGACAGGGGTAGCACAGAGATAGGAAAGGGTCCATGCTACAAAACCATTCCCAACTGCGTCTCAGTTCTAAGTTGGTTGAATAGTTCAACTTATTGAAGTAGGATAAAACATATTCGCAAATCATTCCCTATGTAAGGTTTTAGAGAAAGGTACATCATATGCACTGGAATTCTGATGAAAGGTCATCGACCTGATATGGTAACTCTGTTTCTTCCACAGGTGCCTGACCTGCTGAGTTATTTCTCAAACTTTTGGTTCTTATACCCTATTTCAGTCCAATATCTCTCATCTTGAAGTGTTAATGAGACGTATTAGTTTAGTGAGGGTAGTCGAACTGGCAGCATAATAATTGGTCTTTGCCACCCTTTCCTCCTTCCTTTGTCTGTTCCCTTATCTCTTTCCCTCTACCCTTCTCGAAACAAATCCAAATTTTGCTGGCAGTAGCAAAGACTCACCAAGTTTGGTTTAGACATCCACACATTGCACTCATTTCAAAAGCAAATTGGATGAAATGGCTTTAGGCAAAGACCGTCAGTTCTGTTGTCGTGCGCTCAAATGAGCACAGATCGATCTCTACTACCTTCAGGCAATGAGAGACACAGCAGACACTGCAACTTAACCTCCGTGCAAACATCTAACAGAAAATAATGAGTTTAATGTCTACACTTGTTACATGACAGAACAACAAAGAGAAGCTCAACATCCCTTTAGGTATGAGCCAAGCAAAACAAGCCAACAGTGGACAAAGGCACAACCATGCGAAGGATGAGGGGGGGTTGGTGAAGGGGGTGAGGGCACAAACATGCGAAGAGGAAAGTACGCGGTGTAAACACAACCTATGCTGCATACTGCAGAGAATAATCTAATAATTAATCTTTTAAAATGTAGTGGAAAGGATGAGAAAAGCAAAATGGAAACTCCAGGGGGTTATGGCAGCTTGTTCTTCAATCATCATCAACAATCATGAGGGTCAGTTAGCTCAGTTGGCTGGTTTGTGAAACAGAGTGATGCCAACAGCGTGGGTTCAATTCCTGTACCGCCTGAAGTTGCCATGAAGGCCCTATCTTCTCAATCTGCCCCTCGCCTGAGGCGTGGTGACCCTCAGGTTAAACTCACCACCAGTCGTGTCTCTCTGATGAGAAAGTGGTCCTCTGGGACTTTGGCAACTTTCACCTTTTTCACTGGGTAAGAAAGTACTGTGGTTAGTGTCACACACACACATCTGAGTCAGAAGGCCATGGGTTCAAGCCGCACTCCAGTAACTTGAACACATAATGCATATCGACACTTCCAGAGCAAAACCGAGGGACTGCTACCTTCTTGGGTGAGCATAAAAAAGATCCCATATTCAATATTTTGATGAAGAACATAGGTGTTAATCCAAATGTCCTGAGCCTATATTCACATCTCAAGCAACATCACAATAAACTTATCTGATCATCATCACATTGCTCTTTGTGAGATCTTGTGTGCAAACTGGCTGTTGCATTTCGTACATTACAAAAGTGACTACACTTCAAAAAAGTACTTCAATGGCTGTAAGGCACTTTGAGACATCTCGATGTCACGAAAAGTGCTCCATAAATATAAATTCTTTCTCACTTGGAAACTTTCGGCTTCACCACCATAAATGAGCTCCTTTAGCCCTCTGGAGCTCCACCCCTCAATATTTCCAGCTCTGTCACTGCCTTCTAAGTGTCAGCTTGGCTTAGTTGGCAGCACTCAGACAAGATCATGGTTCATGGCTTGTAGGCACAATCGAGATTGAATTATTGGAGTGCTGCATTATCAAAGACACTGGTCAGGATTTTCCCCTCGTTAGGCGGGCATGGCTGGGCCACCCCCGAGAGCAGCCGCAAAAGCAACCGCCGCCTACAATTGGGCCCCGACTGCAATTTCACACTGGGGGCCAATTAAGGCTCCGCACTGATCGGGAAGGGCCGGGGGGCGCGGTTTGCCAGGTTCAATGGCAACCTGGCAGCCGGTTTAAAAGTGGCCCAGGCAGCGACTGGGAGGCTGCCACGGAGGACGTTTCTTGAGCCGGCATGATAGACCCGAGTGAAGCTGGACACGGCAGGCACTCAGCACCTCGCTTCTCTGATGAGTGCCTTGCCGCCCTCCTGGAGGAGGTGGCTGCCCCAGGAGAGAGGCCCTTGTCCCCAGGGATGGGAGAAATCAGCCACCGCACCTCACCAAGAGGGCATGGGAGGAGGTGGCAGCGCTGGTCAGCAGCCGTGACGTGGTACGGCGCTCCTGGGTCCAGTGCCGGAAGCGCTTCAATGACCTGCTGCGCACAAGAAGGGTGAGTATCATGTTGGCATGGGTCAATGTTAAGGTCTGGCCATCCCCCCGTGGACCGCAGGGGTCCTAGAGTCTGAGTGCCAATGGTCAATCACGCCAGAGATGGCCATGGGGGTGAGCCCTGGCTGCTTGGACTGAGTGCCTTGCGGCTCGAGGCCCATGACTCAGAAGTGGTCTTCCAGCTGCTCCTCAGCTGGGGTTGGCCAGGCTGCAATGGCGCTGCATGCACAGAGTGGACTGTTGACAACAATTCAGAAAGGTTGCGGGCCGGTGGAGGCCCTGCTAGCCTCCTAATCCTTTCGAGGTAGGAGCAAGATACCCTGGAGTTTGAGAGCCAGCATGCCCGACGTGCAACCTGGCGTGGAGAGGCTGGGGTGCCTGACGAAGGTAGGAGTGTGATGCACAAAGGTGAGAATTTAGGCTTGTGCAACCATTCTAGTGCAGCCTCTTCATTGATGTGAGCCTCGAACCTGGAGTCCCCAATGATCACTGGAAGACAAGGGCATCATGATGCAGGTCTCTGTTGTCTCACCAGGGTGCCTGTCACGCACAGTGACAGCGTGATGACTTTAACTAACGACATGTCCTTCTTCTCCCTTTTAGGTTCATCAGCAGGTGTCCGATCTCCAGATATCGAAGGGCCACCCCTGACAGCAGAGGGCCACTGGACATCATTTACACACTCTCTGAAGCAGGCACCAGCGTAGATACAAGCACCTCGGTGGGCATTAGGGTGATAACTAGTATCTGAGTGCACATTGGTGAGAGTACTTCACAATCGCTTGAGGTGCAGGTGGAGGCAGAGTGTGCCCAGGACGCTGGCAGTCGGAAGGCTGCTGGGGGCCAGGACGATATTCTGTCAAAGGCTGATGATGAGCCTCTGGAGTTGTCCATTAGGCGGCAGATGCTGGATGTCCAGCGAGTATTGCGGGAGGATCTTGCGGAGATCCATGGGGCTCTGCGTACCGTGGTTTCTGTGATGGAGGAGTCCATGCGGAGTGATAGCACCGCGTTGGCCCTCATGGCCAAGCACACTGCCTCCTCCATTGAAAGAGTGGTGACTTTCATGGAGAGGCAGCTCCAGGGACAGAGCGCACAGTGACCATGGCATCTGATGAGGCTGCAGTGACTGGGTAGATTCCAGAGCTGGCACTGGCCGCTCCCTCCCAGGCAGGGCCAGCACAGGCTCCAGTGGCCAGAGGACAATTGCCAAGGTCATCAAGGCCAACAAGACAGCTGAGTCAGGCTGTCTCCAATGCCAGCGAGGGAGGAGCAGCTAGATGTAGCACTCGCAAACATAAGTTAAAGGCACCATGAGCACAAAAGGGACAGGTCATGGGTGATTTTATGTTCATTTATGTTTATTTTATCTGTACTGGTCTGGGAATGAAGACCACAGAAGTTTGTGTAAATAGTTTGGATTTGTCAAAATGAGATCAATTTTGTTTTTCTCATCATGGCCTGAGTTTGCTTCATCTTTTTATTTTATTGGTGAGGGGAACGCCAGTATGAAATGCTGGACTTAGGTGGCTCTGAACTTTATTGCACAGGCAACGAGCGTTCCTTGCGTTCAAATGAAAGGGTCATTTCAGACATCCGGGATGGAGGGGGCAGCCCTGGCATGCGTTTGAAGCTGAACGTTGGTAGCCTAGCTTACAGAGTGTTGGATCAAGGTGTCCCTGATGTCCCTGCCTCCCTGGAGGCTACCGAGATCTGGCTCCATGCCCTCAATGTTCTCCTCACTGTGCTCATCTTCGGTCTCACTACTGGACTCGTCTGTGGCCTGTGTAGTTGTGTCAAGATCTTCTTCCTCCAGTGGGTTCCTCCTTGCCAATGCCAGATTGTGGGGAGCATAGTGACACCCACTCTAGGGGGTGTTGTAGTGCTCTGCCTGAATGGGCCAGGCATTGGAAGTACATCTTGAGAAGGCCAATGGCCCTCTCTACCACTGCCCTTGTGGAGGCATGACTTGTATTGTAACACTTCTCTGCCTCTGTTCTTGGGTGGCAGAGGATTATTATGAGCCACCTCTTCAACAGATAGCCCTCATCACCTAGCAAGCCATCCATCCAGTTGGGCTAGAGTGCTGAGAGTTTCGGCACCTGGGAGTGTCTGAGGGTGTAGGCATCATGGGGGTTGCCAGGGTACCTTGCACAGAGTTGCAGAATCTGCATCCTGTGATCACACACTATCTGCATGTTCATGGAGTGGAATCTCTTCCTGTTCATGAAGGCACCCCGCTGACCCACTGGCGCCTCGATGGCCACATACGTGCAGTCAATGGCACCCTGGATGCAGGGGAAGCCAGCAAAGCCTCTGGCTCGCTCAGTCTGACTGGCCTCGTCCATACAGTAAAGAATAAAGTTCAGTAGCCGCCTGAACAGAGCTTCCGTCACTAGCTTGATGCAACAGTGGACAGCTGATTGGGACAGTCCACACAGATTCCCCCACTGAATCCTGAAAAGAGCCGAAGGCGTAGAAGTTGAGGGCCACTATGACCTTCAGAGCCACTGGCATGGGTTGTCCACCCACACAGTAGGAGCTGATCTCAGGCCCAATCATCTGGCAAATGGAAGTCACGCTCTCACTCGAGAGTTGGAGCTTCCTTCAGCATCGCACCTTGGACATATTGAGGTAGCTGCATCACCACCTCGAAACCCTGGCAGCAGGATAGTGGAGTCTTCTGTGGCCCCTTCCACCTTGGACTACCTGCTGGTCCTGCGCCTCTTGTGCCTGTGCCTCTCCCCCACAGATCCGTCCCCTGGAAGCTGCATAGGTACACGAGGCCTCCTCTCCCTTCTGCCCCTCTCTTCCTCCCCAGAGGAGGTGCCTCCAGCGGAGACCACAATCCCCATTAACAGGGTAAGGGAAGGCTGTCTGATGCCTGGAAGGGTTCACACAGCCAAAATCCTCCAGGGGTCTTGGAGCAACCAATGAGTCCTGAAATGAAGCCTAGAAATGCTAAGAATGAAGCTCAGAACAGAGGTGAAGCTGTCTAGGTCAAATAAGCAACCAGCAGCAAACTATCTCCAAAACGCCTCACTACTCACACTGGCAATGCTGCTGACCCTTTTTATACCGCCCTTGGATGCTGTTTGTGAAAATGTTGACTGGCCACCTGTCCGTTTTGCCCGTGTGACAAGCAGAAAATCGCACAGGCATGGAAAAATCTCAGTCGATTGGGCTGTTATGGTGCCTTAACTGGCTGCTAAATTAATGGCGGGTGCCACTCTGGCATTCGTGCGTGCCCAAGAGAAATATTGCGCGAGTGCGCAATGACATCAGGACGCTCACCCAGCTCCATCGCGCACTATTTCACTCCCGTTCAGGTCAGGCGTGCGCCCCCCGCAGGGCAAAAAATATTGCCCACTGTATTTCAGGTGAAGCTTTTTCTATCTGTTCAGGTATATGCAAGGATTTCCCATGGTGCAACTCAGAAAAAAGCTGTCCTTTGTCAACATTCATCTGTTGACCAGCAACCCAAATATCCAGGCATTTACCTCGCTGCGGTTTGTGGGATTTTGCAATGGTCAAATTCATTTTCCAAACAATGACTACATTTCAAAAGTAAATAAATTAGCTGTGATATATATAACGATGTCCTGAGGGTGCAGCAAAAGCTATAGAAATGCAAGTTCTTTCTTTCTTTAAAAGACTCATGATCTTCCTCTTTCCGTCCATCCTTCTTTTCATGCATTCACTTCTCATTGCTCAGTGATGTACTCAGATTTCGCTCTTTCTGTAATGATCATTACTGAATTCACACACCTTTAGAAATGATTAGCTTGGCAGACGTGCTTTGGTGTTAGCAAATGGTTTAGATTACAGGATGGAATGGGGGGGTGTGTTCGGGGGTGGCACACGATGAATTAGCCAATATCTAAATGTGTTAAACTTCAATTTCCTCAAGGTTTTAACAAAGTATGTTGAATTCCTTTCGAGAAAATAAACAAATCTCCAAAATGTTCAACTAATTGGCAAAAAACTTTAAATTCACATCCTGCCGAGTTGAATGGAATAATTCTGCCACACGTTACAGCATGTAAATACATTGCAAAGCATAGCAGAGAATGATAATTTAAGGGAGTGTGCATGCATACACAGACACATACACACAGGCTGTTGAGAAGAAAATGATTTCAAGGTCCAAAATATAACCATTAAGATCTCAGTACTTTCAGGAATGAAGATAGCCACAGCCTCTCCATTTATTAAGACTAAGAACAAAAAGAAAGGCTTGCTTTTATATAGCGCCATTCACAGCTTCAGGACATCCCGAAGCACTTCACAGGCAATAAAAGTACTTCTGACATGTGGTCACTGTTGTCATGTAGGAACAGGACAGCAAATTTCTGCACAGCAAGCTCCTACAAATAGCAATGAGCGAAGATCAGATCATCTATTTTAGTGATGTTGGTACAAAGATAAATATTGGCCAGGTCACCAGGGAGAATTACCCTGCTCCTTCTCAAATGGTGCCTTGAGATCTTATACCATTACTGAAAAACATTTCAACATATTTAAATCCTGCTGTTTCTCAGGTGTCCTTAATGCTGAAAGGTCATCTTACACCCATGAAAGAATCTTCTTCTAGCTGAACAATGAAATTGGGCCCCAGTTTTGTCTGTCTCTTTATGGGGTATGTGGAACATTCCTTGTTCCAGTCTTATTCAGGCCCCCTCCCACAACTCTTTCTCCGGTACATCGATGACTGTTTCGGTGCCGCTTCATGCTCTCGTCTGGACTTGGAAAAATGTATTAATTTTGCTTCCAATTTTCAACCCTCCATCACTTTCACATGGTCCATCACTGACACTTCCCTTCCCTTCCTTGACCTCTCAGTCTCAATTTCTGGTGATAGATTGTCCACCAATATTCATTACAAGCCTACCAACTCCCACAGCTACCTCGACTACAACTCCTCACACCCTGCTTCCTGTAAGGGCTCCATCCCATTTTCTCAGTTCCTTCGCCTCCGTCGCATCTGTTCTGATGTTGTCACTTTCCAAAACAGCGCTTCTGACATGTCTTCCTTAACCGAGGTTTTCCCACCCACGGTGTTTGACAGGGCCCTCAACTGTGTCCGGCCCACCTCCCGCGCCTCTGCCCCCACACCTTCCTCTCCCTCCCATAACCAGGTCCCCCTTGTCCTCACTTTTCACCCCACCAGACTCTGCATTCAAAGTATCATCCTCCGCCACTTCCAGCATGATGCCACCACCAAACGCATCTTCCCTTCACCCCCACCTGTCAGCATTCCATTGGGACCGTTCCCTCCAGGACACCCTGGTCCACTCCTCCATCATCCCCTACACCTCAACCCCCTCCCACAGCACCTTTCAATGCAATCGCAGAAGGTGCAACATCTGCCCCTTTACTTTCCCCTTCCTCACCGCCCAAGGGCCCAAAAACACTCCTTTCAAGTGAAGCAACGCTTCACTTGCACTTCCCTCAATTTGGTCTACTACATTCACTGCTCCCAATGCGGCCTCCTCTACATTGGAGAAACCAAATGCAGGCTGGGTGACCGTTTTGCGGAACACCTTCGGTCTGTCCGCAAGCATGACTCAGACCTTCCTGTCGCTTGCCATTTCAACACACCATCCTGGTCTCATGCCTACATGTCCATCCTTGGCCTGCTGCAATGTTCCAGTGAAGCTCAATGCAAACTGGAAGAACAGCACTTCATCTTCCGATTAGGCATTTTACAGCCTTCCAAACTTAAAATTGAGTTCAACAACTTCAGATCATGAACTCTCTCCTCCATCCTCACCCCTTTTTGATCCCCTTTTTCCAATGCTTATATATATTCTTTTTTCCCACCTATTTTGATTATTATTTTTAAAATTAATTTCCATTCATTGCTTTATCCCCACCTTTTAGCCTATT
Source organism: Cetorhinus maximus (assembly GCF_964194155.1). Lineage (NCBI taxonomy): Eukaryota > Metazoa > Chordata > Chondrichthyes > Lamniformes > Cetorhinidae > Cetorhinus > Cetorhinus maximus. Next base: position 112,181,886 of record NC_135887.1, on the reverse strand, counting down.
TCGATCTTTTTTCCCCACACTGTCCCCTCCCCCTACCCCACCCCCACTAGGGCCATCTGTCACTTGCTCATCCTACTTTCTACTCTTAATGTCACCATTAGCATCTCCTTTAGCCAGTATCACCACCATCAACACCCCTTCAACCTTTTGTTTATGTCATCTTTTGCAATCTTTCCTTGCCTCCACCTATCACTGGCCTTCTATCCAGCTTCACCTGTCCCACCCCCCCTTAAACAGTATATATTTCACATTTCTACATCTCTTTAGCTCTGAAGAAGAGTCATACAGACTCGAAACTTTAACTCTTGTCTTTCTCTCCAGATGCTGTCAGACCTGCTGAGCTTTTCCAGCAATTTTTGTTTTTGTTTGTGAATGAAATAGCATCAACTACTGCAAAGCTGTGGATTGCACTGAGAAAAGAAGAGTAATTAAAGATAAAATGATTGAGTCATAGAATTGTACAGCACAGAAGGGGGCGATTCTAACATTGTGACTGTGCTGGCTCTTTGAAAGAGCTACCAATTAGCCCCACTCCCCTGCTCCTTCCCCATTGCCCTGCAAAATTTTACTGTTGGATAAGCATTTAACCATTCCCTTTTAAAGCCATATTAAAAAGAAATCCTCTGATTCTTTCACTGAGCTTAAATCGGTGTCCTGTGGTTACTGACCCTCCTGCCTTCTCCCTATCTATCAAACTCCTCACGATTTTGAACACTTCTTTCAAATCTCCTCTTACCCTTCTCTGCTCAGAGAACAACCCCAGCTTCTCCATATAATTCATGTCCCTCAACCCGGATACCATTCTAGTAAATCCCCACTACACTCAATGTTTTAACATCTTTCCTAAAGTGTGATCACTTGTGTCCTGTCATGAAGCTATTAATGTATATGATATTATTGGAAAATATTTTTCTTTTAAAATAGAGGCTTAGTCTGTGGGTGTGTCTTAACTGGATTAAAGCCAGCTGGTCTGGGTGCTTTGATGTGTACTAGACTTGATGAGAGAGAGATAGTGGGTATCTGCATTTTTTGAATAAAGCATTCCAAGAAGTGGGCTGAAAACTACCACCTAGCTAGCAGATACCAAGCAATATGTTTATATTACTAATAAAATTGGTACTATGAAAGGGGTTTTATTGTTAAAAAGTGGAGTTCAAAGAGACTGGTGATAAAATGAGAATTTACATTCAATGAGCAGTGCTAGCTATAACTTCAGCAGTTTTGTGTGTGCAGGGCAGAGGCAATGTGAGATCAACAGCAGCTGTAAGCGTACACTGTCTCCACAGGAACCAAAGTGAAAAGAACCTAATTTTGAATTCACATGATGAAAATGCTTCGCCTGGTGTCTGGTTAAGTCTATGGGTTGCTGTTGCCTTAATGGAAATTAGTTTGGGAATTTGTTAAAAGTTATGACCGCAGTAATTTGTAGCCATATGTATATAGATTTTAACCTGCGTAAATTAATAAAATGATTCATTTAATGTAAAACCTCAAGAACTAGTGGTCTGATTCCTGAATTTAGAGTCACATCTCAAACATAACACTTAAAATTATAGGTTATGACAGCTGTTTAAAGTTTCCCTCTGGGGTTTTAAATAACTCAGCTTTACCAACCGCATCGATCATAACATGCCCAGAATTGGACACAATACTCCAGCTGAGGTCTAATCTGTGTCTTATACACTTCAGCACAACTTCTTTTCTTTTGCACTAAGATAAAAGCAAAAAACCTGCGGATGCTGGAAATCCAAAACAAAAACAAAAATACCTGGAAAAACTCAGCAGGTCTGACAGCCTCTGCGGAGAGGAACACAGTTAATGTTTCGAGTCCATATGACTCTTTGTTCTGCTGAAGAGTCATATGGACTTGAAACGTTAACTGTGTTCCTCTCCGCAGATGCTGTCAGACCTGCTGAGTTTTTCCAGGTATTTTTGGGGTTTTTTTTCTTTTTTTTTGCGCTCTATTCCTCTATTAATAAAGCCAAGAATCCCATACGCTATAACAGCCTTCTCAATTTGTCCCATCACCTTCAAAGATTTATGCAATTTTGCCTGCCAATGTCTTCCTGAAGTCTATTACTGTCGTTCTCACTGATTACTACAATTTCAAGTGAGAAAAATGAAGGCATTCAACCCCTTAAGCCTGTTCTACCATTCAATGAGATTATAGTTCATCTATATGATACCATCTGCAAATTTTGAAACTTTGAGATGAAGGATTTAAAATAAAGGAAAAAAGATGTTGAACTGTTTGAAAATATAAATGTAGTTGCAGTTGTAACCTTTTTTGAAGGAAATTGGTGAAAATGTTGCTGTATGGCTTGGTGGGGAAGTGCAATGCCTAGTGTAATATGGAGTTACATATTTTTAAAAAGAGCCATTGAGCCTAACTGTGTAAGAAATGAAGTCTCTCATCCATACAAGGAACCTGCATGGCACAAGTCACAAACAACTATCAACCACTGAAATCAGTTACTCTTCACATTTACACGGCAAGGAGCACAGCAAACATATCCGGATGCTCCACAGAGATTAAACAGTGTCCAAGAGACAGAAGAGCTCAAGGAGATAATAGCACGAGGTCAGAACAACAGTTTTAGAGGTCAGAACAACAGTTTTAGAGGAGGTCTTTGAGAGTACCGAGAAACATAACGGAGCGCATGGGGGCCCAGGGAAGGATCGCCAGAGTAAAAATCAAAAACTTGCATTTATATAGAACCCTTAACGCAATGAGACGTTCCAAGTATCGGGGGGCAAAGCTGCCACCAAGCCACATAAACAGCTATTACGGCAGATGACCAAAAGTTTGGTCGAAGAGGCAGGTTTTAAGAACCATGGAAAATAGAGAGGGCAAAAAGGGAAGAAAAAGGAAGGAAGCTACTTAGGAAAGAAATGCTAGAGGTTAGGGCCTAGGCAGCTGAAGGCATGGCTGCCAATATTATCATGAAGGAATAACAAACATTGCTGGAAAAACTCAGCAGGTCTGACAGCATCTGTGGAGAGAAAGGCAAAGTTAACGTTCCGAGTCCAGATGACTCTTCTTCAGAACTCGTTAACTCTGTCTTTTTCTCCACAGATGCTGTCAGGCCTGCTGAGTTTTTCCAGCAATTTTTGTTTTTGTTTCAGATTTCCAGCATCCACAGTATTTTGCTTTTATCATGAAGGAACTGAGGTAATGGAAAAGAGGCCAGAATTTGGGCAGAACAGAGATCTGAGGTTGTGGGGCTGGAGAGGTTTATGGAGATTAGGGGGGGGGCAAGGCCAGTAAAAGATTTGAAAACAAAGATGAGAATTTACTTGTGGTGCTGTTGGACTGGGAGCCAATGTAGGTCAGCGAGCACAGTGATGATGGGTGGATGGGATTGGGTGCGAATGTACAGCAGAGTTTTGATGAGTTCAAATTTATGCAGAGTGAAAGATGGGAGGTCAGTCAGGAGAGCATTGGACTAGTCAAGAATGGAGGTAAAGTTCAGAAGATTTCGAATACATTAGTAGCACTCACTGTGTATAATCATAAAATCAATGCAAAAGGGGAAAAAAATGAGGTTATTAATGGCACAACAATGTAATATTTAAAACTGTTTGTTATAACACAGATAAAAGGTTTCAGTAAATAGGGCTTTAATATTTTTTAAAGCAGTTTTTAACCTGCCAGTGGTATTTGTCTTCAAATCAACCATAACCGCATCAATCCAAGTTTAAACATATTAAGAGAAATTTCTCGATCAATACAATCCATTCCCTGACATTTGCGGTCAGGCAGGAAGCAGATGGAATTACGACTGGGCAGTTAAGATGACTGCTTATGGCAGCAAACATTACTGTCAGCAGCTGATGGCTTACAAGATGTAGGAAAAATTAAATGGGCTTCTGGGACAGTACTGCAAGACTTCTCCCCAGATGTCAGCAAGGAGTGCTGAAGAGCACTCCGGCAAAGACATGATGTGGAAAGATAAAATAACCAGTTGCGATAATCATAAGGTTTTTTTTATACACAGGAAGTACTGAAAATAGAAATAATAGGAAGAGAGAAAACGAGGAGGGAAATGGAGAAAGAAACAGAAAAAAAGAACAAACTAATGAACAAAGCATTTGTATTTCTACAGTGCCTTTCATGACCTCAGGATGTTTCAAAGCTTTACTTCCAATGAAGTGCTTTTCAAGTACAATCACTGTGTAATAAAAGAAATGCGACAACCAATTTGCACAAAGCAAGCTCCCACAAACAGCACTGTGACAATGAGCAGGTAATCTGTTGTTTTTAAGTGATTGCTGAGACAGCAGACAGAACCTCAAGCTAACGTCTCATCCAAAAGGCTGCATCTCTGAGGGAGCAGCACTTCCTCGGGCTGCAATTGCAACGTTAGCCTGGGTTACGCGCTCCAGCCTCCAGAACAGGACTTGAATCCACATCTTTCAGACTCAAGAGGCGAGAGTGCTACCCACTAAGCCACAGCTGACACATAGCGAGCCACTGGGACAGCACAGGAGCAGACAGCACAAAAGGACACGATGAAAAGATAAAATCACCAGTTGTAGCAACTGGAAATTTTAAGAAAAAGTCTAGGAAAACACAAGCATTTGTAGCTAGCTGTGATGAATGGTCTCACTCAAAAAAACATCCACCATGCTCCCTCAGATGCTGATTGGTCCACTGTGCAATTAAAGCATTTTGATATTAGTAAGAATTACAAAGAATTTACAGAAAAGAAACAGACCATTTGATCCAATGAGACTGTTTTTTTCAGTTCCAATGAGCCTCCTTCCACCCTATCAGTAGTTTTCTTCATTCATTCATGGAATGTGGGCATTGTTGGCCCGGCCAGCATGTATTGCCCATCCCTAATTGCCCTTGAGAAGGTGATGGTGAGCTGCCTTCTTGAACAGCTGTAGTGCTGTTCAGGAAGAAGTTCCAGGATTTTGATCCAAACAACAGTAAAGGAACAGTGATATATTTCCAAGTCAGGGCGGTGAATGGCTTGGAGGAGAACTTCCATGTGGTGGTGTTCTCATGCATTTGCTGCCCCTTGTCCTTCTAGATGGTAGCGGTCATGAGTTTGCCTAAGGAGTCTTGGTGAATTCCTGCAGTGCATCTTGTAGATGGTACACACTGTTGCTACTGTGCATCGGTGGTGGAGGAAGTGAATGTTTGTGGATGTAGTGCCAATCAAGCGGGCTGCTTTGTCCTGGATGGTGTCAAGCTTCTCGAGTGTTATGGGAGCTGCACTCATCCAGGCAAGTAGAGAGTATTCCATCACACTCCTGACTTGCGCCTTGCAGATGGTGGACAGGCTTTGGGGAGTCAGGTGGTGAGTTACTCGTGCAGGATTCCTAGTCTCTGACCTGCTCTCATAGCCACAGTATTTATATGGCTAGACCAGTTCAGTTTCTGGTCAATGGTAACCCCCAGGATGTTGATAGTAGGGGATTCAATGATGGTAATGCCATTGAATGTCAAGGGGAGATTGTAAGATTCTCTCTTACACGAGATGATCATTGCCTGGCACTTGTGTGGCATGAATGTTACTTGCCAACTGTCAGCCCAAGCCTGGATATGGTCCATTGTGTAATCATCAGCGAACATCCCACTTCTGACCTTATGATGGAAAGAAGGTCAGCAGCTGAAGGTGGTTGGGCTGAGGACACTACCCTAAGGAACTCCTGCAGTAATGTCTGGAACTGAGATGATTGACCTCCAACACCAGAGCCATCTTCTCTTATGCTAGGTATGACTCAAACCAGCAGCAAGTTTTCCCCGATTCCCATTGACTTCAGTTTTGCTAAGGCTCCTTGATGCCATACTCAGTCAAATACTGCCTTGATGTCCAGGGTAGTCACTCACTTCACCTCTGGAGATCAGCTCTTTTACCAATGTTTGAGCCAAGGCTGTAATGAGGTCAAGAGCTGAGTGGCCCTGGCGGAACCTAAACGGAGTGTTCGTGAGCAGGTTATTGCTAATCAAGTGCCACTTGATAGCACTGCTGACGACCCCTTCCATCACTTTACTGATGATGGAGAGTGGACTGATGAGGCAGTAACCAGCCGGGTTGGATTTTCCTACTTTTTGTGAACAGGACATACCTGGGCAATTTTCCACATTGCTGGGTAGTTACCAGTATTATAGCTGTACTGGAACAGCTTGGCTAGGGGCACAGAAAGTTCTGGAGCACAAGTATTCAGTGCTAATGCCAGAGTATTGTCAGGGCCCATAGCCTTTGCAATATCCAGTGCCTTCAGCCATTTTTGATACCCTGTGGAATGGATCGAACTGGCTGAAGGCTGGCATCTGTGATGCTGGGGACCTCCAGAGGAGGCCAAGATGGATTATCCGCCGGGCACTTCTGGCTGAAGATTGCTGCAAATGCTTCAGCCTTATCTTTAGCACTGATATGCTGGGCTCCCCCATCATTGAGAATGGGGATATTTGTGGAGCCTCTTCCTCCAATGGGTCCCCCCTTGCCAGTGCCAGATTGTGAAGAGCACAGCATGCAACCACGATCAGCGACACCCACTCTGGGTGGTATTATAGTGCTCCCCCTGAACGGGCCAGGCATCGGAAGTGCATCTTGAGAAGACCTATGGTCCTCTCTACCACTCCCTGTGTGGAGCCATTGACTTGTATTGTAATGCTTCTCTGCCTCGGTCCTTGGGTGGCGGAGAGGCATCATGAGCCACCTCTTCAACGGATAGCCCTCATCACCCAACAGCCATCCATCCAGTCGGGCTGGAGCACTGAAGAGCCTCTGCACCTGGGAGTGTCTCAGGATGTAAGCGTCATGGGAGTTGTCAGGGTACCTTGCAGAATCTGCATCCTATCACACTATCTGCACATTCATGGAGCGGAATCTCTTCCTGTTGACGAAAGCACCCAGCTGACCCGCTGGCACCTTGATGGCCGCATGTGCAGTTGATGGCACCCTGGACGCAGGGGAACCCAGCAATCGCTGCAAAACCTCTGGTTCATTCAGCCCAACTGGCTTCATCCGTACGGTGAAGAACAAAGCTCAGCACCCGCTTGAACAGAGCTCTGTCACCAGCTTCACGCAACTGTGGCCAGCTGATTGGGAGACTCCACACAGATCCCCCACTGACCCCTGGAAAGAGCAGGAGGCATAGATGTTGAGGGCCGCTGTGACCCTCAGAACCACTGGCATGGGGTGTCCACCCACACAGTTGGAGCTGATCTCAGGCCCAATCATCTGGCAAATGGAGGTCACACTCTCCTTTGAGAGGCGGCGCCTCCTTCGGCATTGCACCTCGGACATATCGAGGTAGCTGCATCGCCGCCTGTAAACCCTGGAAGCAGGTTAGTGGTGTCTTCTGCGGCCCCTTCCGCCTTGGACTTCCTGCTAGCCCTGTGCCTGCGCCTCTCATCCCACAGGCCCCTCCCCTGGAAAGCTGTACAGGGACACATGGCCTCCTCTCCCTTCTGCCCCTCTCTTCCTTCTCAGAGGAGGTGCCACCAGCAGAGACCACGATCCCCATTACCAGGGTTAAGGAAGGCTGTCTGCTACCTGGAAGGTTCAGCACTGTCTGAATCCTCCAGGGGCCTGGCAGACAGCAATGAGACGTGAAATGAGGCCTGGAAATGCTAAGTATGAAGCACCGAACAGAGATGAAGCTGCCAAGTACCAGTAAGCAACCAGCAGCAAACTATCGCCAAAACTCCTCACTACTCATCCTGGCAATGCTGCTGACCCTTTTTTATCCCACCCTTGGATGAGGTTTGTGAAAATGTCAACTGGCCGCCTGCCCATTGTGCCCATGAGACGAGCAGAAAACCGTACGGGCAAGGAAAAATCATAGACAATTGGATTGTTAATGGCCTTAAGTGGCCTGTTAATTAATAGCAAGCGCCGCTCCAGCACCCTCACACGCCCACCGAGCGAAATATCACACGAGTGCACGATGACATTGGGACACTCACCCGATGTCATCGAGCACTATTTTACTCCCATTCGGGTCGGGCACATGCCCACCTGCAGGACGAGAAATTCTGCTCCATGTGCTTATCCAGCTTCCCCTTAAATTCATCTGTGCTATTCACCTCAACTAATCCTTGTGATAGCAAGTTGCACGTTTTCGCCACTCTCTGAGTAAAGAAGTTCCTTCTGAATTCCCTATTGGATTTGTAAGTCACTGCCTAACATTTATCATTCCTTGTTCTGGTCTTTCCCACAAGGTGAAAGACCTTCTCTATGCCTACCCTATCAAACTCCTTAATCATTTAAAAGACCTCTGTCACGTCACCCATCAGTCTCCTCTTTTCTAGAGGAAGTTACTCAGGGATACCCTACCCATCAAAAGCAGGACAAATCCAACTTGGTCAATTACTGCCCAAAGCCAAGTGATGTAAGGTGTCAGCGACATCAAGCAGCATTTACTCAGCAATAACCACCGCATCAATGCTCAGTTTGAGTTCCACCAGGACTGCTCAGCTCCAGACCTCATTACTGCCTTGGTCCAAACATGGACAAAAGAGCTAAATTCCAAAGGTGAGGTGAGAGTGACTGCCCCGACAGTTGCATCAAATCGTAATGCGAGTAACTAGGGACAGGCAACAAACTGTCTGTGACACCCATATCCCAAGACTGAACATTGAGAGACTTCTGTACAAATAGATTCTGATGTCTCAGAAAGTGTTTCGCTGCGATTCAGAATAAGATTGCAAACTCTTGATCAGGGCCGTTCCTGTGGCGCGGCGGGGTGGGGTGGGGGCCAGGGCAAATCGTGGGAGCACCCCCCATAACATTTTTAGACAAGTTTCCTCTGAAGGCTGGGCTGCTGAGTACGAAAGAGAAAAGGAGCACCAGCAGCGCCCCAGCTACTGAGCACTCGGTTACAAGCACATACGGCGCCATTGACTGTGCTGTGTCGCACGTAAAACTGCACCTTGCTTCCAAGGCGGAACATCATTTGTTAGCTCTCCTTTTGTCAAGGAGAAATTCACGATCTCTATGGGATTCCATGATAACATTTTTACTAACATATCCCATATCCCAACTGGAGAAAGAAACTTCAAGGCTGGAATCTTCCAGCACCTCAAGCCGGCTGGATATTCTGGTCCCGCTGACGTGAATGGAGATTTCAATGGCTCGCCAGCCCCGCAGTGGTGGAGGGGGGCGGGGGCTGGAAAATTCCAGCCTAAATGTCGGAGTGAGGATATTTACTGCATTTAACTTTTTTAATTAAGAAATTACCAACATGATGCAATAAATAATTCGACCTTCAAAAAAAAAATGACTGTCCATCTTCCAATGTTAAGCAAACGTTAGTTGCAAAAGCGCACTGGAAAAAAAATAAAAGCAGCAGCAGAGGGTTTCAATTGCTTGGGATTAAAAATAAACAAGAGCCAGTAAGTGACTTAGCCCGCAGGCTGAATGCTATGCGCTATATGCTGGCTTTAAAAACGTTAACCAGTTTGGAATAGCTCACCTTACCCCTCTGCGGTGAACGAGAATTGGAATAAAAGCCACTCCGCCGAGGTCAGCGCTGCCGTCTCCAACGGCGACGGATGGTGCTGAGCCCACGCCATGCTTCCGGTCGCCTGGCCCGCCGCCTTGGCAGGGATTTATTCTGGTTCATATGGCTTTAATCTGCTTTCTCTTCTACCCTTTTGAGTTTTGGAGCGGGGATATCTGCTTCGTTTATTTGCTTATATCCACCAGTAAACACTCATTTTGAGCTTAGAGTGAGAGAGGTGGTGAATTAGCTGGTATGTACTACAGGCTGTATTACATCTGAAACTGTGATATCAAAGCGTGGGGCTCCCAAAGCGCGGGGCCCGGGGTAGTCGCCCTGATTTGCCATATCCTAGAGATGGCCCTGCTCGTTAGTTGATTTCATCAATAAATAGTTACATTGTAGTTGGGAAACAACAGGGGCTTTCATGACTACACAAGAGTGTATGGCATCATGGTGTGATTAGATTTTTCATATCCTCCTGCGCATCCCTTCCTATCACTTTTAAGACAACAAAGTATAGAGGGGATGTATTGATAATTACTGACAATTTACAGCACAGGAATAGACCCAACCCAAATGATCCGTGCTGATGTTTATGCTCCGCACAAACCTCCTCTCACCCACACTTCATCTCACAATCAGCAAATCTTTCTCTTCTTTTTCCCTCATATATTTATCTAGCTTCCCCTTAAATGTATCTATGCTATTCACCTCAACCACTCCCCTTGACATTCAATGGCATTACCATCACTGAATCCCCCCACCATCAACATCCTGGGCTACTATTGACCAGAATCTGAACTGGACCAGCCACATAAATACTGTGGCTACAAGAGCAAGTCAGAAACTAGGAATACCGCGGCGAGTAACTCACCTCCTGACTCCCCAAAGCCTGTCCATTATCTACAAGGCACATGTCAGGAGTGTGATGGAATACTCTTGTCTGGATGAGTGCAGCTCCAACAACACTCAAGAAGCTCGACATCATCCAGGACAAAGCAGCCCGCTTGATTGGCACCCCATCCACAAACATTCACTCCCTCCACCACTGTGCACAGTGGCAGCAGTGTGTGCCGTCTACAAGATGCACTGCAGGAATGCACCAAGGCTCCTTAGACAGCACCTTCCACACACCCGACACTACCATTTAGGACAGGGGCAGCAGATAGATGGGAATATCACCACCTGCAAGTTTGCTTCCAAACCACTCTCCATCCTGACTTGGAAATATATCGTCATTCCTTCACTGTTGCTAGGTCAAAATCCTGTAACTCCCTTCCTAATAGCACTGCGGGTGTACCTACACCACATGGGCTGCAGCAGTTCAAGACGACAGCTCACCACCTTCTCAAAGGCAGTTAGGAATGGGCAATAAATGCCAGCCTTGCAAGCGAAATCCACATCCCATGAATGAATACATTTTTTTTTAAAACTCGGTATGGTGGCATGGCCCACATTCCAAGCACACTCTGGGTAAAGAAGTTTCTTCTGAATTTTCTAATGGAATTATTAGGGAACATCATATATTTACAGTCTTTAGTTTTGCTCTCCCTTACATGTGCAGATATTTTCTCTATATCTGCCTCTTCATTCCCCTTTGTCATCAGTCTCTGAGTATAGGAAATATTCAACATTTAAGAATATAACACCCTTATAAAAAATAAATTTAGTTTAAGTCCAATGTGCTTAATTAACAGTCAATGGTCTGAAGGAAACAGACTGGAATCAAATTCAGAATCACTGTAGCACCTGAAGGATCAAGTTCAGAGATTAATACAAATATAATTAACATTTATTTGGGGAAATACTTTGTGCACAAATATGCAACTGTTTCAATAATGTCATCAACAGGATCATTGCTGGACTTTGCCCTGATTAACATTGCAAGCCTGATTGGACTTTTTTTTTGTATTCTAATTGCTCTAGAATTTGATGTTGAGCCACCTTAATGGAACCACAGCAGTCTATTTAGAGCAGATAAACCTACACTGCTGTTTTTAAGGGAATTCCGGGTTTGTGATCCAGCAGTGAAGGGACAGCAAATTAGTTCTATGGCAGGATGGTGTGTGACACTTTTTAAAAATTCTTTCATGGGATGTGGGCGTTGGTGGTAAGGCCAGTACTTGTTACCCACCTTTAATTGCCCTCAAGAAGGTGGTGGTGAGCCACCGCCTTGAACCGCTGTAGTCCATCTGGTTCAGGCACACCCACAGTGCTGCTGGGAAGGGAGTTCCAGAATTTTAATCCCACAGTGGAGGAATGGCAATTTAGCTCCAAGTCAGAGCAGTGTGTGACTTGGAGGGGAACTTGCAGCTGGTAGTGCTCCCACCCATCTGCTGCCTTTGTCCTTCTAAGTGGTAGAGCTTGCAGGTTTGGAAGGTGCTTCGAAAGATCCCTGGTGAGCTGCTGCAGCATTTCTTGTATGTTGTGCACATTGTCGCCACTGTGAGTCAGTGGTGGTGGAGGTGAATGCTTAAAGTTGGTGGATGGGGTGACGATCCCTGGGATGTTGATCGTGGAGATTCAGCAAATGCCCCCACTTTCGAGCTTATGATGGAAGGAAGGTCATTGGTGAGGCAGCTGAAGATGGTTGGGCCTAGGACACTATCCCGAGGGAATCAGAAAGAAACCTGCAGATGGTGCCCTTCTTCTAGATGGCAGGGGTCACGAGTTTGGAAGATGTTGTCAAAGCAGGCTTGACTAGTTGGTGCAGTACATCCTGTAGATGGTACACACTGTTGCCACTGTGCACCAATGGGGGAGGAAGTGAATGTTTAAAGCGATCGATGGGATGATCAAGCAGGCTGTTTTGTCCTGGATGGTGTCAAGCTTCTTGAGTGTTGTTGGAGCTGCACTCATCCAGGTAAGTGGAGAGTATTCCATCACAATCCTGACTTGCGCCTTGTAGATGTGGATAGGCTTTGGGCAGCCAGGTGGTGAAGCTGAGGAGCAGAATTCTCAGCCTCCTACTTGTTCTTGTAGCCAAAGTATTCATATGGCTGGTCCAGTTAAGTTTCTGGTCAATGGTAACTGCCAGAATATTGATGGTGGGGGATTTGCTGATCGTTATGCCATTGAATGCCATGGGGAGATGGTTAGATTCTCTCTTGTTGGAGATGGCCATTGCCTGGGACTTGTGTGGCACAAATATTACTTGCCACCTGTCAGCTCAAGCCTGATTGTTATCCAGGTCTTGCTCTGTATGGACACGGACGTATTCCTGGATATTTTACCAGATGGTCTACCAGGCCTCTGGCATCATCAAATATCCTCTTCTCCCTCAACCTCCTAATATTGTTATAATTAATAAATCAAAGCCTTCAAACAAATGGAAAAAGAGAACAGTATTGTTTTGAAACGCGCCTGTAATCTTTCACTGTTTCGTTGGCCGCAGTAGATTTATTTTAAATTGCTTGCAACTGCACAGCAATCCTGGAGTGTTGGCAACCCTAAAACTGGTATTACTTCAGATGGCAGTTAATTGTATGTTCTCATCATTATCTCAACGTTGTTTCTAGGCCATAGAAGAAAAAAAAGATTTGCATTTATATAGTGCCTTTCATGACTTCAAGGCATACCAATGTGCTTTACAGCCAAATAAGTACCTTTTGAAGTGTAGTCACTGTTGTAATGTAGGAAACACAGCTGCCAAATTATGCACAGCAAGCTCCCACAAACAGCAATGTGATAATGAACAGAAAATCTGTTCTTGTGATGTCGACTGAGGGATATATATTGGCCAGAACCCAGGGATAACCCTCCTGCTCTTCTTTGAAATAGTGCCATGGGATCTTTTGCATCCAGCCAGGAGGACAAACAAGACCTTGGTTTAGTGTGTCATTGGAAAGATGGCATCTCCCATAGTGCACTACTCTACAGTGCTGCATTGGAATGATGGCCTTGATTTTTGTGCTCAAGTCTCTAGAATGCGACTTGAAACACAATCTTCTGAGTCAGAGGTGAAAGTGCTACCAACTTAACCATAGCTTGCACCTACGAGCTAAGGGTACAGTAGCATAGTGGTTTTGCACTTCTGAGAGCACTCCCTGGACATGGGCCAATCCTCAGTGAGAAAAGGCATAAATTAGAAGCCATCACATGGGCATCACTGGCATTTATTGCTCAATCTCTAGTTCTCTAGGAAGCTGGTGGTGAGCCTTCTTGTTGAAGCATTACACCGTTAATAATCAAGTGGTTTGCTAGGTGGAGGATACTAGTCACAAAGCAAACAACACAATGAATATTTCTACAAATGAGGCACCCATACAAAAATTACATATGGAAAAGTTGCATCTGACAGTCAGGCTCTGATGGAAATGTCACCACACAAGACTCCAAGAAGTAGCTTGAAGATTGTAAAGAAAATTTTTTGAATGCACAAAGACCTTAGCAAAATAGTTTCCTTTTCTGCAGCAAGTTCAGGACATACAAGGGATATGTTTAACTGACACTGCTAGACAATACAGACTATATTCTACTTTTCAGTGATTAATGAGTTGTCAACCAAACCAATTTAGTAGCAGAATCAGATGGTCGGGGGGGAGGGGGGAGGGGAGAGAGGGCGAGAGAGAGAGGGAGAGCGAGAGAGACCGAGAGAGAGAGAGAACACTTTTTTTGTATTTCCCAGGAGATTACATAACTGCAGTGGGCATGGAGGTGTCTGATCATGATGCTCCAGTCATTATGGCACTTGGGGCGGGTTTGATTAATCCACGCTGTTCCTTTTAAGTTCAGGACTCAATTTTGTGTGTTTATCCATTTAGGTAGCATGTTAGAGTGGTTCAGAAATATCTCAAAATGCTTTAAACTCTGGAGTTCCATCCCAACAACTCTTCTCCCCTCTTTTAAGACGCTCCTTAAGCCCCATCTCTTTGACCAAGCTTTTGGTTACCTGTCCTAATATCTTATGCGGCTCTGTGCTCAGTGTCAAATTTTATCTGCTGAGAGGCACCTTCGGATATTTTTTAAAAATAAAAAAGGTCACTTGCATTTATATAGCCCCTTACACAACCACCAGACGTCTCAAAGCACTTTACGCCCATTGAGGTTCTTTCTGAAGTATAGTCACTGTAACATAGGAAACGCAGCAGCCAATATGCACACAGCAAGCTTTTAGAAAAGCAATGTGAAAATGACCAAATAATCTGTTTTGGTGATGTTGATTGAGTGATGAATATTGGCAGGATACCAGGACTAGCTGCCCTGTTCTTCTTCAAAATAGTGCCACGGAACATTTACATCCACCCAAAAGACAGATGGGGTCTTAGTTTCACGGCTCACCCGAAACATGGCACCACCAACAGTGCAGCGCTACCTCAGTATTGCATTGGAGTGGGCGCTTTGATTTTTGTATTCAAACCCTAGGGTGGGACTTGAATGCAGAACCTTGTTGTTAATGGTAAGTAAATTATATTGTTAGGATAGGCAGGTGAAGGGCATTGTTTAATTAAGTACTTTGAGCAATTGTGTTCTCGAAAAACTCGGTTGGGTTCGACCAGACCTAGGAGAACTCTCAAAGGTTACCAAGGTGCAGACAGACCGGCCAATTCCTGAGAATGTTTATAGCTCCAGGCCAAAGCCACAGCCTAAGCCAGTCATTGAGAGTTGCAACCCACCAAATATGGCAGCAGGCTCTTCTTCTGGAACTGGTGAAGGATGAAGCCATAATCTCAGAGACTGGAGAATTTAAATAATTTGTTTGTGATTGCACAAAGCCAAGTGGGTGTTTAAAATTACCTGGGGCCAGTTGTATCACAGGCATCCTTATAAATAGCTGGGCACTACAGGGGCTGGAGTGCTTCTTCAGCCCCCCAAAACAACATTTTAATTTAATTAGATAAGGTTCCTTTGGAGTTTTGTTTCTGTCACAGTGCCCCTTTAAGGGGCTATCACTTTAATTAGTTAATTTGATTAATTAGTCTATTTCATTTTACAGATTTATCAAGAGAGTATAAATTGGGGGTAGCTGGGACACTGGGCTTGTAGGAGGAGAGCTATGAGACTGAACATAGTCAATAAACTCTCTCTTTAAAGAAAAGCTCAGTGACTTGCTTTCTGCTTCACCAACCAACTTGGATCCTAATAACGCTTGTGACTCAGAGGCGAGAGTGCTAACAACTAAGCCACGGCTAAAATTCATACTAGATTATAGGTGCTAGGTTAATGTAAGTTGCTGTTTTTACATGTAATGAATGACTTGAAAGAACAGTTAATGCTATTACATACAAGGATACTATTCTAAAGGATGTGCAGGAGCACAGAGACCTGGGTGCATATGTACATAAGTCATTAAAGGTGGCAGGACAGGTAGAGAGAGCTGTTTCTAAAGCATACAGTATTCTAAGCTTCATTAATAGGGTATACAGTACAAGAGCAAGGAGGTTATGATGAATTTATATAAGGCACTGGTTAGACCTCAGCTGGAGTATTGTGTACAGTTCTGGGCACCACACTATAGGAAGGATGTGAACGCATTGGAGAGAGTGTGTAGAAGAGGTTCACGAGAATCGTTCCAGGGGTGAGACACTTCACTTATGAGGAAAGATTGGAGAAGTTGGGACTGTTTTCCTTGGAGAGGAGAAGGCTGAGAGGAAACTTGATAGAAGTTTTCAAAATTAGGAGGGGGGCCCGGACAGAGTAGATAGGTAGAAACTGTTCCCGCTCGTGAATGGATGGAAAACCAGAGGGCACAGTTTTAAAGTATTTTGCAAAAGAAGCAAATGCGAGGTGAGGAAAAACTTTTTCACACAGCGAGTAGTTAGGGTTTGGAATGCACTGCCTGGAAGTGTGATGGAGGCAGATTCAATTGAGGCATTCAAGAGGGCATTGGATGGTATCTAAATAGAAATAATGTGCAGGGTTACGTGGAAAAGGCAGGAGATTGGCATAAGTTAAAATGCTCAGAGAGCTGGTGCAGACACGATGGGCTGAATGGCCTCCTTCTACAACATAACAATTCTGTGATTCTGTGATATTGAAATGCAGCAGCCACTTTGTCCACAAGAGTATCCCAGAAACAGCCAACAAAGGCGGATGGCCGCTTCATGTCTTTTTTTTTTGACAAGAGATGCTGCCCGTGGGGAGCAGTGTTGGCCGAGATACCAGATCTCCCTTGCTGTTACTAAATTGGCAACACCATAACAGGTAGATGAGACCTTGGCTTATTGTTTCAACATAAGGCAGTATCTCTGGCAATGAAAGATATAAAGGCCTGCATTTTACAGCACCTTTCACGATCACTGGAAGTTTCAAAACACTTTACAGCCGATGAAGTGTATTCACTGTTGTAAAGTAAGATACGTGGAAATCAATTTGTGCACAGCAAGATCCCACAAACCACAGTGATAATGACTAAATTGTATGGTTTTTTTTGTGCTGTTGATGGAGGGATAAATATTGACAGGACACCAGGGAGAATTCCCCTGCTTTTCTTCAAAATGGTGCCACAGGATCTATGATATCCAGCAAAGTGGCAGACGGGACCTCGCTTTAATGTCTGATTGAATAAACGGCACCTTAGGCAGTGCAGCACTACTTCAAAACTGCATGGTTGTATCAGCCTTGATTTTGTGCTCTCAAGTCCCTAAGTGGGACTTCTACCTGGGACCTTGTGACTTAGTGGCAAGGGTGCTACCAACTGAGCCACAGTTGACACTTAGTACATCTTCAGAGCTGCACTGAAGTGTTGGCATATACTGTACATACTCGAGTTATGGAAGATCTTGTGTAAAAGTCAATCCCTGCCTTTTGGCCAAAAAATCCTTATTTTTTTCTTATATCTCGATTCATCATTGATTAGAACAGTATTTGTAAGTGCCGATTCAGTGCAATGCCCTTATACCAAGGCTTAGGTCAAGGGCTGGGAGCCACCAACATGACATTTTCCAACGGCACAGGCCTTCCCTTTCCTTCCGCCAACCTCCCCGCGCACAGCATTGAAACTGCAGGCCCAGCCATTGCTGCCACTTCCTCTCCTGGGCTGTGAGGTTTGGGGTGGGTGGTGGGTGGGGGGGGTAGGTTCCCTGACACGAGAGCATAGCCTGACGAAACTGTAAGAGGATTTTGTTGGGAGCAATATGATGGCGGGTCGTTACGTTCGCCTAACACCCGATGAGCGCAGTAAAAGTGGATCAGTCTGGAACTGAGTGCCATGCTACCTGAAAGACCGGGAGCTCCGATTCAAAGTTCATGGGGCTGGAAAACGGAATCTTCACAGTAACAGTTTAGTTATCTGGTACACAAAGGGACTGATTAAGTCGTGGCGCCATGTCTGGAAGCAAAGATACTTTCCATGGTTTAGGACTGCTCGCAGACCCGTACCCAAATTACGAGTGCGCTGATCAGGTGTTTCCGCACATCTCAGCGATGGCTTCTCCCATTACCTTTCAGTTGAAAGTAAGCCCTTCGGAAACATTACCCGTGTAAAGGTTGATGCCCCTAACATTTCAGCCCCCCAAAAAAAATGGGTCTCACAAATTCAACTTGTAAACAAGTATATACGGTATTAGGTGTTAACTCTTGCAAGTGGACCTGTGAATCCACGGCCTTCATACTCACCAAGGGGTAACTGGTACCAACTGCACTGAACTGAGAACTTAAAAATTCCCATTAAATCAAATGAAGTTTTTTTTCAAAAATAAAGAGGAGCATGCAGTGACACCAATTCAATCTAGGGAACAGGATTTCCTGCTACTCAGAAGAAGGACAAGAAAATACGACAACTTCAGTGTGGGTCCTTAAACAAATCTCTTAACAACTTATACCTTTAAAGTAATAAAAGATGACAAGATGCTTTACAGCTTTCAAAGACATAGATATTTCCATGTGACAAAAAGCTTGGTCAAGAGGTAGGTTTTAAGGACCATCTTAAAAGGAGTGAGAGAGAGAGAAAGAGAAAGAACGAGAGATAGATAAATCTATTGAGAGAGAGAGAGAGAGCAACACGCATACAAACACACAGAGGTTTAGGGAGGGAATCCCAAGCTTAGGGTCCAGTGTAAAGAGAGTGGGGAATGCACAAGAGGTCAGAATTAGAGGATTGCAGAGATCTTGGAAGGTTGCAGGGCTGGAGGAAGTTACAGGCAGGGGTAAGGACATGAAGGGATTTAAACGCAAGGATATAAGGATCAAATTGAATTTTGCCCTTCAAGTATTTATCCCAATTCCTTTTGAAAGTTACTATTGAATCCGCCTCCTTTCAAGGAGCACATTCCAGGTCACGACAGCTCACTGCATAATAACATTTCTCCTGATCCGTCCTTTGGATCTTTTGCCAATTAACTTGGAGAGGGCCAGCTCAGGCAGAATGGGCCGAAAGGACCCCTGTATGATTCCATGGTCTACAGTTCAGAAATCTGTGGCCCTGTCTTGAAAATTATCCCTAATTTTACAAGTAGTTGCAACTTTTATCTGAGCATTAATCAATGAATGACAGATTTCTGCCAGCACGCACTCCATTTTAAATGAAATGGAAGAACCTACTCCCCTACCAACAAAAAGAAAAAACAAAATCCGAGTTAATATGCAGCCGGAATACAACATTTTCATCACCACACTACCTTTCAAAACTGATCAGAAACCTTATGTGGCCAGCGCTTCCTGGTCGATTTAGACAGTCACTTGGGACCAATTAATAGCATCCGCTAAAGCCTGAATCACTATCAATTAGGTAGAACTAACTATATCATCAACCGTATTACTACAGAACAAGTCTATTGTGTTGCAATGTGTCTTGTAGGAGGCCAAGATCAAATGGATCAGCACTGACTCAAGTCAACTGCCAGAACAATTTCAGAGAATAATGACAGGACTAATTCCAAAGCTATTACTAGCACCCAAAGGAATTGTAGGCAAGCAGTGTTAATGGGCTAAGAATGGAAATGTCCACTGGATCAAAATCAATAATTTCCTGATTTCTCGGAGCTACTGGTTCACATTACTACAACAACAACTTGCATTTACATAGCACCTTTAAAGTAATAAGGCATCCCGAGGTGCTTCACAGGAGCATCATCCAACAAAAGTTGACGCTGAGCCACATGGAGTGATATTAGAGGAGATTACCTAAAAGCTTGGTCAAAGAGCTAGGTTTTAAGGAGCACCTAAAAGGAGAGCATGGTGTAGAGTCAAGACAGGTTTAGGGAGGGAATTACAGAGTTTAGGACCCAGGAAGTGAAGGCATAGCCGCCAAGAGGTGAAGCATTTAAAATCGGAGATGCACAAGCAGCTGGATCTGAAGGCGCTTAGAGATCCCGGAGGGTTCTAGGGTTGGAGGAGGTTACAAGGTTAGGAAAGGCCAAGATCATGGAGGGGTTTGAAAACAAGGGTGAGAATTTTAAAATCAAGATGTTGCTTAACCATGAGTAAATGTAGATCAGTGGTGGGGGACGGGGGATTAAACTATCTATTGATTTCAACCAAGTGGGCAAACCCATTCCAAGTCTATTAACACTGCTAGTCTATAATTCCTTTGGGCCTGAGAAATAACATTGGTATTAGTTCTGTCATCATTCTCTGAAATTGAAATGGATTACGGAAACTAGGACAACATCTACAGACAAAAAAAATAACAGCAGGAAAAAGCTTTTCTCAATTATTTTCCATCCCCACACCCCCCCAAGCCACTCAAATGAAAAATGGAACTCAAAACATCACAAGCCATGTGTTTTATCACTCAATAAAAAAATTGTAAGTGGTATTTACTCTGAATTGATGAATTGAAAAAGAACGACAAACAAAGCAAGGCCATTGCTTAAATTTCATTTACACACACCTCCTTGCTGTTCATTAACTTTTGGGAAGAGTTTTCTAAGACGTCACAGTGACTGAGTAACAGGTAGGATCAACTTTTGCACTGAAGCTAAAGGTTACAGAAAGAGGGAAGAAACTTCCATTTCTATCATGCCTTTCACAACCTCAGATGTCCCAAGGAACTTCACAGCCAATGGAGTCATCTTTGTAATGTCCGAAAATTAGACAAACCATTCACACAAAGCAAGATCCCACAAGCAACAATGCGATTAATGACCAGATAATCTGAAGCTGGTTGAAGGATAATTTCTTTCCTTTATTCATGGGATGTGGGCACCGCTGGCAAGGCCAAGATAATTGACCCTGAGAAGGTGGTGATGAGCAATCTCCTTTAATACTGATTTGCTAGGTCATTTCAGACTGCAGTTGAAGGTCAACCATGTTGCTGTGGATCTGGAGTCACATTTAGGCCAGGTAAGGACAGCAGATTTTCTTGCCCAAAGGACATTAGTGAAATAGATGGGTTTTTACGACGATCCAGTGATTTCATGGTTACCGTAACTCACTAGTTTTTTTATTCCAGATTTCTATAATTAATTCAATTAAATTCCCCAAATGTCATGGTAGGATTTTAACTCGTCTCTTTTGATCATTAGTCCTCTGGATTGCCAGTCCACTAACATAGGCATTATGCCACTAGAAACCTCATGTTCTGGCTAAGAGGCCCTGCCCTTCTTTAAAATAGTGCTGTGTGATCTTTTATGTCCACCTGAGGCGGCAGAAAGGCAGTTCAGTTTGAAGTACATCTGAAAGCATGAAATTCTCCTGATTCTGCCAGCAATTATTGTTGGCCATGAAATATTATGAAGCCGGTCTCAAGTTAAGTTTCTAATGGGCATGAGTGCAAATCAAAATTGTTCATAGTTGACAGCAGCAGATAGGACAAGATGAAGTAGAGTAGGTGGTGGCTCATGTGGCACAAAAACACCAGGCCAGACCAGATAGGTTCAGTGACCTAAGTTTATTTGCATTGAGAAATCACAAAAATTATTGAATGGGAATTATTTTTAAATTTATTCTTTCACAGGATGTGAGCATCGCTGGCTTGGCCAGCATTTGTTGCGCATTCCCAATTGCCCTGGATGTGGTGGTGAGCCACCTTCTTGAACACCTGCAGCCCTAGTGGTATAGGTGCACCCACAGTGCAGCTAAGAAGGGAAGGATTTTGACCCAGCAACATTGAAGGGACAGTGATATAGGTCCAAGTCAGGATAGTGTGGGGCTTGGAGGGGAACTTGCAGCTGGTGGCATTCCCATGGATCTGCTGCCTTGACCTTCTAGGCGGTAGAGGTCACAGGTTTGGAATTTGCTGTTGAAGGAGGCTTGACATGTTGCTGCGGTGCATCTTGCATATAGTACACACTGCTGCCACTATGCGTCAACAGGGGGAGGGAGTGAATGTTTAAGTTGGTGGATGGGGTGCCAAGCAAATGGGCTACTTTATCTTGGATGGTGTTGAACTTATTAAGTGTTGTTGGAGCTGCACTTATACAGGCAAGTGGAGAGTATTGCATCACACTCCTGACTTGTACCTTGTAGATGGTGGACAGATTTTGGACAGCCAAGAGGTGAGTTACTTGCTGCAGAATTCCCAGCCACTGACCTGCTCTTGTAGCCACAGTATTTGTATGGCCAGTTCAGTTTCTGGTCAATGGCAGTAACCCCCTGGATATTGATGGTGGGGGATTCAGCGATGGCAATGCCATTGAATATCAAAGGGAGATGGTTAAATTAGCTCTTGTTGGAGTTGGTCATTGCTTGGCACTTGTGTGGCACAAATATTACTTGCCACTGATCAGCCCAAGCCTGAATGCTGTCCAGGTGTTGCTGCATATGGACATGGACAGCTTCAGTATTTGAGGACTTCTGAAAGCCAAGAGAGATCATTCAAAAAATGGTTACATGTGGATAAACATATTTTCAATTGGCAACCTGTTCTCTCCGATAGACTTGAATGCAAATCCTTTTCTGGTCAGCCTTAGTAACTGGAGCACTGAAAATGATTCTCATTTTATCTCAGTGCTTTGTGTAAAGAAGCTCAGTCCCTGTTTTTGCAGAAGTCAGAGGGAGAGAAAGCACAAGATTTTTCGCACTCCGCATATGCAGTAAAACCATAATTCCCTCTTCATAACAAAAGTGCTTATGATTTCCTACATTAACACGCAGAGGGAAAACCTTCCCCTCCATATGTGCTTTTTGAGAGGTTGGAAAAAGAGTTCCAAGGAATTTTACAGTACAGAAACAGGCCATTTGGCCCAGCTCTAGTAATTATAGTTTTGTTTAATGTTAGACAGTACCTTTAAGAATAGTCCTGTGATGTAAGATCACATGATCTGTGTAAACCAATGTGTTAGCAGCGCAGGCTACCTCCACAGCCAGTGTAGAGATAGAGATGGAGTTGAAAGCACCTGTGTAGTAGTTGCTGGCTATATTGTAAATAAACCTAATGTTTCCACTTAGAGTTAATCTGCAGACAACTTTCTATTACAAATAGATGACTTGGCCACAGTACAATACCAACAGATCCATGCTGGTTTTTATATTCCATATGAGCCTCCCTCCCACTCCTCTTCATCTAACATTCTGGAGAAAGTCTTGGAGCAATTTTTGCACTGGTATTTTTTGACATCTGAGTGAGTCTGCATCAACATACTCCCGGTGCCACGCGCTAGTAAGTATAGAAATAGGAGGTTAGTCCAGATGAATGCGTGGCTAGAGAGATGGTGCAGGAGGGAGGGCTTTAGATTTCTGGGACATTGGAGCCATTTCTGGGGGCAGTGGGACCTGTACAAGGCTGCTTCACAGCGATGCTGACTGCAGGGCAGGCAGGTAGTCAGGAATTCCCAAGGGTGCATTTCGCTCGAGAACCGTTTTTCTGTGTTGGAAAACAATGAGAGTGATGGTTCCTCTGGGGAGTGCAGCCACGCTCATGGCACTGAGGGTGGCTCAGCTGCACAGGGGAGGAGGAAAAAGAGGGGAAGAGCAATAGTGGTAAGAGACTCGATAGTAAGGGGAACAGACAGGCATTTCTGTGGCCGTAGATGTGACTCCAGGATGGTATGTTGCCTCCCTGGTGCCAGAGTCAAGGATGTCACTGAACGGCTGCAGGGCATTCTAAACGGGGAGGGCAAACAGAGATAGTGGTACATATTGGTACCAATGACATAGGTAGAAAGAGGGATGAGGTCCTGTAAGCAGAATATAGGGAGCTAGGAAACAGATTAAAAAACAGGACCTCAAAGGTAGTAATCTCTGGATTACTTCCGGTGCCACGTGCTAGTGGCTATAGTAATAGGAGGTTAGTCCAGATGAAGGCGTGGCTGGAGAGATGGTGCAGGAGGGTGGGCTTTAGATTTCTGGGTCATTGGGACCGTTTCTGGGGCGGTGGGATCTGTACATGGTGCACAGGTTACACCTGAACCGGAATGGGACCAATATCCTTGCAGGGAGGTTTTCTAGTGCTGTTGGGGAGGGTTTAAACTAACTTGGCAGAGGGATGGGATCCAGAGAGGAGGTTCAGCAGGGGAAGATGCACAGCCAAAATTAGAGAGAGCAAGTGAGTCTGGAAGGCATGAGCATTTAGTTATATGGGGAGATTGGATAGACTGGGGTTATTTTCCCTGGAGCAGAGGAGATTGAGGGGGGATATGATTGAGGTGTATAAAATTATAAGGGGCATAGATAGGGTAGACAGGGAGGAGCTTTTCCCCTTGGTGGAAGGATCAATAACCAGGGGGCATAGATTTAAGGTAAGGGGCAGGAGGTTTAGAGGGGATGAGAGGAAGAATTTTTTCACCCAGAGGGTGGTGGGAATCTGTAACTCACTGCTTGAAAGGGTGGTAGAGGCAGAAATCCTCATAACATTTAAGAAGTATTTGGATGTGCACTTGCGATGCCATGGCACTCAAGGCTACGGGTCTAGTGCTGGAAAATGGGATTAGAATAGTTAGGTAATTGTTTGACCGGCACAGACTCGATGGGCCGAAGGGCCTTTTTCTGTGCTGTAGACTTCTATGACTCTATTGCATATCTTGCTTCGTCTTAAAGGAAGTTATGTTAATCCTATATAAAACATAAGCTTGGCCCCAGCTGGAGTACTGAATCCAATTCTCAGCACTACACTTTAGGAAGGATATGAAGGCTATGGAGAAGATGCAGAAAGAGGTTTAATAGAATGCTACCAGGGATGAACGAGTACAGTTACTGGAGAAGCTGGGCTGTTCTCCATTAGAGCAGAGAAGGATGAGGGGAGATTTAATAGAGATATATAAAGTTATGAACGGTTTGGATACAGTAAATAAAGGGAAACTATTTCCAGTGGTTGAAGGATGGATAATCAGAAGGCACAGGTTTACAGTGATTTGCAAAAGAATCCGAATCGACACAAGGCAAAACTTTTCTATGCAACAAGTGATTAGGATTAGGAATGCACTGCTTGATAGGGTGGTGGATAAATATTCAAGAGTAACCTTCAAAAACAAATTGGATAAATACTTAAATGAGACAAAATTGCCAGGGCAGGAGAAAGAGCAGGGGCTTGGGACTAACTGGGCTGCTCATTGAAAGAGCTGGTGGAAACTTGATAGGCTTCTTTCCGCGCTGTGCTATTCTATGATTATATGAAATATATATAGGCTCAACTGCTCTTTGTGACAGTGCATTCCACCATTCTTTTGGGAAGGAAGCTTCTCCTGAATTCTCTATTGAATTTATTAGTGACTATGTTATGGTTATGACATCTAGTTCTGATCTTTCCCTCAATGGAAAGATCTTTTCCACGTCTGCCCTGTCAAACCCCTTCATAATCTTAAAGACTTCAATCATGTTGCCCCTCAAGTCTTCTCTTTTCAGAGCGGAGACCCAACTTGTCCAGCCTTTCCAGACAGGAAAAACCTCTCAAATTCTGGTATTATCCTTGGAATTTGTTTTTGCACCTTCTCGATATTTTTTTTTACAATGCAGAGTCTAAAATTATGCCACAGTCTTCTAAGTGTACAGTTAAAAGGAATGAGCATTTTGAAATATTCTTAAGTGCATATTAACTACAAGCTGAGACGCGTTGCCTCTAATTCACTGAGACAGAAATACAAACAGATAACTCGATAGCTTTCAGCATAACCCTTTGAAAGCCACTAATGTTGAGAGCCCATCACTCTCTTGATTTCAATAAGAGTGCTGACAGAATGAATGTTTCTACGTCAGGCTTTGCCACTGACACAACACAATGAAAGATGAATCTGGTGGATTTTGGTACAAAATCAAAATACTGCAGATGCTGGAAATCTGAAAATGAAACAGAAAATGCTGGAGATACTCAGCAGGTCACACAGCATCTGTGGAGAGAGAAAAACAGAGTTAATGTTTCAGATCTATGATGCTTCCGGGGTCATCAGGGAAGGGCCATTGGGCTGGATTTTACAGGGTCAGGAAGGGGTTTCGGGGGGCGCGGGGAGAGAAAGAGTTGCGGACTGCTCATTTCCCCTGAAGGAAAGTGGGCCCAAGGGCCGACGCATCTAAAAGAAGCATGCCCTGCAGCCATAGTGCTGCCCGTGAGCTAAACAGGCAGAGAATGGGACTTCCACCCCTCATTGGGAGGAAATCTCGCCTCCTGATAGTGCAGCACTCCCTTGGAACTACACTGCAAGCGTCAGCCTAGATCTTTGTGCTCAAGCCTCTGGAGTGAGACTCGAACACACAACATTTAGGCTCGGAGACAAGAGTGCTAACCACCGAGTCACAGCTGACACTTTTTAAAAAGCATTTTGCATCTGTGTGTAATAAAAACATGCACAAGCCACTTTTTTATGAATACATTGTTGTTCAAAATTACTCAATTTTTGTTTCTTACTGGAAACTGGTGAGAAATAAATCTGCTTCCATTTATCAGGGCCCCTTTTGGCTTGGGTAAAAGTATAAAGGGATATAGATCAAAAGCGAGAAAACAAAGTTACGGATCAGCAGTGATCTAACAACAGGCTTGAGGTGCTATAGCCTCCTCCTATTACTATTTCACTGAAGCCAACTCTGGTTGAGGTGAGGATTAAATCCTTTCAACTTGCAACAAAGGTCTTCTATAATGTCAAGTCTAGGTTAAATTTAGGCAGCATCAGGCAAAAAAAATAGACAGAAACTAAAGAACAAATGTGAGAGGGTCAGACAAGTCAGGGACCACCAACACTCAGAAGAACAAGGGTAGATGATGTGTGGGAACACCACCATGACTTGGAAATATAGCATTCACTGTTACTGGATCAAAATCTTGCAACTCCCTATTAACAGTACAGTTGGTGCACCTTCTCTGCGTGGATTAACATTGCGTTTACAACACTGGAACAGATTATTCTGCTCAACAGTCCACGCTGGTATTTCTGCTCTACTCGAGCCTCCTCCCATGCTACCAGTATATTCTGCTACTTCTTCCTGTATTTACCCGGCTTCCCCTTAAACACATCCATGTTATCTGCCTCAATCCCTCCCTGTGCTTGCGAGCTAAAGTGGTTCAAGAGGCAACTCACCATCAGCTTCTCAGGGTAACTAGGAACAAGCAATAAAGAACATCTTGCCAGTGATGTCAATATTCCAAAAATGAATTAAAAATGTTTTGAAATGGAGTAGAGATACACAAATCACTATAAGTAGCAACACACGTTAAGATCACTAAAAAATGCTCACAAAGCATTGGGCTTTCAGAGGGATAGAATTAAAAAGCAGAATAGTTACATTAAACTCTTATAGAACCACAGGTTAGACCTTGCAATACTGTAAACAATTCTGATATGCATATTATAAAAAGGACTTAGAGGCACTGGATAAGGTGGAAAAAAGATTTACAAGTGTGATACTAGATCTGAGAGGTTATACATATCTGAAAGGCTGAACGGGCTGCGGTTCTTTTCTGTAAAAAAAAATGAAGACTGAGGTGAGACCTCTTAGAAACCTTTAAGAATATGAAGGTACTTGATTGGGCAGACGTAAAGATGCTTCCCTACTCGTGGGCAAGATTGAAACTCGAGCTGATGTAATATAGTACGAATATATCCAATAGGGAATTCAAGAGAAACTTCTTGAACCAGAGAGTGGTGAGAAGTGGAACTCATTACAAAGGAGCAGCTGAGACAAATGGCATAGATGGATTTAAGTTGGGGGGGGGTGGGGGGAGGTGACTGATAAACACAAGGAGCGAGTAATAGTAGGATACGTTGATGGGTGAGATGAAGCAATGTAGGAGACGGCTCATGTGGAGCATAAATACTGCACAGACCAGGTGTATCGAATGACCTGTTTCTGTGCTGCACATTCCATTTACTTCTGTGTAAAATGTGCTCTGTAATGAAACAGTTAACTTGATGGCCTTAAGAGGTACCAGTTGAAAGCACAGTTCAGTACAGCAGGAACTTATGTAAATGGTGTAATCTGAAACCAACCCACGCACTGCCTTGCAGAAGTTTACACTGCAGTTCACTCTCGGACACACCCTAAATGTTTAGTTTTTAAAAAAGCAAAATGGTGGTCAGCGAGATCAGAGTTCGAATTACATTGATTACACAGGCCCACACCTTTTGTGAGACTGATAAAAGAACCAGTTATTGTACAATATAAACTAAGCCCAACAGCCAGTTACAAAAACACCTCAGTTTTTAAAAATTCATTGGAGAGATGAAAAAATATCGTACAACATAAATAACCTGCACAATACCTTAAATATTTCTAGAGTTTTCAGCAAGTGGCACAAATTCAAATTCTGACATCAAGCCGCATTTACGTTTACACAAACTGAATTTCAGGAACCCTCCTTAGTGTCCTGTTCTTTATCCTTGCCCTCCGCCCTTTGTTTCAGGAAGCAGAATGTATACTAAACATGTAATCACGCTATGACAACCGCGATAACATTCTATACATGAATACTTTATAAATCGTGCACATTTTATCACTCATTCTGCCCAGGTATGGAACCAGTACAAAAAGCCTGGGAATGTCACCACTTCAGGAGCTACATTTTGAATCAGGAATCCATCCACACAATTCCAGGAATACAATCAGGATGGAAACAATCTTTTGATCTAAACCTTTACAAATCACTGATTAGGCCTCAGCTGGAATTCTGTGTTCAATTCTGGGCACCATGCTTTAGGGAGGATGTCAAGGCCTCAGAGAGGGTGCAGAAGAGATTTGCTGGAATGGTATCAGGGATGAGGGACTTCAATTACATTGAGAGACTAGAGAAGCTGGCATCCCTCTCCTCAGAGCAAAGAGTGTTAAGTGGAGGTTTAATGGAGGTGTTCAAAATCATGAATGGTATTGATAGAGTAAATAAGGATAAACTGTATTGAATGGCAGGAGTATCGATAACTCAAGGCAAGTTCACTCTCAACTGAACTACAGTTTCCTTTTGTTAAATGGTGTTATGAATGAAAATGCAGCCAAATGTAATTTTACCCAATTTGGATTTGGATCTATAAACAAACTAACATCAACCATTAAGGAACTAGTGCAATGCATTCATAGGACCAGGCGTTTTATTTAAATTATTCTTTCATGAGATGTGGGCATCACTGGAAAGCTCAACATTTGTTGCCCATCCCTACGTATTTGTGCCTTAAGCCAGTCTCTCCAGCATCAGCTAAGTGAAAAAGGAAATCTAGAGCAATTAAACCCACTTCTCCCCTTATACAGGTATCTAAGAGGGACAAGCACAAAATCCAGGCTGACACTCCCAATGCACCATCGGAGGGACCATCTTTCAGATGAGATGTTAAAGTGAGGTCCTGTCTCCCCTCTCAGTTGAGTGTAAAAAATGCCAGAGAACTACTTTGAAGAGGAGCAAGGGATCTTCTCTGGTGTCCATGGCACTATTTGAAGAACAGGGGAGCTTGCTCTCTAGTATTGTGGCTAATATTTATCCCTCAACCAACATCACAAACAGTTTATCTAGTCATAATCACATTTTTACTTGTGAGAGCTTGCTGTGCACAAATTGGCTGCTGTGTTTCCTTCATTCCAACAGTAACTACATTTCATAGAGTGTTTCATTGGCTATAAAGTGCTTTGGGACAGTCTGAAGTGCTATATAGGTGAAAGTTCTTTATTTTTCCAAAATGAAAAACCGGTATTTATCAAGCAGCTTTCAATCAACCCAACTCGTCTCTTCCAAAAAAAAAAATGTCCTTAAGAACATAGCAAGCATTTGGCTTGTAATTTGTAAACATTGAACTTCCAATCAAAATGCTGTCGAAATAAAGCTATGGGGTGGGGGGAAGAGTCAGATTATGAGTTTCCGGTGCCCTGGACACCAAGAACATTCCCTTTTGCACTCCTTTCTTTCCCTTTTCTCTTCATCCCCACCTGATCATTAGAACACAAACCCTGTGGGACATCCTGAAGTCAAGATAGATGCCCCAGAAATCCAAGTCCTTCTTTCTACCCAAAAACAACTTGTGCTTACAAGTTTTTAGTGTAGCAAAATGTCCCAAGGTGTTTCACACGAGTGTTACCAAACAGAATTTGACACCAAATAACCAAAGGAGATATTAGGACTGGTGATGAAAAGCTTGGTGAAAGAGGTAGGTTTTAAGAAGCATCTTAAAAGTAGATGAGTGGTGAAATGGCAGACACATATGGAGATAGAATTCCAGAGCTTAGGGCACAGGCAGCTGAAGGCAAATGGAAGTTAGCCTCCACCACACAATCATCCTCGACCAAAGGATGGACAGACCCAGTTCAGATATTGACACCCTGAGGGTGTAGCCCATCAGTAGTGAATGATGTGCCAAACCACCCCAATTTCTACTCTAAACACAACTTCAACAGACAATGAAGACAGATGCCAATTGGTTCCCAGTCATACACTTGGCTAGCAGCAACCAAGAGGTCTTCCACATACAGAAAATACCACACCTTTCTCTTACCTTGCACCACAATTCCACAAGGGCTCAGGTACCTCAAAATAGAATTGAATTGTTTGTGCTCAGATTCTGAACGGCAACAACGTTGTGAAAACAAACTGAAAGTTGGCAAAATCAACTCATTAACAAGTAAGGAGCTGTCTCAAGTTACTCACTAAAGCAAATCAAAACTCCATACCAATCAATTAATGCGTAACATGTAAATAGAGAATAGTTTGAATATGGTGTAATCTACCAGTCCTCGGTTACTCACACTAGACTGGGTTAACATTACTGACTTTATTTTTTCAGTGACTCTTCACTTCCATGACTTCTCTATGTCAAGTTGCAGCAGACAGTATTCCAAACATTCTCTCAGAAATTACTTCAACAATACAGCTTCAACTTGACTCCCATCCAGACTGGCCAAAAGTGAATCATTCTAACTAGATTTTAATCTTGTTCTCATCACTGAGTCAGAAGGTTGTGGGTTCACATTCCACTCCAGGGCCTGAATGCAAAAATCAAGGCTGACACTCGAGTGCAGTACTGAGGAGTGCTGCATTGTTGGAGGTGTTTTCATCTATCACCCAGTGTTCGCTGACTGGCATTGGCTTCCGGTTAAGCAACGCCTCAACTTTAAAATTCTCATTTGAACCTTCAAATCCTTTCATGGCCTCGCGCCTCCCTATCTCTGTACCCTACTCCAGCCCTACAACTCTCCGAGATCTCTGCACTTCTCCAATTGTACAATTCTCTTGTGCATCCCCAATTTTAACTGTTCCACCATTAGTGGCTGTGCCTTCAGCTGCCTGGGCCTTAAGTGCTGGAATTCCCTCCCTAACTCTCTTTACCATCTCTCTCCTCTTTTAAGATATTCCTTAAAATCTTTGTCTGTGGCAAGCATCTTAGGTCATCTAATCTAATATCTCAAGTGGTATATCTCGGTGTCATATCTTGTTTGATAATGCTCCTGTGAAGCCTTGAAATTTTATGTACAAGGTGCTACATAAATACAAGTTGTATGTTAAACCAGAGTCCTGCTCAGGTGGACATTAAAGATCCCACAGCACTATTTCGAATAGGAGGAGGGGAGTTCTCTCTTGTGTCCTGGCAAATATTTATTCCCAAATAAAAACAGATTTAGCCATTTGTGGGAGCTTGCAGTTAGCAAACTTACTGCCACATTTCCGATGTTACAACACTGACTTCACTTCAAAAATAACTTCATTGGCTGTAATATGCTTCAGGGCTTCTGTGGTCATGAAAGGCACTATGCAAATGCAAGACATTTTTTTTATCTCCTTTCTCTTGATGAGGACATGTTGCTAGCAATCTCTGATCTAGCCCTACAGCACAGTGCCTCCTCCTCTTCATTCATTAATATAGGCCATGTAGAAATCGACAGCCTACAGTGTGCTGTCAGCTCAAGCCCCTATGATTGCATGTGGCTGTACAAAAGAGTTGAAATAAAACAACAATTTATATAATGCCTTTAAGCATCAAGAGATGCTTCACAGAAGCATGAGTTAGCTTCTGAGTTTTCTACATTTAAACAGTGACTACAGGCAATTAAGTGCTTTTTGAAGTGTAGTTACTGTGGTAACATAAGGAAACACAGCAGCCAATTCACCTCTCCTAAGGGATCATATGGTCTCAAGTGGGGTTTGGATTGTGTCTAATGGTGATGTACAAGACATTGGAGCTTAAGACACAGGATAGATGGACCTGAGGGTCTTTCACTGCCTATCGTAATTTGTATGTTCGTGGCTTTCATTTAAAGTTGACCTGTTGAAATCTGTCAACATTTGGATTTATTAATACCACTGCAGTTCTCTATAAACTGCTAGAAGACCAAGAAATCATCAGAGTGAACAGACCAGGTGAGGCGCAATGAAAATTCACAATGAACTATTCTTGCAATTTATTTGACATCAGAGTGGGTCATCAAGACCTTCGCACTCTACTACCTTCCATTAGTTCAGGATCTTGGCTTTCCAGCCAAAGCATACCGTCACAAATTTAGCAAAATTATTTTAGATAATTCATAGAAATGCATAGAATTTTTACAGAAACAGGTCATTCAGCCCAACTTTTCAAATTTGTTCATGGGATAACAGCATCACTGGCAAGGCCGGCATTTATTGCCCATCCCGAATTGTCCTTGAGAAAATGGTGGTGAGCCACCTTATTGAACTGCAGTACATGTGGTGTAGGTACACCCAGTGCTGTTATAGGAAGGAAGGTCCAGGTTTTTGACCCAGTAATGATGAAGGGATGGCGATATAGTTCCAAGTCAGGATGGTGTGTGACTTGGAGGGGAACTTGTTTGTTAGATGGCAAGACTGCCCTATGAAGAGAGATTGGAGAAACTGGGCATGTATTCAGAGTTGAGTTTCGAAGAATGAGAGGTGATCTCATTGAAACCTACAAAATACTTAAAGGGATAGACAGGGTAGGTGCAGGTAAGATGTTTCCCCTGGTGGGGGAGTCTAAAACCAGGGAGACACAATTTCAAAATAAGGGGGAAGCCACATAGGACCGAGATGAGGAGAAATTTTTTTACTCAGAGGGTTGTGGAAGCTCAGTCATTGGGTACATTTAAGCAGAAATTGACAATTTCTAAATACCAATGACAAGAAGGGATATAGGGGCATTGTGGGAAAACAGCATTGAAGTGGATGATCAGCCATGATCGTACTGAATGGTGAAGCAGGCTTGACGGGCTGAATGGTTCACTCCTGCTCCTATGTTCCTATGAGCCTGCAGGTGGTGGTGTTCCCATGTGTTTGCTGCTCTTGTCCTTCTAGATGGCAGGGGTCACCAGTTTGGAAGGTGCTGTTGAAGGAGTTTTGGCGAGTTGCTGCAGTGCATCTTGTATCTGTACTCACTGCTTTCACTGTGCACTGGTGGTGAAGGGAGTGAATGTTTGAGGTGGTGGATGGGATGCTGATTAAGCAGGCTGCTTTTTCCTGAATGGCATCAGGTTTCTTGAGTATTGTTGGAGCTACACTCATCCAGTCAAATGGGGAGTATTCCATCACACTCCTGTGTTGTGCCATATAGATACACACGAATTAGAAGGCGGCCAATCGGCCTCTTGAGCCTGCTCTGCCATTCAGTAAGACTATCACTGATCTGACTGTGGCCAACTCCACATTCCACCTATCCACAATAACCTTTGATCCCCTTGTTAATCAAGTATCTATGTACCTCTGCCTTAAAAATATTCATTCACCATGCCTCTACTGCTCTCTGGAGAAGAGAGTTCCAAAGATTCATGACCCTCAGAGAAAAAATTTATTCTCATCCCCATCTTAAATGGGAGACCCCTTATTTTTAAACAGTGTTCCCTAGTTCTAGCCTTTCCCCACAAGGGGAACATCCTTTCAGCATCCACCTATCAAGTCTCCTCAGGATCTTGTGGTGTTTCAATAAAATAACTCTCATTCTTCGAAACTCCAATGGATACAGGCCCAACCTGTTCAACCTTTCCTCGTAAGATAACGCCCCGCCACCATCCTAGGTATCAGATGAGTGAACCTTCTCTGAACTGCTTCGAATGCACTTATATCCTTTCTTAAATAAGGAGACCAAAACTGTACACAGTACTCTAGATGTGGACTCATCAACAACTGGAAAAACATCCCTACTTTTATACTCTATTCTCCTTTCAATAAACGACAGCACGCCATTTGCCTTTTTAATCATTTCCTGTACCAGCATACCAACTTTTCCTGATTCATGTACCAGGACACCCAGGTCCCTCTGTGCCTCAGAGTTCTGCAATCTCTCTCCTTTTCTATTCTTCCTGCCAAAGTGAACAAGTTCACATTTTCCCACATTTTACTCAATCTGCCAAATTTTTGCCCACTTACTTAACCTATGTCCCTTTGCAGAATCATATTGTCCCCTTCACAACTTGCTTTCCAACCATCAGTAAATTTAAGTATCCATATATTCAGTTCCTTCATCCAAGCCATTTATAGTTGAGGCCCCAGCATCGATCCCTGCGGAACACCACTCATCACATCTTGCCAACCAGAAAAAGATCCATTTACCCCTACTCTCTGCTTTCTGTTAGCTAACCAATTCTCATTCCGTGCTTATATGTTACTCCCTAAACCATAAGCTCTTATTTTGCATAGTAACCTTTAATGTGGCCCCTGTATAATTGAATTTAAATTTCACCAGCTGTTGTGGTGGGATTTGAACCCATGTCCCCAGAGCATGAGCATGGGCCTTTGGATTATTAGTCCAGTGGATTACCACAATGCCACCAACTACTCCAAATGGTGGACGGCATTTGGGGAGTCAGGAAGTGAGTTACTCGCTGCAGAATTCCCAGCCTCCGACCTGTTCTTGTAACCACAGTATTTATATGGCCGGTCCAGTTAAGTTTCCGGTCAATGGTAACCTCCAGGTTGTTGGTGGTGGGGGATTCAGCTATGGTAATGCTGCTGAACATCATGGGAAGACGCTAAGATTCTCATTTGTCAGAGAAGATCGTTACCCAAGCACTTGAGTGGCATGCATGCTACTTGCCATTTATCAGCCCCTGCTGGAATGCTGTCCAGGTCTTGCTGCATGCAGTCACGTATTGCTTCAGCATGAGAATTTGCAAATGGTACCTTAACACCATGCAGTGAATATTCCCAGTTATGATCTTAAGATGACGGGAAGGTCAAGGGACTGGTACATGCTGGTGGTTATGTTCCACACTAGCCTACTCCCACCCTACTTCACCCCCCTTTTCAGCATATCCCTCTATTCCTTTCTCCCTCATGTGCTCACCTAACTTTCCCTTAAAAGCATCTATGCTGCTTGCATCAACTACTCAATGTGGTAGCGAATTAAGCACCTCTGGGTGAAGAATAATTGAACATTTAGATGTATACTTACAAAAAAAAAGATTTTAGTCCTCCCATAGTTCTGTTAAATATTGACGAACACCTCGTGCAAGGTTTTCGTGAAACAGTTATCTTGGTTTCCATTAAATTCTAGAACCATCTAAGGGTGGTCTCTTCAAAGCCTTTTTCTGGATAAAAGGACTACATAATCTACAGCATGAAAGGGACCGTTTCATCTGCCAAACCGAATTGAAACTTCAAATGCAAATCCTTGTGTATAACTTCCCTCCCTACCAGAGCCGCTGGATTCTGTCCAAAAGACCAAACAGTTACAGTATGAAGAAAGAGCTAATTGAGCAAGCTTGAGTGTTCATTTTTATCTTCATTATCGAACAGATTTTCCCCCCATTTTTATTTCTCTTTCTTAAAAAATTTAGCTGCATGAAATCTGCAGGCAGCCACGTTTGCTGATTATCGATCTGGAACCTGCCTTCTGTGTCTCGCTATGCCAGTGCTCGTCACGGTTTGCAAAATGAAAAATTAACTTTTCAGTAGACTGGCAGAGGCTGGAGATAAAGTGGGGTGGGGGCGGGGGGGTGGCGAAGTAGTGTGGAAATCCAGCCTTCAGGTAAACAGAAGATAAGGAGAGCCCAGAGAGAAAGAAAAATAAGACATTGTTTTGGATTAGGGAACAGTTACCATGGAAACAGTTGCTAATTAACTACATTCAGCCAACAGTGGAGCAGGACAAAGGCAATACGGCCAAAGCTGGCGGTATCTCAAAGTGTACACTGCACAACATCTTACGTAATCTGCTATTCTCCCAAAACAGACATGCCAAAGTATTTGCTAAGATTGCAGAACATGCCATAAGAATAGAATGGGGTAAAGTGACCAAGATATTCATTTGGGAGGGATGGGGAGAATGAAGGCAAGAAACCTGGACTGTCCACGAGTGCGAGATTCAATACAACTCCAGGGTGAGTGAATTACATAGAACATACAGGACAGAAACAGGCCATTCAGCCCAAAAGATCAATGCTGGTGTTTATGCTCCGCACAAACTTGCTACCACCTCCATTTCATCTCATCCTAGCAGCATATCCTTCCATTTTTGCTTTCTCATGTTTATCCAGCATCTTGTCAAGGTTGGCTCAATAGCATCTGCCACACCCAAGATACCTACTGCCTGGGAGAACAAGAGCGGCAGACACATGCAAACACCATTACCTGCATGTTCACCTCCAAGTCAGACTATCCTGACTTGGAAATGTATCACCATTCCTTTGCTATTGCTGGGCAAAAATCCTGGAACTCCCTTCCTAACAGCACTATGGGTGTATCTACACCACATGGACTGCAGCTCTTCAAGGCGGCGGCTCACCACCACCTTCTCAAGGGCAATAAATGCTGGCCTTACCGGTGATACTCACATCCCATGGACAAATATAAAAAAAGTTTAGCTTCTTCTTTCAATGCATCTTTGTGAAGCTCATTTTCTGGACGCGGTGATGCCAAAGTATCACTGAAACTGCATCAGCCTTCAGTTTGCCAATACCCATGTTTAATAGCAAAGGGAATAAAGGACAATGCAACCAAAACAATCTTACTTCTTTACATCAGCTTTTCAAAATACACACTTAACCCAGTCGACTAAATCTGCAAAGTCATTCATGAAAAAAAATCAAGTCTTACAGACTAAGTGGCTAAAGGAGGAAGAACACTAAAGCATGGCCCCTCCTCTGCCGTTTCTTGGGATAGACTTTGATGCATGAATATAACCACAATTCATAAAGCATTCAACATTACTCGGTGTTAATAACTGTCAAGTACCATTCCAGGGGCTTCAGCACATGATCTAGGCTGATACTCCCAGCACAGTACTGTGAGATTGCTACACTGTCAGGGGTGCCATCTTTCAGATAAAATGTTAAACCAAGGCCCATCTGTGCTCTCAGGTGGATGTGAAAGATCCGACAGCCAAAGCAAGAGAGCTCACTCGCCCCAGGGTCCAGGACCATTATTCATCACCAAAAAAGATTGTCTTGTCATTATTATACTGCTGTTTGTGGGAGCTTGCCATACACAAATCTACTGTTGTGTTTCCTACATTACACCAGTGACCAAACTTCAAAGGTACCTCATTGGCTTAAAGCACTTTAAAAAACCGGAGGTAGTAAAACATGTTGATAAATGCGAGTCATTTTTTTAACCAGACTAGCATTTCAGAGTATTTGAATGCTAGGGGCCAGATTTTTTGTCTCCCAGAAAAATCGAGTCGCAAAACACGGAGCTAGGTTTTTTTTTGCTGGAAAAAACAATTTTCCTGTGCCTTCCAGACCTGACACCATTTTTGCTTGGCAGGTCAGAAAGGCCTTGGGTGCAAAATGCACATGCACTTCATCCAAGGTCCCCATTGAGGACCACAGGAAAATTGCATTTCTTCCCATACACGATTTTCATTTGTTGATGTGGGTTCTGCAAACCCTAAAAAAAAGCACCTCCTTGGAGAGTTTGGGGGAAGCCTGCTGAGGAGTGGGGAACATTTTTGAATGGTAAATGTAAATGGTTTCGCACCTTCAAATGCCACATTTAGATGCTGTATTGTAATATAGATGTGTTGTTAGTGCAGTGAATCATCATAGGGAATTGACCTGCAAAGGTAAGTGGTGTTGTATGTTCAGTAGGTCTCACAAAGAGGTTCTGAGTCTTGTGTGGTTGAATATTAACTGTTTATTGATAACACATAACTATGTACATGTATACAGGTTATAGCCCAACACATGAGCTAACTCCATGCTTGCTTTAACACAGGTCTCTGTCCAGTCCAGAACTGACTCTAGTCTCAGGTCAGATGTCTCTTTCAGATGTGGTGGTATTGTTTCCCAGTCCCACATTAACTCTTGCTATGCCAGATACCCTTACACTATAAGTTGACCCTTACATTGACCTGCATTGTGTAATTCGTGTCATGCATTACAATACTTTTTCCAAATGTCACAAGTGCCAAAATGCATGAAAGAAGTAAAATAAATAACATGACAGTAGAGGCTGATAGGACTTGTGCTGTGACTTAAATTGTGACACCCCTGGCTGTTTAAAAAGACCCTGCTCTTGAAAGTTGAAAAAAAAAACCTCTGCATCTGCTCCATCCTTTGACAGACATGCACTCTGCTTTGAAATGGCAACGAGACACCATTCTGTTCTGTCAGTTTCAGGCAATGTAGTTTGAAGCTTTTGTTATGACTGCTGCAGTCATTATGAGTGCTTGGCTGAGTTTCAAAAGCCATAATGGTTTCAGCTCAGCAGTTGGTCTATGGTTCCAAGAATTATGGAACCTTACAAGAAACTGTAATAATAGAATTTGCCTTTGATGTGTTTCTTGTTTATTTACACACCTAAAAGGTGCTCAACGAGTACAATTTAATCATCTCAGTTCCAGGACATCATGGTAGGGGTTCCTCAGAGTAGTGCCCTAGGCCCAACCACCTTCAGCTGCTTCATCAATCATCTTGCTTCTATCATAAGGTCAGGAAGTTGGAATATTCACTGATGATTGCACAATGTTCAGCACCATTCGCAGCTTCTCAGATACTGAAGCAGTACATGTCCAAATGCAGCAAGACCTGGACAATATCCTGGCTTGCGCTGACAAGTGGCAAGTAACATTCGTGATACACACGTGCCAGGCAATGACCATCTCCAACAAGAGAGAAACTAACCATCACCCCTTGACATTCAATGGCATTACCTTCGCTGAATCCCTCACTATCAACATCCTGGGGGTTGCCATTGACTAGAAAGCGAACCGGACTAGCCACATAAATACTGTAGCTACAAAAGCAGGTCAGAGGCTAGGAATCTTGCGGCAAGTAACTCACCTACTGACTCCCCAAAACATGTCCACTATCTACAAGGCACAAGTCAGGAGTGTGATGTAATACTCCCTGGATGAGTGCAGCTCCCACAACACTCAAGAAGCTTGACACCGTCCAGGACAAAGCAGCGACTTGACTGGCACCCCATCCACAAACATTCACTCCCAACGCATAGCAACAGCAGTGTGTACAATCTACAAGATGCACTGCAGAAACTCACCAAGGCTCCTTAGACAGCACCTTCCAAACCCATGACCACTACCATCTGGAAGGACAAGGGCAGTAGATACGTTTGAAAACCACAACCTGAAGTTCCCCTCCAAGTCACTCATCATCCTGACTTGGAAATATATCGTCGTTCCTTCACTGTCGCTGGGTTGAAATCCTGGAACTACCTCCCTAACAGCACTGTGGATGTACCTACACCACATGGATTGCAGCGGTTCAAGAAGGCAGCTCACCACCACCTTTTCAAGGGCAATTAGGGATGGACAATAAACACTGGCCTAGCCAGCGACACCTAGATTCCATAAATGAATTTTTAAAATTCTTTGTATTGGAGTAGTTTAGTTCTTCTTTCCAGTATCAATGGTAGTGTGTTACAATTCAGCGATTTATTAGATTATTAGAGGTTTAATTTTTTCCAAGGATTTTAAAATAGTTCCCATTGCTATTGTACAGCTCCAGAGGTCTATACATAGTGCATACTGAGTGAGTGGCTATGGAGGATACATGGAGGTGGCATGAGTGATCTGGGGGTACATTGGAAGGTGGCATGGGCAATCTGAGAGGGCATGGGAGGAGGGGGGTGAGGGATGAGGTTTAGGGGGCCTTTAAACAATGTTGGGAGCTAGGCTGTATTAGAGAACTGAGGGGGCCCTACTATGCAGCCCACCTCTGCACCCGCATTCCTCACTCTCTCCATCATGGCTCGCAAAATGCACTATGAACCCACCCTATGTGAGAAAAAGACAAAAGTCCCAAGCAAAGTCACAGACGGGTTGGGTATGCATTTGGGAAGGC
Organism: Cetorhinus maximus; assembly: GCF_964194155.1. NCBI lineage: Eukaryota > Metazoa > Chordata > Chondrichthyes > Lamniformes > Cetorhinidae > Cetorhinus > Cetorhinus maximus. The sequence continues at coordinate 112,141,980 of NC_135887.1, read as the reverse complement.
ACAAAATCCGCAGGCTGGGTTTTCCTGAGCCCACACGAAAATCTGGGCCTAGGTCTCTATATGGCTCCAGTCCCACACAAACTTAATTTCTCTCTGAAGCGGCATAGAAAGCCAAGCAGCTCCATCAGAACTCATTACAAAAGGCTTTAGTGAATCAATAAGGCCTGCCCTAAAGTCATTAGGGCATCAGGAAATGGTCAATAAATGCAAGCCTTCCCAGTAACTCTCACTTACACAGAATGAAGGAACAAAATGGTACGAGTGCTCAGAACTAATAGCACAAGAGACTGCTGTACGGCCTGTTATACCTACAACAGGTGGGTGTCCAGTCCACTGCGCCATCCAGTTCCCTCAATTCATGTTTAAGTGGAAAAGAAGAAGTGAGGACCCATTTTGTCTTGCTGTTGTCTTCACTGCTACCTTCCCTTGTGATACAACAATGACTATGCTTCAAAAAGCGCATTATTGACTGAAAAGCACTTCAAGACACCCTAAGGTTGTGAAAGGTGTTGTGGAAATGCACGTTTTGCCACTTGACAATTTGCTCATGATACCACATTAAGAACAGAAAGTTTTAACTGTTTATTTACCCATGGTACTTCTTCAATATAAAGACAAACAGGCAGCATTTGACCAAATGTGGCATCAAAGAGACCTAGCAAAACTGGAGTCAATGGGAATTAGGAGGAGGAGGCGCCACACCAAAAAAAGCCTGAATAAAGATGAATAACTAATAACATGCTAAAACCACATGAAACTATAAATTCTAGTTTGAAATACAATCCTAAACACACTTCATACACCTCATGTGCCTGTTCCACCATACAAGCAAAACCAGAAATAAGCAAACTGCAGATTTGTTTTTGAATCTCCGATGTAACCTGACATTGATCTCCATTGCTTTGTTACCTGCTACTGATTGAATTGACAAACAGTGCTTTGAATAGAAACAGCTCTCCCACCACTAAGGTCATAAGGTTACAGGTTAAACCAAAGCCCCCCCACTCCCCCTTCCAAGTGGAATCAAATGATCACACAGCCACTATTCAAAGAAATGTGTCCTGATCAAAAATGTTTCTCAACTAACATCACTAAAATGAGACTTTGCTGTGCACTTCCTAGATTACATTAATGGCTGCAATTTCATAAGTACTTCAGTGGCTGTGAGGTGCTTTGAGATGTGTGGAGGTGAAGGTTATCATATCAATGCAAGTTTTTTCTCTAAATTTTGGCCCATCTACCTGAACCAAAATGTGGATATTAGTGATTCCAAGGCAGTGTTCAAAGAACAGAGTTCTGCTGGTGTCCTGGCCATCATTCCACCCTCCATTATCAACAAAAGTCAAAATCAACACATCAATTCGCTCATCGCTGTGCACAGTAACAGTGGCTGCATTCATTGACATAAAAATTGACTGCACTTCTAAGAAGCATTTTACTTAATGTGAAGCGTTTTGGGATATCCCAAGAGAGGAACATCAAACTCTATATAAATGTAAACTCTTTACCAATTCCCAATTATTTCTGTGGCCAAGGCTGCAGAATTAATTTGTTTGTAAAAGATAAAGTTTCTCCAGGTACAAATTGGCTTCAAAATCAAAGATATTCAAAAAACACAAGCATAATTTTAATTTTTACTGATATAAAGTTTTTTTTTAAAAAAGGTAATCATCACATTTAGCCATTGAGAAAAGTCTACTTAATTAATACTGAAAGGAATCCAAATCATCACTCATATTCCCTGGGCATTCAGAAGAATAAATAAAATTTGGGCTTGAGCCAAAGTAATGATCACATTAAATAGCTACATGTCTACATTTCGCACAGCTCGTTAACTTGTAAAGATTCAGAAGGATGTTACCTAATGCTATAGACATTATTAAAATGTACACTTCCTGTAATTTTTTCACTTATCACCTGTAACATGTATTCCACCTCTCACACTTCTGACTCACCACGCACAATGACATGCTCAGACACAAGATGTTGTGCACACAAGGGGGAGTACGAGAAGGTGCACAGAGGTGTGCACAAGGTGCATGCGAGAGCAAGGTATGTGAGAACGTGGGGGCAAGAGAATGAGCGCAAAAAGGTGGGTATGAGTGTGTGCAAGTGACAACAATGTGTGCGCGCAAGAGTGAGAACCTGTGAGAGAACCCGTGTGCACAAAAAGCAAATGTGAGGAAGTGAGAGAATGCGTGCACGCAACAGTGAGTGCGAGTGTCAGGACAATTGTGTACAAGTGTATGCACAATAACATGTGCAAGAATGAGAACGTGTGTGTGTGCACATGTGCGAGTGTGAGAACGCTTGCATGTGAATACATCTAAGCATGTGTGGATGTGAGAGAATGCGTATTCATGTGCATGAGTGTGTGAGGTATATATGTGTACACGCGAGTGAGTAAATGCGACACTGCAGCAGTGAATGAATGCGAATGTGCGATTTTGTATATTTTTCTTCGCTCAGTTAGAAATGCTTCTCAATGGCTCACTTCTTTGGGAAAATTAGACACTCATCTGTTCTCAAAATGCCACACATTTATTAGCAAGCTTCAAACCCACTGCACAGCAGATGGGTGGAATTGTTTACACAGCATGTAAATTTTGGCGAATCTACCAATTTTTAAGCAGGCTGATGTTTTAGCAAAAAATGCCCATGTCCTAATGCTGTTAAAAACTGGCTTAGAAAGAAATGGATTTGAACCTGGCAGGTGGAAACAGACTGCCTCAAGTCACCAATGCCCAATTCTACCCTTACATGTTCACACATGCCTTCTTAAGGTAATGCGACACTATCCAGCATATTTTCTGATTCAAGCAGTGTGTAGTGTAAACAGACTCTAGGGTTCAGTCTGTCTGGTTAAGATGAGGCAGGGTATGCGCGTTTAGGCCACTGATGTGATCTCAGAATCTGAACGATAATTTTTCCTGCATACTTCATTTAAATTCTCAAAAGCTAAACCATAAAATGACCATCTTTTCAAAGTCCACGGCACAGAAATGTGAGACCCAGCTCTCTCAATCGTCCACTGATAAATCGAGCAGGAACATAGGAAGCAGTGTAGACAGTTCATCACCTTCCCACACCCCATTCACTTAGATCGTGGCTGATCTGTCCCTCAGCTTTAATTTTTTAACTTTGCTTAGGGCTGTTTCAGTGCTAAGACAGAGGCAAAACCTGATAGGAGAGCTTAAAATGGATTTGTGTGAAAGATGGACAGATGGAGGAGCCGGTAACAAGCCTGAGAACTTTGGAGAGGAAAGGAAGGTAGGAGATGGGGCAGTAGTTTGCAAGGACAGAGGAGTCAAGCATGCAATTTTAAGGAGGTAAGTGATAGAATCAGAAATCATACAGCACAAGAGGACATTTGACCCACTGTGTGTATGCTAGGTCCTTCGCAGATCTGTCCAATAGGTCCCATTCCCCCTGCTCTTTCCCCATGGCCCAACAAATGAGAGTATTTATTCAATTCCTTTTTGTAAGTTACTGTTGAATCAGCTCCCTCATCCTTCCAGACAGTGCATCCCAGATCACAATTCACTGCATGAAAACGTTCTCATGTTGCGCGATGCTTTGCAAAGCACCTTAAATCTGTGTTCCCTGGTTATCAACCTCCTACCACTGGAAACTTTCTCCTTTTTTTGACTCTTTCAAAACCATTCATAACTATGAATGCGTCTATCAATTCTCCCCTTTAACCTTCTCTGCTTTAAGGAGAAGGACCCTGGCTTCTCTGGTCTCTCGATAGAACGGAAATTCCTCATAATTTAATAATTTTTCTTGTTCGTTCATGGGATGTGTGCGTCACTAGCAAGAGGAGCATTCCTAATTGCTGTTGAGAATCTGGTGTGTGCAGTCCCTGTGGCCTAGCACCCATAGTGCTGCTTTTTATGGACAGAACATAGTTGCAGCAAATTTTTCCCGTTATCAGATAGTTGCCAATGTTGTAGCAGAACAGGAACAGCTTGGCTTGACTTAAGGACACAGCTAGTTCTGGAGCACAAGTCTTTAAGATTACAGCTGGGATGTTATCAGGGCCCATCGCCTTTGCTGTATCCTATGCCTTCAGCTGTTTCTTGATATCACGTGGAGCGAATCAAATTGGCTGAAAACTGGTATCTAAAATGTTGAGAACCTCAGGCGGAGGCTGAGATGGATCAATCACTCGGGGCTTCTGGCAGAAGGTGGTTGTGTGTCATTTGCATTCACGTGCTGGGCTCCGCCATCAATGAGGATGGAAATGTTTGTGGAGCTTCCCCCTCCCATTAGTTGTTTTAATTGTGAACCATTATTCATGAGTGAATGATGGTTTGGAAGGGAGATGAGGGGAGTTGGCATAGGCACTAAGGAGGAAAGGGTAGTTGGGACTTGAGTGAGGGGCGGGGCCAAGGGCACAGGATGTGGGTCTCATGGATAAGATGACCTTGCAGATAATGCAAGAGAAGCTGGGAGCGAAATTACAGAGATGTGGGCTCAGGGCTAGGGGAATCTGAGGGCAAGTTTGGCTAGGTGGGCTAGAGGAATAGAAGGAAGGCAGAGCCAGCTGAGCAAATAGCACATCTCTCAGACACAGAATTTGTCTGGGCCCACTGAGGAGTTCCAGTGTTGGCCACGTTCCTCACTCATGCCCCAAGTTCCAGACAAAAAGAACAGGCCGACCTGGAAGGAACTTCTTAAAGGACTTTTGAGCATTAAGGATGCACATTTACAATTTTCCCCACAGAAGTGTTTAATGTGTTTATATCGGAACAGGTGATGGTTAGTCAGCCTATTGCATCATTCAGTTAGATCATGGTTGATCTGTATCGCAACTCCATTTACTCACATTGGTTCTGTAATCCTCAATAACCTTACATCACAAAATTCTATCGATCTCAGTTTGGAAATTCACAACTGACCCTCTCCCCCACCACCCCCAACCTCAACAATTTTTCTGTGGGAGAATGTTCTAGATTTCCACTACTCTTAAGTTAAGAAGTGCTTTCCTGGCATCATTCCCGTATGATCTAGCTCTAATTATAAGGTTGTGCAACTTTCTCACCAGAGGAAATAGCTTCTCTCTCTCTCAATCAAATTTGAAATGATAGAAATAACATTTCTATCTATTTACACTGACCTGAGTGATGGAGAAAATACAGCCAAAAACAAAATGCTACTGCGACTATTAGAAAATAGCAAAATTACAAAATAAGTATGATTATTATTGTTTCATAATTGGTAGCCATAAAAAAATAAAATTGAGGGAGTAAGTCACTGAGCAGTCCCCTTGTTACACTTTTACCAATTTTGATTCATTCTAAAGAACTCAAGGAGTTTGACAGGATATATAGTGAGACAGCGTGAGAGCAGCAGGGCAGATAAAAAAAACAGCGCAATAGGAGGGAGCAGATAAAACAGATAGTCCCCAAATGGGTGCGGGAGGCAGTGCAAGAGGAGCGGCAGGCAGCCTTGGTAAGATTTAAAAGGAGCAGGAGCTGAGAGTTAGAGCGGAGATTTAAAAAGAGCAAGAGCTGGACTTGGGGCGGAAAGCTGCGCGAGGACAGAGCGGGAGTCCAGAGATGACTTGGGGCTGAAAGCGGTGGGAGGACATGATGATTCAAAAAGTGACATGACGCAGGGGAGGCAGCAGACTGGTAAGTAGAGTCAGGCGAGTACTTCTACTTTTTCTACTAATTAAACTGCTGCAGTCCATTAGCTGAAACAAAATAAGGTGAGGGTTTTGGATTGTAGTGGGAGTGTTTAGAGTGGAATAAGTCCCCTAGCATAATTAGTATTCTTTAAAGGGAGTAACTAACGAGCTTAATCTAAAGGGAAGTCATGGCAGCAGAGCTTGCACCCGTGATATGCTCCTCCTGCGCTATGTGGGAAGTCATAGACATTTCCAGTGTCCCTGGCGACCACGTGTGCAAGAAGTGTGTCCAGCTGCAGCTACTGGCTAACCACATTTTGGAGCTGGAGCTGCAGGTGGATTCACTGTAGAGCATCTGTGATGCTGAGACTACCATGGACAGTACATTCAGTGGAGGTGGTCACATCGCAGATAGAGACTGAACAGGCAGAAAGGGGATGGGTGACCACCAGGCAGAGTAGAGGAAGGCAGGTAGTACAGGAGTCCCCTGTAGCCATCTCCCTCTCTAACAGATATACCATTTTGGTTACTGTTGGGGAAGACGACTTCTCAAAGGAAAGCAGGAGGAGCCAACCATAGCACCACGGGTGGCTCTGCTGCACAAGAGGAGAGGAAGAAGAGTGGCAGGGCTATAGTGATAGGGGATTCAATAGTATGGGGAACAGACAGATGATTCTGCGGCCGCAAAAGAGACTCCAGGATGGTATGTTGCCTCCCTGGTGCCGGGGTCAAGGATGTCTCAAAGAGGCTGCAGAGCATTCTGAAAGGGGAGGGTGAACAGCCAGCAGTCATGGTACATATTGGTACCAACAACATAGGTTAAAAAAAGGGGCGATGTCCTACAAGCTGAATATAGGGGGCTATGGCGTAAATTAAAAAGTAGGACCTCAAAAGGTAGCAATCTCAGGACTACTACCAGTGCCACATGCTAGCAAGAATAGAAATAACAGGATATATCAGATGAATACGTGGCTGAAGAAATGGTGTAGAGGGAAGGGATTCAAGTTCCTGGGACATTGGGATCAATGCTGGGAAAGGTGGGACCAGTACAAACAGGGTGGGTTGCATCTGGGCAGGACCAGGATCAATGTCCTCGGGGGGATGTTTGCTAGTGCGGTCGGGGAGGGTTTAAACTTGAATGGCAGGGGGATGGGAACCTGAGCAGTGAGACAGAGGAAGAGGAAACAAGGATAGAAACAAAAGATGGGAAAGTAAAAAGCAAAAGTAGAAGGCAGAAAAAACAAGGGCGCAAAACAAATGGGGTTCTAGTGCAAAATAAAGCTAAGATGACTAACAAGGTTAAAAAGGCAAGTCTAAAGGCATTGTCTCTTAATGCGCGAAGCATTCACAATAAGATAGATGAATTAACAGTGCAAATAGATATAAATGGTTATGATATAGTTGCAATTATGGAGACATGGCTACAGGGTGACCAAGGATGGGAACTGAACATCCAAGGGTATTCAATATTTAGGAAGGGCAGACAAATAGGGAAAGGAGGTGGGGTAGCATTGTTAGTAAAGGAGGAAATTAACACAATAGTGAGGAAGGATATTGGCTCAGAAAATCATGATGTAGAATCTGTTTGGGTGGAGATAAGAAACACCAAGGGGCAGAAAGCGTTGGAGGAGTTGTGTATAGACCCCCAAACAGTAATTGATGTGTAAGGGAAGGCATTGAGCATGCAATAAGGGTACAACTGTAATCATGGGTGACTTTAATCTATATATAGATTGGACAAATCAAACTAGCAATAATACTGTGGAGGATTTCCTGGAGTGTGTAGGTGATGATTTTTTAGGCCAATACGTTGAGGAGCCAACTAGAGAGCAGGCTATCCTAGACTGGGTATTGTGCAATGAGAAAGGGTTAATTAATAATCTTGTTGTGCAGGGTCCCTTGGGGAAGAACAACCATAAAATGATAGAATTGTTCATTAGGATGGAGTGTGAAGAAGTTGAATCCGAAACAATGGTCCTGAATCTAAATAAAGGGCACCACGAGGCTATGAGGCGTGAGTTGGCAATGATGGATTGGGGAACCTCACTAAAAGGGTTGACAGTGGATAGGCAATGGCTAATATTTAAGGAACATATGCATGAATTACAACAATTATTCATTCCTGTCTGGCGCAGAAGTAAAACAGGAAAGATAGCTCAACCATGGCTTACAAAAGAAATTAGGGATAGTATTAGATCCAAAGAGGAGACATATAAAATTGCAAGAAAAAGCAGCAAGCTTGAGAATTGGGAGCAGTTTAGAATTCAGCATAAGTAGACAAAAAGATTGATCAAGAAGTGGAAAATGGACTATGAGAGTAAACTTGCAAGGAACATAAAAACTGACTGTAAAAGCTTCTATAAATATGTGAAGAGAAAAAGATTAGAGAAGACAAATGTAGGTCCTGTACAGTCAGAAACAAGTGAAATTATAATGGGGAACAAAGATATGGCAGAAGGATTGAACACATATTTTGGTTCTGTCTTCACAGAAGAGAACACAAATAATTTCCCAAAAATGTTAGGGAACCAAGGGTCTAGTGAGAAGGAGGAATTGAAGAAAATAAGTATTAGTAAAAAAATGGTACTAGATAAATTAATAGGGTTAAAGGCTGAAAAATCCCCAGGGCCTGATAATCTACGCCCCAGAGTACTAAAGGAAGTGGCCCTGGAAATATTGGATGTATTGGTCATCTTCCAAAATTCTATAGATTATGGAGCAGTTCCTACAGAGAATTACAGACCAGTTAGCCTAACATCAGTGGTGGGGAAAATGCTAGAGTTTAATATAAAATACGTGGTAACAGAACACTTGGAAAGCATTAATGGGATTAGACAAAGTCAGCATGGGTTTATGATTGGGAAATTATGCTTAACTAATCTGCTGGAGTTTTTTGAAGATGTTAACTAGTAGAATAGATAAGGAAGAACCAATGGATGTGATGTACTTGGATTTCATGAAGGCTTTTGATAAGATCCCACATAAGAGGCTAGTGGGCAAAATTAAAGCACATGGGATTGGGGGTAATATACTGGCATGGATTGAGAATTGGTTGACAGACCGGAAACAGAGAGTGGGAATAAATGGGTCTTTTTCTAGGTGGCAGGCGACAACTAGCAGGGTACCACAGGGATCAGTGCTTGGGCCCCAGCTATTCACGATATATATAAATGACTTGGATGAAGGAGCCAAATAAAACATTTCCAAGTTTGCTGACAACACAAAACTGGGTGGGGTTGTGAGGAGGATGCAAGGAGGCTTCAGGACGATTTAGACAAGTTGTGTGTGTGGGCAAACACATGGCAGATGCAGTATAACGTGGATAAATGTGAAGCTATACGCTTCAGTGTGGAAAACAGAAAGGCAGAGTATTATTTAAATGGTGATATATTGGAAACTGTGGATGTACAAAGGGATCTGGGTGTCCTTGTACACCCGTCAGTGAAAGTAAATAGGCAGGTGCAGCAAGCAATTCGGAAGGCAAATGGTATGTTGGCCTTCATTGCAAGAGGATTTGAGTTCAGAAGTAGGGATGTCTTACTGTAGTTATACAGGGTCTTGGTGAGGCCACACCTGGAGTATTGCGTGCAGTTTCGGTCTCCCTGACTAAGAAAGGATATACTTGCCATAAAGGGAGTGCAGCGAAGGTTCACTAGGCTGATACTGGGGATGGCAGGACTGTCGTATGAAGAGAGTTTGGTTCAACTGGGCCTGAATTTGTTAGATTTAAGAAGAATGAGAGGGGATCTGATTGAAACGTATAAAATTCTAACAGGGCTAGACAGACTGGATGCAGGGAGGATGTTTCCCCTGGTTGGGGAACTTAGAACCAGGGTCCGCAGTCTCAGGATACGGGGCAGGTCATTTAGGATGAGATGAGGAAAAATTTCTTCACTAAGAGAGTGGTCAACCTGTGGAATTCTCTACCACAGAAGGCTGTGGAGGCCGGGTCACTGAGTATATTCAAGAAAGAAATTGATAACTTTTTGGATATTAGGGGCATCAAGGGGTATGGAGAGAAAACTGGAATATGGCATTGAGATAAAGGATCAGCCATGATCACACAGAATAGCAGAGCAGCTCGAAGGGCCGAATGGCCTACTCCTGCTCCTAATTTCTATGTTTCTATATAGAGATTTTTCCACTTGTGGAAGAGACCAAAATTAGAAGCCATTGATATGATAGTAATAAATCCAACAGGGAATTCAGGAGAAATTTCTTTACCCAGAGAGTAGTGAAAATCTGGAACTCACTACTGCAGAGGGTAGCTGAGGTGAATCGTATAGATAATGGCTTCCTTCTGCGTTGTAATTACTCAATGACTCCATTACCAACATAGACCTGTTGGGCCAAATGCTGTGCATTCTATGTAATTCTATGTAGTCAATCCAATGTTTGACTGCTAACTTAACAGAGAAGTGATTACTTCAGCCAATTATGATTTTTTTTTTCTTTACAAAATAAGTGCCTTTGGGGCAACTTTCGGGTGCAATGCCTTTGAAAGGTATAATGTAATGGGAACCATTTACATCCAAGGCTTAAATTATACAGGTGGATGCGTGGCTTTGAGGAGAAACAACTTCTTTGTGGCTGCCAAGTGTCAAAAGTATGTTGATACAAGCCATATTTGCATTAATAAACCACACATATTTCAGAACTTTCTTCTGCGCAGCACTTTGCATTTATATAGTGCCTGTAACATAGCAAACATCCCTCAAGGTGCTGGGATTTGGAATTCTAAGATCTGCACTTGACATGGTCACAGTTTGGCAATCCCAGGATTTCAGAATAGTAAGGATGACGCCTGACCAGCCATTAGGAACCATATATTGCTTGTGCTGTTCCATGTGATTCAAGGAAGAAATAGAGACAGAAAGGGGGCACAGAGGGAGAAATGCAGAAAATGAAGACGACAAGAGGAACCGCAGCTTAAAAAAAAAAGGGAGGGTGAAGAAGAGAGGGAAGAGAAAATGAGAGAGAGTGAGAGAGGGGAACTGGGAAAGCAAAGGTGGGAGAGGAAAGGGAAAAAACAGAGAAAAAGTAAGACGGGAGAGAAAAAGAGGGAAAGAAAACAAACGAAAGAAAGAGTAAGTGAGCAAGTGAAGTGGAGAGAAAAAAGGAGACAGAGTGAGAGCGATTGCAGGATAGATTGTGGAGACGTGTAGATGAAGGACTGACTGGGGTAATGTAAAACTGTCATCGACGAGTGAGCGGGTGGAATAGGAACCAGAGTTCAATGGATACCTGCTGATGAGGCTGAGCAGGGGCCAGGACCGAGTTATACACAAAACAGGCTTCAGAAGCAAATAAAAGAGCAGTTATGTGTTGCAGGTTTAAATGCTTGTCAGATTATAGTGGCTCGATATTGTGCAGAGCCGCAACACTTGTGCCTAGTAACGTATCAAAAAGCTTGTACGCACAAGGAAGGTGGCGAGATACAAATAGATGTCCAAGAGTAACGGCAGCTTGCAATTCTCATCCTTAGCTGGGATTCACAAGATTGAATTACAAAAGCCCAGATCACAATTAGTGTTTAGAATTGTTTAAACAATGAGCATTAATAAGTAATAAAAACAAAATATTCTGGAAATATTCAGCAGGTCTGGCAGCATCTGTGGAGAGAGAAACAGAGTTAACATTACAGGTCGAGAGTTCATAATTTCAGAAGGTTTCAGAGAAGAAGTTCCAAGGAGGAGCATGTTGCATCTGATTCAGAAGGTAGTGGGTTTTAGCCCCACTCCAGAGAATTAAGCAAATAATCCAGGCCGACACTCGCAGTGCAGTACTGAGGCAGTGCTGCACTGTCAGGGTGAGATATTAAGTCAAGGTCCCATCTACTCTCTCAGGTAGGTGGAAAAGATCCCATAGTCGCTATTTCGAAGAGGAGCGGGAACACTCCCTCCAGTGTTCTGGGCCAATATTTATCCATCACAACAATGATCTGGTCAATTATCCAATTGCTGTGTGTCTGATCATGCTGTGTACAAATTAGCTGCAAATTTTAAGATGATCAAAGGAGTTGATTGATAGAAAGAGAAATAGATAGATTTGGTGGGCAAATCCAGAAAAGGGGGAATAATCTTAAAATTAAAGCTAGTTCATTCAGGGCTGAAGCGCTTTTCCCACACAAAGGATAGTGAAAATCTGGAACTCACCTTCAAAAAGCTTTTGAGGCTGAAGGTCAATTGAAAATTTCCTAACTGAGATTTATGTTAGGCTAGGGTATTTGTTAGGCAAGGGTATTAAGACTTACAGAACCAAAGCAAGTCAAGATGCAAAACAGCCATGATCTAGTTAAATGGCGGAAGAGACTCTAAGGATCAAATGGCCTCCTCCTGTTCCTATGCTTCAGATGCCTTCAAAACAGAGCAATACTAATGAGAACTTTGTCGATGCACACACAAATCTAAACACCCAGCACATGGTTTACACTAACCCACAGGCAAAACCTTTGTTGAAGAGGGTGTTCAGCGTCACAATGCTACAGGTAACTTGGGGTCTTGGAGACAAAGTATGTAGCAATGCCCTGTCTGAAATAATGCACAGAAGCTTGCAAAAGCTAAGATGCTGTGCCTGATAGCAATAGACTGAATGACATAACACTAAAACTGGGTAAATCTGCTGTCCTGAGAGAAAAGGCTTATGTATTTCTATAACATCTTTCACCATCCCAAAATCTTCTTTTAACTGATGTTGGATTAGAGATAAATGTTGACTCTGGAGAGAACTCCCCCTGCTCTTTACGGAAATAGTGGATGTGGGATCTTTTACGTCCACTTTGTTTTAACGTCTTGTGTGAAGACAGCATATCCAACAATGCAGCAATCGTTCTGTAACCATCCCAGTCCCACTTCAGTTTGGTAAATTTTTCCATTAGAACAAGAGACAACAGAAAATAGTTAGCAGCACAAATTCTGCAGTGGAGTCCATTCCTAAGACTCTCTCTGTAACTCCCCCGTTCTCCTCTACGGTCTTGTACAATGAAAATTAACCTTTCTCACCAGAGATGGCTGCAGTGTTGGCACGGTCAACCTTTCAAATATTGTTCCAACTTAGTGTCACCTGATTAAAGTGGTGCTGTGTTAATCTGATGTTTTCCTCCAATGGAGTGATTTGGTACTTGGTTCCATCAAACTCTCTTTACTTCCTTATATTTCTGGTGAGGCAGTGGCATAGTGGTATTACCACTGGACTGGTATCCCAGAGACCCAGAATAATCCTCTGGGGACCCAGGTTCGAATCCCACCATGGCAGATAGTGCAACTTGGATCCAATAAAAAAATCTATTGTTGTGAAAACCCTCCTGCCATCCTTACCTGGTCTGGCCTACATGTGACTCCAGACCCACAGCAATGTGGTTGACTCTTAACTGTCTCTGAATAAGGGCAATTAGGGATGGGCAATAAATGCTGGCCTAGCCAGCGATGTCGAGATTCCATGATCGAATTAAAAAAAAGATAGTCACCAATAAACCCAATAAGGAAATAGGATAAAACTTAACTCAGTAGTTAGAATGTGGAACTTAAGGGAAATCGCAGATGTTTTCAAAAGGAAATTATATGAGTACATGAAAGATATACTGAAAGGCCAAAGTGGATAGATAGATCAGAAGACGACCCATATAAACATCAGCACAGACTGGTTGGGCTGAATGGCCAATTCTGAGCTGTACATTCTATGTAACAGACCCTTAGCCAAATGTCGCAAGGTGTTTCACATGAGCAAAATTAGATAAAGATCGACATTGAGCCACATAAGCGATATTAGTACAGGTGACCAAAAGCTTGATCAGAGATGTGGGTTTTAAGGATCAGCTTCAAGAGGAGGGGGGGTTTAGGGAGGAAAGTCCAAAGCTTCGGGCCAAGGAAGGTGAAGCCACGGCCACCAAAGGAGTTATTAAACTGGGGATGCTCAAGAGACCATAATTAAAAGAGCGCAGAAAGCTGAAGGTAGGGAACAGGAGAAGACTACAGAGATGGAGGGGAGCGAGGCCATGGAGAGAGTTCAAAATCGAGACATTGCTGGACTGGCTGTTAATATATTCTGTGGCTTCAGGGTATTATGGGAGTGATGAATGGAATAGGTTCCAGGGAAGCATTTTAGAGCAAAAAACAAAGCAAATAAAACTACAAGGTCAGCAAAGATCCTTGGGCCACAGTGGAGTGAAAAACATTGGTTCAGTGATTAAGATAACTAAACAATTTGGATTCACCAGATATTTAGCACTACACAAGCCAACAGGAACAAACAGACCTTTTTTTGAATGACTGAAGTCTTATGCAACTTGTGTGTAGATCAAGCTGACAGTGCTCTAGGGGCTTGAGCAGGTAATCTATGCTGACAATTCAATGCAGTGATGAGGGAGGGGGTCAGTGGCGAAATGTTAAACTAAGGCCCTCCCCCACCCCTCATTTGCTGGTTGTGGTTCTCTTGGCAATGCTATGAAGAGCAGTCCCAGTGCCCTGCCCGACACTGCTTCCACAATCAACAGCAGCAAGAACACCAAGTGATCATTCGTCTTGTTTGTGGGGACTTGCTGTGTACAAATGTGGCTGCCCTCTTTATTAACCCGCTTAACATAACAACAGAAGCTGTGCAATGAAACTTGATCGGCATAAAGCACTTTGTAGCATTTCTATACAGAACAGAAAGGGGTCATTCGGCCCATCGTGCCTGTGCTGGCTCTTTGAAAGAGCTATCCAATTAGTCCCATCTTCCCTGCTCTGTCCCCATAGCCCTACAATTTTTCCTTTTCAAGAATTTATCCAATTCTCTTTTGAAAGTTACCATTGTATCTACTGCAGGCAATTAATTTCAGGTTCATTTCACTCACTGAGCAAAAGAAAAAAATTCTCATCCTCCCCAACCCTCTTGTTCATTTTCCAATTATCTGAAATCTGCGTTCTCTGGTTACCCACTCCCCTACCATTGGAAACAATTTGTCCCTATTTATTTTATCAAAGCCTAGAAGTAGGCTCGTCTGAAATAACCTTAACTGATTAGCACAACACTGCATCAATAAGCTGCCTTTCCATTTGGAAAAAAACATTATCTTTACAGGAATTAACAGCACTGAATAAATTTCACAAACCGAATATTATTCCTGAACTAAAAATGGTCAGATGGCCTACTCTTTAAACATTTCTTGTAATATTGTCAAGCTACTTAACCCAGTCACCCTTCCCCTCAACTGTCTCTCTCTTCCCTGGCCTAGTATTATCCTCCACAGCAGCTGCAAGACTTGCTTCAAGAGCACAATATTTGTTTTTTAAAATGCAATTCACTCAGAATGACAGCTGCACAGTGGCAAACTGCTGTTATTAGGTCTTGCAAAGGGATGCAGAACACCATGTGCAAAAAAAAAAATTCTCCTGGTTTCCATTACTTCATCCGAGAGCTATGTAGGGAGTCATTTGGGGTTAGGTTGGGTTGAGTTGGTGAGGGTGGGGGGAGAAGAGGGAGGGGAAAGAAGAGATATGAGAGATAGAGAGAGAGAGAGAGGCGCAGACAGAAGCACAGCTGGTAGCAGCCATGAAACCGTCTGTTCCCAATATCATCTCCCTTTGCTACACTCCCGGTGACTCACCATACATTTTGCCTTCATCTGAGAGAATGATTTTCCTCCTCCCACACGGTGGGTAGATGGCCAGGGCCTCCTGGAAGCTCTGCTCTATGTCAGGGCTCCAGACACCTTCTGCATCATTGTCCATCGGCTTATCAGCAGAATCTGTCATCCTCTCCAGGTTTTCGGCAGGGCTTTCGCTGCCGCTCCAGTTGTTGGAATCTATGGCGCTAGTGGATTTCTCCAAGCCTTAAGCCTGGAGCCCAACCAGAAGAAAATCTAGAGAAACAAAAACAATTATTTTGTTTTTTTTTGCAAAGTAAAGCAAGTGCATTTCCCTTCAAGTTGACCTGTTCACTGTAAATATGTACACATTGCCAAGCTTAACTAAGCAACCTCTTCAGTTTTACTTAGGAAGAGTTTCTACATGAAATTTACAGCACAAAAACAGGCCATTCATCCTAACTGGTGTATGCCAGTGTTTGTGCTCCATACAAGCCTCTGCACCTCACCCTGTCAGCATATCCTTCTATTCCTTTCTCCCTTGTGTGTTTGGATCATCCAACTTCCCTTAAGATGTATCTATGTTATCCATCTCAACCACTCCCTATGATAGCGAGTTCCACATTCCCACCACTTTCTGGGTAAAGACATTTCTCCTGAATTCCCTATTGGATTTATTAGTGTCTATCTTATATTGATAGTCCCTAATTCTGTTCTTCCCCAACAAGTGGAAATATCTGCTCTATGTCTGCCCTATTGAACTCTTTCATAAGCTTAAAGACCTCATCAGGCCACCCCCTCAGTCCTTTTTCAAGAGAAAAGAGCCACAGCTTCTTCAGTCTGGTATCATTCCAGTAAATCTATTTTGCATTTCTCCAGTGCCTCTCTATTCTTTTTATAACATGCAAGGCCAAAACTGTACACAGTCATCCAAGTTTGGTCCAATCAAGGCCTATACAAGTTTAATGTAACTTCTTTGTTTTCAATTCTACCCCTCTAGAAATGAAATCCAGTGTTTTGTTTGTTTTTTCATTGGTCTTATTAACCTGTGTTGTCACTTCTGGTGATTTGTGTGCCTGTATCCCAAGATTCCTCTGCTCCTCTACCCCATTTAGACACTTAAATCAAGGGCATGGAGTTGCAGAAGAGATTCATTAAAATGACTGAGACCTCTTGTGCCAGACATCGTAAGAGACTAGAGCACCTGGGGTTCAGCATCATGCAGCACAGGAGGAGGTCATTCAGCCCATCCTGCCTATGCAGGCTCTTTGAAAGAGCTATCCAGTGGCTCCCATTCTCCTGCACTTTCCCCATAGTCCCCACAAGGCTTTCCTCTTTGAATATTTATTCAACTCTCATTTAAAAGTTACTACTCAATCTGCTTCCACCACCCTTCCAGGCAGTGCATTTCAGGTCATCATAAGCTACGGTGCAAAAAAAAATTCTCGCATCTCTCCCTATGGTTCTTTTGCCAATTATCTTAAAGCTGCATTCATTGGTTACTGACCCTCTTGCCAGCAAAACAGCAAAGGTTAAGATGACATTAGACAGAAGTGCAAGGGGTTTTAGTTGGGTAAATAGGGAGAAATTATTTGCATTGGTCAGTGAGTCAGCATTGGAGAGTGTAACTTTAAAATGCCCACCAAAACATGGAAAGGCGATGTTGTGAAAATTATCTTCTCACCAATCATTAGGGCACAGTCCTCTGGAAGTTATCTTATGAGGTGTATGCTGATCTGCTGAATTCCTTTGAGAGAGAACTGGGGCTGTTTCCAACTGAGATGGAGATCACTTCGTACAAGTAGCATGACATTAATCAAGGCCAGAATTATTTCCCTGACTAGTTACGATTGCCTAAGGGAGTCACAGTAGTTTTCTTTGCCTAGGTTTTTAAAATTGTGTAGTCTCGGGTGGGCTGGGGAGTATCTGTATTGTGGTGCACAAGCTATCAAAATTGTAAGGAACAAGGTGGTGGAACCAGGCAGCCTTACTCATATCAATTATTACACATTTGCATGGAATAATCAGACAGAAACAAAAGGGGGAGCAGAATTTGCACTTTTTTGTTTATAAAAAAGGAAACAGATTATGGTAAAGTGGAGTACCATGTACCTTTAAGAGAATGCAAGTGGACTAACCATGTGACAGTGCTGGCCAATCACTATACAGCACAGGCTACTGGTTAACTGTAAGTCTAGAGCTGGAGGTGGTTGTGAGAGCACGCAAGGATTTAGTGCTCTGCCTTCTGTTGCAATAAACAATCAGTTTGTTCTTATGTCGGTCTCCCTCCATTATTAATAGCGAGCGTCAACTAACAAGTTTATATAAAGGCTTGCAATTCAAGTTTACTTGACTAGTGAACTCAGTCTCAAGACATAAAACAGATAAATATTTGCCAAAGTGAAAATTAAAAGTGTGCAGGGAAGGGATCAGCTGTTTTATCAAATTATCTTCACCACCACAAAGTCAGGATAGGTATCAATCTGGCTCAGATGCTGGCACCGGAACTGATAACAACCCAGGCTGCCATGACAGTATAACATTAAACAGGCACAGCATTGTTGGAGCTGTGGTCATTTGGATGGGATGATAAATCGAGCTCCCATCTGCCCCTTCAACTTGATGCTAGTTTGTTGAAGAACATGGAACTCTGTTACAATCCTGGCAACTCCTTCTCTTAACAACATGAGATTAAGTCGACAGATTAATGGCCAATTTTACTGATATCAGCTTTTTATTCCATCTTATTTCGTCAATCATCTCATTTGCTTTTTTTGTGGGATTGTGCTATGCAGTGTGAACAAACTTTAAAAAAGTAATACATTCGTCATGAATCACTGACACATCTTGATGACATGACAGAGCATGTTTTTAGTACCTCCAGAATTGACTACTGCAATGCATTCCTGACAAGCCTCCCATCTTCCACCTTCCATAAACTTGAGGTCATCCAAAGCTCTGCTGCCTCCATCCTAGTTTGCACCAAGTCCCATTCAGCTGTCATTACTGTGCTCGCTGACTTACATTGGTTCCCAAACTGGCATGCTTCGATTTTAAAATTCTCATCCTTGTTTACAAATCCCTCCATGGCCTCATCCCTCCCATCTCCATAACCTCCCACAAACCCTCCGAGACCATGCACTCCTCCAATTCTGGCCCCTTATGCATCCCTGATTTTAATGGCTCTACCATTGGCGGCCATGCCTTCAGCTGCCAAGACTCTTAAGCTCTGGAATTCCCTCCCTAAACCTCTGTCTCTCCACCTCTCCATTCTTGTTTAAGGGGTTCTGTAAAAACTACCTCTTTGACCAAGCCAGTAACTCCTTACATGGCTCAGTGTCAAATGTTCATGCTCCTGTGGAAGGTTTAGTGCATTGAAGGTGCAAGTTGTTGTTACTTCAGGTATAACACTATTGAAGCTGACAGCAGACAGAGTTGGCTGGGTCGCATTGCAGTAACAGTGTGGGTATGCTACCTTTTAGTTTGGTTTAAATTAAAAAAGACAGCTATACACTATTCTTTGTGAGATGTGGCCCTGTGCTAATATCACATTACGTTCAAGATTCACCACATATTAATTCTGGATAACTTATTTAAAGATCATATGTACAATCCAGCAAGAGTATAGAATTACAGGACTTAATAAATATTAAGTGAGGTCAACTACAGCGAACTCCAGTCGATGTAATCTGCTTACATCTTAAAATCATAGAATCTTGCAGCACAGGGGAGCATTCAGCCCATTGTGCCTGTGCTGGCTCTTTGAAACAGCTGTTCAACTTACTCGCAGCTTTATCCCCCTCCAGCTCAGCAAATTAGTCCTCTTCAAGTACATGCCCATTTGCCTTTTGAAAGTTCTACGAAATCTGCTTCCTCCACTATTTCAGGTTGTGCATTCCAGATCTTAACAACACAAAAAAATTTTTTCCTCATTTTCCCTCTATTTTTTGCCACTTATTTTATATCTATGATTTCTAATTGCCAATCCACTTGCCAAAGGAAAGTCTTTCCCATACTTGCTTCAACAAGACCTTTCCTTTTTCATTAACTTTATTGTATCCATTATATTGTTAATTTCTTCAGATACCACATTTTCAAATCAAGTTTCTTTTCTACGCCCTCCCCCTCAACACTCCAATTAGTTGTGTCTGATAACACCCACAACATAATAGAAAGACTTGCACCTTTCACTAGCTCAGGGCGTCCCAAAGCACTTTACAGCCAATGAAGTAATTTTGAACTGTAGGAAATTCAGCAGACAATTTCTAAGGTCCTACACACAGCAACGTGATAATGACCAGATAATATATTCCCTCTTCATACTGGTTGAAAGATAGATTTTGGCTCGACAGCAGCGTTCTGTTAGTGGAAAATACCACTCGTGTTGCTACCCCAATCAGGTCATTGCTCGCTGTGTTTTACGCATACTTGCGAATGGGCCTAAGACAGCCACTTTCAGACCTGAAAAGTGCCCAGTCTACCTCAAATTACCCTGGAAGGGCAAGGTATCTCAAAAATCTGAGCAACACATGAAGCTAGCTAGTCATTTCATGCTGCTGCTATGCAGTGGCAATACAAGTTGTATTTTCCACTAACAGGAAGTCATGCCAAAAAGACTTTCTGTCTACCACACAAATGAGTAATTTGGTATATGCATTTCAGTGCTGGTGCAATGCCAGGTACATAGGCCGTACGTGCCAAAGACTGGCGGATCGTATCAAACAGCACATCCCTTCCGCTGCTCACAACAGGCAGAGTACTGATCATACTCAACCAGCCCGTGCTTACAAAACTCAGAACAATGTCTAATATTAGATGTGATTCCGTGATTGGACAGCACTTGCTGAACATTCCAGAGTGTGCTATTAATTACACTAACAACCTGTTTAAGGTATCAGTTACGCTTGCTAGATGCTACATACATTCATATGAAGGGGCCTGTCCTTTGCAGGCAAAAAGAACATGTCCAAGTACAGCACCTTTTCTGAATTAAACAAAAGCATTGGGGACAATAGTTCCCTAGTGCATTCTCCATGGTAACACCTCAACCAGAGTCAACTTGCCAACCAATCAGCACCCTTTTCTCATACAGTATAAATTGCTTCTCTCTTTGAAATTTGGTGTTCGTCTGTCCTGATGAGTGCAAGACGAAAAGCTTCGACAGCATGTCTCTTTTTTCAGCAATACTCAAGTCTGTACTATCAAGTGACTATTATCCTGTGTGTTAAGTCAACGAGAAACATCAGAAGTAAACCGATTAAATTCACTACACACCCATAGTCAGGTTTTATTGCAAATAAACTTTTGATAAAGTCCCACATAAGAGGCCAGTGCGCAAAATTGAAGCAAAAGGGATTGGGGGTAATATACTGGTGTGGATTGAGAATTGGTTAACAAGACAGGAAACAGAGGGTAGGAATATATGGGTCTTTTTCGGAGTGGCAGGCGGTGACTAGTAGGATACTGCAGGAATCAGTGCTTGGTCCCCAGCTATTCTCAATGGTTTAGATGAGGGAACTAACTGTAATACTTCCAAGTTTCCTGACGACACAAAACTTGGTGGGAATGTGAGTGGTGAGGAGGATGTAAAGAGGCTTCAAGGTGATTTAGACAAGTTGAATGAGTGGGCAAATACATGGCAGATGCAATGTAACATGGGCAAGTGTGAAGTTATCCACTTCAGTAGGAAAAACAGAATGGCAGAGTGTTATTTAAATGATGAAAGAGTGGGAAATGTCGATGTACAAAGGGACCTGGGTGTCCTTGTACACCAGTTACTGAAAGCAAGCATGCAGGTGCAGCAAGCAGTTAAGGCGACAAATGGTATGTGGCCTTCATTGCGATAGGATTTGAGTACAGGAGCAAGGATGTCTTACTGCAGTGCAGCTGTGCAGAGCCTTAATGAGGCCACACCTCGAGTAGTGTGTGCAGTTTTTGTCTCCTTACTTAAGAAAGGATTTACTTGTCGTAGAGGGAGTGCAGCGAAGATTCACCAGACTGATTCCTCAGATGGCAGGATTGTCGTATGAGGAGAGATTGGGTTGACTAGGCCTATATTCACTGGAGTTTAGAAAAATGAGAGGGATCTCATGGAAACATCTAAAATTCTGACAGGGTTGGACAGACTGGATGCAAAGATGATGTTTCCTCTGGCTGGGGTGTCTAGAACAAGGGGTCACAATCTCAGGATATGAGGTAGGCCAATTTAGGACTGAGATGAGCAGCAATTTCTTCACTCAGAGGGTGCTGAACCTGTGATATTCTGTACCACAGAAGGCTGCAGAGGTCATCACTGAATATATTTAAGAAGGAAATAGATAGATTTCTAGACACTAAAGGAGTCAAGGGGTATAAGGAGAGAGCGGGAGTATGGCATTGAGATAGTGGATCAGCCATTATCATATTGAATGGTGGAACAGGCTCAAAGGGCTGAATGTCCTACTCCTGTTCCTATTTTCTGGTTTCTATGTTTCTAAACTGAATTACACACTCATCACAGAATCACACAGTGCAGAAGGGGCCTTTCGGCCCATCGAATCTGCACCGACACGTGAGAAACACCTGACCTACCTACCTAATCCCATTTATGAACACTTGGCCCATAGCCTTAAATGTTATGTCGTACCAAGTGCTCATCCAGGTACTTTTTAAAGGATGTGAGGCAACCTGCCTCCACCACCCTCCCAGGCAGTGCATTCCAGACTGTCACCACCCTCTGGGTAAAATCTTTTCCTCACATCCCCCCTAAACCTCCTGCCCCTCACCTTGAATTTATGTCCCCTCATGACTGGCCCTTCAAGTAAGGGGAACAGCTGCTCCCTATCCACCCTGTCCATGCCCCTCAATCTTGTACACCTCGATCAGGTCGCCCCCACCGACCCCAGTCTTCTCTGCTCCAACGAAAACAACCCAAATCTATCCAACCTCTCTTCATAACTTAAGTGTTTCATCCCAGGCAACATCCTGTTGAATCTCCTCTGCACCCCCTCCAATGCATTCACATCCTTCCTATAATATGGCAACCAGAACTGCACACAGTACTCCAGCTGTGGCCTCACCAAGGTTCTATAAAACTCCAACATGACCTCCCTACTTTTGTAATCTATGCCTCGATTGATAAGGGCAAGTGTCCCATATGCCTTTTTCACCATCCCACTAACATGCCCCTCCGCCTTCAGAGATCTATGGACACACACGCCAAAGTCTCTTTGTTCCTCAGAACTTCCTAGTGTCATGCCGTTCATTGAATGCTTCCTTGTCAAATTACTCCTTCCAAAGTGTATCACCTCTCACTTTTCAGGGTTAAATTCCATCTGCCACTTATCTGCCCATTTGACCATCCCATCTATATCTTCCTGTAGCCCAAGACATTCAACCTCACTATTAACCACCCGGTCAATCTTTGTGTCATCCACAGACTTACTAATCCTACCCCCCACATAAGTCATCTATGTCGTTTATATAAATGACAAATAATAGGGGGCCCAGCATAGATCCCTGTGGTACATCACTGGACATTGGCTTCCAGTCACTAAAGCATCCTTCTGTCATCACCCTCTGTCTCCTACAACTAAGCCAATTTTGAATCCACCTTATCAAATTACCCTGTATCCCACGTGCATTTGCCTTCTTTATGTCTCCCATGTAGGACCTTGTCAAAGGCTTTGCTGAAATCCATATAAACTACATCAACTGCACTACCCTCATCTACACACCTGGTCACCTCCTCAAAAAATTCAATCAAATTCGTTAGGCATGACCTCCCTCTGACAAAGCCATGCTGACTATCCCTGATCAAATCTTGCCTCTCCAAGTGGAGATAGGTTCTCTCCTTCAGAATTTTCTCCAATAGTTTTCCTACCACTGATGTGAGATTCACTGGCCTGTAGTTCCCTGGCTTATCTCTACAACCCTTCTTAAATAGCGGAACCACATTAGCTGTTCTCCAGTCCTTTAGCACCTCCCCTATGGCCAGAGAGGAATTAAAAATTTGGGTCAGAGCCCTGCAATCTCCTCCCTTGCCTCCCTCAGCAGTCTGGGACACAAATCATCCAGACCTGGAGATTTGTCCACTTTTAAGCTTGCCTCCAATACCTTGTCACTCCCTATATCAATTTGCTTAAGAACCTCGCAGTCTCTCTCCCCGAGTTCGATACCTTCATCCTCATTCTCTTGGGTGAAGATGGATGTGAAGTATTCATTCAACACTCTAGCGATGTCCTCTGGCTCCACTCAGATTTCCCCCTGGGTCCCTTATGGGCCCTACTCTTTCCCTGGTTATCCTCTTCCCATCGATATACTTATAGAATATCTTAGGATTTTCCCTACTTTTACCAGCCAGAGCTTTCTCATATCCCCTCTTTGCTCTCCTGATTGTTTTCTTAAGCTCCACCCTGCACTTTCCAGCTCTCCATGATTCTCCCTTTCACCTCCTTAATCAGTACGTTTTATGGCCTCGCTCCCTCCCAGTCTCTGTAACCAGAGCCCTATTTTTCCTCTCTCTCTCCCTCTCTCTATCCAATCTTTCTTACCCTCTTTCCATTTCACTTCCTTCGCCTGATTTGACATTCAATTCATCATTCCAGCTTGCACTTTGATTCTGGCTCCTTGTTGTTTATTTCAATATACTTCACTCTGATTGGTTAACAAGGCATATAGGCTGAAATTTAATGGAGCTTGCTGGGGCTGGCAATGATGGCGGGGAGGTCGGGAGTGTCCGCAACTGATTCCTAGCAGCAGGAACATTGTTTATTGAAGGGTGGGAAAGGTTCGACACATGAATTCAGCACGCTGCTGGCAAAATGTCAATTAGAATTTTATTGGTCAGCAGTTCTTGGGGGGAATTCTGCCCAACTGGTGCCTTGATTGAGTGAGAGGCCTGACACTTTCCAGGTAAGTGCCTGTTTGAACTTAAATAGCGTTGGGCCTCCCAGAGAGAAGTGACTGTGGACTCCTGCCAGTTTTCCAAGCAGTGGGAGAGCGCCCATCACACAAACTAAATTTCGCCTAAGGGTTACCTAGTTAATAAGGTCATACAACTGAGGCCATTGCACTGTATCCGTCTCCCACTTACAGCAAATTCTGGCACATTATCCGTGAAATGAGACTAGGAGTTTAATGGGGGGACTGGGCACTTTGAAAGAACCTGCGTTCTTTGGCTGGTTAGAGTAAGGCCGGCTAATGAAACTCAAGGTAGCTTTATGTCAGTAAAGGTTTAAATCAACCACATTCATAGATTTTAAAACATTTTTTTTAAAACGGATGTGAGAATTGCTGACCAGGATTTATTGCCCATCCCTAAGTACGCTTGAGAAGGTGATGATGAGCTGTCATATTGAATACAACAGTGTGGTTTGCTGGGCCATTTCAATGGTAGTTAAGAGTCAAACACGTTGCTGTGGGTCCAAAGTCTTACATCATCCAGACCAGGTAAGGACAGCAGGTTTCCTTCCCCAATGGATATTAGTGAACTGGATTTTGTACGTGGTGGCATTCCCATGCACCTGTTGCCCTTATCCTTCCAGGTGGTAGAGGTCAGGGTTTGAATGATGCTGAAGGAAGCTTGCCAAATTGCTGCAGTACATCTTATATGTAGTGAACACTGCTTGTCAGCAGTGGAGGGAGTGAATGTTGAAGGTGGTGGATGGGCTGCCAATCAAGCGGGCTACTTTGTCCTGGATGGTGTCGAGCTTCTCGAGTGTTGTTGGAGCTACACTCATCCAGGCATGTGGAGGGTATTCCATCACACACCTGACTTGTGCCTTGTAGATGATGTAAAGGCTTTGGGGAGTCAGGAGGAGAGTTACACACCACAGACTTCCCTGCCTCCAACCAGCTCTTGTAACCACAGCATAGTGGTTACAATATGGCTTGTCAAATTAAATTTCTCAATGGTAACCCCCCCCCCCCCCCCCAAGGACGTTGATGGTGGGGTGGTTCAACAAAGGTAATGCCATTGAATGCCATAGGGTGATGGTAAGATTCTCTTCTATTGTAGGTAGTCATTGTCTGGCACTTGGTGTACCGCGAATGTTACTTACCACTTATCAGCCCAAACTTTAATGTTTTTCAGGTCTTGCTGCATGCAGGTGTGGACTGATTCAATATATGAGGAGGCCTAAATGATGATAAACTCTGTGCAATAATCAGAGAACATCCGGACTTTTCACCTTATGATTGGGTGAAGGCCAATGATGAAGCAGTTGAAGGTGGTTGGATTTTCGACACTACCCTGAGGAACTGCAGTGTCCTGGGACTGAGATGATTGACTTCCAACAATCACAGCCATCTTCCTTTGTGCTAGGTATGACTCCAACCAGTGGACAGTTTCCCCCGATTCATATTTACTTCAATTTTGCTAACATGCCTTGGTGCCACACTGGGTTAAATGCAGCCTTGATGGCAAGTCAAGGGCAGTCACTCTCACCTCTTGAGTTCAGCTCATTTGTCCATGTCTAGGTAATTTTTCACATTATCAGGTAGATGGGGGTGTTGTAGCTGTACTGGAACAGCGTGGCAAGGAGCATGGCTAGCTCTGGAGCACAAGTATTTAGTACCACTGTGGGGGATGTTGTCAGGGCCATAGCCTTTGCTGTATCCAGTGTCTTCAGCCATTTCTTGATGTCATGTGGAATAAATCAAATTAGCTGAAGACTTTTACAGTATGCTAAGTTTCATGGTCATGAATACTGAGACTATATTTTTATTCCAGCTTTATTTAATTAATTAAATGTAAATTCCCCAGCTGCCATGATGGGATTTGAACTTGTGTCTCTGGATCGTTAGTGCAGCCCTAAGATTACTGGTCCAATAATATAATCAATATACTACCCCTAATCCAAGTGATTTGCCAAAATGGAAATAGAAATATATTAAAAATATAATGAGATTGTACATAGAATCCTCAGGTTGATCTGGGTAATTTGGGTAGCACCTTCTACAAGTTCACCAACAGTGCAAGTCCAAAATGTGGGGCCTTCATAGGCCCAGAATTCATCCCCAGCCATCTGTTATTTTGTGACATTATGACCAGGGCTTTCCCCCTCCCCCGAGTACTTTGTTCCTTGTGGAACAGCTGCACTGCACTTGCAAGGTGAATGTGTGGGTGAGGGTATGGTCAGCGTTGAAAGTCCTAAGAGCTTAGAATTGCTGGGTGAGGTGCGTAATGAATGCCAAGAGAAATTCCAGAATCTAATGTACGTTTTCAAAACAATTCGGATTTCAGAAAACACAACTGAAATAGTTAAGCATGCAGCATACAATTCAACAGAATTCGCCCGAAAAAAAATCTATTGGTTTTATTCCCGACTTCACTTTCCTCTCTTCCCCTGCAGAAAATTCTCTTCATGCATCATAAATGCATCATAAGCTGCAAATCACAGGCAGCAGCTTGTTAAAGAAAGCTGGGAGCATAGGATTGTTCTAGAATGTCTGGGCTGTAAATGACAGGCGGTGGGGTGGGGCTGGGAGAGGCTGGGGGCAGGGAGGGCAAGAAAGCCAGAGGAAAGCTCTAAAAGTAAGAGAGCTGAATACTAATGAGTGCCCTTCAGTGAATTCCTCCCTTTTTTTTTGTAACTTGAATGCTGACAGTGCACTTGACTTGCAAGCCTTCCATTCCAGCCACTATAATGCTCCCTCAATCCTGCACCACAGCAAAAAGAGCTGAAAACAACAGTAATCACTTTCAGCACAGAGGCGAATATAATGCAGCCATTTATCTCTAAACTGCACCCTGATGTTAATAATAAGAAAAATAATGTGTTTTTCATCATAAAATATCATGAAGGAGCACATTAGTAAAATGTTCCCTTTAAGTTTTCTACCCGATAGTACAGAATCCCGTCACAACTTAAACAGAAACTACATTGTGTTCCATTTGGAAAGAATAAAATTAATTGCCAGAAGGGAATAAAAGAAGAATAGTCAGAAGTCGGAGCACTTAACAAATAACTCGTTGTGGAGTCAATTCAATGTCTAATATTGGAAAAGAATAAACCTCAATAAGATGAAATTCTGACTTGAAAAGCAAAATGTGCGTGTTCCCTTCCCCAACTGTGCATGTGCGATATCTGGGGAAAGGGGTGTCCAGAATTGATGCAAGTTAATGTTTTTACAAGTTGACTGCATCCACTCGAGATTCCCTGATCTACCCTTTCTTCAGCTGTGGCTCAGTTAGTAGCGTGCTTGCTTCTAAGTCAGAAGGTTTAGGTTTAAATCTCGGCACTTAAACTCATAAATCCAGGGTGACAATGCCAGTGCAGTCCTGAGGGAGTAATGCACTGTCAGAGGTGCGGCTTTCGGGTGAGGTGTTAAACCGAGAACCCCCCTCACCACCCGTCTGCCCTCTCACTTGGACTTAAAATTCAGCTGGCCTGTCACTGCTCCAAGAGACACAGAGGAGTTAAATAATTATTCCTCAACCAACATCACAAAAACAGATAATCTTATTGCTGCTTGTAGGACCTTGCTGTGCACAAATTTCCTATAGCACGGGTAGCGCGTCAAGATGTCTTTCACTGTTGGGATGTACAGAGGTCACAAAAGGCGCGATTTAAATCAAAATCTTTCTTTTCTTTCTTACAGCACACACTATGAATGATGTAATAACAGCTGCACAACAGCTTTTGAGCTTACCATTTCAAATCTGTGCAAAGTAAACTAAGTGCTTTCTGCAAGAAAAGTTACACATTGCAACACCAGTAAGAAACTTGCAACGCGTTGTCTCAATTGTAATCAAACCTGTAACAATTATTAAATTAATGAAAACATTTTGAGTGTCAGTGTGAATGCAATTTATAGAGATATTAGGGGTATGGTAACATAGCGGTCATGTTAGTGGACTAGTAATCCAAAAGCCTGGATTAATGATCCACTGACACGAGTTCAAACCCCACCATAGTAACTGGGGAATTTAAATTCAGTTAATTGAATAAGGCTGGAATAAAAAGCTGAACTCAGTAATGGTGGCCATGAAACAACAGGATTGTTGTAAAAACCCAACTGGTTCAGTAATGTCCTTCAGGGAAAGAAATCTGCTGTCCTATAAATATATATGACTCCAGATCCACAGCAATGTGATTGACTCTTAACTTCCCTCAAAAATGGCCTAACCAGCTACTCAGTTGTATTCAAGAGGGTGCCGCTGGCATCATCATCCCAAAGGCAATTAGGAATAAGTAATAAATGTTGGGATTGCCAGCGACACCTTCACCCAATGACTGATTTTTTTTTTAAAGTTCAGCAAAACCTAACCTGAATACTTGAGACAAGTAGCATAGATGCATATAATGGGAATCTTTATAAACACATGAGCTCATAGATCAGATGAAAATGGCAGGGGTGGGGTGGAGAGCGAGGAGACTCGTGTGGATCATAAACACTGGCATGGACTCATTGGGCTGAATATCCTGCTTCCGTGCTGTAAAATTCAATGTAATTTGATAGCATAGAATTTCGCTTTCTTGACCTAAAACTGCGCCTGAATGCAAGAGAGATCATGGAATTGGGTGGGAAGTGAAGGGCTGAGATTCAACATCAGTGATAGCATGCAACTGACACTGTCACCCATTCTACACCTGACCTGTTGCTCCTTTCCACTAACTCCACACACTGGGTACAACGGACAGCCAACTTGCTACCATCCATTTTGTCTCACAAATTAAGTTGAATTTCGCCCACCCACTCTGCTCCTCCCTCACCCAGTGAATTCAAATATTTTCAAATATCAAATTCAAGCTCACTTGAATATTTTTCAAGCACGATAGTCTTATTACAAAAATAACTTGCATTTATATACCACCTTTAATTTAATAAAATGTTTGAAGATCCTTCACAGAAGTGATCAAAGAGAATTTGACGCCAAGCTACATAAGGAGATGTTAGGATTGGGGAGGTGGGGGCTTGGGGGTGGGGGGTTAGGTTCGAAGCTCATCCAAAAGTCTACTACCTTTTGTCCTAATTTGCACCAAGTCCCACTGACTCATCACTCGCTGACCTACACTGCTCCTGGTGAAGCAACACACTGATTTTAAAATTCTCAACCCTGCTTTTGAATCCCTCCATGGCCTCACCCCTCCCCATCTCTAAAATCTCCTCCAGCCCTAGGCTTCTCAAGATATTGCACGCATCTAATTCTGGTCTCTTGAACATCCACAATTTTAACTGCTCAACACCACTTTCTCAAGGAATGGAATGGGCGATAAAGGCTTCCGATTAGGCACTTTACGGCCTTCCGGACATAATATTGAGTTCAACAACTTCAGATCACGAACTCTCTCTTCCATCCTCACCCCTTTTTGATCCCCCTTTTTCAAACATTTATTTTTTAATTTTTATATATATATTCTTTCCCACCTATTTTTATTATTTTTTTAAATTTATTTAAATTTATTTCCATTCGTTGTTTTATCCCCACCTTTTAGCCTATTTCGATTTTTTCCCTCACCCCACCCCCACTAGGGCCATCTGTCACTTGCACATCCTGCTTTCTACTCAATGTCACCATTAGCACCTCCTTTAGCCAGTATCTCCACCACTAACGCCCCTTTAACCTTTTGTTTATGACATCTTTTGCAATCTCTCCTTTGCCTCCACCTATCACTGGCCTTCTATCCAGCTTCACCTGTCCCCGACCCCCTTCTTCTGATGAAGAGTCACACGGACTTGAAACGTTAACTCCGTCTTCCTCTCCACAGACGCTGTCAGACCTGCTAAGTTTTTCCAGCAATTTTTGTTTTTGTTTTTTTCCCCTTAAACAATATATATTTCACCATATTTTTACTTCTCTTTAGCTCTGAAGAAGTCATAGGGACTCAAAATGTTAACTCTGTCTTTCTCTCCATAGATGCTGTCAGACCTGCTGAGCTTTTCCAGCAATTTTTGTTTTTGCAATAAATGCTGGCCTTGCCAAGGATGTTCAAATCCCAAGAACTAATTTTAAAAGATCATAGCAGCCGTATCTTCAGCTGCCTAGGGCGTAAGCTCTGGAATTCCATCCTTAAACCTCTCCGCCTCTCGCCCACTCTTTCCTTCTTCAAGAATCTGCTTAAAAACTACTTCTTTGGCCAAGTTTTTAATCATCTGTCCTAATTTCTCCTTATGTGGCAGAGTGCAACATTTTTTTTTGATAAAACTCCTGAAGCACATTGGGGCATTTTACTACATCAGAGGTGCTATATAAATGCAAGTTGTTGTTGATGACAGGAGGCTTCTCTGGTTTGATGGGAGAACTATCGGCTCAGCCAAGTAAAATGCACTTTTATAAATACAGATTCAAAATAGCCGCCCTCAGCAAAGGCCTCCCTCCCTGTTCCTGTGCTGCCCCCACCCATGCATGGTTTGATTTTAGTCGCTTGCATCAGCCAGGAAGAATTGCACCTTGAAAAGAAGAGCATCGGATTTCAAAATGGTAATCTGAATCAAACACGTGCCCCAGGATCTGTGCACCTTTACAAAGGAACCTCTGAAGAACAATCGGGAGTATTATACAGTACCCAGTGATACAATTAATCTAGAGATGACAGACTACATTACATGGTCAACATTTAGCTTTGTCACACGCACTAGAACTATTTCACAGCTGTTCTGTGCAGTAAATCCGACACTTCAGTATTCAAGTTTTCCAATGTACAAAACCACAGGTTATACTACAGTGCTAGCCCATAAATTCTATTACAATAGCTGGTGTCTATAACTTGCAATTTTATTTCCTGCCACAGAACAGAGATGGGAATTAATTTTAATTCTATTTCAAACACTGTTCCACATTAATGTTTATTTATGCACAGGCAATTCAGGTAACTGTGTGAGCGAAGAAAGAATTCAGAAGAATGATCATTGTTTTGTGGCCAATTATATGAAATGCCCAACACAGAACCAGGCCATTCAGCCCAACTGATCTATGCTAATTTGTCAATTTGCACACAGTCAGCTCCCACAAAAAATGATCAGGTTAAAGACCACTTATCAATTTGGGTGAAGTATACAAAATGGGTCCTGACATGAGGTAGCAGTCCCCTGCTGGCCTTGGAATAGTGTCACCTTATTTTTAATATCATTTCAACCAGTAAAGGGGGCCCCAGTTTAACATATCATCCGAAGGGCAACTCCTGCGATGATGCATCACTCCCTCAGTACTGCAATGGGAGTGTCCGCCTAGATTTAATGCTCAACGCTTTGGAGTGAGACTATGAGCCCACGCCCTTCTTCCTCTTGGGGACAAAAGAATGTTACCCGCTAAGTCATGGCTGCCACTGTTCAACAGGATTGGAAATGAATTATCCATCACAAATGTGCGTTGAAAATCTTGGAGATACCCATGTGTCTTCAGTGAAAAGAATACTTGCTTAAAAATATTTTTAAATTTAAATTGTGAGATATAAATTGGAACAGCAGTGACATACATTTGAAGTAAACATAAGAAAATGGGGCTGGAGTAGGCCATTTGCCCTTCAAGCCACTGTGCAAACAAACTCAAAAGTGACAAGTCGTTAAGGAGAGAGATTCCCCAGCCTCAGAATTACTGTTAGTAATACGAGCAGATTTCCTAAGACAGTGAACCACTCCAAAAAAGTATTTCATTGGCCCTAAAATGTTTTGGGATGTTCTAAGGCACTATATAAACGTAACCTGCAGCACCAAAACTAGCTATTTGACCCAACTTGAACAATGTTGGGGTCTATGCCCCACACTGGTTTGGCAGTCTTCAAACCAGAGACTTTCAACTTGAAATCTATTAACCTGTTAAATTAGCAGAGGATTACCATACCAACGCATTAAACAAAAAAACAGAGTACTACTTAAATGGAGAGCGGCTGCATAATTCTGAGGTGCAGAGGGATCTAGATGTTCTAGCACATGAGTCTCAAAAAGTTAGTAATCAGCAAGTAATTAGGAAGGCTAATGGAATGCTATCCTTTATTATGAGAGGGGTTGAACATAAAAGTAAGGATGTTATGCTTCAGTTATGCAGGGCATTGGTGAGACCGCACCTCGAATACTGTGTGCAGTTTTGGTTTCCTTATTTAAGGAAGGGTGTAAATGCATTGGAGGCGGTTCAAAGGAGGTTTACTAGATTGATGTCTGGAATGAGTGGGTTGTCTTATGAGGAAAGGTTGGACAGACTGGGCTTGTTTCCACTGGAGTTTAGAAGAGTGAGAGCTGATTTGATTGAAGTATACAAGATCCTGAGTGGCCTTGACAAGGTGGACGTGGACAGGATGCTTCCTCTTGTGGGTGAGTCCAGAACTAGGCGGCACTATTTTAAAATTAGGGGTGGCCCTTTTAGGACAGAGATGAGGAGAAATTTTTTCTCTGAGGGTTGTGTGACTTTGGAATTCTCTGCCTCAGCTGGTGGTGGAGGAGGGGTCATTGAATATTTTTAAGGCAGAGAAAGATAGATTTTTGTTAGGCAAAGGAATGAAAGGTTATCAGGACAAGATGGGAATGTGGAAATTGAAAGACAAACAGATTAGCCATGATCTTATTGAATGGAGGAGCAGGCTCGGGAGGCCGAATGGTCTACTCCTGTTCCTGTTTATGTTCTTATGTTAATACCCACTGACAGCGCTAACTGTTCAGACTTGAAAAACTTAAATTAAATCTCTATCTGCAAATAGAGATGCACATGGTTATTAACACAGGAGGACCATGACAACTACAAATAAATATTCATTTCAATGTGCACAACAACAGAGGAATTTGGAAAATTTGTTTCCTCTTCCGGAGGAAAACTAACATCACCTTTTTGGTGATGGTGGTGGTCGGCGCGGTCGGGGGGGGTTTGTTTGGGAGAAGGTATATGGACATTACCATGAGGAAAACGCATCTTTGACATGAAGAAATGAAGAAAAAGGATTTACAAGGAAGATACCTGATTGAAAGGTTACGATTATCAGGAAAGAATGAACAAGCTGGGCCTCCTTTCCCTAGAAAAGAGAAGCTTGATGTGTAATCTGATAGGAGTCTTTAAAATTATGAAGGGGTTTGATAGGGTAGATTTAGAGATGTTTTCACTTATGACAGGGAGACCAGAACAAGGAGCCATAAATATAAGATAGTCACTGATAAATCTGTTGTATGTGCCTGAACGCCATTGTAATGTAAAGGTGCTCAGCAGAGCAAGGGTTCACGCGGGACTGGAGAATAGCACTGCCCATGGTCCGATGTATAGAGTCACATGGAAATAGGCTTGGAGAACAGTCTAGCAGGAACCTGCATGGGAGCAGCACCTGTACATCGTACCTGAATCTGTACATAGTTAAGGATTACCAATAAATGGTTCATGTTTAAACTTACAAGGAGGTGTCAGCTGTGGCTCAGTTCATAGCACCCTCGCCTTTGAATCAGAGGGTTGTGGGTTCATGTCCCACTCCCGGAAACCAAGAACTGTGGTTGTACTTGAAAGAGTTGCAATCTGTGACTGTTGATAACTCGAAAGAGAGTTTAAACTTACAAGGAGGTGTCAGCTGTGGCTCAGTTCATAGCACCCTCGCCTTTGAATCAGAAGGTTGTGGGTTCATGTCCCACTCCCGGAAACCAAGAACTGTGACTGTACTCAAAAGAGTTGCAATCTGTGACTGTTGATAACTCGAAAGAGTTTAAACTTACAAGGAGGTGTCAGCTGTGGCTCAGTTCATAGCACCCTCGCCTTTGAATCAGAGGGTTGTGGGTTCATGTCCCACTCCCGGAAACCAAGAACTGTGATTGTACTCAAAAGAGTTGCAATCTGTGACTGTTGATAAGTCGAAAGATTTTTTTTTTAAACTTACAGGCCTCAAGATTTAATCAATGAGACACCAAACAATGAACCCATAACACAACAAAATCCAATAGGGAATTCAGAAAAAAACTCCATTACCCAGCGAGTGGTGATGTTGTGAAACTCGGCACTGCATAGAGTAGTTGAGGTAAATAGCATGGATGCATTTTAGTGGAAGCTACACAAGGGGAAATGGAATGGAATAGAAGGTGATGTTGCATGAAGAGGGGTGGGCGGGTGTAAAGCATGAATACCAAAATGGACCAGTTGGGCAAAATGGTCTTTTCCTGTGCTAAAAGATTCTATGTAATTCTTCAGCTAGCAGCTTTGTGCTGGTAGGGTACCCAGTTCTCCACGTGATGTAAACAAGAGTCTAGTGTAAGACTAGAGTGAACCTTTGATCTACAGCATGTCTCTCCATATAACAAGAGATTCTATTCTCCCCGCTGATCTCTGGTTTAAAAGAGTCAATATTTTCAGCACACTGAAGACTGCAATCAAATCTCCTGCTTGTGCATTTTAAATTTCATCAGTAATAAAAAGGAATGAAACACCAGGCGGGGCAGGTAGTTTTCTTCTAGTTTACATGAACCCTAAAATGTTAAAAGGAAAGAAAAAATTAAGCCAATTTACCAAACCCATTCATTATCCCATATTCTCTCTCCCTAATTCTCTATTTTAATGTTACTTCTCACCTAGAAAAGAATCTTGCAGCACTGGAGGCCATTCAGCCCATTATGTCAGTGCTGGCTCTTTGAAAGTATCTTTGGAATCATAGAATAATACAGCACAGAAGCAGGCCATTACGTCCATCAAGACCATGCCGACTCCTTCCCCTTATCCCCACTATTTTTTTACTCCTTTAGTATTCATCTAATTCCCTCTCGAAAGCTATTATCCAGCATGAATTCATCACCCTTTTAAGCAACACATTCCAGATCACAACTCACTACAACAGATGAGAGGATGCTCTTTCATGGCCTTGCATACGACTGGCTGCAACTCTGGAATGGAATCAACAGGATGTCCACAAGTCTTGCTTCAAGCCTCCCCTAATCGGTGGGCAAGCAGAACCAGCCGCATTCTAATGCAACACGTGAGAGTTTAGTTTGGGCACTGGCTGTGATTTGGTCCTTCAGTTTTGTCGGCTTTGATACACTCAACAGTTCAGTCAAAATAGCACACTGTCTTTGATAGCTGGGACAGAATCTGTTACCCTGCATGCCCAGTAGCTTAAGGTGGTCCCCCAGAAGTGACTCAATATCTATAAAGGATCACCCCCCAGCAACACCACCCCACCCCAATGTTGTAACTGCAGATCTTGGTCAGAGTGTGCAAGTACCTCCTTTAATCTTTTTGGCCTCCCTCCACACTAGAAATCATTCTATTTATAGGCAGACAGGAAGGCGCACGCGCATGCATAGACAGACAGGCGTGTGCATGCACACAGACAGGCAGGCAGGCAGGCACACAGGCAGGCACACAAGAACATCATTGCTATTTTGGGTCTTAATCCCTTTCATCTGGACAACAAGATTTGAGCAGAACACGAGCTACTACCAGCACAGATCTACAGAACCAAACATTTAAAGAACAAATGTTTTTTGCCTCTTTAATATAAAAAGAGACAAGCCAACTCACAGCAGGTTGGCGCACACCTTAAAATATGCATTAAACTACCATGGGTTTATTTCTGCAACTTTGTGAAGTTCTAATGAGCAGCTGGCACTTGCAAACCCATTCCATCTGGTACACTACATGTTGCTGATCTTAATTTACTGACTTGGAATAAACAGGAGGTAGGGGATGCAAATAACTCAGGGTAAGTAACACCAGGAGTATAAATATCATAACCAAAAATGATCTTCCCCTACAGATGGTGCCCAAGCAGGAGACACAGTTAATTGTTGAAAGATCAGCAAGACCTAAAAGGGGTGAGAAGAATTATCAGAAAACACAGCTCCTGAACATGGCTAACAGGAGAGGAATTAATGGGAGGGAGACGGTTGCTTAGAAGCAAAATGGAAAAGGGGAGCTATTGGAGGTAAGCCATCCACCTGGTAGGAAAGAATTAAAAGCATACAAAATCCTGGACTTCATAAATAGAGGCACAGAATACAAAAGCAAGGAAGTTACGCTGAACCTTTAAATCACTGGTTAGGCCTCAGCTGGAGTGGTCTCCAATCCCGTGTACCATATTTTAAGAAAGATGCCCAGGCCTTGGAGGGAGAAGTAATACTGAACAACAACAGGGTTGAGAGGCTTTAATTATGAAGACAAACTAGGCGGCAAAACTGAAGTTCCTTTCATCAGAACATAATGAAAGTGATCTAATAGAGATCTTCAAAAGTGGAAGCTTTGACAAAGTAGATCAGAAAATCTACTCCCACTACTGGTGGATCAGGAACATCAATTTAGTACTGTAATCAAACGGATAAACAGATTCAGAGAAACCTTTTATTGGCATTGAGGGTTATGAGGACATAGGTTACCTGGCCAGAAAGAATTGCACAAACAGAAGCCACACTAACATAAAAAACAAGGAAATTAATAACAATTTGAAAAATAAACATAAAATGGGAACGGGGAAAAGGACAGAGAGAGAAAGAGAGGAAGAGAGAAAATAAATGGCATTCTCATGACTTCAGGATGTCCCAAAGCTTTTCACAGCCTTACTTTTTGAGCTTCACAACCATTGTAATGTAAGAAATTTTTTTTTTAGGTGTTAGAAGGGCAGCTGAGGGAACCTGAAAGGGCAGACAGCACTCGATTTAATGCCTCGCCCAAAAGCAGCAGCTCAAACAGTGCAGCACTCTCTCAAAACTGCACTAGGAGTGTCAAGTTTTGTTAAACAAATCTCCAGACTGGGACTTGAACCCAAAACCTACTGCCTCAGAGGTGAGAGTTGTACTCACTGAGCCACAGCTGACAGAGAGCTGGCAAGGACTTTTGCATTAGTGTGCATTACTTCTGGCAAAGTGGATGTGACAGTCAAATTATGCTTATTGCTGAAGACAAGTTTAAAGTAGAGGACAACACACTGTCAAATCTTTTTAAAAAATCATTTCAAACTCGTGGTAAAAGCCATACAGTAGAAACATAGGCGGGGATTTTCCAATCCTGCCTGCCACAGGAATCATCACGGGTGGGACGGAAAATTTGATGGACCGGCCATTGATTTCAGGTGGGAATTTCCAGACTGGAAAATCTCGGCCATGGAGTTTGCTAGTAAGGAAGGTCTCCCAAACAGTTTAGTGAAAAAAGGACTTGCATTTGTACAGCGTCTCTCATAAGCACAGGACCTCCCAAAATGCTTCACAGCCAACGAAGTCATTTTAAAGTGCAGTCACCATTGTAATGTAGGAAATGCAGAAGCCAATTCTCACACAGCAAGTTCTCAAAAACAGCAGTGTGATAATGACCAAATAATCTGTTAAATGGGGGGTAAATATTGGCTAGGACATGAAGGATTGCACCCCTGCTCTTCACTGAAATAGTGGCCACAGTATTGCACTGGGAGTGCCAGCTTTTGATTTTTGTGCTTATGTCCTGGAGTGTGTCTTGAACCCACAACCTTCTAATTGAGAGGCAAGAGTGCTACACACTGTGCACACTTGACATAATAAACATAGAGCCAGTTCTGCTCAGAGCCACCCCCGTAACCAGCTTCAAACACTTCTCTCACAGTGCTCCTCCAGCTAAGTTACCAACATTCCAATTTAGAAATCATTGTCGGAGAAAGGGTGCACTGGTTAATTTAGGAACAGCATTAAACAACATGTCAGAATTAAGTGAACCAGTGAAATTGCACCTGAAGCTTCAAATTCCGCAAATTCACTTTAATAAAATGGTTCTGACAATGGGATTTTTTTTGCCGTCAACGTACCCCAGAGTTGTGGAATATCTGTAAAAAATAGGTGTTTGCTGTTTACGCAGATGTTTTTGACATCAACTCAGTCAGAACAAAACTTTGAGCTGTTGACTGGTCTCTGTTGTTGCAACTTCTTAATAGTATTCAAGTTTCAACTGAACAAGGGGGAACGATAGGCAACAGAGGGATTTGCATTTCTGTAGCAACTTTCACAACCACAGCCATCCCAAAGTGCTTTACAGCCAATGACAAACTTTTGAAGCATTGTATTGTAGGAAAAACAGCAGCAACAATTAGCAATGTGATAATCCCCAATTAATCCATTTTTGTGACATTGATTGGGGGATAAATATTGGCCATGGCAGCAGGAATAAATCCCCTTCTCTTCCTCAAAATAGTGACGTGATCTTTTCCATCCACCCAAAAGGGCAGACGAAGCCTCAGTTTAAAGTCTCATCCAACAGAAAAACCTTCGACAGGCACTGGGGGGGATGTTGGGCTGAAGTCTGTGCTCAAGTCTGTTGTTTCAGACTGGAATCCACGATCTTCTACATACAAACATACGAATTAGGAGCAAGAGTAGGCCACTTGGGCCTGCTCCACAATTCAGTAAGGTCATGGCTGATCTGAATGTAACATCAACCCCACATTCCTGCCTACCCCCTATAACCTTTCACCCCTTTGTTAATCAAGAATCTATCTAGCTCTGCCTTAGGAATATTCAAAGACTCTGCTTCCACCGCCCTTTGAGGAAGAGTTCCAAAGACTCAACCCTCAGAACAAATTTCTCCTCATCTCTGTCTTAAATGAGCAGCCCCTCATTTTTAAACAGTGACCCCAAGTTCTACGTTTTCACACAAGAGGAAACATCCTCTCCACATCCACTCTGTCAAGACCCCTAAGGATCTTAAAGGTCTCAATCAAGTCGCCTCTTACTCTTCTAAATTCCAGTGGGTACAAGCCTAACCTGTCCAGCCTTTCTTCATAAGACAACCCACCCATTCCTGGTATTAGTCTAGTAAACCGTCTCTGAACTGCTTCTAATGCACTTACATCTTTCTTTAAATAAGGAGACCAGTACTGTACACAATACTCCAGATGCAGTCTCACCAATGCCCTGAACAACTGAAGCATAACCTCACAACTTTTGTAATCAATTCCCCTCACAATAAATAATAACATTCTATTAGCTTTCCTAATTCCTGACTCAGAGGCGAGAGTTCTACTCATAAAGCTACGACTGACAACCTGGACGATGCTCGGAGGGGTGGTTTAAAACACCTTGAGAAAACTAGTTTATTTTTAAGACATGGGTCCTGTGTTAAATTTGAACTGAAACTTAAAGCGGAAGCATTACATCGTCTATCTTCAGATGGCAAATGAGCCATTGCACATTTCCAGCTTACTCCGAATCTTCTCCAGATTTCCAGTATTCAGTTTAGTGCTTTGACTTCACTGGGCAGAATGCATCTTCAGGTTAACTTTAAATGTTGTGCTCACCAAACTGGAGAAAAATTCTTTGAAAATTAATGTGATGAAATACTTAATCCTGATTCATTGTGAAGTCATTTCAACATCATAGTAAGGAAACAGTTGCCTTCAATATGCTCCTTAAAAGCTCCCTCTTTGGCCAAGATCAATCCTAATATTTCTTTTTTGCACTTGGAATCAAACTTTATTTGATCATTGCTCCTTGTGACATTTTGCTAAATTGAAGGCACTACATAAACACAATTTGTTGGTGTTAGTTTCCATGTGGATTGTTATCACCTGCTATTATCCATACATTATGCCCCTAGGGACCACAGTTTAAAATGATACAGTTTGAAGTCTTCACCTGATAGGAACAGGAGTTGGTGCTCAAAAGTACAGAGACATCAACATAGACCATAATTGTAATGCTCAAGTGTTGCAATGTCTCTAGGGAATTGTTTGGATGAGAAGGGCCACAGAACTAGGGAAAAAAATCCACTGGAAGTACAGCAAAAGTTTGGAAAAATTACATCCCTGAAAGGCTATCACTTAAGAAAGATGCAACATAACATTTATACAGCACCTTTCACAACCACAGAATGTCCCCAAGCGCTTCACAGCCAATGGAATGGTTTGCTGTGATAAAGCCAATTGTGGTAGCCAACATTTACATAGGAAGATCCTGTTCAACAATGTGATTAATGGGCGGTCAATTAAATACTAAGATAAAAGCAAAATACTGCGGATGCTGGAAATGTGAAACAAAAACAAAAATAGCTATAAAAACTCAGCAGGTCTGACAGCATCTGCAGAGAGGAAGACAGTTAACGTTTCAAATCTGTATGACTCTTCATCAGAACACCGGGCTGATCCATTTTCGGGATATTAGTTTGGGATAATCAATGTCCCAGATGCTGGGTTCTTCTTCAAAGTGACGCAAAATATTTTGGACCACCTGAGGGGGCAGGTAGGGCCTCTGTTTAATGTCTCAACTGCAAAGCAGCACCTCCAGCACTGTAGCGTTCCCTTAATACTGCATTGGAATGTCAGCCTGAATTATATGATATGCTGGTTTTGGACAGAAGAGGGTTACCATCTGAGCCAAGTTTCAAACAATTGCTTTCAAAATCTGAACTAGCACTTTAGAACCACTAGAAGTTCAGTGATGAAGTTTCATTTTTGTTATATTAGTGGAGTCACAGAGGCTCTTCGCCTCGTTCATGACAGATAGCCAAACTGCTCCAAGATATTTGCTAATGTTACTGAGTAAAAAGCAGCCTAAGAGACAAGTGAAAACAGCCTGGAACAACTGATCAATGAATTTACCTCAGCCTGGTTTCCACCACCATTTCACCCGTCAACATGAGAGGAATTGAGGGCCCAAATTATTGAACTACCATACAATGACAAAAAACACCCCCCAAAACCCTGACCTACTGGCCCAAAGAGACCACTAACCCTACTTGACCACCAACAGGAATAAGGGCACAAATTCTGTCCTAATAGATCACACCAAACATCCTTGGCTTAAATCCATGATACACTGGATGTCAAAGAACAGTGCCCTAAATTCAACTATTGAAGCATATGGGAATGCCTGAGGTAACTAGCATAGATGTAGTTAACGGGAAGCTAGATAAGGGAGAAAGTAACAGAAGGACATGCAGATAAAATGTGATCAAGTTAAGTTGGGAGAAGGCTCATGTGGAGCATAAACACTGGCATGGAGCAGTGGGACTAAATGGCTGTTTCTATGCTGTAAATACGAAGTAATAAAAAAATTCACACCCTTATCATTTGAATGAACAGTAGTTTTGTCAAAGAACAACGATCTTGTCTATTTTCAACATTTCCAAATGCTGCTTTAACACAAATGATAAAAATATTATCTGCAACATCAGAACTTCAATGCAGGTGCTCCGGCATATGAGGAGTTATGTGGATGAATTGTATTAGGACAACCTTTTCATCTCTAATGGAGAATAAAATTCAGTAACGGGTTTTACAGTTCGTCAAAATTCACTGAAGAGATCTCCTTGAATACTGTGTAGCACTAGGGCAATGATACTTAATCAATCCTAATCACATTGTATTACTGATTGGCTTTGTCATCAGGCCAGCAATCATTAGCATAATACTCCAGTGTAGACATTCAGCTTATTCCACTCTGATCTGATTTCTGGAGAAGACTAGAGACACCATTAGGACAAAGGCAAATTAAAATAAGAATGCATTTTTAAGAAAACATATTTGGCCATCAGTTGGATAGCCAACATATGTGAGGTTTTTAATCTCAAAATCATACAGTACTTTATTGGTCTTTACTAGCTTAGCACAAATCAGCCATAATTGAATTGATTGGGGTAAAAGGCTTGAGCAGCTGAATGGTCTCCTGCTCTTATGTTTAAAAGAGGTGGAACTTATTCAGGATGAACCTATTGTGCTGGACAGTGAATCCATGTTTATACACACCTTTAAGCCATAGTATCTCAAACTAAATTAATAAAAAAATAAAAAATTTAAAATACAAAATATACCATGAATTTTGTTCATTCAGCAACACAACATTCCATGGAGGCTAAAAGCAAAATACTGTGGATGCTGGAAATCTGAAACAAAAACAAAAATAGCTGGAAAAACTCAGCAGGTCTGACAGCATCTGCGGAGAGGAACACAACTAACGTTTCGAGTCCGTATGATTCTTCATGAAGGTTTTTGGGTTGAAGTTCATCTATACTGCCTGCATTTTCCAGTTATTATGCAATGTTTGTTCAGGGTCCTAACCTTTACATCCCACTTACATAGAATATAGACCACAGAAACAATTTACTCAGCCCAACCAGTCTATGTTGGTGCTATATGCCACATGGGTCTTTTCGCATTCCACTTACCTCATGTTAGCCTTGCACAGAACTTTATTCATTGAGTTTCACTTGTCAGTTTGATTCAGTTACTCTCAGCTACTAATTTTGAGCATATATTCCAGGTTACCAATCCAGTCCCAGGACTGAAGGAGTGCTGCACTGTAGGTGGTGCTGTTTTTGGGATGAGATATTAAACCAAGAACATGACTATGTTCTCAGGTGAACGTAAAAGGTCCCTTGGCATTATTTGGAA
Source organism: Cetorhinus maximus (assembly GCF_964194155.1). Taxonomy (NCBI): domain Eukaryota; kingdom Metazoa; phylum Chordata; class Chondrichthyes; order Lamniformes; family Cetorhinidae; genus Cetorhinus; species Cetorhinus maximus. Next base: position 112,099,565 of record NC_135887.1, on the reverse strand, counting down.
AAAGAGGAAAGCTCTCCCAAGTGTCCTACCCAAAATCTATCTCTCAATCACAATTGCTTAAATAGGTGATCTGTCCATTATCATATTGCTGTTTGTGGAAGCTTTTGCTTAAATTGATGGCTGTGTTTCCTACATTACAACATGACTATACTTCAAAAATAATCGAGGGCTATAAAGCACCTTGGAACATCATGTGATAGTGAAAAACACTATAGAAATGCAAGTACTGTCTTTCTTTCCATATTAGGAGGTTGTGGCTTCAACCATAGGAACAGGAGTCGACCATTTAGTCCCTCAAGCCTTCGCTGCCATTCAGTTAGATTGTGGCCAAACTGTATCTTAACTCATTCCTCAATACCTTTACCTGACAAATATCTATCAATCTCAGTCTTGATGATTTGAACTGATCCACATACTTTGTGGGGAGCGAGTACCATATTTCCACTACCCTTAATGCTTCCAGATTTCACTCCAGCTCCACTTCAGGATTTGGCTGATGACTCCAATGATGGAGTACTATATTCACCTGCAGTCTGCTGGATGGATTTAAACCAAGTTCTTTGTTAAAGATCCCATGACACTATCAGAAGCAGTTTCTCCCCGTATCTTGACTAACATTCTTCCCTCAACCACACCGCCCAAAACTGATCAATTGGGCATCCATTTCATCTGCAGTTTGTGGGACTCTGGTGTGCTCAAAATTTGCCTACATAATGTGACAGTGTTTCTAAGGTAATTAATTGGAATAAACATGCTCTTCTATATCATTTGCAGATATTAAGTCAATCTCACAACAGGGCTTTGGGATTAATTTTGGTTAGCAGCAAAGAGCCAGCAAAAATACAATGGGCCGAAAGGCCCCTTCTGTGCTCTAAACCTCTATGACTATATAGAATAGGGTGAAATGGGTCAACTACCCAAAGGAAAATAGCAACGTCACTGCAGAACATTTTTAAAAAACTATTCACGCATACAGGATGCGAGTATTGTGTTCAATTCTGGGCATCATGCTTTAGGAAGGATATGAAAACCTCAAAGGGTACAGCAGTGATTTACTAGAGTGGCCCAGGGATGAGGACCTTCAGTTATGTGGAGAGACTGGAGCAGAGAAGGTTAAGGGGAGATATACTCAAGGTATTCAAAGTCATGAAGAGTTTCAATAGGGTAGAAGAGGAGAAACTGTTTCCAGTGATAGGAGGCTTGATAACCAGGTGACAGAGATTTAAGGTAACTGGCAAAGGAACCAGGTGACATGAGGAAGAACAAAATTTATGCAGTGAATTATGATGACCCGGAATGCGCTGCCTGAAAGGACAGTGGAATTAGGTTCAATAATAACCTTCAAAAGGAAATTAGATAAATACTTCAAAAATAAAGCAAACTTGCAGGACTCGGGCAAAAGATCAAGGGAGTGGGACTAATTGGATAGCTCTTCCAAATAGCCGACACAGGCACAATGGGCCTAATAGCCTCCTTTTGTGTGCGTCATACTATGGTTCCACAGCAACAGATTATTAGTACATTTGTAAATATGGGTGAATACTGAAATGTGATAACCACATGGAAATCCCCACACAGACCCTTGCCCTGAATTTAAGACCTAAAAGTTTAGCTTGAAAACTTACAAACTACACAGACAAATATGACTGGCTTATTGCCATTTCTGATCTAACTAACCATTGGGACCTTGAAGCTGCTCCACACAAAAGGCCAACCACTGGGTAAGTGTGGAATTTTTACTTTGCAAGATGCAAAAGACCAGTAATCTCAGGCATAAGCCTGTAGCACAAGAGATTTACAATGTTGCTGAACACCTTGACAATTCAGAAAGTTGCCCTTTGGACCAGATTCAAGCATGAAAATCACTAAGTAGTATGGACAGGTACCAAATAAAAGTAAAAGAGCTAATGGGCTGTTTGCCCTTATCTCAAGAAAACAGTATAAAAAGGGATGGAAAGTTTTGTTAAAGTCGTATAGAGCTCTGGTTATACCTCATATGGAATACTGCATTCATTCTGGACACTGCACCTCAGGAAGGATACCCACTTGCCTTGGAGGGGTGCAGCGCAGATTCATCAGCATGATTCCAAAATTTAGATGGTTAAATTAGGGAGGACAGGTTACATAGACTAGGCTTGTATTCTCTTCTGCTTAGATGATTTAGGTGAGTTAATTATTTTCGATTAAAGGTATTAAAAGGGTAGTTAAAGAGAAACTATTTGGTCTGATGGGGGGGAATCCGTAACTAGGGAGCACAGCCTTAAAAATAGCTAGGCTGTTCAGAGGTGATATCAGGAAGTACGCCATTAGGCAAAGGGTGATGCAAACCTGGAACAAACTCTTCCTCCAAGGCTGGGGGTCAATTTAAAATTTGAAAAAGAGATTGATAGATTTATCAACAAACAGTATTAAGGGTTACACAACCAAGGCAGATAAATGGAATTGAGATACAGATTAACCATGATCTAATTGAATAGCAGAGCAGGCTTGAGGGGCTATATGGCCTCCTCCTGTTCTTAGAAGCATACCAATTTATACGTTTTCCAAACAGAAGTCAATTCAACAGGGTTAAAGGTATTCAGCTGCTATAAATCAAACACTCACATATTGACACCATCATCAGACAATAAGGCTCATAGTTCCTACTCTATTTGCAAACATATTTCCTAGTCTATAGGGAATGAGTCAGATTATAAATGCTGAACACATGCCAGAAAAGTAATCCACTCTTCATTGGAAATATGAATTTAAAAGCTCTTATTCTCCAACAGCTGACACACCCACATAAACACAGTGTAAAATTAATTACACTCAAGCTCAACAGTGCAAAGAGGCTCAAAAGAAAACACTCTTATTTCATTAGCAAAATTAAATTGCAATACAACTGTTTTGCTGGCAGTACCACTAATACCTTCTTGTGCTTCAGATTTGTAGATGCATCTGAACCTTGGCCACAGGGAGAGGGCAATAACACTCTTGCTGTCCAAGAACTGGGACCTCTGTAAAAATAGTGTCATAGGTCCAAACAAATTTGTCAGTTCGACTGAGGAAATTGAAAAGAAGGGTAAGTATCACAGCCCTCAAGCAATCCCATCAGTTGGAGTTGTATTTAAAATGTGTCAACGCACTGAGCTGCACTATGAACCTTCCAGGCTGGCTCCCTCACCTACCATTAAATTCTGAATGCGTTAGCACTGCCAGTGCAATATTACTGCTACTTCTATCACATTGACTATATGTTGTTGCAAATCATTGTACTGGACTATGGAAGGTGGACATTCAGCCATTGTGTCTGTGCCAGCAATTTGCAAGAGCTATCCAATTAGTGCAACACCCCATGCTCTTTCCCCATAGCCCTGCAAAGGTTTTCCTTTCAAGTATTTATCCAATTCCTTTTTGAAAGTATGGAATCTGCTTCCATCGCCTTTTCAGATGGCGCATTCCAGTTCATAACAACTCACTGTATAAAAATGTGTTTCCTCATGTCCCCTCTGGTTCTTTTGCTAATCAACTTATACCTGTGTCTTTCGGTACTGATCCTTCTACCAATTAAAACAGTTTCTCCTTATTTACTCTATCAAAACCTTTGATGATTTTGAACACTTGTCAAATCTCCTCTTAACCTTCTCTACTCTAAGGTGAACAATCCAAGCTTCTCCAGTCTCTCTGCATAATTGAAGCTCCTCACCCTTGGTACCTTTCTAGTAAATTTCTTCTGCACCCTCTCTAAAACCTTGACATCCTTCCTAAAGTGTGGTGCCCAGAGTTGGAACACAATACTCCAGCTAAGGCCTAATCAGTATTTTATATGGTTTAGCATAACTTCCTTGCTTTTGTACTCTATGCCTCAATTTATAAAGCCAAGGATCCCACATGTTTTTTTTAAAAACACCTTCTCAACATTTCTGCACCATCAAGTGTCTCTGTTCCAGCAAGCCTTTTAAAATTATATCATTTAGTTAATATTTCTCTTCTCATTCTTCCTACCAAAATCTTCCACTTCACACTGTATCAAATTTCATCTGCCATATGCATGCCCATTTCAACACTCTATGCCCTCCAGAAGTCTGTTACTATCCTCATTGCTTACAACTTTTCTAAATTCCATCTCATCTGAGAACTTTTGAGTTACACCCTGTGTACCCAATTCCAGCCTATCAATACATATCAAAAAAGCAGTGGTTTTAATACTCATCTCTCAGGAGCACCGGTCTGAAAAACAACCACACACCTCTACTCTCTGCTCTGGATCTCTTAGTCAATTTTATATCCAGACTGCCACTTTCCCTTTAATCCCATGGGCTTGAATTTTGTTCACAAGTCTACCATAGTGTTTGGTCAAACACCTTCTGAAAGTCCAAATGCACAACATCAACCGCATTACCTGCATTAACCCTCTCCATCATTTCAAACAATTTCAGTGTAAATCAGTAGGTTTACTGGGAAATGTGTCGGTAACCCACTTGACCTTACTTTTATAGAACAAGCTTCAGTGTACCCACAGTGGCTCCATGTTCATGTCAGCCATCACTCTGTGGGTAGCACTCTCCCCTAAATGAGGTCATGGTATCAACCACCCCCATTCATTCATGGTACCCGCATGGGCCCCAGCTATGCCTGTCTCTTTATGGGGTATGTGGAACATTCCTTGTTCCAGTTCTACTCAGGCCCCCTCCCACAACTCTTTCCCTGGTACATCGATGATTACTTCGGTGCTGCTTCATGCTCTCGACGGGACCTGGAAAAATTTATTAATTTTGCTTCCAATCTCCACCCCTCCATCATTTTCACATGGTCCATCTCTGACACTTCCCTTCCCTTCCTTGACCTCTCTGTCTCAATTTCTGGTGATAGACTGTCCACCAATATTCATTACAAGCCTACCGACTCCCACAGCTACCTTGACTACAGCTCCTCACACCCCGCTTCCTGTAAGGACTCCATCCCATTCTCTCAGTTCCTTCACCTCCGTCGCATCTATTCTGATGATGCTACCTTCAAAAACAGTTCCTCTGACATGTCCTCCTCCTTCCTTAGCCGAGGTTTTCCACCCACGGTAGTTGACAGGGCCCTCAACCGCGTCCAGCCCATCTCCCGCGCATCCGCCCTCACGCCTTCTCCTCCCTCCCAGAAACATGATAGGGTCCCCCTTGTCCTCACTTATCACCCACCAGCCTCTGCATTCAAAGGATCATCCTCCGCCATTTCCGCCAACTCCAGCATGATGCCACCACCAAACACATCTTCCCTTCACCCCCCCTGGCGGCATTCCGTAGGGATCGTTCCCTCCGGGACACCCTGGTCTACTCCTCCATCACCCCCTACTCCTCAACCCCCACCTATGGCACCTCCCCATGCCCACGCAGAAGATGCAACACCTGCCCCTTCACTTCCTCTCTCCTCACCGTCCAAGGGCCCAAACACTCCTTTCAAGTGAAGCAGCATTTCACTTGCATTTCCTTCAACTTAGTCTACTGCATTCGTTGCTCCCAATGCGGTTTCCTCTACATGGGGGAGACCAAACGCAGACTGGGTGACCGCTTTGCGGAACACCTTCGGTCTGTCCGCAAGCATAACCCAGACCTCCCTGTAGCTTGCCATTTTAACACTTCACCCTGCTCTCTTGCCCACATGTCTGTCCTTGGCTTGCTGCATTGTTCCAGTGAAGCTCAACGCAAACTGGAGGAACAGCACCTCATCTTCCGACTAGGCACTTTACAGCCTTCCGGACTGAATATGGAGTTCAACAATTTTAGATCTTAAACTCCCTCCTCCATCCCCACCCCCTTTCCGTTTCTTTCCCCTCCTCCTTGTTTTTTCCAATAATTTATATAGATTTTTCTTTTCCCACCTATTTCCATTATTTTTAATGTATTCCACCGATCATTTATCTATACCTTTTATGCCCTTTTAGTCTTATTTCACCCCACCCCCACTAGAGCTACCTTGCTTGTCCTGCTATCCATTCTTAATTAGCACATTCTTTTAGATAATATCACCACCTTCAACACCTCTTTGTTCTTTTGTCTGTGACATCTTTTGGTTATCTCCTTCTATCACTGCTTGCTTGTCCCAACAACCACCTCCCCCCCTTCTCTCTTCTTCCCCCCCCCCCCCCCCCCTTAAACCAGCTTATATTTCACCCCTCTCCTATTTTTACTTAGTTCTGTTGAAGGGTCATGAGGACTCGAAACGTCAACTGTGCTCTTCTCCGCCAGACCTGCTGAGTTTTTCCAGGTATTTTTTATTACCCCCCGTTCATACTTCAGCACAAAATCTAGCCTGACACTCCAGTGTTGCCTTTTGGGTGAGGTGTCTAATTGAAGCCCTGTTTGCTCTCCGAGGTGGATATACAAGATCCCATGTCACAACTTCAAAGAGCAAGGGAGATAATCACAGAGTCCTGATCCGACATTGATTGCTTGACCAACATCACTAAAATTAGATTATCTGGTCACGGTGACATTGCTGCCTGTGGGAACTTACTATGGACAAGTTGACTGCTGCAATTCCTGCATCACAACAGTGGTTACGCTTCAAAAAATATTTTACATTAGCTGTGAAGGGCTCTTGGGTATCCTGAAATAATGAAAGCAACTATATAAAGTTTTTCCTCTTTCATGACGTAGGAATCAGCAACAGAGCCCAGTGTTTTACAGTATCTCTTAGCTCTACCATTTAATTGTCAGTTTGAAACAAAACACATCAAAAACCTTGTTCATTTGCGATGCTTCATTAGTGTTTATTTGATCTCTGAGACAGCTCAATGTGCTACGGCTGCACAAATAGTACAGCTGGTCTTGAACGGAATTAAGTTGATTACATTCATTTGCATTCAAATTATCTCACACCACAACATGTTGCACTGCTGTTGCACAACACCAGTTCTGAAAGGCTTGTTACTTTGCAAGGCACGTCAGGACCGACCGTGCAGCGATACAACTGGAAAAACTTGCCTTTCTGGCCCAGTTTCACCTCTGGCTATATGTGCATTTTTTTCTGAAGCCAGTGCTTTCTCTCTCTCTCACATTACCATTCATTAAAATCTTTCTGATTTGTGCTTCCTTCCTGCCTCTCCTTGAAGTCCCAACTTTGTGCTGTAATTTATTTTTCTTGCAATATTCGCAGTTTGTAGAGACAAAATGGATTTGATTGCAATGTGGGCATCTGTACAAAGAAAATAGAAGCTACTATATACACCCATCATCAAACAGGTTCAGCAGAATTGGCATCAAGGTTAACTATTTTCCAAAAAGAAAACAAGAGAAATGGGTTAGGCAGTGAACTCTCCCTTCACAAATACATTTGTTTCTTTTCAAATATAAGCACAAGCCTACCTTGTTAGGAGGCTGTGAATTTAACAACAGCCAACTCATAATACTTAATTTTTAGTGACAAGGTGGTAGGAAATAGAGAGGAGAGAGTGTGCAAGAAGGAAAGAGAAAGTACTGTAAAAAGTAAAGAGAGGCTGATGGGAGTGAATTGGAAGAAGGGCCGCAAGAGGGGGAAAACAGGAACGAAAAGAGGGTGGGTAGGCGGGGAGGGAAAGAGGGAATGGGAGCAGAGGGAAAAGAGTGGTGAAGGGTTACCGGGGGTAGGCGGGAGGTTACAGTCTGATCAGCCATGATTTTATTGAATGGCAGAGCAGGCCCCGAGAGCTGAGTGGCTTATTCCTGCTCCTAGTTCGTATGCTCGTAGGGCAAGGGAGCAGAGGGAAAAGAGAGCAAGCAAGCGGGAGGGGAATGAGCTTTTCGGAGCAGAGGGGAGGAGCCCAACGAAGGAAGCTGGTGAGAGGGAGCCAGAGGAAACAAGGGTAGAAAGAAGCTGAACAAATGAATACACAGGGCTGAATGCAGACAGCAAGTCTTGCTGCACCAACATTAGCTCGACACTGATCATGCCCCAAGAGATCAGTGTCCTGTAACACTACGGAATCAAGCACATCGTTCCAGTTTCCCATGGGTCTACGATCCAGCTGTTGGAATAAGACAGCCAGATTCAAAAGAATTATCTCATGTGCTCCAGCCTCTTGGACTCTTGGGCTAGAGTTAAAAAAATGATGTGGAATTTACAGCACCTAAGGAGATCATTCAGACTTTCATGCCTCGAAACAGGTTAATTGAGTGGGCAACAAGCTGATAGATGGAGTATAATGTGGGAAGGTGTGAGGTTATTCACTTTGGTAGCAAGAATAGAAAAGCAGAATATTTTTTGAAAGGCGTGAAATTTGCAAATGTTGATATTCAGACGGACTTGGGTGTACTTGTAAAAATAACACAAGTAGTCAGCATGCAGGTGCAGCAAGCAATTGTGAAGTTGAATAGCAAGTTGGCCTTTACTGGAAGAGGATCAGAGGACAAAAATAAAAAAAATTGCTAAATTGTACAAGGCTTTGGTGAGGCCAAACCTGGAATACTGCGTGCAGCTTCAGTCTCCATATTTAAGGAAGGATATACTTGCATTGGAGGCAGTACAGGGAAGGTTTATAGATTGGTCCCTGAGATGAGGTTCATCCTACGATGACAGGCTGAGGAAATTGGGTCTATATTCTCAGGAGTTTAGAAGAATGAGGGGTGATCTCAATGAAACTTACAAGATTCTGAACAGGCTTGACAGGGTAGACACAGAAGTCGTTTCCCCTGGCAGGGGAATCTAGAACACAGGGACACAATTTCAAGATGAGGGGTCGATCATTTGGGGCTGAAATGATGAGAAATTTCTTCACTCAGAGGGCTGTTAATCTTTGGAATTCTCTACCGCAGAGGATTATGAATGTTCCATTGTTGAATATATTTAAAGCTGAGCTAGATGGTTTCTCAGGGAATCAAGGAATATGGGGAGCAGGCAGAAAAATGGAGTTGAAGCAAAGATCAGTCATATCCGTTTTGAATGTCGAAGCTGGCTCGATGGGCTGTATGGTCTACACCTGCTTCTATTTCTCGTGTTCTTATGTACCTATTACAATTCTGTTTTCCTGCTCTTTCCATAAATCTTTTAGACAAGAGGTTAAACTGAGGACCTGCCTGCACACTCAGATAGGTATCAAAGATCTGATTTTGAGGAACAGCTGCTGGTTCTGGAAGCTTGTTGTGTGCAAAATGGCTGCCAGGTTTCCTAAATTGCAACTGTAACGACATTTCAGTGAAGTGCTTCATTGCCTGTAAAGCACTTTGGGGTGCCACAAATTTATGAAAAGCGGTTTATAAGTTATTCTATTACAGCCTTCCTTTTCGTGTATTTATCCAATTCCCCTTTAATGGACATTATAGTCTCTCCCTCATTACATTAGTAAAACATTGCATAACGTTTTGTCAGAGTTGCCCTAGACCCATCTTTTGTTTCTTTACTTGTCCCACTGCATCCCATTTTGTCTTGCATCATCATCCCTTTTATCACTCCTACTTTTGACCTTCCTTTCTGTGCTCGTCTCCGCTCCCCCCTTTTCCTGCTTGTTACATCTCCAACAGTTTCCAGTTCTGATGAAAAGTCGACTTGAAACGTAACTCTGTTTCTCTCTGCACAGATGCTGCCCAACCTGCTGACTATTTACAGTATTTTTACTCCAGCACCACCCAAACCCAACTCTTTAAGTCAACCCATGCAAAATGAGTACATTCCCACAAAACTGACTCGATAGAAAGAAACCAAATTCAATTTTAAACCAGCCAATAAATAAAACAACTTTTTTTTTTTAAAAAACAAAGTCTGCAAAGGGAAAGAGAAAAGATTTGGCCTTTACTTCCCCTACTACATAAAGCAGACTTTATACTGAGTAAAACAACAAAGATAGCCACATCAAACTCCTCCAGCTAATGGGATAGATTACAGAGCAATTGTTCGGCCGATGAAGTAATTTCTGGCAAAAAAATCCCCTAAAGCCATTTAACATTGAGCTCTGTAATCTTGATGTGTTAGTACTATCAGGATGGATTTCTCAAAACCAGTAATCAATCCTTTCACTGATTTTGTCTACCTCCAATTGCTTTGATTTTTCGCACATGAAAAGGTGAAGAAGTTAGAATGATCAGTAGCATGAAGAAATCGCACATAACCACACCCCCTCCCTCCATAAAACATTCCAAACAAGCTGATGACGTGGACATTGAGTGGATCCAGATTTTCAACAGAGCATAACAGTTCTGAAAATGTACTTTTGCATAAATAAGACTCACTTTGTTCTGGGCTGGACGAAGTGATACAAAAACATACCATTAACTATCTACCTAATTATAATCTGAAGGATATACTTGCATTGGAGGCAGTATCCTATCCATGACCTTGATATGTTTCCTAAAGTAACATGATGATAGAAATTGCATTTATATAGGGCCTTTCACACTTTCAGTGCCAAAGCTTTTTATAACCAACGTTTAAGTCACTGTTGCAATGTGGGAAACATGACAGCCAATTTGCATAAAGCAAGATCCCAAAAACACACCTCATTGGTTATAAAATTCTTTGGCACTGAAGGTGTGAAAGGTGCTTTATAAATGCAATTTTAACTTCTTGTTACTTTGGGCAACATATCAATGTCATGGATAGGATGGAAATGAGATTCAATCAAACGACAGCAGGGATGAAGAACTTTGGTTATGAAGGAAAAAAAGGGTTCTTTAGTATAGAAAAGAGTAAATCAGTGGTTTTCAAAATTATGAGGATTTATGAGGTAAATAGGAGAGAGAAAAAAAACTATTTGCACCGATCAGTGAGTCAATAACTAGAGGGCATGAATTTAAGATGACAAAAGAACAAAGGGCAAGGTAAGGAGATTTTCAGTGCAGAGAGTTGTTGAGACATGGAATGACTCGCCAGAACAGTGATGGAAGCAGAATCTATTACAACTTTAAAAGTGATATGGATGAATATTTCAAAAATACAAATCTGTACAAGATTTGGGGGGGAAGTCAGGGCAAGAGGGATGGTGAGACTAATCAGATAGCAGCGCGAGGGGCCGAATGCCCTCCTGTGCTGTAAAAATCTCGGATTCTACAAACTCTATTCAAAACATTTGGTTTCTCGGCTTTCACCACAGTCTCTCAGTGGGGCATCAGTCCCTGCACATGAATTCTGCCACTAGCACAGAAAGCTAAATTAGTCAGAAGCAGTCTCTCTCACATGCTCGCAGCAGACACCACAGATTGAGAACTGGTGCCGAAACTCCACTTTTGGGACCAAATAATAAAAGAGCATTAGCGAACTTAAAACTTCACAGAAGTTTAACATCGTGCTCTTTAAATGCTTGGAACAGTGTCTGCCAAAGGTTACTTTTCACAAGAAAGAAAATGAAATCTGCAAGTAAGTGAGTAGCGTGAACTTCCTTAGTCTCTCGCCAGTTTATATATTAATATAAAAGCATTTCAACACCAAGACTGAGGACTTAGAGAAAAAAATGATTAAACTTTACCTTAACGAAGTGCTTTCTCTAACACACAGGGGATTATCACAAAGCAGTGAAACCTAATGCCATTTGACATCGAAGAAATAGGTTATTACACAACTAAGAAAGTACTTGCATTTCTATAGCAAGTACCTTTCAGCACCTCAGGACATTCCCAAAGCACTTTACAACCCAATGAAGTACTTTTGAAGAGCAGTCACTGTTATAACATAAGAAACACAGCAGCCAATTTGCTCACAGCAAGCTCCCACAAACAACAAAATGATGTGATGATAATTGAGAGATGAATAAATATTGGCCAGAATATTGGAACCTCTGTGCTCTTCTTCGAAATAACGTCATGGGATCTATTAGGTCAGCAAATGGGGCTTCAATTTAATATCTCATCCAAAGGGCGGCCCCTCTGACAGCACGGCGCCCTCTCGCAACAGCCCCTCCAACAGCACTAGGGTTCATACATTCCTGAAACAGATTTCGTTGCCGAAAAGGAAATAATATTTCTTCTCAAGCAACAATGAAGACAGAAGTTTATTTTAGTTCACACCCATTTGTTGTGAAACCAAGATCACGAACCCAACAGAAGCAAATATCTTGCAACAACAGTTGAGTAATCCAGTTTCAAAATCTAACTTCATTGAGATCTCGGCATTCCTCCAATTCTGGCCTCTTGCACATCCCTGACTCCACCTTTGGTGGCTGCGCCTTCAGCTGCCTGAGTCCTAAAACCTGGAATTCCCTCCCTAAGTCCCTCCACCTATCTGTCCCTCCTCCTTTTACACTACCTACCATTTTGACCAAGCTTTTGGTCACCTTCCTGAATATCTCCATATATGTCTCCAAATAATATGTTTTAGTGATGTTGATTGTGAGATAAATATTGGCCAGGACACCAAAGAAAACTCCCCAGCTCTTCTTTGAAATAGTGCCATGTGATTTTTAAATCTACCTGGGGCACCAGACAGGGTCTCAGTTCAATGTTTCATCTAAAAGACAGTAACTCTGTGCACCATTGCCTCAATATTGTACCGCAACTGGTGAGCTGCCTTTTTGAACTGCTGCAGTCTGTGTGATGTAGGTACACCCACAGTCCTTCCAGGTAGGGAGTTCTTTTGACTGGGAGGTTTTGACGCAGCAGCGAAGGAACAATGATATATTTCCAGGTCGGGATGGTGGTGGCTTGGAGGGAAACTTGCAGGTGGTGGTGTTCCCATGTGTCTGCTGCCCTTGTCCTTCCTGGCAGTAGGGATTGCAAGTTTGGAAGATCCTGTCAAAGGAGCCTTCGTGAGTTGAATCTTGTGGATAGTACGTACTAGAGCCACAGTGACCCGGTGATGGAGCAAGGTCTTGGAGAGGGTGCAGGGGAAATTTACTAGAATTGTGCCAGTGATGAGTGACATCAGATATGTGGAGGGGATGGAGAAGTTGGGATTGTTCTACTTAAGAGCAGAGAAGGTTAAGGGGGTATTTATTGTGCCGTTCAAGAATATAAGTCATTTGGATGGAGTAAATAAGGAAAAACTATTCCCTCTGACAGGAGGGTAACTAATACAGGCTTAAAACAAGTGAAGGGGGCATTGATAGAGATTGATGGCTGTGATTAGTCAGCAACTCCATTATCACTGGATCATGTAACTACCAGAATGGTATAAGGTGAATTAGATATGTTTGGGTCTTTATTCATCTTTCCTATATTCTCATGCAGTCCCTTCTGAAAGCTGGACAAAAGAAATATTTTCATTGAGAGCTTCCACATCGCACTGTGGAGGCTTCAGGTCAATCCACATCCAACAATGTGCTCTGAAAACTCTGCTCACTTTTTTGACAGCTGTGACAAATTCCTCCACAACATTCTAAATAAAACAACCCACAACATTCTAAAAAGAAAATTCGCCCAATCTCCAAATGTTATTGGATCCTTTAAAAAAAATCTAGAATCCAGAATCTTTACCAAAAACTACTCAGTTCTTCCTTGGGCCATACTCTGTGTACCAAGCTTTGTTGGAAGTCCATCCATTAGTTTTGGGAGATATATTGTTTACAGAAATACAGACTAACAGGGGTGAAAAAAAAAGTTACCTCCACCCACTTTCAGTGGTAGAGATAATAATGGTAACAAAACCAGTGGAAAGATGAGAACTTTTTTTTAAAAAACACTGAGTTGTTGTGATGTGGAATGCACTGCCCAAAAGGGTGAGGGAGTCAGACCCAATTGTAATTTCAAAAGGAAACTGAATAAATATTTGAAACATTAAAATTTTCAGGGGTCCAGGAAAAAAAAGTGGTGGTGAATGGCTCTAATGGAGAGCTCTTTCAAAGAGCCAGCACAAACAAGAAGGGGGAGGCTTTGTTTCTAAATATAGATACCTTTGGCTATTTTAGCATTGTCTTCTGGTGTTTAAAATTCTCCTAGGGAAAAAAAAAGTAACAGGTTTGTGTGTCATAAACATGTTCAATAGATGCATTCAGGCATGGAGCCAAATGGGGAAAATCAGATCAGTCAGGATCTTCATTAATTACCTGAAAGCAACACACAATGAGAAAACTCATTACTGAACTGCAGACACATTAAGCAAATGGTGACCTACAAATTTTTTTCTTTCTCTTGTGCTTTCATCTCACGACTACTTTGCATTTCAATTACATATATCTTCTATTCTGTGCCATCTCCAAGCTTCCCTCCTTGCCATAGTACCCAGCTAATACCAACTCCGTGCATTCCAATTTCTTAAGTTACAATAAGTGGCCTCTGCCACGCAAGCACTGATCATTATCTATCAAAAGTACCTAGCCTGTCATTCAATTTACTGCATTATTTTCATTGTTGCTCATCTTGTATTGGAATAAAGACACAGATAAAGATGAGACTTTTCTATGCCTTGCATTTCATCTTCTCTGATTAGTTACAAACCTTTCCATGAAAGAATAAATGATGAAACTGGGTTGCACATGTCATCTTGAGATGTGACTGAACGTAGGTAAAGTAGAAAGCATGCAACATCCCTTCATAGCCAGCTTCCTTGATGAAGGCAAAATAATAAAAGAACATTTTCACTTTGATTGCACCTACAGAGAGTGTATGGGGGTTCATTTCCAGAGGGAGGGAATTGAAGCACAGAGGAGTTATGGTAAATTTGTCTCAAACTTTAGTTAGGCCATACTTGTGGAGTACTGTGCACAGTTCTGGTCACAATTTAATAAAAAGGGCATTGGGAAAGGTGAAAAAAGATTTGCTAGAGTTATATTAAAACTGAGGTTAGACCCAGCAGGAGGGATTGAACAGGGTGAACAAGAGAAAATTGATGATAAAGGTCTTTAATATTATGAATGAGTTTGACAGTACAGACATCGAGGTGTTTCAACTTGCAGGAGAGACCAGAACATGGAGCCTAGATTTAAGAGGATTGCTAATAGATCCAATAGGGAATTCAGGAGAAACCTCTTTACCCAGAGAGAGAGAGAATTGGAACCTGGTACCATAAGGAATGGCTGAGGCGAACTGTATTGATGCATTAAAGGAAAAGCTGGATAACACAAAGGGACGGAAAGATATGTTGATGGAGTTTGGTGAAGTAGGGTGGGGGTGAGGCTCACATGGAGCATAAACACATAGGCCCGTTAGCCCAAATGGCACATTCTATGCTGAAAAAGCTAAGCAATATGTGTCTATGTAATAGTAGCTGAATTATCAAAACAGACCAAGCAGACCATTCAACCCTTTGAAGCTGCTTTATCATTAGCCTGGGCATCTAATACCAATTTCCTACTTTTCTCCACCTGTTAATACCTTCAGTTCCCAAATATGAAGCAAGTGTTTGCATATATATAGCACCTTTCACCACCACAGGGTGTCCCAAAATCAGTCACTGCCAATTAAGCACTTTTGATGTGCAATTGCTGTTGTACTGATAGATTTCTTTCAGAAAATAACACTAGGCCACAGTCTGAGTAATTTGACACATGACATGTGTTTAGTGGAACATGGTTGGGAGGAACAGGTGATTTTGGGCCTATGGTTCCCAAAGCTCTCTCTCCTCATCCCATGTCTGGGTCTGTTATAGACTCATGATAGAGACTGAAAGCTGTGATTAGTCAACAACTCCATTATCACTGGATCATGTGACTACCAGAGTGGTATAAGGTGAACTAGATAGATTTGGGTCTTTAGTCATCTTTCCTATATTCTCATGCAATCCCTTCTTAGCCCTGATGTTTCATAAGAACATGAGAAATAGGTTCTGGAGTAGCCCATTTGGCCCGTCAAGCCTACTCCACTATGGCTGATCTGCTTATACCCTCTGGAGTTTAAAACAGTGGCAGTGATTTCATTGAAACAACATATATTTATATAGCACCTTTAATACAATAAAATGCTCCGAGGTGCCTCACAGGAGCATTATAAAGCAAAATGTGGAGTGCAGCCACATAAGGAGATATTAGGTCAGGTGACCAAAAGCTTGAGCAAAGAGGTAGGTTTAAAGGAGTATCTTAAAGGAGGAGGAGAGGTAGAGAGAGAGGGAGAGGTTTAGAGAGGGAATTCCAGAGTTTAGGGCCTTGGCAACTGAAGGCAAAGTCACCAATGGTGGAGAGATAGAAATTGGGGATGCACGAGAGGCCAGAGTTAGAGAAGTGCCAAGATCAGGGAGGGTCGTAGGGCTGGAGGAGATTACAAAGATGGGCAGGGACAAGGGAGCATAGAGATTTGAAAACAAGCATGAGAATTTTAAAACATAAAATTTCCTACATTGCACCAAGTGCTGCACTATCACCATGTTTTTCCCCTCATCTTCCTCTTCCCACTAAAATGTGCCTCATCATGAAACACGATGGTTACCTGACAGAAATGGAGCCTGAGACCCACTGAGTGACATTTCAACATGACTTTGCAAAGGCGCAGTATGATTTACCCCAAACAGCGCAATTCAATTGAATTAACACTATCTAGAAACACTGAGGTGGCTGTTTTGCAATCATTGGAAATGTCTGGAATATGGTACTGATTTATGCTTAGTTCAAATAAAATTCCAAAAGTTTTGTATTTATAAATGAAAATGAACTTCTTCCCCTACTGGCATTAGTAAACTAATTGGGTTTTTATGACAATCTGACTTTATGGTCACTTATACTGAGACCAGCTTTTTTATTTCCAGTTTTTTTTTAAACTGAATTTAAACTCTCATTCTCTGGATTACAAGTAATCTAACTACTATAATACCATACCCAATTAAACAGTGCAATGGGATCTTTTAAAAGCAACCAGAAGGCAGACAGGGCCTTAGGGTAAGGTCAGCACTTCTGTCAAGGTAGCACTTCCTCGGTGCCCTATTGGTTAGGCTACAGTTTAACTCCTGAGGGTTGAATCAGAGGCAAGTGTGATCCCAATTGAACCAAGCAACAAAGGAGCATTGACACCAGGAAACAGTTGGGTAGAAACTATGAAACATTAAACTTGAAATTACTCAGTTCAGAATGGTATCCTTATGGTTAAGGCAGTGATCCCTACGTAGAATGGTTAGAGCAGAGAAGGAGGCCATTTGGCCCAGCATGTCCATACCGGATATCTCGAAGTGCAACTCACCTAGTCCCAACTTCCCTGCCTTCACTTTAGCCCTGCAAATTTTTCCTCTTCAGATAATGATCCAATTCCCTTTTGAAAGACATAACTGAATCTGCCTCCACCCCACTCCAAATCCTACCCACTCACTGCAAAAAGAGGTTTTCCCTCATGCTTCTTTTGTCAATCAGCTTTAATCTGTGTCCGCTGGTTCTCAATCCTTCCACCAATGGGAACAGTTTCTTCCTATCTACACTGCCCAGAGTAGATTTTGAACATCTCTATCAAATCTCCTCCCAATCTTCTCTTCTCCAAGGAGAACAGCCCCAGCTTCTCCAATCTACCTATGTAACTGAAGTTCTTCACCCCTGGAACCATTGTCATGAATCTTTTCTGCACCTTCTCTAATGCCTTCACATTGTTCCTAAAGTGTGGTGCCCAGGACTGGACACAATATTCTCGCTGAGCTTGAACCAGTGTTTTATACAGGTTTAGAATTGCTTCTTTGTATTTGTACTCTATACCCTTATTTTATAAAGTCCAGACTCCCATTTGCTTTATTAACCACTTTCTCAACCTGCCCTCCCACCTTCATTGATTTGTGCACATATTTCCCCCAGGTCCCTCTGCTCCTGCACCCTTTAGAATTGTATCTTTTATGTTGCCTCTCCTATTCTTCCTACCAAAATAAATCACTTTACACTTCTCTGCATTAAACTTCATCTGCACTTGTCCACCCATTCCACCAAGCTATGCCCTTTAGAAGTTTAGCCCTATCCTCCTCACATTCACAAAACTTCCAAGTTTTGTATCATCCACAAGTTTCGAAATTGTGACCTGTACACCAAAGTCTACGCCATTAATATATATCAAGAGCAGCAGGGGTCCTAACACTGACCTCTAGGGAACTCCACTATAAACCTTTCTCCAGTTTTAAATACAATCGTTCACAATTACTCTCTGT
The DNA here is from genome assembly GCF_964194155.1 of Cetorhinus maximus. Classification (NCBI taxonomy): domain Eukaryota; kingdom Metazoa; phylum Chordata; class Chondrichthyes; order Lamniformes; family Cetorhinidae; genus Cetorhinus; species Cetorhinus maximus. The sequence goes on along the minus strand of NC_135887.1, from coordinate 112,081,652 downwards.
TTCCTGTCACTCAGCCAATTTCTTTTCCTGTTGCTACTGTCTAACTTTGCCCACAAGTCTGTTGTGTGGCACTTCATCAAATGCCTTCTGGAAGCCCACGTACAGCACATCATTCACAGTACCCTTTTCTTTGCTCTCTGCTACCTCATCAAAAAGCTCAAGAAAGTTAGGTAAACACTATCTGCCCTTAACAAATTCATGGTGAAATTTAATGGAACATACAGCATAGAAACAAGCCATTTGACCCAATTTGTCTATGCCGTTTTTTATGCTCCACATGAGCCGCCTCCCATCCTACTTCACCTAATTCTATAAGCATATCCCTCAATTCCTTTCTAAATCGCAAAAAGCTATTAAAGCTGTGATTAGGAAGACAAATGGAATGTTGTCGATTATTGCAAGTGGAATGGAATATATCTGGAAAACTGCATACAGTTTTGATCTCCTTACTTGAGAAAGGACATAATTGCATTAGCAGTTCAAAGAAGGTTCACTTGATTGATTCTTGGAATGAAGGGGTTATCTTATGAGGAAAGATTGAACAGGTTGCGCCTGTATCCATTGGAATTTAGAAGAATGAGAGGTAATCTTACTGAAACATAAGATCCTGAGGGGACTTGACAGGGTGGATACTGAGAGGACGTTTCTCCTTGTGGGACAGACTAGGGCTAGGGAACAGTTTAAAAATAAGGGGTCACCCATTTAAGATGGAGGTGAGGAGAACTTTTTTTTCTCTCAGATGGTCTTTAGCCTGGGGAATTCTCTTTCACAGCAAGCAGTGGAGGCAGGGTCATTGAATATTTATAAGGCTGAGTTAGGTACATTCTTGACTGACAAGGGAGCCAAAGGGTATAGGGGTAGACAGGAAAGTAGAGTTGAGGCCACAATCAGATCAGCCACGATCTTATCAAATGGCGGAGCAGGTTCAAGGGGCCAAATAGCCCACCCCTAATTCAGATGTTCTTATGTTTCTCCCTCACATGTTTATCTAGCTTCCCCTTAAATGCCTGTATGTATGTTTCACCATATACAATTACACCTTCATTGCACTCACAAAGAGAAATTTGCAGGGCTGTGGGGAAAGAGCTGGTGAGGGGATGTGTCTAATTGGATAGCTCTTTCCAAGACCCAGCACACTGACAATGGTCCTTATGGCCTTCTATCTGTGCTGTATGATTCTACAATACAAGTGTTGACTCCCTTGTTTATGGACCTACAGTTATGGAACTATACATCCAAACACTTTGCAGACCAAACTGACTTGGTTGTATTTCAGTAGCAATGCTTAACATGGCAGCTTATCAAAACACAATGAGCTGCTCAATGTAATTATACCCCGAGTGTGTCAAGGACAGGAAAGTCACTTATTCATCAGCCACTGGAAATCCTAGCATTTGCAGCTGTCAAACAGATAATTATATAACCCTACCCTTCAAATAGCATTTAAACATTATTGGTTAAGAAGGTAAAAATGAATTGGATTAGGACGCAAGGGAACAACAATGAAAGTCTATTAATACCTGCCTGACTCGCTTCAGCTTGTCAGGAAGAAAAGCCAGTCACAGAATTTCCTGATCCCTTAAGGAAAGGTTTAAAAGATTAAAACCAAATCAAGAATCACTTTTTTGCCTGCCCTCCACTCCCTCCGCTCCGCTCCCCCCCCTCCTCAATTAAGTAATGTGAAGTGAATACAAATCTGCACTTACTATACCTTGTCAAAAGAGAAGGCTGCCTCTGTTTATTTTTTTAAACTAATAAATAACCAATACTGGACTCAATTCATGTTAGTAAGAAATCAATTGCCTCGAGCTTTATCCATGGCCAGCTGCACATGGAACCTTAACTACAAAGGTCATTTACCAAGCCCCATATAGTTCTTTAAATTCTGGTTCCTAAATTGTGCCCCCTAGCAGCCTTGCCCATGCACCCCACCAACCCCCACCACCACTATCCTCATGCTCCTCTCTTGGTGGCAAAGCTTGCAAGATCCTTCCCCACTTTGTCACTCAATGCCCTCTTTGCTATTTCCATCCCTCCATTAAAATTCTTCCCTCTTCAAGTGTGGAGTCAAGCACCTCTCCTAATTCTCTACCCAATCAATTTTCTACATGAAGCGTTGTGGAACATTTATTATTATTAAAGACACGAACCACTTAGGGCATCCTTAGGTTGCAAATGAACTATAAATATCCAGGTTCTTTATTTTTTTTAAAGATTAATAGAAAATCTCGATAAAGGCCTCACTATCTCAGCACATTCATCCAGTAAGTTGCTGAAACATACAATCTAGGAAGACCCCAGGTTTGCTGACCTCAGCCAGAGGTAGTGGAATGGTTGGCTATATTTGGCCTCAGCTCCATCTTGGATAGCGAAGTTTCCTGCTCCTAAGTGCAGAAGGTTCTAACAGCAACCACAGCGGTAAGGAACATAAGAACGAGAGGGAGCCATTCAGCCCCTCAAAGCATGTTTCACCATTTAATTAGATCATGGAGCATCAATTGTGGCTCACTGGGTTCATGGATTCAAGTCCCACTGCACATATACAAGCCCATAATCCAGGTTGACACTCCCAATGCAACACTGAGGGAATGCTGCACTGTCAAAGGTACCATCTTTTAGATGAGATGATAAACCGAGACCTTGTCTGCCCACTAAGATGGAAATTAAAGATTCCACGGCATGATTTTTAAGAGCAGGGGAATTCTCTCCAGTGTTCTGGCCAATATTTATCCCCCAATTTACAGGGCTAAATCAGATTAGCTGGCCACTACCACACTGCTGTTTGTAGAACTTTGCTGTGTACAAACGGATTGTAATATCTCCCTTACATTACAGCAACAACACTGCAAAAGTGTTTAATTAGCTGTAAAACATGTTGGGATGTCCTGGGGTTGTGAAAGGTGCTACGTAAATGCATCTCTTTCTTTTTAGGGCTGATCTGTAATCTTAACTGCATTTACTCACTTTGGTTCCATATCTTTTAACATGCTCACCCAACAAAAATTATCAATCTCAAATTTGAAATTCTCAATTGGCCTCAACAGCTCCAGATTTCTACTACCATGTGCGTGAAAGCGCTTCCAGACATCAGCCCTGAATGGCCTGGTTCTAATTTTAAGGTTATGCTGCCTCGATCTGCAACAGAGGTGGTGTGTATCCACCCTATAGGGCAAATGTATGAATATGAGATGGGGCATGAAACTGGGGTTGGTTGTGCTTCTCCTGCTATCTGCCAACATTGACAGTCAAGTCCTGCATGTGATTTAACAAGGCACCAAGATGAAGTGCTGGAAATTGACAAATGAGATGGAAACGTATCCCAATGACAAATCAAAGCCTTTTAGGTTGGAAAGAAGGGGGGAAAACTACCACAAAAAATAAAACCTCAACATTAGCAACTAAGGTCTTTACATGCAAGACATAAAAAGTGCTGTGGAAAAATTGGTCTGCTATTTTAAGAACCCTGCATGTCTGGTTTAGAGTTCAGAAATTTCTGGAAGCTTTACGCAATAAAACTGGAGCATCTGGTTTAAAACCAGACTGCAAGTAACCACAGCAAAGAGGGAATTGCCTAGGGCTTCCACAAGATGATGTGTCCCAACAGACCTTTGGGAGTTTTATTCTGAATTTCACCTTTCCCATTCCAGAGGCTGAAGCACATATCCAGGCCATAACACCCAGCACTGAAACTGAGGGGGTGCTGCACTGTCAGAGATGCCATCCTTCAGATAAAACGGCAAACCAAGTACCCGTCTTCCCCCTCAGGCTGGCATAAAAGATCCCACGGCCATTATTTCGAACAGCAGCAAGTGAATTTTGGGTTAATATTTTAACCCTCAACCAACATCACCACTGTTCGTGGGAGCTTGCTGTGTGCAATTGGCTGCCATGTTTCCCTACATTACAACGGTGACTGTACTTTAAAAGTACTTCCATTGGCTGCAAAGCTCTTTGGAGAGTCTAGACATTGCGAAAGGGACTATATAAATGCAATCTCTTTCTGTCTTCCATGTTAACACTTGACTCAGATCAGTGGAAAAAATACTTTGTTGGAAACACTGATCTGAGCAAAAAAAAAGCTTGTTCCCCAAGGACACAGGCAGTCAACCTTGAATTGGCAGTTAATACGAGATAATCTAGGATATGATGTCTACAAGCCCACAGAAATTGATGTTTAATTAACCAATCAATCAGTGAGCAGTACTATCTCAGCCTACAGATTCAGAGAAATTTAAAACCTGCAGGACCTGAAATCTAGTTTGTATACTGGAGTGATGCATTTACATCTGGTAACGAATATTTCAGTCACTTGAAAAATAGCTTGACCAATCTTTAATATCAGCTCGAGTGGAAGGGTAAAAATTAGATTTCAAACAGCAAGGAACCTTTAACAAGGTAGCATTTCCTCAATGCTGTGGTGGGGGACAGTGGAGTTGTCCTGCAGTGTATGCTCAAATTCAGGATTTTCAATCTTCTGACTTAGAATCAAGAGTGTTACCAGCTGAACAACACTAGCAGAGTACTGCAAGCAAACACGTGGAAATATTTAGAAAACATCTGTGCAGTGTGGCTTTAATGTCTGCAATCTTTACTTTTTATTAATTCTAGTGACGTGGGTGTCTTTGGCAAGGCCAGCATTTATTGCCCATCTCTCATCTCCAGCTGCCTCAAGGTGTTGGTGGATCTACTTCTTGAATCATGTAGTTATGGTGCTGTTAGGGAGAGTGTGCCAGGATTTTGGCCCAGTGACCATGAATTAATACATTTCTAAGTCAGGACGGTGTGTTCCTGTGTATTTGCTGCCTTATTCTTCTAGACGGCAGCAGCCACGTGTTGAGAAGGTACTATCGAAGAAGCTTTAGTGAGTTGCTGCAGTACATCTTGGCTATAATATGCACTTCAGCCATAGTGCACCAGTGGTAGAGGAAGTGAATGTTTAAGGCGGTGGTTTGGGTGCCGATCAACCAGGTTGCTTTGTCCTGGATGGTGTCAAGCTTCTGGGGTGTTGTTGAAGCTGCACTTATCCAGGGAAGTTGAGTGTATTTCATCATAGGTCTCTTGTAGATAGTGAACAGGCTTTGGAAAGTCAGAAGGGGAGCCACTCACTGCTGCATCTGACCTTCTCTTGTAGCCACAGTATTTAATGTCACCGATTGAGTTAAGTTTCCGGTCAATGGTAACCCCCCCCCCTCCCAGGATGTTGATGGTGTGGGATTCAGCAATGGTAATGCCATTGAATGTCAAGAGGTGGTGATTGGATTATTATTGCCTTGCGCTCGTGTGGCGTGAATGTTACTTGCCACTTACTGGTTTAAGCCTGGGCTTTGTGCAGGTCTTGCTGCATGCAGGCATGGACTGCTTCAGTATCTGAGGAGTTACAAATGGTACTAATCACTGTGCAATCATCAGCAAATATTCCCACTTCTGGTCTTATGATGGAGGGCAGGTTATTGACGTGTAGCGGAAGATGGTTGAGCCAAAAACAAAAGTGTGACTGGGGGTGGGGGGGTAGAAACCATCTGTCCCTGAATGGATGAACTATAGCAGGCCAAGCAGCAACTGTCATCCATGTCTATCTTACAGACATCCTGTCCAAAGTAAAAACGTTTCTAAGTGCTTCTAGTTATCCCAAGATTTTAGTTGCTTCAGAGAGTTCCGTTTTACCCCAAAATCCACTGCACTTGAAATAAAATAAAATCATGAATTACATGGGGAGACTAGAGGAGTGATTGTTCTCCCTTAGAGCAGGCAAGGTTAAGGGGAGATTTAATATAACATTCCAAACCATCTAGGGTTTTAATGGGGTAAATAAGGAGAAACTATTTCCACTGGCTGACGAATCAGTGACCAGGACACAGATTTAAGATAACTGGTAAAAATTTCAGTGGGGAGATCACAGAATGGTTATAACACAGAAGGTGACCATTCGGCCTGTCGTGTCCTTGCCGCGAAACAAGGAGAATCTTTTAAAAAAGACAGGCTTGTTATGATCTGGGATGTGCTGTCTGAAAGGGCGGTGGAAGCAGACTTAATAGTAACTTTCAAAAGGGAGTTGGATAAATAAAGGCAAAAAAAATTGCAAGGCTTTGGGGGAAAGAGTAGGGGGTGTGGGACTAATTGGGTAATTTTTAAGAGGTGTCATAGACATGATGGATTGAAGGCCTCCATCTGTGCTGTATAATTCTACGATCAGAAGTAATCTCCTTTACAGTGCTGCAAAAGTCAACTCTCAATTACCTGAATTTCTACAGTTGATATTTTGATTTTTTTTGCCTAATTATGGAATAAGAGATCAAGATATAGCAAGGGGAAAACAGAAAGGGGAGCGGGTCTAATTGGATCACATTCTAAGAGCCTGCAGAGGCATAATGGGCTGAATGGCCTCCTGTGCAACGATTCCATGATTTGATAATAGGAGTTACCAAACCACCGGAATTGTCCTGCTGTATCCAAGAGTTAAAGACGAATCTCCCATAACAATGCTGTGAGCAAAACTGAGCAGTCAAATGAAAGGGGCATTAAAAAGAGTCAGAAATGGGAATGACCATTTGGCTGACAGTCAGTGACCAGTTAACAAAGTCCCAGCCCACCTCCCAAATGACTGTGGGGGGGTGGTGGAGCCATGAGGATGGACTTTTCAAGCAACCAATGGTGGGAGTATGGGGAGGCGGATGATTGGAGGTGGGAGCTCAGTGATGAGGCCTTGCAGAACATATCCAAGCAGAATTGGAACATCCATTCAATGACGAATATTTAATTTTGCAAAGCATCCCCACACAGACCAGTCCCTGCAATGTGCTGAGATTCAGGTAGGGATTGGTGAACTCACAGTTGCCGCTTCCAGTTTCCCGTCGTGGCACTTTCACAACGGCTGCCACTGCCAGGCCCACTTCGATGCATCAGCGTTCCAAATTCACATGCTCACTCATTACACAACCACAGCACAAAAAAAGACGAAGCAGAACCAGTTTCATCATATACAGGGAGCCCAGGACGTAAATCCGACAACACAAAGGAAAATAATCTGATCCACACGCATGAGAAAGGAGTGGGGGAGGTGGGGGATGTGGGGGGAAGAGAGGTGAAGGGGGGGAGGGAAGAGAGGTGGGGAGACAAAGAGAGGTGAGGGGGGGAGGAGAGGGAGGGGGTTAGACACACAGGCAGGGGCACCAATTGCATACAGGAGTTTAGGGTGCGATCAGACAAACTTTTTCTTGTATCTAGTTCAGAATTAAGAGTAGTTGAAGAAAAAAATCTTTGGTATGAAGTAACCAAACTAAGCTTCTTGGAAGTAGCTTTGCAAATGAAGATATGGGAGTTCCAATTAACATCAAAGGAGTTAGTAAGACTAAGAATGTCAACAGATGCAGCAAGGCTATTGTAGAGCTAAAAGGTAAGAGATCAGAGCTTTTGGTTATAATTGCATGAGATGTGAGAGAATAACGATCCTGAATTCAAACCAGGTGAAAGCCATATAAAACCTTAATCCAGTCACATGAAATTCCTCTGCGCTATTTTAGCAGAGGGGCTAACCCATTTTTTTAAATAAACTGAAACAATCTTACTTCTGCATGTGTTTCCTGTTTTCAATTATAAATGCACATAGGCAGTAGCTTATGTAAACATGTCACAGTGCAATTACACCCTCCAGCCAGTGGAGGGACTACAACACAACCATTGGCAGAAATCAGTGAAGGCCGTTTCCATTATTAATATGGACATGGAAATCAATAATGGAGCAGGACATGTGATATTACACAAAAGATGTTTATTAGAATGGTACAAGAAATGTATAGAACCTTGGTTAGATCACACTCGGAGAACTGCGTACCGTTCTGGTCTCCATTTTAGAAAATGAATGTAGAGATGCTGGAAAAGGTGCAGAAAAGTTAATGGAACATTACCAGAACTGCGCAATTATAATTATCAGGAAAAAATTCACAGGTTGGGGCTCTTTTCCCTAGAAAAGAGAAAACTGAAAGGTGACTTAATAGACGTCTTTAAAATTATGAAGGGGTTTGATAGGGTGATAGGGTAGATGTAGAGAACAAATTTCTAGTTGAAGGAGAGTCAGAACTAGGGGCCATAAATATAAGATAATCATTAATAAATTCAATACGGAATTCAGGAAAAATCTCTTTAGCCAGAGTGGTGAGAATATGGAACGCAGTACCACAAGTAATTGAGGAAGATGGCATCAGTGCATTTAAGGGGAAGGTAGAAGGAGGAAGGAATAGAAGGGCAAGTTGATGAAGTGGGGTGTGAGGCAGTTTGCATGAAGCGTAAACACCAGCATGGGTCAGTTGGGCCAAATGGCATGTTTGCGTACTGTAAACCCTTTTGTAATTAAAATGGGGTCTGAGTTACATATGCATATCCCTGATCCATTTATCCCCAGCTTTAAGTTACATTCACTTCACCTAAAGACAAACACTTGTCTGGATTGTGTGTGCAACATCACAGGAAATTGACTAGTGAGTTTTAAACAGTCAATGTTACTAAAATAATAGAGGAATTTCATAAAAACACTAAGCATTTATATGCTGGTGTTCCAAGCATCAGGAGTGGGCCATTCAGCACCTTCAAGTTGTTGTTCCACTAAACAAATTATGGCTGACCTGCATCTTATTATTCCATTTAGCTGCCTTAGTTCTGTAAATCTTAATACCCCTATCCAACAAAGGTCCATCAATTTTTGTCTTGAACTTTTCTCTCGTGCCCACCCTGCCACTGCCCACACACCCCCACCCAACAACAATTTTTTTTCAGGTGAGTGTTCTAGATGTCCATCATCGTTACATGAAGAAGTTCTGCCTGGCATCACCCGTGAATGGCCTAACTAATTCTATGCGTATTCCCCCTTGTTTTGAATTCCCCCACTAGAAGAAAAAGGGTAGATAGAGAGAAACTATCAACTCTTTTAATCATCCTGAACACCTCAATTAGATCACCCTTTAACCCTGTATATGCAGTGGAATACAAGTCTAGTTTATGCAGCTGGTCCTCATAATTTAACCCTTTCAGTCTCGGTATCATTCCAGTGAATCTCTGCTGCACCCCCTCCAAAGTCAGAACTGAATGCAGTACTCCAGATGGAGCAACAGAGTATTTTCAAGGTTCGTATTTTGGAAGAATTGAAAAATGCTTTTTAATGGCTTCATTAAGGGGTATGGTTTCATTAAGGGGCAATGCCTCAGTTTTAAAATGCCCATCCTCATGTTCATATCTCTCCATGGCCTCACCCCTCACTATCTTTGTAAACTCCTCCAGCCCTACAATCCTATTCCAACTCTGGTCTTTTGCTTACCCCAATTTTAATCGCTCCACCACTGCCGGTTGTGCCTACAACTCTCTGGACCCCAAGCTCTGGAATTCTGCCATCTCTCTTCCTTTAAGACACTCCTTAAAACCTCTCTAACCAAGCTTTTAGTCAACAGTCCTTATATCTCCTTATGAGGTTGGGTGTGAAATTTTTTTTGATAACTCTCCTGCGAAGTGTCTTGCATTTTTATTACATTAAAGGTGCTTTGTAAATGCAAGTTGCTGTGTTAGTCACCTAGTTACACATGCTCATGTCTCTCCCTTTTTGTAAAAATATTAATTTGCAACGTGAAAGCCTGCTATCCACATTTCTGAACACAACATTCAATTTCTTCTCAAAAATAGATGAAACACAGTCCCCACCACTTACAGTAGGCATCTTCCTGAAGTTCTGATTTGCCTTTTATACACATCTGATATATGTAGCGCTACACAACTGCCTGAAAGGGCTGTAGCAGCAGATTCAATACTAACTTTCAAACAGGAATTCAATAAATACTTGATTTTAAAATTCTCAGCCTTGAGAATTTCAAATTCCCCCCCCCCCAAAATGGCCTCAACCCTCCCGATCTCTGTAATCTCCTCCAGCCTTACAACCCTCCGAGATATCTGCGTTCATCTAATCCAGCCCTCTTGTCATCCCCAATTTTAGTTGCTCCACCACTGGGGGCTGTGGCCTTCAGCTGCCTGGGACCCAAGCTCTGGAATTCCCTCCTTAAACCTCTCTGTCTCTTTGTTCTGTTAAGAGCTCCTTAAAACCTACCGCTTTAACTAACCTTTTACCCATCTATCCGAATATTGCCTTATGTGGCTTGCTGTCTAATTTTGTTTCATAATGCTCCTGTGCGGCACTTGATTATGACATTTGATTATGCTGAAAGTTCTATTTAAGTACAAGCTGTTCCTCAAAGGGGGAAAAAAATATTGCAGGACTACAAGGAAAGAGCAGGCCCTTTCAAAGAGCCAGCATAGACACAATGGACTGAATGGCCTCCTTCGCTATTGCATGATACGGTCATATCTCATTTGGGCACTAAATATCAGCTGCTGGGGTTAATGCACATGAAGAGTTATTTTTGTTAAATATAAATACATATTTTTTTTAAATGCATCAGCTTTTCATATGCACTTCATTCACGTAATATCACAGGTGTGTAAGCACAGCTGCTTCTGTACAAAAATAAATAGAGCACGCTGTAACCAGTAACTCTGAAACTGAGGTTAAAGTACATAGGTAATGATTATTGCTCTCTGGCTGCCCGACTGACCACTTTAGATTTGATGTTTTATTTGGGGGGGGGGGGAGCGGGGGGAAAGAGACTGTCTTTTAAGGACTAAAGAGGCAGAAGACAGGTATAAGTAGAAGAAGGGAGAGGCTGCCAATCGAAGGAACATCAAACACGACCGACATTTAAAAAGACTTTCATTTGCAACACGCAGAGTCACTGAGTTAAGTAACTGGATTTTGCTTTGTTTCGTAGCCATGCGATATCTTCCTATTGCTTGCTGCACACCGCAGAGTAACCACTAACTCTGCTCATGGTCAATACCAAGAAAGGAAGTCATTCAGTCTCTGAATGCACCACTGGAAACCAAGACTTTTCCTGCTTTTGGTAGCAGCCCCAGAACTGAAACACTCGTTTGAGGTTCAGGATCTGACTCATCGGATGATTCATCACTGCGAAACAAGCCGTGGTGTCAACAGCATGTAAACATCAAACGTGGAAATGCAGAGTTTTGGTGAATCGTCCTGGTTTCACAACATGCTGTTCCTTCCTCCAAGGTACATGCAAACAAAAGAAAGCCACCATGCACACATACCACTCAAAATAACTTAGTCTGAAACTTGGGATTGCCGCTTCCTGGAGGGGTGTGTTTCTGGAGAACTCACCACGTGACCTCCCGCCCCGCTCCAATATTTTAACAAGTGCTCAAAGAAAATTAAAATAAAACTCTTCTTATTGCTCCAATGATTTTTTTTTTTATTATTTCTTTTGCATCTTCAGTGAATGTGTCCAGGAGACTCATTTAATTTCTGGAGGCTGCAGGGCAATCCTGGAGAGTTGACAACCCTTAGCCTGAAACACAAGTGTTTTAAAAAACATGCATCTAACTGCTACTGCAATGGTCTATGTCCTGTACTGGACCTTGGTCTCCCACCCAGGGTTTATTAGTAGAAACAACTACACTTTCCCACCCATACCCTCCTTCTCACCCAATCACTCTGGGAGCTGGCTATAACAGAATTCACCAAATTGCCGAGACTGTGGAACTTGGCCCTTTTCCCAGAATAATGTCTGGAAACTAAAAGAAATTAATTACAAAAATATGTCTCTCCGGGGCTTTTGTCTTTACACAGATTAGTACCAGGTAACCAAATTAACAGGAAGCTCTGATCAAGGGTTCAACTGGTAATGAGGCAATAGTGCTAAGAAGTCTTTTTTCAATCCTCCAGGTTGCATGAAATTCAAAATAAAAAAAACTTGCATTTATATATTTGATGCCCACCCAGGCATCTCAAAGCAATTTACACCCAATGAAGTGCTTTTTGAAGTGTGGTCATTGTTGTGTTGTAGGAAAGGCAGCAGCCAATTTGCACACAGTAAACTCCCTCAAACAGAAACGAGATAATTACTGATAATCTGTTTTGTGAAGTTGGCCGAGGGATAAATATTGCCCAGATTTCCCCTGTTCATCTTCAAATTAGTGCCACGGGGTATTTTATATTCATCTGAGAGGGTAGATGGAGCCTTGGGTTTAACATCTCATCCAAAAGGCAACACTTCTGACAATGCTGCACTCCCCCTCAGTACTACACTGGAGTGTCAGGCTTCATTTTTGTTTTCAAACCCACAAGAAACTCGGTGAGCAAGGATAATCCTGGGAAACCTGACCTGTGTGATCAGCTGAAACCGTTGGAGGAGTGGGGGAAAATAGAGCAGAGTTAAGAAGCAAGAGCGCACACATTCCTGCATCAGACCTCATTGCAGGAGAGGAAACAATGTTTCTTATCAGGTGATGATGACAGAAGTTATTTTTGTTCACACCCATTTGTCGTGAAACCGGGATCACCAACCCAACAGAAGAAAACATCCTGCAACAACAGTTCAATAATCCAGTTTCAAAACACAACTTTATCTGCGTTCCTCCAATTCTGACTTCATGAGTATCCCTCATTTCCTTTCCTCCACCACTGGCGGCCGTGCCTTTAGATGCCTGGGTCCTATGCTCTGGAATTCCCTCCCTAAATCTCTCTGCCTCTCTAACCTCCTTCAAGGTGCTCCTTTTGCAATCTACCTCTTTGATCCAGCTTTTGCTCACGCCTTAATACCTCCCTATGTGGCTGAGTGTCAAATGTTAACTGATTGCTCTCCTGTTCCTAAATCTGTAAGCCAGGGAATGCCAGCACAAATCACACATTGGCAGTGTGAGATTTTGAATAAGTGATCATGAAGCTGTCCAATTTTCTGCTCCTGAATCACAGTCTAGTTAGGACATGCATACCATCACCAGTCCCACACCAATGCAGGAGACCCATAACTGACTTCTGAAACAGCCTAGCAAACCACTCAGTTGTACTGCATCTCAACCAGCAGCCCAACACCACCTCAATAGCAACTAGAGATGGGTAACCAATGCCCTGCCTTGCCAGATGTCCAAATTTTTTTTTTGTTGAATAAGTGCATATGTCAACAGCAATGGACCAAACACTATTGAGAAACAACAAAAACTCAATGTATAGGAGAAAGATTTGCTTTTCTATGGTATCTTTCACAACCTCAGGATATCCCAAAGTATTTCACATCCAAATGAATATTTAAAGTGTAGTCACTTTGGTAATGTTGGAAACAAGGCAGCCAAAATGTGCTCAGCAAGCTCCCACAAATAGCAATGTGATAATGAAAAGATATCTGTGGAATATGGGTAATTTGCAGCATAATCTTAATCTAAAATGCTATAGCATTCTAGTGCCATATTGCTTCTGCTGACAATACTCACATGTAGAGAAAATTGTACCGACGCAAGAATGAATCACAGGAGAATAACAGCAGATGAAAGTATAACGGTGGCGACAAGAATAAGTCAAAGTACAATCCTGGGATGGTGGACATCTTTCATCCATGGTTTTATAATGGATTTGTTAGACAGCAGTGGGCTGAATTCCAGCCTTTTTCACACGATCCTCTCCGCTAGCTGTCTCTGGAAGCCAGAAATAGATCTCAAAATAGCACAAGAAAATCGACAGCATTCACTTTCTGAAATGGAGTTCAGTGCACCTCAGGCACACAAGCACAAGATGGTAATCCACCACATACTGCTTGCAAATCAATAGTGCCTTTTTAGAAAAAAGCAGAGGTGAGCAATATTTTATCCATCAGGAGTGTGGGCTTCCCACCATGCTGCCCAACCCCCCCCCACCCCTCACCCCGCCCCCTGGGCAAAGGTCTCTCCCACCTGGGGAGGAAGTCCCACCTCCCAAGTTTCCAGCCAATCAAATGGCTGACAGTTCTCCAGTCCCAGCAGTGCCACTGAGAGCAGTGGCCATGGCTGGAACTGCATCCAGTCCTCAATGGTGATTGTCGATGAAGCTGGAGGCAACAATGGGGAGGAGTACCATATAGGAGGTACACCCCACCCCAGCCACCAGTCCAAGCAGTGAAAGCTGCCAGAGAGCAATAATAATGTAGAATTCTGCCATTTTAGTAGTTGAGGCAAATACCATGGATGCTTTTAAGGGAAAACTAGATAAACAGAAGGGAGAAAAGAATAGAAGAACAGGTTGATATGGTGAGATGATATAGGGTGGAAGGGGACTCATGTGGAGCACATACATCAGCATGGACCAGTTAGGTTAAATCGCCTCTTTCTGTGCTGTAAAAGTCTATGTAACCTGTCCCAATTATCAGGGCCTGAAAATTAACATGGAGCATATCAGGAGCTTGGAGAAATAAATCAGAAGTTCATGCAAACTCCATGAGCACTGGCAACAATCCCAGCTCCTTCCCCAAGAGAAAAGGGGATGACGTATTCAACGGAAACTTGTTTCAGGGATTTCTAAAACTAAAAATAGGCAGATTTATCAGTAACTCAATTTTTTTGTTGAGAAATTATTTCAAATGCATTTGTGCTACAAAAGTAGCTTTCAGGCAGTAATGAGTGAGTGGTTGGTAAAGCAGCCAGAGAAGTTGGAGCAATTTTTTAAAATATTGTTTTTAGGTGATTTGTTTGACCAGGATCGTAGTGTGTGCTGGCTTGTGAATTGGTGAGCATGAAGGAAAAAAGTGAGTTTCCTTTGTTTACATAGAACAGCAAAGCACAGGATGCCATTTGGCCCATCGAGTGTGCCATTTTAATCGCTGTTGTCAGGTACACTGCATAAAACAAGTGCACTCACTGCCACCACACCATCACCCAGAGGGTGGTTAGACTCTGGAACGAACTTCCTCAGAGGGCGGTGAAGGCAGGTTCGATTGAGGTATTCAAAGCGGAATTGGATGGCTATCTGAAAAGAAAGGACGTGCAAGGTTACAGGGATAAAGCAGGGGAATGGGGATAGGTAGAATGCTCTTTCAGAGAGCCAGTGTAGACTCGATGGGTCGAATGGCCGCCTCCTACACTGTAAAGATTCTGTGATCAAGTTGGTTGGTGCCATATTAAAGCCAGACCAAAATATGCATTCAAGCTAGTCAATAGGTCCTAAGCAGAATGGAAAACATCTAATCCTGAACACTGTTTTGTGATAGTCCGGGGAATTGGAATTCATATATTTAAGACAACTGGCAGAGTCTACAACAAATCTAGAGTTTTTTTTTAAATCAGACAAAATTTCATTCTTAATCGTAGCAATTACAAAATCTGCTTCATATGTGGATTTGGTAATGTAGCAGTTGTTAAACGCTGGTAGCAAGTTAATTAAATGCAGCAATTAGATTGATTGTAAATTTTGAGCAAATTGAACTTAGTGAGCATTTTCATTATTAAATTTAGTGACTGGGTCATTTCTACATCATCTGGTTGGTCTCTTGCTCACTCTCTCCCCCCAGTTCTGCAAGCCTCGCCTTGTCTCCGTTTTCTACCCTTTGTGCCTCACAGTTTCCAGCTTTTGTTCTCTCTTCATGTCTGGCACACTATATGGAAGACAGAGAGAACTGAGAGTCTCAGAGAGAATGGTAGGTCAGGGAATAACGCTGAGACAGTACGAATCATGCTGTACAAAAAGAGACCATTCAGCCCATTGTGCCTGTGCCAGCTCTTTGAAAGAGCTATCCCATTAGTTCTACTCCTCCAATGCTTTTTTCTCATGGCCCTGTAATTTTTCCTTTCAACTATTTATCCAATTCCCTTTTGAAAGTTAATATTGAATCTGCTTCCACCGCCTTTTCAGACAATACATTCCAGATCATCATGACTTGTATAAAAAGAGAAATTTTGCTTCATCTCCCCTCTGGTTCTTTTGCTAATCATGTTAAATCCGATTCCTCAGATT
This sequence comes from Cetorhinus maximus, assembly GCF_964194155.1. Classification (NCBI taxonomy): domain Eukaryota; kingdom Metazoa; phylum Chordata; class Chondrichthyes; order Lamniformes; family Cetorhinidae; genus Cetorhinus; species Cetorhinus maximus. The sequence goes on along the minus strand of NC_135887.1, from coordinate 112,065,844 downwards.
ACTGTTCCGCACACCACCACCCCAGCCACTAGGAAGTTTCTCCTTATTTACTCTATCATCAATTTGTGATATTAAAGTCACTGAAATAGCAGAGATATTACAAGCAAAAGGTGATAAGTTCAACTGCTTCAGCTTTTGCTAAGAACTATTTTTTTGGGGCAGGAATGTCGTTAGTTGTTCCTATTTAAACTGAGTTGTTTTTAAAGAGGGGTGGGGTGGAGGTAGGGAAATTCAGCAACTATTCTAAACTAACTGTTTTAAGTGAATGTGCAATTTGAACCAACACACAGACTTTGACTACACTTCCAAAGTACTTCATTGGCTGTAAAGTGCTTTGCGCATCCTGAGTCATGAAAGGCACTGTATAATCGAAGTGTTTCTTTCCTCTACAGCTATTTCAGATACTTATTGCATAGTACAAAAACATACAATACACAAGACACAAAAGCTTTTCGTTCATTTGCAAGTGTCAAAGCAGTAGCAAATTAAACATTTAAGCGACCAATACAACGAAAAACTGCTCCAAAATTCCACATTTGCAGGCATCTGATTAATACAGACCATTTTAATGACTGGAGGAATCACACTGGAAACCCATTTAACAACCACACTTGAACCCATTTAACATTAACATTCGCCAACACTATTACCTGCTGCAATATCACTAAGCAAACATCAAACAAGGACAGCAGCTGTTTCTCACTCCCTCTGCCACCACAGTAGATGATCAGGAAGAGAAATCTAGATTAACAAAAGTAAAGGCCCAACTCCCAAGTAAAAATAACCATTACATACCCTTGTCCTCTCCCCCTGCAACCACAACCCCACCAAATAAAAACACCAAATTCTACCCTCCCATGGTCCTAAATTCTTCCTGGGAATAGTTTCATGGACATCAGATGACTTTGTTACCCCAACCCAGTGACTGTTCTTTATACTCAAGCTCCAGCTTTCACCAGCCATGGGTAGCACTCTTGCCTCGAGTCAGATGGTTGTGGGTTCAAGCTCCACTCCCTAGATTTGAATACATGCTGCAGGTTGCCACACAGTGCTAGTACTGAAGGAATGCTGAACTGTCGGAAGTGACACAGTGCTAGTACTGAAGGAGTGCTGAACTGTCGGAGGTGACGTCTTTCCGATGAAACGTTAAAAGCGAGGTCCGAGCTGCCCCCACAGGTGGACATAAAAGATCCTAGGGCCACTGTTTTGAAGAAGAGCAGGTGAGTTCAACCAATATTTATTCCTTAACAAACATCACTAAAACAGATTATTTTGCTGTTATAGCATAACAGTTTGTGGGAGCTTACTGTGCACTGCATTTACTTAGACAAGCTACTAGTGAAGTAATCAAACTTTTCTTTAGAAAGAACCCAATCTAGAACATTCTGTTCCAACATTCCTTTCTAACGGGTGGAGTGATAGATGCAACAGCAAAGCAATTACAACAACTTGCATTTGTCGAGTACCTTTAAAATAGAGAGAGGGTATTGGGAGTGTTAGGGAGAGAATTCCAGGTTTAGGATCCAGGTAGCTGAAGGCACAGCCGCCAATGGTGGAGGGATGGAAATCTGCGGATGCTCGAGAGATCAGACTTGAAGGAGGTTACAAAGCTGGGAAGACAACGTAGGTCAGTGAGCACTGGGACCAATGGATGAACGGACGGGACTTCCCCGTAAACCCAGTCTGACTGCAGAGTGTGCAGGGCCACACAATTTTGTCAGCCTGTCTACCTTTAAAATAGTGGTACGAGCAAATTGTTATTCGCTCATTCCTAATTTGTATGCTGTAATTTACGTAACCTTAATCAGTCAATTACTGACAGAATTACGGCAAGTTACTAATTCTATCAAAGGACAAACTGGAGGTTGCTTTACTCGCACAAAAGAAAATGCACATTTCACTTCAGCTGCAGTGATCAGAAGATGTTTCACAGTGCACACAGCCGATCATTCAACACTGAACAGCGAAACAGGGAAGCAGACAAATTGATTCAAGCTGCATTTATACAGCTGTTTCCATAGCGGCTATTGAGAAAGATTTTTAAAATCACCAGAATGAAGTCATGACCTTCCTACCCAGCAAACTTCAAGCATCCAACATGACTTTATGCATCTCGCAGTTTAGATGCATTGCTGCTTTCTGACTGTTGTATTTTTCCTTAAGAATTAATTCTCTCAATGCTCGAGCTCAGGGCAGACACAAGTGAATGCTTATAACTACCCACTTTGACTTTTGTTAGCATTGAACATACACAAAGTATTCCTGCGGGATTTTGAAGGAGCATGATTATGTTCAACAGAATCATGCGTTACTATTTAGTTATAAAGGCGGCCACACACTTAAAATTTAACCTCGAAAAAGGCAACTTTGTGTAATTAAAATTTTAAGAAAACTGGGAAATAATTTCCAATTCACATAGTTGAGAACAACGGTAACTAAAATTTCTGCAGACTTTTTCGCATTTTGTTTTCTAGGATTGATGTCCAACAAAATACATAACACACATGCACACACACAGAGACAAAAACTTCCCAATTTTGCAAAGGCAAGGATTAAAAAAAAAACAACCATTAAATACAGATTGGATTCCGCATCTCCCCTCAAGTATCTGTGAATTATTAGCGTGGGACAACTTTATTTTTTTTATGCACCAAGCAAACTCACCCCACGTTATCTTAGGTTCTGAAGTGTCCAAAAGCTTCCACTTCTAACATTTACATACAATCCATTTTTGAAAAAGGAAATCTACATGGAATGCCACTGCTTAAAAAAAGTTACTTCATTGACTGCAGCAAAATGCTTTTTTTTTTGTATTATATATTAGAAAAACAGACACACAACACAGACACACGCTTACGCCCAACACAATGCAGCTACACATTGTGTTATCACCGATACTCCAAAGCCTCATAATTGTTATTAAAATGCCAGAGCGGGGCAACAATTAACACAAAGGAATGAAGAGATTCCATTGAGGGAAAAGGAACGACAGCGCAAACCTGCTTTTATAGAAGCATTCAAGCGTGAGGCTGGGGCGGTTGGCAACCCAGACATGAGGCATATCAAAAATGCTATTGATAAGCAAAATTAACAGGCAGCTTATCTGAAGCATACACTAACCATATGGTGTCAGAACCTGTGCTGCCTGTTGCTTAAATAACAATAGATCACCACAGAACGGGATTGCCAGCGCTGTTTGACAAATGGTCATTAGCATGAATTTGCAGGGCTCCGGGGGCAATAGTGCAATTCTGTATTTGCATTTTACGTAACAGGTGAATAAAAAGAGTAAACCAGATGTCGACTACAGACACAGACTCACAGACTGTCTGGCTTTTGAGATTCATCACAGAGCGGCAGGGACAGGGAGATGGCGAAAGAGTGAGACAGAGAGGGTTGGGGGGGGGGTGTAGAAAGCAAGAGACAAATGGACAGAGACAGGAGGAAGAGAGACAGTGAAGGGCAGAGAAGAGACACATAGAGAGGGGGAGAGCAACAGAGACACAAACACATACAGACGAGACACACACATGTACACGGGGTGGGAGGCAGACAGACAGATGCAGAGGAGAGACAGACAGACAGGTGTAACAGAGACAGAAAGAGAGAGAGAGAGAGACACAGACAGACGGATGCACAAAAACAAGAGCAGAGAGAGAGAGGCACATACAGAGGAGAGAGAGAGGCACACACGCACCAAGGAGAGAGAGGGGGGGAAGGGGAGGGGGGAGGAGGGAGGGGGGAGGAGGGGAGGCAGGAAGTTGGGGGAGGGGGAGGGGAGGGTGGGGTGGAGGGGAGGGGGAAGGTGGAGGGGAGAGGTGGGTGGAGGGGGGGAAGGGGGGAGAGGGAAGGGGGGAGAGGGAAGGGGGGGAGAGGGATGGGGGGGAGAGGGATGGGGGGGAGAGGGAAGGGGGGGAGAGGGATGGGGGGGAGAGGGAAGGGGGGGAGAGGGATGGGGGGGAGAGGGAAAGGGGGAGAGGGAAGGGGGGAGAGGGAAGGGGGGAGAGGGAAGGGGGGAGAGGGAAGGGGGGAGAGGGAAGGGGGGAGAGGGAAGGGGGGAGAGGGAAGGGGGGAGAGGGAAGGGGGGAGAGGGAAGGGGGGAGAGGGAAGGGGGGAGAGGGAAGGGGGGAGAGGGAAGGGGGGAGAGGGAAGGGGGGAGAGGGAAGGGGGGAGAGGGAAGGGGGGAGAGGGAAGGGGGGAGAGGGAAGGGGGGAGAGGGAAGGGGGGAGAGGGAAGGGGGGAGAGGGAAGGGGGGAGAGGGAAGGGGGGAGAGGGAAGGGGGGAGAGGGAAGGGGGGAGAGGGAAGGGGGGAGAGGGAAGGGGGGAGAGGGAAGGGGGGAGAGGGAAGGGGGGAGAGGGAAGGGGGGAGAGGGAAGGGGGGAGAGGGAAGGGGGGAGAGGGAAGGGGGGAGAGGGAAGGGGGAGAGGGAAGGGGGAGAGGGAAGGGGGAGAGGGAAGGGGGAGAGGGAAGGGGGAGAGGGAAGGGGGAGAGGGAGAATGGGGGAGGGGAGAGGGAGAATGGGGAGGGGAGAGGGAGAATGGGGGAGGGGAAGAGGGGAGAATGGGGGAGGGGAAGAGGGGAGAATGGGGGAGGGGAAGAGGGGAGAATGGGGGAGGGGAAGAGGGGTGAATGGGGGAGGGGAAATGGGGAGAATGGGGGAGGGGAAGAGGGGAGAATGGGGGAGGGGAAGAGGGGAGAATGGGGGAGGGGAAGAGGGGAGAATGGGGAGGGGAAGAGGGAGAATGGGGAGGGGAAGAGGGGAGAATGGGGGAGGGGAAGAGGGGAGAATGGGGGAGGGGAAGAGGGGAGAATGGGGGAGGGGAAGAGGGGAGAAGAGTGGGGGGGCAGAGAGAGAGAGGGTGGGGGGCAGAGAGTGAGAGGGTGGGGGGCAGAGAGTGAGAGGGTGGGGGGCAGAGAGTGAGAGGGTGGGGGGCAGAGAGTGAGAGGGTGGGGGGCAGAGAGTGAGAGGGTGGGGGGCAGAGAGTGAGAGGGTGGGGGGCAGAGAGTGAGAGGGTGGGGGGCAGAGAGTGAGAGGGTGGGGGGCAGAGAGTGAGAGAGTGGGGGGCAGAGAGTGAGAGGGTGGGGGGCAGAGAGTGAGAGGGTGGGGGGCAGAGAGTGAGAGGGTGGGGGGCAGAGAGTGAGAGGGTGGGGGCAGAGAGTGAGAGGGTGGGGGGCAGAGAGTGAGAGGGTGGGGGGCAGAGAGTGAGAGGGTGGGGGGCAGAGAGTGAGAGGGTGGGGGGCAGAGAGTGAGAGGGTGGGGGGCAGAGAGTGAGAGGGTGGGGGGCAGAGAGTGAGAGGGTGGGGGGCAGAGAGTGAGAGGGTGGGGGGCAGAGAGTGAGAGGGTGGGGGCAGAGAGTGAGAGGGTGGGGGGGCAGAGAGTGAGAGGGTGGGGGGGCAGAGAGTGAGAGGGTGGGGGGGCAGAGAGTGAGAGGGTGGGGGGGGCAGAGAGTGAGAGGGTGGGGGGGCAGAGAGTGAGAGGGTGGGGGGGCAGAGAGTGAGAGGGTGGGGGGGCAGAGAGTGAGAGGGTGGGGGGGCAGAGAGTGAGAGGGTGGGGGGGCAGAGAGTGAGAGGGTGGGGGGGCAGAGAGTGAGAGGGTGGGGGGGCAGAGAGTGAGAGGGTGGGGGGGCAGGGAGTGAGAGGGTGGGGGGGCAGGGAGTGAGAGGGTGGGGGGGCAGGGAGTGAGAGGGTGGGGGGCAGGGAGTGAGAGGGTGGGGGGCAGGGAGTGAGAGGGTGGGGGGCAGGGAGTGGGGGGGTGGGGGGAAAGAGAGGGGAGGTGGGGGGGAAGAGAGGGGAGGTGGGGGGGATGAGAGGGGGGGTGGGGGGATGAGAGGGGGGAGGGGGGCGTGGGGATGAGAGGGGGGCGTGGGGGAAGAGAGAGGGGGGTGGGGGGAAGAGAGAGGGGGGTGGGGGGAAGAGAGAGGGGGGTGGGGGGAAGAGAGAGGGGGGTGGGGGGAAGAGAGAGGGGGGTGGGGGGAAGAGAGAGGGGGGTGGGGGAAGAGAGAGGGGGGTGGGGGGAGGAGAGAGGGGGGTGGGGGGAAGAGAGAGGGGGGTGGGGGGAAGAGAGAGGGGGGTGGGGGGAAGAGAGAGGGGGGTGGGGGGAAGAGAGAGGGGGGTGGGGGGAAGAGAGAGGGGGGTGGGGGGAAGAGAGAGGGGGGTGGGGGGAAGAGAGAGGGGGGTGGGGGGAAGAGAGAGGGGGGTGGGGGGAAGAGAGAGGGGGGTGGGGGAAGAGAGAGGGGGGTGGGGGAAGAGAGAGGGAGATGGGGGGGAAGAGAGAGGGAGATGGGGGGGAAGAGAGAGGGAGATGGGGGGGAAGAGGAATGGGGGTGGGGGGGAAGAGAGAGGTGGGTGGGGGGGAAGAGAGAGGTGGGTGGGCGGAAGAGAGCGGTGGGTGGGCGGAAGAGAGGGGGGTGGGGGGGAAGAGAGGGGGGGTGGGGGGGAAGAGAGGGGGGGTGGGGGGGAAGAGAGGGGGGTGGGGGGGAAGAGAGGGGGGTGGGGGGGAAGAGAGAGGGGGTGGGGGGAAGTGAGAGGAGGTGGGGGGGAAGAGAGAGGGGGTGGGGGGGAAGAGAGAGGGGGTGGGGGGAAGAGAGAGGGGGTGGGGGGGAAGAGAGAGGGGGTGGGGGGGAAGAGAGAGGGGGTGGGGGGGAAGAGAGAGGGGGTGGGGGGGAAGAGAGAGGGGGTGGGGGGGAAGAGAGAGGGGGTGGGGGGGAAGAGAGAGGGGGTGGGGGGGAAGAGAGAGGGGGTGGGGGGGAAGAGAGAGGGGGTGGGGGGGAAGAGAGAGGGGGTGGGGGGGAAGAGAGGGGGGTGGGGGGAAGAAGGGGGTTGGGGGAAGAGAGAAGGGGGTGGGGGGAAGAGAGAAGGGGTGGGGGGAAGAGAGAAGGGGGTGGGGGGAAGAGAGAAGGGGGTGGGGGGAAGAGAGAAGGGGGTGGGGGAAGAGAGAAGGGGGTGGGGGGAAGAGAGAAGGGGGTGGGGGGAAGAGAGAAGGGGGTGGGGGGAAGAGAGAAGGGGGTGGGGGGAAGAGAGAAGGGGGTGGGGGGAAGAGAGAAGGGGGTGGGGGAAGAGAGAAGGGGGTGGGGGGAAGAGAGAAGGGGGTGGGGGGAAGAGAGAAGGGGGTGGGGGGAAGAGAGAAGGGGGTGGGGGGAAGAGAGAATGGGGTGGGGGGAAGAGAGAAGGGGGTGGGGGGAAGAGAGAAGGGGGTGGGGGGAAGAGAGAAGGGGGTGGGGGGAAGAGAGAAGGGGGTGGGGGGAAGAGAGAAGGGGGTGGGGGGAAGAGAGAAGGGGGTGGGGGGAAGAGAGAAGGGGGTGGGGGGAAGAGAGAAGGGGGTGGGGGGAAGAGAGAAGGGGGTGGGGGGAAGAGAGAAGGGGGTGGGGGGAAGGGAGAAGGGGGTGGGGGGAAGAGAGAAGGGGGTGGGGGGAAGAGAGAAGGGGGTGGGGGGAGAGAGAAGGGGGTGGGGGGAAGAGAGAAGGGGGTGGGGGGAAGAGAGAAGGGGGTGGGGGGAAGAGAGAGGGGGTGGGGCGGAAGAGAGAGGGGGGTGGGGGGAAGAGAGAGGGGGGTGGGGGGAAGAGAGAGGGGGTGGGGGGAAGAGAGAGGGGGTGGGGGGAAGAGAGAGGGGGGTGGGGGAAGAGAGGGGAGTGGGAGAAAGAGAGTGGTGGGTAGAGAGAGGGTTGGGGGGTAGAGAGAGGGTTGGGGGGTAGAGAGAGGGTTGGGGGGTAGAGAGAGGGTTGGGGGGTAGAGAGAGGGTTGGGTGGTAGAGAGAGGGTGGGGGGGAGAAGGGGGCAGAGACAAGGGGGCAAGTGCCCAAGAGAGGCCGAGATAGAGAGACTGAGGGTGGGAGTCCAGGGACGCACAGAGGGGGACACAGTTCAAGTAACTTGGTCTGTTTTGATCCTTTTCTTTAACGTCTTCATGTTAAACCACACTTGATCGTTTTGACTGTTCTGATGGTCAGACATTTGGTCAAACATTGTGCTTATCTCCTGGTCACTGGTTTTCACTTCTTCCGTCATTGTGATATATGTGGAAGTTTAAGTTTCAAAAACTGAGCCCTCCTTCCCACTTGTTTCACAATTTTACCCAAATTTGAGTACTTTCTTCTTTTCCAGTTGTTTTTTGAGCATATGAATATTGTCATTCTGCTCATCAACTGCTCTGTTGAATTGAGTTGTCCTCGTTTCAGAGTTATCTACTGAGCTCATATGACAACTTCACCTGGGCATTCAGTTCTGTTCAGACTGTTCACCTCCACGTTCACTGGCTGCTTCAATTCTTTTCAATTCATTTGTTAAAGCGCCATTCTGTTTCCCAGAGTTTCTCTTACCTGCTTTCAAAGTCTGGATTTGCTCTTCCATATTGTGTGTCTCAACCTTTATGTTGCTCAGATTGGACAAAAGTTCAAGTTCAGTTTTGGTTGTTCATTCTGCTTTCAAGCAACTGTTCCGATGCATCAGCAATTCTTTCTCCTGTTTGAAGTATTTTGCACGATGTTTACTAGAAACCTCTGATGCATCAAGTTTTAATTGAAAATCTATCTTTGTTAAATTTGCTTCTACAAGCTCGTCATTTAAATGTTTCATGCCCTCTTCCAATTGTTCTATTTCCCATGAGCAAAACTCCAGTATTCTCATCAGTTCTCGTTTTTGCTTTACAAACTCATCTTTCACATGTGAAAGTTGGTTCTTCATTGACCACTTTTTCTTCCACAGAACATAATTCCTCTGTGCTATCCTTCAAGCTTACATTATGCAATTGCACTTCTGCCAATTGTTTCTGAGAGATTTCACTGTCTTATGAGAAGTTCTACTTGTTCTTGCCATTCTAGGTTCTTAATTTGCATCTTTTCATATGTATCTTTGGAAATGTAATGTTTTCCCAAGTTTTCTTCCAAATGTCCAACCATTTTCTTCAGCTCGGTAGTCTCTTTCTTATACCTCTTGGCTTCCTTCTGAATATAGAACCTTCCTAAGTCTTCTCTGCCAACTGGCTCGTCGGTTCCTTCAGAGTGACATTAAATTTGTTTTGCTTCACTTCATAATTTTCCAGAGGAACAAACTTTGACCTCAGGGACTCTTATAGCATGTGAAAGTCCTTTAGCAGCCTTTTTTCTTTTTCTTTGCGAAGTGCAATTACTTTGTCTTGAGTTTTCTTGTAATTTATGAGTCTCATCAAATTTGTTCTGCTGTTCCGGGTAGCCTTTATTCCTTCATGCTGCTGAGGGGTTATGCACTGTTCTTGAATTTGATCTTGAAGGATGGCTAGCTGTTTTTGCAACTATTTACTTTCCTGTTCAGCTCTTGCCTTCTCACCCTTCAGCTTCAGTGCATTGCTTTGTTACTACTGAATGTTCCAAAGCAGCTTTTTCTGAAGTAGCATCAACTTCTTTTTTGACTCATGTTTTCCCAGCGACAAGTATTTGTTCCTCAAAGAGTCTTATAAGGCCGGGACTTCTTTGAGCGCATTTTCTGCCAGCTGTCATGCCTGGCTGAATTTCTGGTTGAGTTTTCCTAACTCCTGCTTCAATTTATCAACAATGAAATTCAGAGTTATTTCCTCCTGGTACAACTTTACTTGTTCATATCTCAAACAGTTTGGTTCATTGAAGACATTAGTTTGGGTGTATTTTCAAAGGAATATAGTCAGCTTGAATTTTGTGTTTCAAATCTTCCAATTCAGCTTTGATACAAACATTTTCCTTTTGCAGGGTGTGTTTTTTTTTTGGAGTTCATTAGATAACTTTCCTTCACTCACAGTCAGCTACTCACAGTGCTCCACACTGGCACCCACTGTTGCAGTTCAGGTATGTGTCGGGCTTCCCAAAAAGATATATTCCTGGGGCTTCCAGGGAGTTCTTTGCCTCCCTAGCATAGTATAAGGACATCAGAAATAGGAGTAGAAGCAAGCGATATGGCCCCTTCAGCCTATTCGACCATTCCATAAGATCGTGGTTGATGCTCCAATTAACTCCACTTTTCTAACCTTTCCCCACATCCCTTAGTGCCCAAAAATCTATCCATCTCAATCTTGAATATACTCATCTGCTGAACATCTATAGCCCTCTGGGATAGAGATTTCCCAAGATTCACAATCCTAAGTGAAGAAATCTCTCCTCGTCTCAGTCTTAAATTGTCAGCCACTTATCTTGAAACTATGTCCCCTAGTTCTAGACTCTCCAACCAAAGGAAAGCAGCTTCTCAGCCTCTACCCTGTCAAGTCCTCTAAGAATTTTATGCATTTTGATAAGAGCACCTCTCATTTTTCTAAACACCAAGAGAGTACAGGCCCATTCTACTCAATCTTTCCTCTTTGGGCATCCCTCTCATTTCAGGAATTATATGGGAATTCTTTCCCAGGACTGTGACAGTTATGTCCCGAGTCAACCAGACTTAAAAAGAGCAATAATTAGGGAACAAAGACTGTGATTATTAAGAAGCTATGTCCCATTAGTGTAAGCACCAAACAATCAATTCAGTTCCAGTTTCACAATATTCATTTAAAAAATTTAAATTAAGTTTGTAATTGGCAATTGAGAGGACATAATGAGACAACTTGTATTTATATAGCACCTTTAATGGAAGAAAGGCATCACCTCAAGGCATGTAATGGGCGGTTGTATTATTCTGCTTGTAAGGTGGGCCTGCGTACCTTTGAGGCTGCAGCCCTCAGACTGTCAATAAACACAGGTCAATCAGAGTTTTATTGTTATTTAATGAGGGAGCTGTGCAGATCTGAAAATATTTAGTTAAGTTTCAGGCTCCAAAACACTGGCAACTAGCAATTATCCTTGATTCTTTTTCTAAAATAAATTTAAAATTTTAAACTGAAAAAAGCCATGACACTGGGACAAAATGTGCTGGATAAATTAGATACGAGGGAAAGGTTGTTGGTGCAAAAAACGAACAGGTTGCCACTTTCTGCATCAAATACAAGGTAACACTCCCTATCCACTCCTTCAGTAACTGCTCCTATGTCTTATGGTCTTATTCTAACTGGGTACATTACTCCCAAGATTAGGAACAAATTATAGCACCTTCCACAACCAAAGTAATTTACAGCCGATTAAGTACTTTGAAGAGCAGTCACTGTTGTAATGTAGTAAATGCAACAGCAAGCTCCCACAAGCAGCAATGAGACAAGTGATGACTTTTTTTCAAGTAATGTTATTTGAGGGATAAATATTGGCTGGGATGCTGGGGTGACCTTCCCTGTCTTTCAGATGAAACATTATAACAAGGCCCCCTCAAAGAGCAGGGGGAGTTATCGCCTGTGTCCTGACCAATTTTTAACCTTCAACCAGCACCTACAAAGTTTAACTGGTCATTTATCTCATTGCTATTTGTATGTTTCCGACATTACAACACTGACTACACTTCAAAAGGTAATTAATTGGCTGCAGAGCGCTTTGGGATGTCTTGGGGTCATGAAGGTCACAATGAAAATGCAAACTTTTCTTTCCTCTTTATAGATTGGGAAATGTTGATGTACAAAGGAACCTGGGTGCCCTTGTACACCAATCTTTGAAAGCAAGCATGCAGGTGCAGCAAGCAGTTAAAGGCGGCAAATGGTATGTTGGCCTTCATTGCAAGGGGACTTGAGTACAGGAGCAAGGATGTCTTACTGCAGCTGTACAGGGCCTTGGTGAGACCACAGCTGGAGTATTGTTTGCAGTTTTGGTCTCCTTATCTAGGAAAGGATATACTTGCCATAGAGGGAGTGCAGCGAAGGTTCACCAGACTGATTCCTGGGATGGCAAACTCGTCTTAAGAGGAGAGATTGGGCCGACTAGGCCTGTATTCATTGGAGTTTAGAAGAATGAAAGAGGATCTCATTGAAATGTATAAAATTCTGACAGGGTTGGGCAGGCTGGATGCAGTTTCCTCTGGCTTGTGTGTGTTTGTGTGTGTGTGGGAGGGGGTCCTAGGACAAGGGGTCACAATCTCAGGATACGGGGTAGGCTATTTGGGACTGAGATGAGGAGAAACTTCTTCACTCAAAAGGTGATGAACCTGTGGAATTCTCTACCACAAAAGGCTGTGGAGGCCAAGTTACTGAATATTGAGGACGAAATAGATAGTTTTCTAGACTCTAAAGGCATCAAGGGGTATGGGGAGAGAGCGGGAGTATGTCGTTGACATAAAGGATCAGCCATGATCACATTCAATGGTGGAGCAGGCTCGAAGAGCTGAATGACCTACTCCTGCTTCTATTTTTCTATGTTTCTATCTCCACAACATAAAGATTACATTCAGTCTACGATGACATGGTCAACATGATCTAGGTAGGCAATGAAACCTGCTGGCATTCAGGAACTCGGAGACCATGCCAACTGCAATCGTTGCTTACTTTTTTTTCACCCTACATTAAATTTTGTAGTTAGAGCCCAAATTATGGGTAGATCTTTTCAGTGGACTCTTACTAACATCCATACTCCTTTCAGTCACAATCTCCTCAGCCATCAGTCGGCTCCCATTCCATCAGTCTGGGCTAATTTTGGATCCAGATTTAAGAGGTTAATGAGCTGTTCTAATCTGCTTCACTCCTCCTAAGGTTTTTTTTTGTAAATGGACACCACGTTACTGTCTTCAAAGATAAATTTCTAAAAATCATGGGTTTGTACTTAATTAACTGCAGCATTTTAAGAATGCCAAACCACCATATACCAATGTTAGATGTGACTGCCTGGTAGGATTAATATTTCAGCCTTTCTTTTTCCAAAACCTATAACTGCATTGAATTAGGATAAAAAAGCTGAACACACAAAAATCAAATGTGACCTCAAAATCTTTTAAGGGGAAGCCAAATAATGTATTAACTCAATATGTGGAGAATGTATTAACATTTCTCATCATTACCAATCATTTATAAAGCCAAAAACTTAACAGAATTTCTAGCACTCGTGTCAAGAAATTACGAGGAATAAAGGAACAGAAGTAGGCCTTTCAGCCTTCTGCCATTTATAAAAACCTGAGGACATTCAGCCCTTTGAAATTATACCGCCAATCGATTGGAGTATCACTGATCTGTATCTTAACTCCATCTATGCATCCTGATTCCATTACCCTTAATATCTTTGCCTAACAAAAATCTTATCTATCTTGGATTTAAGAATTTCAATTGAGCTCCAACCCCAGCAGCTGTTGAGGGCAAGAGTTTCAGATTACTAACACGAAAAAAAATTAAGTGCATCTACACTTAATTACCATCTCTTGGCTCATCCAACAGAGAACAAAACACTAGTTTCGTCCAGCTTTTGGATTTCACTAACTAATCTGATCAGTAATAACTTGCACTTAACAACCCAAGGTGATTTGCAGGGCAATGGGTGAAGCCACTCATAATCTTGAACATCAGCATCAATTTAATCATCCTACGAATTGGAGACACATTTTCTTCACTGTGTTAGACCAAAGTTTGAGTCTTTTCTCGAGTGGGGGGCTGGCGGTGGGTGGGGAGCAGTCAAACACAATTGAGAAGCAAATCATGTACAATCATGCAGCTTTAATTAATGAAACTGCAATCTTGTAAATAGCATTTCAGCACAAAATATTAAAAGACGTTTTAAGGATTTTTTAAAATTAATTTCTGGATGTGGGCATCAGGGCACAGTTGGCATTTATTACCCATCTCTAGTTTCCTTGAAAAGGTGGTGGTGGTGGTCCTTCTGTTTGAACCGCTAATAGCGGTAGATACAACAGAGGGAAGTCTACCATGTTGGTGTGTGACTGAGTTATGCATAAACCCAGGGTGGGTAAGGATGGCAGGTTTTCTTCCCTTAAAGTTCATTAATTAACCAGTTGTTTTTGTTTTACAACAACCTGACAGCTTCATATTCAGCTTTTAGTTTACAGAGTTTTTTTTACAAAAAAGATTTCAAATCCTCAAACTATCAGTGAAATTTCAATTCACACTCCCAACTATTAGTCCAAATTCTCTAGATTATATAAACACTGAAGTAAATTAAAGTACATTCAATATAAATAAAAACACACCAATTGATCATTCACTGCACAAAAACAATTTAAAACCAGTATTCCCCAAATTACAATAAAACCAAGTGCCTGTTGTTTACATCTCTATAAATCTACAATAAAATAACTCAATTACAATCCATCCTCCCCCAGTACCCCCCTTCAACAAACGGATTTAATTCTCACCATCTTGCCATGTCAGAAGTTAAGAAGAAAATCTGTTTACAGTGGTAACGATGATGAACAGTATAAAAGTGAAACATTAACAGCACATTTTAAAAAAAACAGATCGGCAGGAAATCCTTCCAAACAAAAGGCAGATAGTTTTCAATTAGCAAAAACATCACAAAAGCCAGATTTTCCAGACCACACAACTAGACCTACTCAAAAAGGGAACGCGTTTCTTTTTTAAAAAAAAAAGTCTGCTTTCTTTTTAAGTTTATAATCCCATTTTAACATCTATGCTGCTATGTCTAGAGATGACTCAGATGCAAATCTTTTAAGATATTGAATTTTAATAAACTTTGTTTAGGTGCTCTCTACAGCAGAATGTTGTATATGTCAAACCGATTCTGCTAAGTTGCTGCAGGCCTTAATAAATCAAGGTATTATGGGCAATAAACAGCTAGCAACGCAGCTCCCAGTCGCAGAACAAACACGCAATGTCATTTATAAGGCAGCTAGCTGTCAATATGAAACTTGATACAGTGCAGATTCAACTTTGGATACTCTGATTACAACCCAGTTCGTGAAAAAGGTAGAGAGTGTTTTCTTTTTTTTTAACCCATCAATTCAACTTGTGTTATTTTGAAACATGTTTTATTTAATGCACAACGGGCAAATTTCAGTGGAGTTGATGAGTTATGAATTTTAGTTACCATGGATCTTGTACTAGCTCTTCTACTACTGCAAGGTTTTTGGAATCAAACTTGAGTGCATCAGGGCTTGAAATTAGGCTGCCAGAACCATAAGTTGACAGAGGCACTGGTCCATAGCAAGAAACAGTGGCCCAGTGTTATAGAGTCATCCTTCACACATATTAAAGGCAGCTTGCAAAGAAAAGTCAGCACTAGACACTTCATGCATGCGTGAGCACAAAGCAGCAAGCACAAATTGCTGTTGAGATGAATTCATTGGTCTGTTGGGTCAATCAGTGGCCCCCACTACTAGCTTCACTGGCCCTGGTCCAATGTTTCAACCCCTGGATCAAATAGGCAGGATCTTCTGAGATAAGACTAACACATCTTTGACATGAGGACTATCCTCTGGAATGTAACGCCTGAAAGGGCGGTGAAAGCAGATTCAATCATAACTTCCAAAAGGGAATTGGATATTTGGAATGACTTGAAGGGGAAAAATTTGCATGGGTATGGGGAAAGAGCAAGGGGGGGGTAGATGGAACTAATAATTGGTTAGTTCTTGCAAAGAGCCAGCACAGTCACAATGGGCTGAATGGTCTCCACTTGTGCTGTATCAGT
The DNA here is from genome assembly GCF_964194155.1 of Cetorhinus maximus. Taxonomy (NCBI): domain Eukaryota; kingdom Metazoa; phylum Chordata; class Chondrichthyes; order Lamniformes; family Cetorhinidae; genus Cetorhinus; species Cetorhinus maximus. The sequence continues at coordinate 112,050,408 of NC_135887.1, read as the reverse complement.
CTATGATGATACAAAGTGCTGCTCCCCAGCCACCTGGCTAAAGGGGTGTGCATTGACAGCACAGATCTACACATGCAGTTAAAAGGATATTACAATCCAGGGGCAAAAGGAAAGCTCAAATCTGACCATGTACAAATTCAGTTTCTATTTCTAATTCAGTTTATAATTTTTTTAATTAGTTCTTTTGGTCACCTTCCAGCTATCTGAAGTTGATTATGTCACAGTTACCGGTTTCTAGTTTCTCTGCGGAGTCCAGAACAAGGAGGCATAACCTTAAAATTTAGGCTAGAGAGTTCAGAAAAGTAATTATCGAGGCTAATGGAATATTGGACTTTATCTCAAGGGGGTTGGAGAGCAAACGAGTGGAAGTTATATTACAGTTATATGCAAATCTGGTTAGCTCCCATTTACTGTACTGTGCTTACTTATGGGCACGGCCCCCAGCAAAGATACATTGGATTTTGAGGGGGTGCAGCACAGATTCATCAGAATCATAATGGGGTTAAAAGGATTAAATTATGAGGGCAGGTTGCACAGACTAGGCTCGTATTCCCTTGAATTGAGATTAAGGGGTGACCAAACTGAGGTTTTTAAAGATGATTAAAGGAATCATTTTGACAGACAGAGAAACTATTGCCTCTGGTGGGAGAGTCCAGAACAAGGGGGTATAGCCTTAAAATTCAGGCCAGGCCATTCAGGGGTGATGTCAGGAAGCAACACTTCACACAAAGGGTAGTGGAAATCTGGAACTCTCTCCCCCAAAGAATCGGTTGAGGTTGGTGGTTATTTGAAAATTTAACTGAGGCTGATAGATTTTTGTTGCGTAAGGGTATTAAGGGATACAGAACAAAGAGGGTAAATGGAGTTAAGACACAAATCAGCCATGATCCAACTGAATGGATGAATAGGCTTGGGGAGGTACTGAATGGCCTCTTCCTGTTCCTATGATATGTAATCAAACAGACAAGGCAACTGGTGTCCATTTTGAAAGCAACAGTAATTACATTAGTCTGCTGTAAATAATCTCCTTTATCATTGCATGCCCGTGTGGGTAAGGTAACATTCAGTAAAGGTGAAGAAATAGCACTTCTCTGGAGTGACCAAACAGCAGGCCCAGAGAATGAGAATAAGACACAGTTAGAAATCAGGTCTTGTAACAGCAACAGTACTTCAAAATGAGAAAACTACTTTACAGCTAAGATGCAAAAATATTATTCACAGAACCCAATAAATTTACCATTAAAAATAAGGGTTGAAGTTATGACATGATTTTTTTAAAAACACAAATTTAAAACTACATAAATGGTAACAAAAGTGATTTAGCAATTGTAACATTTTAAAGCTTAAGAGTGGTATTACTCATACTCAGTAAAATCAAATATGTCAAAATAAACATTCTGAATTCGAGATGAAGGTACTTCATACTGTTTTCCAATCCCTCCACTACACTGAATTCTTAGCAACTGCTAACTGCCACACAAGCTAATAAACTGGAATACCCAAATTGACAAGTAGCATGTTCAAGAAAATAGAAAAATATTTTTTTCTGATAAGCAATAATCCTGATTCTGACACCGCTGCTTAAATCTATTTTTTGGACTGGAATCACATGCAACCCGCTACGTAAGATGCACTTCCTTCAACCTTTATCGTGCTCCAAGATAATGTCTACAAGTTCAGTCATTTATATAAAACATGGAATTATTCCACAATCAGCCATTCAAAAACCAGACACACAACGCTATGGTAACTGACACTGGCCCAGCCAATGTCTGAACTCCATTTTAAAGTTCATTAATTCTTGGCTCCTTTCTCTCAAGTTGGGAAATCAACTTGTAATTTGAGCAAAGTATCTACCAGTAGACAGAGAAAGAGTAAATAAGAGAGAAAGGAAAGGGACAAAAGAAACGGGAAGACAGAAAAAGGGAAAGAGAAAAGAAAAGCAGTAAAAGAGAAAAAAAGAGAAAAAATCCTCCTGTCTCAAAAAGTTTTATTATAATATTGAACATCCTGTAAATATTGCAGAATTTTATCCTGGCAACTAACAGGCACAATGCATCAATTTTTGGAACTATTTAAGAGATTTAATCCAGGAAGTAACAGAATTTCCTGCTACCAAACTGTATCAGAATTTAGCTGTACCCAATATCTAAGGATGAATAAAGACACAAAATATGCACAGACACAAAAGATTGTTTTTGGTTTAAGGATAAAAATTTCTTCATATTGCGGGCAGAGTTTCTTGCAGATTCTAAACACTATCTAAAGTATGGAATTCAGCTCGCCAAGCCTTACATCCTACCAAGTTATCATTTTTTCGAACCGTGCTGGTTTTGAGAAATGTGCTTCCCCAATTCCCCAGACAGACCCTAAAACCATGGCTGACACATTTAGATCACGACTCGGGCTGCCACTACTTTCCGGCACTTCCATAACCAGAAATGCTCATTTCCAAAGCCATTAGTTGCAATTTTAAAAAAAATAAACTTCACACAAGTACAATCATCGACCATCCTTGTTCATCTGCAATCCGTTTACTGTACAAAATTATTTAACAATCCTTCAGAGGTTAGAGGAGCGATCACAAGCCCAGTTACAGCACAAGAGGCAGGGTAGGGCACTCAATTTAACTTTTTTTTGTTTAAAAAGAACAAGCGTAAAAGATCTCGGTTATAGAAATGAGATTTTTTTTTAAAAAAAAGAATATGTAGTATCTCCTCCTTTGCATTGCTAAAGTTCATTTAGCTCCGCACAATCAGCCCCCTTCTCCACAAGTCACAATAGTATTTTCAAACTATGCAAGCACAGAAAGAGAAGCGAAAAATTATATTATATATATATAAAATTATAGAAAAGTATAGGGCTGTGATTTAAAGAGATGTATGTGAATGCACTTTGTGAAAATCACTGCACCCTTACGTCAGAATCTAAGCAAATATTTACTGTGTGCGCTAAGGAGGGCGAGAAATGGGTAGAGGAATTGAATTACTTACTCAGAGACACAGAGAAAGGGGAAAGCACTCGACTTTTCCTGGGATTTGCAACAAGTCGGCGGTGAGGCAGTGCTGAGCAGGCTAGGCCAGGCGGTGAACACTCTCCCTCTCTTCCCACCCCCCACACAAGAAACCTCCAGCTCCGCCGCTCCTAGCACCTTCTCTCCTTTCCTTCCCTCTTTCTTCCCCCTGCACCAGGAATAGAAGAAAAAAAGACACGAAATTCCGACTTTCATTCGCATTTTTTTACTTCAGCACAAAACACCAGAGGAGAAAAAAAAACAAACAAAATCTACACATAATTAAAATAATAAACACTCTCTCGCCGGTAAATTACTACTTTGCTTATTTTTTTTTTTGAAATGCGAAAACATTTCTCTCCCTCTAAAGACTTGCGTCCGGAAGTTCTGCTTTAGAGAGAGAGAGGAGAGCGAGAGAGAGGGGAAAAAAATGTTAAAAATGTCAAAGATTTTTTGCGCCAGATTTGCCTGGGCGCGGGGAGCGGGCTGTAACCCAAATCCACAGCAACACTCCCTCAATTCTCTTTATTTTCAAGCAAATCAATCGATCCGAAAATTCTTTTCCTCCTTTTTTTCCCACACATCCAGAAGTATCAGTTATATTTTGCTTGTTGCAAAAATTAGATACATTATTACTAAAAATAGATACATTGTTTCAAACAAAAATGATACAAACTCACCTCAGGATTTTTTTTAAACTCTTATAAATGCATAAAAAGTATTATATTTTTTTAGAAAAGGAAAAGTTTGGTAACTTGCTGTTGAGGGGAGGGGGTATTTTTTTTTGGGGTGTGTTTTTATTGCAGTGAGTTGCAGAGCTGGTGAACGGCACAGCACTCGCAAGAATTCCAGGAATGAGAACTGGAATGAAATGAACGCGAGCTCGAGTCTGCGCACTGCCGGCCCCAGCCAGGGGGGGGGTGGGGCCCCGGGAAACGTCATCCTCTATTGGGCTGGGGTAGGGGGAGGCTGGGTGAGTGAGGGTAAACAGGCACCAGTGCGCGTGTGCTGAGGGGTGCAGTGCCTTCTGGGACTTGTAGTCCGCAGCATGTGCTAATTTAAGAGATAAAGGATTTGCATTTATGTAGCACCTTTCATGACCTCAGGACATCCCAAAGCTGTTTACAGCTAGTGCGGCACTTCTGCCAAGCATTGTCAACGTTGTGGACACGGCAGCCGATCTGCACGCAGCAAGCCCCCACAGAAGGACGTGAGACTTGCATTGAGCGCTTTACATGACCACTCAAAGCACTTTACAGCCAATGAAGTACTTTAGAATTATAGTCATTTAGTGCAGGAAACGCAGCAGCCAATTTGCACGCAGCAAACTCCCACAAACAGCAATGTGATAATGATCAGAAACCTTTTTTTGTGATGTTAATTGAGGGATAAATGTTGGCCAGAACACCAGGGAAAACACACCTGCTCTTCTTTGAAATAGTGGCCATGAGATCTTTCACATTGGCACGAGCAGGTAGATAGAGCCTCAGTTTAACGTCTCATCCAAAGGATAGCACCTCCAATAGTGCAGCACTCCCTCAATACTGCACTTAAGAGTGTCATCCTTGATTTTTGTGCTATTGCCCTGGACTGGGTCTTGTGGCTCAGAGGCAAAAGTGTTACCAAATGAGCCACATTGACATATCAAACAACAATATGATAACAATAAGATATTCTTTTTGTCAGTGATGTTGGTTGAGAAATAAATATTAGCTGCAGCAACAAAATTCTCTGTGCATGTGAGTACAGAAAATGGAGTTTAGATAAATCTGTGTCCTGGTCACTGGTTCTTCAGTCAGTCGAAACAGTTTCTCCTTATTTACCCCATTAAAATCCTAGATGGTTTGGAATGCTGTATTCAGCTCCCCTTAACCTTAAGATAAAAGCAAAATACTGCGAATGCTGGAAATCTGTAACAAAAACAGAAAAAGCTGGAAAAACTCAGCAGGTCTAACAGCATCTGTGGAGAGAAAGACAGAGTTAACGTCTCGAGTCCATATCACTCTTCTTCAGAGCTCTGATTCTACAGTATTTTGCTTTTATCTTAGAGTTTAGATAATCGTTGCCTAAGGGTCAAAATTTTATGCTAGCATAAATAGAGATATAATTAGTTTGATAATATAGTGCAAAGTTACAGCAAGTATTGATGCACTTGAAACTGGTCATAGGAGTTAGGGAGAAAATTGAAATTGGTCACTAGAGTGCATGTCTGGGAGGGAATAATAGTGTCCAGATTTGTTTCTTGTTAATACTTTACATGTTATTGATCGCTAATGGGAGATGTTGAAACACAATGTCTGAAAGGGTGAGGGAGCCAATTCAAAATAATTTTTTAAAGGGGATTGGATAAATACTTTAAAAGAAAAAAACTAACATTTTTGGTGGTGTTGCTTGAGGAAGGAGTGTTCACCAAGACACCATAACTCCCTTATTTCATTTGAATGGTGCCATAAGATGTTTCACATTCATAGAGGTTCAGCCTATGGCACATGAGACATGATAGCATCTCCATTAGTGCAATACTCCATTTGAGAAAGAACAAACACTTCTTTATCAATTTTCACAACCTCAAGATTTCCCAAAGCCAATCATCTTGATTATCATCAGGGTAGTATCCTAGGCCCAACCATCTTCAGCTGCTTCATCAATGACCTTCCTTTCATCATAAGATCAGAAGTGGGGATGTTTGCTGATGATTGCACAATGTTCAGCACCATTCGTGACTCCTCAGATACTGAAGCGGTCCATGTCCAAATGCACCAAGACGTGGAAAATATCCAGGCTTGTGCTGACAAGTGGCAAGTAATATTTGCGCCACAAAAGTGCCAGGCAATGACCAGTTCCAACAAGCGAGAATCCAACCTTCAGTCCTTGATCTTCAATGGCATTACTATCGCTGAATACACCACTATCAACATCCTGGGGTTACCATTGACCAGAAACTGAACTGGACTAGCCATATAAATACTGTGGCTACAAGACCAGGTCAGAGGCTAGGAATCGTGTGCTGAGTAACCCACCTCCTGGCTCCCCAAAGCCTGTCCACCATCTACAAGGCACAAGTCAGGAGTGTGATGGAGTACTCCCCACTTGCCTGGATGAGTGCAGCTCCCTCAACACTCAAGAAGCTTGACAACATCCAGACAAAGCAGCCCACTTGATTGGCACCAACTCCACAAACATTCACTCCCACCACCACTGACACACAGTAGCAGCAGTGTGTACCATTTACAAGATGCACTGCAGAAACCCACCAAGGCTCCTTAGGCAGCACCTTGCAAACCCACGACCGCTACCATCTAGAAGGACAAGAGCAGCAGCTACATGGGAACACCACCACCTGGAAGTACCCCTCCAAGCCACTCACCATCCTGACTTGGAAATATATTACTGTTCCTTCACTGTCGCTGGGTCAAAATCCTGGAGCTCCCTCCCTAAGAGCACTGTGGGTTTACCTGCATGACATGGACTGCAGTGATTCAAGAAGGCAGCTCACCACCACCTTCTCAAGAGCAGTTAGGGATGGGCAATAAATGTTGGCCTAATCAGTGAAATCCACATCACATAAGTGAATAACCAAAAATCTCAATCAGATTAATCCTTAATCTTCTCCATTCAGTGGAAAACAAACCTAGTCCTGATAATTTAAACCTTAACATTACCAGAACCTGTTATTTGGGACAGAGTGACTTGAGCACTTCAAACAAATTTGAGCTGATCAAACAGGGCCAGCATGTATTTGTAAAGTTAGTTAATTACTTTTGACATGTAGCCATTGTTGTAACGTAGGGAAATGCGGCAGCCAATTGGTACACAAGATCCCGCAAATACCAATGAGATAATGAACAGATCATCTGTTTTTTGGGCGACCGTTTTGCGGAACACCTGCGGTCTGTCCGCAAGAAAGACCCAAACCTCCCTGTCGCTTGCCATTTTAACACTCCACCCTGTTCTCTTGCCCACATGTCTGTCCTTGGCTTGCTGCATTGTTCCAGTGAAGCCCAACGCAAACTGGAGGAACAGCACCTCATCTTCCGATTAGGCACTTTACAGCCTTCTGGGCTGAATATTGAATTCAACAACTTTAGATCTTAAACTCCCCCTCCCCCCATCCCCACCCCGTTTCTTCCCCCACCCCTGCCCCCCCGACTTTTTTTTTTCAATAATTTATATAGATTCTTCTTTCCCCACCTATTTCCATTATTTTTAAATCTAAACTAAAACCTTGTTAGTCTTTCCACCCCACCCCCACTAGAGCTGTACTTTGAATATCCTGTCTTCCATTCTTAATTAGCACTTTTCTCAGACAAATGTCACCACCTTCGACACCTCTTTGACCCTTTTGTCTGTGACATCTTTTGATTATCTGCTCATCTCCACAATCACCACACCCTCAATGTGTCTCTCCCCCCCCCCCCCCACCCACCTTAAACCAATTTATATTTCTCCCTTCTTCTAACTATGCTTCAGTTCTGCTGAAGGGCCATGAAGGCTCGAAATGTTAACTGATTTCTTCTCCGCCGATGCTGCCAGACCTGCTGAGTTTTTCCAGGTAATTCTGTTTTTGTTTTGGATTTCCAGCATCCGCAGTAGCTTTTAGCTTTTTGTTTTTATCTGTTTTTTGAAGTTTGTTGAGGGATAAATATTGGCCGGGATTGAGGAGAACTGCCTTGCTCTTCTTCCAATAGTGCTGCAAGATTTTTAAAATCAACCTGAGAGAGGCAGTTGGGGCCTCAGTTTAACATCTTATCCAAAAGACAGAACCTCCATTACTGCAGTACTTCCTCAGCACTAACCTGAAATGTCAGCATCGATTTTATGCTCAAGCCCATAGAATGTGGCTTGAATTCAACCTCTGGACTACAAGTTTAGAATACCACCCATTAAGTCACACTACTGCACCAAAATGTCATTCTAGATTCTTGGGTAGTGCTTGAACTCACAACCTTACAAAGCAAGCATACTACAACTGAGCCAAGCTGACAACACAATGTAGCATTAATTAATCTGCTCAGTCAGACTCTAGAACAAAGAAATCCTTCCTGGTACTTTTGAAGGAACATACATGCTATTAAAGCCTAGGTACAAGTGGTAACAGATATTCGGAGATTCGTAGGAATATGCAAAGAGAACAAGAAATCTAGAAAACCAATGTCATTCCACTATTGTCAATGTCACTCCACTATTTAAGAAGGGTAAGGGAGATAAGCTAGGAAGTTATAGCGCTATTAGTCTAATATCACTGATGGGGATGATACTAGAGTCTGTCAGACAAAGTGACTTCAGCACTTTATATATCTTTCAAGGTGCACTGCAGTAACATGCCAAGGCTCTTTCAACATCACCTTTCTAAACCTGTAACCTCTACCACCCAGAAGGTCAAAGGCAGCAGATGCATGGGAACACCACCACCCGCAAGTTCCCCTCTAAGGCACATGGCATCCTGGCTTGAAACAATAACACCATTCCTTCACTGTAGCTGGGTCAAACTCCTGGAATTCCCTTCCTAACAGCACCCTGGGTGTACCTAAATTAGATGGACTGCGGTAGTTTAAGAAGGCTGCTCACCACCACCTTCTCAAGGGCAATTAGGGGTGGGCAACAAACGTTGTCCTTGCTAGTGACACTCACATCCCATGGAAGATTCATTTTAATAAAACAAATATGAGCTGATCAGAGAGAACCAGCAAGCATTTGTAAAGAGTAGGTCAATGTCCATTGTACCTAGTTGAATCTTTTGAAGAGTTAACTGATGTGGTAGATAAGGGAATGTCTTACAGTTGTTATATATTTGGTCTTCCAGAAGGAATTTGACAGGTTCCACAAGCAAGACTGTTAACCACAGTGAGAGCACATAAAATTGAAGGCAATCTATTGGCTTGGAAAGAGAATTGGTGAGGAGGTAGCAGACAGTAGGAATAATAGATATACATTCAAATTGACAGAACAGTGTCTCCCAGGGGTCTGTATTGGGGCCGCAGCTTTTCATTATATTTATAAATGACTTGGATGAAGGAATAGAGAGCCTTATATCCAATTTTATTGATGACATTATGTTAGGCAGTACAATAAATATTGTTGAAGGGAGCAGAAAGTTGCAATGGGACACTGATAGATTAAGTGAGTGGGCAAAATTGTGGCAGTTGAAGTACAACACGGGAAAGTGTGAGGTCATTCATTTTGGACCTAAGAAAGATAGATCAGTGTATTATCTGAATGGCAAGAAGCTGGGAACTGTGGAGGAGCAGAGAAATTTAGGGTGTTCAAGAGCAGAAATCATTAAAAACTACTGGGCAGGTGCAAACATTTTTAAGAGAGCTGGAATGCAAAGGGATGGAAGTTATGATACAAAGCTCTGGTTCGACCCCATCCAGAGTAACTGTGTTCAGTTCTGAACACCAAACCTCAAGAAGAATATATTGATCTTGGAGAGGGTGCAGCACAGATTCATCAGAATGATATAAGGACTAAAAGCGTTACATTGTGAGGACAGGCCGTTTAGACTTAGCTTGTATTGCATTGAATATAAGGGATGTTGTGATTGACGTATTTAAGATGATTAGATAATTTAATAGGGTAGAAAGAGAGAAAAATCATTCCCTCTGGCAGGCATGTCCAGAACAAAGGGGCATTACTTTAAAATTAGAGCGAGGCCATTCATTAGTGATGTGAGGAAGCACTTCTTCACACAAAAGGTGCTGGAAATCTGGAAGTCTCTCTCTCCTAAAAACAAGCTGTTGAAGCTGGGGTGTCAATTGAAAATTTCAAAACTGAGATTGATAGACTTTTGATAGGTAAAGGTATTAAAGGTTACAGATGTAATGTGAGTAAATGGAGCATTTATGCAAGACGCAAGCACGGCGGTATTCTTACTGAACTATTGACCCAGAGGTTGGACTAATCGCTGGAGACATGAGTTCAAGTCCCATTGTGGCAGCTGTTTAATTTAAATTTAAAACATTAATAAATCTGAAATAAAATGCTAATTTCATTAATAATGGACATAAAATGACTGGATTATCATAAAAACCCAACTGGTTCACTAATTCCTTCTGGGAAGGAAATCTGCCATCCTTACCCAATCTGGCCTATGTGTGCCTGCAGACCCATACCAATACAGTTGAGTCTTAATTTTTTTTTGTTTGTCCACAGGATGTCAAGTTAGACCAGCTAGCTAGAGGGCATTTAATAGTCAACCACATTGCTGTGGGTCTGGAGGCCAGACCTGGTAAGGACAGCAGATTTCCTTCCCTAAAGGACATCAGTTAACCAGATGGGTTTTTACAACAATTAACAATGGCTTTATGGTATTCATTAGACTTTTAATTTTTATTGAATTTAAATTCCACCATCTGCTGCGATGGGATTCAAACTCTGTTCCCAGAGCATTACGTTGGATTTCTGGATTACAAGTCCAAAGAGAATACCACTTCACCACTGCCTCCACTGATCATATAATAGTAGTTCTCAGGCTCATGTCAATCGACATAGTGAAAAGCAAGTACTAATTTTTTTTAACACTGCAGACCGTTGTTTTCAAATATTTAAAGTGCTGGAGATTTAGATCCCTTGACAGTTTTCTTGACAGTTCTCTTGGAATTTCTTTTGACAGCTCTCTTGACAGTTCCAATGAGCTTGACGGTTCCAATTCGTTTATCCATTTTTTACGCATATGTTTAACATGTGCAGTTGCCCCTGTGAACCATGGATGTGCAAATTGTGACCCGTACCCGTTTCCCCCCATGTGAAAATGGTGAGAGCTGGTTTAGGGGGCATGACTTCCAGATCTGGGTCTCTGCAGCCATTTTCGCAAAGACAAGAAATCCTCCTCACCTGCGCAAAAATTCAGGCCAAAAGCTTTGGGGTTTTAGATATTTCTGTTTAACCAGGCCACATGTGATGGAATAAAAGCAGAAAATGCTGGAAAAACTCAGCAGGTTTGGCTGCATCTGTGGAGAGAGAAACAGGGTTAACATTTTGAGTCTGCATGACTCTTCTTCACTCGTATGATGGGTTCCAATCTTGTATTCTTTTAAGACCGGTCATAATTGAAAAGGGAAACTGAAGAGGGAAACTGAGAAAGGAACTGGCTCTTTCAGTCCCTAAGGAAACTAAGACTGAAACTGTGATTGGAAACCAAAACGTCTGAGGAGACTTCAACTAGTTGAAATCATATAAAAGGACACAGATCCATCAGAGCCCTGCTGATGATGATCCCAGTGTTGCAGTACAGACAGGTTAAAGAAGTTAGATTCAGAAGTTGAGAATAGGCCAATATATAATTGTTGCAGCCATTTCTGTTACTTGAAGATAACATTGGTGGATCTATGCCTGCCAGAGTTCAGGAGGTAAGCCAAGTTGAGGAGGTTCTGCAAACAATTGCCATTTTTGGTGAAGACTGTGCCCATGGAACTCGGGTTGGTTGTGTGTTGCTGTTGGTTGGTGATCAGGACAAATCCTAGAAGAGGAGCTGAAATTCTTCATTAGGAAGACAGAGTTTTGAAGCACTTTGTAACTGAGATTGATGACATATCTGCTGAGTGGACTGCTGAACCAATATGTAAGATTTGTCTTAGTTGTATCTGCCATTTAAAGTGTAAGTTATAGTTTATAATCGACCACAACTTTCCTGTTAATTCATGAATAAGTTATGTTGATTCTGGGTTTTAGAATATAGGTGATTACTCAAGATAGTATTTAATGTTTGCTTTGTTTGACTCTTGTATAGCAAAAGTTCTTTTGTGTTAACCCATGGAATTGATTGAAACATATAAGATCCTGAGGGGTCTTGACAGGGTGGATGTGGAAAGGATGTTTCCTCTTGCGGGAAAATCTAGAATTATGAGTCATTGTTTAAAAATAAGGGGTCGCTCATTTACCACAGAGATGAGGAGAAACGTTTTTCTCTCTGAGGGTCAAGTCTTTGGAACTCTCTTCGTGAAAAGGGGTGGAAGCAGAGTCTTTAAATATTTTTAAGGCAAAGGTAGATAGATTCTTGATAAGCAAAGGGGTGAAAGGTTATTGGGGATAGGCGGAATGTGGAGCTGAGGTTAAAATCAGATAAGCCATGGTCGTGTTAAATGGCGGAGCAGGATTGAGGGGCCGAGTGGCCTCCTCCTGCTCCTAATTTGTATGTCCATATGTTCGTATAATCTTGAGGCTTCATTCTTTCAGCAGATATCAGGGATTTCAGATTTTTTTTTAAAGTCACTGGTCTCGTCTAAGATCATAACACAATTTATAAATGCATAGTTCACTTATTCAAAATGCTCTTGGACAAATTATGGCCATTGGATTTGGTATTTCCACAATTAGAAATAACTAGAACTTTGGGGTCAAGGGATAACTGAAACAGAGGAATTGTTTGAGGTAAATTATTTTCTTTCTTAAGAAAAACATTGGAGTATGTGAAACAGGTCCACTTATATTTTTATAAAATATTATGTTTTATATATTATATTTTTATAATAAAATGTCCCAAACCATGCCACAGGAGCTTTATCAAACAGAAATTGAGATCGAGCAGCGTAAACAGATATTAGGGTAGGTAAGAATTGGACAAACACAGATATCTCAGAGGGCTGTGGGACAATTACAGGAGGAACTTACAGAGATGGGGAGGGGGATGGTGGGGGTACCGAGGCCATGGAGGAGCTTGAAAACAAGGATGAGAATTTTAAAATCGCAGCCTTACCTCAAGTAACTACAACAGAATTTGCATATATTTCAACGTTAGGGAGAGACAATTCAAAAAAAAATTTGTTTCAATGACTTAATAACGAGATACAAATACAAAACTATCCTTAATACAACTTTGACTGCTGTTCATGTTTCCATTTTTAAAACAAAAAAAAGGCTCTGCTGGGAAAATGAAAAAAAAATCTGTTGAGATAATTGGCTCCATGCAACATGTTAGTAATTATTCAAATGCCTTTTTGGCATTCATATAATTACAATGAGTACCATCAGGACTGATTTGATTAAATAACTGTTTCGAATACCAGCATTACAGTGCATCCCCTTGCAAAGGTTATATTAACACACAACATTCAGAGGGCCCTGAATGTCAGAGGAATTATAATTGTGCTTATCTCGTGCAGTTTAGGGTATATACTAAATTTGACTGTGCAAAGTGGTTGACAAATATGAATGCAGAATTCTGACATAGAGAGAATTGTGCTTAATACAAAACAGTTGAAGTTTGCAAATGTGTAAAATGGAAAATAAATGACAATTGATGATCACAACGTTTTCTGGTATTGGAAATCTCTCTCTTGATGACAATTGTTCCAAGTCCTCAAAACCGGAAATAAATTTTCACAAGCAACAGAGTTTTAAAGTGATAGAATTCGCATCTGCCGTACGTTTGTCACACTCCAGGTGACACACACCACGCATCACTCTGTTACAGATGAAAAATATGCTGAGCGATAGAAAAAGAGTCATTAAACTTGAGAGAGAAATTTACAATCAGTTACAATTGCCCTCTGATTGACCTCAGTGGCTGCTGTTAATTGTTTTTTAGAGCAATGGCCCAAAAACAGGTAAATGTTACAACTATCTTCGAGTCCCAAATTCACACTTGAGCAACAACATGGGAGTTCGTCATGGTGCAAATATTTTAAATATTCTCAAAACAGTACAAGTGACATGCATTCTCTGTCCATCATGCTTCATTGTCCCTGTCCAATGACGTGGCATACTCAAGTTTCCATGTCAAAAACAGGATGAAGGCAAAAGAAAGAAAGGCTTGCATTGTTATAGCGCCTTTCAGAACCTCAGGAACACAGGAGCAGGACATATAGCCACTCAAGCCTATTCCCCCATTCAATGAGATCATGGTTGATCCTTTGCCCCATATCGTTTAATACCTTCGGATAACAAAAATCTATCAATCTCAGTTTTAAAGTTAACAATTGAGTTAGCATCAATTGTTGTTTGTGGGAGAGTTCCAAAATTTTTTGCATGTAGAAATGTTTCCTAATTTCAGCCCTGAGAGGTCATGCTCTAATCTTAAGACTATGTCCCTTAGTCCTAGACTCCCAGCTATCTACCCTGTCTATTCCACTTAATATTTTGAAAACTTTGCTCAGATCACCCCTTGACCTTCTAAATTTCAGAGAATACAGCCCTGGTTTATGGAATCGCTGCTTGTAATTTAATCCTTGGGTCCAGGTGTCATTTTTGTAAATCTACACTGCAATCCCTCCATGGCCAATATATTCTTCCTAAGGTGTGAAGCCCAAACTAGTTGACAGTACCTCCAGGTATCATCTAACCAGGATGTCGTAAAGCTCTTCATAAGACAATAAAGTGTTTTTCTTAAATATAGTCATTGTTGTAACATAGGAAATGGCAGTTATCTTATACAGGAGCCAGAATATTTGTAAACTCTGACTTATCTTACTAATCACACCTTTATTAAAATAAGAGAGTCAGCCATTTCCAAAGTATTAAGAAACTCTCAACATCTGAACCATTAGGAGGCACAGTGTGTGGTCTAGATTGAAGCAGAAGTTTGCAAAGGGACATAGGCAGACTATTCAGTGAGTGGGCAAAAATGTGGTAAATAGAATTCAAATGTGGGGAAGTGCGAGGTCAACCATTTTGGATCTGAGAAAGAAAAATTAGAATTTTCTTAGGGGTGAGAGGCTAGTTGGTGTGGAAGAGCAAAGGAATTTAGGTGTCTAGATACACAAATCACTAAAAGTTTATGCACAGGTACAAAAAGTAATCAAAAAGGTTAATGAAATGTTGATAATTAGCTCAAGAGGGTTGGAATTCCAAGGGAATGTACAGTTGCACGAAGCATTCGTTAGACCCCATCTGGAGAACTGCATAGAGTCTTGGGCACTGCACGTCAAGAAGGACATATTGGCCTTGGAAGGGGTGCAGCACAGATGCATCAGTATGTTTCCTGGACTGAAATGGTTAACTTACAAAGACTGGTTTCATAGACTAGGCTTGCATTCCCTTGAATTTAGAAGGTTGAAGGACACTCCAATTAAGGTGTTTAAAATGATAACGAAGTTTAATTGGATAGATAGGGAGAAACTATTTCTTCTGGTGGGGGAGTCTAGAACAAGGGGAAAAAATCCTATGAAGTAGTGAAGCCAGGAAAGTACTTTTTCACACAAAGGTCTAAAACTTTCACAAAAGGCTATGGATACTGGGCATCAGTTGGAGCTTTCAAAGCTGAGATCATTAGGCTTTTGCTAGGTCAAGGATATCAAGGCCTATGGAACAAAGGTAGATAAATGGAATTGAGGTACAGATCAATCTGTATCAATGGCGGAACAGGTTCAAGGGGCTGAATGTCCTCCTTCCTAAACCGCTTCACAGGAGTGTTATCAGGCGAAAATATGAAAGAACCAAAATACTACAGACGCAGGAAATTTGAACTTAAAACAGAATATGCTGGAAATACTCAGCAGATCAGGCAGCATCTGTGGAGAGAAAACAGAGTTAACATTTGTTCCTATGAAAATAACTTTGAATTAATTTCATGAGCTGCATTTTTTAAAAAGTGCAATGGAGACCCATCTGACCTCCCACTGAGCTGAGAATCTGTTACAAGAAATCAGCCTCTCATTGACCTTACATATGGTCCACCTTTTACAACTTGTGACCTTAGTTTCATGCAGATTCACTTAATAAGGCACTGTGAGTTCCAAAACCCCTCTGAAACATTGGGCAGAATTTTCCACTCTGGGACTAAATCCCGTGACAGGGGTGCGAATCAGGAGTTATTCCTGCCACAATGGCCATTGGAAATTCGCGCCAGATTACACATTGCCGGTCTCATTAGTTATGCAGTGGGGGGTTTCCTGATGTTTCTCGCCGCAACGCAGGCTGGATGGCGAGTAACCTGCCATCATATCTGAGCACCATGTTTAAAAGGCACCCTGACATCAATTTACCCACCGTTGAAGGAAGAGATGGCCCACTGATCACAGGGACCTCATTCCCCCAGATTCATTGACACTTCTTTGGAAGTCCCTTTCAACGCAGTGGAGACCAGGAGGGCCATCCTCTACCCGGAGGATGGAAGTAGGTGGCCAAGCCATCACACCAACCCAGCATGGGAGGAAGTCTCCAGGGAGGTCAGTGCCCAGGGCCTGCTGCAGAGGACTGCCCCGCATTGCCACAAACAGATAGAAACATAGACATTGAAACATAGAAACTAGGAGCAGGAGTAGGCCATTCAGCCCTTCGAGCCTGCTCCGCCATTCATTATGATCATGGCTGATAATCCAACTCAATAGCCAGCTCCCGCTTTCTCCCCATACCCTTTGATCCCTTTCGTCCCAAGAGCTATATCTAACCCCTTCTTGAAAACATACAATGTTTTGGTCTCAACTACTTTCTGTGGTAAAGAATTCCACAGGCTCACCACTCTCTGGGTGAAGAAATTTCTCCTCATCTCAGTCCTAAATGGTCTACCCCATATTCTCAGACTGTGACCCCTGGTTCTGGACTCCCCCACCATCGGGAACATCCTTCCTGCATCTACCCTGTCTAGTCCTGTTAGAATTTTATAGGTTTCTATGAGATCCCCCCCCCATATTCTTCTGAACTCCAGCGAATATAATCCTAATCGACTAAATCTCTCCTCATATGTCAGTCCCGCCATCCCACTGACCTCCTCTACTCTGCCAGGGTAAGTGAACCCTCAACTGCTCACACTCACCTCACTGAATCATACAGGGGACATGGGCCTTAGTGGCAAGAGCACCATCCGTGCAGCCCATGCATAAAAGAGCTACTCAACATGATAAAGTGATGAAAACAAAAAGCTACTGTGGATGCTGGAAATCCAAAACAAAAACAGAATTACCTGGAAAAACTCAGCAGGTCTGGCAGCATCGGTGGAGAAGAAAAGAGTCGACGTTTCGAGTCGCACCTGTTGAGGCAACACAGCAGTCACCTGCACCCTCCACTAGTGCAGAGACAAACATCTCAGTGGGTACTAGATGTAGTTCAGGCTAGTCTCACATTCTGGTGGTCACTACATGGACATGTGTCCGCAGCAGGAAGAGGCAGGATCAGCCAAGCTCACTGGCATTCGGAGACTGCTGGGGAAGAGGCACTCAGCCTGCGATGTCCTAGTCGGATGGTGAATCTCTGGGATGAGCTGTCCATGAGATACTGGGAAAGCTGCAAGAGTGGGGTAACATCAGGCAGAGGTGTTGGAGGCCCTCAACAGAGTAGTACGTGAGGCAGAAGAGTCCATCCGCTTGCTCTCTTGCGAAGTGGTGCCAACATGTGCACACATTGAGGTCTTCATGGGGAGGGTGGCAGATGCCATGGAGAACCTGGTCCAGCAGAATGCCCAGTTTCTGTCAGAGATGTGTGCAGACCTGCACTTCATCACTGTATTCATAGGCGAACTTTTGCTTGGCTGTACAAGAGGGGGATGGGGTGTCTCGACCTCCGTCCAGGTGCCCCTTCCCCTCAAGGAGTCACGCAGGGGCCCTTGGGCACCCAAAGGGAGGAGGAGCTGATACTGGACACCCCTGGGACCTCCACTCAGGACACTCTGAGGGTGTCGGACCCTTCAGAATGCCCCTTGCCTGTGACCCCTTCAGCTTTTTCCTCGGTGACTGCAGAGGGAGGAACTGCCCCACAGCAGGGCAGCCAAAGTAAGCCGGGGCCCTCCAGGTTGTGGGTCTCCAGAGGGCGGCTGCCAAGATCATCCAAGACAACAGGGCAAACTGGTCAGCATGCTGCCTCCACCCCTGCTGCGGATGTTGGGGAAGCACCTGGAAAAAATGGTAGGGAATGCAAGATTAAGCTGTTTTGATTTCACATGTAGTCGCACACTTGCACTATGATTGTGAATCTTGTGACACTTTTGTAAATATAGTCCACTTGCATTTGAATGAGGTCTGATGTGGTTTATTTGCGATGTAGCCCTTAAGCCTGTGTGCATCCCCCCACCTGCAACATCTTCAGAAGGACAGCCCAGGCTGGGTCTATGTCCTCTGGAACCATACATGTGCAGGGAGGCAAAGGTCTTTGCCTGAGCCCTTGCAAGTCACATGCAAGAAGACTACCGTGCACACTGAGCCTTTACCCTTCACACTCTCATTTGTCCCAAGGCCCGAGCATTGTAAGTACTACATGCTGGGATTCCCCTTCACTTGTCCAGTTGAGATGACCTGCATCTCTGCCCACCCCCAGTGAGCCAACTTCCATCCAGCATCTCGAGATCTACACCATGAGGCTCTGCAGAGTTTTCAGCAGTCATAGTGGTCGTTACCTTCAAGATGCAGTTGAATACGTTTACCCCTCCCTGTCACCCACACCCTCTCCCCATAACCACTGACCCCGCCCCCCCAGGTGCAACATTTGACCTCCTCACAGTTACCCTTCAACCCTCCCCATTACCCTCTGTCCTGTGTAGGTGAATGTCGATGTCCCCTACCGACCTGAAAAGCCCACCCTTGTCACAGTGGTCTGCCCCCACTCAATCTGCCGACCCTCAGAATCCGCCTCTCCTTCCGTAACCCCTCCAACAACCCTCAGCGCTCCTTCACCCGCGATCACTGTACCCTCACCCTTCTGGCTCCCACTGTCCCCTTTAACCCTCACCATCTCTTCCTTTCAACAATTCCCTCAGTATGCCCCTGCCCCAAATGGCACTAAGTACCCCTCCCTCTGAACCCCTTTCCCCCCAATGCCTGTTCACACCTGCTCACCCCCACCCCTCTCAAGCACATTCACACATGCACAGCCCGCATTCCACCACCCCCCTCAATGCCCCTACTCCACCACGGCTCTATCCACCTTCCCACCCTCCCACTCCATAGCAGCTCACCCATTCCACGGCCCCCACAGCATCTCTCTCTTTCCCCTACCACCCCAACTCCTTGCCCCTCTCTAGGCCTGCACACGCACCCAGCAGTCCACCTGCTGCTTGGGGATCCACCTCCTGGAAGGAGCTGCTGCTTGGGGATCCACCTCCTGGAATTTGCAGCTTGGAGATCCACCTCCTGGAAGGAGCTGCTGCTTGGAGATCCACCCCCTGGAAGGAGCTGCTGCTTGGAGATCCACCTCCTGGAAGGAGCTGCTGCTTGGAGATCCACCCCCTGGAAGGAGCTGCTGCTTGGAGATCCACCTCCTGGAAGGAGCTGCTGCTTGGAGATCCACCTCCTGGAAGGAGCTGCTGCTTGGAGATCCACCCCCTGGAAGGAGCTGCTGCTTGGAGATCCACCCCCTGGAAGGAGCTGCTTCTTGGAGATCCACCCCCTGGAAGGAGCTGCTGCTTGGAGATCCACCTCCTGGAAGGAGCTGCTTCTTGGAGATCCATCTCCTGGAAGGAGCTGCTGCTTGGAGATCCACCCCCTGGAAGGAGCTGCTGCTTGGAGATCCACCTCCTGGAAGGAGCTGCTGCTTGGAGATCCACCTCCTGGAACATGCTGCGCCAAGAAGATCCACGTGGTTGAGCTCCACCCACCCACTGCTGCACGTGGTGTTCCAGGGCCCACGGTCATTGGAGGCCTTCATCCTGATCTCCGCAAGTTGCCCCAGGCCTTCTTCAGGTAAGTGCCGACCACGTTGGTCCAGATGTGTTCTGGGTCGGTGTGACCTGCTGGCAGCCTGGATAAATGGGCAGGGGGAAATTCCAGTTGGGCCTTCACGTGCATCCCATGAATGGGATGCAAAACGGTTTCACGCCGGCCCCTGGTGGGAATGGTGACCCGCCATGATGGGTAGGAGCGCACATATCCGCCATCATCTTTTGCCGTCAAGGAACCAATTTTTCGGCTCCCGCCGCATTGTTCCCCCCTGCCCACCACCACCCTGCCACGGGGTTGGGGTGGGCGGGGGCTGGTGGCGTGGGGACTGGAAAATTCTGCCCATTAACTACGTTTCTCTCTCCACAGACGCTGCCTGGCTTACTGCGTATTTCCAGCAGTTTCTGTTTTTTAGTTCAGGTTTCCTGCATCTGATTCTGCAATGTTTTGGTTCTTTCATGTTTTCCCTGTTAACATTCCTGTGAAGCACCTTGGAAAGTTTTACGATGTTGTAGGTGCTCTATAAATGCAAGTTGTTGTTTGTTACATTGTTTTCCAACATAAATAGCTAAGTGTACAGAAATAAATCAAGACCTGTATTTATATAGCACCTTTCAGGACCACAGGACATGCCAAAACTCTTTACAGCCAATTAAGTACTTTTGAAGTGTTCTCACTGCTATAATATAGGAAATATGGAAAACAATTTGTGCACAGCAAGGTCCCACACATAGCAATGTGATAATTGCCAGGTAATCAGTTTTTAATAATGTTAATCAAGGGATAAATATTGGCCAGGACACTGGGGAGAACAGCTTTGTGTACCAGCTACAAGATTCACTGTAGCAATTTGTCAAGACTTCTTCAATAGCACCTTCCACCAACCTCTACCACCTAGAAGGACAAGGGCAGCAGATGCATGGGAACACCACCACCTGCAAGTTCCCCTCCAAGTCACACATCATCCTGACTTAGAAATATATCGCCATTCCTTCACTGATGCTGGAGTCAAATTCCTGGCACTCCCTTAACAGCACAGTAGGTGTAGGCAGACTGATGTAATTGTAATAAAATGAAAAGTCTAAACCTAGCAACATGGAATGTTTCTTTTGTGGAGAAATCAAATTAAAAAACTTAAAACTCATTGACAAAAGTGAACATAAATCACTGCCACTGGGTAACATAGGATACTGACAAGGCAGTTCCCTTGGCTCAGTGGATAGCACTCTTACCTCTGAATCCAAAGGTTCCAAGTTCAAGCACCTCTTCAAATACCTAAGCACATAAGTTAGGCTGATGCTCATGGTGCAGTATTGAGGGAGTGCTAAACTGCCTTTAGATGAAACATTAAACTGAGGCTCAATCTGCCCTCTCATGTAGCTGTAAAAGGTCCTCCTGACACTATTCTGAGGAGTTCTCCCAGATGTCCTTGACCAATATTTATCTCTCAATAAAAATCACTAAAAACTGGTCAAACTTCATATTCCTGTTTGTGGGAGCACTGTGTGGAATATTTATGTGGTGAGTGGAGCCATGGATGGGATGAGGACGCGAGTTCCAGAGGATATGAGCTGGATGGAGATGTGAGGGTGTGTGTGAGAGTTAGTGGTGTTGTCCTTGAGGTGTGAGTGAGAGTGATGAGGTGGTTGACTTACCCTGGTGGAACGGATGAGAGCATTCATCCCCTTCCTGCACTGGATGGCTGACCTCATCTGTGTTGTGGTAGTGCTGACCATCGCTGCCACCATCTCCCAGACCGGATTGCTGACTCTGGTGGACCTTCTGCAGCCAGAGCAGGGATGGAGGACATCGCAGCGACCTCCTGCTGCATCTAGCAGGTGCCCCAGAAAGGCATCACTAAATTTGGGGGCTGCCATCTTCTTTGCTTTCGGGACCATCTGTCACCTGGAGTAGTCCTGGTCTTTAGACATAAAGCAGGCTGTGCTCTGGTGCGCTTTAAATATGGCACCTTGAGCGAGGAAGCGCTGAGGTCACGGCTTGGCAGGCAAACCCAAGCCCACCTGCCAGTGACCCTGCCAACCAGTCCCTCAGCTCCATCCAGGTCCTCACCTCCAGCCAAGAGGATACCTCCTCCATTGAAGAGCTGGAAATAAACAGCCTGGAAGACCCGTCACAGCGCTTACCCACACCCTCCACCAGCGCAGAGACACACAGCTGGATGGGACGTAGATCTAGAACAGGCTCGGGTTCACAATCTGGTGGTCACCGCATGGACACGTGTCCACATGAGGAGGAGGCAGGTTCAGCAAAGCTCCCCGGCACTCGGAGATCTGCTGGGGAAGCGGCATCTGTGAAGTCTGAGTCAGATGACAAGACTCTGGATTCGGCCTTCCAACTGATTGTGCAGAGACAGCAGAAGGTGGGGGAGAATCACGCAGAGCTGGTGCAAGCCCTCAACTGTGGCAAGCGAGTTGGAGGAGTGTGTCCGTCTGCTCTCTGATGAAGTGGTGCTCACATGTGCGCACATGGAGGTGTTCATGGGAAGGATGGCAGACACCATGGAGACCCTGGTCGAGCAGAACGTGGAGATGCATGTAGACCTGCACTCCATCGCGTTAGCCATGGGTGAGTTCCTGCAGCCTCAGATCTCCAGAGGACACATGCTGAAGTCATCAGAGGCAACAGGACCAACCCATTGTACAGGCTGTCTCCACCCCTGCTCCGTATGTCAGGGCAGCACCTAGAAGAAGTGGTAGGCCTAGAAAAGTTAAGAAATTCTGATTACAAGCGGTTGCAGGGGTGAACACATTTTGTCACTTTATAATCTGAAAATATATTCACTTTCATTGAATAATGTGTAATGTTGTCTTTCAGCTTCATGACAGACTTTGTGAGTGCTTCCCTTGCATCCCCCCCACTAGTAATTTAGCTGCATGCAACTGGACCACAAATGATTCTAGAGGGTGTGTGTGTGTCTATGTGTGGGCGTGTGGCAAGGCCTTTAGGAGCCTTGTGCAAGCACTCTCCCAGCACATGGAGCCTTCACCCATCACACTCATCTCACTGTCCCGAGTATTTTCAATGCTGCCTGCTGGGGTTCTCTTTCAGTTGTCCATCTGAGCTGATCTGTATCTCCGCCCACCCAATGATCACACTCCCAAGCAGCACCTGTGCCCGTCCAACATGAAGCTCCGCTCACTTTTGATTTCGACAACCTTAGTAGTAGTGAAGTATGTTGTTAGCATCCCCATCCTTTCCCCTCCCACAGTCACCCATGTCTTTTTCCCCATCACTGTTGACCCCCCGGCATCACCTTCCACTTCCCCACCGTCACCTACCAACTCAAACCCTTGTCTTTCCAGGTTGTCCAAATGAATGTGCAAGTTCCCTACCTTCCTGAGAATCCCACTCCCATCCACATTGACCTCCTCCTTCTAACCCCCAGGGTCCGTGTCTGCCTCCGAGTCCATACCGACTGGACCACAAATGATTCTAGAGGGTGTGTGTGTGTGTCTATGTGTGGGCGTGTGGCAAGGCTCCGAGTCCATACCAACTACCCTCGCTGTCCTTTCTACTGCTACCGACGCACCCTCACTCCCCCAACCCTGCCGGCTTCCTCTGCCCCTTCTCATATCACCATTCCCTCCCAACATGTCTGCTCATCAGGAGGCAGTCATTGACTCCACAGACTCCTCCCTTGCCGTTCACCTGGACATACCCTCCCGTACGCCCTTGGTCTCTCCTCCCCCCAACACCTTCCCCACTCCAAATTCCCTCCTCCTATGGACACCTTCCCCTCTCTGAACTCCCTCTCTCCCCAGACACCTTCCCCCCTCCAAACTCCCTCCCTTACACCTACTTCCCCACTTGCTGCATTCTGCCTCATTACACCCTCCTCCCCCCATATTTCCTCCTCTCCCCTCGCAACCTCACCCTGCCAACACCTTCGTTCCCAACCTCACCCCCCAAAGCCTTTGTCCCCCAACCTCACCCTGCCGAAACACCTTCTTCTCCCAGTCACACCTAGACCCTAGACCTTCCTCTCCCACCACACCCCCAACCCCCAGTACACCTTCCTCTCCCACTCACAGCTAGACTCCCCCGGCCTCGCCAATCATCCATGATATTCTGAAGCAGAACCGAAGCATCAATGGGGACCTCCCACCTTCCGTGAGCTGCTTCGCGGCGGAGCCATGTCTATGAGAATCCACCCAGCATGCGATGCACGTGTTCCTCCAGGGTCCGGTAGCTGTAGGGCTCCAGCATCTTCTGCTCCTTGGATGTCCGCAATCTGAGCAAGGCCCTAAAGGTGAGTCCCGACTTCTGTACGTTATGCTTGTCCAGACGTAGCGGTAAATCGGGTGTGTGGGATGGGGGGGGAAGGGAGACGATTCCAGTCGGGCCATACTTTGCGGCCCACTACCAGGATGCAAAACGTGTTCACGCCGACCTCCGGTGGGATTCGCGTTCC
Source organism: Cetorhinus maximus (assembly GCF_964194155.1). Classification (NCBI taxonomy): domain Eukaryota; kingdom Metazoa; phylum Chordata; class Chondrichthyes; order Lamniformes; family Cetorhinidae; genus Cetorhinus; species Cetorhinus maximus. Next base: position 112,026,443 of record NC_135887.1, on the reverse strand, counting down.
GCCACGGCGGACACCCTCAGATGATCCTGCTGTGTTTTCATTCTGGCATAAAACCGATTTCTGCCCCTCACGCCGAATTGCCACCCACCCCACCCGCCATGACGACTGCCATCATCGGGACCGGACGATTCCGCCCATTAACTCGGCTCCTCTGTCTGACCTGCTGAGCACTTCCAGCGTTTTCTGTTTATATTTCACATTTCCAGTATCTGCGGTATTCTGCTTTTGTGTTATTTGTCTTCTAAGGTTTAGTTTAGAGGGGGGCTTAGTTTAAAACCTCTGAATCTACAAGTCTTCATGAGGTAAATTCCAGATAAAACACAGATGGGAAGCATCTGCGATAGGGACTCCAAACCTTAACTCTGTTTCTCTCTCTCCACAGGTGCTGCCGGACCTGCTGAGTTTTTTCCAGCATTTTCTGTTTTTATTTCAGATTTCCAGCATCCGCAGTACTTTGCTTTTGTCCTGGATAAAACGCGTTTGGAAACTACAATTCCCAGAACCCCGTGCTTTAGCAATTTCCCCCTGAATCAACGAGAAAGAACTTCAGATTTCCAAAGTCCTGGGACTGCACGGTCGACGTGAGCTTTCTCCATCTGGCTGAGTTGTTTATCTCACAGTCTTTACCTTACCCGTCTTTCATTCCAGTGCAAAACCTAATTTTTTTAAAAAAAACATCAAACCAACATATTTTTTTTGTTCAAGGTGATTTCACACCATGAATGTATTGAGGTAGTTTGTGCCAGGCTGCGGTTTGTGAAGGGGAGGAGGAAGGGTCAGTGCAGTCGAGGGCTAACGACAGAAGTTTTACAATATTCCAACCAGAGTTCAGCCTTCGGGCTTTGCTACGTGCTGCCCTCTCAGGACACTGTGCGAGAGAGATCGTCCCCCCTCTCCCCCTTGTTCTCTGTTGCAACTCCAGACTGGTCAGTTGGTCAGCTGAGATTTCGGCTGCTGTTAAGTTTCAAGGGAATTTCGAGCCGCAGCAGATTCCAAACCAATGTTTTATGTTGTTCTGCAGCTGTTGCGTCTGACTAATTGCACTTCGTGTGTCAGACATAGGTATATATATTTAATTTAAAAAAAAACAGTATATGCGTTACTCCCGTATGGAAAAAAATGAAAAGAAAGGATTATTTTTGTTTTGTTTATTTCCAACGAGAACAACAATTTGCAACCGTGCAGATTTTAAGACTTGCAACTCGGGGGTTAATTGACGAACAATACATCATGGGTCATCGCCATCTAGTGGAATCTCAGCAATGCACAAGTAACTCTACCTAGTGTTTACGTAACGCATTTTGTTGAAATGTTGAAGATAAATTGTCGTGTTTAATTCTTAATAATTGCACCTTACTGGTTGCATATTAAACAAAGCTGATATAAAGTGTGAAGTGGTACATTTTGGTTGGAAGAATAGGCAGGTAGCACACTCCTCGAAAAATAAGTGTCTTATATGGGGTAGGGAAACAAAGCGATTTGCGTTATATATATATCAATCAGTAAAAGTAGCAACCTAGGTTAATAAAGGTCATTTAAAAAGTAGACAAAGCTTTGGGGATCGTTTGGAGAGGGATAGAATTGAAAAGCAGCGAAATTATGTCAAACTTGTGTACAACTAGGCTGATTCCTGGGGTGAGGGGATTGTCCTGTAAGGAGAGATTGAGTAGACCAGGCCTGTATTCCTCGGAGTTCAGAAGAATAAGACCATAAGACATAGGAGCAGAAATTAGGCCATTCGGCCCATCGAGTCTGCTCCGCCATTCAATCATGGCTGATAAGTTTCTCAACCCCATTCTCCCGCCTTCTCCCCATAACCTTTAATCCCCTTACCAATCAAGAACCTATCTATCTCGGTCTTAAATACACTCAATGACCTGGCCTCCACAGCCTTCTGTGGCAATGAATTCCATAGATTCACCACTCTCTGGCTAAAGAAGTTTCTCCTGAATGAGAAAGAATGAGAGGTTATCTCATTGAAACATATAAAATTCTTAAGGGGCTTGACAGGGTAGATGCTGAGAGAACAAAAGCAAAATACTGCAGATGTTGGAAATCTGAAATAAAAACAGAAAATGCTGAGATACCCAGCAGGTCAGGCAGCATCCGTGGAGAGAAACAGATTTAAACTTTCAGGTTGCTGATTACCCGTCAGATGCTGAATGTTAGGGAGCCTAGAACATTTTTTACATTTGTGGATTATTGACATCTGTGATAAGATTGACATTTATTGTCCATTCCTAATTGACCTTGAGATGGTGGGGATGAGACACCCTTTTGAATCACTGCAGCCCATGTGGTGTCAGTACAGCCACAGTGCTGTTAGGGAGTTTCAGGATTTTGACCCAATGACATTGAAGGGACAGCGATGTAATTCCAAGTCAGGATTGATGTGTGACTTGGAGGGGAAATTGCAGGTGGTGGTGTTCCTAGGTCTGCTACCCTTGTGGTAGAGGTCAATGGTTTGGAAGGCGCTGTTGAAGGAGCATTGGCTGCAGTGCTTCTTGTAGATGGTACACACTGCTGCTACTGTACACTGGTGGTGGAGGGAGTGAATGTTTAAGGTACTGATGAGTTGCTGATCAAGCGAGTTCCTTTGCCCTGGATGATGTTGAGCATCAAGTTTTTTGGAGCTGCACTCTTCCAAACATGTGGAGAGTATTCCATCACACCCCTGATTGCCTCGTTAATGGTGGACTTTGGGGAGTCAGGAGGTTGGTTAGCCGCTGTAGAATCCCCAGCCTCCGACCAGCTCTTGTAGCCATTTATGTGGACGATCCAGTTCATTTTCTGATATATAGTAGCCTCCAGGATGTTGATAGTGGGGGATTCAGCAATGGTAATGCCATTGAATGTCAAGAGGAGATGGTTAGACACTCTCGTTTCCTCCTTCAAAACACTTCTTAAAACCGCTTTGACCAAGCTTTGGAACATCTGACCTAATATCTCCTTTGTGGCTCGGTGTCAAATTTTGTTCTGTAATGCTCCTTTGAAGCGCCTTGAGATGTTTCATTACATTAAAGGTGCCACATAAATATAAGTTGTTGCTGCGAATGTTGTTAAAGATGGTCATTGCCTGGCATTTGTGCGCTTGTAAATGTTACTTGCCACTTATGAGCCCAAGCCTAAATGTTATTCAGGTCTGCTGCATGCGGACAAAGACTGCTTTGTTATACGAGGAGTTGTGAATGGTACTAAACATTATGCAATTGTCAGTGAACACCCCCAACTCCTGACCTTATGGTGGAGGGAAGGCCGTTGATGAAGCAGCTGAAGTTGGTTGGGCCTGAGGAACTCCTGCAGTGATATCCTGGGGCTGAGATGATTGGCCCCCAACAACCACAGCCATCTTCCTTTATGCTAGGTATGATTCTAACCAGTGGAAAATTTCCCCCCGATTCCCATCAACTTTTATTTTACCAGGGCCAGTTGATGCCACTCTCAAATGATGCCTTGATGTCAAGGGCAGTCAATCTGACCTCACCTCTGGAATTCAGCTCTTTTGTCCATAATTGGACCATTTGACTCCTTGTTCCTGTATTAATACCAAATAGCACTTCCTCCTCATATTAATGAAGATAAAATTCCTCACTCTAATTAATCTGGTAATTCGTACACAAAAACACATCGCACAGCAGATTGATTTAACATAAATATCTTTATTTAAAGAAGAAATACTAAATGACAAATTTCATATATATACTGTGACTGCAGCAACAGTGGCACATTTATAAATGCTGGACGTGTGCAAAAACACAAAGAACATACTTGATAAATGTTTTGGTTTGGAAATGTCTCCATTTCCATGTCATAATTTCTCCACAAATTATGACTTTTGACAACTGATACCTGGCAGGAGCTTTATATTCCCACTGAGAAGCTAGCACTTTCAATAACTATTTCATCTGAAACAGATCCGATTCAGAGTTTTAAAACAAACAGAAGCTCTTGAGTTTGGAGAAAGTCAGAAATCCATACTCTGAAGCAGAATTGGAAATAAACCAAGGAATATTTCATTTCCCTTTGTCACACTGAATTGACTCATTGATGCCAGGATTCCCATAGATTCCATATTTCTTTCAGAAATTGGGCGTCTATTTGGACCACCTCCAATTTGGATTCCATTGTTCCCTTCCCTTTACCCAGCCATTGATTTCACCCCTCATCGCAGTGTTTTTAAAAATTCGTTCACAGGATCTGAACATCACTGGCAAGGCCAGCATTTATTGCCCACTCCTAATTGCACTTGAAAAGGTGGTGGTGGTGAGCCACCTTCTTGAATACAACAGAGTGGTTTGCTGCTTGGCCACTTCAGAGGGTAGTTAAGAGTCAACTACATTTCTGTAGGCCTGTAGTCACATATAGGCCAGAGCAGGTAAGGACAGCAGATTTCCTTCCTTAAAAGGACATTAAATACCTGGGTTTTTACAACAATCTGGTCACCCTTACTGAGACTAGCTTTTTATTCCAGATTTTAGTTAATTGAATTTAAATTCCTCATTTGCAGTTGGAATTGAAATTGGAATTTAAACAGTCTCTGGATTATTAGTCCAATAACATTAAGCCGTTATGCCCTTCCTTATCAAACCCCCTTCACATTTTAAACAACTTGAATAGATATAAGCTTTTTGGATACAGCTTTTGCAAAGAGAGAATTATACATAACTATTTGCACTCGTGTGTTTTTAATATCTCTAGTACTCCACGTCTGATTTGCAGCTACATTTTTAATGCTGGAAATTATAAAGCAGATAGTAAAAGCAGTTGAAGACTCACTGACATTAGGTAGCTGTTTATTGCTAGTACTGCAATATGATAACTGGGATGTTGTTCCAGGATATGGACATTACATTAAAGACACTTTATAAATATAAGTTACGAAAAGTCCCAAGGTGCTTCATTGCAGCATTATAAAACAAAGCTTGACATTGAACCACAGAAGGAGATATGTCAGATGACCAAAAGCTCAGTTAAAGAGGTGGGTTTGAATGAGTGTCTTAAAGGAGGAAAGTGAGATGGGGAGGGGGAGAGGTGTAAGGAGGGTATTCCAGTGTTTAGGGCCTAGGCAATTGAAGGCGAGGCCACCAATGGTGGAACAATTAAAAATGGCATTGCACAAAAGGCCAGAGTTAGAGGAATGCAGTTATCTCAGAGGATTAGGGAGCCGGAGGAGTTTACATAAATAGGGAGGGGCATGGCCATGGAAGGATTTGAAAGCAAAGTTTAGGATTTTAAAACCAAGATGTTGCTTGACTGGCAGCCAATGTAGGTCAGTGAGTACAGGGTTGAAAGGGAAACTGCACTTGTTGCGAGTTAAGATAGGGCCAGCAGAGTTTTGGATGACATGTATATGCAGAGCAGAATGTAGACCAGCCAGGAGTGGATGGGAATAGTCAAGTCTTGAGGAAACTAAGGCATCAATAAGGGTTTCAGCAACTGATGAGCTGAGAAATAGAATAATCTAGTGAATCACAACTGTGTAACACAGGAGTAGGTCATCAGCCCATTGTGCCTGTGCCTGCTCTTTGAAAGAGCTATCCAATTAATTCCATGCTCCTCGCTCTTTCTCAATTGCCCTGAAAATGTTTTCCTTTAACTATTTATCCAATTCCCTTTTCAAAATTATGATTGAATCTGCTTCCATCACCCTTTCAGGCAGTGCATTCTAGATTACAGGAGGCCAGTTAACTCAGTTGGCTAGATGGCTAGCATGTGGTTCAGAATAACACCAACAGCATACCTTCAATTCCTGTTCCAGCTGAGGTAGACTTGGGATCTGCCCTCCTTGCCCTACCCCTAAGAGTGGAAGGCTATGGCAAACCACCACTGACAAAAACTGCCAAGAAAATGGCTCAGGATGAAGCATCAATAGACATGAGCCAAGGGCCTACCTCAAGTCAGAGTGCACATGACAGGTCATTCTAGATCATAATAATTTGCATAAAAATAATTCCTCTGCATCTTCCTCCCCTTCTTTTTACTGATTATCTTAAATCTGTGTCCTCTAGTTACTGACCCTTCTGCCACGTAATAATTCCTATCTATCAAAATCTTTCATAATTTCCCCCTAAACCCTCTGTGCTCTAAGAAGAACAATCCCAGTGGATTAGAAACACTGTAGTTTAGAAAAATGGCACCAACACAAAGTCACAAGGCACAATGGGCCAAATGGCCTCCTCTTCTCTGCATCGTTTTCTGATCCTAAGTGGTGTTAGATCCATAAACTGCAAGAGTTGGAATGTACAGTCAGCATCTCTGATCAATCACAAGCCGTGAGGAGATAATTATGGGTTGGGGAAGGGGTCTAAGGAAGTAAAACAAAGCAGCAAATGAGGAGAAGCAATGGATTTCAAGAGTTGGAAACATTCAGTAATTTGGAAAGCAGGAAACAGTGGACGCAACCCACCATCAGAACAAGCTCTCTGAACTCTTCTGCCATTCAGTTAAATCCTGGCTGATCCATTTGCCCTCCTTTGTTCCATACCTCAAAACCCTTCCTCCTCATACAGGTAACGTGCCCTAAGAGGGGGTTGGTGGCCATGGACTTCCATTGGATTGGTCCACGATGCTTGTTAAAGTACTGCAGTGGTTTTCCATTGCCTTCTGCAGTATCCTGACCAGGAAACTCACTCATCCTTACCGCTTGCCGTCAGGCGTATTGGAAGGATTTACAGGCTAGTAATCAACCTATTCGGTCACGTTCTGTGGCCGAGTCCTGAAGTGGGACCTAAAGCCGGAGCTTCTGGCCCAGAGGTAAGGATGCTCCCCTGTGCCACAAGACCTCCCTCAATACCTTTACCTAACAAAAATATATCAATCTCAACCTTGAAAAATTTCAGTTGATCCTCAGAATACATCGCCTTTTGGGAAGAAGTGCTTCTTGATATCACACTTGAACGGCCTGGCTAACTTTAATATTTTGTCCCTTGTTCTGGATTCCCCCCCATTAGAAGAACTGTCTCTATCATCATTATTGTGTTCTTTAATCATTTTGAAGATTTAGATTTACCGCCCCTCAACTTTCAAGGGAAGACGAGCCTCGTCTCTGCAACCTGTCGTTGTAATTTAACCCTTTTAGCCCCATTATCATTCTGGTGAATCTGTGCTGCACCCACTCCAAGGCCAATATAATCCTTCCTGAGTTGTGGTGCCTAGAACTGAACGCACTTACACCAGATGGGATCAACCTTCTGAACTCCAGGGAATACAAACTGAGTTTGTGCACCTGCAATATTGTGTGTGTGTGTGTGGTTTTTTAAGTTTTTACAGCATTACAATTTAACATCTTGACTGGGGCTCTGTAAGCAGCTGATAAAATACAATCACTCTACAATGGACTGTTAATTCACTCCTTAGTTTTGAAATAATGCCTGTGCTTCTTCACCAGAACAGTCAGCCCTCTGAGCAGCTCCAGTCTGCAACAAAGACACAGCTATGCTAGTTTTCAACTTGTGCCAGGGGTAGTGCAGCTGGTGTTACAGCAGTGACTGCCACAGGCTGTACTGGCATCGACCATATGGTGAATCTTCATTAAAGAGGGGAAACAGAACACACACTGTAACAAATGGAGTGACTTCCCTCACCAGGTCAGACAACTGCAAAAACAACTTGATTTATACAGCACCTTTAACATAGTAAAACATCCTCAAAGTGCTTCACGGGAGCAATCATTGAAAAAAAAATTGACACCAAGCCATGTAAGGAGATATTAGCACAGCTGATCAAAAGGTCAGTCAAAGAGATAAGTTTTAAGGAGCATCTTAAAGAAGAGGTAGAGAGAAAGAAAGAGAGGCGTTGAGGGAAGTTAATTCCAGAGTGTGGGGATCAAGCTAAAAACCACATACCAGACAAGAGAGAGAATGCAACAGTGGCACAATAACAATCCATCTGCTCTTGACCACCAGTGCAAAAAAAGGCAACAAAGGAGATTCATTAGTGAATGCAGGAGATTTGGAAACAGTTGCAATTGCAAACAGCTTTGCCTTCAGTTCTCTCTCCACATCTTGGCACAATCCCGCCAAGCACTCTGAAGAGGCCAAACACTTGTGCAGAGCTGTGCACTAAGTTTAGCAGCGACTGTCCGAAGAGGAGGGTCTGTTGGACTTTTCGCTCCAGTGTTTTAAATCAGCTCTCATTTGAGGATCCTGAAGATTCGAGGCAATAAATGTACAATTTTTATTCTATGAAGAATTACTTCTTGTTTTTGCATTGTCACAAACACTAAAACAAAGTTCTTCTGCCTGTCTAGGAATATACAGTAAGTGCTTCAAATATTAATATTGCAACATGAAAGACTGCTTAATCTGCTGCTCCTATTCAATTCTCTGATGAAAGAAGCAGTGATACACGCGCACGCACAGTTAAAACTGACTATAAAGCAACAGCACATTTGGAATAAGATTTAATGCATAAAAACTCCTTTGATCTAAATTTAATTTAATTCAGTTTGTGTCCATTGTAAAAAGAAGTTATGTTAAAACAAGATTATTAGAATAATATATTAAAAATCCGAGGTTGATATCTAACTGCAAGAAATAGCCTAGCAACCCAGCATACTGCTGCTCAGGTGATGTATTATAATGCACCTGCTTACATATCGCAGCTTTTAACATGGGCTCACTGATGTACTGTGGGGAGTTTTTGCACTGTGCAGGAAACTAAATACCGTCTGGCTATTTGCAGAGATATAAATTTTACAATATTATTGAACATTGACCGAAGGGGGATTTGAGGCTGTAATCCTGAGCTCGTATTTGAAGGCAACAACTTTAATCCCCTGTCCTCACAAGTGCAGATACAGACTGGAGTGGCAATGAGTGGGGACAGCTTCAGAGGATCACATTTTCCCTTCTGCCCCATCTGAGTTATTTTGTTTTAATACAATACAGAACAGAACACTGGCTTAACATGGCCAATGTGCAATATTTACATTAAAAAACATACAGGAGGTTGGCATCAAATCAAGGGCAATGTAGATCTCAGTACTGAGAGTGAGAGAGAGAGAGAGACACAGATAGAGAGAATGAGTGAAACAGAGAGAGAGCCAAAGAAATTGACAGAGTCAGAGAAAGAGACAGGGAGGTAAAGACAGACAGAGACAAAGAGCGACAATCTTACATCTCCTCTACTTCCATTCCACCTCCCCTCCCCTTCCCTTTTTAATGCAGGTGCCCACAGCACTAACATAATCTCCAGATCAGATTCCTCATATAAACTTCCCATGTTTCACTCTCATGCTTTACAATGTCATCTCAAACTCTCAATTATGTTACAACTCCCTCCAAGCCATTCATTATTCTACATTATTGTCAATGGCCCTGTTTTCTCATAAGTGCTGAATAATGTCTTGTATTAAGCCCTGATACACCATAATTATCATATAAGGCTGTGCATGTTATTAAAATGGGTTTGAAAAATGTCTTTGAAATATACGTAGCTGAATCTAACAGAGGTACGGTGTGCATGTCAAGCTTCAATGAGAAGGAATAGTATGGGACGGAGGAGCCTCGGAAGATTCCCAACTCTATCTTGTCTTTCCGAACATGTACAATTGACTTGCTGGAAATGTTAAGGTGATGTCTTAATGGGGTTTCCTGAACAGCATGGAGCAGCTGTCATTTATTATATTGTGTGGTTGTAATATCTGGGGCAGGATTAAAATCAGCCACTTGTGCCCTGGATCTCTCTTCCTCATAAATCTACAACAAAAAGGAGCAGCAAGTTGTCCTGCAAATAAAAAACAGATTGAGCCCTCTTAAAATACCCATCATTTTTCAACAGAAGTAATGGCCTTCAGTCCCATTTCACCACCACTCCCCCCACCTTCTAACCCCATTAACCCTGTCCTGTCTGACCGTGGCACCAAGCTGTGCGATTGCCCAGCTGGCCCACACACATTACTTTACAGATTGCATTTTCTCTAACTTTTATGGGCAATTACATGGCAATTTCAATTTCACATCTTGTAAAGCCCAGGTTTTCTACTAAATGTCAAACATTGGGATACTTGGAGAGCTTGTAACCTGGCTTGATGATGGTGGTGGGGCCCGACTGCCTTGGGACCATCAGAAAAATCAGTGAAGGAAAGGTGCATGTATTAAGCAACTTGCTAGGTTCAGACTTCTACAATTTTAGCTGGGCTGTGCTTGGTTTTCTTTTGGGCAAAGGAAGAGACAATCTTGGAAAAATCTAAATAGAAACTATTCTCATCTAGAGCGATTGACTTTTAAATCACAGAAAGAGTCCATTTGGCCTATCATGCCTGTGCCAGCTCTTTGAAAGAGCTATTCAATTAATCCCACACCACCTGCTCTTTTCCCATGGCTCTGCAAGTTTTTACTTTGCAAGGAATGTGAAACTCAATACCATACTACAAGACTGAGGCGAATAGCATAGATGCATTTAGGGATAAACAAGGTAAACGCTAGAGGAACAGAAGGATATGCTGATAGGATTAGATGAAGTAGGGATGGGAGGAGGCTTGTATGGAACATTACCACCAGCGTAGACCAGCTGGACTGAATGGTCCATTTCTCTGTTGTAAATGCTATGTAATTCTACCCAAGTATAAATGCAATTCCCTTTGTAAAGTTGCTACTGAATCTGCTTCCACCGCCATTCAAACGATACATTTCAGATCACAACAACTCCCTTTGTAAAATTTTTTGCCTCATCCCCCCCTCTGGCTCCTTTGTAAATTACGTTAAATCTATATACTATATGGAGTTGGACAAATGTTGTGAATCACATGACATTCAGATTATTCCATGCCTGCTAATTACAAAAATAATTCAAAGTTCCTAAATTTTAATCAAAGCAGATGTTTTACCTCATCAGTATTTTAGAAGATAGGAAATAGGAGCAAGCTTAGGTCATTGGGCTCTTCAAGGCTGCTCCACCATCATTAAGATCAGGGCTGTTCTTATACCTCAACACTAGCCCCATACCCCTTAACTCCCTTTGTTATCCAAAAATCTCTATCTTGGATATACTCAATTGAGCATCCACAGTTCTCTAGGGTAGAGAATTACAAAGATTCAAATCCTTTGACTGAAGAGATTTATTTTCTCAGTCCTGAGTGGGCAACTCCTTATTCTGAGCTTGTGACCCCATGTTCTAGATTCTCCAGGCACGGAATACAGCCTCGCAACATCTACCCCTATCAAGTCCCTGAGAATTTTTAATGTTCCAATGAGACTGCCTCACGTTCTTCTAAATTCTAGGGAAGACTACTCAAATCAATCTCTCTTCATTGGAAAAACCCGTCATCCCAGGAATCAGTCTTGTGAATTTTTGTTGCACTCCCTATAGAGCAAATACATGCTTCCTTAGGTAAGGAAACCAAAATTGTACACAGTACTCCAGGTGTGGTTTCACCAAGGACCTACATAACTGCAGTATGACTTCCTTACTATTATAATCCAACCTGTGTTACTTTTCGAAATATTGCACTGCACAGAAGCAGGACTTGGGAGGAGGTTGTTGCAGTCATCATATCTTTATTTATCTGGTCATATTTTGGCATTTAGTGCTTGCTTGCAGTTTTACATGAATGAAAACAATGTTTTTTCTACAGTATCTTAAATGTAGCTCATATCCCCAAGATTTCTAGGACTGTGCCAATAGTTGACAGGGTCACCCCGAGTGCATCAATATTTGAAGGCACCCTGAGAGTGTCTGTCAATATTTGGAGGGGTCCCCAAGAGTGTATGTCAATATTTGAAGTAGTTTCTGTGATATGTCAATATTTTGACAGGAGTCCCCAAGGGATGATGACTTGGGCATTTGTTATCCATCTCTAGTTTCTCAAATGAATTGGGTTGCTAGGCCACTTCAAGAGGGTAAACTGGAATGTGGAACTGGGAGTCATGTGTAAGCCACACTAGGTGAGGACGGCAGCTTTCCTTTCCTGAGGGACATTCATGAACCAGTTCTATTTTGTATAAATCTGACAGATTTTATGGTCACTTTTCTTTCAGGTAACCAGACACCAAATCACCAGGTTTATCAAATTCAGTTTTTCAATTTATATCAGTGGGATTTGAATTCATGACAAGACCCAGTTCCATAAAGGCTACACTGTCATAACCCTGTATGCAACATGATTACAGATTAAATAAAGCTTAAATATCAATGAATGTTCAAACTATCCCTGTGTTCATTATAAATTCTCACATATTGAAAGCTTTAGTAACATCACACAGGGAAACAATCTGATTAGTTCTTGATGAAGATTAAGAGAGTAAGCTCTTCTGGTCTGGGTACATTTTCCCCCACGTATCCCAGAATTCTGCCCCAGCTTGTTTATACATTAGGGCTCAATATTTATTTTAAACATAAAATACAACATTAGTTTCACTGAATAATTGCAATTTTGGAATCTTGGCTATGAAACTGTATCTGGGAAACTCTTCAATTCTGGAACAGCTCTTTGGTATTTGTGACACAGGCACCTTTGGAAATCTCCAATGCTGGGTTCCACATTAATCGAATTCCACTTATCAGAATGCAACTGCTTAACCTTCGAAGTACTGGCGTTCACCAAGTCCAATTTGATTCTGGACTTTGTAATTCAAGTGCTTTTTATATTTTTTTAATATATAAAGGCTAACAATAATCTTGTAACCAACAAAAATCTTGAAATATCGCTGCATGAATGTTACAACATGACAGTGATTGGCAGTTCAGACCATCGCCTGGCCAGGGCTCCTGTAAATGTAATTGGTGTTGCTCTGGCTGGATTTTAGTCAGGTTCTTGGAGAGAGCCATCTGCCTTCAGGTTACTCTACGTTCCTGTATTTGGTAAACAGATTGTAGAGCACGCGTAGGGTAGACTTCAGGTCACAGTTCACGATATCTGCAAGAGGCAATGCATTGCTTTTGATAAGAGTTTATGATTGCAGTTAGAATCTTCTGTGCCACACGGTTCGGAGAAGGCCATTCAGCCCAGTGTGGCTGTGTGGGCCCTTTTGAAAGAGCTATCCGATTAGTCCCACTCACCCCTGCTCTTTTCCCCCATAGCCTTGCAAATTTTTCCCCTTCAAGCATTTACCCTAGAGCCTTTTGAAGATTTCCACCACCATTTCAGGCAGTGCATTCCCGATCATAGCAATTCACTTTGTAAATCTCACCTCATCTTACCTCTTTCTTTTGCCAATTATCTTAAACTGGAAACAGTTCATTCTTAGCTGCTACTCATAATTCTGAACACCTATATTAAATCTCCCCTTAAGCATTTCATTAATATTTTTTGCACCAAAACAATTGTTAAATTTGGTCAGTATCAAGGGGCTTCCCCTGTGGAACAAGGATTATATTTGCTCTGTCTTCAATTTGCTCATCTTGGCCATTGTGCAAAAGAAAGGCTACAACTCATGTCACTGCTCTTGGACTAGGGCCTCCTGATCCATAGCCCAGTGCATCAAGGACGGAAACTTTGGATTGAATTTAACGGCTGCGGCAAAGGCCCTGTCTACCGGCCAGAGAGCCTGTGGCTATGCTATCACAGCCACAGTGGGATTAACTGCAAATCAGGCTGTCGGGGCTCCCTGGCCTTTGGAGATGAAGTCCCAACCTTCAAGAGCTGCTGTCCAATCAGAAGGCTGGCAGCTCTTCAGCTCCAGCAGTGCCATCGGAGTAGTGGGTCTGCAGGAGGCCCAGGACTAGCACTGGAGGATAGGCAGGGTGGTGCAATTGAGGCCAGTGGTTGTTTGGGGGTGGGGGGGGGTGGTGGCCTTGGGATGTGGGGAAGAGGTGGTGTTGGTTTGGAGGGCAGGGGGTATTATTCCCATGTGAGTGGCCCTTGCCACTGGCACAGCCCCCATTAGGGGCACTGGGTGCCCCATCTACAGGATGACCCCAAGACTACAGGAAGGCTGCCAGGATACACCTGGAGACTGACCAGGAGAGGGAAGGCCAGTTTCTGATAAACAGTCATTAACCCGAGGCATGGGGCAGAATTTCCCGGTTGGCGTGCAGGGGGGGGAATGGGACCCGCACGCCAACACGGGGTGACGTCAGGCAGAACTCTCAATGTCACCCTACGTCATTTCAATTTTCAGGTAGGCGGGGGCGCAGCCAAATCAGCTGTGTGCCCGCCGACCTGTCAATGGCCAACTGAGACCATTTGAAAACTAATTGCAGTACTTAAAGGTCCTGCCCGCCCAACCTTAAGGTTGGTGGGCAGGCCGGGAGCCCTGGCGGGCTTCAGAGAAAGGATGAAACCTCATCCACGGGCGGGATGAGGTTTCATGTATGTTTTTAAAAATTTAATAAAAGTTTAACTGAAAGTGATGGACATGTCCCAACTCACGTGACAGTGTCACATGAGGGGACATGTCAGGAAAATTTTATTTTTCTATTTTTAACTTTTTTTTAAAATTTGGAGCCCATCTCCCTGAGGCAGCACTTAGCCTCAGGGAGATGAATGCTCTTTCGCGCACATGTGCAAAAGAGCACACTCTCGGCTGAGGTATTCCTCCCCCCCCCCCACCCGCTCGCATAGGGAGCGCATAGCGCTTCCTGGTGGATGTCACGCTGGGCGGGCCTTAATTGGCCCGCCCACGTAAAATGGCGGCGCACCCCCAATTGGGGGCGCCGATCGGAGATGCGCCTGCACACGCCCGCTCCTGAACTTCCCGCACGCCCGCTCCTGAACACCCCCCTCCCCCGCCACCCGAACGGGGAGAAAATTCTGCCCAGTAACTCTTGTTTCATTCTGCACAGATACTACCAGGCCTGCTGAATATTTCCATCATTTCCTGTTTTCACTTTGTAACTCAGGTATGGTCAAGGACAGCTTTTATTGTACATGTGATCAAGAGACATCCACAAAACAGCACTTCATCCTGATTTAACAATGCTCTTTTAATGTCGGATTTAAGCTGAAAATCATGTGCTGATTTCTTACTTGCCCTTTCAATATTATTCTAAGAAAAATTCAGAAAATTTCTCTAACACACTTCAGCCTGGACTGATAGCCACTGAGCTTAAGGATGCATTCACTAAACTCTGACCTCTGCACTTGTTTTAAAATTACTTTCAGGATGCGGCCAAGACATTTATTACCCATCCCCCAAATGCCTTGAGTAGGTGGATATTCTTCTTGAATCACCGGTAGCTGTTTTGTTACAGCAGAACGTCTTGCTGAGACATTTCCAAGGGCAGTTACGGCTCAAACCATGTCGGTGCAGGACTGGAGTCACATATAGACCAGGCCAGGTAAGGAAGGCAGGTTTCCTTCCCTAAAGGATGTTAATGAACTAGTTGGGTTTTTTAACGACAATTCGACATGTTTGCAGTCATTTTACTGACACCAGCCTTTCAATTCCAGATTTGAAACTTCTTTTAAAAGACTGAATTCGAGTTCTCATGGTGGGATCATGAACTCAGGTTATTAGTCTAGTGATATAACTCGCTACACTACTGTACCATTAAAACTTCCAATGGGGTATAAAAATAGCAAAGCGACTTCTGGGGAACAAATAAGGGCCATCAGACAGAGAAAGAGGTTCAATGGAGGCTGGCACAGATATGATGGGCTGAATGGCCTCCTTCTGAGCTGCATCATTCTGAGATTCCAACCCTGTAACTGGCACAGGCCATTCAGTGGTTGGGTGCAGAGCTATGTTGGCAGGAGTGTCGAAGAAGCTGGTGTTCCTCCTTTCATGTGTGGGGGTGGTACCTATTGTGATGTTGTATACAGCGTCACTGAACAGGGCAGAGAAAAAGAAAGCAAGGAAAGAAATAGGACTGGGGCAAGAGGAAAGTTTTGTCAAATTTCTCCGTGGTCTCGATAAATGCCAAAGAGCTCATCACCTTTAGAAGTGGAGTGACGGTTATTAATTAGGGTATATGCTTCCTAAAATGCTTCCTAAGCTCCATCCTGGTTCTGAATACAATAGGGCACCATATCCACCTGGCAGTTTATGCAACCTGCCCTCTCAGTTTAACCACCTTTTATTCTGTGCCCAAGCAAAGTCTCAGAGATACATAATGAGAAGACTAATTAGACAATTGAGCTGCTTTAACAGTTAAGTAGAATCATGGAACGATACGGCACAGGACAAGATGGCCATTCAGTTCATTGTACATGCTGGTTCTTTGAAAGAGCTATCCAATTAGTCCCATTCCCTGTTCTTTCCCCAATGCCCTGAAAAATTTCTCCCTTCAAGTATCTATCCAATTCCCTTTTAATATTGAAACTGCTTCCACCACTTTTAGGCAGAGCATTCCAGATCACAACAACTCACTGTGTAAAACAAATACAAAAATACCTGGAAAAACTCAGCAGGTCTGACAGCATCTGCGGAGAGGGACACAGTTGACGTTTCGAGTCTGGATGACCCTTCATCAAAACTAAGACATATAGAAATGAGATGAAATATAGGTTGGAAGAAGGGGGTGGGACAGGAGAGCGTGATAGGGGGCCAGTGATAGGTGGAGGCCAAGAAGAGACTGCCAAACACGTCATAGACAAAAGGACAAAGGAGTGTTGACGATGGTGATATTATCTAAAAGATATGCTAATGGGGACATTGAGACTAGCAAACAGGACAAGCTAGTGGCAGATGGCCCTAGTGTGGGTGGGGTGGAGGGATGGGATTGAAATGGGCTAAAAGGTGGAGATGAAACAATAGATCGAAATAAATTTAAAACTAGGAAGGAAAAGAAAAAATAGTGTGAAAAAAAAATTACAATAAAAAAAAACTATAAATTATTGGAAAAGGGGAGATCAGAAAGGGGGTGGGGATGGAGGAGAGAGTTCATTATCTGAAATTGTTGAACTCAATATTAAGTCCGGAAGATTGTAACGTGCCTAATCGGAAGATGAGGTGCTGTTCCTCCAGTTTGCGTTGAGCTTCACTGGAACATTGCAACAGGCCAAGGATGGACATGTGGGAATGAGAGAGGGGTGGTGTGTTGAAATGGCAAGCGACAGGGAGGCCTGGGTCATGCTTGTGGACAGACCGAAGGTGTTCCGCAAAGCAGTCACCCAGTCTGTGTTTGGTCTCTCCAATGTAGAGGAAACCGCATTGAGAGCAGCGAATGCAGTAGACTAAACTGAGGGAAATGCAAGTGAAGTGCTGCTTCACTTGAAAGGAGTGTTTGGGCCCTTGGACGGTGAGGAGGGGGAAAGTAAAGGGGCAGGTGTTGCAACTTCTGCGGTTGCATGGGAAGGTGCCGTGGGAGGGGGTTGAGGTGTAGGGGGCGATGGTGGAGTGGACCAGGGTGTCCCGGAGGGAACGATCCCTGCGGAATGCCGCCGGGGGGGTGAAGGGAAGATGTGTTTGGTAGTGGCATCATGCTGGAGTTGGCGGAAATGGCGGAGGATGATCCTTTGAACGCGGAGGCTGGCGGGGTGATAAGTGAGGTCAAGGGGGACCCTATCATGGTTCTGGGAGGGAGAGGAAGGTGTGAGGGCGGATGCGCAGGAGATGGGCTGGACACAGTTTGAGGGCCCTGTCAACCACCGTGGGTGGAAAACCTCGGTTAAGGAAGGAAGAAGAAATGTCAGAGGAACTGTTTTGGAAAGCGGCATCATCAGAACAGATGCGACGGAGGCGAAGGAACCCATTAGTTTTAAATTTATTTCGATCTATTGTTTCATCTCCACCTTTTATCCCATTTCGATCCCTTCCCCCCCCACCCCACCCGCACTAGGGCCATCTGCCACTAGCTTGTCCTGTTTGCTACTCTCAATGTCCCCATTAGCACATCCTTGAGATAATATCACCACCGTCAACACTCCTTTGTCCTTTTGTCTATGACATCTTTGGCAGTCTCTTCTTGGCCTCCACCTATCACTGGCCCCCTATCGAGCTCTCCTGTCCCACCTCCTTCTTCCAACTTATATTTCATCTCATTTCTATATGTCTTAGTTCTGATGAAGGGTTATCCAGACTCGAGACGTCAACTGTGTCCCTCTCCACAGATGCTGTCAGACCTGCTGAGTTTTTCCAGGTATTTTTGTTTTTGTTCTAGATTTCCAGTATCCGCAGTATTTTGCTTTTAACTCAGTGTAAATTGTTTTTCTCACGTCTTCGCTGGTTCTCATCAATTCTTTAAATTTGTGAACTGTTTGAGCATTATAATTATAACCAGGTTCAGTGGAGGGTGGATCAGGTCTACATTGCTAATACGATGCATGTAGATTATAAGTCTTGAACACGTCATAAATGATGTACTACGTACCTTCTGATCGAGGCTTTGGTTTTTCTAAACCGCCATCCTGCATCAGTTCAAATGCAAAGGACACATTATGGACCTGTTGAAGAGAGTTAGGAAAACAAAGAAATAGGCAAGCTTTGGTACACAGTAGGTTTTAGTTTCAATCCCATCAATGCAACTAATCTCGGCTGTTCAATCTATTTTAGGTCGCGTTTAAAGCGAATGAGGGATGCTGTGTGTTTAAATAGATATTAAAAGTGAAAGAATTTCACTTTTCAGTGTGTGTTACCTGTGCCCCAAATGATGCTGAATCATACAACAGGCATGTATTTAGGAAGCGTTAGCTCTCTCCAGCATTGATGCTGATCACTGGTGTTTAGCTTGGGTAAATTTCAGGTTCCAGGTCCAAAGAACCCATCATGACTGGCTCTTTTGCTCATTGATTGATTCTGCATCTGTGACACTGCAGAGCCTGATGGAGAATGCGATAGAGTATATACTTTATGCTCTTCTCCAATGGAGTCATCCTAGGTGGATACAATGTTGGAAATTTGTGAGAAGGTTAATCAGCATGGACCAGCATGCCCCTTCAAGGCTCAGGTTAATCGACGTTTGGGCATTAAGGGAATCAAGGGATGGAGCACGGAACTAGAGTTGAGGGAAGATCAGCGGTGATCTTATGAAATGGCGGGGCAGGCTTGAGAGGCTGAATGGCCTATTCCTGTTCCTATTTCTGATGTTCTTAAAACCTATTCCCATTGCCTGTATGGGGGAACAAGGCAACAAGCATTTGTGTTTTGGTTGGACTTGTGGGGGGGGAGGGGGGTGCGGTTTCAGAGCCAGAGAACAAACAGGGAGTGGCTCAAGGCCTTAATTCTGCTCCACATCTTCTTGCATTTAGCACATCACAAAAAGCACAAAAAAGCTGCAACTCTTCAAGCGTTGGTCAGCTTCTTTGCTATTTTTGATGGTGAAACGCATGTGCAATTAATCAAATATTTACCTTGTGTTCAAAGCTGTCTGGGGTGAGAAAGAAGTTGTGCAAAGGTATAAAATAGTTCCCAACGAGCCCCATAAGCAGCACCAGATAGACACCGTCAGCAAACTGTAAAAGAGAGTTTAGTCAAGACATTAACATGCACATGGGTCAGGGAGACACTGAACGATGAACACACATCCCAACATAGGACCACCATCGGCACACAGACCATAACGCTTCAAGGAGATACATCACCTACCATCACTTTCTCAAGGGGATTCTAGGGATGGGCAATAAATGCCAGACTTATGCCCACATCTTGAGAATGTTATTCTGTTAATTGACTGTTTCAAAATCTGGGAATTACTGGACGATAAACACTGTATCCCACTACCTCACCTTGAGTCATTTGACTCAGGAAGAATTCCAAATCTTATAAACAGCCTTGGTTACAGCACACTTGAGGTACTATGTACATAGTACATGCCTGGTCTCCATTATAAAAAAAATAGAGGTACTGGAGAAGGGGAAAAAAAAAATTGGGAGACTAAAACTAACAGGAAAGAATGGAGAGACTGAGGCTCTTTTCTCCAGAGAAGTGAAGACTGGGCATGACCTGATAGAGGTCTTTAATAAAGGGTTGGATAGGGCAAGGTAGAGATGGTGTTTCCACTTGTGGGGGAGACCAAAACCGGGGAAATATAAATCCAATAGAGAATTCAGGAGAAACTTCTTTACCCAGAGAGTGGTGAGAATGGGAGACAGGAATAGAAGGACAAAGTGAGATGAAGTAGGGTGGGAAGAGGGTTGTGTGCAGCATAAACATCGGCATGGGCACTTTGGTCTGAATGGCCTGTTTCTGTACTCTAACTTCTATGTAAAGTGGGGTGACTGAAAATGTTATGATGCAATGGCCCAATTAGATGAGAAGAGGATGGCTGCATGGAAACAGAATCAATGCTATAGCTGTCAATGTGATAAATGTATTGGTTCTGATGAGTTCAAATGCCATATTAGCAAGTTTCCTTTTTTTTAATATTAAATTTGCTGATTTTTGGGCTGGCACCAGAGGAAAAAAAAACAATGTTAGTCATAAAAACCAAACCAATTCCCTCATCTTCCTCAGCAAATTAACCTATCACCCCTGCCCAGTCTGGCCAACACATGACTGAAGTCGACACTCTGGTTGTCACTTAACAATGGGATGGGCAATAGCTACAGAGGACAAAAAACAGAAAAAAAAAAGTCAAAGATTCACCAGAATAACCAATGACACAGTGGAAATGAATGAGAAACATCCATTGACACCAACTCCAGCGAATGGAATGACTTAAAATGAAAAGAACGAACTTGCATTGATGTAGTGTCTTCCTCAATCTCAGGTCATCCCAATTAAGTGTGTCTTGAAGAGGAGTGACTGTGGTAACATTGGGAAATAGTAGCCAATTGACAAGCAGTAAGCTCCCACAAACAATGAAATATATGAGATAAACATTGGCTAGGGCACCAGGTAGAACTCCCCTGCTCTTCAAAACAGTGGCCATGTGATCTTTTACATTCACCTGAGAGGGCAGACTGGACCTCAGTTTAACATCTCATCCACAAGACGACATCAACGTCAGTGTTCACCAGTACAGTGTTGGCTGGGATTATGTGATCAAGTCTCTGCAATGACCCACAACCTTCTGTCTCGGGGCTGGGAGTGAAACCACTCAGGCCTTCACTGCTTGGCTTTGTCCCATAGCTCACAGACTGGAACTGAAATGGGGTTCCTGGCTAATAGCGATGCGAGTTCTGGGGGGGACACGGAGGACAGACTTTGCAAACAGAGGGATTCGTGATGCAGCTCCAAGCAACCGTAGATGTAACCTCCACATCAGCAGCGCCACGTACAGGCAGATCCCACCAGGGCGCTGGAGAGGGGGCTGCAGACAGTGCCAAACGCCAGAGGCTAGGGGGGTTACGGGGTAGTTTGGTGGGGGCGGTGGGGGGGAGGAGGGGGAAGGTTGGAAAAGGATTGAGTGGGAGGTTGGAGGGAAGAATTGAGGGTGGGTCATTGTTGGAGTTTCTTATTTATTAATTACATTTTTCCACTTAATTTGCCCATTTCTCTCTCACCTCAAGCAACAATTAGAATTTAAAAAAAATACTATTTGCACATTTAGTACAAATGATAACAAATATCATATGGAACCTGTAGATAGGCTGTAAATTCAGTGTGTAACCCAATTGTGGATTGGAGCCAGAGAAGTCAGAATGGTAAGGTTCTATTAGCTACAGAGTTGAATTGTTTTGTAAATGTGGTGATTTCTTTGTAGCCACTTTTTTAACATCAGTTGATTGTTCGTTGATTAGTTATCCTGAGAGAATCAGCACTGAACCTCAAATTTCACCATTGCTACAGTCATGCTGCCTACTGCATGCAGGTGTTATGAAAGAAAGACAAAAGCTACATTTATACAGCACCTTTCATGATGTCCCAATCTCTTTACAGCCAATTAAGTATTTTTGCGTTGTAGTCACTGGCATAATGCAGGCAATGTTATCAAATGGAAGGGCAGGCTTGCGGGGCCGAAGGTCCTACTCTTGTTCCTATTACGTATGTTCATATGTCATTCTGGATGGATGAGATACGCTGGGCTAGATGGCCTTTGTCATCCACAATTATCTTAAAAACATAGGGTGGAATCATGGCTGGAGTTTGGTTTATTTTGGTTGCTAATGAAAGTTTACTGGGAGTAGGCTTTGTGGGGTGAAACTGTCAGGACAGGGGTGCATAGTGGGCTCATACTGAATCAGTAACCTGTTTTACACTGCACACGATTCTCAAGAATCCTTTCCATTGACTTCAATCTTGTCCTTTTATCTACATACCTATTATCCTACTCTATCTTAGTGCTTTTTGAAGTTTTTTTGAGGTATTGAAATATAAAATTGTACTGCATAGTAGATACTGAAAATATATTGTAGCAAGAAGCAGAAATCAGCAAAATCTTCAGACTTGCTGATGAAGAAAATACAGATACAATTGTGAACCAGTCTCTGCCCTCTGGCCTCTTAAAAGTTTGTCACACAGAGACACCTGAGGGCTCCAGCACTTCCCACTGACAGTGAAGACCTATGTTGTTCAATCTTTCCACATTGTTGCTCCAGAGTCATTTGATCTTTCTATCCTGTGTGATTACTGATAAAAACAGAATCCGATTACACCCCTTGTATGAAATAATTACATTGAATGATATCATGCACCCAGGCAGAAGAAAGTCATCTTCTACTTCTATAGAATGGAAAAGATCTTGTGCAGTTTATCTGGATTGTAAATATTGAATCTTTCCCCAAATATGAATTTACTGTCACCGTGTCCATGTGGTGCAATGTGCAGATCATGTCGGTGAGGGCTGAGGCAGTCACTGAAATCAGTGTTATCGTCTGTGCAGTGAGATAAAACATGGGATATAATTAACAATATTGCACAATGCTGTTAAAGTAAAATTTATACTCTGTTTGTTTAATAGTTGTGCTGGGATCACCTATAGGGCGCACACAAACTAACACCGCATTATATCGTTGTTGCTGTTAATATTAATGACCCATGCTGCATATATATCAAATATTAGTAATCAGATGCGTTATCATTTTACTAGGACCTTTCTGTGATTGATTGGTGAATTTTGAAAGGGGTAAACATATCATGCATGATCGAGGGGGAGGGTTGAAGTGGGGAAAGGAGAATAAGGGGCCCAGAAACAGGGGAAGCTCCAGGGCCAATGATTTTTCTCCCTGCCTCTGGATCCCATGGTAACCATGTTCTATGTCCCATCAGAGGTGATGGATTTTGCCAGAAGGCATTGCTTCTGTCAATAAAGGAACTAGAGGAGGCCATTTGGCCCCTTGAGCCCATGCCAGCATCCAATATCTCTTCTGTGTAACCTCCTGCTCTACCGCGATCTGTCCTATGAGTTCAAAATTCCACTTACCTGTGTCTCTAGTTCTGTAACTTCCAGGTTTAATTTGTTCAGGTGTTTATTTACAAATGTGATCAGGGTCTGCAGATAGAAAACAAAGAGTTTCAAAACAGGTAGTTCCATTCACTCTGTTTTAACCCCATCAGCACACTGGAGGCATCTGTCAGTATGATGCGATTTACTGAGTACTGATGCACAACATGACCCCAGCCTCTAATGCTGTTCCATACAGGAGATGAACAGGACTGGCAAAGACATAGGAACCCAGTGTTTCCCAGGCAGCATATCTGTGGCCGTATCAATATCTATCCCCCATCTGATACTTAAAAACCAATGACCTGGTCAATATCATATTGCTGTTCATGGGATCTTGCTGTGCACAAAATTTTCATTATGTTTGCCTACACTACAATTGCGACTATGCTTCAAAAGTATTTAGTTGACTGTAAAATCACTTTGGGACATCCCGAGGTCAAAAGGTGCACTATCAACACAAGTTTTTAAAAAAAAAAATAACAGCCCAGTTCAGGAACTTATAAAAAATTCATTTTCGGAATGTGGCACCGCTGGCAAGGGTGGCATTTATTGCCCTGTTGCCCTTAGGTGGTTGTGGTGAGCCATCTTCTTGAACCCCTAATGGCAGGTTTACTGCAGCTGAAAGGCTTACTGGGTCACTTCTGTGAAGAGTCAACCACATTGCTGTGGGTCCTGAATCACATGTAGAGCCAGATCAGGCCAGGATTTCAGGTTAGGACATTCACGAATCAGCTAGTTTTTATAATGAGCTGACAGCTTCGTATTCATTTCTACCGATCCCTGCTTTTTATTTCCAGATTTAAAACAAAAACTGAATTTAAATTTTCAAACTGCAAAGGTGGGATTTGAACTCACATTTTCTTGGATTATTAGTCTCCTAACCTAATCCGCTATGCTGCCAGAAGTCTTATTAAAACCTGTATTGGGGATGAAAGACTCACTCAAATCCTTAATTTTAGTGCTATAGCACTGAGGGCACTGTTATCTGGTTAGGGAGAAGGAAGATCCACTCATTAACAAGCTCAGCTCAAAAGATGGGGCGTGTCTGCATATGGATGTACGCATGAGCATGTGCATTTATCCACGTGTGCATGAGCACTTGCGCACTAGTGTCTGCATGAGTGCATGTGTGTGCACGCGCATGTATAGAGAATGATTGAGCATTCGCACAGGCATCTGCTTGCATGTGTGCGTGCATGAGCATGTGTGTGCTTGTCTACATCAGATGGGAGTAGGATCAAGCTCAGTGGCTTTGATACAATTGCCTGTCAAAACTGTCTGTTGAACTCCGCTTGCATCAAAATTCAAATGGGCCAAATCAGCAAGTGAGAAGTACACAGATAAATAGGACTGAATTCTCTGGGATTCAAGAGCCTGATTTCCACATTTGCACCTGCATCCCACCCTTCGATTGCCTATGGGAGTCTGAGCACTGGCATGAAAATAAAAGACCTGCATCCATTGCGTACATTCACCAAATTATTTAATAGTACATTTTGTTCAGCGAGTAATCTGCACCAGCCCTTCGTGTGTTTATAAATCAGATTCTAAAGTCACAATGGTTCACAGAACAAACAGGCAAAATGATATCAAACCTTTTTGACGACATTGAGTTTGTCTGGCGCATGATCAAATAGAGTGTCAAAGGCATCCCGTTCTGAAAGAAATTGAATAGAGTTACACATGGGGAGTGCAGGCAGGATTATAAAATCATGGAACAAAGAAAACTCCCTTTTGTAACTGAAACATTCGACAACGACTCAAGGCACTTCACAGAAGCATAAATTAGACAGAATCTGGCACCGAAATGGAAAAGGAGACATTAGGGCAGGTGACCAAACACTTGGGTGTACCTACACCACATGGACTGCAGCGGCTCGAGAAGGCGACTCACCACCACCACCTTCTCAAGGGGAATTACGGATGGGCAATAAATACTGGCCTAGCCAGTGACACCCACATGCTATTAAAGAATTGAAAAAAACTTGGTAAAGAGGTAGGTTTTAGGTGTATCTTATAGATGGCAGGAGAGGTCGAGAGGCAGAGGGGTTTAGGGAGGAAATTCCAGAGCTTTGAAGTGCTTCTTCACATCACCCTGAACAGCCTTTTACCATTTTAAGCACCTCAATTAGATCACCCTTCAACCTTCTAAAATCTGATATAGGACTTCCTCCAAGTGTATGAACAGGACTAGCACACCACCCCAGGCATTGGTCACAAATAGCATCGTCTTTGAAGTGAAGCTGAGAGGCAGGATTTCCTGACCTCCGATTTTTTCTTCCATATGAGGCAGGGAATGGGTGGGGATTGTACTCTTGCCACATCCCCAGCATTGTGGCAAAGCAACTCAAAAAGTGACAAACATGATAAAGAGTAGGAAACAATTATACACAATTAACCAGCATGCAAAGCCCAAACACCATTCAGAAATTCATGGAACACTTACCATGTCTCCCTGACAAAGCCCTGTGATTAAACACAAACCATATATTAGAAATTAGGCACAGAATAATTATTCTGCAGACTTCATAAAGTGGAAGTTCCAAAACACACACAAGCCTAACTTGGATCTATATCACCAGGCCTTCATCATTGTTCGGTCAAAATCCTAGAACTCCCCAACAGGACCGTGAATGTACCTACACAACATGGGCTGCGACGGTGCACCACCCCGTTCTCATGAGGGCAACCAGATGAGATCGGTCATGTCATTGAGGCAAGGATACAGGGTTAACACTTGAAGGACAGCATCTCCAACAATGCAGTGTGTTACGATCCCCATAGAGATCGATAACTTTTACAAAGATATTTGAATTTCCAGTGGCTGACTGGAAGGATCACACGACAGGATTTAAAGTTTTAAGACTTTTACTAACTAAAAGCAAAATTATCTAATCATTAAGTCGGCAACTTATACCCTAAACTGAAGAAAAGATCCCCCATTTAACTTTTAAAATGACCAAAAATTCCCCTCCATGGTTATACTTTATATTGCTCCTTAAGTGGACACATCATTCTCCAGGAAGCAATCCAAAGCTATTCTTAGCTAACAATAGTTTGCCTTCTTTTACTTTTTCCAGATAATTTCTAATCCCAGTAATGACTTTCATGGCGAGGATTAACCTGGCGATTCTTCCCTCTAGCCAAAGCTAGGTGAATCTTCCAGCCTCGTTTAAATCCTCACGAATTTTCTCTCTTCAATCTGAGCAAGAACGCCGACCCACATTCTGCACAATGCACAAGAGAGACTCTATTGCTCTGCTCACGCTCTCTCAAATTCTTATATACTGACCCGTTTTTGTCAGGTTCAGTGATATCTGAGAAAACTCTAAGGTGATACTAGAATGGCTTGTTATGAACTCATGCTCTGTCAAAGCCCATCTCCATGGCAATGTGAATCACATGGGTCTTGTATCCAGGTAGAATTGCTGATTAACTATCTTCTAAACCCCCAACTCCATTCTATCTTGGAATTAAATAGATAAATTAAACATTATCATTTATAAAGACCGACATTCCTAACACCTCCCTTTGAGACTTGGAGACTAAAAGTTTATCCACCGTCTGCACAGCTGTTCTGGTCATTGTTGAAGGAATATCTTGTACCTTCTTCCCAATAAGGCAACCTGGGCCCCTTTAACCACCAAGTCACACAAGCTTGTTGTCAGGCAGAATTTAGAACAGGTCACATGACTTCATTCATTCTGCCATTTTATCGTAAATTGAAGAGACAGTCCTAAAATATAACAATCATACAAAGTTCACATTTGTAGCAAGCACACCCTCAATATTGCACTGGACCCACAGCTCAAGAGATGAAAGTCTGGGGAAAAGTGGAAGAGAAAATAAAAGCGCAAAGAGGTAACTGGGACCAGTGGTGAATGGAAACTAGACTAAAACTATACCCATTCAAAATCTAGACTATGCCTTCCATTGAGTATAAAAGGGCTGAAATGCAACCAATGGAACAAAAACATTTTTAAAGGCTGATTAAGATGAAACAAGTTAAAGCATTGGATGCACCAGCAAAATTACTTATTTTTGTAAAATATTCAGTGAATGGTTGAGAAGAGATGGAATGCAATCAGCTCCTTACTCCATATGAATCCAAGTGCTGTGGCTTGGCTTGGCCTGAAAATTTCAAAACTGAGATCAATAGGCTTCTGTTGGGTAAGGGTTTTATGTTAATGTGGGTAGGAGTCCTGCTTCAGGTTCAGAAGGTTGTGATTCAAACCCATTTCAGAGATTTGAGCTCAAATTTCAGTCTGACACACTCAGCGCAGTACTGAGGGAGTGCTGCACCATCGGAGGTGTCATCTTTCAGATGAAACGTTAAATTGAGGACCGTCTGCTTTCTTAGGTTGATGTAAAAGATCCCGTGGCAACTTGTGTGAAAATTCACTGCCACATTTCTGACAACAGTGACATGACTTCAAAAAATATTTCATAGGCTGTAAAGTACATTGGGATATGCTGAAATTGTGAAAGGTGCTCTATAAATTCGTGTTTATTTCCTATGGAACCAATGCAAGTGAAGAGAGTCAAGATATAGGTCAGAATCAACCTTTCCCATTGGAGGTGGGATCATGGCAGGCAATAAGGCAAGCTGTCAAAAATTGGTTTCACGCCAGAGTGAAATTACAGTGGGATCATCCTATGGTGCCAGCCATGGAGGACTGCGGATCCCTCTGGAGGCCAACGTGAACCCGATTTGCATCCTGCTGATGGGATGCAAAGTAAGGCCCAACAGGAATCATCTCCCACAACAAATTTACCGTTATGCTGGCAGGAAAACACACTGGCCCAGAACACGTCTGGACAAGCATGACATGTAGGGCCTTGCTCAGATCGTGGATATCCAAGATGATGATGCTGGGGCCCTAGAGCTACTGGACCCTGGAGAGAAACAGGCATCCTCATGCACATGGCTCCGCTGCAAAGCAGCTCTTGCCTGGTGGGGGTCTCCACGCAGCAGCTTTGCTGAGGCTTCAGATCTTCACAGACTTCACTATGGACTCGCACCATCTTCAATGGTCTCCATTCATGTTTGGGAAACCACAGGCTTCGCCATTGGCTGGTATGGATGATCGGTGGGTGGGGGGAAAGAGAGAAAGGTCTAGTTGTGAGTGGGAAGGGATGGTGTACCGGGGCGGGGGGGTGGTGAGGTTGGGGACAAAGGCGTCGGGAATGAAGGTGTCGGGGAGGTGAGGTTGAAAAGGGCAGGGGGGGGTGGGGGGGAGAGAAGGAGGGTGTCCGGAGGGGGGTGTGTAGGGGTGGAGGTTGGTGTTGGGGGGAGGTAAGTTTAAAGGGAGGGAGTTCATGGTGGGGGTGGGGGGGGGAATGTGTCCAGTGGAAGGAAGGTGTTGGAAGGAGCAAAGAGAGGGGTCAGTGGAGTCAATTAATGCCTTCTGGGGCGTGAACTCAGGGTGGGCATAGGAGGGAATGGTGAGTGTGAGAGGGGACAGCGGGAGCCGGTGGGAGGGTGAGGGTGCGTCAATACCAGTAGAAGGGGCCGGCCGCAAGGGTGGTTTGTGGGGACACGGAGCTAAACATGGACCCTGGGGGTGGGATGGAGGAGGAGGTGGTGGTCGGGGACATCAACATGGATGGGGGTGGGATTTTCAGGAAGGTAGGGAATAAGCACATTCACCTGGACATCCTAGAATGACAAGGGCTTGAGCTTTAGGATAACGTTGGGGAGGTTGGAGGTGATGCCAGGGGGAATGTGACGGGGGAAAAGGACGGGAGTAACTGGGGGTGGGGAAAGGACAGGGGAGCTGATCAGAAACTTGACAACTACCATGTTTCTCAAATCGAAAGTGAGCGAAGCCTCGTGTTGGGTGGGCACAGGTGCTGCATGGGAGTACGATCAGTGGGTGGACAGAGATGGAGGTCAGCTCAGGTGGACAAGTTAAAGAGAACCCCAGCAGGCAACACTGAAAATGCTCGGGATAGTGAGAGGAGTGTGATTGATGAATGCTCCTCCGGTGAGGGAGAATGTTTGCACAAGGCTCTGCCACACACACACACACATTTCTCCCTCCAGGATCACCTGTGGTCTGGCTGCGTGCAGCTGAACTGCGAGTGGGTGTTGGGGGTGGGGTGGGCGTGGTGATGTAGGGGGAGGGCTCGCTAAGCCTGTAAATGAAGAAGATAATATTACACATTGTTCAGTGAAAGCAAATTTATTTTCAGATTATAAAGTGACCAAATGTATTCACCCGTGCAACCACTCGTGATCAGAATTTCTAACTTTTCTCAGCCTACCACTTCTTCCTGGTGCTGCCCTGACATCCGCAGCAGGTGTGGTGACAGCCTGTGCAACGGTTGGTCCTGTTGCCTCTGATGACTTCGGCGTGCGTCGTCTGGGAGAGCCGAGGCCTTGAGGGCCCCAGTTTGCTTTGGACGTCCTCCTGTGGGCCAGCTGATCCCTCTAAGGTGACAGACGACGAGGTTGAGTGGGGGGGTCATGGGGAAAGGGAACTCGGAGAGAGCAGACAGCCCTGAGATTCCTGAGTAGATGACCCAGGTGTCCAGCTGCCGCTCCTCCTCAGTTTTGAGTGCCCAAGGGCCCCAGCCTGACTCCTTGAGGGGAAGCAGCGCCTGTAGAGGGCCGGCGAGGTGCCTGGTTTCCTTCTCGCGTTGCCATTGCAGGAACTCATCCATGGCTCCCGCGATGGAGTGCAGGTCTGCTCACATCTCTGTGTTCTGCTGGACCAGGTTCTCCATGGTGTCCTGCCATCCTTCCCATGGAGAACTCCATGTGCGCACATATGGGCACCACTTCATTGGAGAGCAGGCGGAGCCACTCCTCCGACTTGCGTGCCACTCTGCTGAGGGCTTCCAACAGCTCTGTGTGATTTTCCCCCGCCTTCTGTTTACTCTCCACGATGAGTTGGAAAGCCAAACCCAGAGGCTCGCCATCTGACTCGCACCTCTCAGATTCCTCTTCCCCAGCAGCCCTCCGATTGCTGGGGAGCTCGACCAAAACTCCCTCCTCCTGTTGCAGACATGTGTCCTTGCAGTGACCAC
Organism: Cetorhinus maximus; assembly: GCF_964194155.1. NCBI lineage: Eukaryota > Metazoa > Chordata > Chondrichthyes > Lamniformes > Cetorhinidae > Cetorhinus > Cetorhinus maximus. The sequence continues at coordinate 111,996,263 of NC_135887.1, read as the reverse complement.
CAGTTTACGAACCTGAAACTGCTCTAGATCTAGGTCCCACTGAGGTGTGTGTCTCTGCATTGGTGGAGGGTGTGGGGAAGCACTGTGATGGGTCTTCCCTTCCAGGTTGCTTATTTCCAGCTCTTCAATGGAGAAGATGTCCTCTTGGTGGGAGGTGAGAACCTGGATGGAGCTGAGGGACTGGCTGGCTGAGGGCGTCAGTCACTTGGCAGAGCTCCCTGTGAACCAAAGTAGAGATAATTAATGCAGGGCGGCAGAGTCTAAAACAGGAGAGAGAGCACTCTCAGTTGCGTTGAGGAGGAGGAGGATCTGGGGCAGGATCCACACATGGGTGTTCACTGCCAACCTCTCCGTTGCAACAGGCATGGCCCACATCCTCACCAGTCAGCATGACGGCACGCTCCTCAGAGCGAGTGGCCTAATGTGGGCCAATCCACCCCCGGTCTGGGACCTCTCCCTGCTGTTGTGAGTCAGCTTCTCCTGCATGAAAACAGATGGAGAGAGTGTGAGCAGGGCACATGGCACTGCGTGGCACGTTTGTGTGGTGAGCGGAGACATGGACAGGTGAGGACTCGAGCTCCAGAGGATATGAGCCTGTTGGAGATGTGAGGGTGTGTAAGAGAGTTAGTGGTGTTGCCCTTGAGGTTTGAGATCCCTGTGGATGTGTGATGGGTTTGTGAGTCTGAGAGTTTATAGTGAGGAGGTGGTTGACTTATCCTGGCAGAACAGATGAGATCATTCGTCCTTTTCCTGCACTGGAAGGCTGACCTCCTCTGTTCTCCCATGTCGCTGACTGCCGCTGCCACCGCCCCCTAGTCTGGATTGGTGACTTTGGTGGACCTCCTGCAGCCAGAGTGGGGGTAGAGGACATTGCGGCAGCCCCCACTGCATCCAGCAGGTGTCCCAGAGCGGCATAACTAAATTTGGGGGCTGCTGTCTTCTTTCCTTTTGGGGCCGTTGGTCACCTGGAGCAGTCCTGGTCTATAGACTTTAGGCTGCGCTCTGGTATGCTTTAAATATGGCACCTGGAGCAAGGAAGCGCTGAGGTCATGGCGTGGTAGGCAAATCCAAGCACACCCACCAGCAATCTGGTGTGTTCCCCGTGAATGCATTAGTAATGATGCGGGACAAGCCAGGAAGGGGACGGTATGGCGCGAAAATCTGCCATTGCGGTTGGCAGGTGTAACGTCTTTTATCAAGCCCGCTACCACACTTAGTGCAAATCTGGGACAATTCCACCTATAGACCAGCTGATGATTTAATTGAACAGCAGAACAGGCTCAAGTGGCTCAAATGTTTCGCTCCTGTCCCTACAATGGGTGCAACACCTACAGACAGTCTACATATGGACTACGCTCATACATGTCTATCCTCTCCAATATTAAAAAGGGAGGTGACCTGTCTGTTACAAGTGAGGGAGAGGATCTGAGGTGCCATCAGTAGGCTTGCCATGCCCATTTTGAGGTGGGGTATGGTTATTAGCCACCATGTATTTCAACTGAAGTAAACTGCCGTTGAACTGCCATGCCTGAGGCAGCTTTAAATTACCTTCGAGGATATCACAGCTGGATGAATCTTGGAACAGGGCCACACAACACAGGAGGAAACCATTCAGCTCACCGTGCCTGTGCCAGCAATTTGAAAGTTCCATTTCCCTGCTCTTGCTTCATCGCCCTGCAAATTTTCCTTTTGCAAGTTTTTATCCAATTCTCCCCATTATTTACTCCATCAAAACCCTCCCTAATTTTGAACACCTCTATTAAATCTCCCTTTCGACTTCTTTTCTCATTCTTGCATGGGGCATGGGCACCACCGGCTAGGGGAGGCCAGCATCTGTTTCCCATCGCTAATTACCCTGGATGCTGATTTTTGTGCCCGCCCACGTACCGTGTCATGGGGGTGGGCTCTGGGAGTTGGTAGGAAGGTGGTGGGGTGGACACTCGTTCTATTTTAAGTGCCCGCCGAAAACACATGCAGCCAGGCACGTAAAATCCAGCCCTCCGCATCGGAGGCGGAGGAAGTGAATTTTTAAAAGGTGGTGGATGGGGTGCCTTTCAAACAGGCTGCGCTCACCCAGGCAAGTGGAGAGTATTCCATCACACTCCTGACTTGTGCCTTGTAGACAGTGGGCAGGCTTTGTGGAGTCAGGAGTTGAGTTACTCGCCACAGAAATCCCAGCTTCTGACCTGCTGCTCTTGTAGCCACAGTATTTATATGGCCGGGCCCAATTCAGTTTCTGGTCAATGGTAACCCCCATTATGATGTTGATAGTATTTTAAAGTGGAACAATCCCAGCTTCTCGAAGTCTAAATGAACAGGTTACAATGGTGATGTATCTGGCTAATGTCAACTAGCAGCACTAAACACACATCTTAGAGATATATCGCAATTCCTTCCTCATCTGTGAGTCATGATCCTGGAACTCCCTCCCTAACAGCACTGCAGATGTACCTACACCACGCAGGCTGCAGCGGTTCAAGCTGGCAGCTCACCACCAAATTCTTTCCCCGGGCTTGGGGTTTATGCTGGCTCAAGCCAGTGAAAGAAAAATCAAGAGCAAGCTCCACATCTTAATTCAACGCAACTAATTTGCGGGGAGAACGTGCAGCCCCTTTTGTGACTGTACGGTGAGACAGGGGTGGGGAGGAAGCAAGCGGAAAGGCAGCCTAAAAATACCCTGCTGCAGTGCTCCTGGGACAACTTTTCTGGGAATTACTGAAAACCTTTCAAAACATCCATTCTCAGCAGCTTTCCTTTCGGAGGGGGTTTTGATTTACTGTGAGATTTTGAATACTGGCAGCTCTATTTTCCTTGGCTATTGCAGAAACTGCTGAGCTCCTCACACAGTTAACAAAACACAGATTAACAATCAAATTTCAAACTCCTACATCTGTGTTCGATTATAGGACGACCGAAGAACAACTGCATTTACATACTCAGTATTGCCAGTGATTTCTTCTTGGATATGTCGAGACTGCAGAATTCCCTCTCTTTTCTGTGGGAAAGAAATACTTTATTTTAAAAAATGAGTCCTTGAAGCAATCAGCTGTTTTTTTCTTTGTTTCCATACAGATAGCTATGGAAATTAAATTGAAACTTGGTTATCCTGTAAAGCACGGAGTTAACCCTAATCTACACTGCCTTTAACACCAGACCATTCCAATGCACTCTCGTCATTCACCCAGTTAAACTTCAGCTCGTCCAAAACTCTGCTGTCCATAACTCACACCAAGTTCCATTCACCCATCACCTACATTGACCTACGTTGGTTTCTGACCCGGCAACACTTCGATTTTAAAACTCTCATCCTCATTTTCCAATCTGCCCGTGGTTAATCCTTCACTATCTCTGTAACCCCCTTCAGCCCTACATCCCCCCAAGTATGCAGTGATGCCCCCACCTCCATCCACCACCCCCCCATCCCCCAGAGATTGGTTTACTTGTCATGTATAAATGATCTGGACTTGGGTAATGTTGTATGATGTTGTGCATGTCACAATAGTGTAAAAGTGCTGAGCAGAGCAAGGGTTAATGTGGGCTGGAGAATAGCTCCACCCACGATATGATGAAGAGTCACATGGTAATAGACTAAGAGAACACTCTAGAAGCAGCCTACCTGCATGACAGCAGCACCAAGCATGACATTAACTGGGATCTGTACATAGTTAAAGATTAACAATAAATGGTTTACATTTTAATATACAAGCCTCACGATCTCATCACTGAGACATCAAACAAACTCATAGCACAATATGGTGTGATATGAAAGGCAGCATTTTAAATGATGAACCCAGAACAGAATCCCAAGATATGAAAAACTAAAAGCAGCTGACGCCAGACTAGGGAGATGTACACCGAAGAAGAAAAATTAAAGAAACAATTGAAGAAGCTTCGCTACAGACTTAGAAGTTGAGGAGTCCACCAGAGTGAGTGGAAGTCCATTGCGAGACCTGAAGTGACGCAGAGTTAAAAAAGAAAAAAGCCTGGTCCAATCACAAGACAAGTGAGAAAATCTGCAAAAAAAAAAACCTGCAGGACCCTGAGTGACACAGAGTCAAAGAACCTGGTCAGTGCACAAGATGGTGAGCAAAATTACAAAAAAGCTGCACTTACATTGTAGAGTAGGTGGTGGCCTCAGCAGATTACAGAAGCTGGAAGCCAGCTACAAGTTAAAAAAAAAACCTGCAATAAAAGGCAGACAGCAGAGAAAAAACTGCAGAGTGAGAAAGAGAAACCTGCAGAGCACAGTAAAATGAAAAGGGAAAAGCCTGCAGAGTTTAAGAGAAAGGGGACTCTTTTCAGTCTGGTCTCTGGTTTCTTGTAGAGGAAGGAATTGCTGCTGTTTTAAAATTTCCTGCAGAGTTTTTTTTAAAAAAAGGAAAAAAACCCTGCAGAGTTTGGAAAAGGAATCCCCTTTCAGCTGGGTCCCCAGGCTTCTTGTTAAAGAAAAAAAACTGAGAGTTGGCAGTCTTGAAAGTTTAAAAGTTAAAACAAAACCTACAGAAAAAAAGTTTATTTATTTTAAAAAGACAAAGCAGCTTATTGCTGGGGGGGGGGGTGGGGGTGGGGGGGGTGGGGTGGGGGGGCAAAATTCAAAAAGCACGGGAATCGCAAAGAAAACTGACAGCTGCAGACAGCCTGAATTTTTAAAAAAACTGCACAGATGGCCATTTTAATTCTTGGCCCCTTTAAGGCTATGAACAGAAAATTAAAAGAGCCAGACATATTTTGGTTAAGGGAAGGGCTAAACCAGACCAATGAGTGAGAGTCTTAGAGAAGACAATTTTTAATTTACAGGATTAAATAAGGAATCAGAAGAAGGACAAGTTTTTATTCCTGTTTGGTCCATCTGCTTGTACTCCATGGTCAACGTATGGATCAATAATCAATAACATTTGCTCAGATATTAAAAGGCTTTGATAGATATTTTAAGCTCCAAGTTGTCGAGCGCGCAGACCCTGGAAGGTCTAGCACTCTCCCAATAAACTGCCAAGGGCAACAAGAAACCCCAGAGAGACGACGACTCCCAATAAAGTGCAGAGGGCAACAAAAGACCCTAGGGTGAGGGAGACAGAAGACCCCTGAGCAATGGGGACAATATTCAAGTAAACCACAAGATGGTTGCCGACCATGTCAGTGCAATAAAATGCACGAGCCGAAGAGTTTAGTGCAGAAGAAAAAAATGGCTGAGAAGCAGCCAAAAGGCTTAAAATAAAGTTTTTTGAAAATGAAGCTGTTCTACGGGAAAATATTCACATCAGAGCTGAGCTGGAAGATTTGAAGCTCAAGATTCAAGCTGAGTATATACCTCTGAAAACGCACGGTAAACTGAAGTCTTCAAAGAACCAAGCTGTTTGGGGTCTGAACAATCAAATTTCAGAGATGACACAAAAGGTAGCAGGAGGAAATAACCAATTCCACTGTTGACAAATCAAAGCAGGAGTTGGGAAAACTCAACCAGATGTACAGCCAGGCAAAACAGCAGGCAGGCAAAGAAGTTGTATCACTGAAAGACTCCTCAAAGAATCAATATGTAGCCAGGGGAAAACATGAGGAGCTAAAAAGGATGTTGAATATTACTTCAGAAAAAGCTGCGTTGGAACTATCAGGAGCAACAAGATGATGAATTGAAGTCCAGAGTGAGTTGGGAAGATGTCAACAAGAAAATAAACAATTGAAAGAAACAGTTGCTTGCCCTTCAAGATCAGATGCAAAAGGAATGCATAACCATTCAGCAATATGAAGAAATGAAGATGGTCTTAAACAGAAGAATGGAAGAACAGCAGAAGAAACTTGAGAGACTCTGTTGAATTATAGGAAATGAAGCATGCAAGCTTCGCAAAGAAAAGAAAAGCCAGTTGAAAGATCTTCACATGTTTCAAGAATGCCCTAGGACAAAGTTTATTCTTCTGGAAAGTTACGAAGAATAAATTAAAGAACCAGTTCTCAGGGAATACTCAGCAATGTCCAATATTCCAGGAGAAAGCCAAAAGCTACAAGAAACAGACTGAAGAGCTGAAGAAGCAGATGAAAATGAGGAGGCATTGAAAGGAAAAGCCATTGGCCATTCCAAGCTGCGAGCGGATAATGAAGCCATGAGTAGCACAATTACAGAACTGAGTCAACACTTCACCGGAGACAGGCCTGGCCTGAAACCAAAATGAAAGACCAGGACAAAGTTCTGTTGCAGAGGAAGAAAAGACAGAAATAAAATTAGAAAATGTAAATCTGACACTGAAGGAACTAGGAAGGAGGAAAAGCTGAGCTTAATGAAAAGATTCATAAGCTTGCAAAATGATCTGAAAATAAAACAACAAACAAATGTTTGGCTGAGATTGTGAAACAAGTGGAAATGAAGGTTCCATTTGTGAAACGTATACAGTCTACCTGCATGGCAGCAGCACCATGCATGACATTAACTGGGATCTGTACATAGTTAAAGATTAGCAATAAATGGCTCATGTTTAAACATACAAGACTCAAGATCTCATCATTGCGACATCAAACAAATCCAGAGAATTTTGAGGTTTGAGGATGATGCAAAATGTGACAATGTAGCAAATAGCAAACAGGATAGTAATAGACTTCAGGAGGACACAGAGAGGCTGGTGAAATTGGCAGACACATGGCAGATGCAATTTAATGTGGATAAGTGTGAAGTGATGCACTTTGGGAGAAACATAGAAAGGCAGCATAATCTAAATAGTACTACTGTGTGAGGGGTGGGGTGCAAGAACAGAAGGACCTGGACTGTATATTCACAAACCCTTGAAGGTGGCAGGGCAAGTAATTAAGATGGTTCAGAAATAGCCTAGGGTTTTGTAAGTAAGGGCACTGAATACAAAGGAGGCACACTGAACCTTTACATATAATGGTTAGGCATCAGCTAGAGTAGTGTGTGCAATTTTGGGCACCACAGTTTAGCAAGAAGGTGCAGAGGATATTTACTAGAATGATCCAGGGATGAGGTACTTCTGTTACATGGAGAGACTGGAGAAGCTGGGGCTGTTCTCCTTAGAGCAGAGAATGCCAAGGCGAGACCTTAACAGAAGTATTAAAAATGTGTGCTTTTGATAGAGCATCTGGGGCAAATGGGTCAGTGGCCAGACATCAGAGATTGAAAATTGGAACTAGAGGGAAAATAGGGAGAAATCTTCTCTTGGCAGGGGTTGGTGAGATCTGAGTGCACTACCTGAAAAGAAATAGGCCCCATAGAAATTTTTGAAAGGCAATTGGACATGCAGGAGGATGAATCTGCAGGGTTATGGGGAAAAAGCTGGGGAGTGGGACTAATTGGATAGCTCTTTCAAAAGAGACAGCACGGGCCTGCTCTGTGCTGCAAGATTCTATCATTCTATCTCTGCGTTTCTCCAATTCTGGCCTCTTGGTCATCCTGCATTTCCTTGGTGGTCATGCCATCAGCTGCTTGGACCCTAAGCTCTGGGATTCCTTCCCTAAACCTCTCCTCCTCTCTCTCCTCCTTTAAGACACTCTTTAAAACCTACCTCTTCACTCAAACCTTTGGCCACCTGTCCAAATATTTCCTTTTGTGGTTTGGTGTCAAATTTTGTTTTTTATGTTTAATGCCCTGTAAAGTGCTTTCAGATGTTTTACTACGTTAAAGACACTATATAAATTCAACTTGCTGACATTAAGTGTTATCGATAAGTTATTTTCATTTAAGCCTTTGCCTTTGATACACACTTTCACTGATCCAGTATAAATGCATTAAAATATATACGTCGCAGTGCTGATAACATTCAGCAATTGCAGAATCTGACATTTGACTGATCACTTGATTCACATGACCTAATGGGCGACTGATTCATTTTCCTGATGCTTTCTGCTGTTGTCAGAACTTAAAGTCAGCCCTTCTGACCCTAAAATTCATCTCATGTTAACTCTGTTCCAGAAAATTCGCAGGTCAATTGTATATCTTAACTGTTTCAATATTAAACGTGACACTTTTCAGAGATTTCTTTTCTTGTAGTCATTTACCTGGACAACCACCACTTGAACAGAGACGTGGTCTGGGAGTCGAATCGGTGCTCTGAAGTATTGGGAAACTGCAACCAACAGGTGGAGAATGGCCACCAGACTCTTCATATGAACACCTCAAAACCATAAAGACAAAAGTTAACAGCACCATCTTACACTGTGTCTCAATAAAGGAGGCTACACACAGTTGGTCAACACTTTGATATGTTAAACAATAAGTGCAGTCTTCTCACACTCAAGCACGTGACCAGGTGGGAAATCTTGCATCAGAAAATCTCACAGCTTCAATACCTGATCAATTACAGACATCAAACAAAAAATACACAGTCAAAAGATGCTCAGACCTAGGACCAGACAAATAAAATTCTCTCTCCAACTTGTGCAGGAGAAGTGAATTGCTCAATAGTGACACAGGTGCGTCGAAATTATACTGCGTGATATTAGCAACAAATTAAACAGGTCCCTGTGAGATTACTTTGTAATTACTACTAGTTTGAGAAAGGTGAATACATTCACCTGAAATGGCTAGGACCTTCTTGTAAGTAACTGCAGAAATCTCACACTACTCAGCGGTTAGCACTCTCAGCTCAGAGTCAGAAGTTTGTGGGTTCAAGTCCCACTCCAAAGACTTGAGCACAAAATTGAGGCTGACACTCCCAGTCAGAGTGGATGTCTTTCAGATGAGACTTTAACCAAAGCCCCTTCTTCCACCTCATGTAGATGCAAAAGGTCTCACAGCACTATTTGAAGAAGCACAGGTGAGCTTTCCTTAGTGTGCTGGCAAAATATTTGTTGGAGCTTGCTGTGTGCAAATTGGTTGCTGTGCTTCCTACATTATAAAAGTGTCTACACTTCAAAAGTATTTCACTAGCTGCAAAATACTTTGGAATATCTTGGGTAGGGAAAGGTGCTATAGAATTGCAAGTCTTTCTTTCTTCCTTTAAGAAAATCATTGCAAGAATTTAAAGGGGCGATGAGGGCGTGGTGGTCTTGTCACTGAACTAGCAATTAAGAGGCCCAGGCAAATGCCCTGGGGATATGGGTTCAAATCCCAGTATGGCAGCTGGTGGAATTTAAATGCAATTAACAAACCCAGAATGTAAAGTTAGTCTTAATAATGGTGACCATGAAACGATCATTGATTGTTGTAAAAATCCCATCTGGTTTACTAATGTCTTTTAGGGAAGGAAATCTGTCATCCTTACCCTGTCTGGCATATAGGCGACTCCAGACCCACAGCAATGTGGTTGATTCTGAACTTCCCTCTGAAACAGCCAAGTAAACCTCCCAGTTCAAGGACAATTAGAGATGGGCCTTGCCCGTGATGCCCAGATCCCATGAAAGAATAAAGAAAATAAAATTGCAGCCCACTCGATCGAACAACTTTCTGTATAGCCTAGTACGATTCTGACATTTACCTGCACAAGTGCATTTTCCCCCGTAACAGCACAGGGGAAGATCATTCAGGTCATCCAACATGCCTGTGCCAGCTTTTTGAAAGAGATACTGAAGTAGTCCCTCCATATTCTTTCCCCATAGCCCCGAAAGCTTCTCAAATCAATAACTTGATCTTCTTGGCACCATATTGTGACTAGAATAAGGACAACTTGACAAATCTACCCAACAGTTGCCAGGAGAGAAATGGAGGCCTGGTATGGAACAGGGGGGGCGGAGGCCATTCAGCCCCTTCAGCTTATACTAATATTTGGTTAGATCATGGCTAATATGTATCTTAACCCCACTTACCCAACTCCTGTAACTCTTGTCAAACAAAAATCTATCAATTTCAGTTTTGAAATTTTCAATTGACCCCCAGCCTCAACAGCTTTTTGGGGGAAAAAAGAGAGCTCCAGACTTCCACTACCCTTTGTGTGAAGAACTGCTTCCTGACTTCACCCCTGAACTGTAATTTTAAGGTTACGTTATTGTCCAGTGCATGGAAACATGACTTGTTCAGTGACTGGTTTACTGCTCAATCAGATCTCTGCGTACAAGGAGAAGGCTTACAGAAATCAAAACTGTCTGTGTGAAGTCAGCTTCCAGTCAGGAGAATGTCTATGGAAGGCTTTACTTCAGCACAATATCTCCAGATTGTTGAAGAATGTGACAGCTGCTGTTCCTAGCTGGCATTAACATAGGACAACTGGGTTTGAGCCCAGCTCCAGCTGTTGGAAGGCTCTGCACTTAATTCCATTGCGCCAACATTGAAGGGGAGAGATCCTGACTATAATAAATCCAAGAGCATTAGGGATGAATTTTCTCTGCAACCAGCCAAGCGGTACTCCCTCAGCGATAAGGAGGAAGTTCTGTAGAAGGATAAAGTTGGCAACTGTTGCACAGAAGGACTTAACCGTAAGTGACAATTCATCTCTGGTCAGCTTTTCCAATATGTTGACCAATTGTTTCCTCAGTGTAAACCAGATGCGATTTGCGAGCCAAGAAATTGAGCATGACTGAAGAAATCTTGCTCCACTTTTTGTGTAGAGATAGCTAGGTAATCTAGGGTAATCTATGTTCGATCCTCCTTAATGCTGTTACTGACATGGTCTTTTCAGAATCTCCATTTGTCTTTCCTGCACTGTAGATCAACACAGCCTCTGACACAAACAGTGGAATAGGCTGTCGGATAGATTGATCGAGAGATGAGTATAGGAAGACAACATTAACGAGGAACACACACACACACACACATATGTGCGCGCATGTGCTGAGGGGAATGGTTATAATGAAGGGCATTCACAGGAGAAAATAAAAACGGAAAATTCGGGATGTAAAAGCAGATCCCTAGATTGGCATCTAAAACGTGAAAATTTGCCTTGTTTTTTTTTAAATTAGTTCTGGCAACTCGACCTCAACATTAAAACGTGAGTTGCAAGTGCTAACTGATACCAACATTTAGTTTTAGATTTCAAAAAATTATTTTCTTGCTGCTGCAATGCATGTAGAACACAAAGTCAGTTGTTTTGAAGAGCCTTGTATTGCACTTGTACCAGAGTGTGTATGTGTAATTCTACATACCTGTGTCCACACCTGTGCTTGCATCTGTGTGTTAAGGTTGCCCACTCTGCTTGGTTCCAGGAGCTTTCACCCCAAATGCCTCATATCTGTCATTGGTGTGATGTGTGCGTCCACTGCACTAGCTTTTAGTGATCAGCAAAACCTTTTCTCCTCTGCAGTTCCTAGCCTCTCATCATTCCCAAAATATTCCAATTTGTTCTCAGATCCAAAGTGGATGATCTCAAACTTTCTCACACTGAGCTCCATTAACCATGGTTTTACCCACTCCCACCATTTAAAAAATGTTCCGTTTCTCCACACTTCCAATCAAAATGGATAATTTCACACTTCCCCACATTATAATTCATCTGCCATCTTCTCACCCAATCACTTGTCTCTATCCCCCATATCTCTGTGTTTTCCTCACAGCGTACTTTCCCATGTGACTTTATATTGTCCATAAAAACGAATACATTGCACTCGGTCCCCTCATCCGGGTGATTAATATAGATTATAAATCTATATAAATCGCAAATCGCATAACCAGGGAAGTAGAGAGGGCTTTAAACAAGAGGGGTGAGGGGTCAAGCTTGGGTAGATGTAGCAATTCAAGGTGTAGAGTCAAGACAGGAGAGCAAAATAGTAATATGAGAAATGAGGGTCAGAGAATGGCAGGAAGGGACAGAGAGAAAAAACCTAAGAATACATCAACAGTCAAGACTAGATGTTACAAAGGTAACAAAAAGACAAAATTGAAGGCTCTCTATCTGAATGCACTTAACATTCATAACAAAGTAAATGACTTGATGGCCCACATTGAAATAAATAAATATGATCTGATAGCAATTACGGAAACGTGGCTGCAAGACGGCAAAGATTGGGTCCTTAATATTGAAAGGTACATGACATTCAAGAAGAATAGGAAGCTAGGTAAAGGTGGAGGGGTAGCACTATTGGTGCAATAGTTAGAGATGACCTTGGATCAGGGGATCAGAATGTAGAATCGGTTGGGTGCAGATGAGGAATAGTAGGGGAAAAAGGTAATTAGTTTGAATGGCCTACAGGCTCCCTAACAGTAGTCACAGTGTAGAACAAAGCCTTCAAGAAAATATAGTGTGTGCTTGTGATAAAGGAACAACAATAATGATGGGTGATTTTAATCTATACATAAACTTTAAAAATCAGATTGGAATCAACCAGAGAGCAGGTTATGTTAGACTTCGTATTGTGTAACTTGACAGGATTAACTAATAACCTCAGAGCCAAGGCACCCTTAGGTAGCAGCGATCATACTATGATTGAATTTTACATCCAGTTTGAGAGGGAGAAGAGTGAGTCTAAGACTAGTATCTTCAAACTTAAATAAGGGCAACGATGTGTGGATGAAAACTGAGCTAGCTTGTGAACTGGGAAGCTAGGCTAGAGGATAGATCAATAGAGAAGCAGTGGATATTTAAGGGGCTATTTCAGAGTGCTCAGAATAAGTACATTCCTATTATAAAGAACAATTCTAAAGGGAGGACCCACCATCTGTGGTTACTAAAGAAGTTAAGGAAAGCATCAAACTAAAGGAAAAAGCATACAACTCAGAAAAGATGAGTAGCGGGACAGATGATTGGACATATTATAAACAACGGCAGAGAATGACTAAAAGGTTAAATCAGGAAAAAGAAATTCGAGTATGAGAGGAAGCTAGCTAGAAATGCAAAAACGGATAGCAAGATTTTCTACAGGTATTTAAAAAGGAAAAGAGTAAGTAAAGTGAGTGTTGGTCCTCTAGAGAGTGACAGTGGGGGGAGTTAATAGTAGATAATAAGGAAATGGCAGAAGAAATGAACAAATATTTTGCTTCTGTGTTCACTATAGAGGATACAAAAACATTCCAGTAATAACTGCAAATCAGGTGGTGAGCGGGAGAGAGGAACTTGGTGAAATTGAAATCACTAGGGAAACAGTACTGAGCAAATTGATGGAGCTGCGGGCTGGCAAGTCTCCGGGTCCCGATGGATTACAACCTAGGGTCTTAAAAGAGGTGGCTAATGAGGTAGTTGATGCGCTGGTGTTAATTTTCCAAAATTCAATAGATCTGGAAAGGTTCCATCAGACTGGAAAGTGGTAAATATAACCCCTCTATCCAAAAAGGGAGGGAGGCAGAAAACAGGAAACTATAGGCCAGTTAGCTTGACATCTGTCATGGGGAAGTTGTTAGAATCAATCATTAAGGAGGTTATAGCTGGGCACTTAGAAGAGCTCAAGGCAACCGGAAAGAGTCAGCATGGTTTTCTGAAAGGAAAATCATATTTAACCAATTCATTGGAGTTTTTTGAAGGAGTAACATGCAAGTGGATAAAGGGGAGCCTGTACTTGGATTTCATTTGATAAGGTGTCACATCCACGGTTATTATGGAAAATAAAATCACATGGTGTTAGGCATAACATATTAGCATGGATAGAAGATTGGCTGGCTGGCAGAAAGCAGAGTATGTATAAATGGGTCTTTTTCAGATTGGCAGGATGTAACGAGTCCCACGGAGGTCTGGGGCCAATTTTTTACCATTTACATCAATGACTTAGGTGAGAGGAGTGAAGACACGGTAGCTAAGTTTGCAGATGACACAAAGATAGGTAAGAAAGTATGCTGTGAAGAGGACATGAGGAGGCTGCAGGTGAATATAGATAGGTTGAGCGAATGGGCAAAGATCTGGCAAATGGGAGTTTAATGTGGGAAAATGTGAAGTTGGTCACTTAGGCAGGAAGAACAAAAAAGCAGAGTATTACTTAAATGGAAAACAGCTGCATAATTCTGAGGTGCAGAGGGATCTAGGTGTTCTAGTACATGAGTCACAAAAAATTAGTGTGCAGGTATAGCAAGTGATTAAGAAGGCTAATAGAATGCTTTCCTTTATTACGAGAGGGATTGAACATAAAAGTAAGGATGTCATGCTTCAGTTATACAGGGCATTGGTGAGACCGCACCTCAAATAATGTGTGCAGTTTTGGTTTCCTTGTTTAAGGAAGGGTCTAAATGCATTGGAGGCGGTTCAAAGGAGGTTTACTAGATTGAAACCTGGAATGAGTGGGTTGTCTTATGAGGAAAGGTTGGACAGACTGGGTTTGTTTCCACTGGAGTTTAGAAGAGTGAGGGGTGATTTGATTGAAGTATACAAGATCCTGAATGGCAAGATGGACGTGGAAAGGATGTTGCCTCTCGTGGGTGAGTCCAGAACTAGGGGGGCACTGTTTTAAAATTAGGAGTTGCCCTTTTAGGACAGAGATGAAGAGAAATTTGTTGAGGGTTGTGCGACTTTGGAACTCTCTGCCTCAGAAGGTGGTGGAAGTGGGGTCATTGAATATTTTTTAACACAGAGGTAGATAGATTATTGTTAGGCAAGCGAATCAAAGGTTATTGGGGTTAGATGGCAATGTGGAAATCAAAACACAAGACGATCAGCCATGACCTTATTGAATGGCGGAGCAGGCTCGAGGGGCTGAATGGTCTACTCCTGCTCCTATTTCTTATGTTCTTATGAGACCCAAAAAATGACCCCCCCTCCCCCAGCAAACCACTCCCATCACAACAACCTCCCATTCTGAAAATGTCCAGTTTATTCCTATTCTCTATCCATGCTAATATACAACCCTACAATCTCATGAACCCTAACCTTGTGTACCAAACCTGTGTGGCACGTTATCGAATGCCTTCTAAAAATCCAAATATACTATATCTACTGATTTCCTCTCATCCACCCTGCTAGTTACACCCTCAAAAATAGATTTTCCAAACACGATCTCCCTTCATGAAACCATGTTGATCCTAATTATGTTGCAATTTTCCAAGTGTCTGTCATCATATCTAGAGCTTAGCATTTACCCTACTACTGATGTCAGACCAACTAGCCTGTAGTTCCCCATTTTTTTTCTCTTCTTTCTTGAAGAGCAGGATTATATTTTCTACTTTTCAGTCCATCTGGGAACCTAGGGAATCCCCTAGTGTCTAGGGAATTCTGGAAGATCAAAACCAACGCATCCATTATTGCTGTAACTGTATCTTTTAAAATGGTTCCAGGAGATTTAGTTCCATTAACTGCTCCGGTATCTTTTCTTCCATTATACTCATTACTTTTACGTTCTTCACCCTCATTTAACCCTTGGTTCCCCACAATATCTGGTGTGGCCTCGTGTCTTCTACTTGAAGGCAGACACAAAATATTGGCTTAATGTCCCTGCCATTTCCTTATTCCCCATTATAATTTCTCTTGTCTCTGCCGCTAAGGGATCTATGTTTACAATCAATAATCTCATATTTTTTGCTAGTTTATTCTCATGTCTATTTTCTCCCTCTACATTCATTTTTTTGATGATCCTTTACTGATTTTTAAAACCCTTCCAATCTTTAGGCTTGCTACTCTTCTTGACAACATTGCAAGCCTCTTCTTTTAATCTAATACTATCTTTAATTTCTCTAGTTAGCCATGGCTGCACCACCTCTCTGGGAGTTTTTATTCTTCAAGAGAATGTATATTTGTTGAGAATATTGTGATGCCCCTTCTGCCGGGGAAAAATCTACATTTTCTTTTGTGTAATGCCCCTTTAATAATAAAATTGTGATGGGGAGTATTTTGAAAGAGGGTCAACTGGTTTCCTGATATATATCATCATTAGGTTCCAAGAAATGCCCATGTGACCAGGGGTACCATGTGGACGAACAGCTAAGAAGCAAAGCATAAATAGAAAGCTAACTGCAGTGGTGTTGGGATTTTTCAGCCTGTCTTTTTGGCAGGTAGTTGAGAAAACTGGGAATTGGTGCAAAGAGAAAACAGACTAGGCTCTCTCTGAATGGAAGAGTTTTCTGTTTGACAGTCTTCAAACAGACCCTGGTATTGAAGATCTCTGATAATACAGCAGTGACTGTGGAACTGTGTGCATTATACAGTTGGAAAGGAAGGAACACTGAAGACAAAAAGAACGAGGGATTGTAGATTGGACAAAATCCATTATTGCTATTGAAGTGGTGCCAGAGCCCACCAGACCATTCAAAGGGTTCAGAGAAGGGAGTCTCTGGGGGTTCTTTGCCATTAGGGCTGTCGTGATCTGTGTGAGAGAGGGTTTGTAGAAGTTTGCATTGTTGGCGGTAACTGTGTCCGAGTACTTTGGATCGAATACAGATGCTTGCTGAATGTGACTCAACAGCTGAAAGGGTTACATGGGAAGTGAGAGATCCGACAAAATGAAGTCTGAGTTGAAAAGACTGAAATTTCCCGTGGTCTCACATTTGTGTGGGAAGTAATGGGAATGCTTGTTACCACACGAGGCACCTCTTTGGTGTATCTTTATATTTAAATTTGCCTTTTTATTTGAAATATCACTTACTTGTTAATTAATGTTTGACTTATTTTGATCTTAGTTGATTCATTACAGTAAAAGTTTTAAAGTGAAATCTTGTCCATTGGTTTCCTTTCCATTGGTGTCTTGGGGATTCCTTTCTTTCTTTTAAAAAAATTACAGGTCTCTACAGAGATCATAAATATGTTTGGCATTGCTTATTTGCCATCATATATTTTGATCTAATTTCTCAATCTACTTCAGCCAACTCATCCCTCATAGCTGCATAATTGGCTTTGTTTAAATTTAAGTCTCTAGTTTTGGACTCTCAAACTTGATATGAGGTTCTAACATATCATTCTTGTTCTTCCCCAGAGGATCTTTCTGGTGATAATTAACTCTATCTTGTTACACAATAATAGATTTAAAATAGCCTGGCCCCCTATCCCTACCATATTCCTTTGCCCTCCCTGAACTTGAATGGCTGCTTGTATCACAATGCTGCGGTGAATCTGCTCATCTTCCCTGTGGTCTTTATTCCTCAAACGCACCAGTAGCAAGTAATCAGAGAATGTTCCCTTTAACTAGACTTTTCATTTCCTAACTGCAAACCAATTGCCAACCTCCAATTGTGTGTGTCCTCATTTTTGCTTAAAAAATCACCATGTACAAATGGCACACATTATAAAAATCCCAATAATGGAAGCACTCCATCCAAAGTGTAACAAAACAAGGCTACAGCTCGTTTTGGACTGCGAGGAGATATAATTGAATTATGGATGCCAATTTGATCCCAGGAAAAAAACAAACATATCAATGCAAGCCCTTTCCTTTTGCTCCTTGCATCTGGTGGTTTGAATTACAATTCTTCATGTGGGTCCCATTTTATCTCACTAAGTGGCTTAATAGGATAAAAGATTTGGACAAGGGAAGAAAGAATTTACATTTATATAGTCCTGCCCCCAAAGTTTTAAAGCCAACAATGTACATTTGAAGTATACTCACTATTGTAATGTAGGAAATGCAGCAGCCAATTTGTGCACAGCAAGGTTGCACAAACAGCAATGTGATAATGACCAGATTTTTAAAAATATATAAGTGATGTTGGCTGAGAGATAAATATTGGACCAGGTGACCAGCAAGAACTCTCCTGCTCTTCTTCAAAATACAGGCTGTGAATTCTTTTAGAGGAAAACAATGCCTCGGTTTAAGATCTTAGCCAAAGGACCATTATTAATTTTAGTGATGCTAATTTTGCTCTGTTAAAATCAGACTTACTATCAATCGTCCACTTGATGTTTCTGGGTGGCAGTTTAAGCGTTTCGTTGATTTTTTCAAGGACAGTCTGCAGTTTCTGTTTCTGGGCAATTTCCGACTGCGTCACTTCAGCTACATTCAGCTTCTCACCCTCAAGTTTCTCTGTAAAAAGCAACCAGAAACAAAGCCAATTTGTTACTTTTGACAACAATATAGCACCTTTAACATACTAAAACAACCCAAGGCGCTTCACAGGGGCATTAATCAGACAAAGAAAAATAAAACTTAGCCCCATAAGGAGATATTAGAATACGTCACCAAAAGATTGATTGAAGGGTTAGGTTTTAAGAAGCGTCTTAAAAGCAGGTGATAGAAGCAGAGCGGCTTAGAGAAGGCCAGAAGCTTTGGGCATAAACAACTGAAGGCAGACCAACCAATGGCAAAGCTATTAAATTCATGGATAGACAAGAGGCCAGATTTGGATATTGAAAGGTTGTTGAGTAGAGGAAGAAGCCATGAAGGGAACTGAAAACGAGGATGAGAAATTTAAAATTGAAGCATTGCTGGCCTGGGGGCCAAATTAAGCCACCAAGTATGGTGGGTATTAGGTGAATGGGACTAGGTGCGAGTAAGGGCACAGGCTGGGGAATTTCGGATAAGCTGAAGCGTACAGTGGTTGAAGATGGGAGGCTGGCCAGGAGAGCGTTGAAATAGTTGAGTCTTGAGGTAACACAATTTTTTTTATTAGAGTCTACGTTATGTCGGCTCGAGGGATCATAAAACCAGATCACTATGTCAAAAATAAAACATCAGACCTCCCAACTGTACTGGGTCAGAAGGGAGCTGTTCCAGTGGTACAGGCTTCACTTGAACCATACTAGGACCAGTGTCCTGGCGAATCGAATAACTAGGGTTGTAGAGAGGGCTTTAAGCAATATAGTGGGTGTGGGGCGGGGGGGATTCTGGAGAGGGGATACGTAGGCTTACAAAGCAAAAGGACATGGTAGCATTGCAGGGCAGCTATTTAAGCAATGATGCCCAGAGTGTGATAGGAAGGGACAGAGTGTCCAAACATAAAAAAAACAGTAAATAGGGTCAAAGGTGGAAAAAATTATAAAAAGGCAAAAATGAATGGCTCTTTACTTAAATGTACATAGTATTTGGAACAAAATAAATGAATTAACGGCACAAATAAAGGTTAATGGATATGATCTTATAGCAATTAGGGAGACATGGTTATAAGGAGATCAAAGCTGGGAACTAAGTATATTCAAGAGTATGTGACTTTTCGAAAGGACAGGCAGGAAGGAAAGGATGGTGGGGTAGCCTTGTTAGTACAAGATAGAATAAGTATAATAGCAAAAACTGATCTTGGATCAGAAGATGTAGAATCCATAAGGATGGAGGTAGGAAATAACAAGGGGAAGACGACACTGGTGGTAGTCAATAGGCCCCCTGACAGTAGCTATGCTGTAGGACAGAAAATAAATCAGGAGATAATGAGGGCATGTAAAAAAGGCAGTACATTAATCATGGGTGACTTTAATCTTCACGTAAATTGGGAAAATCAAATTGGCAGAGGTAGCCACGAGCAAGAATTCAGTGTATTCGGGACAGTTTCCTAGAACAATATGTTGTGGATCCAACCAGGGATCAGGCTATTTTGGATCTGGTAATGTGTAATGAGGAAGGTTTAATAAAGGATCTCAAAGTAAAAGATCCCTTAGGAAACTGTGATCATAACATGGTAGAATTTAGCACTCAGTTTGAGAGTGAGAAACTTGGGCCAGAACCAACTGAGCTAAACCTAAATAAGGGTATTAAGAGCAGAGTTGGCTGGAGTGGGCTGGGAAAGGAGTTTAGCAGAAAAGATGATTGATGAACAATGGCAGATGTTTAAGAAAATAGTTCATGACTCACAACAAAGATATATCCCAGTGAGGAAGAAGGATTCAAGGAAGGGGATAAACCAACCATGATTAACCAAGGAAGTTAAGGAGTATATCAAATTGAAAGTAAAAACATACAACGTGGCAAAGATTCGAGGATTGGGAAAGTTTTAAAAACCAACAGAAGATGACAGAAAAATAAAGAGGGAGAAAATAAACTTTGAAGGTGAAATAGCAAGTAATATAAAAACAGACAGTGAGAGCTTCTTTAAGTTTATAAAAAGGAAGAGAGGCCAAAGTGAACATAGGCCCCTTAGAGAATGAGGTTGGGGAAATAATAATGCGGAACCAGGAAATGGCAGAGGAGTTGAATAAATAATTTGCATCAGACTTCATGGTAGAAGACAGTAATAGCATACCAAAAATACTAAATCATGGGGCAAAAGTGGGGAGGAAATAAATACAATAACTATCACTAGAGAAAAAGTATTAGGGAAACTAATGGGACTAAAGGCCAATAAGTCCCCTGGACCTGATGGGTTGCATCCTAGGATATTAAATGAAGTAGCTACAGAGATAGTGGATGCACTAGTAGTAATCTTCCAAGAATCCTTAGATGCTGGAAAAGTCCCAGAGGAAAACTGCCAATGTAACACCCTTATTCAAAAAGGGAGGGAAACAAAAAACAGGTAATAGGCCAGTTAGCTTAACATCTTTCATTGGGAAAATCTTATAGAGTTTATTATAAAGGATGTAATAGCAGAGAATTTAAAAATACATAATATAATCAAGCAGAGTCAGCATGGCTTCATGAAGGGGAAATCATGCCTAACAAATTTATTAGAATCCTTTGAAGTGGTACCAAGCAGGATAGATAAAGGGGAACCAACAGATGTAATACATTTGGATTTCCAAAAGGCATTCGATAAGGTACCACACATAAGGCTGCTTAATAAGATAAGAGCCCATGGTGTTGGGGGTAGTATATTAGCATGGATAGAGGATTGGCTAACTAATATAAGACAAGAGAATTGGGATAAGGGGGGGAGCATTTTCAGGATGGCAACCTGTAACTAGTGGAGTGCCACAGGGATCAGGGCTGGGGCTACAATTATTTGTAATATATATTAATGACAGATGAAGGGAGTGAATGTACTATCACCAAGTTTGCGGATGACACAAAAATAGGTGGGAAGGCAAGCGGTGAGGGTGACACAAAGAGTCTACAGAGGGATATAGACAGGTTAAGCGAGTGGCAGATGGAATATAATGTGGGAAAATGTGAGGTTACACACTTTGGCAGGAAGAATAGAAGAGCAGAATATTATTTAAATGGAGAAAGACTGCAGAAGACTGCAGCACAGAGGGATTTGGGGTCCTTGTGCATGAATCCCAAAAAGCTAGCATACAAGTTCAGCAGGTAATAGGGAAGGCAAATGGAATGTTGGCCTTTATGTCAAAGGGAATGGAGTGTAAAAATAGGGAAGCCTTGCTAAAACTATACAAGGCACTATTTAGACCACACCTAGAATACTGTGAACAGTTTTGGTCCTCTTATTTAAGGAAAGATATATTGACATTGGAGGCAGTCCAGAGAAGGTTCACCAGGTTGATTCTGGGCATGGAGGGATTTTCTTATGAGGAAAGGTTGAGTAGGTTGGGCCTGTACTCATTAGAGTTTAGAAGAATGAGAGGTGACCTCACTGAAACATTCAAGATTCTTAGGGGGCTTGACAGGGTAGATGCTGAGAGGCTGTTTTCCCTTATGTGGAGAATCTAGGACCAGAGGGCATAATCTCAGAGTAAGGGGTTGCCCATTTAAGACAGAGAATAAATTCCTCCTTATCTCTTAGAGGGTAGGTAATCTATGGAATTCTTTACCGCAGAGGGCTGTAGAGGCTGTGTCATTAAGTATATTCAAAGCTCAGATAGACAGATTTTTAATCAGTAAGGGAATCAAATTTTATGGGGAAAAGGCAGGAAAGTGGAGTTGAAGATTATCAGATCCGCCATGATCTCATTGAATGAGTCGATGGGCTGAATGGCCTACTTCTGCTCCTATGGTCTTAAAGAATGCCATGCTACTATGTGTGTTGAACAGGACATTTTATATGACCAGCCAATCTTCCATAGCATTATTCCTGGCAAGCCGGATGATACACTGTTTTATAAATTATTATATGGAAATGGGTGTTATTCTGCTGCTAAGGTGGAGCTGTGATTGCATCTTTTAATGCCACAAAGTCTACTTGCTGTAAATGTTGGTCAATTGCTCAGGGTTAGGGAGGTTATTTGAGAAGGTGCTTGTAAATTTCATCACCACAGAAAATCAACATGGAATCACCAGCTTTGTCCCTCTTCTTCTGACACTAAGTGCAAAATCTAATTTGAGACTGCCAAATGTTAATGTCATAAACTAGCAGATCTTCCATGATGTTGTTCATGTTCAGTCAGACTATGCAAATTTAGAAATGTTGCATCATTTTATGAACAACAAAAAAAGACTTGCATTTCTATGGCATCATTTATGATCCGGACATCCCAAAGCACTTCACAGTCAATTAAGTGCTTTCATTGCAGTAATTCAAGTGAACATAAAAGATCCCATGGCATTATTTCGAAAAACAGCTGTGACACTGTCCCATGTGTCTTGGCCAATACAATATTCATCTCTCAACCAGCTGCTAAGAAGAAGACAGATTATCTGCTCATTTATCTTGTTGGTGTTTGAGAGATCTTGCTGTGTGCAAATTGGCTCCCAAAGTGCTTTGAGGTGTCCTGACATCATGAAAGGATCTGTGGAAAGTGGAGTCTTTCCTTTCAGTCAATCCTTCACTTCAGCTTCACTCTGTCTTCACTTAAGTTCAGGGCGTGGGATGTACACAGAAAGACCCAAGCAAGGTACTCCACAGCTGCAACAGTGCACGCACTAGGTTAGATTATGGTCAAATCTCCATCTAATGAAGCCTTATATTAATGAATCCATCATCACTAGTGGTAGACACTGCAAAACACCATCAGTGTCAATGGAGCCCAACTCAGCTACAATGGCTAGATTCTGACATTTTCCAATAAAACTGCCTGCTCTAATCTTCCCCCCTGCAGCTTTATGTGCATACTCTTGTGAAATAAAGAAACACAACACAGAATCAATACTTCCTCTCCAAAAAATAATGGACAGGAAGCAATGCGATATTCAAAGCAGTTTCTAATTGATTTTTACATTCAGTTGTGCTTCACATTTCCCTGCTCATGGGGCAATGTTGATTCTAAGTTAAAAAAAAGTGCAACTGTCGGAAATAGCTGAAACTCTAGATCACTACAATCCAAAAGAAAATAAAAATCAAGCCTGGACTTTGCATTAATTGGCACTGACATCGCCAGAAGATTACTTCCATTCCCAGAGTTTACTGGCTCTATCGAACATCAAAATT
Organism: Cetorhinus maximus; assembly: GCF_964194155.1. NCBI lineage: Eukaryota > Metazoa > Chordata > Chondrichthyes > Lamniformes > Cetorhinidae > Cetorhinus > Cetorhinus maximus. Next base: position 111,973,366 of record NC_135887.1, on the reverse strand, counting down.
GAAGTTTATTGTGGATTGTACTCTACACAGATCCTTGTGCCCAGGCTTCAGTGGGTTTGTAAAGTGACTAAAAGGGAAATAGGTGTATGCCTGAAAAATTGTGCAGGGTAATGGGGAAAGAGCAGACTGGACTGACACTAATTGCAGAAAAATTTCAAAAAGCAGGCACAGACACAGTGGGCTGAATGGCCTCCTTCTATGCTGTATGATTTTATGGTCCCTTAAACCAGCTGTGCATATTTTTTTTTGCTGTTTATTGTTTCCTGCTTCACCCTCCATCTCCACTTGATGCCATGTGAGGAGATCTTGAATCCATATCAAAAGCTAAGGGTATTAGCTTGGCCAATTCCAATCTCCTTCAACCTTCCTTAGGAGCGTCAGATCAGGTGACAAACAGTTGTATTCTTTAAGATGCAACAATGTTTAGCTCTACCCATCCCTTGAATCCCAATTCCCATTAATAGACTAATAGAGTTTAATCATTGTTCCGCAAGTGAAGTTTGCAGATTGGAAGATGCTTGTAAAACTTCAGGTCATCAAGTGTTGTCAGCCTTTCTCTACTTTCTTTTTCAATATTTTTTTTAAGGTAAATGGTAAAAGAACCAGAGGGGCAGATGACATTTTTTAAACAAAAATGCAGTGAGTTGTTGTGATCTGAAAGGGCAATAGAAACAGATTCAATAATAAAAGGAAATTGGATAAATACTTGAAGGGAAAAAAGTTTCAGGGCTGTGAGAAAGAGCAGAGGAGTGGGACCAACAGCTCTTTCAAAGAGCTGCAAAGCAGCAGTAACCTATGCGGCATGATTCTGACACTCTGAAGTGCAACAAACCTAACATTTTTATGTATAATGTAAAAATGATTCTGAATTAACAATCTAAAAATACCTCTGAAGAAAATCAGCATCATTTAAAGAACCAGAAGCTCTGAAAGGATTTTCTTCAAATGCAAGTAAAACAGCTGAGAGTTCTTTAAAAATTACTCATGATCTGGCCAAAGTACAGAATTGCTAATAGATAAATAACAGACTTCTTAATGTACATTGGCAGGGCAGGGGAGGTAAAAATAACCATAAAGATTAAGGTGAGAGGATGGAGTGGGGATTATAAAGTAGGTACATTTTCCCTTGCTGGTTAAGCTTAACATATAAAAAAGTACAGAGGGGCATAAAATGGGTTTCTCTGCAAATGGAACATAGACCACTGTTGGTACTGTAAGAACCTATCAGCACATTGTGCACATGCCAGCTCTTTGAAAAAGATATCCAATTAGTTTCACTCCCCCTGCTCTTGCCCTACAGCCCTATAAATGTTTTCATTTCAAGTATTTATCTAATTCCCTTTTTCAAAGTTACTATTGAATCTCCTTCCACGACCCTTTCAGGCAGCGTGTTCCAGGTCACAATAATATACGGCGTTCAAAAAAAATTCTCATCTCCCCCAGTTCTCTTAAATCTGTGCCCTCTGGTTAACAACCCAACTGGAAAGAGGTTCCCTTTATTCTGATCAAAACGCCTCATAATTCTAATCACCTCTGTTAAATCTCTCTTTGACCTTCCCTGCATACAGCTCAAAATCTAAAAAAATTGGTCATAGTATAGTTGCACTTTTAAGGTTATTAGTGATGATGATTACTGATGGCATCCTGTCCTTGTATCACTGTGATTCACCTTGGTTATCCTTTCTTTTTAGAATTTCAAGGAGTCACAAATTAAATTATTCTGCTTGACTCTTGTTGGTTGGCAGAAATACAGTGAGGGTTCCTCAGTTGAACACAAATGGTACCTTGGTGTAATGGTTCTATTACTAAACTACTACTCTAGAGGGCTAGACGAATAATCCATAGAACGCGAGTTCAAATCCATCATGGGTAGTTTGAGAATGTGAATTCAGAACTGAAAAAAGAATGGAATTAAAAAGCTGGTCTTGGCAAAAGTGACCATGAAGTTGTTGGATTGCCATTAAAAACCTAACTGATTCATTAACACCTTTTAGGGAAGGAATCCTGCCGTCCTTGCGCTGTCTGGGCCTAGTCATCACCCCAGTCTCCCACAGCAATCTAGTTGATCCCACTGAAGCAACCTAGCCTGCTACTTTCTGTTCAAGGTGGCGGCCATAAGACCATAAGACATAGGAGCAGAAATTAGGCCATTCAGCCCATCGAGTCTGCTCCGCCATTCAATCATGGCTGATAAGTTTCTCAACCCCATTCTCCTGCCTTCTCCCCGTAACCTTTGATCCCCTTACCAATCAAGAACCTATCTATCTCGGTCTTAAATATACTCAATGACCTGGCCTCTACAGCCTTCTGTGGCAATGAATTCCATAGATTCACCACTCTCTGGCTAAAGAAGTTTCTCCTCATCTCTGTTCTAAAAGGTCTTCCCTTTACTCTGAGGCTGTGCCCTCGGGTCCTAGTCTCTCCTACTAATGGAAACATCTTCCCCACGTCCACTCTATCCAGGCCTTTCAGTATGCTGTAAGTTTCAATCAGATCCCCCCTCATCCTTCTAAACTCCATCGAGTATAGACCCAGAGTCCTCAAACGTTCCTCATATGTTAAGCCTTTCATTCCTGGGATCATTCTCGTGAACCTCCTCTGGACCCTCTCCAGGGCCAGCACATCCTTCCTAAGATACGGGGTCCAAAATTGCTCACAATATTCTAAATGTGGTCTGACCAGAGCCTTATAAAGCCTCAGCAGCACATCCCTGCTTTTATATTCTAGTCCTCTCGAAATAAATGCCAACATTGCATTTGCCTTCCTAACTACCGACTCAACCTGCAAGTTAACCTTAAGAGAATCCTGGACTAGGACTCCCAAGTCCCTTTGCACTCCAGATTTCTGAATTCTCTCCCCATTTAGAAAATAGTCTATGTCTCTATTCTTCCTAGCAAAGTGCATGACCTCACACTTCCCCACGTTGTATTCCATCTGCCACTTCTTTGCCCATTCTCCTAACCTGTCCAAATCCTTCTGCAGCCTCCCCGCCTCCTCAATACTACCTGTCCCTCCACCTATCTTTGTATCATCTGCAAACTTAGCCAGGATGCCCTCAGTTCCTTCATCTAGATCATTAATATATAAAGTGAAAAGTTGTGGTCCCAACACTGACCCCTGCGGAACTCCACTAGTCACCGGCCGCCATCCTGAGAAGGACCCCCTTATCCCCACTCTCTGCCTCCTGCCAGACAGCCAATCTTCTATCCATGCTAGTACTTTGCCTCTAACACCATGGGCTCTTATCTTACTGAGCAGCCTCCTGTGCGGCACCTTGTCAAAGGCCTTCAGGAAGTCCAAGTAGATAACATCCATTGGCTCTCCTTTGTCTAACCTACTCGTTACCTCCTCAAAGAATTCTAACAGATTTGTCAGGCATGACCTCCCCTTAATGAAACCATGCTGACTTTGCCCTATTTTACCATGCACTTCCAAGTATTCTGAAATCTCATCCTTAATAATAGACTCTAAAATCTTACCAACGACCGAGGACAGGCTAATTGGCCTGTAATTACCCGTCTTTTGCCTCACTCCCTTCTTAAACAGGGGCCTATCACTGCCACCAACTCAAGGCAATAAGGGCCAGTCTCGCGGGAAAGTCAATATTTTGGGAATGAATTTTAAAAAGTGTAGGGTTTGGTGCATCACAAAATAGATGCAGTGATGTTATTTCTTGATAACCCAAACAGCCCCATTTTGCTAGCTCCTGTTGCATTCAATGCAGAGTGCCATCACCAGGCTGCTCACCCAGCTTGTAGCCAACTGAAGTGTGACACTAGCAGGGGACAAGAAGCTGGAGCACCTACCCTGTTAGTGACAGAGATACCTGTATCTGATGGGGCAAACAATCTGAGGCAACATACAGCAAGAACAAAGTCAGTCGTAATGAAAATGCTACCTGGGTGGTTGCATCTGTTAAATGATGAGGTGCAATCTCTTGGAGGGTAGTCCTTAGTCGCATCGGACCCTTGTCACAACTTATTAAATCCAGTAGTACTTAATTTAGGGCCCCTTATTTGGAACCCAATCTTTCATCAGTTTTAGATTTCCATCTCTTCAAGAGGTCTTACCAAACAGCTTCTGTAGCACTTGCCCATCATAGAGATCTTCAGCCAGATCCTTCACGATAATCCTCTCTTCTACCAGCTCATCATTGATCCAGTCAATTAAAACCTGGGCACACAGAACATTCGCAGCTCAAAAGGTGTTCAAAATCATGAAGGATTTTGATAGGGTAAATAAGGAGAAACAGGTTCCAGTGGTGAGAGGGACAGTAGCCTGAGAACACACAGAGTTAAGATGATTGGCAAAGGAACCGGGGTGACACGAGGAAACACTTTAAAAAAAAACAGCAAGTTGTCATGATCTGAAATTCACCTTTTAAAAAAAAAAGCGGTGGAAGTAGATTCAATAATAATTTTCGAAAGGGAACTGGATAAAGAAATGAAAAAAGGGGAATGAATCAGAGATGGAGTTAATTGGATAGCTGATTTTTTAAAATGACACAGGCGCGATAGGTGGCCATTTGGCCCATCAGTATTGTATCATTCTAAGATTTTATGAAATGAAACCAAGGTTTTTTTTATTCTTTCATGGAACATGGGTATTGCTGGCAAGGCCAGCATCTATTTCCCTTCCCCAATTGCCATTGAGCTGGTGAGCTGCCTTCTGGAGCCACTGCAGTCCATCTGGTGTAGGTAGTCACTGTGATGTTAGGAAGGAAGTTCCAGGATTTTGATGCAGTGACAGTGAAGGGACGGCGATATAGTTCCAAATCAGGATTGGGGCAGAACTTGCAAGTGATGTTCCCATGTGTCTACTGCCCTTGCCCTTCTAGGTGATAGAGGTCTTGAGTTTGGAGGGTGCTGTCAAAGGAGGCTTGGTAGTTGCCGCAGTGCATCTTGTAGATGGTACACACTGTTGTCACTGCATATTGGTGGTGGAGGGGGTGAATGTTTAAGGTGTGGATGGGATGCTGATTAAAAGCCTGCTTTGTCCTGGATGGTGTCAAGCTTCTTGAGTGTTGTTGGAGCTGCACTCATCCAGGCAAGTGGGGGTATTCTGACTTGTGCCTTGTAGATGGCAGACAGACTTTGGGAGACAGAATATATGAGTTACTCTCCACAAAATTCCCACCCTCTAACTTGATTTTGTAGCCACAGTATTTATATGACTGGTCCAGTTCAGTTTCTGGTCAATGATAAGTCCCAGGATGTTGATAGTGGGGGATTCAGTGATGGTAATGCCATTGAATGTCAAGGGGAGATGGTTAGATTCTCTCTCGTTGGAGATAATCATTGTTTGTGGTGTGAATGTTACTTGCCACATCTCAGCTCAAGCCTGAATGTTGTCTGGTCTTGCTGCACATGGACACAGATTGTTTCAGTATTCAAGGAGTTGCAAATGGCGCTGAACATTGCACATTCAGCAAACGTCGCCACTTCTGACCTTATAATGGAGGGAAGGTCATTGATGAAGCAGCTGAAGATGGTTGGGCCGAGGACGCTACCTTGAACTCCTGCAGTGATGTTCTGGGGCTGAGATGATTGGCCTCCAACAACCACAACCATTTTCCTTTGTGCTAGGTGTGACTCCAACCAGCAGAGAGTTTTCCCGATTCCCATTGACTTCAATTTTGTTTGGGCTCCTTGATACCACACTTGGTCAAATGCTCCCTTGATGTTAAAGACAGTCACTCTCAGCACACATGTTGAGTTCAGCTCTTTTGGCCACGTTTGGACCAAGGCTGTAATGAAATCTGGAGCCGAGAGGCCCTGGTGGAACCCAAATTATCAACGAGCAGGTTATTGCTTTGCAAGTGCCACTTGATAGCACTGCCGACAACACCTTCCATCACTTTGCTGACGATTGAGTGTAGACAGATAGGGTGGTAATTGGCTAGATTGGATTTGGCCTGCTTTTTATGGACAGGACATAACTGGGCAATTTGCCACATTGTCAGGTAGATGCCAGTGTTGTAGCTGTACTGGAACAGCTTGGCTAAGGGAGTGGCTAGATCTGGAGTACAAGTCCAGCATTACAGATGGGTGTTGTCAGGGCCCATAGCCTTCACAGTATCCAGAACCTTCAGCCGTTTCTTGATTGAATGATAAAATTAGCTGAAGACTGGATCTGTAATGTTGGGGACCTCAGAAGGAGACCGAAATGGATCATCCACTTGGCACTTCTGGCTGAAGAATTACAAATGATTTAGGCCTTGCATTTTGCACTGACGTTCTGAACTCTTCCATGATTGAGGATGGGGATATTTGTGGAGTCTCTTCCTCCAGTTAGATTTAGACTCAATTATATGTCCTTTCCCAAGTATGGAGGTGTACTACCACCCCAGAGTAGTCCAGTATAGAAGTCACACTCATCCTACGTAGAAGGTTCAAAGTAAACACACATCGTTGCTAGAGATGGACCTCAGCTGGAAAATCTAGGTCACCATGTGGCCTACGAAGTCCCCCAACACATACCCAAGGACCCTTACGAAAACAGGCGGCTGCAACTTGCATTGCTAATGCTCGATTTTTCAAAGTCATCTTAGGCTTACTCATTAAAAGGTTACAAATACGAGTAAATTACAGTTGCAAACACGAACCTCAAAACCACAGGTGGAGGTTTCCTTAATATTTCTTTCATGGGATGTGGGCATCGGTGGCTGGCCAGCATTTGTTGCCCATTCCTAATTGCCCTGGAGAAGGTGGCAGTGAGCTGCCTTCTTGAACCACTGCAGTCCATCTACTGCAGGTATACCTACACCTACAGTGCTCTTAGGGAGGGAGTTCCTGGATTTTGACACAGCGACAGTGAAGGAACTGCGATATAGTTCCAAGTCAGGATGGTGTGCGACTTGGAGGGGAACTTGCAAGTGATGGTGCATCCATGTGTGTCTGTTGCCCTTGTCCTTCTAGGTGGTGGAGGTCGCGGGTTTGGAAGGTGATGTCGAAGGAGCCTTGGTGAGTTGCTGCAGCGCATCTTGCAAATGGCACACACTGCTGCCACTGTGCTTCAGCAGTGGGGGGAGCTAATGTTTAAGTTGGTGGATGGGATGCCGATCAAGCGGGCTCCTTTGTTCTGGATGTGGAGCTTCTATCACGCTCGAGGCGAGTAACTCACCTCCTGACTCCCCAAAGCCTGTCCAGCATTTACTAGGCATGAGTCACAATTCCCAACCTCTGATCTACTCTTGTAGCCACAGTATTTAGATAACTGGTTCAGTTCAGTTTCTGGCCAATGGTAACTTCCAAGATGATCAGTAAATATTTAAAACATCAGAGACACTTGCAATGCCTCATTCATCTCCAATTTTAGTCGCACCACTATTGGCAGTCGTGCCTTCTGCTATCTGGGTCCTAAGCACTGGAATTTGCTCCCTAAACCTCTCCACCTCTCAGTCTTCCTTTAAGTCAGCCCTTAAAGCCTCTCTCTTTGACCAAGCTTTTAGTCACCTATTGATAATTGCTCCTGTGGAGTGGCTTGGGGATATTTTACCAGATTCAAGGTATTATATAAATGCAAGTTGTTGTTTTCATCATAGGTAGCAGAGGCATTAGTCTTTTTTCGGTTGACAACTTCAAAGAAATGGCCAATTTCTACTCTTCAAAACTACTGACAAGAAGCCTCAGCATTGACTTACAGGGTAGTACTCTTGCCTCTGAGTCAGATGGTTGTGGGTTCAAGTCCAACTCAGAGAATTGATCTTATAACGCAGGCTGGCACTCCAGTGCAGTACTGAGGGAGTGCTGTACTGTTGGAGGTGTCATATTTTGGATAGGACATTAAACTGAGGCCCTCTCAGGTTGCCATAAGTGGTCCCAAGGCACCATTTTGAGGAAAACCAGGAGAGTGGGGGAGCCCAACACATCAGTGCAAGGCCTAAAGCATTTGCAACCATCTTCAACCAGAAGTGCTAAATGGATGATCCATCTCGGCCTCCTCCTGAGATCCCAAGCATCACAGATGCCAGTCTTCAGCAAATTCGCTCCATGTGATACTAAGAAATAGCTGAAGGCACTGGATACTGCAACGGATATGGGCCCTGACAACATCAGGGCTGTTGCACTGAAGGCTTGTGCCCCAGAATTTGCGGCGCCCCTAGCCAAGCTGTTCCAGTGCAGCTACAATGCTGACATCTACCCTACAATGTGAAAAATTGCCCAGGCATGTCCACAAAAATCAGGACAAATCCAATCAGGCCAATTACTGCCCCATCAGTCTACTCTCAAGTCATCAGCAAAGTTATGGAAGGTGTTGTTGACAGTGCTATCAAGTGGCACTTACAAAGCAATAACCTGCTCAGTGTTGTTTCCACGAGGCCCACTCAGTTCCAGATCTCATTGCAGTCTTGGCCCAAACATGGACAAGAGAGCTGAATTCAAGAGCGGAGGTGAGATGTACAGCCCAAAATTTATGCCTCAACCAACATCTTTAAGAAACAGACTAACTGGCGATTATTTCATTGTTATTTGTGGTATCTTGTGCACAAATTACCGGCTGCTATTCCTCATGCCGCAACCTCGTACAGTGCATCACCTGATGTAACGCAGTTTGGAATTCCCGGAGATTGTCAAAGGCACTATAGAAATGCAAGTTTTGTATTCTGTTCTTACCCTGATCAGTTCTAGTAGTTTGGGGTCATTTCTCGAGTTTGGATCAAGCATTGTGCGAACCTCATTTTCCTCTAGAAAGTGAATAATTACACAGTAACTACAGCAGTGCGCAAAACATCATTGATACATTTAATTCAGCACATTTAGACTACTTAAAGGAGCCTCTTACCCAGCATCGTGTCTTCACGATCCAACTCGATGGGTATGGGACTAAGTGGCAAGTTGATGGCATTTTTCCCTTCTTCTTGCAGTTCCGATACTGTGAGTGAGAGAGAGAGAGAGAGGCACAAGGTTAAACAGGCAGACTCTTCTGCACCTTTTCCTTTAAGAGACAACTTTTAAAATAACTGGCTGAAGAGACCACCTGTCTGTCCAACATGGTTGTGATGCCTGAAAAATCAATGATTAAACACTTTGCTATTCGCCAGTGGCAGTGTGATCTCCTGGGAATGGCTACAAAAAGCAGGTTAAGAATCCACAGCTATTTAGTCGGGTTACCAACCATCCAGGATTCCCTGGAACTTCCGGGAATTAAAGATTATTCAGGTCATGTGATGAAACCTCCAGTAATACATCCGAACAAAGTTGGTAACCCAACTAATTAGGGATAAGTAAAACCTAGAAAATTCCTTAACTGCTTTATGTGAGCAACATATCCACGGTGATAGCATTGGCCACACTTATGCAAAAGTATGTTTCACCTGCTTTTAATAAGATGTATCAGAAAGTTAGCAATCTTCACATGAGTTGGAAACTTCTTCCATAGGTCGACTATCCTCAGGGTAATGAAGAACTGCCTAGGCACCAGCCTAGTCTTAGCCCCACATAACAATTCAATTTACTGCACCCCCCACTTGAGTCTACTCTCAATCATCAGTAAAGTGATAGGTGCTGTCATCAGTGCTATCAAGTAGCACTTACTCAGCAATAACCTGCTCACTGATGCTTGGTTTGAGTTCCACCAGGACCACTCTACTCCTGACCTCAATACAGCCTTGGTCCAAACATGGACAAGAGGTAAGAACTGCCCTTCACATCAAGGCAGCATTTGACTAAATGTGGCATCAAGGAGTCCTAACAAAATTGAACTCATTGGGAACCAGGGGGAAAACTCTCCAATGGTTAGAGTCCGATCTGGCACAAAAGAAGATGGTTTGTGGCTGTTTGAGACCAATCATCTCAGCCTCAGGACATCATTAAATGAGTTCCTGAGGGTAGTATCCTAGGTCCAACCATCTTCATCTGCTATGTCAATGACTTTTCCTCCATTATAAAAGGTATGATAAGGCCTCAATGTTAAAATCTCACCCTTATTTTCAAATGGCCTTGTCCCTCCCCATTTCCGTAATTTTCTCGGGTCCTACAAATATCTCATGTGGTTCAGTGTCAAATTTTGTTTTATAAAGCTCCTGGGAAGCGCTTTGGGGCATTTTATTAGGTTGAAATTGCTAAATACATGCAAGTTGTTGTTGCTACCACCACTGAATTCCCCGCTATCAATATCCCAGGGTTACCATTGACTGGAAAGTTAACTGGACCAGCCATATAAATACTGTGGCTACAAGTGTGGGTCAGAGAGTGGAAATTCTGTGGTGAGTAACTCTCCTCCTGACTCCTCAAAGCCCATCTGCCATCTAGAAGGCACAAACTGGGAGTCTGATGGAATACTTTCTACTTGCCTGGAGGAGTGCGGCTCCAATAACATTCAAGAAGCTTGACACCACTTACAACAAAGCAGCTTGCTTAATTGGCGCCCCATCCACTGCTTCAAACCTTTCCCCCCTCCACCACCAGTGCCCAGTGGCAGCAACGTGTACTATCCAGAAGATGCTCCTTCGACAACACCTTCCAATCATGTGACCTCTATCAGGTAGGGTAGGAGGGGCATGGTCACACCACCACCAAGTTTCCGTCCAAGCCTGACCTTCCTGGAACTATAAATCGCTGTTCCTTCATTGTTACTGGCTCAAAGTCCAGGAGCTCACTCCCCAACAGTGGACACTGTGCATGTACCAACACTACATGGACTACAGCAGTTCAAAAAGGCAACTCACCACCACCCCCACAAGGGCAGTTAGGGATGGGTAATAAATATTGGCCTTGCCAGTGACAACCATATCCCCTGGATGAATAATAAATAATCTTGCATGCTGGATTCCTGGTCTTCCCTAATTTATCAGTAGGCATATAGTTTATAGACTTTTAATGATTTTTTAAATCTCTACCACATCTGCCCAAACTACCTGCAATGCTGAAGATCCAGTTTAAGCCAGAGTAATTAAACTCAATTATAATAAGGATAATATCTGTGGCCTTCCTCTGGCCAACCTGCATTTAACACTCCAAGGCACTTCACAAGAGTGTAATCAAACAAAATCTGACACTGAGCCACGCAAGATGTTAGGGCTGGTGACCAAAAGCTCAGCCAACGAGGCAGATTTCAACTGGTGTCTTCATGGAGCAGAAAGAGCTAGAGGGGTTTAGGGAGGGAACTTAAGGCTCAGGCAGCTAAAGGCCCAGTCGCCAAATGTGAAGCAATTAAAATCTGGGATGCGCAGGAGGCTAGAACTGGAGGTGTGCAAAGATCTCAGAGGATTGTTGAGCTGGAAAAGGTTACAGAGATGGTGGGGGGGGCGCAGGCCATGGAGGCATTTGAACACGAGGATGAGAATTAAAAGTCGAAGAGCTGCCGGTGCAGTCAGAATTTCTGCGGATATTTTGCTCTCTGTGTGCGAATCCCCCAGCCAGGCGTAGCATATTTTGGGTGGCAACACTTTCCAAATTCTATTTCATCACCTGCACTGCAACTTGTAAACACAAACATTGGAAAAGGCCTGCTTGCCATCACTGATCGAATATTCTATTAGACTGTACAGGAAGCTCTTTAATAGAAGGAACATTGTAATCATTCCATTAGCTGCTGACTCCAAGCCAAACATTTGTTAATCAAATATCTTGCCACTAACCGAGAGCTACATGCACTTTTCAACATTGAAGTCACAGCATTAGCACAAATTCAACAAACAATATACATTTTCAAACTATTTCTCCATTAAAGTCAACATGACTGTCTGTCGCTCCACGGTAACTCAATCTGATTCGAGTACAGATACATCACTTAAGGCTTTTCAGCAGAAAGGAAAAAGATTGGAAGATGCATTATAGATTTACACAGCACAGAAGGTGGCTGTTTGGCCCATTGTGTTTGGGAAGCGGTAAATGGTTTTACAAAGCTGGTTTAAAGCTGGGGGGGAAAGAAAAAGTTAAATTGCTCTTCGTTGACATATATTGTTGTACATTGGCTTTTTTCTCAGCCACCCCATATCCCTTTACTTGGCTGGTCCAGCCTGTGTAACCTTAAAACAAAGTGTTGCCATTATTGCCTCGCCCTTTCTTAAAAATTCATTCTTGGGAAGTTGGCATTGCTGCAAAGGCCAGCATTTACTGTCCAAGACCCCTAGTTGTGGTGATGAGCATTCTATCCGTGTACCTGGTTTGAGACCTTGTTAGACCACTTCTGAAGGCAATTAAGAGTCAGCCACATTTGGGTGTGGCCTGGAGTCACGCTTAGGCCCAGTTTGGGTAAGGATGGCATGTTCCCTTCCCTGCAGGAACATCTGTGAACTTGTTAGATTTTTGACAACAATCCGATGGTTTCACGGTCACTTTTACAAAGTCTAGCATTCTAGTTTCAGATTAATTCAAATTTTCAAACTGCTAGGGTAGAATTTGAACTCTCACTCTGAATTATTAGTCCAGTTACATATCCACTTACATCCACTTACTTCTATCCTCTGGTTAACCCCTTATGGTGTAGCCTTGACTTATATGGAGTGCATATAGAGAGAATATTTCCTCTTGTGGGGAAAAGCATAACAGGAGGCCATCAATATAAATTAGTCACTAAGAAATCCAACAGCGAAATCGAAAGAAAAGTTTTTAACCAAGGAGTGTTAAAAACGTGGAACTCAATCCCACAAGAAGTGGCTGAAGCGAATAGTATAGATGCATTTAAGTGGAAGCTAGACAGGCATTTGAGGAAGAAGGGAATAGAGGGTTACAGTGATGGATTTAGATGAGGAAAGATGGAAGAAGGTTCAAATGGAGCATAAACACCAGCATGGACTGGGTGGACCAAATTGCATGTTTCTGTGCTTTACATATAATGTGTACATAGTCAGGTTATCTTTCCTACTTCACAGCCAAAATGTGCACAGCTGTCTCCTTGGGGACATGTAAAGATTCTAACCAAGAATGGGAGCTTAAATTCCAGTCTAGAAGTATTCTACTCCTCAATTCAAAATTGCTTCATTTGAATTATCTTTCATTCAGTTTTTTTTTCCACTTAACAGGATATGAGTAATCCTGCAAGGCCAACAATCGTTCTTCATCACTAACTGCCCTTCACCGAGAGGCTTGCTAGGCCATTTCAGAGGGCAGTTAAGAGTCACATTTAGGCCAGACTAGGTAAGGACGGCAGATTTCCTTCCCTAAAGGACATTAGTGAACCAGATGGGTTTTACAGCAATCCGGTCGTTTCATGATCACCATTATGAGCATTTTCATCCAGATTTTAATTAATTGAATTTAAATTCCCCAGGTACCATGGTGGGATTTGAGCTCCTGTCTCCGGGTCATTAGTCCGGGTCTCTGGATTACACGTCGAGTGACAAAACTAATATGCTACTGTTTCCATAACTGAACTTGCGCTCCCTGTGCCTTTTATTACAATTACTCAATTCACACTCCTGGATAATTCAATCTTTCTGTACCCCAAAAAAATTCATTTCAAGTTTTCCAAAGCTAATTTCTTATTTAGTCTCCTCCCCACTATACCCACCCTCCTGCCCCTCAGAGGCACTGGTTTACAGATCCACAGGCGTCAACCACACCAATACCTGACCCAACCCATTCTACATGCCAGGTCAGTGGAATGGTGGCCAGTTATTCAACTGTAGGCAGCGCTGCAACTGTATTTACCCAATATCCAGACAAGCACAGCAAATTGCGATTAGGGTTCAAAGCCCCAATTGTCCCCGCAGGCTCAGTCCCTGTCACCTACAGGTTTAATCCGCCACCTGAGAACAGATGCCCTGCCACAGCTGAGAATGTGTAGCTGAGATCTGTCTGCCCCATTGGGTTCAGTACCATGCCGAGAAGTCATTAGCTAAATCAGAAGGGGCGAGTGTTGCAGAAAATCCACATCTCTCACCCCCGCCCACACACACTCAGTCTTCCACCTCTCATTCCCCCAGAAACATTACTAAGATTCAAAGCGAAGTTAAAAGATTTTCTTACTCATATTGCAAGACACACAAAAAATGAAAACCCCTGTAATTGGAATCTGGTCACAAAGCTACAATTATGTGTTGCTAATGATGGCACAACATGAATGCATGAATCAGGAGGGCACATTTCTTGCGACCCTTTCATTCTCATTCACCCTGGTTTTTTGCCAATAACCTTAATAGCGTCAAAGCCTGTTCAATACTGAATTCTATAATGGCTTTGTCCCCTAGTTGTTTAATTCAGTACAAAATGTAGCCCTAACAGCTACACGTACAATGCAATTTACAAAGACAAATTAACCATTTATAAAAGAACCGGGTTCGATTATTTTTTTTTTCCCTTTTCTCTTCTTCCTCTTCAGAATAGTCAAAAAAAAACTTTTTGTTACAACTTCACACAGAAAATTCAATTATATTTAGTAGTGTTACTATGGACTGCCTTGATGAATTGTCAAGATTACAAAAGGGATGGAGAACCTGAGAGTGTAACAAGGTTGTATTTATTAGGACAAAGCATTCAATTTTAAGAAAAACCCACGTTTTCCCAAGGATTGGAAAGAGCTGCCACTTCTATTATAAGATAATGACCTACAGCATAGATGCATACAAACAAAAATTGCTGCAGTAAATGGGAATTATGATTAAATAACTATTCAATGCTTCAAAATAATCAAGGGCAAATAACACCTTACCTTTACAACAAAGTGCTCCACAGCCCATTGCCCTCAAGCCAATTCACCTTCATTCTCCCTGCAAATTGGGAATAGTCTGAAATATTAATAACCTTCGCGATGAGTCAGTCTTTGCCTCAATCTGTCTTCAGGAGCTTTGCTTGCAATCTTGCTATTAAATGCAGTACTTCGATTTTTTTTTTAAAAACAGGAGTAATCAGAAAGTGTGAATGCTGCAAATACCGTTCCTTTCCTCCTTTTCGCTGCTAAAGTTACATCGAAGAGCAGACTTCCTCAGTGTTTAATGAGATCAGATGTTACCAGCGATTCTACTCTAACTATTGCAAATCAAATTCGCTGACTGCAAATCCTGGGTGAGTTAGCCGTTTCATCCCTTAGATTTCTTGGTACCGCAGCAATGGATAAACAGCTACTTCACCAGCTGCCTGCCAAAATCACCTCAACCAGAAACCAGGTGCCTTCAAACCACTGAGCCATCTCTCTCGAGACGACAAATCCAAATTACCAACAATTAACTCTTAATAATGGAGAGTAAGGGGAAGTCAACGGTCTCAGCCAGATATCCACAAACTTATTGCTTGGATTGTGAAGATCACTGAACATCACCTCACTGGAATAAATCTGATGACTGAAAACCATTAATCCGAATGGCAGTCATGCCAGCAACATCTGTCAAAACATTGCACAAGCAGCATCTTCTTTATTCATTCTCATCTAGCAAAGTCAACATTTATTGCCCAGCCCTGGATACCCCTATAAGATGGTGGTGAGTAACTTCCTTCTTGAACCACTGTAATCCCGGTGGTGAAGGTGCTCCAACTGTGCCGTTAGGCAGAGAGTTCCAGGGTTTCAACCGAGCAATGAGGAACGAACAGCGACACAATTCCAAGTCAGGGTCTTGTGCAACTTGCAGATGGTGGTGCTCCCAACAGCCTTTTTAAAAAAAAAATTCATCCACAGGATGTGGGCTTCACTGGCTGGGCCAACATTTATTGCCCATCCCTAGTTGCCCTCGAGAAGATGGTGCTGAGCTGCCTTCTTGAACCACTCGCTGCAGTCTGTGTGGTGTAGGTACACCCACAATGCTGTTAGGAAAGGAGTTCCAGGATTTTGATCCAGCGACAGTGAGGGAACAGCAATATAGTTCCAAGTCAGGATGGTGAGTGGTTTGGAGGAGAACTTCCAGGTGGTGGTGTTCCCATCTATCTACTGCCCTTGTCCTTCTAGGAAGGAGGGGTTGTGGATTTAGAAGGTGCTGTCTAAGGAGCCTTGGTGAATTCCCACAGTGTGTCTTGTAGATGGTACACACTGGTGCTACCATACGCTGGCGGTAGAGGGAGTGAATGCTTGTGGATGTGGTGTCAATCAAGTGGGCTGCTTTGTCCTGGACGGTGTCAAGCTTCTTGAGTGTTGTGGGAGCTGCACTCATCCAGGCAGGTGGGGAGTATTCCATCACACTCCTGACTTGTGCCTTGTAGATGGTGGACGGGTTTTGGGGAGTCAGGAGGCAAGTTACTCGTCGCACGATTCCTAGCCTCTGGCCTGCGATTATAGCCACAGTATTTATATGGCTAGTCCAGTTCAGTTTCTGGTCAATGGTAACCCTCAGGATGTTGATAGTGGGGGATTCAGTGATGGTAATGCCATTGAACGTCAAGGGGCGTTGGTTGGACTCTCTCTTCTTGGAGATAGTCATTGTCTGACACTTGTGTGGCGCAAGTGTTACTTGCCACTTGTCAGCCAAAGCCTGGATATTGTCCAGGTCTTGCTGCATTTAGACATGGACTGCTTCAGTATCTGAGGAGTTGCGAGAATGGTGCTGAACATTGTGTATTCATCATCGAGAGTAGACTGATGGGGTGGTAATTGGCCAGGTTGGATTCGTCCTGCTCTTTGTGTACAGTACATAGTGGGCAATTTTCCACATAGCCGGGTAGATGCCAGTGTTGTAGCTGTACTGGAACAGCTTGGCTCGGGGCGCGGCAAGTTCTGGAGCACAAGTCTTCAGTACTATTGCCGAAATATTGTCAGGGCCCATATCCTTTGCAGTATCCAGTGCCTTCAGCTGTTTCTTGATAGGAATCGAATTGGCTGAACACTGGCATCCGTGATTGCCCTTGTAGGTGGTAGAGCTAGTGGGTTCGAGAGGTTGTGTCTTAGAATAGGGGGATTGAATTTCACCTGAGGCACAGGGACTTAACATGGCCAAGTTAATTTACTAGTTAGAGCACTGTGGTCACATTCCAGACATTCTTTGAATGCTACAGATACAAAACAATTAATAAAAAAAAGGAGCAGTCATTTCATGCTGCATTCTCCTGACTTAGAGACAGCAATTTACAAGCAGGCACAATAGCCTCGCATGAACTTCACAATCTCAGACACTTCACAAAACACTTCACAACCAATTAAGTGTAGCATTACACTAATGTAGGAAACACAGCAGCCAATTTACACATAGCAAGCTCCCACAAACAGCAATATGATGATCTGTTTGAGATTTTGGTTCAGGGATAAACCTGATCAGAGCAGAGAAGAACGCCCCTGCTCTATTTCCGATAACGGCTTTGGGGTCTTTTGTGGGAACGCAAGAGAGGACAGGTGGGGCTTCGGTTTAAAGTCTCATCTGTAAGATGACAACCCTCACAGCGCAACACTATTACTCAACAATACTATTACACAAGGTGCCTACCAATGTTTCAACCTTGGACAGTCTGACTCCAAAACACTTATTTTTGCTTAGTAAAATCAACTTTAGAATAATACAGCAAAGAGGTCATTCAGCCCATCGTACCTGTGCTTGCTCTTTGAAAGAGCTATCCAATTAGCCCCACTCTTTCAGTATATCTCAGCAGAATTCTGCTTTGAAGTATTTATTCAATTCCCTTCTAACAGTCACTACTGAATCTTGGTTCCATTATCCTTTCTGATCACAACAACTCACTGAGTAAATAAACATCCTCATTGTCTCTTGGATCTTTCATCAATTATCTAAATCTGTGTCCTCTGATGACTGTCTCCAGTGGCATGAGGGTCAGTTTCTTCCTATTTACTCTATCAAAACCCTCCATAATTTTGAACAGCTTTATTAAATCTCCCCTTAACCTTCTTTGCTCCACGGAGAACAACCCCAGCTTTGCTAACCTCCTTACATAACCAAAGGCCCTCATCCCTGGTATCATTCCGGTAAATCTCCTCCATACCCTCTCTAAGGCCTTGGTATCTTTATACATGACTCTAGCCCCCACTCGAGATGGCTGACCCTTGTTAACCTCTGCGGTGAAAGCCCATCATCTCCTGAGGGCAACTCGAGGTGGGTAATAATTGTAGCTGTGCCAGTGTCAGACAGTCCCCAAGAACCAACTAAAAATGCAAGATAACATTCAGCTCTCAGAGCTATGTTGCTACCAAAGGAGGGTCAAAGGCAAAACTGCTTTTACGTTAAAGGAATTTGAAAGTTGCAGTCACACCAAGTTGGAGACAACATTTCTGGCAAGATGACCTTAAAGATCTCCAGTTGATCAGTTATTATGATGAGGGGATTTATCTCCAATTCACAGCCCATTTCCTCCCTGGCATTTACAGATTGCCAGGACCCTGTTCCAAGGGAGGGCTCTCTGGAGCTGGCTCTCAATGCCACACCCTGTTTACCTAGCATGGGTGGGGGAAACTTGACCTCTCCCCTCCTACCACTTCAACAGAAACAGGGTTGTTGTACTTTACCTACTGCTGACTATAAGGCAAGGAGAGAAATGTCAAGGAGTTAACGTTTAGAGAACTCTTCAGCCACATTTTTAAAAAGCGCATTTCCCACTTCAAAAACGTTAAATAGCATGAAATTCCAAAATGATTAAAAGCACCCCTTATCCATCCCAACATGCAAAGTTTTCCTTTCCTTCCTCCTTTCTGGCAATTTCCACCCCTCTCTTCCTCTGCCCACATGAATGGGGACAAGCAGAGGGATGAATTTGCCTGGATGTATAGGTTGGGGTCAGTGTGCGATGTCAGGAGATGCAGTAAATGGGACAGAATGGTTTGGGAAACCATTATTACACACATCTCCTGAATCAGCACTTCAATAGAGCAGAAAGAAAAAAGCAAAATACTGCGGATGCCAGAAATCTGAAATAAAAACAGAAAGTGCTGGAAAAACTCAGCAGGTCTGGCAGCACCTGTGGAGACAGAAACAGAGTTAACATTTCAAGTCTAATATGACTTCTTCAGAACTCAATAGAACAGCACCTTGTATAGTGATGGAGAATCAGCGTTCTTGCCCATTTCCCCTCCCTGAAGTCATTGAAACCGACTGTAACATCTCTAACACCCTGACATGCTGTGTCACCACCCCCAACCCTACACTGGGGACCTGCTAACTCAGCACTAGACCTGGAAATGATCCAGACACCTGCTTGGTCTCTATGGTTCAGCCTGAACCAACTGAGATTCTGCAGGAAGATGCCTCAACTTGCTATTCTGTACAAAATTCACTTCACTGCCAAGCATCTGATCTCTAGAAAGAGCATCTGTTCAGCGAGTGTTTAAACTGGGCAATTGTGGCAAAAGATCAAACTGATTGTTTACACTTGATCAAACAGCCTGTGGAGGTTGACAGAATACGAGGCAGCCCATATCCTAACTGCTCAACCACCACGCTTGTGCTCACTGATCTATATTGGCTCCCGTTCCGGCAATGCCTCAATTTTAACATCTTCTTCCTCATGCACAAATCCCTCTGTGGCCTCACCCCTCCTGTCTCAGTAGCCACCTCCTACCCCACAGCTCTCCGAGATCTTTGTGCTCCTCCAACTCTGGCCTCTGGTGCATCGCCAATTTTAATTGCTCCACCGTTGGTGGCCGTACCTTCAGCTGCCACAACCCTAAGCTCTGGAATTCCCTCCCTAAACTTCTCTGAATCTCTCTCCTCCTCCTTTAAAATGCTCCTTAAGACCTACCACTTGCAGACATTTGATCCCCTGTCCTAAAATCTCCTTTCTTGGCTTGGTGTCAAATTTTGCCCAATGATGCCCCTTTATTTCACCCCCCCCACCCCACCCCTTGAAAGTTTACTACATTAAAAGGTGCTATATAAACGTATGTTGCTGTTGATTTCGTGGAGAAGTTTGAGACATGAGACTGGGTGGGAATCAATATTGACAGCAGAAAGGTAACACTTGGTAGTCACGGCAGCAGTGTGTACTATCTTTTATAAAGGTGTTGGGCCTAGTTCGATACTCGCAGTCTTTGGTAATTCAACAGCAAGTATTTATTACAAAACAAAAACAGAATTACCTGGAAAAACTCAGCAGGTCTGGCAGCATCGGTGGAGAAGAAATCAGTTAACGTTTCGAGTCTTCATGACCCTTCGGCAGAACGGAGTATAGTTAGGAGAAAGGTGAAATATAAATATAAATATAACCTTTCTCCTAACTATACTCAGTTCTGCCGAAGGGTCATGAAGACTCGAAACGTTAACTGATTTCTTCTCCACCGATGCTGCCAGACCTGCTGAGTTTTTCCAGGTAATTCTGTTTTTGTTTTGGATTTCCAGCATCCGCAGTAGCTTTTAGCTTTTTGTTTTTATATCTGCAAGTATTTATTAACTATTAGAAACTATATACACAAAGGAACTGCAAAGGTCCAAACTAGGAGCTGTCTCCATGCTTGCTTCTACACATGGCTCTGTCCAACACTACACTGATCCCTAGATGCGGGTCATGTATTCTTTCACATCGCTGTGAGAGTGGTACTGTACTCAGTCCCACATTAACCCTTTATACTACACCATCTACAAGATGCACTGCAGCAACCCACCAAGGCTCCTTCAACAGCACCTTCCAAACCTGTGACCTCTACCTTCTGGAAGGACAAAGGCATCAGGTGCATGAGAACACCACTACCTGCAAGTTACCCTCCAAGCCACACACCATCCCAACTTGGAACTATACCACCGTTCTTTCACTTTCTGGGTTAAAATCCTAGAACTCCCTCCATAATAGCACTGTGGGTGTACCTATACCACATAGACTGCAGTGGCTTCAGCAATCAGGGGTGGACAATTAATGCTGGCATTGCCAGTGACACTCACGTCCCATGAATGATTGAATCAAAAAGAAAAATTACCAGACAATCTGCAAATTTCCTTCCCTGAACAACAGTGTAACTATGGGTAGCTCTAGGGTGCTTGTAGATCATGAGGAGATGCGAGCAGTGGTCTCAAAGGCTCAGGCCACTTTAGCGACTAAACATTGTAACAATGCTGACAATCTGTGAGTAATGCCACAGAAGGCAGGCTAGTTTTCCACAGGTTGCTTGGTACAATTCTGGAGTTACGGTAAATAGTGTTGTGGGCCCAGGAGAAGCAAGAATGTTCCATGAGCTCACATAAAACCATCTGAGGCCTGCTCAAGGTTCACCCAACATCCACAACTCCTCCCCACTGAGATAGCCTCCCCCTCCCCTGGCTTGACCCCATCCAGTTCAGGGTAGGACGGTGCCAATTTTCCACTCTCCAGGTTTGGCAGCAGCAGCTTCTCACTGGCAGCATTTATGTAAAGTCTGGAGCTGAACTTGGCTCAGGCTCAGGTGAGCTGGGGATTCAGGTGGCACTCGATCAGGCTTCAGGAGGGTCTCTCATCAAGTCAGCGCTCTGCTGATTTTTACCACTGTACTTGGGCAGGAGTCAATCTGCCCTCCAAAAAACCTGAGGCTTCACAGCCACGATTAACTGAATGCTGCTCCTGACCTTTGCTGGATGAAGCAGAGGGAAATGGGGAACGCAGAAAAAGGATGTGCATTATTATATCACCGTCACCACCTCAATGTCCCAAGGCACCTTACAGTCAGTGAAGTAATTTTGAAGTGTATTTTTGTGATGGAGGAAATATGGCAGCCAATTTGTGCACAGCAAGCTCCCCAACGATAGCAATGTAGAAATGAACTGTTATTACGCTGTTTTAATGATATTGGTTGAGGGATAAATATTGATCAGAATTCGGGTAATTGCCCCTGCTTTTCCTCAAAATCGTGACCTTGGGATCTTTTACATCCACCTGAGGAGACTGTCTAACATCACATCTGAAAGGTGGCACCTCTGGCAGTGCAGTGCTCCCCCAGTACTGGCACCCCCAGCAGCGCAGCGCTCCACCAGTACCGCCCTGCTAACCGTGCAGTTCTCCCGCCCCCCCCCGCCCACCCCCCCTACTCCAGTACTGCCCCGCCAGCAGCACAGCGCTTCTCTCCCAGTACAGGCATTGGGAAATATCAGCCTAGATTGTTTAGTGAAGTCTCAACCTTCTGACTGACGAGAGTGCTACCTGCTGAACCATGGTTTGCGCAGAAGCAACAAGAAAGGAATGGAGAGCTGTCGCTCCTGATTACATTCACAGGCAGCTCAACATCTGGAAGGAGGGGCTTCACACTTGAATGTGGGGAAACCGTATCCCAAAAACAAGTTTAAAAAAAAAATCAATCATTCTGTGTCATAGAACAGCGGGTAATGTTGGCCTGGTCATGAAAATAACAGTACAGATCCATTGCACGGCTTCAAAATGGGGAGAGATTTAAATCCCATCATTTATAACGTGGTTACTAGCTGACATGAGTCATTACACAATTTAGTTCATGGAGATGTAGCAGAAGGAAAGTCGTCATCCAATCAGCCTGTCCCCCAGCTATTCAATCCAATAAACTATATTTAGCAAACTCAAGGACCAGGGGCTGAAGATGTAAATCTTATTTTATTGGATAATTTGGACAAAGAGGCTGAAATTTCAAGGCAAAATTTCAAGATGTTATCATTCCAAGTTTGTAATTGAGCAGCCTCTCAACTGAAGTCTTTCGGATCCAATCTCAATCCTCATTTTACAATAAAAAGCCTCTGTCCCGCACAGTCTCCTTTAACAGTTTTAGCTGAAATCAAAGTTAAGTGATGGCTTCTGGACTCAAAATCTTAACAGCACATCAAGCAGCCCTTCAGCTCATCACGCCTGTGCTGGCTCTGTGAAAAAGCTTTCCAATTAGTCCCACTCCCTCTGCTCTTGCCCCATAGCCCTCCAAAGGATTTTCGGATTCCCCAAAAACGCAGGTTTATCCAGATTTAAAATAAAAATCCAGACTTCTTGAGCATCCCTGATTTTAATCGCTCCACTGTTGTGGCCATGCCTTCACCTCCCACGGCCCCAAGCTCTGGAATTCTCTCCCTAAACCTCTCTACCTCTCGCTCCCTCTTTAAGATGCTGCTTAAAACCGACCACTTGACCAAGCTTTAGGCCATCTACCCTAATATCTCCTTATATGGGCTGGTGTCACATTTTTGATTTGATAATCGCTACTGTGAAAAGCCTTGGAACATTTTACTAAATAAAGGGTGTCATAAAAATGCAAGTTGTTGTTGTTGCAAGTGTTTGTACGCAGACAGAATCATGCTGATATTCAGCTGCCTCTCCAAAACATCCCCCACCCTCGTTTCAAATAAATTCAATTACGTTGCCAAGGTTACCTGGCTTCTGGTTTTCAGCACTCAATGCCCACCAAACACGAATTCACCTGCTAATCCAACAGCTCAAGTGGGTATTGAGATCTGATTACCGTTTGTACCTGCAGGGAGCAGATGAAAAAGATTAAGCACAATCGGGAATCTTGCGCTATTCATGAAGCTCAGAGACAGACATGTGTCCTGAAATGGATGAGGGGGAGAGAGGGGTTGTGGTGGATGGGTGGGGAGGGGCATGGGGAAGGGAAGGGGAGAAAGCAGTTGCCCCATTCCTCCAAAATCAAATGGTAATGGTTTGACCGATTTCCGCTTCCATGCACCCCTTCAAAACACTTATTCAAATCAGTTTATTTCAATGCTGAGAGCTACGAATCTTCCTTTTCTGATTTACAACTTTAATTCGGACTGAAATACTGCATCTCACTTATTTTCAAATGGAGTCCATCAATTTAATTTTTCCTCAGAATGGTCTTGCTGGTAAACATTTAATTTTACGTGCATAAGGCTTCTTTTGTACAATTAGAATCTAGTGATGTTTATATTTAAGCACTTCACAAATATCTGTTGGTTCATATCAAATGAGGTTTTGAGATGCATCTGTCACATTTGTGCTGCACAGCCACCTAAATACTGTGGTCACAAGAGCAGGTCAGAGGCTGGGAATTCTGTGGCGAGCAACTCACCTCCTGACTCCCCAGGGCCTGTCCACCATCTGCAAGGCACAAGTCAGGAGTGTGATGGAATACTCCCCATTTGCCTGGATGACTGCAGCTCCCACAACACTCAAGAAGCTCAACACCATCCAAGACAAAGCAGCCCGCTTTATTGGCACCACCTTAATTGGCACCATCCATCACCTTAAACATTCACTCCCTCCACCACTGATTCACAGTGGCAGCAGGATACACCATATACAAGATGCAGCTCACCACCACCTTCTCAAGGACAATTAGGGAAGAGCAATAAATGTCAGTGACGTCCACATACTATAAATGAATTAAAAAGTTAAAAAGTAAGCCAGCCAATCATTTCCACTGTATAGTGAATTATCCTAATAAATAAATCTTACCTTTTTTCTTTAAATGTATGATTCCTATAGCCAATTAAAAGAAAGGAGTCTCACCTTTAATTGACTCATGGATTTGGTGGTGGACAATTATCCTTAACTGAACCAGGAAGGCACAGTTCAACCTTGTGCCCTTAGGGAAACACAAAGCTAGATATTAGCAGCAGAATACTGTAAAGTGAGTGGTATTTGGTATAATGCTCGTCCTTATGAAACACTACTATAACCTTTGACCTCTTCCAACAAAGAAGTTCTCTCATTCGAACTTCCAGCATTAATGCTCGCCCTTCCCAATTTAAACTAGTGCACTCTTCCTTATCCGCATACACTCCCACCGAGGTAGAGGATTGGGCAAGAGGTGGAGGTATCCAAACCTTTACATATCTACGCAACTGACTGCGTCTCATCCAAGAGTGACCGAAGGTTTCTTTGGGTAAAGTAACAAGAGGTCACAAACATTGTGCAGGCAGACAACTTTTTAATGTTTCAAAGCTTCAAAAGTTCTACTTAACACAAGCTGCGGCGCAGGGCATAAAACATTCCGACAATCCCAAAAGGGAGATTCTTCTATATTTATAACACACATGTAAAACAAGCAAAGTAGCTCAAAGATAACGCCTTTACACAAAGCCCAGGAATATAGAACTTGACAAAGCAAACTCACACTTTGGTAAATACAGACTATATCAGATTATCAAAGACTGTCAAAATATTTCAATGCATGGAGTAAAGTGCCACCTAGTGCAGTGAACAAGAAAGTTACATTACCATGATAAAGATATTGATGGCACACAAGAGTATTGAGAGCAGCACCAATTCAGCAGTGAAATAAGCAATGGCAATTACAAAGCCAGGATTGAAGGAGCTCAACTGTGAAAGTGGCAGACTTGCTTCTGAATCAGAGGTTACGAGTTAAAGGGGCCTTGAGCATAAAATCTGGGCCCAACAGTCCTGTACTCAATTGTCAGAGGTACCTCTGCTCCCTCAGTTCAACGTAAAAGATCACATGGACACTATTTCAAAGAGCAGTGGAATTCTCCCCTCTGTCCAAGCCACTGTTTATCCATCACTAAAAACAGATGACCTGGTCATTTATTTCATTGCTGTTTGTGGGAGCTCTGCTCAAAATTCAAAACATACTTTGTTGGTTGTAAGGTTCTTTGTACTGCCCTGACACAGAGGCTGTCTAGAAGTGCAAGTATTTTCTTAATTCACTCATGGGATGTGGGCGTCGCTGGCTAGGCCAGCATTTATTGCCCATCCCTTGTTGCCCTTGAGGTGGTGGTGAGCTGCCTTCTTGAACCGCTGCAGTCCATGTGGTGTAGATATAATCTCAGTGCTGTTAGGGAGGGAGTTCCAGGATTTTGACCCAGTGACATTGAAGGAATGGCGATATATTTTCAAGTCAGGATGGCGAGTGGCTTGGAGGGAAACTTCCAGGTGGTGGTGTTCCCATGTATCTGCTGCCCTTGTCCTTCTAGATGATAGCAGTCGTGGGTTTGGAAGGTGCTGCCTAAGGAGGCTTGGTGAGTTCCTACAGTGCATCTTGTAGATGGTACACACTGCTGCCACTGTGCATCGGTGTGGAGGTAGTGAACGTTTGTAGAAGGCATGCCAATCAAATAGGTTGCTTTGTGTTGAATGGTGTCGAGGTTTTTGTGTGTTGTTGGAGCTGCACTCATCCAGACAAGTGGAGAGCATTCCATTGCAGTTCTGACTTATGCCTTGTAGGTGGTGAACAGGCTTTGGGGAGTCAGGAGGTAAGTTACTAGCTGCAGGATTCCTAGCCTCTCACTTGCTCTTGTAGCCTCAGTATTTATATGGCTAATCCAGTTCAGTTCCTGGTCAATGGTAACCCCAGGATGTTGATAGTGGGGGATTCAGTGATGGTAATACCATTGAATGTCATGGGGTGATGGTTAGATTTTCCCTTGTTGGAGATGGTCATTACCTGATACTTGTGTGGCACGAATGTTGCTTGCCACATGTCAGTCCAAGCCTGGATATTGTCCAGGTCTTGCTGCATTTGGACATGGACCGCTTCAGTATCTGAGGAGTCACAAATGGTGCTGAACATTGTGCAATCATCAGTAAACATTCCCACTTCTGACCTTATGATGAAAGGTCATTGATGAAGCAGCTGAAGATGTTTGGACCTAGGACACTGCCCCCAGGAACTCCTGCAGTGACGCCCTAGCACTGAAATGATTGACCTCCAACAACCACAACCATCTTCCTTTGCGCTGGGTATGACTCCAACCAGCAGAGTTCCCCCCCACCCCACCACCCCCGATTCCCATTGACTCCAGTTTAGCTAGGGCTCCTTGATGCCACATTCGGTCAAATGCTGCCAAGATGTGGAGGGCAGTCACTCTTACCCTCACCTCGGGAGTTCAGCTCTTTTGTTCATGTTTGAACCAAGGCTGTAATGAGATCAGGAGCTGAGTGGCCCTGGCAGAACCCAAACTGAAAGTCAGTGAGCAGGTTATTGCTGAGCAAGTGCCACTTGATAGCGCTGTTGATTACCCCTTGCATTACTTTACTGATGGAGAGTAGGCTGATAGGGTGATAATTGGTTGTGTTGTATTTGTGCTGCTTGTTGTGCACAGGACATACCTGGGCAATTTTCCACACTGCCGGGTAGGTGCCAGGGTTGTAGCTGTACCGGAACAGCTTGGCTAGGGGTGCGGCAAGTTCTGGAGCACAATCTTCAGTACTATTATCAGGATATTGTCATATTGTCTTGCTGCATGATTATACGGTCATGCCCAATACAGGCATGAAGATATTACAAAATGCTAATTTTTTTTTCAAGATGGACACAACAGTTTTTAAGATGGCAGATAACACAGATAGGACCTGCAACTCAAGCAAATGCCTCATTCAAGTATGAGGAATCCCAGCCATTTGTGAAACTCACAAGCCCTTTTGTTAAGGGTGGTCTGTAAACAAACAGAGCTATGATACCAGTCGATTTGTCTTCCTCCATTGTCCATAGTGAGCCAGATGTTGAAGCCCAAAGGGTGTTGGATGAAAATGGAAAAGTCAGTGAGACTCATTTATTGTGTTGTGATGGTCCCTCATCTCAAAATACTGTGTGAAAAGCTGCAACACAGGATACAGGTTGACCCAACCCACCACCTTATTTGGGAATGTCTTTGGACTTTTATCAGACACATGGTTAAGGCAGCCAGATTTGTACTTGTCCTAGTACTGGATCCCGTATCCGGGAAGTTTGGGACCAGATATGTACTGGATATGGGGATTTTCTGGATTTTGGGTCCTGTGGTGGAGGGATGGGGGAAAAACTCTTTTATTGAGTACTGTTTAGGTAATTTAATATGTTTACTCCCCGTCTGTGGTTGGTGTATCTCCTCACTGCTCACCACTTTTTCAACTGTATTAAAACACAAAAGCAAGATATTGTACATTTTCTCATCAGTTTCCAGCACGGGACCCGGTTTTCGGGTCCTTCCAGATTTTGCGATGCCAGATAAGGGGGCCGATACCTGTACCTGATTTTAAAAGCCACAGCAGAAGCAGTCCGGATCAAAAGAAACACAACAGGTTCCAGCTGAAAAGCAGTTGAACCAGCTGCTAGACAAGACAGCCAAGGTAAAACAGCTGTACCCTGAAAGACATAGAAAAAAATTTCCCCCCAACCTGTTCCACCTTCACGTACACCTGAGAGCTGACCTCCTGGCAATTCAACTACAAGAAACCTCCCGGCTCACTGAGAATCCTCTGATTCTGCCAGACCTCCACTCCAGCTACAGTACCAGTTCAGCTAAGAAACTACAGGCCTGGTACAAATGGGACTGAAATCATTTCCACTTGTAATTGCATTGTTCTTTTTCTCCCTCATTTGTATTAATTGCATTTTGTTCCCTCATCTATATCTATTTCTTGTGCACGAGATAGTGCGTGCAAGACGTAACATTAAAACCTCCGGGACATGAGTGTGATAATAAATACTCTTCCTTACTTTGTATTCACAGAAGCTTGCTGCTGGAAATTTATTTAAGTTGGGACAAACCACTCTTGAGGATAAGAATGCACATACACCTCACACATATTAAAAAAACTTTGATCACAGGCAGTAATAAACATGGAAAGTCTGCCCGTGCCAATACAGTTAGGGTTGAGGCCATGCACAGCTACAGTAATTGAGGCATAGAACAAATTAAGTTGGCCGAGTTTGCTCTCATTATTTGATATTTATAAACAATTATTATGAGTGAGGTTAGGCTAGGCAGAGACTATGTACCTCCATAGTGTCAATGGTCATGTTCCATTTAACTCATTCTCAAGATATGGCAATGTCAGCCCATATTTATTGCCCATCTCTAGTTCTCCTGCCAAGTGATGTTGGGCCACTGCAGAGGCATTAGGGATCAGAAGCATTAGGGATCGATCACAAGGCTGCAGTTATCATTTTTTAATCTCGTCCCTTGGCAAACAGTGGTGAAGCAGTGGAAGGCTTCGCAAGCTGATTAACAAATCAACAGGTCACAATGTCAACACTCTTTCCACATGCTGTAACTATTTTTCAACTGGATGTGCATAATTAACTGCATTACAACAGTGACTACACTTCAAAATGGACTTCATGGCCGGAAAGAGCTGTGCGTTGTCCCGAGGTGTGATGTAAATGCAAGTTCTTTCTTTCAACAGCCTTTTGAGAAGGTGATACCACCAACACATTAGTAGTAGGAGCAGGATTAGGCCATTTTGTTCTTTGAGCCTGCTCCACCATTCGATGAGATCATGGCTTATCTTCAACCTCAATTCCACTTTCTCCTCCCTCAACCCCCCCCTCATCCCTATATTCCTCGATTCCCTGAGTATCAAAAAAAACTTAATGACGGCAACTAGGGATCAACTTTGCCAGCACTGCCAAGCAGATATAAACTGTTTTTAGCGTCGCGTGGCTATTAGGTATAGTACAGCTGTTGTATCAACTCTCAGCACTGAGATGAATTAAGCAGGTTCTCTTCCTCATTCTTTTTCCCCAAACAACAAGAAAATTAGTTTTCTTTTGTTCTTTTCATTGATTCTCAGGTTGTGGGTGTCACTGGCAATGATCACATTTATTGCCTCACCCTAACACTGTCTTGCTAGGCCACTTCAGAGGGGCAATTAAAAGTCAACTCTGTTAGTGTGGGACGAGAGTCACATATAGGCTCAGGCCAGGTAAAGGCAGCAGTTTTCTTTTCCTAAAAGACATTGGTGCACCAGTTAAGGTCCTCCTCACCAGGCTCCACTACGGATAATCTCTTCTGTGTTTCCCGGTTTCAGTTGACTGTTCTACATCTGTTGGTTCCACTCAACCAAGAGGGCCGAGGGATGTACCACGGTCAGGCTTAGGCCTATACAGTGGAAGCAAGCAAGCACAGCATGATGTGATCAGTGTATTTATGCTTCCCTCCTGACAGCTAATTCAACTTGATTCTCCTGGTTAGAAATCAGAAGAAACACATGTCTCACTCCATCTGCCTTACTTTGCGATAACAAAGTACTTGTTATTTTTAATTTATTGCTGATGAATACAAGAACATAAGAAAAAGGAACAGGAGTAGACCATTCGGCCCCTCAAACCTGCTCCACCATTCAATGAGATCATGGCTGATCTTGTGTTTTGATTTCCACATTCCCATCCACCCCCAATAATCTTGGAATCAATCTATCTCAATGACCCCACTTCCACCACCTTCTGAGGCAGAGAGTTCCAAAGTCTCTCACACAAAAAATTTCTCCTCACCTCGGTCCTAAAAGGGCAACCCCTAATTTTAAAACAATGCCCCCTAGTTCTGGGCTCACCCACAAGAGGAAACATCCTTTCCACGTCCACCTTGTCAAGGCCACTCAGGATCTTGTATACTACAATCAAATCACCCCTCACTCTTTCTAAACTCCAGTGGAAACAAGCCCAGTCTGTCCAACCTTTCCTCATAAGACAACCCACTCATTCCAGGTATCAATCTAGTAAATCTCCTTTGAACCACCTCCAATGCATTTACATCCTTCCTTAAATAAGGAGGCCAAAACTGCACACAGTATTCGAGGTGCGGTCTCATCAATGCCCTGTATAACTGAAGCATAACATCCTTACTTTTATGTTCAATCCCTCTCATAATAAAGGATAGCATTCCATTAGCCTTCTTAATTATTTGCTGTACCTGCACACTAACTTTCTGTGACTCATGTACTAGAACACCTAGATCCCTCTGCACCTCAGAATTTTGCAGCCATTCTCCATTTAAGTGATACTCTGCTTTTTTGTTCTTCCTGCCAAAGTGAAGAACTTCACATTTTCCCATATTAAACTCCATCTTTGCCCACTCTCTACCTATCTATATCCATCTGCAACATCCTCATGTCCTCTTCACAACATAATTTCCTACCTATATTTGTGTCATTTGCAAATTTAGCTACCATGTCTTCACTCCCCTCATCTAAGTCATTGATGCAAATCATAAAAAGTTGAGGCTCTAGCACAGACCCCTGTGGGACTCCACTCTTCACATCCTGCCAATCTGAAAAAAGACCCATTTATACATACTCTCTGCTTTCTGCCAGCCAATCTTCTATCCGTGCTAATATGTTACCCCCTACACCATGCGCTTTTATTTTCCATAATAATCTTTGATGTGGCACCTTATCAAATGCCTTCTGGAAATCCAAGTACAATACGTCTACAGGCTCCCCTTTATTCATCGCCGTGTTACTCCTTCAAAAAAAACTCCAATGAATTGGTTAAACATGATTTTCCTTTCACAAAACCATGTTGACTCTTCCCGATTGCCTTGAACTCTTCTAAGTGCCCAGTTATAAGCTCAACGATCGATTCTAATCACTTCCCCATGACAGACGTCAAGCTAACTGGCCTATACTGCCTCCCTCTCCTTCTTGAATAGAGGGGTTATGTTTGCTACTTTCCAGTCTGATGGAACCTTTCCAGAATCTAGCGGATTTTGGAAAATTAACACCAGCGCATCAACTACCTCATTAGCCACCTCTTTAAAGACCCTAGGATGTAGTCCATTGGGACCCGGAGACTTGGCAGCCCGCAGCTCCATCAATTTGCTCAGTACCGTTTCCCTAGCGATTTCAATTTCACCCAAGTTCCTTTCTCTCTTTCACCTCCCGATTTGCAGCTATTACTGGAATGTTTTTTGTATCCTCTATAGTGAACACAGAAGCAAAATATTTGTTTACTTCTTCCGCCATTTCCGTATTATCTACTATTAACTCCCCACTGTCACTGTCTAGAGGACCAACATTCACTTTACTTACTCTTTTCCTTTTTAAATACCTGTAGAAACTCTTGCTATCCATTTTTACATTTCTAGCTAATTTCCTCTCATACTCGAATTTCTTTCTCCTGGTTAACCTTTTAGTTATTCTCAGTTCTTTATATTCTGACCAATCAGCTGAGCTGCTACTCATCTTTGCGGAGTTATGCGCTTTTTCCTCAAGTTTGATGCTTTCCTTAACTTCTTTAGTTAACCACGGATGGTGGGTCCCCCCCTTAGAATTTTTGTTTATAACAGGAATATACTTGTTCTGAATACTCTGAAATATCCCCTTAAAAGTTTGCCACTGTTTCTCTAATGATCTATCCTCTAGTCTAGTTTCCCAGTTCACTTCAGCTAGCTCAGCTTTCATCCCCACATAGCTGCCCTTATTTAAGTTTAAAATACTAGCCTTTGACCCACTCTTCTCCCTTTCAAAATGGATGTAAAATTCAAACATATTGTGGTCGCTGCTACCTAGGGGTGCCTTTACTCTGAGGTCATTAATTAATCCTGGCACATTACACAATACCAAGTCTAATATAACCTGCTCTCTGGTTGGTTCCAGAACATACTGCTCTAAGAAACTCTCTCGAAAGCATTCTATGAACTCCTCATCCAGGCTACTACCGTCAATTTGATTTTTTCAGTTTATATGTAAATTAAAATCACCCATGATTATTGTTGTCCCTTTATCACAAGCACACAATATTTTCTCTTAAATATTTTGTCCTACACTGTGGCTACTGTTAGGGGGCCTGTAGATCACTCCCACTTTTTCCCCTACTATTCGTCACCTCCACCCAACCCGATTCTACGTCCTGATCTCCTGAACCAAGGTCATCTCTAACTATTGCACCAATGCTCTCTTTGATTAACAGTGCTACCCCTCCACCTTTACCTAGCTTCCTATTCTTCTTGAATGTCATGTACCCCTCAATATTAAGGACCCAATCTTTGTCATCCTGCAGCCATGTCTCCGTAATTGCTATCAGATCATACTTATTTACTTCAATGTGGGCCATCAATTCATTTACTTTGTTATGAATGCTACGTGCATTCAGAAAGAGAGCTTTCAGTTTTGTCTTTTTGTTACCTTTATAACATCTGGTCTTGACTGTTGATGTATTCTTGGGTTTTTTCTCTCTCCTTTCTTGACATTCTCTGACCCTCATTTCTCATATTTCTACCTTGCTCTCCTGTCTTGACTTTACACCTTGAATTGCTATCTCTAAACAAGCCTGATCTCTTACCTCATGGCAAGGATTAGACAGTTCTTAGCAGAGATTCACTGTTCTCTGAGGAATATGTTTCCAGCTGGTCCGGTGGGTGCTGAATCTCTGTACGCCTTTTTAGATGGAGCTGGACCAGTTTCTGACTCTGGCAGACATCCCATGATAAAAAAGGGAGGTGGTTTTAAAATCGAGAACACACAGTCAGTGCGATCTTCTGGACTGGTTCTGATTGCCTTAAGGGGGCAGGGGGCAATTTTCCGGAGTATTTTTTTCCCTTATTGACTCTGGGATTTTTCTCTCATCTTTTGTTGACTGGATGGGATTAGGAAGTGTCTAGTCATGATGCCTCAGCCATCATGGGGAGCGGCAGGCATTTCAGCCGTCAGTTTTGTCTGCTCGCATCCCTCATTGCACTGAGAATGCTGACAGGCCTTATCTTTGCTAACAGTTGTTTCCAGCAGTGAGTAGTTTGCCAGGCCATTTGAAAAGGCATTAATCGCATTGTATGGAACTGGAGTTACAAACAGGCCCAGGCAACATGCAGGTGGCAGGTTGCTCTACCTGAAGGACATTTTCGGATCAGTTGGGTTTTAATGACGAATTTTCAGAGTCATGTTCTCTGGAGCCAGTGCACAAATTAAATCAGATGTATAGAAACCGCTCTCACACCAAGAAATAAAAGGTTATTTCAAAAATTCAAATTTTATTGGGTTATTAAAGGGTACAGGGTCTAGCAGGGGAGCAGGATTAGACCTGGTGGGATGTTAAAGGGTACAGAGAAAGAAAAAAAAAGAGGACTAATACTAATCGAAAACATCTTTAAAAAGAGCTGGCATAGGCACAACAGGCAAAATGGTCTCCTGCTGCACTGTACGTGAATCTATATTTTTTACACTCCTGCTCAATCTATTTGCCCTGTAATATCTCACCCAGTGTAATCCCACTGTCCTGCTCATTCCCTGTACCCCTTAATATTCCACTCAGTCTAATCCCACTCTCTCCCTCACTCCCCATACATTTTAACATTCTTCTTCAAGTAACTATCTAACTCCCTTTTAAAAGAATGTAAGAACTCTGCTTCAATGCCACTATGTAAGTAAGAAGTCCACATTGTAATCGCCCGCTCATTGTTGTTTCACTGACTAGTGGAAGTAATCCATCATTGTATACTCCATCAGTAAACACTTAAAATCTTAACCTTCTAGGGAAGAAAATCTTAAATTCTCAAAGTGCTTTATGGTAACCATAAACCCTCGATGCCTGGCACCCTCCTTCGGGCAAGTTAATAAACTGGCAAATTAAAACTAGGTGGCTTACACACCAGGTTTTATGGTAAACTCATAAGAACATGAGCTATGTATATAATGATTCAGAAGGTTTCTGCTACTCTATTCCTGAAATTGGAATACAGCCAACATGCTGCAACCCTGTAAATGTATTTTAATAAAATGCTATTGTTGAGATTTAACATTAAAACTAGGCCCCTTCCTCAGGAACACAGGTCCCCAACTCTCGTCAATCTTGATTCACTTTTAACAGTTAGAATGCTTCACACTTTTGGTGTAATCCTGGCGTACTTGTTGATTCTGGCCTGAACTCTCTATTAAATTCTAACTGCAAGCCAAAGGCAACAGCTGATGTAACCAAGACCATATTTGGACTGAACACCAACAGAAGTCAACATTTGATGTCTGAGTATTTAAACCTGGGCTCAATTTCCACAACTTTTTAACCATAAAAGGACAAAACGATGAGTGCACTCACCAAGGTTCAAAACTAAACAACGTCAAGGGCACGAGCACTTACTAAATAAACGAAGGGAAGGCAGCAGCTCATACATCCTCAGAGATCGAAACAAAATATTTCCACAAAGAAATCCCATTCACGCATTACCCCATTATGATCTACCTTGGCTCGCAGTCTGGCACCACCTTGAATTTAAAATGATCATCCTCATGTTTAAATGTCTCCATGGCCTCACCCTTTTCTATCTGTCATCTCCTTCAGGTCCAAAACCCTCCAAAACCTCTGCACACCTCCAGTTCAGGCATCTTGAGCATCCCCAATTGTCACTGCTCCACCATTCGAGATCATGCCTTTAGCTGCCTGGGCCCCAAGCTCTAATTACCCATCTTTAATAGCCCTTGAGGTAGTGCTGATGAGCCCTCTTGAACTGCTGCAGTTCACATGGTGTACCCACAGTGCCATTGGGTAGAAGGTCCAGTTTTTGACCCAGCAGCTGTGAAGGAACGGTGATATAGTTTCAAGTTCCTTGATCATCCTTTGCTGATTTTTAAAACTCTCAGTCCTCCTGCTAATTGCTCCTCTTGACAACTGTAAGCCTCTTTTTTTAACCTAATACTATCCTTAAACACTTTAGCCATGGCTGTACCACTTTTTCAGGAGTTTTTATTTTCAAGGGAATGTATATTTGTTGAAAATTATGAATGATTTCTTTAAATGTTTGGCATTGCTTATTTACCATCATATATTTTAAGCTAATTTCCCAATCTACTTCAGCTAACTCACCCCTCATTGCTCCATAATTGGCTTTTAAAAAAATTTAAGTCTCTAGTTTCAGACTGTCAAACTTGATATGAAAGAGGGTCCTTTGCTACAAGATGATAATTAACCCATCTTATTTCTCAATACTAGAATTAAATTAGGCTTCCCCCTACCACAATCACATTCGTTTTTGCTGCCCACACTTGAATGGCCTCTTGTACCACAATGCTGTGGTCAATCTGCCCATCCTCCCTATATTCTTTACTCCTCAACCATACCCATAATAAGTGATCAGAGAACGTTCCCTTTGTTCCAACTCTTCATTTCTTAACTCCAAACCAATTACCAACCCATGTTGCAAGGTTACCTCCCAATGATCCTGGGATATGAACGTTTCTGAAACTGCCAACATTTATTGCTTATCCCTAATTGCCCTTGAGAAGGTGATGGTGAGCTGCTTTCATGAACCTCTGTAGTCCATGTGGCATAGGTACACCCACCGTGCTCCTAGGGTGGGACTTCTAGGTTTTTGACCCAGTGACAGTGAAAGAACGAAGATATAGTTCCAAGTCAGGATGGCGTGTGACTTGGAGGGGAACTTGTAGGTGCCCAGTTCCCATGCATCTGCTGTCCTTGTCCTTCTGGGTGGTTGAGGTCATGGGTTTGGGAGGAGTTGTACATCCTCCCCTTTGTATTTCAGTCTCCTTGAGATGCAGTTCAACGTTCTATATCCTTTTTAAATGCGTTATTGCACAGATACAAAACGTTTGAGTGATTTGTTTACGTGGACACACAAATCTCTTTGCTCCTCCACATTTCCTAGTCTCTCTCCATTTGACAGATGTATGCAGGAATCATGGAACGATACTGCACAGAACGAAGGCATTAAGCCCAACTTGCCTGTGCTAGCCCCTCGAAAGGGGATTATCAGAAGCCATTAAATTCTGCATACCATCAGCTTCTAACTTAGATCATGCCGTGCTGATCCTGATGGTTACCATCAATCTGTAGATGCCTTGGAGAGGATAGTTATTTGAATAATAGTTCACTGGACGGGGCTTATGTGGAGAGAATAAAGAAGCTGGGATTGTCCTCCTTAAAACTGAGACGGTTAAGGTTTAATAAAGGGTGATTCCGCTAGAAGGGGGTTGGTAATCAGAGGACACAGATCTAAGATAATTGGCAAAGGAACCAGAGGAGGACAAGATAAGGACAACATTTTTTTAATGCCTGGAGTTATAGTTGAATATATATTTGAAGGGGAAAAATTTGCAGGGCTATGGGAAAAGAGCAGAGGGAGTGAGACTAATTGGACAGTTCTTTCAAACAGCCGGCACAGACATGGCACATTGTCACGACTCACTAGGGATAGTGCACTGTAATATCAAGCCCCAATGCTCCCTGAGCTGCAACAAATGTGAAAAGGTTTGACCAACCCACCGAACTGTTTAATTTAGGTTAACAGAATACGAGCACCAGGTTTGTAAACTTAAAAGTAAATAACTGTTTATTGAACAAATTGTCTTTAACCAATGGCAAAAGAAAGAAATATGAACTGCTAATATCTAACTCTATAACCTAAACTCTACCCCTTCTTAAATCTCTATACACGCACATACGACACACAAAAACTTGGATTTTAAGGGTAGGGTAAAACAGTTCAATTCAACAGCACCAATTCTAGAGTACAAGATTTGATGGGTTGATTTTGATCGATGTCTTCCAAATTCCTTTCAGTTCTTTGTTGATGACACCAGGTGGTCTTCCAGCACTTTCAGTATTTAGTTCACTGGTTGAGCACTTGCCTTTCAATGTCTCCAACGGTGATTTTCCCCTTTGCTTCTTGACAGGGGATTTTAGAGAGAAAGCAGGTTATAGAGATAGGAGGAGAAAAAGCCAGCTAGCTATTATTGTGGAATTACTGGAATCTTCCACACACAGGAGAAAGAGGTTTTAGGACTTCTTCCTTTCAGGCTAGGAGCCAATCTGCTGTACTGCTCTCACACAAAACCTGGTCACCTGGTCAGGAGCCAATTAAAACATTGTTGCCAGGCAGCTCCCTTGGTCCAGGACTCCTTTCCGGCACCATCTTGTCTTTCATGGCACACTCTGTTCCAGGACTGCAACATTGTACATATCTCTCATCCTGCTCCAGTGGACCTGTCTTTCAATCTACAGCCATTGTAATTTTAATCCACAGTCCAACTGAAAACAAAAAGATATGTTCTTTACAATAGTCCGACAGAAATAAAAAGATATGTTCCTTATAGTATTTAGGGGGCAGTTAGACAATCACATGAGGAGAAAGCAATGAAAGGAAACATTGATGGGGTGACATGAAATAGGGTGGGGAGAGAGTTATGTGGAGCATAAGCACCATCAAGGACCAGAAGGGCCAAATGGCCTGTTTCTGTGCTGTAGACCTTATGTAAATCAATGTAATCCCTTTAAATCCAATCTGTTTGGGATTCCATTCAGGTGTTAGTCAAAGACCGTAGAAATAATCCATTAGGAAAATTACTCAAGGAACGAAGAAATGCCAGGGAGAAGCGAATCACGTCCTCCATACACAAGAAAATATCTCACTTCAGAATTTCAGGATCGGGGCCAGGAAGATTCATGAATCATTTATCAAAAAGGATTATTGTCCTCATCAAATACTAAACAAAATTCATGAACATATTTGAAACCAAAGTATTCGAAAGTGGTGAAGTCATCTCACTTCAAAGACAGAACATCTTTTAATTGTGTCCATCAGATTACATTCTGCTGTGATACAATTGGAAAAGAATTTCTCAAAGCAAATAATAATCTTCTTCTATTCTCTTGTGGGATACACTGATAAAGCCAGAAATATTCTTGAGAATAAATAAAAACTCAAGTGTAGAAGTTTACAGTACTGAAGGCCATTCAATCCATCGTGTCTGTGTCTGCCCTTTGTCAGAGCAATCCCAAACTAATTCCACTGCCCACTGTCTCCCCATAACCCTGTATCAATTCCAAACTAGTCTCACTGTCCCTCTCTCTCCCACATAGCCCTGTACCAATCACAAACTAATTCCACTGCCTCATTCTCTCCCCTTTATCCAAATCAATCCACTGCACCATTTTGAAGCAAGTCAGGGAGTTCTCACTGGTGTTCTGACCAGTGTTTATCCTTCAAACAACACCATTAAAAAAAAAGTTTAGCCTGTCATTAATGCAGTGCTGTTTGTGGGAGCTTACTGTGCACAAATTGGCTGTGTTTTCCTACATTAACATGTGACTACATTTCGGAAAGTACTTTATTTGTCACAAATCATTTTGGGACATCCTGAAGTAATGAAAAGCACTACAGAAATGTTAATTCTTTCTTCTAAATAAAAAAAATGTAGAGCCACAGTTATGTTCTAAATCCCTCCCCCCCGCCCCCCCCCCCCAAACCCCAACCCCCAACCACCTCAGCTAGGAATTCGACACTGGTCTAAGATTGAGTCTTGCAGAAGCCAACAGTTTGGCAGCCATATGTGTGACTTCCAACTGTTTGATGTCAGAGGTCACAATGTTTTTATGCAGGAAACAGCTGTGTCTCTCCACTGAGAAGGTGAGGGTTCAAACTCCTCTCTGACTTAGCTCTTCCTGTGTGTCGCAAATCCCCAGCCAGGCCTTGTAAAACAAACAGTGACTGGGCCTTTCCCCAAGGAGGTGGAGAAAGAGAATTATTTA
Source organism: Cetorhinus maximus (assembly GCF_964194155.1). NCBI lineage: Eukaryota > Metazoa > Chordata > Chondrichthyes > Lamniformes > Cetorhinidae > Cetorhinus > Cetorhinus maximus. The sequence goes on along the minus strand of NC_135887.1, from coordinate 111,934,474 downwards.
GCCACATGAAGGAAGGCATCTAGGGCAAGCACTTTCAGGTGGGACTCAGGACGTTCCTTTTGCACGGTCTCTTCGATTTTAAAGATGCTTGCTTCATTTTACTTTGCAAATTCCACACACTGGAGCAGAATGCTAGGAAAATCACAATCGCAGGTTGGCTGGCTACTGCAATAGAAGGAAGTTACAATGATTGAATCAGATTGCTAGCCCTTCTAAGCTGCTTCATGGCTAGAGAGAAGGAGAGCACAAAAGGAAGGAAAGTATAATAACTTGATGGAGCAGCAGGTTTGGTAAAAGGCTAAAAACTTTATTTAGGAAACATATAGGGGTGCTTGCAAGCTAGACGCGATTGCTCTGTTGGAAGCCCCGCCCATCGGATTACCCACACAATAAGCTTATTGGTCAAATCCCCTGCAATTGCATCACATGGTGAGCAATTGACAATACATCTTGTTACTCCAGAAAAGGGCGGGGGCAGGAGAGAGAGAGAGAGAGAGAGAGGAAAAAAGAGAGAGACACAGCAAGATGTATACGGTCAGACAGATAGAGGGGCATACAGGGAGAGGGACATAAACTGAAAGAGCCATTGGCAAGGAAAGAGAGACCAGAAGAGAGAGGCACAGAGCCGTTAGCACATCGAGATGTAGAGGGGCAGGCAGCTGGGAGAGAAACACGGAGAGAGGCACAGATGGAGGTCAGAAGAAGTAGAGAGAAGAAACAAATTTATAGATAAACAGGGAAATAGGTGGAGAAATAATAGAGGGTGAGATTGAGATATAAACAAATATTCAAAATGTACTGCAAACACCATGTAATGACTCACTGGTAACTAAGGCACTTTAACTCAAATACAGAAGGTATTCTTGCTGGAGGCCACAAATCCATGAGGGGGTCCATGAGATCATCAAATGTTTGATCATTTGGGACCAGGCACACTGCCCGCCTCCCCACAGTGTCTCCATATATTTGATGCAACCAACATGCATTATATGGTTATAAAAACAAAAAACTACTGCGAATGCTGGAAATCCAAAACAAAAACAGAATTACCTGGAAAAACTCAGCAGGTCTGGCACCCCTCTCCTAACTATACTCAGTTCTGTTGAAGGGTCATGAGGACTCGAAACGTCGACTCTTTTCTTCTCCACCGATGCTGCCAGACCTGCTGAGTTTTTCCAGGTAATTCTGTTTTTGTTATGCACTATATGGTACTATGAAGTGATTCTCCTGTCCTGCATTGTGAAGGCAGTCTTCCTGCCAGCAGATGGCATTGTTTTTGGGAAGTGAAGTCCTAGCAATCTTGCCCCGCCTACCGAGCCATCTCCACCTTTAGCTTTCACCCCACCCCCAACACCCACCTTTTCCACGACACCACCCCGCCCCCCGCAATCCCACATAGAAGTGCCTCAAAGCCAGGACTGTATTAGATGTGGTTATAAATAGCAATGGTGGATCACATTAAGTGTTCCTTGCAACTTATCTCCAGGCTGATCTGCTGCCAAACTGGAGACAAGAGATTGGGACTTCCTGTTAATTATTTTTTAACGATACTCAACGACTCCTGCCGCTACATAGCTGCCTAATGGACTGCACTGTTTAAACATCTTTACTAGAAACCTAAAGTGCAGGAATTGTGAATCTGATTTAGAAATGAACCTTCCTGACTACTCTGTTCCGAGGCTGGTTGAGTCAGTCCAAAGTGAGGAGCATCAAATATCCAAATGTTTTCAAGTTGATGATGAAGTAGAAGAGGTCACCGATTGGAATTACATCAAACCTACATCATAGAAACAGGCCATTCGGCCCCATTGCTCTCTGCTGGTGCCTATACTCCCCCCCCGCCCGCACACCCCTCACTCTGCCCCATAGTCTCTTCTCCCTCACTTATGATTCATACCAACCATGTAACACCCCAACACCAACCACTTCACGGGACAGCCAGTTCCACGTTGAAACACAACCCACAGAGTGGTGGTAATGTCAGCCATGGTTCAGTGGGTAGCATTGGAAGCTCAGAGTCAGAAACTGTGGGTTCAAGTCCCACTCCAGAAACAACATGGCATCACAGAATTATTACTGTGCAGAAGGAGGCCATTTGGCCTATTGTGTCTTACTATCTCTGAATGGCACTACATGAAATGCTCATTCTCCTGCCTTCTCCCCATAACCCTGCACGTTATTTGAAAGTAAATAATCATCTAATTCCCTGTTGAATGCTTCGACTGAACCTGCCTTCACCACACTCTCAGGCAGCGCATTCCAGGCCCTAACCACTCGCTGTGAGATAAAGTTTTTGCTCATATCACTTTTGCTTCTTTTGCCAATTACATTAATTCTGTGCCTTGTTCTCGATCCTTTCATGAGTGGAAAGTTTTTTCCTATCTACTTTGTCCAGGCACCTCATGATTTTGAGTACCTCTATCAAATCTTCTCCCAGCCTTCTTTCTTCCCAAGGTAAGAGACCCAACTTCTCCAATCTTACTTTATAACTGAAGACTGGAGCACAAAATCCAGGCTGACACTCCTGAGGGAGTGCCGCACTGTCAGAGCTGCCACCCTTTGGATGAGACCAAGTGCCCATTTGCCCTCTCAAGTGGGCATAAAGGATCCTATGGCACTTTTTCAAAGAAGAACAGGGAAGTTTCCCCCTAGCGTCTTGGCCAACATTTATCCCTCAACATACATCACCAATTCAGTTATCCAGTTATTATAACATTATAACCTATGAAGTGCTTTGGAAAGTTAACGTGCTTTAGGACGTCCTGAGGATGTGAAAGGTGCTATAAAACTGCACATTTTTCTGATTGGAGTAAATCTGATGGGTTCCAAAGAAGTCATGTCGGACTTGAAAGTTAACTCTTTCTCTCTCCACGGATGCTGCCAGACCCACTGAGCTTTTCCAGAACTTAGTTTTTATTTCAGATTTCCAGCAACTGCAATATTTTGCTTTTATATATCAAAATCCTGCATGCTTTATAGTGGCGAACTTTTGGAAGCCAATTTAAATATTACCAAGTCTGACCACACTTCCACATAATACCCAAATAGGGTACTGAGTATGTCAGCATTTAACAGGGGGTGTGAGATTGCCCTGTGGTAATGAGCCAAGGCTCCAGTTTTTATATTCTATATTAGGCTCAAACCATGAGACAAGGGACAAACTATGAATCACTGAAGAATTTAATCATTCTTGGACAATTTGAAACCAACTCTTTTTATTCACAAAATCAAACAATTGTGTTTTTTTCTCAGTTTTATCAATAATATGTACAATTCATAAAATGGTGTCATAATCGAGGAGAGAGGGGGAACCAGTAACAACTTTAATTCAAATATCCCTATAGATCAGAAATCTCTCCTTTGGTTCTTGAAGCTCTAAAATGCAATCAGGAGGCATTTTAAAGTAGCACCTCTGGTTCTTTACATGCCCAATATCAAATTTTATAATCTAAACCAGTGCTGACCAACAGAAATTACTGACTAAACAGAGGAGTGGCTCTTACAACAGTTTTAACCAGTAATTTTAGTGAAAAGTTCCAAACACACAATTCAGGTCAATGTGTTATTTCATGTGTCTGTAAACCTGCTGAACAAACATCATTCAGTGCAATCTGTGTTGCCAGAAGTTTGGAATTCTGCCATGAGTTTGTAAGGCACGGCCCAATTTAATGCAGCTTCTAGGCTTTTGTCCAGTAGTCACGAGCTGCAATTGCTTCCTGGGGTTGGTAGCCTGGCAGAAACCAGGTGTTATATTCTCAGCTCCTGCTTTCTACGCCCTATTATTGTATCCTGACCAGTTGCCTGCTCCTCCCAACACTCTCCTTGCCAGGCTCTCTGTATGGCACTCCCTTTGCCAGACCACTGCTCCTTCTTTCTACCCGAGTGCCGGTCTCCCGGGTTTACTTTCCAGGTGCTCTGCTCTCCCTGACTGGCAGAGGGGCTGCCAGACATTTCCAAGGTAGTTCCTCCTCCTCCTTTTTGTGTACGACTTGGACATCTTGCCACTTTAGGAGTTGGACAGGCAAGTCACGACACTTGTCTACATTGTCAGGTAGGTTGCCTTGACTCCTGAAGTAAACTTTTGTGGGCGACATTCATTCACAAAGTTGTGAACAGTGTGATCCAGGTGACCACAGTCACATGCTGCTGTCCTTGAAATTCCATTTATGGAGGAGGCTGTGGATGCTGTTGAGTGCAGATCACTGGTTTTGAGGGAGGTTGAACCCTGGAGGCTCTGCTGTCAGATTGCTCACCAGATATTTGTTGGCGATACTGGTATCAGCCCAGAGACTGCGCCATTTGTCCTTTTTGTCAAAGCCTACACCTTTTCAAAGCATTCGCCAAGCCCCAGGAAAGGTTTGTGTGATCTTGGCTCATATTTCGGTAGGTCCTGAGGGTCTTGGTGCTTTGACAGTTCTGTGGGTTGGCTCTATTTTGTGACCTCACACCCACATCCCCATGATCTCTTTCTTCCAACCCTTAACCCCCTTGCCCCCCACTGAGATGCCTTCATTCCTCCAATTTTGTCTTTGGCACATACTGATTTTAATCACTCTGCCACTGTTGGCCATGTCTTCCAGCTGCCTGGGCCTTAAGCTCTGGAATTTCCTCTCTCAAACTCTGTCTCATTTCCCTTTACAACATTCTTTAAAACCTACCTCTTTAAACCAAACTTTTAATCATCTGTATGATATCTCCATATGTGACTCAGTGTCAAATTTTGTCTGATTACTCTCCTGTGGTTTCTTACAAAATATGAAATAGGAGCAGAAGTAGGTCATTCGAGCCTGCTCAGTCATTCAATAAGATCATGGCTGATCTGCTTGTGTTTCGAATTCCACATTCCCATCTATTCCTGATAACCTTTGGATTCCCTTGCCTAACAAGAATCTATCTACCTCTGCCTTAAAAATATTCAATTACCCAGTCTCCACCACCTTCTGAAGCAGAGAGTTCCAAAGTTACACAACCCTCAAAAAATTTCTCCTCATCTCCTAAAAGGGTAACCCCTAATTTTAAAACAGTGCCCCCTAGTTCTGGACTCACCCACAAGAGGAAACATCCTTTCCATGTCCACCTTGTTGAGACCGTTCAGGGTGTTACGTATTTCAATCAAATCACCTTTCATTCTTCTAAACTCTCCAGTGGAATCAAGCCCAGTCTTGGGACAGTCTACTAAGCCAAAGGTGCTATATGAATGCAAGTTGTTGTTGTCACTGATATTTTCAGGTGGTTGTGTGGTATTAATGCAATAACAGCATTTTGGGAGGAGGATAGCCAAAATCAATCAATCCAGCAAATAAACGTTATGTCACTTCACCATCCTCGGCAGATTTGCAGCACGATGAAGTGCTTCCTATTTACTAAACGCTAAACTTGTGAAAAGAAAAGAAGCAATTTGCATTTATACATAACCTTTCACAACCTCAGGACATCCCAAAGCGTTATACAGCCAATGAAGTACTTTTACAACAATGACTATGCTTCAATGCAGGAAACATGACTGCAATTTGCACACAGCAGGATCCCACAAAGAGCAATGTGATAATGTGCTTTTGTGATGTTGGGTTAGGGAAAAATATTGGGCACACCACCAGGGAGAACTCTTCTGCTCTTGTTTGAAATGGTGCTGTGGGATCCTTTGCATCCACCTGAGGGGGAAAACAGTGCCTTGGTCTCACCCAAAAGGTGGCACCTCTGATTGTGCAGCACTCCCTCAGTACTATACTGGAAGCGCCAGCTTTCATTACGTGTTCAAGACTCTGCAATGGAACTTGAACCTTCAACCTGTGAAAGCACCACCCACTGCGGCAAGGTAAACACCTTGTGGCTTTTATCCCAGCTTCTGTGATTTATGATAAGGAGCCATTCAGCATTCGCGAACATTAGTGTGGCTCTCATCAAATTTACATCAGCCACAGAATCATTTTTATGCAGAGTGTCGTCAAAATCTGGAATGTGCTGCTTTAAAGGGTGGTGGATGTAGATTCAATAGCAACTTTCTCTCTCACTCTCTCTACTCCTTAAAACCTACCTCTTTGACCAAGCCTTTGATAACTTGTTTCACTCTTTGGCTCAATGTTAAATGTTGTTTCATAATTCTCCTATGAAGCACTTTGGAACGTTTTATTGTGTTAAAAGGTGCTATATAAATGCAACTTGTTTTTTAAAGACGGTTTGGTGCTTTTGAGGATTGGGAAGTACTTATCAGAACGTAGCTGAAGCCATAACAGCAGAGTCACAGCCTCTATCATTGCTCATGTGACTGAACCCAGGCATTATAAACCAAGCTATGGGGCAATTATCCCTCAGCTAACATTATTAAAATTGTTCTGTGCTTTGCTAAATCTTTATAAGTCACTGGTTAGGCCTAATCTGGAGGATTCTGCGCACTTTTAAAAAATCTTTTCATTCACGAGATGCGAGCATCACTGGCAAGGCCAGAATTTATTGTCCATCTTTGATTGCCCTATAGAAGGAGGAAGGAGGTGGCCAGTCACCTTCTGGAACTGCTGCATGTGGTGTAGGTATACGTATTTTAACTCAGTGACAGTGAAGGAACAGTGATATAGTTTCAAGTCAGGATGGTGTGTGATTCAAGAGGGGAACTTGCTGCTGGTGGCGTTCCCACAAGTCTGCTGCCTTCGTTCTTCCAGGTGGCAGGGGTCAGGGGTTTGGAAGATGCTGTCGAAGGAACCTTGGTGAGTTTCTGCAGTGCATCTTGTAGGTGGTACACACTGCTGGCACTGTACGTTGGTGGTGGAGGGAGTGAATGGTTGAGGTAGTGGATGGGGTACCAATCAAGCAGGCTGCTTTGTCCTGGATTGTGTCAAGCTTCTTGATTGTTGTTGGAGCTGCACTCATCCAGGCAGGTATTCCATCAAACTGACTTCTACCTTGATGGTTGTCAGGCTTTGAGGAACCAGGTGGTGAGTTACGCAGAATTTCCAGCCTCTGATTGCTCTTGTAGCAACAATACATGGGTGGCTAGTTCAGTTAAGTTTCTGGTCGATGGTAACCCCTAGGATGTTGATGGTGGAGGATTGAGTAATGGCAATGCCATTGAATCCCAAGGAGAGGTGGTTAGACTTTTTCTTGCTGGAGATAGTCAATGCCTGGAACCAGTGTGGCACGAATGTTACTTGCCACTTATCAGCCCAAGCTTGAATGTTGTCCAACCAGTACACTTTTATTTTTCGAATAAAAATTTGCTACGGGTACAATCACTTATGCATAACCAAAATAAAAAGGAGAGTATTACATCAGCAATACCTCAACCCATGTCACTATATTGCAGCACCAACATCACAGCCAAAAACTAGAATAAAGAGATGGGAAAATGGAGAAAGTTGTAGGTCTTCACGCTCCCTCTCCAGGACAGATACGATGAGTAGATTTGAATGTGGCAATGTCCTACAAAATATCTTTTGTATCAGGTGTTGGTGGTGTATTGGGAATAGAGATAAGGCAAAATGCAAAATTTTGGGAAGCTCCCAGATTCCAGGTAGACACAGTCCATTGGCAGACACTCAATGTTGAAATCCTGCTATCCCTCTACTCCAGAAAGCTCCAGGCCAAGGAGACTGCCTGCATTTGCTGGCCCAGCTGACCCTTGCACAGAGAAATTCTACCCCAAATAACTCGCGTTAAGTGGCAAAATCTCTAGCGCAGCGACGCTCATTTCCCAGGCCACGCAGTTGCAGATCCAGTGCAGACCGAAAAACTGATCTCTGGAAGCTAGAGTGGGGAGGGGGACAGGGAAGGTTTGACCAATGCATCAGACCCCCACCCTCCGCCCCCACCCTCCCGAGTTACAGCTGATATCACCACGGTGAACCGGGCCACTCCCACACAGCCACTCTCTGGTCCAGAGACTTCATCTCCCTGTCCACACAGAGCCCTTTCACAAACCGCCACCATGTTGAAAATATTGCCCAAAAAAAAAGGCCTGGCCTTCACACTTAAGGAAATCAAGGTCTTGGAGAGGTTATAGAGGAGATTTAACAGAATTGTACCAAGGATGAAGTGCTTCAGTTAACATGAAGTCACTGGGTTGTTCCCAAAGGAATTTAAGGAGAGACCTAATACTACAACAACAACATAGCACCTTTAAAAGAAATGAAACAATTAAAAATGAAGTATGACACAAAGCCACATACGAACATATAAGTTAAGAGGAGTAGGCCATTCGGCCCCTCGAGCCTGCTCCTCCATTAAGATCATGGCTGATCTGATTTTAACCACAACTCCACATTCCCACCTACCCCTGAGAGCCTTTCACCCCCTTATCAAGAATCTATCTACCTCTGCCTTAAGAATATTCAAAGACTCTGCTTCCACTGTCTTTTGAGGAAGAGAGTTCCAAAGACTCATGACCCTCAGAGAAAAAATTGCTCCTCATCTCTGTCTTAAATGATTGACCCCTTATTTTTAAACAGTGACCCCTAGTTCTAGACCCTAAGGAGATATAAAGTTTGTTGTGGTATCTTTTGCTGATGATGGTGGGAAAGTAAGTTGTGAGGAGGATATAAGAGGCTGAAAATGGATATAGACCAGTTGAGTGATTGTACACCATCTGCAAATTTCATGTTCAATGTGGGGAAGTGTGAGGTTATTCACTTTGGTAGAAGAATAGGCAGCAGATTATTTTTAAAAGAGTGAGAGATTAGTAAAAGTTGTTATTCAGAGGGTTCTGGGTGTCCTTGTACATGAATCACAAAAAGTTAGCATGCAGGCACAGCAAGTAATTAGGAAGGCAAATGGAACGTTGGCCTTTTTCGCAAAGAGTTGGGAGTCTAAGAGGAAGGAATTGTAAAGGGCTTTGGTGAGGCCACACCTGGAGTATTGTGTACAGTTTAATTTCCTGAACTAAGGAAGGATATACTTGCCTTAGAGGAGTTGCAAAGATTCCTATGATGAGAGATTGATCTATGAGGAGAAATTGTTTAGAGAAGGCTTATATTTGCTGGAGTTAAGAAGAATGAGGGGTGATCTCATTGAAATGTAAAAATTCCTAAGGGGCTTGACAAGGCAGATGCTGAGGGCTGTCTCCTCCTGGCTGGGGAATCTGGAACCTGGGTCATAGCATTTGGCAGCAACTTGGGCCTACCAAATATTATTTCCTGACCTGGCACCTCTGCCCCAAACCAGATAAAACAGCCATGTTGGAGTTCCATCTAAACAATAATGCCACTGGGAAAATAACTCAACATTTCAAACTGTGGAAGATGGCTTACCCACCCAAAATACCTGGCCCGGACAAGACTCGCACCTATCAGCCTCTCATCACCACCAACCATAAAAGTAAAAACCCAGGTCAACCTGGTCCAGAAATGCACCAGAACATCATGGGGGAGCACAGTCACAACACTTCACAATGCAACAGTGGTCCTAGTCTGATTTGCTGCAGAATACTGCTCTGCCTCTTGGTCCTGCAGCTACCAAAGATTGTGGAGCTGCAGCTAAACATCCCCATGAGAGTCAGGAGCACTCAAGTCCACTCCAACTGAGTGGCTCCCGGTGCTTTCCCACACTACCTTGTAGCTTGTCTAATGAGGAGAGATTGAGCAGTTTAGGCCTATACACGCTGGAGTTTAGAAGGATGAGAGAAGATCTAATTGAGGTATATATGATGCTAAAGGGGATAGACAAAGTAGACGTGGAGCGGATGCTTCCCCTTGTGGGGCATTCTAGAATGAGAGGCCATAGTTTTAGGCTAAGGGGTGGTAGATTTAAATCAGAGATGAGGAGGAATCATTTTTCTCAAAGGGTTGTGAATCTGTGGAATTCACTACCTCGGAGTGCAGTGGATGCCGGAACGCTGAATAAATCTAAGGAGGAGATAGACAGATTTTTAATTTGTAACGGGTTGAGAGGTTATGGGGAGAGGGCAGGAAATTGGAGTTGAGGCCAAAATGAGATCAGTCATGATCGTATTAAATGGAGGGGCAGGCTCTAGGGGCTGAATTGTCTACTCCTGCTCCTAGTTTTTATGTACCAACTGCTATTTGCTGTGACACCTTCACGTTCTGCGAGGTGGGAAAAGTCATGAACAACACTGACCACCACCTTCCCCGCAACCCCCCAGACTTGGAAAAACCCACGAAGACAGTGTTCAAAATCACACCAACCATTCTGGGAAACAACAGCCAATGTTCATGCAGCTGGCATCAACACATTATCTGGATAGGTAGAATCAGGAAATGCATGCAGCTTAATAAGCCAACACCTCATGACTGAGCCAACAGTAGAGCTCCCTGGCTTCAACCTTCCTTGAAGGCAGTGGATAGCTCTCAACCTAACCCACACTGGGCAAGGAGGATATGACTACCTGCTCCATTGATGTAAGATGAGGGACAACTCAAAGTGTGATCGCAGTCATGAGGCCCAGACCATGGAACATTGCAGATCAACCTGCCCACTAAGATTTGCTGAGGGAAGCACCTCATTTGCTCACTTGGCAAATCAGGAGACCATCAAATGGGTAGCCAAACTAGACATTCCATTACAAACTTCTCATCTAACAAAAGCAGTAATGAGGATTGGGGTGGGGGAGAAGAGTGATGGTCAGGTCATAGACTCAGGTTAAGGGTTCAGGATTACCCTGAGATGAGAATTTTTTTCACAGAGTGTTGTGAACCTTTGGAATTCTCTATCCCAGAAAGCTATGCCACTCAGTCATAGAATATATTCAAGACGGAGATCAATAGACTGAGAGGGATCTGTGGATAGGGTGGGAAAGTGGATTTGAAGTAAGTCAGCCATGATCTTATTCAACAGAGCAGCAGGCTCAATGGGCTGTATGACCTACTCCTGCTCCTTTTTCTTATGTTCTTACAGACTTGAAACTCAGCATGTCCCAAAGCGCTTTGCAGCAAATGAAGTAATGTAGTCACTGTTATAATGAAGAAAACACAGCAGCCAATTTTCACACAGCAAACTCCCACAAATACAGCAATGTGATAATGACCAGACAATCTGTTAGCAATTCATGTGTATGTTTGCTTATTCTATATATATATATGTACAGTTTAAGTTAGTAATCTGTCCCTTTTCTAGGGCTAAACAGCACGAGGAGCTGACAAAATATGGATTTATATAAAGATGACCAACCACATGCACATTTCCTTAGCTTAGTGAGTAAGTTCCCCAGAACACAGAAGAGGATATACCCTGTCATAGTGATGACTAATTCATGGTCTGTGATCTCCACCCAACTCCTTTTATTGTAGCTAGGCTATGGCTTCCTGATTTCCGCAGAAACAACCCTCTTAAAGTGTGTATGTGGAAAAGTGACACTGTGCCCCTAGCCAAGCTGTTCCACTACAGCTACAATACTGGCATCTACCTGGCTTTGTGGAAAATTGCCCAGGCATATCCTGTACACAAAAAGGACAATTCCAACCCAGCCAATTACTACTCCATCAGTCTACTCTCGATCATCAGTAAAGTGATGGAAGAAGTCATCAACAGTGCTAACAAGCAGCACTTGCTTAGCAATAACCTGCTCATTAACACTCAGTTTGTGTTCCACCAGGGTCACTCAGCTTCTGACCTCATTACAGCCTTGGTTCAAACATGGACAAAAGAGCTGAACTCCAGAGGTGAGATGAGAGTGACTGTCCTTGACATCAAGGCAGCATTTGACAGTGTGTGGCATCAAGGAGCCCTAGCAAAACTGGCATCAATGGGAATCAGGGGAAAACTCTTTGCTGGTTTGAGGCATACCTCGCACGAAGGAAGTTGACTGTGGTTGATGGAAGTCAATCGTCACAGCTCCAGGATATCACGGCAGAAGTCCCTCAGGGTAGTGTCCTAGGCCCCACCATCTTCAGCTGATTCATCAATGACCTTCCTTTCATCATAAGGTCAGAAGTGGGGATGTTCGCTGATGATTGCACAATGTTCAGCACCATTCACAACTCCTCAGACACTGAAGCAGTCCATGTCCAATTGCAGCAAGACCCGGACAATAGCCAGGCTTGGGCTGACAAGTGGCAAGTAACATTCATGCCATACAAGTGCCAGGCAATGACCATCTCCAACAAGAGAGAATCTAACCATTGCCTCTTGGCATTCAATGGCATTACCATTGCAGAATCCCTCACTATCAACATCCTGGGGGTGACCATTGAACAGAAACTGAACTGGACTAGCCATATAAATACTGTGGCTACAAGCGCAGGACAGAGGCTAGGAATCCTGCGACAAGTAACTCACCTCCTGACTCCCCAAAGCCTGTTCACCATCTACAAGGCACAAGTCAGGAGTGTGATGGAATACTCCCCACTTGCCTGGTGGAATACTCCCCACTTGCCTGAATGTGTGCAGCTCCAACAATACAAGAAACTTGACACCATCCAGGTCAAAATGGCCTGCTTGATTGGCACCAAAACCACAAATATTAACTCCCTCCACCACCAACAAACAGTGGCAGCAGTGTGTACCATCTACAAGATGCACTGCAGGAACTCACCAAGCCTCCTTAGACAGCACCTTCCAAACCCATGACCGCTACCATCGAGAAGGACAAGGGCAATAGGCACATGGGAACACCACCACCTGGATGTTCCCCTCCAAGTCACTCACCATCCTGACTTGGAAATATACTGCCGTTCCTTCACTGTCGCTGGTTCAAGATCCTGGAACTGCCTCCCTAACAGCGCTGTGGATGCACCTACACCACAGGGACTACAGCAGTTCGAGAAGACAGCTTACCACCACCTTCTCAAGGGCAGTTAGGGATGGGCAACAAATGCTGGCCTAGCCAACGATGCCCCATATCCCATCAATTAATTAAAAAAATTACCTATTTCCCACTAGTTTTGAAGTTTCTAATAATCTGCTCACTGTACTATTGGAGACAGCCATAAGAACGTAAGAAATAGGAGCAAGACTAGACCGTCAAGCTTGCTCCACCATTCAATATGATCATGGCTGATATTGTGTCAACTCCATTTTCCTGCCTGCTCCCCATATCCCCCAATTCCCTGAGACACCAAAAATTTATCTATCTCAGCCTTGAATATACTCAATGATAGCACATCCACAATCCTCTAGGGTAGAGAATTCCAAAGATTCACAACCCTTTGAGTGAAGAAACTTCTCATTGCTGTCCTAAATATCATCCCTTATCCTGAGACTGAGCCCCCTTATTCTAGGTTCCCTAGCCAGGGGAAACAACATCTCAGTATCTACCCCGTCAAGAGCCTTCAAAATCTTGTGTGCTTCAATGAGATTACCTCTCATTTAACAGCGCTCTGGGTGTACTTGCACCAGGTGGACTGTAGTGGTTCAAGAAGATGGCTCACCATAACCCTCTCAAGGGCAATTATGGATCGGCAACAAGTACTAGCCTTGCCAGCAACACCCACGTCCTGTGAAAGAATTATTAAAAAGTTCTAAGCTCCAATGAATGTAGGCCAATGAATATTTACTCAGCCTCTCATCATGGACCAGCCCTCTCAGCTAGTGAAAGTTTGCTGTATTGCCAAGGCAAGCATATCCTTTTTTTGATATGCAGGCCAAACTGTGCACAGTGCTGCAGGTGCGATCTCACCAAATATTCTGATTTTCTATTCTTACTACCAAAGTGAATAACTCACACTTCCCTTATTATACTCCATCTTCCAGCTTGTTGCCCACTTAGCCTGTCTACATCTCTTTACAGCCTCTTTGGGTACTTCTCACAGCTTGCACTTCCATCCAGCTTTGTGTCAACTGCAAACGTTGGATACATTACTCTTGGTCTCTTCAAAATCATTGATATAAATTGTAAATAGCTGAGGCCCCAGAAGTGATCCTCATGGCACTCTGCTACTTTCAACCTGCCAAATTAAAAATGCCCCATTTATCCCCACTGTTTTCTTCCTGTCCGCTAATCTATCCTCCATCCATGCTAATATATAACCCCCAACTCTATGAGCCCTTATATAATAAAAACAAAATACTGCTGATGCTGGAGATCCGAAATTTAAAGTGCTGGAAAAACTCAATAGGTCTGGCAGCATCTGTGGAAACAGAAACAGAGTTAACATAGAGTCCACTATGACTCTTCTTCGGGACTGAAGAGAAGTAAAACTGCGATGGGTTTTATGCTGTTGAAAAGGAATCAGGTGGGACCAAACTGAAGGGCAGAGATTGGTTAGGGTGCGGAGAGATTCAATACCAAAGAAATCATGCAACAAAAGGCAAAGGGAGTGGTAATGGTAGTAAAGAAGCAAAGCATTGGTCCAGGTTAGGTGTTAATGGCAGAAGAAAAGTCAGCTAAATCTGAAAGCAAAACATGAGAACAAGTTACACACTAGCAGTTGGGGAAAATGGAGAACAAATATCATGGCCTGAAGTTGCTGAACTCAATATTGAATCTAGAAGGCTGTAAAGTGCCTAATCGGAAGATGAGGTGCTGTTCCTCAAGCTTGCGTTAGGGTTCACTGGAACACCATAGCAGGCCAAGGACAGAAAGGTGAGCATGAGATGGTGAATTGCAATGTCAAGCGACTGGAAGGTCAGGGTCATGCTTGCAGACTTAGCGGAGGTGTTCTACAAAGCCATCACCCAGTCTGTAATTGGTCTCCCCAATGTAGAGACCACCACATTGTAAGCAGTGAATACAGTAGACTAAATGGAAAGTAGCACAAGTAAATCATTGCTTCACCTGAAAGGAGTGTTTAGGGCCTTGCACAGTGAGGAGAGAGGAAGTACAGGGGCAGGTGTTACACCACCTGCAATGGCAATGGGAATGTGCTGTGGGAAGGGGATGAGGTGTAGGGGGTGAAAGAAGAGTGGTCCAAGATGCCGCAGAGGGGAACAATCCCTTCATAACGCTGTCAGGGGAGGGGAGAGGAAGATGTGTTTGGTGCTGGCATCATGCTGGAGGTGGCAGAAATGGCAAAAAAAAAAAATTCCTTTGAATACGAAGGCTGGTTGGGTGGTAAGGAGGACAAGGGGAATCCTATCAGGGGTTTGGAAGGGAAGGGGTAGGGGAGGGGAGGGGGCAAAAATGCAGGAAACGAGCAGGCACAGTTGGGGGCCCTGTCAACCACAGTGCAGGGGGAGGGGGGGCCGAATCCTTAACGGAGGAAAAAGGAACACATGTCGGAAGTGCCTTTGTGATGGAGACGGAGAAACTGGGAGAATGGAGTGGAATCTTTACAGGAATCAAGAGTGTGAGGAAGTGAGTTGAGGTAGTTGAGAGAGTCGGTGGGCTTGTAATGAATATTAGTAGACAGTCTATCCCCAGAAGTTTATGGAAGCTACAATGTGAGAGACTAGCCAGTAGCTTGGAAAAGCCAAGTCTACAGGTAACAAAGGAGTGAATGAGAGTTTCAGCAGCAGTTGAACCGAGATGGGAGATGGTACGGAGGTGGAAATAGGAAGTCTGCCTGATGGTACGAACATGAGGTCAGAAGCTCACTTCAGGGTCAAATGTGATACCAGGGTCAAGATCAGATGAGTTTAATCTCAGACTGTTGCCAGGGAGGGGGATGGAGTCAGTAGCTAGCGAACAGAGTTTGGAGCAGAGATGGAAAACAATGGCGTCAGTCTTCCCAATATGTAATTGGAGGAAATTATGGCTCATCCAGTACTGGATGTTGGATAAGTAATATGATAATTTAGCAACAGTGGATGAGTCAACAGAGGTGATGGTGAGTTAGAGCTGGGTGTTGTCAGTGTTTATATGAAAACTAATGCTGTGCCTTCAGATGATGTCGATAAGGGGCAGGCAGCATGTATATGAGAAATAGGAGGAAACCAGAAGTAAATTTGTCAAAGGTGATTTCCTTTTGTAAAGCTTTGTTGACTGTCTAAATCAAACTATGATTTTCTAAGGGCATTTATAAGACTTCCTTAATAACAAACTCCAGTATGTTGTCAATGGCTAATGTCAGACTAACTGACCAGCTCAATGGTTATGACCCCATTCCACACTGTTAGCTCATCCCAACTCAGGTTAGTTAAATACTACTCCTGTCCCTGGCAACCAAGAGTCAAGATTCATAGGATCTCACAGCAGAGGAGGCAGCCATTCAGCCCACTGTGCCTGTACCAGCTGTCCAATTAGACCCTCCACCACCACCCCCCAACAACCCACCCACTGTTCTTTCCCTTTAGATCGGCAATTTTTTCTCCCTAAGTATTTGACCAACTCCCATTTGGAAGTTACTATGGAATCATTGCAAGTTGTAACCGCTCTCTGCGTATAATAATTTCTGCTCATGTCCTTCTGGATATTTTGCCAATTATCTTAACTCTGTTCTCTTGTTACCAACCTTCCACGGAATGGATACAGTTTATCCTTAATTGCTCTATCAAAATCCTTCATGATTTTTGAACACTGCTATCAAATCTTCTCTGCTCCAAGAACAACTGCAGCTTCTCCAATCTCTCCACATAGCTGAGGGCCCTCATCCCCATTACTATTCTAGCAAATCTCCTCTGCACCCTCACCGAGGTCTTCACATTGTTCACGAGGTGAAAAAAAAGACCAGACCAGGTTTTCTGTTCCTGCATACCATTTGGAAATGCATCCCGGAAGTAAGGGCCTGTTGCTATCAGCTGAGAGCAGAATCAAACTTGGCTGCATTGACTAGACTGTCAATACCTGTTTCCAAGAACATGACTTACAATGACTTCGGAGGGTGATGACAATAGGTCACAAAGATTTACGACATGGAAACAGGCTATTCAGCCCAACCAATTTGCATTGCTAATCGACATTTTAAGCAATAATTCACATCCCATGATACCAACCTAGTCCCACATCCCTTTATCCCACTTTCTTTCAACCACTATTACCAAATAATGACAGCCTCCACTTCATTCACAAATTCCAGCAGTGATTGTTACAGCATCCCTACCTTCTGTGGAAAGATGTGCTCCTGCTCTCTCCTAAATTTCTTGCATTTAGTTTTAGTATCTATTTCAGTGCCTGTGCAAGAGGGAGCGTTGGGGTGGGGGGAGGGGCATTGTGGGAGGTCAGGAAGGGTGAAATTAGCAAAAAGAAAACTATAGGCAGCCCTCTCGCTCTCTCAAACACAATTGTTAAAGAAAGAACGTGTATTTAAGCACTTTACCACCAATGACGTACTTTGGTATTGTTGTCACTGCTGGAATGCAGGAAACGTGATTGCAATGTGATAATGACTAGGTAATTAGGTTTTAATGATAAAAGCAAAATACTGCAGATGCTGAAAATCTGAAAAAAACAAGAATAGCTGGAAAAACTGAGGAAAACTTCCCTTCCTTGAAATCTCTGTCTCAATTTCTGGTGATAGACTGTCCACCAATATTCATTACAAGCCTACCAACTCCCACAGCTACCTCAACTACAGTTCCTCACACTCCGCTTCCTGTAAGGACTCCAGCCCATTCTCTCAGTTCCTTCGTCTCTGTCGCATCTGTTCTGACGATGCCACTTTCCAAAACAGTTCCTCTGACATGTCTTCCTTCTTCCTTAACCGAGGTTTTCCACCCACGGTGGTTGGCAGGGCCCTCAACCGTGTCCGGCCCATCTCCCACGCATCCATCCTCACACTTTCCTCTCCCCCCCAGAAACATGATAGGGACCTCCTGTCCTCACTTATCACCCCACCAGCTTCCGCATTCGAAGGATCATCCTCCGCCAACTCCAGCATGATGCCACCACCAAACACATCTTCCCTTCACCCCACCCCCACCCCCCAGTCAGCATTCCGTAGGGACCATTCCCTCCGGGACACCCTGGTCCACTCCTCCATCACCCCCTACACCTCAACCCCCTCCCACTGAACCTTCCCATGCAACCGCAGAAGGTGCAACACTTGCCCCTTTACTTCCCCCCTCCTCACCGTCCAAGGGCCCAAACACTCCTTTCAAGTGAAGCAGCATTTCACTTGCACTTCCCTCAATTTAGTCTACTGCATTCGCTGCTCCCAATGCGGTCTCCTCTACATTGGAGAGATCAAATGCAGACTGGGTGACCGCTTTGCGAAACTCCTTCGGTCTGTCTGCAAGCATGACCCAGACCTCCCTGTCACTTGCCATTTCAACACACCACCCTGCTCTCATGCCCACATGTCCATCCTTGGCCTGCTGCAATGTTCCAGTGAAGCTCAATGCAAACTGGAGGAACAGCACCTCATCTTCCGATTAGGCACTCTACAGCCTTCCGGACTTAACATTGAGTTCAACAACTTCAGATCATGAACTCTCTCTTCCATCCCCACCCCCTTTCCGATCCCCCTTTTTTCCAATATTTCAAAATATTTTTTTTAAATATATTTTTCTTTTCCGACCTATTGCTATTATTTTTAAATGTATTTCCATCCATTGTTTTATCTCCACCTTTTAGCCTATTTCAATCCCTTCCCCCCACCCCACCCCCACTAGGGCTATCTGTCACTTGCTCGTCCTTCTTTCTACCCTTAATGTCACCATTAGCACATTCCTTAGCTAATATCACCATCATCAACACCTCTTTGTCCTTTTGTCTATGACATCTTTGCCAATCTGTCCTTTGCCTCCACCTATCACTGGCCCTTTATCCAGCTCTACCTGTCCCACCCGCCTACATTTTTACTTAGTTCTGATGAAGAGTCATACGGACTCGAAACGTTAACTGTGTTCCTCTCCACAGATGCTGTCAGACCTGCTGAGTTTTTCCAGCTATTTAGGTTTCAATGATGTTGGTTGAGGAATAACTATCCCAAGATACTGGGAAGACCTTCTCAGTTCTTCATTGAATAGAGGCCATGGGATCCTTTTACGTCCACTTGAGAGGTCAGACAGAGTCTCAGTTTAACAGCTCATCTAAAAGGCAGCACTTGAAACCTCGCGGCACTCCCTTAGGACTGAAGCCCCCCCGCAACGCTCCCTCAGGACTGACGCCCCCCCCTGCAACGCTCCCTCAGGACTGACCCACCTCCCCCATCCCAACACTCCCTCAGGACTGACCCGCCTCCCCCATCCCAACATTCCCTCAGGACTCACCCCCAACTGTCCCTCAGCACTGACACCCCCCCCGACCGACAGCACGACACTCCCTCAGGACTGATCTCCAAACCACCTCCCATCCCCGACAGTGTGGTGTTCCCTCAGGACTGATCCCACCTTCACCCCCACCCCCACCCGACAGTGCGACATTCTCTCAGGACTGATTCCTCCCCCCCCTGCCCCGGGCAGTGCAGCACTCTGTCAGGACCACACTGGGAGTGTTAGTGTGGATTTTGTGCTCAACTGTAAGAGTGCAACTTTAACCCATGATTTTCTAACTCAGAGGTGAGAGCTCTACCCAATAAGTTATGGTTGACACTATATAATAAAACATTTAAGCAAAGCTATTTCTATTTAAGAAGCAGGTTTTTGGTATTTGGTCTACTGGGGTTCTTCCAAACAGGTAACTGGCAGCTCTGAGCCTGGATGGGTGAAAATCCTACTGTGCACAGCAGAGACAAACAAAGTGTTCTCAGCTAGAATTAGAACCTTTCCTCTCTCCTTGGCAAAACACAGCTTTTAAACAAAGGTGAAGCATGAATCTTCATGAAGGCGAGGATTTAAATCTGATCGGGACCTATCTCCCTTAAGGGCTGAAACATCTGAGGTTAAGAATCATTGAACCATGCAGCAGAAAAGGAGACCATTCAGCCCATCATCCTTACTGGCTCTTTGAAAGAGCTATCCAATTAGTTCCCCTTGGTTTGTCAGCTTTCCCCTTCAAGTAGTTATCCAAATCCCTTTTAAAAGTTACTATTCAATTTGTTTCCACTGCCCTTTCAGGCAGCGTATTCCAAATGAGCTGCGTTAGAAAGACCCCTGGTCTTTTTTTTTAAACCAATTATCTTAAATCTGCATCCTTACTGACTTCCTGCCAGTGGAAAGTTTCTCCTAATCTACCCTAATTCTGAAGGCCTCTCTCAGGTCCCCTGTTGATCTTCTCTGCCCTCAACCTCACCCGTCTCTCCACACATCTCATCACTTGCATCATTCTAGTAACTCTCCTCTGAACCTTCTCCATGGCATCGACGTACTTCCTAAAGTGTGTGATGCCCAGAACTGGACACAATACTCCAGCCGAGGGGGAGGAGGCCTTGTAGCTCAGTGGGTAGCACACCTCTGAGCCAGAAGCTCTGGGTTCAAGTCCCACTCTAGAACTTGTTGGCCACGGAAGGAGCAAATGAGACACGATCAAACAGGTTGATATTCAACCTGCTAGGTATGCACACTGCTAGGTAGGCATGTTGGTATTCAACATGCCCATGGGAGGCAGTAAATGCAGGAGATTTCCTGATCTGCCATGCTTGAGGCAGAGTGGCTCACCTCATGCTATAACCACTTATCTCTCTCTGAGAGAGAGAGAGAGAGACGCCTATGGCTAATTACAGGTGGACTCCAGCTGAGGCCTAACCAGAGCTTTATGAAGGTTTAGCATAGCTTGAGCACTGCTGTTGTTGTGCAACTACCACTGGTGAAAAGCAAACTCTCAACGCAGTGCACAACTGCATTTCTATTTGTTGCTTTTTGGGCCGAGGCACAGTGACTTGGATTCCCTATCAATGTGCCAGTCAGCTCCAGTTAAAGAGCTGGCACAACAGACCAAATTCTTTTGCGATTCTATCTCTATGAATTGAGATCAGTGTCAAGTATGCTGAAATCCTGAGTTCCGGGGAACTCACTTCAGGGTATTAAGGGACAGGGCACCAAGGCGGGCTAGTAGAATTGAGCTATTACATCAAGTACATGGCACAGAAACAAGCTATTTGCAAAACACGCCAGTGTTTATGCAACACACATGCCTCCTCCCACCCATCTGTATCTCACCCCATCAGATCAGCCAGGATCTAATGATGGACCAGGTTGAGTGGGCTTGGATAGCCTCTTCCTGTTCCCTAGAATCACAAATGTCAAATCCCCTAAGATAAATACAGATAATCAAGATTTCGAATAAAAATCCAAATTATTTATTCGGTTACAATGAACAACAGACTTTCAATGCTGTCAGCAGAAATTATACGGCTGTAGTGATTTTTTAAAAAACAAAACACAATTAACTTCACGATTAGTCACTCCCTGTGCCTTTAACCCAATGGCAAGACGTCCCTGCAGACAGGAATCTGTTGCTTTTTAAACTTCCTGCATACCTGCCCCTTTGAAACCACAGATGAACATCTCCCCGCCAGATTTGCAGACTTAAAACTTTGTTTTTAATCAGTTACAGTGCAAACAACTCAAAAATTGCTGCAGAGAGAGAAAAAAAGCTCGGTTTCCACCGCAGGAGAACATTTACCACCAACCGAATGAGTCTGAACCGGAAAACATTCCACAAGACGCCTGACTACACCCAACTAGACCTTAACCGTGAACTCTACAAACCAAAAATCTACGTTTAGGAGTTTTTAACATTCATGTACTTTATAAGGGATTGAATTACATTGCATCCGCGAAAAGCATTTAATACCAGCCACGAAAACGATATTGAACACTTAATCAGTTGAACTTGGCAAAGTTTTCGAAACTTTTTTTTAAACAAACTTTTTTTTTGAAGCAAACTGGCAACATTTTTCGGTCTCGGGACGTCCATTAACGATTTAAAACAAAACACAAAAAATTATTCCCCTTCCCAAAAAAAATTACCTTCTTTGGCCTTTTTCCTTCTGGCTAAAGTTCCTCCGAGTTTGCCCAGGAAGGAGTCCTCTTTCCGGGAGCCCGGCGATTTCGGGATGGGGGATTTGGGAGTCGATGGGGATTTCTGGGGTGAACTGGCCATTGTCAAGTTAGTCGCGGAATCCTTATGCTGCTCCGGATCAGGGAATTTTTTTTTTTGTTTGTGGACCGATGTGTACACACTACACCTTTAGCTGAGGGAAGGGGAAAAAAAAACCTTGTGAACGGAAACAGAATTCCCTGCGAGTCCCGAATTCCAGTGTTATGAGGCAGTGAGAATCGAGCACACCGCCCCAGGACTAGGACTGTGTCTGTCTGTCTCTCCTACCACTCCCACTGAACCTCTGCTTCATGAGCAACCCAGGCCCCAGCAATCCAGCCTCTATTTAGACTAGTCCTAAACACAAAAAAAAAAATAAATACATAATCACATTTTCACCTTTTCCAGAATTAAAATTTGGCCTCTTCCTCCCCCTCCCTCTCCTCCAAACAAACGTTATTAACTGCACTTAATCACAAACTCTACACCATCTCGAAAGCAGTGCCTTGTGTTTTTAAGAGGTAACAGACATCAAAGAGTCAATTTAAATCAAAGTGAAAGGGGTTGTCATTGGCAACGATTGAGTGTTTGGCAAGCTAGTAGTTTTAGAAAATTGCAGTACTGTTGCTGAATGATACCTTTCATTAAGGCCAATATTTCTCCCTCGACCAACATCACTGAAACATTTTATCTGGTCTGAGATCTGAAGAAGAGTCATACGGACTCGAAACGTTAGCTCTGTCTCTCTCTCTCCGCAGATGCTGTCAGACCTGCTGAGTTTTTCCAGCATTTTTGTTTCTATTTTATCTGGTCATTCATTTCATGGCTCTTTATGGGATCTTACCATGCCCAAATTGGCTGCTGCTTTTCCTGCACAGTGACTCTATTTCATTGGCTGTAAAACACTGGAAAAAAAAGTACTTGCATTTCTATAGCATCATTCACAAACTCAGGCTGTCTCAAAGTGCATTACAGCCAATTAAATACTTTTGAAGTGTAGTCATTGTTACAATGCTGGAAATGAGACAGCCAATTTGCACACAGTAAGCTCCCAAAAATAGCAAAACACGGCAGATGGAGTATAATGTAACTAAATATTAACTTATCCACTGTGGTAGAAAAAACAGGAAGTCAGAGTATTTCTTAAATGGTGAGATGTTGGGAAGTGTTGATGTCCAAAGGGATCTGGGTGTCCTTGTTCCTGAGTCACTAAAAGTTAGCATGCAGGTGCAGCAAGCAATTAGGAAGGCAAATGGTATGTTGGCCTTCATTGCAAGGGGATTTGAGTACAGGAGTAAAGATGTCTTGCTGCAATTGTATAGAGCCTTGGTAAGACCGCATCTGGAGTATTGTGTACAGTTTTGGTCTCCGTATCGAAGGAAGGATGTACTTCCCATAGCAGGAGTGCAGTGGAGGTTCACCTGACCAATCCCTGGGATGGCGGGATTATTTTAAGAGGAGAAATTACAGAAACTGGGCCTGTATTCTATAGACTTTCGAAGAATGAGAGGTGACCTCATTGGAATTTACAAAATTCTAACAGGGCGTGACAGGGTAGATGTGGATAGGATATTTCCCCTATCTAGAACCAGGGGACACAGTCTCAGAATAAGGGCTGAGATGAGAATTTTTTTCACTCAGAGGGTGGTGAATCTTTGGAATTCTCTACCTCAGAGGGCTATGGAAGCTCAGTCATTGATTATGTTCGAGACAAAAATCAATAGATTTCTGGATATGAATAACATTGAGGGATATGGGGATAATGGGAGAAAATGGCTTAAGAGATAGATGATCAGCCATGATCTGTTTGAATGGTGGAGCAGACTCGATGGGCTGAATGGCCTACTCCTCTTATTTCCTATCTTCCTACAAAGTGACAATGACCAGATTTTTTTAGTAATATCACTTGAGGGATACAGAGGATCCCTGCTCTTCAAAACAGTGACATCTGATCCTTTACATGCAGGTGAGAAGGCAGGCAGTGCCCCAGGTTAACATCTCATCTAAAAGACTCTGATAATTCACTGCTCCCTCAATTCTGCACAGCTGTATCAACCTAGATTTTGTGCTGAAGTGTCTCTGGAGTGGGACTTGAACTTGTGACCTCGGACCCAGAGGCAAGGCCCATTGAGCCACAACTGACATGCAGTCTGAGATTGTGAACGTTGCTTTCTAAATGATAGCCTTTCTTTCTGTAGAACACATCACAGCAAGCCTGGTCAGGAGAATTAAGAAGGATCTGCACCAGGATCTGGACAGGGACTGGGATCTAGGGAGGGAATGAGGCGTGGAGCAGGATCTTGGGAAGAACTGGGATGTGGACCTGGATCTAGAGAGGGACTGGGATTATAAAACAGAACTGAGAGAGATTGGGCTTTGTAACAGGAGTCAGGGATGTTTTGAAAAGGGTCCTTCTGCCTTGGAATCTAGGCATGGGACTTGGTTCTTTGACAGACTGTGGACATAGTCTGGTATCTGCTTAACACTTGTTTGTTAGTATTACTTCTAAACAGGTTACAGAATAGGCATTTTGCACCTAGGCATGATTCCAACCTCTCTCTTTCTCGAGCCTGACACATGATTGACTGACATCAGTAGCACGTCATCACCTACATCATACATTAGCACATCTGTTAACCCTTTATGCTACAAAGGGTGGCCTGCACAATTAAGCAGCATACATGAGGGGAAAGCCCATAGCAGCTGGGGAGGAACCAGGGTGCCATCATAAAGAGAAGGGGCTGCAGCACCAAACAGGAGGCAGAGAGGGAGTGGGGCACAGAACAGAAGATTATAAGAATTGGAGAACTGCCTGGAAAATGGGAAGAGTGGTCATTAAGCTGTATGGAAGGATTTAAAGCAATGTGAACAAAACAGCTTGCATTTATATAGTGCTCCTCATAACGTCCGGATGTCCCAAAGCACTTTACAGCAAATAGAATGCTTTTGAAGCATAGCCATGTTGTAATGTAGGAAACACGGCGGCAAAATTGCACACAGCAAGCTCCCACAAACAGCAATATGATAATGACCAGATCATCTGTTTTTATAATGTTGGTTGAGGCCAGGACACTGGGGAGAACTTCCCCGGTCTCCTTCGAAAAAGTGACGGTGGGATCTTTTACATTTATTTAAGAGGGCAGACGGAGCTTTAGTTTAACGTCTCATCCAAAAGACAGCCTCTCCGGCAGTGCAGAAGTCCCTCAGTGCGGCACTGGGAGTGTCAGGCAGGATTACATGCTCAAGTCTCTCGAAGAAGAGGATTGCCTTAAAAACTGTACAATACAGGCAGATAAGCTGATTTCCTCGACACTACCTCCAGTCACCACCTTTGTTTTCTTCAGTATGCGGTTGACATTGAGCCTGGCCTCAGATGGGAGTGGGGATTGGAGCGGGGCCATTAAACTTGAGCACCATGACAGAGCGAAACACTGTTCGTTGATCGCAGGCGGTCAGTAGGTGTGTATTCAGTAATCCAAAAGGCAGAGCAAACAGGAACCTCTTGGGTTATTTTGTAAAGGAAATGACCCAATTAATGAAGAAATTAAGTTATTAAATAAATTAATGAAAGTTAAAGAAAAGAAAATACACTATGCAGAATTTAAACTAGTGCCAAGAAGCTAGTGAAAAACACTGCACAGAAGCGTGGGGATTCATAAGAACCTTGAATATGTTACTGTTGGAAAACAGGCAAACACCTGTGACAGAAATAAGATGGTAAAAACAAAATGACCCTCAAAGATTCCCATAAAGAAAGCTAAAAAAATGATTGGTAAGGCTTATTTTAAAAAAATGTTTTTGTGGTATGCAATGGACAATGCCAGCCTGTTTCAATGAACCTCAGAGGCAAAGTCCAGGCCTTAAAAAAGCCAACATGCAGACACACAAAAACATATATAGGTCAGCCATTTTTACGACACAAAGGGTCAAGTTTACCACCAACTCCCCTTAACAGTTGAAACAAAAGACACCTTAAAGAAATTATACTGGACTTTGAGTAGAATCTTCTTCAATTCAATATTTTTTTGAATATCAAATTATTAATTAAGGTCGATTTAGACATATGTAAATTTAAAGTGTAATAGTCATGTTATAATTATCTTTGATTGACTATAGAAAACACTCATTATTAAGGGAATACAGTACTGAATATTTACTTCTCTTAGAATAGTCACTATCTTTATAAATGAAGTGTATCATATATTAAATACCATATATTCTATGATATAGTATTCATTACTATAATGTAATCTATAATTGATTCTTATGATAAATAATCATAAGCAAGTATAAAAAAGTTGTATTCTCATACTTATATCCACATGAACCCATATATAGATAACAAAGTCTAGAATTCTTAAGGTAGGAATCTAAGTGCTGATATTGGTAAACTTAAAAAGAGTTGTTTCTGCTATAATATACCTGTAGATATATTCTACCCTGAGATAATTTTGAGAAAACTCCTAGGAGGGAGGACATTTCTTGGCAAGACCCAGTCTATAGCTGGTAAAGCTGACGAAGTTCATTTAATGATTTGAAATTTCCCTTGTTTGAGATTTTAAACTAACAATAAATTTGACTGGGTAGCTTTATCTTGCTGGGAGAGGGGTGGTAAAGGTAGAACCATTAAAAATTTTACCATTCATTTTCGGGCTTACTTTTCATTGGACTGGGAGATTCTCAACTGATCTTTGGAAATCATAACTTGCAGGCCACTACCAACTAGAAGGACAAAGGTAGCAGATAGATGGGAAGAGCACCACCTGGGAGTTCCTCTCCAAGTCACTCACCATCTCGACTTGGAAATATATAATTATTCCTTCACTGTGGCTGGGTCAATATCCTGGAACTCCCTTCCTAACAGCACAGTGGGTGTACATACACCACATGGACTGCAGCGGTTCAAGAAGGCAGCTCACCTTCTTAAGGGCAAATAGGGATGGGCCATAAATGCTGGCCCAGCCAGCGAAGCCCACATCCCATCAATGAATAAAAAAAACTGGGAGTGCCAGCATGGATTATGGGCTCAAGTCTCTGGCGTAGGCATTGAACCCACAACCTTTTAACACATCGGAAAAAGAATGCTACCAACTGAACCACACCTGACATCTTAATAAATATTCAGATATCAGCTGAATGTGACTGATGTTTACATTTGGGTTTGACATACTAGAACTCACTCAACATTGGAGGTGACTCATTTGATTACTGTCTCCCCAGCAGTCTGCAGTTAACTAATTACAGACAATATAAAGCAATGTTTAAGTAAGCTGATGAACACAGGTTTTACACAGTGCTCCACAGAAGCTTCGGTGAAGGTCACGCTTCACTGGGCAGGTTTTGTTATGTGAGAGAAAATAATTTAACATTTACTGCTAGACAATGAATCTGTTGCACCAGGTGCCTTTTGGCAGTCTGTGTTCCCAGGTTTGAGCAAAAGGCTCCATGCGGTTTTTTGTGACCTGCCCATAAGATTGGACTATCTCACAATCAGGGCCAATGATTGAGCTATCATCAAAATAAGCACATAATTGCAGAATGAAACTCCAAAACAGCAGTAAAAACATCTCAATATCTCAGCAATCAGAATACAATTTGACAAATTCACTCAGCAATCATTAATTAATCCAGCAGGAGAAATGTCTTTACCCGGTGAGTGGTGAGAACATGAAACTCACTATCACATAGAATAGTGAGGCGATCAGTATAGATATATTTAAGGGTAAACCAGATAAACACATAAGGGAGAAAGGAATAGAAGGCTTTGCTGATAGGGTGTAATAAAGAGGGGTGGGAGGAGGCTCGTGTGAAGCATAAACTCCAGCATGGTCCAACTGGGCCAAATGGCCTGTTTCTGTGCTGTACATGCCATATAACAATGTAAATCGGTCATCCTGCTTTGAAATCCTTTCCATTTTGTCAGTGTTTCTGCATCACTTCCGTTGCTCCTTTATAACAGCCCAAAATTAATGCTCATGGGACATCCCTAAGATCAGAAATTTTGACTTAAACTCTGTTCCCCTGTGACAACATGGAGTTCCACCCGAGACACAGAGTTTTGGATTATGTATAGATGTCCCCTTGAGGTATTGTCACAGGAGGCAAAAGAAACTCTTATACATGGTCACATCAAGACTGCCCAATTAACCAAAGGTTCATATGAACAGGTGACCAGAGCGGCCAAAACATATACAACTCAATCCCTTTATAAGTCCAAAGCTAGAGGTCATAAATAGGATAATCACTAATAAATCCAACAAGGAATTCAGGAGAAATCAGAGAGTGGTGAGAATGTGGGACTCGCTGCAACAAGGGGTGAATGAGACAAATAACATAGATATGTTTAAGGGGAAGCTGGATCAACACATGAGGCAGAAAGGAATAGAAGAGTATGTTGAATAATCGTTTGGTAGTACAGAACTTGAGTATTGATGATAAAAGAGACATGCTATCAAAACTTTTCATCTTCCACTCATCAGGACAGCTTGCAAGGAATTTTCAACAGTAACAGGGGGCAGAATT
This sequence comes from Cetorhinus maximus, assembly GCF_964194155.1. Taxonomy (NCBI): domain Eukaryota; kingdom Metazoa; phylum Chordata; class Chondrichthyes; order Lamniformes; family Cetorhinidae; genus Cetorhinus; species Cetorhinus maximus. The sequence goes on along the minus strand of NC_135887.1, from coordinate 111,906,273 downwards.
TTGCCCTTGGCGGGGGTGCATGGCGGGGGAGGTCAGGAAGCCAGGTCAGGTCGGCGCCGCACTGCGATTTTATGCGGGCGGGCCAATTAAGGCCAGCCCAGCATGGAACACGAGTGGCAGCACTGCCTGTGTGGGCGGAGGGAAGTGGGCAAGCGGGCAGAGCGTGAACTTCGGGCATGCGTGCAGAAGAGCGCTTCAATCTCCCTGAGGCATGGAGCTACCTCAGGGAGATGAAGCGCTGAATAAAAAAATAATGAAGTGAATAAAAATGTCATAAAACATGTCCCCTCATGTGACTCTGTCACTCATGAGCAGTGACATGTTTTTAATTCAAGTGTGAAATTTTTATTTTATTTTTCTTTGTTTTAGAAAACCTCATTCAACCCGTGAGGTTGGGCGGGCAGGTTAAATTTGAAATTAATTACCTTTTTGATTGCCTTAATAGGCCTTTTAGTTGTCGGCAGGCGCGCTGCCGACTCCAGCGCGCGCCCGCCGAGCGAAATATCACGGGACTACGTGATGACTTTGGGCACTTACCCGGCGTCATCGCGCATCATTTTACGCTCAGCCGGGTCAGACGCGCATCCGCCTGCCGAGCTCAACGTTCTGCCCAGGAGAACAACAATTTATACTGTGCAAGAAGAATATGTCGATAGGGGGAGATGAAGAGGAGCGGGGAGAGGCTTGTGTGGAACATAAACCCCAACCCTGTTGGGCCGAATGGTACTTTCTGTGCTTTAAATGTAACAGGATAGTCAGGCAATTCAGTAGGATGCACCTCCCTTTAATAAGAATATGTTTTCCACTTAACAATAACCAAAACATTTTTTTCTTAGGTTAATACACCTTAATGCTAAAATAGAACGGAATATTACACTCTGAGACATAGACACTGTGATTGTGTCTAATACAATCGACATTCGGTACATGTACCATTTAATGTCTAAAAAATTCTGAAATTCTTTGAATGCCAATTCCTATCTCGTGTCTCGCAGCCACAAAAAAACACAAGGGTCACGTTGTCAATCATAATGTAAGGTCGACATGTTGCAATTGGAAAGAAGCTTTACAGCACGCTCTCCACTGAGCTTTGATTGCTGAAACATTGGGCTGCAAGGCGAGAGGATGTGCAAAAATAATAACGCAATACAAAATATCGCACAAAACTTTTGTACATGCGAACATTACCCCAAGCAGCCTTGCTTACTAATGAACAAAGAGTTTCTCAGCAGGATCATTCTGAAATGGTGAGTATTTCAGTCAGGCAGACACTAGTTAGTGAGGTAAATTTTAGCCTAGCTCTAAAGACACCATACAAACATACAGAACAGAAGGAAACCATTTGGCCCATCCTGCCTTTGCCAGCTATTTATAAGAGTTATCTATTAATCCCACTTTCACTTTGCTCTTTTCTGATTGCCCTGCAAATCTTTCTCCATTTCAAGTAAAGTATTTATCAAATTCCCTTTAGAAAGTTATTATTGGATCTGGTTCTACCAACCTTTCAGGCAGCAAGTTCCAGATCATAATAACTCATTGTGTAAAAAAAATTCTTCTCATTTTCCCCCCATGGTTCTTTTGCTATTTATCTTACATTAACATTAACATGCTATGGCAGTGAAAACAGTTTTTCCTTGCTTAACTTATTAAATAGCCCTGCACACCTTTATTAAATCTCCCCCTAACAGTCTCTGTTCTAAGGAGAACAATCTCAGCTTCTCCAGACTCTCCTCATCCCTGGTATTATTCAAGTAAATTTCTTCTGCAACCTCTTCAAATTCTTCATGTCCTTCCTAAAGCATTACACCCAGAACTGGACACAATACTCCGGCTAGGGCCCAACCAGTGATTTATATAACAAGCTGTTGCTAATTCAGAGGAGAGTAAAGTCATGCCTGATGTAGAACAGGTGGGGGATCCATCTTAGGCAGGTTAGGTAACAATGATACCCTCCACCAATCAGTGCGTTCTCCACCAATCAGTGCGTTCTCCACTGCGTTACTGCCAGTGAAGGATTCTGGTACATATTGTCCATTTATAAACCATTGAGGCTATTGTTGGGTGTGAGAGCCAAGATGTTCAGGACCAGTTCAATTTGTAGCCCTTGGCCACCAGCCAACTTTCTAAATCTTGATCCTTTTCCTTTTCCTGGAGTCTCTGTTCTTCAAGCAGAGTGACCAGTTTGTCTCTCTCTTTGATCACATCCAACATTTCATTCAGAATCTGCTTTTCCTCAGCGATCTCCTTCTCTGTCTTCTTGGAGTCTGGTTGGGAATAATAACATTGAGAAGGTGAGCAAGCTTAAACTTCCACAGACTAGGAATTAACTTTTACAATCCAGTGTACAGGACAGGTACAAAACAAAGTAATCAGCAAAGAGATTAATGGAAAGCTGGCCTGTAATGCAAGGTGGCTGGTATATAAAGGAGTGGAAGTTATGCTACAATTATACAAATCTCCGGTTAGACCACTGATTACAGTCTGGAGTAACTGTGTTCAGGTCTGGGCACCGCACCTCAGGAAGGATATTTCAGTTGTGCAGTGCAGATTCACCAGAATGATACCAGGGTTTAAAAGGTTTCATAGGCTTGTACTTCCTTGAGTTTAGAAAGTTGAGGGCTAATCTGGTCGAGGTGTTTAAAAGGATAAATTTGTTAGAGAGAAATTTCCCAACAAGGATGCATAATGTTAAAAATAGAACTGGGTCATTCAGGAGTGAAATTAGGAAGCACATCTTCACCCAAAGCCTGTGGATGCTGAGGCTCAACTGAAGCTTTCAAGGCTAAGGTTGAAAGGTTTTTGTTGGGTAGGTAAGGGTATTGGAGGACATGGAGCTAAGCTGGGTCAAATGGAACGGAGGTGTAGAGATCAGCCATGACCTGATTGAATGGCTTGAGGGACTGAATGGCCTCCTCCTGGTCCTATACAAAACCAGCTCTATGTTGGGGCCCAAAAATTCAATGGTTCACAGACATTGGGTGTGACAGTTTGGCCAAAGCGCCCATAGCTAGTTGTTACAGAGAATGGGCTATTAATTTCAATTTGGCATTGGGGTGGAGGTGGGGGTGAAATGCCAGCAGTATTCCAGCTGGGGGGTGGTAAGGGGTGTCTCCAATTGCAGCAGGACAGGGATCTTCCATGTTTCCATTCTGGGTAAGCTTCCCAGGACACTGTACTGCAGAGAAAGAGCTTTGGGATTATCCTAGTGCCAGCCTGGGAGTTTTGCACAACTGCCCTGATAGTTCTCACCAGGTGTAGGTCATACTCTGAGATTTACGCATGGCTCCAAGAAGGAAGGCAGTCGAGGTAATCAATCCCAGAGATCCTTGGGAGCATCCTATCGGAGTTTCCCATTGCCTCTCTGGCTCTGGTGTGCCACTGCAGGCCGGGACAACCATTCCTAATACTCAAACCACTTTAGGATCAGGGATCGAGATCACCAGCATGATACAAGAGCAGATGGATGTCTCACCTCACAACACAATAGTCCCGATTGCTTCCCTGCCTAAAACCTGCACAAGACAGTCTAAAACTACCTGTGGGAGAATCCACATCTAGCGGCCATAAATATAAGATAGTCACCATTTAATCCAAAATGGGATTCAAGAGAAATTTCTTTAGCCAAAAAATGGTGAGAACGTGGGACTCACTACCACAAGAAGCAGTTGAGGTGAATAATATAGAAGCATTTAAGAAGAAGCTACATAAACACACGAGGGAGAAAGGAATAGAAGGATAGTTGATAGGGTTCAATGAAGAAGAGTGGGAGGAGGGTCTCGTGCAGCATAAACATTGGCAAGGATCTGTCGGCTGAATGGCCTGTTTCTGTGTTGTACATTCTCTGTAATTCTATGTTATCTGTATAAACAACTTCAGCTTCACACACACAACTGGATAACCCAACATGAAACTTGTTACTATTAACAGTGCCCTGGCGGTGGAGGGAGTGAATGTTTAAGGTGGTGGTGCGGTGCTGATCGTGTGGGCTGCTTTGTCACGGTTGCGTTTCTGATCACCTCTGAATTGACTCCTTTGAAACCAATGGAGATTACACAGATTGCTAACAGCCCCTGTTTTAATTAAACACTGGCAGCAGAAATACAGCAGCTTGTTGCTGGGTAATTTGCAATTATCCACCCAGCGCCAAGACCTGAGTAATTTAATTAAGACCCGTCACAAGCTATAATGCTCACCGTCAACTGCCATCTGATCGCGAAGCAGCTGCTGTAACCTGCTCTGCTGATCTTCCAGTTCCAGCTCGCGAGCACTGTTAAAACACAAAAGGGGAGAAATTGGGAATGCTGCCAATCTGGGAATTCTGTGCACATCAATTAACCTTCTCGCATGGCTTGCAGATCAGTGTAACCTGTGGAGGCTGATATAATCAGGGCTTTCAAAAGGGAATTGGATAAGCGCCTGAAGAGAAAGAAATTTGCAGGGCTACGGCGAAAGGGTGGGGAATGGGACTAGGTGAGTTGCTCCTGCAGAGAGCTGGCATGGTCACGGCAGGCCAACTGCTTCATCTGTTGCTATGCCTGGGGGCATTGGAATAACCAGACACACAGAGAGTACATGGAGAATCAGGCCCGAGTCTAAATTTCCAACCATTAGAGGCAGAGAGGTGAACGGGTTTTAGGGATGTTATTCCAGAAAACTAAAACCCTGCTCAGCGGTCCATTCGGACTCATTTAAAATTAAGATAAAGAAATGTCGCAATAACACAGGGCTGCTTCTGAAGAGTTGCTACTGGAGCTTTCAACCCAAGGCTCAGGTACTGGAGAAGGACCATTGTGATTTGGTTGTAGATTTGGGTCCCACTACATAGACTTGAGCCTATAATCCAGGCTGACACACCAGCACAGCACTAAGGGAGTTCTACACTGTCAGAGGTGCTGTCTTTCAGGTGAGACATTAAACTGAGATCCCCTCTCTGGTGGACCTTAAAGATCTCATGGCCACTATTCCAAGAAGAGCAGGGGAGTTTTCCCCATGTCCTGAACCAATATTTATCCCTCAACCAACACAGTTAAAAATAGAACATATTATCTCGGCATTATCACATGGCTATCTGTGGGAGATTGCTGTGTGTTAATTGCGACTAAGAACTCTGCTAATACTCTCCACTGAAGTGTAAAATGGACTACTCACAATATCATCATTTCAGCTTCGTAACGAACCAGGGCATTCTTTTCCATTACCAGCTTGAACCATTTCTGCATCAGTTGAGGTTCCTCTTTTGAGTTGAGCTCTAAACATTTAGATAAAAAATCCGGTTAGTGGATAATCTATTGTCTCGTGCAAATCATACAATGCAGGAAAATCTATCCATTAAATTTGGCACATGTTTCATTGAAAACTCATTATAAAGTATTTGCAGTACAGGTAACTTCTGTAGGTTGTGTTGAGCTAGGTATTTTCAATGTTAAAGATGTCACTCTAGGTAACCCGTAATACCCACTGTTTTATGGTAGATTCTATTACACCACAATTGTGCAGTCTGGCTCCCTGTTTTTGGATAAAAATTCTTTCTGAAATTCTTTTCATTTTTGGCTCAGTGTCTGAAATTTCTAATTTCCAAAATGAGTGTTTAAACAAAGTGAAGATTCACCATATATATTTCACAATAATGCGATTACACTTAGCCTTTAAATGAACTTTTGGGCGGAATTTTACACTGGCAGGATTTTATTGTCCCGCTGAAGTCGATGGATTTTTGAATGGCTCGCCACATTTTATGGCCCCGCCACCTGCTGTAAAATTCCATCCTTTGAGTCTTTTAACGCTTCATTAATGTTTTTACTAATATGAAGTTTGAGTATTATTTTATGTGAATAAAGGTTGTGTGAATGTGTGTGTGACAGTGTGTGTGTATGAGAGTGTTTGCAAATGTGTGTATCTGTGTGTATGAGAGTGTGTGTATCTGTGTGTTTGAGTGTGTGTGTATGAGGGTGTGCATATCTCTGTGTTTGCATGTGCTTGTGTGAGTGTGTTTATCTGTGTGTTTGAGTGTGTGTGTTTGAGAGTGTGTGTATCTGCATTTGAGTGTGTGTGTTTGAGAGTGTATGTATCTGTGTGTTTGAGTATGTGTTTGAGAATGTGTGAGAGTGTGTGGATCTGTGTGTTTGAGCGTGTGTGTATGAGGATGTGCGTATCTCTGTGTTTGCGTGTGCTTGTGTGAGTGTGTTTATCTGTGTGTTTGAGTGTGTGTGTTTGAGAGTGTGTGTATCTGTGTTTGAGTGTGTGTTTGAGAGTGTGTGTATCTGTGTGTTTGAGAGTGTGTGAGTGTGTGTATCTGTGTTTGAGTGTGAGAGTGTGTGTATCTGTGTGTTTGAGTGTGTTTGAGAGTGTGTGTATCTGTGTGTTTGAGTGTGTTTGAGAGTGTGTGTATCTGTGTGTTTGAGTGTGTGTTTGAGAGTGTGTGTATCTGTGTGTTTGAGTGTGTGTTTGAGAGTGTGTGTATCTGTGTGTTTGAGTGTGTGTGTATGAGGGTGTGCATATCTCTGTGTTTGCATGTGCTTGTGTGAGTGTGTGTATCCATGAGTGTGAGAGTGTGTGTAAGAGTATGTGTGTTTGTGAAATAAATTTTATGTTTCATCAGGGTTCCTGCGCCCTGCAGCCATTTAACATTTGGAGGGGCATTAATTGGCTCAGGGTGAGACTTTCACCCTCATCTGAGGAGGAAATCTCACCTCCGAGGGCTGACAGCCAAACAAATGACCGACAGTTCTGTGTTCCCAGCAGTGCCACCGGGAGTGGTGGCCAATGCAGGGCCTGCATACAGACCCCAACAGAGATCATTGCTAGGGCCAGATGGGGAGGTAAATTGGAGGAGTTTTCAGTGCTGCCAGGATAGGAGGCCTGGGTGAGATGGTGGGGGGAGATGGGGGGAGGGTGGCGGGATTGGGGTGATGTGCACACTCTGAGAGGAAGGAGAAACCTAAAGGGTCCAGACCTTGGGGGTGCCTTCGATGGGACCAGGGTGTCTGTAACGAAGGGCCCCCCATTTCCTGCCATTAGCCCGAGGAGTGGGAACTGGCAGGCTTCAAGCTTGTCTCTGGCCTTGGCCCACACCAGGAATGCTCGCAGTGAGGTGGGAAGAGACACTTTATGAGGCCATTAATTGGACACTTCAGGGTCTCAAGTGGCCCAAAGGCAGGTGGGCTGCCTGACACCTCCCCCACCTTGCGTAAAATTGCAGTGGGGCTGGAGGTGTGCAGGTAGGCGCTGGGAAATATGCCCATGGCATTTTGCCCAATTTTATGCCCCCCACCCCCTGCCAACCCACCCCGAGGAGCATAAAATTCTGTCTTTTGTAGGAGAGTGTGTGTGTCGTGAATGTGTGTTTGACACTTCCCTACTCTTATACTTCATCCCTCTTGCAATGAAGCTGACATTTCATTTGCCAGCATCTCACTCACTGCCAGCTCAAGGGACATCACCACTCACTCCCTCACGCACACCCCTACATCTCCACCTGGCCTCATCCCCTCTGGAGACTGCCTCCACAGCCCTCAATATTTTGAAGCCACTTGCACAGATCAACATGCACCCCCGCACACATACCCTGGGATATTCCCTTTCCCCAGTCCAGCCCTCACCCTGCAACCTCTTCCCTTGCCTGAGGCCACTTCCCCCACTTCCCCAAGCAAGCACTGGCCCTGCAGCCGTTGAAAAGCCTTACGGCTGGTCTGGTAGGTAGAGACCTGCCCGTGAACCCCCCTAAAAGTGATATGGTGTTGCCTGCGAAGCCTGGCGCTGATGACCGTGATGACCGTTGGAAGCCAGGTAGGTAAACAAGCCTCGAAGTCCCGAGCAAAGTGCAGCTCGCCAGGTGGATGTCGCTTATGTACAGTTGTGAAACACATTGGTGTGATTGGATGATCCAGCGGGGGGAGATGATTCCGGTGAGCAGGGCTTATAATGAGATGCTAAAGTGTTGAAATTAGATTCCCAATGTGTGGCAGCGGAAAGTGCAGCCCCCCATTGACAGGTGGAGTGGACAATTGCAAACTGCTTTCACCACGGCGTGAAACCAATTTTTGGCCTTCTTGCCATATTATGTCCACCCCACTCCCCACCGCCCTGCCTGCCATGACACCCAACGCCAACAGGGCTGGAAAATTCCAGTCTTTGTATCCTCCCCATAACCTGCTTTCCTACCTATCTTTGTGTCATCAGCAAATTTGGCTACAATTCAGTTGGTTCCTTCATCCAAGTCACTAATATAGATTGTAAAGAGTTGAGGCCCCAATACTGACCCCTATGGCACTCCCCTAGTTACAGTTTGCCAACCCATTTATCCTGACTCTCTGTTTCCTGTTAGTTAGCCAATCCTCTATTTATGCATGAGCTCTTATCTTGCTTTGTTACATTCTCAAAGAATTTTAATAGCACAATTTCCCTTTCATAAAAGCATGCTGACTCTGTTTGATTGTATTATCATTTTCTAAACATCCTGCTACTACTTCCTCAATATTGGGTGCTAGCATTTTCCCAATGACAGGTGTTAGACTGACTGGCCTATAGTTTCCTGCTTTCTGTCTTCCTTCTTTCTTGAATAAAGGTGCTAGATTTGTGATTTCCCAATCTTCTGGGACCTTTCCAGAATCTAGGGAATTTTGGAAGATTACAACCAATGCATCTTTAGCCACTTCCTTTAAGACCCTAGAATGCAGGTCATCAGGTCTAGGGGACGTGTCAGCCTTTAGTCCTATTAGCTTTCCTAGTACATTTTTCTAGTTGTTTTACTTTGCTCTGTCCCTTTTGCCTCTTGATTTTCTACTATTCTTGGGATGCTTTCTGTGTCTTCTACTGTGAAGACAGATACAAAATACTTGTTCAAAGTCTCTCCAATTCTTCGTTTTCCATTATTAATTCCCCAGTCTCACCCTCTAAGGGACATTTAATATTTAATTTAGCTAGTCTCTTCCTTTAATTTATATTTCTAGAAGCTTTTACTGTCCATTTTATATTTCTTGCTAGTTTTCTCTCATTCTCCAATTTCTCCCTCTTTTTTTTTAGTCATCCTTTGCTGGTTTCTAAAATTTTCCCAATCAACTGGGCTACCATTAATCTTTGCAGCATTGTACATCTTTCTTTCAATTTGTTACCATCCTTAACTTCCTTAGTCAGACACAAATGATGCATTCTTCTTTCTTTCCCAATGGAATATATCATGGTTGACAGTTATGAAACATTTCTTTAAATGTCTCTATCATTTTACCTTTTAACCTATTTTCCCCATTCCACTTTAGCCAACTCTTTCTTCATACCTTTCCAATTGCCTTTATTTAAGTTTAAGACACTAGTTTCAGACCCAAATTTCTCACCCTTAAACGGAATGTGAAATTCTGTCATGTTATGATCACTCTTATCTAGAAGATCCTTCATGAGGAATTAATTAATCCTATCTTACTACACATTACCAGGTCTAAAATACCTTGTTCCCTTGTTGGTTCCAGAATATATTGTTCTAAGAAACTCTCAAATACACTCTATGAACTCATCCTTCAGGCTGCTATTGCCAATTTTATTAATCCAGTCTATATGAAGATTAAAATCTCCCACGATTATTGCTGTACCTTTCTTACAAGCCCCCATTATTTCTTGATTTATACTCTGCCATACAGTGTAGCTAATGTCAGGGGGCTTATAAAATACTCCCGCCTGTTGGCGTGTTTGAGTGTGAGTGGGTAAGTTTGTATCAGCTTGTGTTTGTGTGAGTGTGCATGTACATGTGAGTGTGTTTGTGTGAATGTGTTAATGTGAATGCATGTTTGTATGTGAGTGAGTGTGCGAGTGTATTTTAATGTGCGTGTGTTTGAGTGTGGGTCTGTTTGAGTGCTAGTGTGTGTGTGCGTGTGAGAAAGAGAGAGTATAGCAGTACGTAGCTTTTGCTCATTGCTTTATAATGTTCTGAGACAGTCACTGGAGAGAGGGGGAATAGAAACTGTGGCTAGGGCACTGAGATTGTGGCAGGAACCAAAGATGATGGCTCCAGTCTTCCCAATGTTTAATTGATTGGGTTCCTGTGTACAGAGAAACAAGCTGACCCACAGAAACAAAGAATGGCACTTTAACTGTGATATTGTCACACTGGGGGACTACAACACCCAGAATGCTCCAGAGTCAATGCATGAGACATGCCAATAAATTACTTCTCTGTAATAAATATGATACTGCCCTTCCCTCCTCATATAGGATAATGCAGCACTGTACAGGAAGGCTGGTAGCTACCTTTTTATGGTCTATGTATTTTTTAAAATCTGGTCTTTTAAAGACACGTCTAATTTTCTAAATGGTCAAACAAGTGTTTTTTTTTTCAGAAACAGTTTTCTGATTGGAACACCCAGTATCTTCCTTGATACACTCTCAGCTTTATCAAACGGATGAATCCTTCCCTCTTTCACATTCCAAATGCCTTAGCTTTAATATCTTGTACCCCCACTCCCCCACCCCACCACCAAAAATATGTTTTCGGTCTCTTCCACTGACTGTGTTCCACTCGCTAGAATCCTATCCTGTTAGCATCCCTTTCCCCCATTCTTTATTCACCCCTGGTTATGCTCCATCCCTCACCAGTTTTGCCTGACTGATTCAAACTCAAAATTAGGCTTCCTTGGCTGGAAAAGTGACCAAGTTGCAAACTGCAGAGTGCTGACTGAACTCAGTCCACAACCCAGGCTGAGAACTGCACCGGCCTGCAGGCTCCACACTAAGGCCAGAGATGGGTGACTGAGGTTCCTGGAAGCGAGATGCCGCTTGTTCCGCAAATCCACATGGACTGATCTCTAAATTATTTGGAAAAGGTTCATGAACTCCCTGACTCCATCCCCTCCCCCCATTGGCCCTGCCACTGCTCCCCACCTCCCCAGCCTCCTTAGACCATCTGTTGGTCTCCAACCTTCCACTCTCCGTAGGCTTGAGCTCATCCAAAACTCTGCTGCCCTGTATCTCAGCTCACACCAAGTTCTGTTCATCCGCCACCTTTGTGCTTGCTGACCTACAAGGGCCCGGGTCCAGCAATGCCTTGCATTTAAAATTCTCATTCGCGCCCCCATGGCTGCACCTCCCAGTTCTGTAACCTCCTCCAGCCCTTCAACCCTCCGAGTTCTCTGTACTCCTCCAATTATGGCCTTTTGCAAATCCCCTGATTTTAACCACTGCACGGTTGTTGGCCATACCTTCAGTTGCTTGGGCCCTAAACTTCAGAATCACCTCTCTAAACCTCACTTTCATCCTTTCCAGATGTTCATTAAAACCCACCTCTTTGACCAGGCTTACTGGTTCTAGTATTTCCTTCTGTGGCTCAGTGACATATTTGTGTCTGATTCCACTTCTGGATGCTATGTGAATGGAAGTTATTGTTGTTGGGACCACCCAGCAGTTCTTTGTCACAGTGGAATTTTAATGATTGAAGTCATGTGTTTGGTACAATTTACTGACTATTACCATTGCTTGTGGGGGGTTAGGACAGCCAGTCACGCTTTTAAAAACTACTTTGCAACCTGATGGAAAAGCATGAATTAAAATTTGAAAAAAAATCTTAATGTTGCAGATTCATGAGCAGAGTGAGTCATCTAAGAACATTTGGCTAAATCATCAAATCTCAGCTAAAGTGGGCCCTGTGCACCGTTACATAAAACAAACACTGACCTAAATAAATATAAAGCAAGAGACTCCTTTATCTTTTGAGGTCAATTGTGCTACAAGGTTACAATCTGTAGGTTGTATGGTTCAGGTGGCAGTGAAGGAAATGTTGATCATTCACTAAAGATCACAACCCTGCAATAATTTCACATAATTCCCTGGGCTAGAGAACAGCAGGGTTGTCAATTCTCCCAGTATTGCCCTGGAAGCCCCAGGAATTTCAAGTTTAATCTCTGTTTCAATTTCTTTCATTGTTAATTTTTAAAAATTGGGAATGGAACAAAACAGCCGCTGTTGGACTGGGCGGGGCGGCTGGGGATAGGAGGTCGTGTGATGGAACCTCCAGGAATACATTCAACAAGAGTTGACAACTCCTAGAGAACGCTGCCCTCTGCCGGCCTGCTCACTCCAATTCATTCTGGCCACTGACTAATTCTGAACAACAAAAGAATCATTCATTATTAATCTGTCTCAATGCCTTTAATTATCAGCAACAACTAGTATTCATATTCTACCAGATCAATTGCAACGGTTCAAGAAGGCGGCTCACCAGCATCTTCTCAAGGGCAATTAGGAATGGGCAACAAATACTGACCTTGCCAGTGATGCCCATCAAGTTTGGGGCAGGCAAAAGAGAGAAGAGTGGGTCAATAGGCTAGGGCATATAACACAGAGATTATGACGCTGTAATTAAAAGAGGTTTAAAGGGACATTGGTGAACCAGTTGGGTTTAAACCTGCCGTCCTTACCTCTTCTGGGCCTATATGTGACACCAGACCCAATCTAATGTGATTGACTCTTATCTGCTCTCTGAAATTGCCTAGCAAGCCACTTGTATTAAGTTGTATTAACCTGCCAGTGGCTCAAGAAAGCGGCACACCACCATTCTCTCAAGGACAAACAAGGATAGGTAATAAATGCTAGCCTTACCAGTGACACCCACAACCTAAGAGTCAGTATGGAACACAGGCCAAGCAGAGATAAATACCTGACTCGCCCCGTAGAGCTTTCTCCAACAGCACACCACGTTCTTCCAGCACTCGCTGTTTTTCTTCGACTTCCTGCAGCTGACGCTGAATAATCTGCCAGAATAACCCTCTTTAAGCAGGTTTTCAATATACACAGGATATGGTAAAAACAGCCCCCACACGCCCTCCCAGAAACAGTCAGACAAACTCTCCCCTTCCTCCCTCCATCAAAGTATACAAACCATCTGGAAATCTTGAAGATGTGCTGGTTACTCATAGATAACTAACATTGAACTATCAAAACTCCTCTTAGCATGATCAGTGGATATTAAGATGAGGGAACATGCAGTTGAATCATCACTTCTAGTAATATGAAACATTTTTTTAATGTTTATTTTTTGTGTTTATGGGATGTAGGTGTCACTACCAACATCATCCTCAAAGTGCATTAGCAGTTCCATAACTCACAGAGCCTCAGTCATATTACTTCACCATGTTCTTAGGTCTTAAAATTATAACCATCCATTGAGATATGCAAACATTTCTCATCTACTCCTTGCTGTTATTGGCTTTGTCTAAAGGTAATGCCAACTCATTTCTGGACTCTACCTGTGCCCTGTGGAGTCGCTTTACTTCCTCCTGCTTCACTTGCTGCAGTGCTAAATTCCGCATCTTCCTCTTTCTTCTGAAGCTTTGACCTTCCTGAAAGTGGAGGAGGCAAAACTCATCAAAACATCAGAGACCTATCGTTCACTTCAAAGAACAAAGGAATCGACTTGCATTTATACAATACCGTTCATGACCTCAGGACATTCCCAAGCATTTTGCAACCAATTTTTGAAGTGTAATCACTGTTGAAATGTAGGAAAAATGGCAGCCAATTTACAAACAGCAAGATCTCACCGATAGCAATGTGATAATGGCCATATCATTGGGTCTAATGTTGTTGTCTGAGGGTTAAATATCTGTAACTCATACTGGTTGAGACAGCTCAGCTTTTCACCGTTTGTAAATACAATAGGTATATCCTAGTTTATGTTAAAACCCACTTAATATTTGGTGTTTTCTCTTCTCTGAGGAAGTATGGGACCTAATTAAATTTTGCATATTTTCCAACAGTAAGTTTATAATGAAAGGGTTTTTCTGGAGACACACTATGCACCATATACGAAACACATAAGATTATCCTTCATATCACATGAGTTTGGGCCTGCCCATAAAAGCCCACCCAACGACCTATACCACCAAGGAGGGCAAGGGCAGCAGATGCATGGGAACACCGCCACCTGCATGTTTCCCTCCAAGCCACACACCATCCTGACTTGGAACTACATTCCGCTTCTTCACTGTTGCTGGGTCAAAATCCTGGAACTACCTAACAGCACTGTGGATGTACCTACACCACAATAACTGATGTGGTTCAAGAAGGCGGCTCACCACCACCTTCTCAAGGGCAATTAAAGGGTGGGCAATAAATGCTGGCCTAGCCAATGACGCTCACATCCTGTGAAAAGAATTTTAAAAAGCTGCTTTATATGAAAATGGGTTGGTAATTGTCAGCAATAAATTGGAAGGAAAGAGAAAAAATCTTACAACTCTATAGTGCCTTTCAGAACTTTAGGACATTGCAAAGCAGTTTATAGCCAATAAAATACTTTTGAAGTGTGATCACTGTTATAATGTAGGAAAGACAGTAACCAATTGTACACAGCAAGCTCCCACAAGAGCATTGTGATAGTGACCAGATAACCTGTTTTTTCTTATTGATGTCGGTTGAAGGATAAATATTGACTAGGATACTGGGGAGAACTCCCATGCTTTTCTTCAAAATAGTGCCACGGGATCCTTTACGTCCACCTGAGAGGTGCATTCCACTTAAAGAAGCAGAAAATAGGCACTTTAAATTGACAGCAATTGAGATGTGATTAATTAATGATCTCATAGTAAAGGATCCTCTAGGGAAGAGTGATCATAACATGCTAGAATTTCAAGTTCAGTTTGAGAGCAAGAAGTTTGAGTCCCACACTAGTGCTATGGAGTTAAACAAAGGTAACTACATAGGCATGAGAACAGATTTGGCCCTAGTGGACTGGGCAGGAAGACTACAAGGTAGGGCAGTTGATGAACAGTTGCAGATATTTAAGGAGATATTCAATTCCTCCCAAGTAAAATATATTCCAAAGAGGAAGAAAGATGGTAAGGGGGGGACGGTGGTGGAAAGCATCCATGGCTAAGCAAGGAAGTTAAAGATAACATAAAGGCAAAAACTAGGGCATACCAAATTGCAAAGGTCAGTGGCAGGCTGAAAGATTGGAAAACTTTTAAAGATCAACAAAGGGTTACTAAAAAAAAATAAAAAGAGCAAAGGTAAATTATGAAAGAAAACTAGCGCAAAATGTAAAAACTGATAGCAAAAGCTTCTACAAGTATATAAAAGGAAAGAGATTAGCTAAAGTGAATGTTGGTCCCTTGGAAGATGAGACTGGGGAGTTAATAGTGGGGAACGCAGAAATGGCAGAAACGCTTAATCAATATTTTGCCTCAGTTTTCATGGTGGAGGACACTAGTACCACCCCAATAGTAACAGGTAGTGCAGAGGGCATAGAGAAGGAGGAACTTAGAACAATCACCATCACTAGAGAAAGAGTAAGGAGTAAACTATTGGGATTAAAGGGTGATAAGTCCCCAGGACCTGATGGTCTACATCCCAGCGCCTTAAAGGAGGTGGCAGTGGAGATAGTGGATGTATTGGCTATAATATTCCAGAATTCCCTGGATTCTGGAAAGGTTCCAGTGGATTGGAAAAATGGTAATATAATGCCCTTATTCAAAAAGGGGGGGAGGCAGAAAGTAGGAAACTATAGACTAGTTAGTTTAACGTCTGTCATTGGAAAATTGTTGGAATCCATTATTAAGGAAGTAGTAATGGGACATTTGGAAAGTCAAAATGCAATCCATCAGAGTCAGCATGGTTTTATGAAGAGTAAATCATGTTTGACTAATTTGCTAGAGTTCTTTGAAGATGTGACAAGCAAAGTGGATAATGGGGATCCTATAGATGTAGTATATCTGGACTTCCAGAAGGCCTTTGATAAGGTGCCGCACAAAAGATGAATACATAAGATAAGATTACACGGAGTTAGGGGTAATATATTAGCTTGGATAGAGGATTGGCTAACCAACAGAAAGCAGAGAGTCGGGATAAATGGGTCTTTTTCTGGATGGCAAGCTGTAACTAGTCGGGTGCCACAGGGTTTGGTCCTTGGGCCCCAACTATTTACAATCTATATTAATGACTTGGATTCAAGGATAGAAGGTATTATTGCTAAATTTTCAGGTGGCACCAAAATAGGTGGGAAAGTAAATTGCAATGAAGAAATATGAAATTTACAAATGGATATGGACAGGTTAGGTGAATTGGCCAAAATTTGGCAGATGGAGTTTAAGGTGGATAAGTGTGAGGTTATCCATTTTGGTCGGAAGAATAAAAAGGCGACTTACTACTTAAATGGAGAGAAACTTCAGAATGCTTCAGTACAGAGGGATCTGGGTGTCCTCATGCATGAATCGCTGAAAGCTAGTATGCAGGTACAGCAGGTAATAAGGAAGGCAAATGGAATTTTGGCATTTATTGCTAAAGGAATAGAGTATAAAAATAGGGAAGAGTTGTTGCAATAGTACAAGGCATTGGTGAGACCGCACCTGGAGTACTGTGCACAGTTTTGGTCCCCTTACTTGAGGAAGGATGTAGTTGCATTGGAGGCGATTCAGAGGAGGTTCACTAGATTGATTCCAGAGATGCGGGGCTTGTCTTATGAGGAGAGACTAAGCAGTTTAGGCCTATACTCGCCAGAGTTTAGAAGGATGAGAGGAGATCTAATTGAGGTATACAAGATGTTAAAGGGGATAGACAAAGTAGACGTGGAGCAGATGTTTCCCCTTGTGGGGCATTCTAGAATGAGAGGCCATAGTTTTAGGCTAAGGGGTGGTAGACCTAAATCAGAGATGAGGAGGAATTACTTTTCTCAAAGGGTTGTGAATCTGTGGAATTCATTATCTCAGAGTGCAGTGGATGCCGGGACGCTGAATAAATTTAAGGAGGAAATAGACAGATTTTTAATTAGAAACAGGTTGAAAGGTTATGGGGAGAGGGCAGGAAATTGGAGTTGAGGCCGAAATGAGATCAGCCATGATCGTATTGAATGGTGGGGCAGGCTCGAGGGTCTGAATTGCCTACTCCTGCTCCTAGTTCTTATGTTCTTATGTTGACAGATGGAGACAGAAACCCATCAGGAGGGTATCTATTCCTCAGTCTGGATGGTTTACAATTGGCACCTTATAATAGTAAACCTGGGAAAAAAAGATAGGAAACCAAATAAACTCTAAAGTTGGAGTTCATTTCTGGTGGGATACAATTAAAATGCAGAGAAATTATGTTAAATGTGTATCAAACCTGGATTAGACCACAATTGGGTACAGTTCTGGTCTCCATGCTATATAAAGTGTAAAGAGACGCTGGAGAAGGTGTAAAAAAAATTTACAGGGATGTTACCAGAACTGAGATACCTTTCAGGACAGATTGAAAAGGCTGGGGTTCTTTATTCTGGAAATGAGAAGGATGAGAGGGTAGCCTGATAAAGGCTTTTAAAATTGTGAAGGGGCTTAATAGGGTAGACATAGAGACATGTGGGAAAGACACAAGTGAAAACTGCCACCTGCAAGTTCTCTTCCAAGTCACTCACCATCCTGACTTGGAAAAATATTACCGTTGCTTCACTGTTGCTGGGTCAAAATCCTGGAACGCGCTCCCTAACACTGTGGGTGTACCTCCATCACATGGACTGCAGCGGTTCAAAAAGATGGCTCACCACCACCTTCTCAAGGTCACTTAGGGATAAGTAATAAATGCTGGCCTAGCCAGCAACGCCCACAACCCAGGAAGAAATAAAATAAAAACTAGAGGCCACAAATATAAGATAATAAATCCAATTAGGAATTCAGGAAAAATGTCTTACCCAGAGTGGGTGTTGAGAATGTGGGACTCATTCCTACATGGAGTTGTTGAGGTGAATAAAATAAATGCATTTAAGGATAAGTATGAGAGAGACAGAAATATTCTAACAGGGTGAGATGAAGAGAAGGGGCCTGCATAACATAAACACTGTCACAGACCAGGTTGGACAAACAGCTTTCTTCTGTGTTATGTACACAAGGTAAAATGGGACGTAAATTATTGGCTGATTTTTTTCCTGCCATTCAGGTAAAGTTGCTTAAACTTTACTTTACAGGAAGTCACTATCTAACTGTCAACAGGGTGTGGCAGTATTATAATTAGATAGAATTGTTCTTACCTTTCGCCTTAATGGGAACATCTCCTCAGACGGTGCATCTCTGGTTGACTTAGATTCACTTTCAGTGACATAGGTGAAAATTTTCAGATCCTCAGAGCCTAAAAGGAAGAAAATGAGAAAGGTGCTGCTCAGATCTATGTTCGTCAACAGCTTAACTGTGTCTCACTCAACATCTCATTTGCGTAAACAATGCAAACGGCATTTTATTTTCCCTCCTCACCTGCACCCCCACCCCTCGCCCCCGCTGCACTGCCCAGCTCCACACTCCCTTCTCCAGGCACTTGTGGTTTTTCCTTGGACAACAGTAACTTACATTTATATAGCACCTTTAATGCAGTAGGAACACCCAAGGTGCTTCATGGGCACGTTGTCAAACAAGATTTGACACCAATCCACATAAAGCAATTTTAAGACAAGTGACCAAAAACTTGGTCAGTGAGGTAGGTTTTAGGAGCATCTTAGAGGAGGAGAAAGTAGTGGAAAGACAGAGAGGCTAAGGGAGGACTTTTCTTTATATTGCGAACTTCACTGGCAAGGCCAGGATTTATTCCCCATCCATAATTGCATTTGAAAAGGTGGTGGTGAGCCACTTTTTTGAACAACTGCATCTGTTTGATGAAGGTACATCAACAATGTTGTTAGGATCCCAGAATTTTGACCAAGTGACAGTGAAGGAACAGCAATATATGACCAAGTCAGGACAGTGGACAACTTGGAGGAGAACTTGAAGGTGATGGTTTTCCCATGTGTGTGCTGCCCTTGTTCTTACAGGTGGTCAAGGTTGCGAGTTTGGAAACTGCTGGCAAAGGATGCTTGGCAAGTTGCTGCAGTGTATCTTGTGGATGGTAAACAATGCTGCCACTGTGCGTCAGTGGTGGAGGGACCAAATGTTGAAGGTGGTGGATGCGGTGCCAATCAAGCAGGCTGCTTTGTCCTGGATGGTGTCGAGATTCTTGAGTATTGTTGGAGCTGTACTCATCCAGGCAAGTGGAGAGCATTCCAACACACTCCTGACTTGGGCCTTGTAGATGGTGGACAGGCCTTGGGGAGTCAAGAGGTGAGTTACCCATCATAGAATTCCCTCACCTGCTCTTGTATTTGCTGTTTTTATCTGTCTGGTCCAGTTAAACTTCTGGTCAATGGTGACCCCCAGGATGTTGTTAGTGGGGGATTCAGTTTGGAAATGCCATTGATTGTCAAGGGGAGATGGTTAGATTTGCTCTTGTTTGAGATGGTGTTTGCCAGGTACTTATGTGGCAGGAATGTTACTTGCCACTTGTCATCCCAAGCCTGAATGTTGTCCAGGTCTTGCTGCATTTGGAAATGGACTGCTTCAGTATCTGAGGAGTTGCGAATGGTGCTGAACGTTGAGCAATCATCAGCGAGCATCCCCACTTTTGACCTTATGATGGAGGGAAGGTCATTGATGAAGCAGTTGAAGATGGTTGGGCCCGAGGACACTACCCTCAGGAAGTCCTGCAGCAATGTCCTGGCCATGAGATGATTAGCTTAAAATAATTACAACCATCTTCTTTTGTGCTAGGTATGATTCAAACCAATGGAGAGTTTTCCCCCTGATTCTCAATGATTTCAATTGTGCTAGGGCTCCTTGATGTCACACTCAGTCAAATGCTGCAGTGCTGGCAAGGGCAGCCACTTTCAACTCACCTCTTGAGTTAAGCTCTTTTGTTTAGTCCAAGGCAGTAATGAGATCAGGAGCCAAGGCAGAACCCGAACTGAACATTGGTGAGCAGGTTATTACTGAGTAAGTGCTGCTCGAAAGCACTGTCGAGGACACTTTCCATTACTTTACTGATGACTGACAGTAGGCTGATGGGGCAGTAATTGGTCGCATTGAATTTGTCCTGCTTTTTGTGGAAAGAACATACCTGGGCAATTTCCCACATTGCCAGGTGTATGCCAGTGTTGTAGCTGTACAGGAACAGCTTTCCAGGAATGTGGCTAGTTTGGAATCACAAGTCTTCAGTACTGCAGCCAGTATATCATCAGGGCCATAGTCTTTGCTGTGTCAGGAGGGATCAAAATCCTGGGACTCCTTTCCCAGCAGCACTGTGGATGAACCAGCGCCAGATGGACTGCAGCTGTTCAAGGAGGCAGCTCAGCACCATCTTCTCATAAGTAATTAGCGATGGGCAACAAATACTGGCCTTGTTAGCAATGCCCACATCCCATGGATGAATAAAAAATAGCTATCTGAAGAGAAAATAAAAATACAGAGCTCCAGTGAAATGGCAAGGGAGTAGGACAAGGTGTGTTGCTATTGCAGAGAGTTAGCACAGACATGAAGGGCCAAATAGCCTCATCTGCTGTAAACATTGTCCGATTCTATGGTTCTTGTGGGAGGATTTTCCCCTTGTCAGGCAGGCACGATGGGCACCCGCGATCGGGCCCTGACTGCGATTTCATGCTGGCTGGCCAGTGTGAATCGCGCACTGCAACACTCAGCTCTGCCGCGGTGCAGGCGGGAGGAGGGCAAAGGCGGAAATTTGCGCACTGAAAGCTCCCTGAAGGCACAGAGCTGCCTCAGGGAGCTGAAGATTTATAAAAACAAGGTAAACATATCCTGTCCGGGACATGTTATAAATGAGATTTCAACATTTTAATTTTAATTAACATCGAAAACCTCATCCCTCCTGTGGATGAGGTTTCCTCAAAAATCCAAAGGCCACTTGGCCTTTTCGCCCTCCCGCCATCCGTAAGGTTGGACGGGCAGGGAAAAATTCAAATGAATTAATTAGTGGGCTTGACAGCCCTCTTAATTGTCGGCGTGCGCACTGCCAACTCCCGCACGTGCCTGCTAACCAAAATGTCACACGAGTGTGCGATGACGTTGGGATGCTCACCTGATGTCATCACGCACATGCGTGTTAGGTGCGAGCCCACACGAGGTGAAAAGTCAGCCCTAGGTTTAGTTATCATGTTTGGGTCAGTAAGAGTTTAATTGCTGTTTTACTAAGAAACTTTGCTAATCACAATGTAAAGTTCAGGTTCTAGGTCATTCACCAACATTTTCTTCCAACACTTATGTTCATTCTTATAAATAATATACTTAGGCCAGAACTTTTAGCTCGGCGGGTAGGTGCGTGCCCGACCTGACCGAGCATGAAATGACACGCGATGACATCGGCAGTCACGCCATAGTTCAGTCGACGGGTGCGTGCTGGAGCCAGCAGTGCACCCGTCAACAATCAAAAGGCTTATTAAGGCCATTAAGTTATCAATTGCCGTTAATTTTTCACTGTCCGTTCAACCTAATGGCTGACAGGCAGACGTAAAGGCCAAGCGGCCTTTGCATTTTTTTGGAAACCTCGTCCACGGGTGGGTTGAATTTTCCAAAAGCAAATATAAATGAAACAAAAACTTTAATTTTTAATTAAAAACATGTCCCTGCTCATGTGACAGAGTCACATGAGGAGATGTGTTTTATTAAATTTTTCTGATGTTTAATAATGTTTTCAATATATTCTTCATCGCCCTGAGGCTGCTCCGTGCCTCAGGGAGATTATTCACTGCTCTCTCACGCTCATGCGCAAAGTGCGCACTAGGCCTACTTGCCCTCCTCCCCACGCCCGCACAGGCAGCGCTCAGTGGTGCCGCTCGCTTATCATGCTGGGCGGGCCTTAATTGGCCCGCCAGCATGAAATTGCAGTGCATTGTCGATCATGGGTGGCGGTCGGCTTCCCGACCGCCCCGACACACCCCTGCCAATCTTTGTTTACGAACCTTGGTGCCTGGGAGTCTGGATAGACTTGTGGCAAAAAGGTTTCAGGTCTTTTGGGTTTGTTTGTGTATATACATACATTTTTAATGAGGTCCTACAACCCCTGAAGTTATAGAGAAAGGGGTTGAAAGTTCAGTGATTCTGGAAACAAAACACAAAGTATAAAAGCTTTACTGTTGCCTAGTGACAGTGATCCAGTGACACAGACACAGAGAAGACAGTAGTTGAGAGTGTTTGTCAGAGGGAGAAGACAGGAATTTGAAGCTCTCTGAGAAGAAAAACTGCTAGGCTAGTGGGTTAGTAGTTAACCGAATAATCAGTTACGGGACTCAGTAAAGAGATCAGTTTAGCAGAGGTGCTATTGGAAGACTGAGTTTAGGGAACTCAGTTGTTTGGCTTGCATATGAAGAAACAATGAGCTTAGGGTGCAGTTTTGGGTGTCTCGAAGAGAGATACAAGTTGGGTAAGAAGCATGAAGTGAATGTTCAGAAATTCACTGAAAGAAAACTGTTTGCAATTGTGCCAGTCTCAAGCAAGAAGCCTTCATGTCAAGCTAGTGGTAACTCTTCACTGATTTGTGTGTATATAAAGATATTTCTGGGGTAAAGGAATAGTGGGAATTTGAATCATTTTCTTCTGTTTGTGTTCAGATCTTTCCAATATTTTTGTCTGGTGTAATATTGTTCACTTTTCTTGTTTTAATAAATACTTTATTCTTTGTACTAAAAATTCATCAGCAGACTCATGTGAATCTGTTTAGTAACTTTCCTCCACGGTTTTCTTGAAAAAACGTTAGAATCTATCAAGACAGGTTTCACTCTGGCATCTGACCTGTCCGGTCTTTACAGCAGCTGGGATTGTAATGCTCAGAGTCATTTACTATCTGTTACACTTTTTGCTTGACACTCCAATTTCTATGTTATACTTCAAAGAAGAAATAAGGAATTCCCCAGGAACATAAAACACTGGATCCAGCATATCTGTACCTGTTCATGTATGTGGACACTAGTACTTACTCAGCAACAATGATACTTTCTGGCCATGAGGTGACACAACTACACCTTAGCAGCAGAATTATACATAGAGCAGAAATTTTCGCTCGGCAGGTGGGTGCACGCCCGACCCACTCGAGCGTGAAATGACGCGCATTGATGTCGGCCGAGCATGCCGATGTCAACGTGCAGTTGCTCAAAGCTCAGTTGGTGGGCGCACGCTGGAGTTGGCAGCGTGCCCACCAACAATTCAAGGCCTGTTAAGGCCATTAAGTTATCAATTAACATAAGTTTTTCACTGCCCATCCAACCTAACAGTTGGCAGGCAAGTGGAAAGGCCAAGTAGCCTTTGCATTTTTTTGGAAACCTCATCCACGGACAGGATGAGGTTTCCAAAAGCAAATAAAAATGAAATAAAAACTTTAATTTTTCAATAATAACATGTCCCTGCTCATGTAACAAAGTCACATGTTTGATTACATTTTTGTTTTCTTCATTATTTTTTGTTATAATCTCTTCATCTCTCTGAGGCAGCTCTGTGTAAAACAATGGATAAGTAGGAGACCATGATGTGCAGATATAGTTTGATACTCGTTTTAAAGTTGGACATTCTGTCCATATTTTATGTATCCATAACAAAATTCCTAACTTCACATTTATCGTGGAAATTGCCTATGTAAACTAGTCATGCTGTAATTACACACTCCCAACAGTAGTGGGATTGCAGCCTCCAATGAATGGTCGGGGAGGGAATGTAATTACAGCATGACACATTAACTTACAATATTTATTTTCAATATAAATAGGAATTGAATGAATAATGGAAAAAGTTGGCAGGAAATGCATGCAAATATACTATTATAGAATGACACAGCACAGAAGGTGGCCATTCTAGCCACTGAGCTCTTTGAATGAACTATCCAGTTAGTCCCAATCCGCAGCTGTTTCCTCATTGCCCTGCAAATTCTTCCTTTACAAGTATCTAAAAAAAATCTGCGTTAATGTGTGTGTGTGTATGTGTACGCATGTGTGTATGTATATCTCCTCATAGGATAGGGTAAATATTGGCTTTGTGTGATAGCGTTAAGCTGGTGATAGCAAGTCAGCAAGGGTTTTACATCTCTCCCCATTTTTACTTCCAGTGAAGGATTTACCAATCAACAATCAACTAGCAACTGCTTCACACCACTGCACAAAGCTAAGATTTATCCTGCTGAGTTTCTGATTTGTTCATACAATGGGACACACTGCCCCTGCACTTCTACACTCAAATATAACATTTACATGAATTAATATTTTCAGGAAAATGGTGTGAAGTCTAAATGTCCTTCAGAGTTACTATGGGCTTTGCTGTGCCGATAAACCATGCTGTTTCAAACAAAATAACCTCCGGCACTTTATATTATCTGGGAAACATATTTACACTGTGAACATCTGTTAGATGTAAAACAATTGGTGTCATATTGTCTAGTTAAATTTTAAAATAAAATATTCAGAAGGGTACCAGATAACAAAGGTACTCTGATGAAATATTAATAACTCACTACCATACAGCACAAGGTAACAACATAAATATTCATAATTGTCCTGCCACCAACCTATTGAGGGTGTAGTTATTTAATCCAATGCTGTTTGACATGAAGAATAAACACTGGAAAATGTGCAAAAAAGATCTACAGGGCAGATATCCAGAAATGAGAGGTTATAACTATCAGGATTGAACAGGCTGAGTCTCTTTCCTCTAGGAACTGATAGAGGTCCTTAAAATTATGAAGGGTTTCAATAGGGTAGACGTAGAGAAGACCATGCCATGCGCATGCGCCGCCATATGAACACACTTGACCTCTCCCTCCAGCAGCACCGCCGCACCCTTTTTCAAAGCTGCGCGTGCCCCCAGTTTCATTTTATTCTTCGCCTCATCCGTCGCCTCAACAAGAAACTTTTTCTCTTTCTCTCAAGTGCTAAGGAACGCAAGCTCCAACAACTCATCGACTCCAACACCCATCGGGGACCCTCCACCCCTGCTTGTCCCTCCGTCCTCACCCCATCTTCCAATCCCAGCCCCAGCCGCGTATTCACTATAGCCCCCTGACCTTCCCCTCTCCGATGCTGAACGTTCAGTGCTCAGCAAAGGACTTAGTTTCATACCCTTACGCCCTCATCTCAATGAATTTCGGGCTCGGCACGATGCTGAACTCTTCTTCCGCCGTCTTCGTCTCCGTGCTCACTTCTTTGGGCAGGAGTCCTCTCCCCGTTCAACGGATCCTTTTACCCACCTCCAATATTCTCCCTCCACTTGGACCCCTCCCTCTGGATTCTTACCTTCTCTTGATCTTTTCATTGAGAACTGTCGGCGTGACATTAGCCATCTCAATTTCTCTGCTCCTCTCACCCATTCTAATCTGTCTCTCTCTGAACTCACTGCACTCCGTTCTCTCAGGTCCAACCCCAACATTGTCATCAAACCCGCTGACAAGGGTGGTGCTGTTGTTGTCTGGCGCATTGACCTCTACCTCGCGGAGGCTGAGCGTCAACTCGCAGACGTTTCCTCCTACCTCTCCCTGGACCATGACCCCACCACAGAACATCAAGCCATTGTTTCCAGGACTGTCACTGACCTCATCTCCTCTGGAGATCTTCCTCCCACAGCTTCCAACTTGATAGTCGCCCAACCTCGGACGGCCCGCTTCTACCTCCTACCCAAAATCCACAAACAGAACTGTCCTGGCAGACCGATCGTGTCAGCCTGTTCCTGCCCCACGGAACTCATTTCTCGTTATCTTGACTCCCTTCTCTCTCCCCTTGTCCAGTCCCTTCCCACCTACATCCGTGATTCCTCTGACACCTTACGTCACATCAACAATTTCCAGTTCCCTGGCCCCAACCGCTTCCTCTTCACCATGGATGTCCAATCCCTCTACACCTCCATCCCCCACCAGGATGGTCTGAGGGCCCTTAGCTTCTTCCTTGAACAGAGGCCCCAACAATCCCCATCCACCACTACTCTCCTCCGT
The DNA here is from genome assembly GCF_964194155.1 of Cetorhinus maximus. Lineage (NCBI taxonomy): Eukaryota > Metazoa > Chordata > Chondrichthyes > Lamniformes > Cetorhinidae > Cetorhinus > Cetorhinus maximus. The sequence continues at coordinate 111,880,557 of NC_135887.1, read as the reverse complement.
CTGGCTGAACTTGTTCTCACACTGAACAATTTCTCCTTTAACTCCTCTCACTTCCTCCAAATAAAAGGTGTGGCTATGGGTACCTGCATGGGCCCCAGCTATGCCTGTCTCTTTATGGGGTATGTGGAACATTCCTTGTTCCAGTCCTACTCCGGCCCCCTCCCACAACTCTTTCTCCGGTACATCGATGATTACTTCGGTGCTGCTTCATGCTCTCGTCGGGACCTGGAAAAATTGATTAATTTTGCTTCCAATCTCCACCCCTCCATCATCTTCACATGGTCCATCTCTGACACTTCTCTTCCCTTCCTTGACCTCTCTGTCTCAATTTCTGATGATAGACTGTCCACCAATATCCATTACAAGCCTACCGACTCCCACAGCTACCTCGACTACAGCTCCTCACACCCCGCTTCCTGTAAAGACTCCATCCCATTCTCTCAGTTCCTTCGCCTCCGTCGCATCTGTTCTGATGACGCTACCTTCAAAAACAGCTCCTCGGACATGTCCTCCTTCTTCCTTAACCGAGGTTTTCCATCCACGGTCGTTGACAGGGCCCTCAACCGTGTCCGGCCCATATCCCGCGCATCCTCCCTCACGCCTTCTCCTCCTTCCCAGAAACATGATAGGGTCCCCCTTGTCCTCACTTATCACCCCACCAGCCTCCGCATTCAAAGGATCATCCTCCGCCATTTCCGCCAACTCCAGCATGATGCCACCACCAAACACATCTTCCCTTCACCCCCCTTGACAGCATTCCGTAGGGATCGTTCCCTCCGGGACACCCTGGTCCACTCCTCCATCACCCCCTACTCCTCAACCCCCACTTATGGCACCTCCCCATGCCCACGCAGAAGATGCAACACCTGCCCCTTCACTTCCTCTCTCCTCACCGTCCAAGGGCCCAAACACTCCTTTCAAGTGAAGCAGCATTTCACTTGCATTTCCCCTAACTTAGTCTACTGCATTCGTTGCTCCCAATGCGGTCTCCTCTACATTGGAGAGACCAAACGCAAACTGGGCGACCGTTTTGCGGAACACCTGCGGTCTGTCCCCAAGAAAGACCCAAACCTCCCTGTCGCTTGCCATTTTAACACTCCACCCTGTTCTCTTGCCCACATGTCTGTCCTTGGCTTGCTGCATTGTTCCAGTGAAGCCCAACGCAAACTGGAGGAACAGCACCTCATCTTCCAACTAGGCACTTTACAGCCTTCTGGGCTGAATATTGAATTCAACAACTTTAGATCTTAAACTCCCCCTCCCCCCATCCCCACCCCGTTTCTTTCCCCCCCCCACCCGCCTTTTTTTTCAATAATTTATATAGATTCTTCTTTCCCCACCTATTTCCATTATTTTTAAATCTAAAACTAAAACCTTTAGTCTTTCCACCCCACCCCCACTAGAGCTGTACTTTGAATATCCTGTCTTGCATTCTTAATTAGCACTTTTCTCAGACAAAGACCACCACCTTCAACACCTCTTTGACCCTTTTGTCTCTGACATCTTTTGATTATCTGCTCACACCACACCCTCAATGTGTCTCTTCCCCCCCACCCACCTTAAACCAATTTATATTTCTCCCTTGTTGAAACTATGCTTCAGTTCTGCTGAAGGGCCATGAGGGCTCAAAACGTTGACTGATTTCTTCTCCGCCGATGCTGCCAGACTTGCTGAGTTTTTCCAGGTAATTCTGTTTTTATTTTGTTTGTAGAGAAGACATTTCCATTTTTCCGAATCCAAAACTAAGGGGCCATCAATATAAATTAGTCACGAATAAATCGAGTAAGGAATTCAGGAGAAAATTCTTTACCTAGAGAGTGGTGAGAATGTGGAACTTGCTACCACAGGGAGTAGTTGAGGAGAATAGTGTAAATGCATTTAAGTGGAACCTAGAAAAGTACATGAGGGAGAATGGAATAGAAGGATATGATGATGCAGTTAGATAAACATGGTTGCGTGAAGGCTCACGTGGAGCATAAACACCAGCATGGACCACTTGGATCAAATGGCCTGTTTCGGCACTGAAAATTCTACTTAGTAATGCTTCGATGACATATCTTGTGATACTGCCATTTTGAAAGATGCAACACCTCTTCCCAACCTGAATTTCAAATCAATCCTGGCAATTTGTACATTCAGTTTTATCTTTGTGTGTGTAGCTCCAAACTGAAAAATCTTTCACCGCTTCAACTGTAAATAAAACGTAGAGGTACCTTAGCTTATTTCCATTTCACATCAATGGAGCTAAACCAAGTAACTTTTGGATGGAAAACCAATTGGAAAGAAATCTAAGTAACAAAATAGAGAAAATTAATGTTCAATCAGGATTGAAGCTTGGTTCTAAGCCAGAAGGTTAAGGATTGGCAACTCATGGCAACTATTTCTACTGGCAGGAGGGTCAGTAACCAGAGGACACAGGTTTAAGGTAATTAGCAAAAGAACCAGAGAGGAGATGATGAGAGTTTTTTTAAACAGTCAGTTGTTATGATCAAGAAAGCACTGTAAAGACAGTGGAAGCAGATTCAATAGCAACTTTCAAAAGGGAATTAGGTAAATATTTGAAAAGGAAAAATTTGCAGGTCTATGGGGAAAAGCAGGGGAGTGGGACTAATTGGGCAGCTCTTCCAAAGAGCTGTCACAGACATGATGGGCCAAATAGCCTCCCCTGCTGTAAGATCTGTGGTACTATGATACCTTATATATTCGAGTCATCTTAAACACTTCAGTTAGATTACCTTTTAATCTTCCATACTTAAGGGAATACCAGCCTTGTCTGTGCAAACTGCCCTCATAACTGAACCCTTTTAGCCCAGGTATCATAATGTAAATCTGCACTCCAACCCCTTTAAGGCCAATAAGATCCTTCCTGAGGTGTGGTGCCCTAGCCCAGCTGCTCCAGTACAGCTACAACACTGGTAACTGCCCGAAAATGTGGACAATTGCTCAGGTATGTCCTATCAACAAAAAGTAGGACAAAACCAATTACTGCCCTATCAGTCTCCTCTCGATTATCAGGAAAATGTTGGAAGATGTCATCCACAGTGCTATCAACCAGGACTTACAGAGTAATAATCGGCTCACTGATGCTCAGGGCCACTCTGGGCCCTCATTACAGCCTTGGTTAAAAAATGAAAAAAGAGCTGAGCTCAACAGGGGAGGTGAGGGTGATTGGCCTTGACATCCAGGCAGCATTTGACCAAGTATGGTATCAAGGAGACCTGGCAAAATTGAAGTCAGTAGGAATCAGGGGAAAACTCTACTGATTGAAGTCACACCCAGCAGAAAGGAAGATGGTTGTGGTTGTTACAGGCCTATCACCTTAGTCCCAGGACATTGCTGGTAATGTCCCCGGCCCAACCATCTTCAGCTGCTTCATCAGTGACCTTCCCTCCATCATAAAGTCAGAAGTGGGGATATTCAGCACCATTTGCAACTCCTCAGATGCTGCAGCAGGTCTGTGCCCATATGCAGCAGGATCCGGGCAACATTCAGACTTGGACTGATAAGTAACAAATAACATTCATGCCACCCATGTGCCAGACAATGACAAGCTCTAATGAGAGAGAATCTGAGCAGCTCTCTTCATGTTCAATTGCATTACCATCACTGAATCCCCGCCATCAACGTCCTGGGGGCTTACCATTGGCCAGAAACTGAATCAGATCAGCGATATAAACACTGTGGCTACAAGAGCAGGTCCGAGGCTGGGAAGTTTGTTGGGAGTAACTCACCTCCTGACTCCCCAAAGCCTGTCCACCATCTACAAGGCACAAGTGAGGAGTGTGATGGAATACCCTCCACTTGCCTGGATGAGTGCAGTTCCAACTAAATTCAAGAAGCTCGACACCATCCCAGATAAAGTAAGCTGCTTGATTAACATTCCACCCACAACTTAAACATTCACACTCTCCACAACCATTGCACAGTGGCAGCAGTGTATACCATCTACAAGATGCACTACAGCAACTCACCAAGGCTCTTTTTACAGCACCTTCTAAACCTGCTGCCTTGCTCTCCTGGAAGGAAAAGGGCAGTAGATGCATGGGAACACCACCGCCTGCAAGTTCCCCTCCATCCTGACTTGGAACTATATTGTTGTTCCCCCACTGTCACTAGATCAAAATCCTGGAAATCTGTCCTAACAGTACTGTCAGTGTAACTACACCACATGGACTGCAGCGTTCAAGAAGGCAGCTCACCACCATGTTCTTAAGGGCAATATGGGATGGGCAACAAATGCTAGCTTAGCCAGCAATGCACACATCCCATGAAAGAATTTTTTAAAATACCGAATACAGTACTTTAGATGTAGTCTAACTAGAGTTCTATATCATTGTAGCATGACTTCCATCCCTCTGTAATCCCCTTGAAATAAATTCTAGTAATATTCCTTTACATTAACATTTTAAAGTAATTTTTGTATCTGTCCACTAGGTTTTAGTGAATTCTGCAATTAGACTCCTAAATCTTCCTGCTCCTACACAGTTCTCAACTTCTCTCCATTTAGAAAATACCTGATTTATCCTTCTTAGGTCCCAAATTTATTATTTTTACAAAAGAGAAACAATGCATGGGTACCTGGGCGTTCCTTAGCATCCTGAAGTTTGGAAGAACTTGGAGAAGTGTATGCACTAGGTAGAGACTCCTTCATCTCTTTGTCCCTAAAGCTCCTCTTCTTGAAATTGGCCAAAAGTCTCCAAATATCATTCTTTGATCTAGTCAGCATGGTGCCATCCACTGCTAAGACTGGCTTCTCATTATTTTCAGTTTTCGGGCTCTCCGATCTCAGTGAAGAAAACAGTGCATTGTTCCTCTGGATGTAGGAATTGAGTTCAGGCTTTATGTGACCAGAATTGTCACCCTTTAATGAGACATTCTCCCTCAAACCCGGACCCTTCTCCTTTTCCACTGCGTTAAGGTGCTGGTTTTCGCTCTCAGTGACCTTGTTGAAATCTTCGTTTGCACTGTTAAACGGTGAGGTGTTGTGAAAATCTCCAGGGGCTGGTCTGTAGGTAGGCACTGAAGATATGGCCTCGTGCTGATTTGGAAGGGGAGAGTGTGGCAGAATCGAACTCGGTTGTTCGGTATCCTGTGAAGACAAAGATGTTCCTTGTGTGAAACTGTGGAACATACTGAGAGACAAACCATGGAAAGAATTATTTGAAAAAGGTCTTGCCCATCTTGTCTTTGGTTTCTTTTCCTGAGTCCGTTCCACATTGTCTGATAACACTGAAGTTTTGCTATCAAGGAAAGACCTTCTAAATGCATTGACTAAATAGCTCAGCGGAGATTTGGGAGAGTCATTTCCTGAAGTATTACCACTGGGTGAAGTGCCTTCCACATTGGGAGCCACTGGTGGACTGTGCAGGTCGGAGTTTGTTGAAATACTTGGTTGAGTTAAAACTGAAGATTCAGTCTTGAGTTCACTTGGTTTCCTTGTGTCACACTTTAGAAGGTAGTTTTCTCCAACGCTGTCCTTCATTTCTTTGGCCTCCTTAGTCTCCTGCAGCTCCTCCATGGCTGCTTTACCTGTGACTGAAGAGTTCCAATCTAGTGACAGTGGTGGCCGTGTGGGCGAGTGAATCAACCTCTTCGCCGAACCGTGTGATTGTCTTTTCATCAATGGTAGCTTTTGTAGAATTGAATCTCCCATTCCGACAGCGCCAGTTAAAGTACGCTTTGAATGAGAAGCCTGTTCAGCCCCTTGATCTGATGAGGTGGAAGTTTCTGGAACAAGTCTGTCCTTGTCCTTTGTATTCTGGTTGGTTCTGATGTGTGAACCTGACACAATCTCCTCTCCATCCTTCTCCGAGGCACTGTTACACCAAATAGACAATTTGTGGGCTGCCCTGGTTGAGTGGGATGCCTGAGGCTGATGGAGCTGTCTCTTTGCCAGTGGGGCTTCTGTGTTGCTGGTTAGGTGAGGTTGAGAAACTGTGACGGAGAGCTCTGAAATCTTGACAGCCTTTTGTTGCCACGATGACCTGTTCAGTAAAGAATACCCCCTTGTCAGGTGAGATGGGCTGCAAACAGGGGGAGCCTAGCAGAAAAAAATAATTAAAGTCAGTACATCACAAAACCAGCTCTTCCTGCACTAGCTAACTCCATTCCCTCCTCCAGTTAATTCCATGCCCCCTTGTTAACTCCATTACCCCTCTAGTTAACCATATTCTCTTCTAGTTAATTCCATTCTCCTTCTTGTTAACTCTATTCCCTCCTTGAGTTATTTCAATTCTCCCTTCTGGTTACTTCTATTCTACTGTCTAGTTACCTCTATTCTCCCCTCTGGTTAACTCTATTCTCCCCTCTGGTTAACTCTTTTCCCTCCTCTAGTAAACCCTATTCTCTCCTCTGGTTAACCCTGTTCTTTCCTCCAGTTAACTTTATTCTCCTTCTGCAGATTCCTTGCAGGAGAGAAATGACCAAAAATCTCCTCCCAGGATTCTTTCAATACGTCCTGATGGCCAGTTTCCAGGCAATACACAAGAATACAGATTATTGATTATTCCTCTAGCCCATCATGCAATGCCTGACCACAGCAGCATGAATGAGGCAAAGAACTCACGGATGTGAAGTTGAATCACATCGACAAAAAAATCTACAAAATACACTGCAGCAACTCACCAAACTTCCTTTGACAGCACCTTCCAAACCAGCAACCTCTACCACCTAGAAGGACAAGGTCAGCTAACGCATGGGAGCACCACCACCTGCAAGTTCCTGTCCAAGCCTTACACCATTCTGACTTGGAACCATATTGCTGTTCCATCACTGTTACTAATTTGCCTGCCCTTATAAGTCCAGAGCTCCAGTCTTCCTTGTGGAGAAGTGGTTTATATAGGCAAATCCAAATAACCAATCTCCCAAGGTCAGTTAAAGGGCAATTGCAGGTTCTTGTAAATTTCAAACTCCAGATCAGATGGACTCAGCATGAAATGACTGTGGTTCTTTTCAGACTGCTTTGCCTCTGTATTAAAGTATGAGACTTGGGAGCATGACAAAAATCTGGCAGGCACAAAACTTTAGATAAACACTCCCCTCCAGCTAAGTCATCCACATTTAAAACAAACAGTTGTTTATATTGGACAAAACGAGATAACTATTAGCTATTTACATTCATGTCAATTTCAAATTGCTGGTTATAGCATTTTACACCCTCTTTATTTCAGGCTATGTTTACGTTGGTTCACAATTTGTTAAGGTACATTGAATTCAAGAAACATGAGTAAATTCCAATTTGCTGTTTAGTTTTAATATTCAATTAGCTTTTATTTACTCCTTGAATCACCCCTGAGTGGTGTTTGCAAACGGACTTTATTTTATTATTCATCCTTGGAATGTGAGCATTGCTCGCAAGACCAGAATTTATTGCCCAGCCCTAATTACCCTTGAATAGATGCAGTTTAAATAAAGCAGGGGGTCAGATTAGAATAACACCAAAGGAATATTCTTGTGTTGGTTAGGGTACTAGCTCGACCCTGTTATACCAGCCTTTGTGGATAATAAGCCAATCTTGTTCATACAAACACACTCATAATGTGGGGTGGGATCTGTATAAAGTGACATGGATAAATATTCAGTGACTCAGCCCCACCTACGGGAAGTTAAATTCATAGGGAGCATGGCAGGGAGAATTTAAATGTTGGAGCCCTGTCACCTGGGCAATTTACCAGAAAGCGTAAATATAATCAACAAATTCTAATTTGCAATTTTTGCAGATTCAGGAATCGCATACTGAATAATTCCAGCATCCTCAATGATATAATCCTCGAACCCTCTCCCAACATGCAGCACTTAATCTCCAGTTTTATAATTGATCCCAATGCCTTATGCATTTAAGCTCAACCAGTCATAGAATCATATAATGCAGGAGAAGGCCATTCATCCCATTATACCTATGCCAGCTCTTTGAAAGGACTATCCAATTAGTCCGACTCCTCCTGCTCTTCGCCCACAGCCCTACAAAAATATTTTTCAGTACTAAACAAAGAGCTGATTGCCCTCAAAGGTAAATTGTGATACATGACCATAGGCTGTGTGGCATTAGCTGGGTTGGGGGATAGGATAGCAATTTTGCGCGGTGCCACCTGAGTGGAAAGCAGTGACCAGGACTCCTGCTCCTGATTGCTGTCCGTTGACTGGTGCTGAAATATAGATATGAGTGGTCATCCAGTGTGAAGAGTACTGGGCTGAGCTGTGATCTTTTCCCCTGCCCTCCCCACTGTCATGTAGCCTGTTGGAACTCACTGTCTAAACCACTTAGACAAGGTAATAGTTGTTGGTTGGTGGCAAATATACCCACACATACCCACCCACCCACTCACACACACCTACATTTTCACATTCACTCACACCCATTCCTACACACTCTCTCAAATTTACTCACACACATTCACTCATACACACTCACATCCACACTCACTCACATCCACACACTCACACTTATTCACAGCCACACCCACACACTCATACCCCCACTCCTACCGCTTCTCACACCCACCCACACCAACACACACACACACATATCCATATCCACATGTAGATGCACACACACTCACACCCACTCAATCACCCACACACCTACATATTCACACACTCATTCAGACCCACACACTCACACTGATTCCCGCACACTCACTCACATTTACCCACACACATCCACACACCCACTCACACTCACTCATATCCACTCACTCATAACCACACACACACCCCAACTCCTACACATTCACACCCAAACTCATTCACACCAAACCTACCCATCCACTCACACATACACACGCACACACAGACACATACACACATCTACTCACAGACACATTCTCGCACCCACACAAAAGCGCACATAAGCACACAGACAGGGTGGCATTTAATCCAGGTGACGGGCATCTTGCCCGCCGGCTGGAGAGCCAGCATCACCTCTTTTGGGGAAGGTCCATCTTGTTAAGTGTCCTTAAGCAGACAATGGTGGGCCTTCCCCAAGATCAAGGCCCCAGGCCCCAGAGAGCTGCCAGACAACCAGAGGTGACAGCTCTCTCTTGCCAGCAGCTCCACCAGTGGACCAATGGTAGCAACTGGTAATGCACCCACCAGATTCCAAAGACCAGTGAGGGACCCCTGGTCACAGGTGGGTAAGGGCAGGAAGATGGTCGTGAGGCAGGGGTAAAGGGAGAGGTGGGGAGGGGTTTGGCAGAAAGGGCAGAGGCGTGGTTCTCAGCGGGCTCCCACCTTCCCGATGCCAGGTGAGTGCCTGACAACGAGGGACCCCCCCCCCCCCACCCCCCCCCCCCCCCCCCCACCCCCCACCACCACCCCCCGCCCCGGGCAGCCTCACACAAATCCAATGGGGTTTTGCTTTTCAGACTTCCCGCTTGGCGATTGTCCATCAGCCACTGGATTAATACCAGCAGCGGCAGGATGAGGCCTTTTCAGTGGGCATTAATTGCCCATTTCAGGGCCTCAATAGGAAGGCCCAGACTTAATTGGGGCGGGGGAGAAGGCAACCCAGCACCCTCCCACCTGATTAAATGCCCTCCACTTCCAAATTCACCTCAGAGAAACCTATTAAATTCCATCCATAGACTTATACACACACACACTCAAATACGCATACTCAGACACTTACACACACGTACACTCACATCCAGTTGCCCCAACAGACAGGTTAAGTTAAAGTTGACCTTCTGTTTCCTCCCAGGGACCTGCTGTAGAGCCTTCTTTACTGAGTTGACTCTGGAATTTCCATTGAAGCTAAAAGACCTCCAATGGCATTGCTCACTGGGTGGGGTGCGGCTTTTGCTAACTGGCCTGCTCCTTTAAGACCATTGCTTTAGTGGCCAAGTGACCTAAACAGGTAAATCCAACTAACTGTGAACTCCTGCCCCACCCACCCACTCCATGGTGACCGATTCCTGGACCCACCGGACAGGCAGCTGATCAAAACAAATAATACCAAAGAATATAAAGGGAGAAAGAGACCTTGGAAGAGGAACATTCCCAATATCTAAATCGCCTGTCATTCCTTCAGTCCGTTTCACAGACAATTGAGAAACGCACCAGCAAGTTGTTTCAGAAGTTCCTATTCTGTGGCTTAACTGTGAGAGTATAAATCTGCTGAGCCTCCATAATCAGCAGACAGTGAGCCAGTTCATACCGTGTTTCCAAGGGCCATGAGACAAAAGAACATTCTGTGCTAATTAAGAGATTACACTGGCTTTGTCCTTTAACAATGCCCCAATCTGTTTGCATTCATGTCCAGGAGCAGCGACTGATAAGAGCTCTCCGTATCCAATATCTCAGCTCCACAGATCGGTGGAACGTCATCGTGATTGTAAATATTAATATTTACATTTCCATGCCCTTCAATAACTTTTTTATATTTCACAATCTCCTCCCTTTTCTCTCCTCAATGCATTGACTCACACAGGAGGGATTTGGTGACACCTGTTTTTCAAGTTCAAGGACCAGCCAGATTGTCCTCAGTGATCTTTCTCTGTCAACCAAAAGGCTCACTGGATAGTGCTCCCTTCCTCTGAGTCAGAAGGGTTCAAGTTCCACTCCAAAGACTTAAGCATGAAATCCAGGCTGACACACCCTTTGCAGAACTGTTAGAGGTGCTGTGTTTTGGATGAGACCTTACGCCACGGCCTCATCTGCCCTCCCAGTTGGACACAAAAAGTCCTGTGGCTGCTATTTAGAAGGCAAGTTCTTCCTTTCTCCTGGCAAATATTTATCCCTCAACCATCAGATGATCTGGTCACTTATCACATTGTTGTTTGATTGAGCTTATTGCGCACAAGTTGGCTGCTGCATTTCCTACATTACAACTGTGGTTTTGCTTCAAAAGAACCTCACTGGCTGTGAAGCATTCAGGAAATCCAGAAGCTGTGCAAGATGTTTTAGAAATGCAAACTCTTTCTTTCTTTTAACTGGGTTCCTAAGTTATTATGAGCCAATCTGAAAAAAACAAATGCATGTAGATAACGACTGGCTGTCCATACCTGAACGACATGGTCTGTGTTCTCAACAGAGTTCACTTTATTCAAGGCACTTTCTCTCGCTGCTGGTTCAATCTTCTTCCTCAGTAGCAGAGGGAACTCTTTAACAGAAAGGAAATGATCCAAGATTTTAACTCACATTGATCTAAAGTCGATGTTATAATTTTGGTTTATAAAGCACCTTATCTAGAGGTTGCCAACTCTGGTCAGGCCTATTCCTGGAGATGTCACATGTGGGAGGCGATGAAGTTATGGTATTGTTGCTGGACTAGTAATCCAGAGACCCAGGGTAATGCTCTGGTGGTTCAAATCCCACCACAGCAGGTGGTGGAATTTGAATTCAATAAAAATCTGGAATTAAAAGTCTAATGATGACCATGAAATGATTGTTGTAAAAACCCATCTGGTTCACTAATGCTCTTTGGGGAAGGAAATCTGCTGTCCTTACCTGGTCTTGACCCTTAACTGAACAAGGGCAATTAGAGATGGGCAATAAATGCTGGCCTAGCCAGTTATGCCCACATCCCATGAATAAAGGAGAAAAAACTAGTTAGGATAGTTTAAGTAAGTTATTTGTGTGGGTTATGAATAAGTATATCTTTAAGTTTAATTTGTATTTCTGTATTTATATTTTAAGAAAGGGGAGAACTTGAGTTTTGGTTTCACTTTAAAAGATAACTGCATTCTAATGAAGTTTTATGACTTTTGAAGGGAAGTTAAAACAAACACAAGGTAGAAAAACTGTGCTGTTGCCTAACAACAGGGGTCCAGAGAGAGGGACCCAGAAAGACAGAGAAAAACAGAAAATTAGTTTCAGTTCAGTTGAAACCAGGAGCCAGGAGGAACTGGGCACAGCAGGGGGAACTGCAGAGAGCAGATTTCCCAAAAGAACTGAAAGGTCTCAAAGCCAAGGAGTGAGACAGAAAGGAGGGGTCCCAAGAAGACCTTCCAGTCAAAGGAAGAACAGGAATCTGGAACAAGATACTGTTCAGTGAAATTGTAAGTAAGGAGCAGAGAGGAAGGCTCCAAGTTTAAAGGGAGAAGCTGCAGGGCGCAGACCTAAAGCAAAAATAGGCTTGCAAGAAGCCAGAAGATCCAAGGGGATAGCCAAAGGTTGGTGACTCCTTCCTCTAGGCATGTGAAGCGGTGGTGTTCTGTTGGCACGGCTGAGTATCTGAGAGAGAGTGCGTGAAGGCAGAGCCTGAATGCACGTGGCTATCCAGGGGAGAGGAACATTGGAAGGAGAGTTTAAAACCCAGGTGGTGGACCCTCATTGAAGGTGTCGGTGAGAAAGCGTCATTTGGAAGAAGATTCCAAAGCGGATTCTTCAAGAGTGGAGATTGGAAACCCTCATGTGAAAGGTGGAGTTCAGTGAGACTGTTTGGCTCACAGTGTGACAAACGCCTGGGGGGTTTGATGAGGGATCCATAGCATCTGTTTGGGGTGGCATTTGTTATTTGGTTTCAGAATGTGATGTGTTTACATGGACTGTGTACTTACTGTGAACACGAGAGTATAAGATAGCTTTTATAACTTGCGTTAACCTTACGAATCTGCATCTACAAAGATATAGAGTGTGGGTGAAGGAGTATTGTAATATAGTTCATCTTTTCTTGTTTAATAAATGTTTATTCTTTTGTTAAAAGTTCTTTAGCTGACTCCTGTGACTGTTCAGTAGCCACTCTCCAAATTTCTCAACAAAAAATAAAATTTAGGATCTAACAAGCCGGGTTCCACCCTAGGATCTGGCTTGTCCAGTAGTAACATCAGCTGGGATCATAACACATGACGTCCAGCTGCCCTGTCCCTATTTGTCCATCCTTGCGGAACTCTACCTTCCCAGCCAATCGGAAGGTGAGCAAACTTCTTCACTGGCTGATTCTTGACTCACTCTTGAAACAACATCTCTCCAACTCCAATATTTTATGCCGAATTAAAAACGCTCAATGAGAATGTTTAAAGAAACATGAGCATTTTTTTGCCCAAATGATTTTTCCTTGCTGCTCTGTTTGTGAGATTAATTTTCAGCTCCTGGAGGCTCCAGGGAAATCCTGGAGGGTTGGCAACCCCTAACATTATCATAGCTCTCAGCAACCTTTCATGTATAGTTAATGACTTCAAAATGCAGTGACTGATATAAACCAAACCACTCATTCCTATTTTACAAACTGTTTACTACAATATTAAGAGATAAAATGGTAGTTTATAACATTTGTAAACAGAGAATAATAGTCCATTAATCATGTAATCAATTGAGTAAGAGATTATTTCAGTTCCACCACACAAGGTGCCACTGCCCTCTCAAGGCAGCTAAAGGCACAACAGTGAAGAAAATGACCACTTCATTTTTGTGTTTGTTTTCATTGTTCATGAGATTTGAGTGTTGCTGGCTAGGCCAGCATTTGTTCCCTATCCCTAATTACCCTTGAGAAGGTGGTAGTAAGCCGCTTTCTTGAACTGCTGAAGTCCATCTGCGGTAGCGACACTCACATTGCTGTTAGGAAGGGAATTCCAGAGGTTTTACCCAACAACAGTGAAGGAACAGCGATATAGTTCCAAATTAGCGTGGTGCGTGACTTGGAGGGGAACTTGCAAGGTGGTGTTGTTCACATACATCTGTTGCCCTTGTCCTTCTAGGTGGTAGAGATCCCAACTTTGGAAGTTATTGTCAAAGGAGGCTCAGTGAGTTGCTGCAGTGCATCTTGTAGATCGTTAGTGGTGCAGGAAGTAAAAGTTTAATATGGTGGATGGGGGTGCCGATCAAATGGGCGGCTTTGTCTTCGATGATGTCAAGCTTTTTGAGTGTTGTTGGACCTGCACTTATCCAGGCAAGTGGAGAGTATTACATCACATTCCTGACTTGTGCCTTGTAGATGGGGGACAGGCTTTGGGGAGTCTGGAGATAAGGAGAGGCGATGGCATATTGGCATTGTTGCTGGATTAGTGACCCAGGGTAATGCTCTGGAGATCCAGGTTTGAATCCCGCCACGGCAGATGGTGGAATTTGAATTCGAGTTCAATAAAAGTCTGGAGTTAAAAGTCTAATCATGACCATGAAACCGTTGTTGTAAAAACCCATCTGGTTAACTAATGCCCTTTAGGGAAGGAAATCTTTCTAGCCTACATGTGACCCCAGACCCACAGCAATGTGGTTGACTCTGAAATGGCCTGGCAAGCCACTCAGTTGTATCAAACCGCTACAAAGTCTCAAAAAAGGAAAGCAACCAGACGGACCACCCAGCATGTACCTAGGCACCGGAAATGATAATGGCAATCTCAGCCCTGTTAACCCTGCAAAACCTTCCTTACTAACATCTGGGAGCTAGTGCCAAAAGTGGGAGAGCTGACTCAGAGACTAGTCAAGCAACAGCCTGACATAGTCATCCTCACGGAATCATATCTTACAGATAATGTCCCAGGCAATATCCCGGCAATAGTACTGAAGACTTGTCTCCAGAACTTGCCATGCTCCCCCGCCAAGCTGTTCCAGTAAAGCTACAACACTGGCATTATGTGGAAAATTGCCCAGGTATGTCCTGTGTGCACAAAAAGCAGGACAAATACAACCCAGCCAATTACTGTCCCATCAGTCTACTTTCGATCATCAGTAAAGTAATGGAAGAGGTCATCAACTGAGCTATCAAGCAGCAATTGCTTAGCAATAACCTGCTCACTGACACCCAGTTTGGGTTCCATCAGCTCCTGATCTCATTATAGCCTTGGTTCAAACATGGACAAAAGAGCTGAACTCCCGAGGTGAGGTGAGGTGAGACATCAAGGCCGCATTTGACCGGGTGTGGCATCAAGGAGCCCTAGCAAAACTGGAGTCAATGGGAATCAGGGGGAAAACTCTCCACTGGTTGGAGTCATACCTAGCACAAAGGAAGATGGTTGTAGTTATTGGAGGTCAGTCATCTCAGCTCCAGGACATCACTGCAGGAATTCCTCAGGATAGTGACTTAGGCCCAACCATCTCCAGCTGTTTCATCAATGACCTTCCTTTCATCATAAGGTCAGAAGTGGGGATGTTCGCTGATGATTGCACAATGTTCAGCACCATTCGTGACTCCTCAGACACTGAAGCAGTCCACATCCAAATGCAGCAAGACCTGGACAATATCCAGGCTTGGGCTGACAAGTGGCAAGTAACATTTGCACCACACAAGTGCCAGGCAATGACCATCTCCAACAAGAGAGAATCCAACCATCACCCCTTGATCTTCAATGGCATTACCATCACTGAATCCCCCACTGCCAACATCCTGGGGGGTTACCATTGACCAGAAACTGAACTGGATGAGCCATATAAATACTGAGGCTACAAGAGCAGGTCAGAGGCTAGGATTCCTGCAGTGAGTAACTCACCTCCTGACTCCCCAAAGCCTGTTCACCATCTACAAGGCATAAGGCAGGGGTGTGATGGAATACTCTCCACTTGCCTGGATGAATGCAGATCCAATAACACTCAAGAAGCTTGACACCATCCAGGACAAAGCAGCCCACTTGATTGGCACCCCATCCACGAACATTCACTCCCTCCACCACTGACGCACAGTGTGTACCATCAACAAGATGCACTGCAGGAATTCACCAAGGCTCCTGAGACAGCACCTTCCAAACCCACGACCACTACCGCCTAGAAGGACAATGGCAGCAGATACATGGGAACACCACCACCTGAAAGTTCCCCTCCAAGTCACTCACCATCTTGGCTTGGAAATATATTTCCGTTCCTTCACTGTCGCTGGGTCAAAATCCTGGAACTCCCTTCCTAACAGCACTGTGGGTGTACCTACACCACATGGACTGCAGCAGTTCAAGAAGGCAGCTCACTACACCTTCTCAAGGGTAACTAGGGGTGGGCAATAAATGCTGGCCTAGTGGAAGGGTCGGCCAGCAGGAGGGTCGGCCAGCCGGAGGGCCGGCCAGCCGGAAGGTCAGCCAGCCAGAGGGCCAGCCAGCTGGAGGGCTGGCCAGCCGGAAGGTCAGCCAGCCGGAGGGCCGGCCAGTCGGAGGGCCGGCCAGTCGGAGGGTCGGCCAGCCGGAGGGTCGGCCAGCCGGAGGGGTGCACAGTGAAAAGGTCGGAGAGTGTGAGGGTTGGCCGGCGGGTGGGTCGAGGGACACAAGCTGCAGTGAGCCAGAGAGTTGGGGAGTGGAAGAGGTGGTGAGCAGGAGAACCTGTGGTGATCAGGAGGGTTAAGGAGCAGGAGGGTCAAGGAGCTCGATCAGTGGCGAGTGGGAGGGTTGGGGAGCAGAGGGGGCAGGGAGCGGGCGAGATGGTGAGCGGGAGATAAGTATTAGCATATTCCTTTTATATTTTTTAATTAATTTTATTTTAAAAGTTATTTTGTTTATGTATATAGTAATGTAGCAATGTACAGTATTTAAACTTACAGGGTATAAGGTTTAATGCTTTTTTTCCGGTGGGAAATGTCCTACAGAACCTGAAGCATTTAGATTGGTTGAAATGGGAAAATCTGAATCACTTAACGTTGTTTCATTGAAAGTTGCACTTTTCAGCAATGGTCATGTGAGAAATGACTAGACTGTACATCAAATTACATCCAATCAACTTGAATCATACTTCAGACAGTAAGTGGCTTTGAGACCAACATTAAGCTAGTGATGGACATTGACATAGCAATCCCTTTAATATTTAACATGCTATCAATTACTCCATAAAGCTTAAACTGTAGCTCAGTGGCTAGCACTCTCTTGCCTCTGAGGCTAAATGTTGTGGGGTCAACTCCCAATCCAGTGTCTTCAGCACATAACCCAGGGTTACACTCCCAGTGCAGTACTGAGGGAGTGTTGCACTGTCAGAGGTGTCACCTTTAAACCAGGGCTGTGTCTGCCTTTTTTGGCTGATGTAAAAGATCCCATGGCACTGTTTAGATGGGCACTTTTCCTGGTGTTCTGTCCAATATTTATCCCTCAAATAACATCACTAAAAACACATTATCTGGCCATTCATATTTTCTGTTCATGGGAGCTGCCTGCATGCAAATTGGGTGCTGTGTTTCCTACATTACAACGGTGACTAAACTTCTAAAACCTCACTCGGCCAGATGGTGGTCCAGTTTCAAAAAAATATTTACTTTGTCTTACTGAAACGATCTACAGGGCAGGCTAATAATAAATGGCTTTAACATGTAGGCAACTGTAAGAAAGTGCAGTTTTCAATTATCGCCCCAATTACACTGGGCCAAATTATCACAATGCTTGAGAGGCTGAGAGCAGCTTGATGGGAAAAACCACTGGTTCCTTTTAAAGCTGTAATATTCTGTCATAATCTTCTTTATTCGGATCGTGTTATCGAACTGAACAAGGCCACAATGTTCAGAGACGAGATGTCTGCGTTTGTAAGGAGGGAACCAACCTTGAGAATTAATGAGTTTTGACCACTTCAGAGGAGGTGCTAATAACTAGGAATAGCCCCCACGAGCTGGAGACACAAACTCGTTTGGAAGAATGCCAACCAGTTGAGTCCAGCTGAACACCGGAGGGTGAGAAACTGCCCCCCAGACAGCCCTGATGGGAAGTTAAACAGTATAAAAGACTATGGCTGTAAAATTTCTTCACTGCAGTCAGGGTAGAATGACCTGGACAACCAGAACTGAAAGTTCAACTATCAAGTCACTTGACTCAGCTGGATGATACGTATAACTCACAGGGCTGAATCTTGTGAGGAAAGGCAATCACTGTAGGATTGCTACACCACTCCTTTTTACTTACCTTACACTGGAGCTCCACATTTCTCACCCGGGCTTCCAAATTGGGCCTCCTCAGAAATGGAGCCCTTCACTTGAAGTGTAGGAGCAGCAGGGAAGGCCAAGCCATGCCCCTCTTTCCGGCTCTAGCTGCGGTACACCAGTAAATTTAAGGGTCCCAAAGCCACTTTGACAAGCTATGGAGAGAAGGTAAGTGTGTAAGGTATGTGGCTGAGGGTGTAGGTGGATTGGGAGGGGTTGGGGGGGTGTCAGAGTGTGGGCCGGGGGCATCATGGTGGATGGGGGGTAGTCAGGGGGTAGGTGGAGGGTGAGGGGATATTCAGTGGATGGGGTAGTCAGAGGGTCAGGGAGTAGCTGGGAGGTGAGGGGGTGGGCATTAGTGGGTGTAGTCGGGGTTGGGTGTGGGGAAGTAGTCAGGACTCGCGGTTAGTTGGAGGTGGAGGTGGGAGGGGTTAGGGACTGGAGGCGTAGTTAGGGGTTGGCTGGTAGTCAGGGGGGTCTAGTCTTGGGGTAGTTGGGGGGTAGGGAGGGTAGTCAGGGTGGGCGCTAGTCAGGGGGTTGGGGTGGAATGGGTGGCAGTCAGGTGGGTTTGGGAAAGTCAGGGGGTGGGGGGAGAGGTGAGGGGTAGTCCGTGGGTGGGGGGAGGGCTGGGAGGGTAGTCAGGGGTGGGGGCATAGTTGGGGGCGTTGATGGAGGGGTGGGTGGTAGTCGGAAGGTCAGGGGGTAGTTGGGGGTCAGAAGGGTAGCAGGGGGTAGGGGGACAGTTGGGGTTGGGGGCGATAGTTGAGAGGTCAGGGGTAGTTGGTGCGGTGGATAGGAGGGTGTTGGGGGGTACTTGGGTGGTTAGGTGGCAGTGCAGTGGTCGGGGGAGTAGCTGTGGGGTGTGGATTGTAGCCTGGGAGTTGGAGGGGGTGGTGGTGGAAGTTGTCAAGGAGTTCGTAGCGTAGTTACCCAGGTGTTAGAACTGGTTTTCCTTCAATCCTGTCCTGGGTAACTATTCTGCTAAGTGAGTTGGAACCATCTAAAGTCTCCAACCGTAACTCAGGGTTTTGAAGCCTTCCACATGTAGGCTAATTTCCCACTGGAAATTGAAACTTCCCGGGCAATTCCCACGTAGTCAGCGCATGGGAACTTCCGTGGGGCGCCCCAGGGCATTTCCCGGGGCACCTCTGGGGTACGACCATCCGGAGACTGGGAGATCTGGGCCATAACGTTTAATTCTTTGCTGGGCTGCCGGAGAATACATGGCTGGACTGCTCACCAGGAAGAACTAGCAGTCAACAAGGAGCAATCATCCTTTGGTAGTCCTATTGTATGGTTATCTCTTTTACCCTTATTGGAGTACTGCCCTCATTGTAGTGTTTCATTTTATAATAGATTGTGTGGTAGTGGTGATTTTGAATCTGTCTTGAAGACACTTTGAAATTTCACAGTTGGAACTTGTGTGTGTCCTGTGTAATTTTTCATAAACCTCAAGAAAAAAAGAGTCATAAATTTGCAGACTCCAGGAGTGAGATTTTACGCAATCTAGTAACAGGGGCCTGCATCACTGCTTCAGAATGCACCATAAAGGGATCTAATCTTCCCTTATCCAGCAGCACGGTGGGAACGCCATGGTTTAGGGTTAGTGTTCACCACCAACTTCTCAAGGCTAACTAGGGATGGACAATAAATGCTGACCCACGTCAGCGATGCCACATCAATTAAAACAAATTGTCCTGTTGTCAGCTTAGGATCAGTGGGTAGCAGACTTTCCTCCAAGTCAAAATGCTGTGGGTTCAAGGATTTGAGTTTAGACACTTCTGGAGCAGCGCAGGGGGAGCACTGCCCTGTTTCAGATAATATGGCAAAGTCTAACCCTACTTAATCTGGCGGATGTTGAAGATTCCACAGTGCTACCGCAAGAAGAGTTCATGATTAAAATAAATCATTGATGTCTATGGGATCTTTCTGTGCCTTCGTGTTCAATAGTGCTCACAGCTGCCTACATTACATGATTCACTACATGTTAACAGTAATTGTATGTGAAGTGTGTGTTGAGATGTTTCTGAGAAATGATCAGGAACAAACTGCTTCACAAATAGAAATATCATTCCCCAAGTCCGAGTGAAATTGACAAGTTTGGATCCTTCATACAAACTAACCAACTTAAACTCCACTTATCAAAATACTGATAACAGACATAAAATATAAGTTAATGTATAAGTGCTTCATATAATTATAACTCACTAAACAACCACTTGCATTTATATAGCACGTAGTAAAACATCCCAAGGCACTTCACAGGAGCCAGATTCAGGCAAAATTTGGCACTGAGACAAATAATGAGATATTAGGATAGGTGACCAAAAGCTTGGTCAAAGAGGTAGGTTTTAAGGAGAGTCTCAAATGAGGAGATTTAGAGGTGGAAAGATGTAGGGAGGGAATTCCAGGCCTTAGAGGCCAGGTAGCTGAAGGCACAGACACCAATTATGGAGAGATAAAATCTTGGATGTTCAAGAGCAAGCATAAAGTACAAATATAATGAGCAATTTAAAATTGTTTCGCTTCTTACTAGTCTGGAGTTTCTTCCTCCATGTATCTTGCCTGCTGATTGCTGGAACATTGAAGCTGTGAGCTCGTCTTAGGGCTGAGACACAAAAACAGAAAACACAATTAAAGAAAACTTTAGTGTGAAAGAGTCAATGAAAGATGATAGAAATTACTTCTATATAGACGCCTAGGTAATCTTCCACAGCATCACAAACAGGGGAGTCATGACCAAATGTAGTCTTTTGGGAGTGTGGTCTTAGTGGGTGGGGGGTAATTAGATCAGAGGGCATACATTTATCTCACATTTATCCCCCATTTCAAAGTCACATGCCCTTTCCTTATTTTTTTATTTCCATTGTAAATTTGTATGTCAACATTTATAATGGGAAGTGCCTATGTAAACATGTGATGCTGCAATTGCAGCTTTCCACCAGCAGTGGGAGAATCTAGAACTAGGGGTCACTGTTAAAAAATAAGGGGTCACCTATTTAAGACAGAGATGAGGAGAGATTTGTTCTCTCAGAGGGTTGAGCACCTTTGGAACTCTCTTCCTCAAAAGGCGGTGGAAGCAGAGTCTTTGAATATTTTTAAGGCAGAACTAGATAGATTCTTGATTAACAAAGGGGTGAAAGGTTATCGGGGTAGGCAGGGTTGTGGGGTTGAGGTTACATTCAGATTAGCCATGATCTTATTGAATGATGGGGCAGGCTCGAGGGGCCGAGTGGCCTACTCCTGCTCCTAATTCGTACATATGTGTATTCAGCCCAAATTACAGGGATGTTTGGGAGAGGGTGGCCAGGACACTGGACATCTGAGTGGACAGCCACCGGCTCAAAACCCGGGACAGCCCCCGCATATGTGCCAGGAATGGCGTGGTCCCGATGATCCTAATGGGGCACCAAGTGCGGCACAATCAGTCTCGAATTTCTCCGTGGCCTCAGCCCTCCCTACCTCTGAAATCTCCTCCAGCCCTACAACCTGTCCAGATCACTGCACTCCTTCCAACTGGCCTCTTGTACACCCCTGATTTTAATCACTGCACCATTGGACGCCTTGCATTCCTGAGCCCTAAACTCTGGAATTCCTTCCATAAACCTCTCCACCTCTCTATCTCGGTTTCCTCCTTTAAGACATGTCTTAAAACCTACCGCTTTTGGTCATGAACATATGAACATACGAATTAGGAACAGGAGTAGGCCACTTGGCCCCTCGAACCTGCTTCGCCATTCAATAAGATCATTATCAACCCCACATTCCTGCCTATCCTCGATAACTTTCAGCACCTTGTTAATCAAGAATCTATCTAGCTCTGCCTTAAAAATATTCAAAGACTCTGCTTCCACTCCCTTTTGAGGAAGGCTCACAACCTCTGAGAGAAATATTTCTCCTCATCTCTGTATTAAACGGGTGACCCCTTATTTTTAAACAGTGACCCCGAGTTTTAGATTCTCCCACAAGAGGAAACATCCTCTCCATATCCACCCTGTCAAGACCCCTCAGGATCTTAAAGATCTCAATTAAACCACCTCTTACTCTTCTAAACTCCAGTGGATACAAGCCTAACCTGTCCAGCCTTTCCTCAGAAGACAACCCACCCACTCCTGATATTAGTCTAGTAAACCTTCTCTGAACTGCTTCCAACATATTTACATCTTTCATTAAGCAAGGAGGCCAGTGCTGTCACCTGTCCTAATATCATCTTATTTGTTTCAATGTAGAGTGTTGTTTGATAATCATTCTTCTGAAGCGCCTGGGGGATGTTTTACTATGTTAGAGGTGCTATATAAATGAAAGTTGTTGTTGTTGTTGTTGGAGTGGGGCTTGAACTCACAATCTTCCGACTTAGAGGTGAGAAACTGCAGCAAGCGAAGGCCTCTGAGTTATACCGTCTGGAACTCAATGGACATTCGACACTGCTTTGCCCAGACACAGAAAGTGAGTTATCACTGTTACTTTCAACAGCATAGCATCCATTATTACCCTTTGTCCTTTAAAGACCAACCTGTAATTGTGGCTGAATTTTAAGGGGCATGTGGTCTCCGCCCCACCTATAGTGGAAGGATCCAGTACATTTAAGGATTAACCTGTACTGCCCACCGGTGATGTAAGAAGGCACCTGATTTATAGCTTAGGTCAGCAGTGTAGAGCTAGTTAACAACATGTAAGGATGTGCCATGGAGTCCTCTCCATACCTGTACCCTCTACTGTGAATATGTACAGAGTTCAGTAACGTTAATGCCTAATGGAGCCTACGCACAGATAGTGACAACCTAATAACACCACCACCCGGCTCAAAGGTCAAGGGGGAATCCGCCCATGACCCCAATGGCTTTAATAGCTTTAAGGCGATACTTACTCTCTGTATCTCGGGAGGAAGTCCCACCTTAGATCAGTTGCCGATTGGCCGGCGGCAGTGCAGTCCCAGCAGTGTCAGGCGGGCCTGGTAGCCACTGCTGGAACTACAGGCAGCCCCGCCATGCTGAGGAGCCCAGGTAAATTTGAGGTCAGGGATCTCGGCAATGGGGTGAGGAGGTTGGTGGGGGGTGGGGGGGAGAGGGCGGGGGGTGGGGGCGGTGGGGGGGGGGTGGGGGGGGGCAAATTCGTGGTGGTGGGCCCGTCCAATTAACCCAGGGGGCCCCCCAAAGAATTGCCCCGCACCCTTGCCCAACAACAGCCCGCACAGCTAAAGTTGCTGGGCTTCCTGCATGGCATGGGCCTCCCCCGCGCCCCCTCACCAGTAATAGAATACCATTAATTGGCCACTTAAGGGTCTCATTAGGCCGCAGGCAACAACCCCCTGCTGACCCCCAAAAAATACTGGACAAGTCGGGGGCGGGTGGGTAGGTGGTGGGCAGGCCGCCTGCTGGATTTTACAAGCCCCCACCCCCGCAACCCCCGCCCCCTAGCCTTCAAATCTGCTGTGGGGTGAGTGTATTGTAGTCCTTGATTTTGCCACTAGATGGTGATGTAGCTCACTAAATGTCCACCAACAGTGTCTGCAGAAAATGAAAGAAAGGCTTCCATTTTTGCAGAGCTTAACATAACCTTAAGACGTTACAAAGAACTTTACAGCCAATTCAGTACTTTGGAGTGTAGTTACTGCTGTAATACAGGTAGCAGGCTCCAATTTACTCAGGCAATCTCCCACAATCAGCAAATACGATAATAACCAAATCACCTGTTTCAGGGATGTTGACTGAGGTAAATATTGGCCCAGGACACTGGGGAGAAGTCTCCTGCTCTTGTTCAGAACAATGGCCACTGGAGCTTTCACGTCCACCTAATAGGTTATATGGGGCCTCAGTTTAACGCCTCATTTGAAAGACGCACTTCCAACAGTGCAGCACTCCCTCAGTCCTGCACTGGGAGTGTCAGCCTGGATTACGTGCTCAAATTTCTGACATGGGATTTGAACCCCCTAAATTTCTGAATCAGAACTAAGAGAATGTGAGTGATGGAGGTACGACTGCCACAATGCAGTGTGAAACCTTAGTGGTGTCAGACTGTGTCCTCCTAGAAGACTCACTCAGAGCTCCAAACTTGGATTAAGACATCAGTAGCAGTGTGAAATGGCAATGATTCTGTATTAACGCTAAGTTTTTAGTGCAAATGCATACTTAGGTTGCATCATACTGCAAAATGTTTAGACACCAATAATTCAGCCTGGGCTACAAGACAAGCAGATATCAATAATTTAATTCTAAAACTATTTCTCTCTTATTTCTGCCAAATAATTGACGTTAGACAAAGCATTAGAAGAGGAACAATAGAATCTTACAGAAGAGAAGGAGGCCATTTGGCCCATCAGGTCTGCACTGGCTCTTTGAAGGAGCTTTCCAATTAGTTGCATCCCCTCTGCTCTTTCCCCACAGCCCTGCAGTTTTTCCCCTGCAAGTATTTATCCAGCTTCCCTTCTGAAAGTTGCGATGGAATCTGCTTCTATCGCCCTTTCAGGCAGCGCATTCCGAACACATCAACTCGCTGGGTAAAAATAATCCCCCTCTTCTCCATCCCTGATGGTCTTTGTCCCTGATACTTGGTGAGCGTAGCCTCCCTCGTAACTTTCCTGATCTTGACAAACTGCCCACTCCTTCCTTTGGGAGGGCGGAGTTGGTTTGAGGTGGCAGGGATGGTAGTTCCTGATGGAACATTCCCCCGCAGTTGGGATTATACGAAGAATCCTGACACAGATATTTGACTGTGGCTTTGAAGTTATTGGGTGAATGAGAATAAAGGCCGGGGAGGGGTTGGCTGCTGGAAAGAGTTTTGCTCAAACAATGACGAAGGGTCGCGGGACTGCGGGCTGATCGTAGAGCTCTCACAGAGCGAGGCTGTCAACCTCGCTTCGTCTGTCAAATCCCGTTGACACAAGAAAAGCAATTTAACGAGATAACATCTGTGCTCAAAGGCCCACTTTACACATTCCGGCCAATGTCACCGGGTTTTGGGAGTGTGGTGGGGGTGAGCGTGGTGGGGGTGAGTGCAGAGGAATATTTTGAAGCAGACCAGGCAGTTACCTTCCTGAGCTTTGGAATTTGAGCTGGATCGTCCAGCCTTCGATTCCTCTTTACCCAATGTCTCACGGTCCCTCGGGCTCGGCCGTTTGCTTGTTGGCCCAGATAAGAAGGCTCCTGGGCTGGGGGAGACCATCTGGTCAGAGGGGTCACTGTGGGGCTCCGTCTCGGCTTCGGAACTGTTCAGGCGAAAAAGATAAAGGGGAAAGAAATTGGGACACCAGTTTAATTAAGGTCCAGGTTTTGGTACAGCAACACAGAAAGAAAGCGTAGTTCCTTAGCATTAAACTGAAGTCAATGAAATACGTTAGAATCTCGAGTCCGAAACTGGAATCAGTGATCCAGC
This sequence comes from Cetorhinus maximus, assembly GCF_964194155.1. Lineage (NCBI taxonomy): Eukaryota > Metazoa > Chordata > Chondrichthyes > Lamniformes > Cetorhinidae > Cetorhinus > Cetorhinus maximus. Next base: position 111,855,437 of record NC_135887.1, on the reverse strand, counting down.
TTCATCATCAACAACAGCTTGCATTTATATAGCACCCTTAACATAATAAAACCCTGGATGTTTCACAGGAGCTTCTCACCTTCCAAACCCACCACCTCTCCACCTGGAAGTACAAAAGCAGCAGATGCATGGGAACACCACCAACTGCACATTCCCCCCGCCCCCCCCACCGCCCCCACCATTCACACGCCACGCTGACTTGGAAATATATCACTGTTCCTTCATCATCACTGGGTCAAAATTCTTTTAGTTGGATTAACTGGATAGCTCTTCCAAAGAGCCAGCACAGGCAAAATTGGCCGAATGGCCTCCTTCTTTGCTGTAAGATTCTTGATTCTGGTAATATTTTCTCATCTTAACAAAGCACACAGTGCAGTGTGTTCGCTGACCTACACTGGTACTCTGGATTTTGAAACCCCTAGGCTTGTTTTCAAATTCCTCCATGGCCTCAACCCTTCTTATCGCTGTAATTTCCTCCAACCCTACAACCCTCCAAGATCTCAGTGCTCCCTCCAAGATCTCAGTGCTCCCTCCAATTCAGGCCTCTTGTGTATCCCCATTTCCATCGCTCTACCAAAGGCATCCATGCCACCAGCTGCTTGGGCCTTATGCTCTGGAATTCTCTCCCTAAACTTCACAGTCTATTTCTCTCCTTCTGCTTTGGTTATGTCACCACCACAGACTAACATCCATGTTCCACTAACAATTATGGAGGTGGTTACAATGTGATAATGACCAGGCAATCTGTTTTTTTTTTGGTCATGTTGATTGAGGGGTAGACATTGACCAGGAGACTGGGGATAACTCCCCGGCTCTTCTTCAAAATAGTGCCATGGGATCATTTCCATTCACCTGAGCAGGTAGGTGGGACCCCGGTTTATTGTCTCATCTGAAACACGGCATCTCCAACAGTGCAGTGCTCCCTCAGTATGGCACTGGAGTGTCAGCCTCGATTTTTGTCCTCAAGTCCTGGGGTGGTAGCTGAACCCGGAACTTTGTAATTCATCTACCAACTGAGCCACAGCTTTAACCTCCCTTAAGCTTGAAACCTACCTCTTTGACCAAGCTTTTGGTTACCTGTCCTAATGTCACCTTATGTGGCTCAGTGTCAAATTTTGTCTGGTAACGCTTCAGTGGAGCACCTTGGGACATTTGACTACATTAAAGATGCTATATAAATGAACATTCTTGTTGTTGTAAAAACAGAAAGTGCTGGAAAAACTCAGCCGGTCTGGCAGCATCTATGGAGGGAGAAACGGAGTTAAGGTTTCGAGTCCAATAGGACTCTTTTTCGGGGGGCTCCGAAGAAGCCTCCCTCCACAGATGCTGAGTTTTTCCAGCACTTTCCGTTTTTATTTCAGAATTCCAGCATCCGCTGTATTTTGCTATTATTGTTATAAGTTTTAAGTGATAGAATGACCAATTCCTCAGAAAACAATGCAGCACCTGACTTTCCCTATGATCCAATTGAATAGCAGCGGAACAAGACCAAGGGGCTAAATAGTCTCCTCCTGTTCCTATGGTCTTAGGGGGATCCATTAGGACAATAAATAAAAGCAAAACATTTGAGAAAAGCCCTCCGGTTCTACACCATCCTACAAAGCGCCAAAAGTATTTTTTCTAGTGTCTGTAGTGTCTGGAGCAGCAGTTTTGAGCCTCTGGCTCTAATAATCTTTCTACTGAAGTCCAGTCACTAATATAAATTAAACCCAAACTCCCAAAGTCTGTACAGGCACAAAGAAGTTGTGAGATAGATTTCTAAGGAGTGTATTCGCCAACTCCCAGACTTTGTGACTCATTTCTAACTTCAGTTTAATCAGGAATGAGGTCAGTGCCTGTGTTAAATAATCTGATGTCAAACCAGCCTGCAGAATATTGGAACCAGAGCTATGTAACATCAGAGTAAAGCAGCGCTTCACTCAACTACCACAAGTTCAGACCGGATTTCACCAGACTGAGAGGCTGATTACTCTCTCTCTCTCTCTCTCTCCTTCAGCTTTCTCCCCATGTTACATGGGGCCGCTACAATGCTTCATATCAGCCACCGTTTTTGGATTTGGCAAGTGGTTTTAAGGGCCGAAACCCTTCCTGTCACCAACCCTCCCACTTATCCAGACTGGAGAATGGCACCGGTACACATCTGCCTGCCTGCACCCATGGCTGGGGGCTTCTGCAGCCAACAAATCCTGGAGCAGGACTTAAACCTGGAGCATTCTGGCTCAGAGTCAGGAGTGCAACTGCCTGAGTAGCAGGCAGATTCATTACGAGGCTGATTCCTCTGTGTATTTAAAGCCTACATAGCTGTTGCATTCGGTGTGAAAGTGCAATGCCACCACAACGTCATTGGCAATAGAGAAAGAACAATAGGGGGCTAGAATCATAGAATCATACAGCACAGAAGGAGGCCATTCAGTCCATCGTGCCTATGCTGGCTCCTTAATCCCATTTCCTTTGTTCTTTCCCCATAGTCCTACAAATATTTCCGTTTCAAGTATTTATCCAATTCACTTTTGAACGTTACTATTGAAACAGATTCCCCCCACATTTCAGATCACAACAACTCAGTGCATAAAATCGTCCTTATCTCCCCTCTGGTTTTTCTTTACAAATTACCTTGACTCTCTATCCTCTGGTTGCTAACCCTCCTGCCGCTTTATTTAAACTCACAAAGCCCTTCACAATTTCAAACGCCTGTATGAAATCTCCGCTTAACCTTCCTTCCTCTGAGGAGAGCAATCCCAGCTTCTCCAGCTTCTCCACAGAACTGAAGCTCCTCATCCCCTGGTACCATTCTGGTAAACCCCCTCTGCACCCTCTCTGAGGCCTTAACATCCTTCCTCAAGTGTGGCGTTCAGGATTGGACACAATACCCCAGCTGGGACCTAACCTGCGTTTTAGAGGGTTTTTGCGCTCTATGTGTCTGTTAACAAAGCCACTTTTAAAGTTAATTTAAACAGTCTTCTCAACTTGTCCTGCCTCCTTCAAAGATTTGTGTACTTACACCCCCGGGTCTTTCTGTTCCTGCTCCCACTTTGAAATTGTGCCATTTAATTCACGTTACATCTCCTCATTCATCCCAGCAAAATGTGGCACTCCACACCTCCCTGCATTAAATTTCATGCACCATGTGACCGTGCCCATTTCACCATTGGCTGAATTTTATTTGAGGGTGGGGGGTGGTGGTGGTGGGGCGGAAGGGGCGATGTATTGCCCATGCTCCTGTTACAAAAGTCATTTTCAAAGCGGCCGAATTAATGAAAGGCCCGCCTGGCAGCGAGCAGAGGGTGGGACTTCAGAGGGAGGAAGCCCCGCCCTCGAGAGCTGACGACCAATCAGAGTGGACGCCGGCTGTAGCAGTCCCGGCAGCGTCAGAGCTCGCTGGTAAGCACTGCTGGCACTGCAAACACCCCCACCGTGAGCAGCGACGGGTCACGGGCTAAGGTAGGGCAGGAAGGGAACAGGCACCCTAGGGAGGGGGTGGGGGAAGGGCCGGGGGGTGGGGGGGGCGGGGGTGGGGTTGGTGTGGGGACTTTGCAGGCCAGGTGGGAGGTGCAAAGCGGGGGTATCATCTTGTGGGAGGGGGGGGGTGGTGGGGGTTGCCCCTGATGTGAACAGCATACTCCCTGAAGGATGTACCCCCACCCACTTCCTTCCCACACCAGTTGTGTTTAAAAATCGGAGTTTACTCGCCCGCCTACCCATGCCCGCCTTAATATGGCGCGGACAGTGTAAGGTTTGGTCAATTGGCTTGTTAAGGAGCTCAGCTGCCCGTTAATTATTTATTTTAAAATGGCCTGGCCAGCAGAAGCCCCACCCCGCCTACCGTTTTATGTGGAGCAGGCCGGGGAGGGCGGGAAGGTGGTGGGCTAGCCTCACGTGATACTTTACGTGCTGCCCAGCTGAAAACACGCCTGGCCGGGATCGTAAAATCCAGCCCAACACGTCGTCCAATGTGATAAGGCGCTATTTGCGGGAGCTTGCTGTGCCTAAATTGGCTGCTGAATTTCCCTGCCTAACAAGAGTAACTAACTGCGTTGGGTGTGAAGCGCTTTGGGATTACCGAGGGAGACATCAAACTAAGGCCCCTCTGTCTAACTCATGAGGTGGTTGTCGATGACCCCACAGCACTACTTCGAAGAAGAGCAGAGGAATTCTCGCCAGTGTCCCGACCGACATTTATCCCCCACTCAACATCACTAAAAAAATAGATCAGCTGGTCATTTATTTCATCGCTGCTTGTGGGCCCTGACTGCTGCATTTGCCTACAAATAAACAAGAGAGACTGCATATTAGAGATCAGTCACTGGCTCTGAAGGTCTCTGGGATATTGAAGAGATGTTAGGGGCGATTGGATAAACTCAAACTCTTTCTTGCTTTGCACCATTCTGTGGGGCGCCATGTATATTTTGCTGAAAAGAAAAGGCACAAAATAGCATTCGGACACTGGTCCTGCCATAACTGCTGAGGGGATCAGTGAAATCTGGTTCCCAATCCATTCACAGAGCCCAGTTTACTGTAACTGGTATAACGCCAGTCCAATAATGGAAGATTTTGTGTTGGCATCCTTCCATCTACCAGAGATGGTGAGCAAGCAGCGGACAATCCGTTTAGGTGGGGGGTCTTCATTTGGTGGATCTTTGCTGATGGCTGTGAAGGCCAGTCCTCGAGGGGCAGGCTCTGCCATAAGCACCACACAAGAAGCTGCCAAATGACGTTGTTGTTTTGAGGCATTGGCACCTGTTGCCAAGCTATTATACCCAATGATCATTGTGGTGCACGCTAGCCCACAGGAGGTGTCACTATTTCCCTCTTTCGCCAGTTAGTGACTCCCGGGCGCACTGAACAATGTCTAGGGCCTTCATGTCACACTTGCAAGCACCCTTGAAGCACGGCTTTGGGTGTCCGACTGGTGTTGTGGCTCTGGCGACCTCATCACGCAGCAGGTCCTTGGGTGCACAACCGTCTTCCACTCTGCAGGGCTGCCCGAGCCACCAGAGCCGCCTCTGTTTGACTAGTGCCGACACATTGGGAGCTCTGCCTTTGAGAGGACTCCCATATTCCTGATTCTGTCCTGCTAGGACATGCTCATAATGGATCACGACGGTGAAGATTTTAATTACTGAGCTCCTTTTCCTGGTAGCTGTAAGTCGCCCATGTTTCACAGCCAACAGCAAGGTGCTGAGAACACAGGTCTTATAAACCATCAGCTTGATGTTATCCCATGTGCACTTCATGAGTCGGCTGAAAGTGATAGCTGCTTTCCCTATCCGTGCATCAAGCTCTGCATCAAGGGGCAGATTGGTTGTCACTGTGGACCCAAGGTAGCAGAATTTGTTAACCACTTCCAGTGGGGCGTTATTCAGTGTGGTCAGAGACAGCAATGCCACACCTTAACCCATGACCACGGTTTTCTTGACACTTATGATCACGGAGAACAAATTACGGGCATGGGAGATACAGTCCACGAGTCTTTGTAGCTGAGTTTCTGTGTGGGCGGCTAGTGCAGCATCATTGGTGTGGAGGAGTTCTCTGATCAGGATGCGATCTGTCCTTGTCTTTGCTTTCAGCCTTGATAGATTGTACAGCTTGCTGCCTGACCTAGTGTGCAAGCAGACACCTTCCATACCTGCAGGGAAGGCGAAGGTCAGGAAGTGTGGACAAGAAGATACCAAACAGAGTGGGTTAAGATGAATTGAAGTGTTTAACATAATTAAATGATTTGATAGGGTGGACTGAGAGAAACGATTTCCCCTGGTGAGGGGAGCCCAGAAGAAAGGGGGAAAACCTTAAAATTAGAACTCGGCCATTCAGGGGTGATGTCAGGAAGTACTTCTTCACACAAAGGGCAGTGAAAATCTGGAACTCCGTTTCAAGGCTGAGATTGAGTTTTTGTTGCGTAAAAGAAGTAAGGGCTACGAAATCAAGGTGGCTAGATGGAGTTAAGATACAGCTGAGCCATGATCTCAATGAATGGTGCAACAGGCTTGAGCGACTGTGTGCCCTGCTCCCGTTCCTTTATTCCCATGTCCCTTAGTTCGCAGGTACGATAGTATTCCACATCCCATAACTGCGGGGCTATGGGGAAAAGGCACAGGGGCGAGTGAAGCTAATTGGATAACTATCAAAGAGCTATGATGGGTCATAAGGCTTTCTGCCATGCTGCATCATTCCATGATTCTATAATTCAGTTGTGTAACTGACCATTAATATATATTTTTAAACGTTGGGTTGAGTTGAGGGGTTAATGTTGGTGCAGCCGAAACTCCTTTACCTGTAGACACCTCTATACAACATGTAGTATAACTAGCTCCTGAGGGCAGGGCAGGTCATTAAGGCAAGCAGGTCACCTTTAGCACAATGTAAAGTTAACATCAAAAATACCTGCTCCCATCACTAGTCACCGTGACTCGGATTGCCAGGAGATTATCCGGAGATTTTTGAGGCGAATGTCTCTCCAGGGTGGGGTGAGTCTCACACAGATCCAAGGCTCCAACTGCACATTTATTTCTTTTACTGCTAATTGATCCAGATTGAAGTGGACAAACTGCCAGAGAAATGATAAGGGACATTGTCATCAATAACCCTCTGAGATTTATCAATCATTATCAATGATATCATGTAGCTCATTCCTCAACGCAGACTGGCAATTACCCCCAGATTATCAACTTTCATACTCAGTACTTTTGTGCTAATTTCTAGGAGGCTGTAGGATTCTCCAACCAGCATTAAGAGTATGAACACAAACACGCTCACACACGCAGGTCTGAATTTAATAACCTTCCCTAAGGTGAGTTTGGAGGCAGGGTGGGAGGGTAGCATGTGGGGACCTTGCCATCTTCCCGCCTCTGCCTCAATTAAGGCCAGGGCGGGAATACTCATGGACAGCCTTCCCACCCCACTGCCAACTGAGGCCCTAAAGTGGCCAATTAATCCCCCCACCGCTGGTAGTCAACCAGCAGCAGGTGGGGGACTCGCCATGTGGGAAGCCCAAAAATGTAAACCCTGTTGGGTTTGCTTGCGGGCTCCCGCGGGGGTGCCTCGTTCAAAGGCACCCTGTGCCTGATCGAGGGACCTGACATTGGGAAGGGAGGGCCCACTGAGAGCAACCTTCCTGCCCTTGCTGCTGACACCCCTCGCCCCTCTCCCCCATGACCTCTAACCTGCGACCCCTGTCCTGCAACCCCCATCCCACCCTCACTCACCTTTGCCCTGTGGTCCCTTGGTGATCCTGGGTCTCTGGTAAGTGCATTACTGGCAGCAGCCATTGCTCTTGTTTGCGCTGCCTGCAAAGCTGCTGGCCTCTGATATCCACCCCTGGCGTCCTTGATCCTTGATCCTGGGGAAGGTTCACTGCTGTTCACTTAATGCATTGGGCGTTCCCGAAAGGAACTGAAGCTGGGCTCTCTGCAGCCGGTTGGGGACCCCTGTTGCTTGTATTAAATACTGCCCTCACACACACTCTCATACACACACATTCTCACTCACGCGCACACACAGTCTCTCTCTCTTGCACATACGCACACATATATACATGCACTCATACCCACATTTGCACTCACACAAACATTCTCTTACACACATGCAGATTCTTAAACACATACTCTCATATACACATGTACGCTCTCTTTCTCTCTGTCACACACACACACACCCACACGTGCTCACTCTCACACACACACACGCCCACTCTAACACACTCTCACGCACACATGCACTCACTCACACACACGCCCACTCTAACACACACTCTCTCTCACACACATGCACTCACTCACACACACGCCCACTCTAACACACACTTTCTCTCACACACACACACTCTCTCTCACACTCACATACACACAGACACACACACACACTCTCTCTTTCACACACACTGGCCAGGATTTTCCAACCCTCCAAAGCAGGTTAGCCAGTGGCGGGGCCGGTGAGCCATTGAAATCTCCATTCACATCAGTGGGACTGGAAGCTCCCACTGGCATGAGGGCCTGGAAAATCTCAGCCACTATCTCTCTCACACACACTCACGCTCACAATCACATTCGCTCTCACACTCACTCTCTCACACACTCACACTCTCTCACAATCACACTCTCACCCACACACTCTCTCTCACACTCACACTCTCTGTCACACTCACACTCTCTCTCATACACTCTCTCACACACACTGACACTCTCTCACACACACTCACACTCTCTCTCACCCACACACTCTCACACCCACACTCTCTCTCACACATACACACTCTCTCTCCCCCTCTCACACACACACGCACTTTCACACATACATACTATCACACACACACTCTCTTTCAAACATACACATATTCACACATACACGCACTCTCTTTCACGCACACACATACACACACAAACACACAAATTAATGGCCACGATTGATGTCCTCAGGCCTGAGCTGCTATTTTAACCCCAGGCCTGATATGGGGGAGCAGTGACTCTTTCTCCACGAACTCAAACCTGACAGGAGGGGAGGCATAAGAAACAAGAGCTGGAATAGGCTATTTGGCCCTTCAAGTCTGTACTGCCTTTTAACAAGATGATGGTTTCCCTTAAATTCGCTTAATATCCAAAAAAAACCTATCAATCTCTGTCTTGAATATACTCAATGACTGAGCATCCATAGCTCTCTGGGGAGTAGAATTCCAAAGATTCACAACCCTCTGAGTGAAGAAATCTCTCCTCATCTAAATCTTAAATGACTGACCCCTTATTCTGAGATTGTGATTCCACATTCTAGATTCCCCAACTAGTGGAAATGTGTTCTCAGTATCTATCATGTCAAGTCCCTTCAGAATTTTATATGTTTCATTCTTCTAAACTTGAGGGAAATATAGGACCATTTTACACAATTCAGAGGGAACCAGAGGAGTTCCAGGAAGCTGGCTGTTAACTATTTTTTATTGTTTCCTGGTGGGCTGGAGGTTCAGGAGTTCTCCTTTGGGCCACATAATATACTGGGCCCCCTCAACCTGAGCTTCCTTCCAGGTTCACGCAATCACCTCTGGAACATCCCTCCTCGCCGTCCACCACACCACCTTCCCTGACTGTAGGTGTGGGGAGCTGATTGGAGTCTGGTCCTGAATGTGGAATCTCTCCAGGCTCCGACAAATGGGTTTGTCCCCAGGACCACCCACAAAAACTGATAGCCTGTATTAGTTGTGGCAACTCTTGCAACTAAGTCTGAGGTTGGGGGCTCAATTCCCACTCTAGAGACTGGAGCACAAAATCTTAACGATACTGAGAGAGTGCTGTACCATTGGATGAGATGTCAAAGCATGGCCTCGTATACCCTTCAGGTCAATTTGAAAGCTCTGTTGGCACTATTTCAAAGAAGAGCAAGAAAATTCTCCCAGTTGTTCTGACCAATATTTATCCATGAACCAATGTTACTAAAACAGGTCATCTGGTTACTAGCACAATACTGTTTGTGGGAACTTGCTGTGCACAAATTGGCTCCTGTGTTTCCTACGTTACAGCAGTGACTACACTTCAAAAGTCCTTCATTGGCTCTTAAGTGCTTTGGGATGTCATGGAACATAGGAACAGGAGGAAACCATTTAGCCCCTCGAGCCTGTTCTGCCATTCAGTGACTGATGTGTGATCTAACTCCATGGGTGGAACTTTAGGCTGATGGGATTTTACGGTCCTGCCAAAGTCAATGGACTTTTGAATGGGTCGCCACATTTTCCATAAAATTCCGCTCCATATATCCGCCTTTTCTCCACATTGCTGATTCCTTTGGATATCAAATATCTATCAACCTGAGATTTAAAATGAACAACTTATCCATCATCAATTGCTGTTTGCAGAAGAGAGTTCCAAACTTTCTAATTTCACTCCTGAAAAGCTTGGCTCTAATTTTTAGACTATGCCCCCTAGTCCTGGACTCCTCAACCAGCAGATATGGTTTCCGTCTATCTACCCTACCTGCTCTCCTTAATATCTTGAAAACTTCACTCAGATCACCCCTTAACCTTCTAAATTCCAGGGATGCAACCCTAGTTTGTCTAATCCCTCCTCGTATCCTAAGCCTTGGATTCCAGGCATCATCCTGGTAAACCCATGTTACACACAAAATGCAAACATGTTATAAAAAGGCAAGTCTTCCATTGCTTCTTTTTGAAATGGAGGCCATTGAACTTGCTGGCCTCTAACTGCAGATACAGTATGTTCAATAGCCTCATCCAACCGAGGTGTCCTTCACCTGCCTCTCCGTCTTTCTCTCTGCCTTTCTCTATCATGTAACTTTCCCCTGCTACAAACTCAGAATGTTATGCTTTAGAAACACCAATTCCATCTCCAGTATTGCTGCCTTATTCCTCAGGTACTGACTTTTATTTAAGTTTATTGGGATGTGGGCTTTGCTGGCAAGGCTGGTACTGAGTGTCTATCCCTGAATGCCCTGAGAAGATGGTGGTAAGCCTTCTTCTTCCACCACTACTAGTGGTGGGTTTGATATAACTAGGAGCCTTACCGGACCACTTCAGAGGGGCAGTCAGGCACATTGCTGTTGGTCTGGAGGCCAGACGGGGTAAGGGCAGCAGACTTCCTTCCCTAAAAGATATTGTTGAACCAAGTTGAGGCTTTTGCAACAATCCAACAGCTCCTGGTCGCTTTTAATGATTCCAGATTTTTGTTTATTTTTTTAACTGAATTAAACTCTCAAACCACCATGCTGCCATTTAAACTCAGGTTCTTTCGATTATTCGTCCAGGAACGTAGACACCATGCACTCTACTCACTCAGCCCAGTGTTTGTTCTTCCTGTGTGAGCCAGGACATTGAGCTTCAGCACATAAGCAGATCAAGGAGAAAGGAATAATAAAGGGGTATGCTGAAGGGATCAGCAAAAGGTTGGCAGGAAGCATCATAAACATCAGGATAGACCGGCTGGGCGGAATGGCCTGTTTCAGTTAAGGGAAGATTTATCAGACGTATTAAAAATTATGAAGGGTTTTGAAAGAGTAGATAAGGAGAAACCATTTCCACTGACAGGAGGGTGGGGAACCAGAGAGCACAGGTTGAAGATAATTGACAAGATAACCGTTGGAGGGTGCGATGAAGAGAAATTTTTTTACGCAGTGAGCTGTAATGATTTGGAATGTGGTGGAAGCAGATTCAATAGTTAAAAAGGGGATTGGATAAACACTTGAAAAGGAAAAACTTTGCAGGGTTATGGGGAAAGAGCAGGTGGAGTGGGACTGATTGGATAGTTTCTTGAAAGAGCCAGCACAGACAAGATGGGAAAAATGGCCTCCGGCTGTGCTGTATCAACCTGTGAGACAATGTGATTCTTTCCAACACTTAGTGAACAACTCCAGTTAGTAAAAAGTGATGGATACAAAGGTAAGTCAGGGGAAGGAGCGGGGAGAGAAGGGTGGGAGGGCAGGGGTAAGAGAGGGAGAGGACACAGCAGGCAGAACAGGTCATGGAAAGGTGGGGAGGGGAAAGAGTGGGGGAAGGGAATGGAAGGGGAGAGATGGGAGGACAGGAACTGAGGCGAGGAGAGGCTTAGTGCTGGCACGTGCAGGCATTATGGGCCAAATGATCTCATGTACTGTATCATTCTATGATTAGTTGGATCCTGAATCTTTTCTTTGTGACTGGCTTTTTCACTAAGGAGCTGAACTTATTCAGAAGGCCAGCCAATCTTCTCAGATCTCGCCCTGGAGACTGTTCAGGAGTTGCTGTCCATTTCCCAAATCAAAAAACCAACCCAAAACATAGCTGGAACGGGGGGGTCAGAGGTCAATGAAAGCCATTCCTGATAACGCATCGAGGATTGAAAAGGATGCCAATTCCCCAGCTGCTAGCTGCTTGAGTTCCTGACTGAAGTCATCTAAACATAAATCAAGATTTTGACCCAACCTGACATGACCCCGCCTCCCTGGGGGCAGCAGGACTCAATAGAAAAAAGATTTCCCCAGCAGATAAGGATCTTGCTATTCTTTAAGTAGAACAAGAATTACCTCTGAGCCCTTTCCCTGAGCAGAAATTGAGGTCATATTAAAGAAATAGATCATTTGGCCGGTCCAGTCTGAGCAAATAGTTCTAACCACATTTACCCGCCCTCTTTCCGTATCTCCCCATCTACCTCTCCAACATAATCTTGAATGTTGACACAGTTTTTGTCTCAACCACAAACCCAGGAAGCAAATCCCACACTCTCACATCCTTCTGTGAAGAATTTTCTATTGTTCTTGCTTCTAAATTTCTCAACATTTAATTTTGTATCTACTGTACCTCATTCTTAAATTTAGCTGTTGGAAAACAGATGCTTCTAGCTCCCCTGTCTCATCTTCTCATTATTTTAAACACTTGTCACTCACAAAGAACTGATGAGCATGTTAGAGTCTCTTGACCTTGCTGGCAAAGATCTTAGAGTGATAAGAAATCTTTATTGTGAACAAACTGCAGCTGTAAATTTGAGAACGATCTAAGCGATTTTGTGAAGTTTAAAAGAGGGGTCAGACAGGCATTTTCTCTCCAGATTTAATCAATCTGTATGGTGAAAGTATTCTTAGAGAGATTGAAGACCTTATTAGTTGGGGTTTGCAACTTTAATAACATAAGACACACCGATGACACCGTTCTTATTGCTAACTCTGAAGAGAAACTGCAAAAGGTTGTGGACATAGTGAGCGAAAGCGAGAAGAAAGGGCTGAGCATAAATTGTAAGAAAACAAAATGTCTAGTAACGCCCAAAGAGAAATTCATACCAGAAAGTGAGATCACAGTGGGAATTTCTTGGGCGCGCGCAGTTTAAGCAGTTATGATTTAGTAAATCTGAAGCTGATGGGAAAGATCGATGGTAAAAGAGATTGAAGTACACAAAGAATGATCTTTTTAAAGAGTCTCACAAACTGAATGAATGTACCACTAACGAAGATAATCCTTGCCCCTAGAGCATTCTAGGAGGTGCATGGTCACCAGCGCTGTCTTAGGGCATGGTACCTGAAGAGTGAGAGAGGTAGCCCATTAATGCTTTTTATAACTTGTTATTGGGGTATGATTGTCACTGGCAAGGCCAGAATTTATTGCCCACCCCAAATTTCCCTTGAGAAGGTGTTAGCCAGCTGCTGTCTTGAACTGTTGTAGTCCATCTGGTGTGGGTACACCCATAATGCTATTAGGAAGGGATTTCTCAGATTTTGATCCAGCGACAGTGAAGGAATGGCGATATATTTCCAAGTCAGGATGGCGTGTGGCTTGGAGGAGAACTTGCAGGTGGTGGTGATCCCAGGTGACTGCTGCCCTTGTCCTTCTAGGTGGGAGAGGTTAAGGGTTTGGAAGGTGCTGTCGAAGGAGGCTTGGTGAGTTGCTGCAGTGCATCTTGTAGATGGTACACACTGCTGCCACTGTGCGCCAGTGGTGGAGGGAGTGGGTATTTACATTGGTGGATGGGGTGCCAATCAAGCTGGCTGCTTTGTCCTGGATGGTGTTGAGCTTCTGAGTGTTGTTGAAGTAGCACTCATAGAGGCAAATAGAGACTATTCCATCACACTCCTGACTTATGCATTGTTGATGGTGGACGGGCTTTAAGGAGTCAGGAGCAAGTTAGTCGCCACAGAATTCCCACCTCTGACCTGCTCTTGTAGCCACAGTATTTATATGGCTAGTCCAGTGAGGTCTCTGTCAATGGTAACCCCCTAGGGTGTTGCTAGTGTGGGATGCGGTGATGGTAATGACACTGAATGTCAAGGGGAGATGCCTAAACTCTCTCTTGTTGGAGATGATCACTGCCTGGTGAATATTATTTGCTAGTTAAAAGCCAAAATCTGAATGTTGTCCAGGTCATGCTGTTTGCAGGCATCGACTGCTTTGGTATCTGAAGAGTTGCTAATGGTACTGACTGTTGTGCAGTCATCTGCGAACATCCCCACATCTGGCCTTATGTTGGAGGGAAGGTCATTGATGAAGCAGCTGAAGATGGTTGGGTTTCAAACCCTCCTGGATTGGCCAGGAGTCTCCTGGAATCAGCATCAATTTCCCAGCGGCCAAAGAAAGCATTCCGGTACATTTTTAAACACTGTTTTAAACAAATCAGTCACATCATTTGTGCTTCTGAGTCACAGCTGGATCCGCGCAGTGATGTCCAATCAAATTCAAATCTTAAATTAGAAAAACCGCCAGGAGGACCCCGATTGGCTGGGACTTTGGGTGGGCTGCAATGGGATTGGTGGGGATTTGAATTTCACTGAAGGATGATGCCCTGCTTTGACATTCAGTCTGCTGGGTCACACTTAACGCCACCGTGCATTCTCAGGTAAGAAATACTGTTAAACTGTAAAGGAAATAACAGCCCCTCAACAAGGGATGGATTTCACCTTTTAACGGGCAATAAAATATTTAAGTCCAGAAGTGGACTATCAGGCTGATTAACTTCAGTTAACGGTGATAGACAAGTGTAGAGAGAAGCCTGTGCACTGTTCCTGAACTTCTATGATCGATCGGGGCCGCGTGTAACCAGTGAGTGAACCTGGCAGAGTGCAGCAGCAACGGAAAAGGACAGTGAGTAGAAGGTAGCTTGCACCTGCCTATCTACCCGTGCACACAGGCAGAAGGAATGAGCAAGAAGTCACTGACGGCAAACCTGTAATTGCCCTTATCCCCACCAAACACATCAGGGACATGATTGTTTCCAGCAGGATCTTGGCTGGCCTGGGTATCAAGAGTGAGCCCCACTCCCGCTTCCATGGCTGTGGGAGCTGCGGCCCCCACCCTCTGCCGAGCTGTGGCTGATGATTCCGGGGAGGAGGGCAGGCAGGGGTCCGGGTTTCAAACCCTCTCGTTCCAGCTCAGAAAGTGGCCCTGAATCACCAGGCGATTAAATAAATAAGGCAAAATCTCGTGGCCACGATAATCTGCCAAATATCTTTAATCTTTTTTCAAAATTCTTGCTTTAAAATAATCCCAATTTCACTGAATAAACCTTCAATGATATCACTTCCGCCGACCTCTCCCAGAATATGACCAGCCAGAGTTGGAAACCTAGCTGGGCTTATCACACTACCGTGAGGAAATCCCGCAATGATGTCCTGGTACTGACATGACTGACCTCCAACGACCACAACCATATCCCATGTGCTAGGTATGACTTCAACGAGTGGAGAGTTTTCCTCCTGCTTCCCATTGCTCTCAGTTTTGCTAGGGCTCCTTGACTCGGTCAAATGCTGCCATGATGTCGAGGGCAGTCACTCTCACCCCTGGAATGCAGCTGATTTGTGCGTACTCAAACCAAGACAGTAATGATGTCTGGAGCTGAGTGGCCCTGGTGGAACCCAAACTGAGCATCAAATACATGTTGCTTGCTAGCACCGTTGATGACGCCTTCCATTACTTTGCTGATTATTGAGAGTAGACCAATGGGGAGGGAATTGACCGGATTGGATTTGTTGATGGCTATCTTATGCTTATGGCCCCAGTTTTTGGTCTCACCTACAAGTAGGAGTATCTTCTCTACACCTACCCTATCAAGCCCTTTCATAATCTTAAAGACTTCCATCAGGTCACCTCTCAGCCTTCAATTTTCTAGAGAATAGAATGTCAGCATGTTCAGCCTTTTCTTATAAGTATAACCTCTCAGTTGTGGTTTCATCCTTGTATATTTTTTCTGCATTTTCTCCAATGCCTCTATTTCCTTTTTAAAATATGGCGACCTGAACTATGCCCAGTATTCTAGTCAATTCACTGCACCTACAGAAATATGAAAATGATGGACAGAAGAAAAACAGCTTGTTCACCGAGTGTGTCCCGTACAATCACGTACCAATTAAACATCGTGAGCACATCGCCACACCATTCAACACCCCGCCCCAACACAATGATCCCATTAACAATCATATAGACTCCAAAAACATCCAGAAATATAGCTTTAGGGGAAAATTCCGGGAAATTCCTCACCCACTCTGCAGGTGACGGAAACAAGTTGTAGGAGACAACATTCACGAAGAGGTACATCATCCAACATCGCACTGATCTTATTTACTCAGTGATATCAACCTCAGCCAGGAACCCGTCCAGCTCAGTATCCAATGCTTGCGGTGAATCCAAGAACTGACAACATGTTCCAAAGGTCAGTGACCCTCTGCAAACGAGAACCCTCCTGACATCCAATCTAGTTCTCTGTCTATATCATAGCCTGTCTGACTCAAAAATTCCTCCCAGACACGGAGTGGAATGGTCCCAGATTTGCACTAAGTGCAGTAGCGGGCAGGTTAAACAGTGTTTTACCCACCGTCCGTGATGATGGGTTTTCACGCCGTATTGCCCCAAACCCGCTGCATTACTTATGCATTCCCAGGAAACATGCCGTTTCCATGGCGGGTGTGCTCTCATTCGCCCGCCACACCATCACCTCGCCACTTAATCATACCAGGCACCACAATTAAAGTACAGCCGCGCTCAGTGCTTCCAGCCCAGGACTGCAGCAAAGAAGACATGGCTCCGAAAGGCAAGAAGACTGCAGCCCTCGAGCGCCTTCTGGACGCCGTGGAGGCCCGCTGTGATGTCCTCTAACCCCGCTCTGGCCACAGGAGGGGCAGCTGCATTACCACTCCGGCTTGGTAGGTGATGGCAGTGGTGATCAGTGCCAATGCTGCACAGAAGAGGTTAGCCATCCAATGCAGATAGAGGATGAATGATCTTATCTGTGCAGCCAGGGTAAGGCAACCATCTCATCACTCTAAACTCACACACTCAAGCCCATCTCACATTCACTGGCACCTCACTCACTGCCAGCTCAAGGGACATCACCACCCATTCTCACACACATACCCTCACATGCCCATCTGGCCTCATCTCCTCTGGAGACTGCATCCTCAGGCATCACCATCTTGAGGCCACTTGCACAGATCAACATCCTGGGTTACCCTCCTTCCCCAGTACAGCCCTCGTCCTGCAGCCTCTTCCCTTGCCTGAGGCCACTTCTCCCCCTTCCCCAAGCAAGACCTTGCCCTACAGCTGTTGAAAAGCCACCGACATATGGGTAATCTGGTAGGTACAGACCTACCTGTCAGCCCCCCTAAAAGTGATTTGGTGCTGTCTGCGAAGCCTGGTGCTGATGACTGCGAGTGCTGACCGAAGCAAGGTAAGCAAACAAACCTTGAAGCCCCGAGCGAAGTGCCCGCCAGGTACATATTGCTCATGTGCTGTTGTGAAACATGTCGGTGGTAACGTAGCTGCCCCTCCTGCAGCCAGTGCAGGGGTAGAGGACATCACAGCGGGCCTCCGCGGTGTCCAAAAGGCGCTCGAGGGCTGCAGTCTTCTTGCCTTTCGGGGCCATGTCTTCTTTGCTACAGTCCTGGGCTGGAAGCACTGAGCGCGGCTGTACTTTAAACGTGGTGCCTGGCGTGATGAAGCGCCGAGGTGATGTCATGGTGGGTGAATGAGAGCCTTCCCACCATGTAAATGGCGTTTTCCTGGGCATGCATAATTAATGCTGCGGGTTTGGGATGATACGGTGTGAAAACCCATCAACGCGGCCGGTGGGTAAAACATTGTTTAACCTGCCCACTACCGCACTTAGTGCAAATCTGGAATGATTCTGCACAGTGACTCCATTATTGTTGGTTCATGTAAATTCCAGGATTGTAGAAAATGAATGAGATAGACCTAAGTCTTTTCTCATCCAGATATTACAATATCCTCATGTTAACAGACAAACAAAAGATGTTGTTTACCAATTTTCTGAGCGCCTTTTGGATGGCATGGAGGGATCCCACACCCTCCCCCCTACACCCCTTGGTGACTCCTTGCTTGGATTATATAAGACCACCTATTTCCACCTCCATAACAATCCCTGTCTTTTCCCCCAACTTAGCTCATCTGCTACTGAAATCCTCATCCGTGCTTTTGTTACCACTAGACCTGTTCCAATGCTCTCCTGGTTGGCCTCTCATTTTCCACCTTTCATAAACTTCAGGTCATAAAAAACTCTGCTGCTCGAGTCCCAATTGCACCAAGTCCCTTTCACCCATCATCCCTTTGCTCGCTGAATGACATGGGTTCCTTGACTGACAACACCTCGATTTTAAAATCCTTATTCTCAGATCCCTCCATTATCTTGCTCCCCACTATCCCTCCATTGCTAAAACTTTCCAAAATCTCTGCACTCTTCCAATTCTGGCCTCTTGAGCATCCCTGATTTTAATTCATCAATTCATCAGCATTCATCCTCGACATCCTGGGGGGGGGTTACCGTTGACCAGAATCTCAACTGGAACAACAGTATAAATACTGTGGCTACAAAAACAGGTCAGGGCTGGGAATTCTGCACTGAGTAACTCACCTCCTGACTCCCCAATGCCTATCCACCATCTACAAGGCACAAGTCAGGAGTGTGACGGAATACTCTCCACTCGCCTGAATGAGTGCAGCTCCAACAACACTCAAGCAGCTTGACATCATTCAGGACAAAGTGGCCTGCTTGATTAGCACCCCATCCACCACCTTAAACACTCAATCTCTCACCGTCAAAGCAGTGTGTGCCATCTACAAGATGCACAGCAACAACTTGTCAAGATTCCTTTGTCAGTACCTTCCAAATTCACAACCTGTACCATGTAGAAGGACAGGGGCAGCAGAACACAAGTGCACACCACCACCTGCAAGTTCCCCTCTAAGCCACGCATCAACCTGACTTGGAACTATATCGCTGTTCCTTCACTGTCGCTGGATCAAAATTCTGGAACTCCCTTCCTAACAGCACTGTGGGTGTACTGTCACCACCTAGACTGTAGCAGTTCATGAAGGCAGCTCACCACTACCTTCTCCAGGGCAATTAGGGATGGGGAACAAATGCCGGCCCAGCCAGTGACGCCCACATCCAAGGAACAAACAAAATAAAACTGCTTCACCACTAGTGGCTGTGCCTTCAGTTGCTTGGGCCTGGAACTCTGGAATTCCCTCCCTAAGCCGCTGTCTCTCTCTTAAGACACCCCTTAAGACCTTGACCAAGCTTTTGAAAACCTGTCCTAATATCTCCATAAGTGGCTCAATTCAAAGTTTGGTTGATGACGTTCCTGGACACCCCACAAATTGAAAATCTCCTGGGCACTGCTGCAAGTATAGACTCAAGAGAAAAAACATAGAGCGCTTCAAAAAATATATCGGCTGACTTTGAAAACTTTGATTTAATAGTAATAAAAATGTTGGAGATGGAAAAGGGCTGCTTGACTTACAGTCAAGAATCATCCAGTGAGGTAGAAGAGAGTTTGTTCACTTACTGATTGGCCGTGGGGTTAAGGCAGAGCTTTGCTTTGATGGGCATGTTGTAAAACCAATAGGGGCTGGTATGCAGGAAGTCATGTGAAAACCTCCAGGAATACGTCCAACCAGAGTTGGCAACTCCTAATGCCTTGCCTTGTACTGCTCCCCTAGCCAATTAGCATAGATTCTATGTGCACACACTCGTTCCGTAATTATTGAGAAAAAACATGAGCATGATCTGCACTGAATTTGTAGTCAAGCAGAAAAAGCATGTCATTTGGTCTTTGAATAGTTAGAATTCTTCATATTTCTGGTCATCGATACAGAGAGAGATAATAACTCAAAGCAGATCAGTTTGATTTGGCAGGGAGCTCTCGTTTGAGTTGCCAACTCTGGAAGGGCTGGAATTAAATTCAAAGGATTGGGATTTTGTCTTTGAGACCTTAGTTACCATGATTTTTCTGGACTGAGGTACAGATCCTCAGGACAATCCAGTGACTAAACCAATCGAGTCTGCTGGTGTAAAATGAGGCAGATATAGGGTTTAAAACTGTTGATCCACCCGATCCCATTAGTTTCCTGATAGGTTTGTTCGGATGAAATTAGACCCATAGTCTTGGAGGATCAGACCAAAGGTGAGATAAGCTGGTCATCTACTGAGAGATATTACTGTTTATGTAAATGACTATAAGTACTGACTCATTTTACACCAGCAAACTCGATTGGTTTAGTCACTGGATTGTCCTGAGGCTCTGTACCTCAGTCCAGAAAACTCCTGGTAACTAAGGTCTCAAAGACAAAGTTACTGACCGAGCTGGCCGAGTCCTAAAGGATATAGCTGCTAAACTGGGTCTACGGCAGGTGGTGAGGGAACCAACAAGAGGGAAAAACATACTTGACCTCGTCCTCATTAACCTGTCTGCCGCAGAAGCATCTGTCCATGACAGTATCAGCAGGAGTGACCACTGCACAGTACTTGTGGAGACGAGGTCCTGCCTTCACATTGAGGATACCCTCCATCGTGTTGTGTGGCACTACCACCGTGCTAAATGGGATAGATTTCGAACAGATCTAGAAACTCAGGACTGGGTATCCATGAGGCGCTGTGCAGCAGCAGCAGCAGAATTGTACTCAAACACAATCTGTAACCTCATGGCCCGGCATGTCCACTGCTCTAGCATTACTATCAAGCCAGGGGATCAACCCTGGTTCAATGAAGAGTGCAGGAGGGCATGCCAGCAGCAGCACCAGGCTTACCTAAAAATGAGGTGTCAACCTGGTGAAGCTATAACACAGGACTACTTGCATGCCAAACAGCATAAGCAGCAAGTGATAGACAGAGCTAAATGATTCCACAACCAACGGATCAGATCTAAGCTCTGTAGTCCTGCCACATCCAGTCGTGAATGGTGGTGGACAATTAAACAACTCACTGGGGGAGGAGGCTCCACAAATATCCCCATCTTCAAAGACGGAGGAGCCCAGCACATCAGTGCAAAAGATAAGGCTGAAGCATTCGCAACAATCTTCAGCCAGAAGTGCCGAGTGGATGATCCATCTCGGCCTCCTCCGGAGGTCCCCAGCATCACAGATGCTGGTCTTCAGCCGATTCGATTCACTCCATGTGATATCAAGAAACAGCTGAAGGCACTGGATACTGCAAAGGCTATGGGCTCTGACAATATTCCGGCAATAGTTCTGAGGACTTGTGCTCCAGAACTTGCCTTGCCCCTAGTCAAGCTGTTCCAGTACAGCTACAACACTGACATCTACCCGGCCATGTGGAAAATTGCCCTGGTATGTCCTGTACATAAAAAACAGGACTAATCCAACCCGGTCAATTACTGCCCCATCAGTCTACTTTCCATCATCAGTAAAGTATTGGAAGGGGTCATCAACAGTGCTTTCATGCGGCACTTGCTTAGCAATAACCTGCTCAATGATGCCCAGTTTGGGTTCCATTAGGGCCACTTAGCTCCTGCCCTCATTACAGCCTTGGTTCAAACATGGACAAAAGAGCTGAACTCCCGAGGTGAGGTGAGCATGACTGCCCTTGACATCAAGGCAGCATTTGACCAAGTGTGGCTTCAAGGAGCCCTGACAAAACTGGAGTCAATGGGAATCAGGAGGAAAACTCTCCGCTGGTATGGAGTCATACCTAGCACAAAGGAAGATGGTTGTGGCTGTTGGAGGTCAGATATCTCAGCTCCAGGACATCACTGCCAGAGTTCCTCAGGGTAGTGTCCTAGGCCCAACCATCTTCAGCTGATTCATCAATGACCTTCCTTCCATCATAAGGTCAGAAGTGTGGATGTTCGCTAATGATTGCACAATGTTGAGCACCATTCGTGACTCCTCAGATACTGAAGCCATGTACAAATACAGCAAGACCTGGACAATATCTAGGCTTGGGCTGACAAGTGGCAAGTAACATTCATGCCACACAAGTGTCAGGCAATGACCATCTCCAACAAGAGAGAATCCAACTGTCCCCCCATGATGTTCAGTGGCATTGTCAGCACTGAGTCCCCCACTATCAACATCCTGGGGGTTACCATTGACCAGAAACTGAACTGGACTAGCCATTTAAATACTGTGGCTACAAGAGCAGGTCAGAGGCTAGGAATCGTGCGACAAGTAACTCACCTCCTGACTCCCCAAAGCCTGTCCACCATCTACAAGACACAAGTCAGAAGTGTGATGGAATACTCCCCACTTGCCTGGAGGAGAGCAGCTCCCACAACACTGAAGAAGTTGGACACTGTCCAAGACAAAGCAGCCCACTTGATTGGCACCACGTCTACAAACATTCACTCCCTACACCACCGATGCACAGTAGCAGCAGTGTGTACCATCTACAAGATGCACTGCAGGAATTCACCAAGGCTCCTTTGACAGCACTTTCCAAACCCCAGACCACTACCACCTAGAAGGACAAGGGCAGCAGATAGATGGGAACACCACCACCTGGAAGTTCCCCTCCAAGTAACTCACCATCTTGACTTGGAAATATATCGCCGTTCCTTCACTGTCACTGGGTCAAAATCCTGGAACTCCCTCCCTAACAGCACTGTGGGTGTACCTACACTACATGGGCTGCAGCGGTTCAAGAAGGCAGCTCACCACCACCTTCTCAAGGGCAATTAGGGATGGGCAATAAATGCTGGCCCAGCCAGTGAAGCCCATACCCCATGAATGAATAAAAAAAGGATAAAAATTACTCCACTGCAGTGATATTTGACCACATGTTTTCTTAGAGCCGAGAAGCTTACAGGGAAATTTGATGTAGGTGTTCAAAATAACGAAAGGTTTTGATAGAGTAAATAAGGAGAAACCTTTTCCAGTACCAGAAGGGTCAGTCACCAGGGGATGCAGATTTAAGATAATTGTCAGGAGGATCAAAAGGTGCATGAGGAGAAATATCGTTCCACAGTGAGCTGTTGTGATCTGGAATGAACTGCCTGAAAGGGTATTGGAAGCAAAGTCAATAAAAACTTTCAAAAGGGAACTGGATAAATACTTGAAAAGGAGCAGATTTAAAGGGTTCTGGGGAAAGAGCACCAGAGTGGGACTAATTGGATAGCTCTTTCAAAGAGGCTGGCACAGACACAATGGGCAGAGTGGCCTCCTTCTATGCTGCATGATTTTCTGATTATGTTCTTATGATATGTGAACATATTATCGCTGTCTTCCCTCTATCACATGTCCAGCAGAATCAATATTGCTATTGATTGCAATTGGCTTAATTCTCATTAATTCTCGGAATGTGGGCATTGCTAGCAAGGTTGACCCATCCCCAGTTGCCCAGATTCGTGAACCAGTTGGGTGGTTTGCAACAATTTGACAGCTCCATGGTCATTCATACTGAAACCAGCTTTTTATTCCCAGATTATTTTATTAAACTGAATTTAAATTCTCAAGCTCGGGATTTGAACTCACTTTCTCTGGTTCATTAATCCAGGCCTCTGATTACTAGTCCAGAAAAATAACTACTATACGGTCTCACATGGATCAGCACATCAAACCAGTGCAGAAAATCTCACTTTGTCCGAAAGCCCACATCATTGCAACATTTAGCTGACAGACTGGCTGGAAGCCTAGAGGTATTATCTCTGAGAGATAAAGTGACCGAGCCAGTCACTCTGGAATGCCTGTCCTTTTGCCAAAACGAATAAACTCACGAGGAGTTGCAGGAAGATTTAGAAGCCGTGACAGAGGAAACTAAAGGTCAGAGGTATGCATGTAAAAGGTGAAAGGTTGTGGCAATTACCCTACTGCCTGAATCTTTACAAAAGAAAGACTTGCAATTCCATATCACCTTTCATGACCTCAGAATGTCCCAAAACCCTTCACAGCCAGAGAAGTGTTGCCACTGTTGTAATGTAGGAAATGCAACAGCCAACTGGCGCTCAGCAAGGTCCCACAATTATCAGAAATTCTGTTTTTTAGTAATGTTGTTTGAGGAATAATTATTGGCCAGGATTCTGGAAGAACTCCCTTGCTCCTCTTCAAAATGACAGGGTCCCTCTTACCTCCACATGAGAGGGCAGGCAGAGAATCTGTTTAACCCAAAAGACTCCGGTAGCACAGCACTGCAACTGGGAGCATCAGCCTAAATTTAAATGGAATTATAAATACATTAAAATAGAACGGAAGGATCCACGGCTATACAGAAAGAAATGCAAGGGGATTGTCTGTTCACTTAAGCGATCAAAATCTGATCAGTTTTCTTGAATGATTGGAATGAAGAATGTCAGTTAAATATCCCAGATAAAGAGAAAGAATGAACTAGAGATGACAGCCATGATATTCTCTGCAGTTCAGCCAACTCAAGTCAAGAAACAACAGCTTTATCTCCCCCCCTCCCCATCCCACGCTTAACTAAAGTTACGACTCTGGGAGATTCGTCATCGCAAGGTCTGGTTGTACAAGTACAAGCTGTTCTGTAAACATTTCGGTACAATTCTACCCCTAAACCTTGTCAGTAATAATTTCACTTGCCTGTTCCAGCTTGTGAAAAATTGTCCCTGGAGGGAAAATTAACATGAAAAGGAAAACATAAATCCTGAAGCAGGAGAGGAAGAACAAGTTTGGCAACAGTTTGGTTTTTATTGCCATTTTCTCCTTACAAGCTGTTTAAGTGTGTTTTTCTTTTTTCTAAAGAAAACACTGGGCCTGGATCTTGCTGGAGTGGGGCATCTCACTTCCTGCCCTGAAATTTAGACCTTTACCCTCAGCCTGCAGCTCGAAATTTTAATGTCCTGTAACTTGCTGGGAGCGTGAGCTGATAACGGATGCGGCCAGAGCAATGGGACATCTGGGACCTCAGGTGAAACACGGGACCAATACTCCATCTCCTTAACCAATGAGATTGAAGGATTGAGAAATAAACAGAGAAATGATGGAGAAAGAGATTAGGTGACTTAGAGTCAAATCAGATCCAGAAAGAAAAATAAAGAAAGGAAAAGAAAAATTAATCGGATTAAGAGAAAGAATAAAAGAAGAAGAAAGGAAAAGTAAGAAAAACAAATTTACAAATCTCGAGGAATACTTTCCTACCTGTAGGAATGAGACACAAAGTTTAAATTGTTCCTTGTTTGGGTCAGACAGGTGGAGCGGAATTGCAGAAACATGAACTCCCTCATTAAAGGCTGCTTACACAGTGAAGTACTGACCCTAACTGCCTATGGTGAGTTTAGTGGGTAATTAATGCGGCAACTTCACAAAACACATGGGAGTTTGAGGGTGAGCATTCGCCTTTGCGAGGCTAACTGCAGATCAGTGTGTATCATCCAGGAACTTGTGGCAAAAGTCAGAAGCACATCCGCCGACAATTAAGAGGGAATTAAGCCCATTAATGGCACAACTGTCTCCAATTTTTTATGGTCTGTCCAAACTTACTGTTGGTGGGACGGGTGAATCAGCCAGATGGCCTTTGCATTTTTCATCAAACCTCATCCAAGGGTGGGATGAAATCTCTGTTATGAAATAAAATTAAAATAAATTTCTGTGGACAGCATTTTTATCAGCTATATTTTCAGGTGATTGATTGTGATGCATGGACATTGCTTTGAAGCATTTTAAACCTTTATTTGAGTGTTTTCAGGTCTGCAGCTCCCTGAGGCAGCTGTCTGCCTTCAGGGAGGTTTCCCGCAGAGCTCACCTGCACCAGTGGAAATGTCACTGCCTGCCCTCTTCCCGCCCCCAACCGGCAACACAGCTTTCCATGCGCGCGTTGCACACTAGTTGACTGTTAATTGGCCAGCCAGCATGAAATCGCAGTCTGGGGCCCATTTCCTGACTGCTCCCAGGCCCGCCGATCGCGATCACCCACCAAAGTTAAAATTCAGGCCTAAGTATTTCCTGTGCCTACAGAGCCTTGTAAAGAAGCCCCCTGCTCTATGAGGCTGGTTAGAGACAAGTCAGACAGGACACCCTTTCTTGATTATTATCCTGCCCCAGAGAATGAATTCCACAGGGGCAGACTTGCCTAAACTGGGTCACCCCTAACTGAGCTCAAACTTGAAGAATTGGTTGAGACAGAAACAGCTAATAGAACTGTAGATCAGCAAGAGTTCAGGAGAGCAGTGAATGAAAAGGGAGATAAAGGATCGTCTTGTCTATTGCCTGTGTAGATGGTTTAATCGGGGACAATATCTATAAAAGGAAGGACGTACATATTTAGAGCATCTTTCACAGCCTCAGGACATTGCAAAGTGTTTTACAGCCAATGAAGTACTTTTGAAGTATAGTCACTGTTGTAATGTAGGAAATGTGGCAGCCATTTTGTGCACAGCAAGCTCCCATAAGCACCATTGTGATAACCTGCGTTTTAGAGATGTTATTTGAGGGATAAATCTTGGCCAGGACAACTGGGAGAACTCCCTCCCCCTCCTCTTCCTCGAATGGATGCCATGGAATGTTTGACGACTCCCTGATAGAGAAGACAGTGTAACATTTAACATTTCTCCCCAAAGATAGCACCTTCAACAATGTAACGTTTCCTCTGCCTTGGGCTAGGAGTGTCAGCCTTAATGTGTCAGCCTAGACTTGTGCTCAAGTCTAAACTGATTACTTTCTGATTCAGAGGTGAGACAGTGCTGCCCACTGAACCCCAACAGACAATTTAAATATATCAACTTATTAGAATAGATAAGGATATCAAAACACTGTGTGACTGAAAATACATTAAAAATCATTCTTACTTATATGTCACCCATGTTTACCTTGAATGGTGAATTTCTGTATGCCAAATTCACAGTTTGGTAAACCAACTAAAGATGTCTTATAGGTCAGGTTTTGGTCTCCCTAATGAAAATTATCTCCACTCGATATAAAACATGGCTCTGGGGCTGGATTTTCCCGGTTGGGTCACAAGCCTGACACTAGCCTCAATTCCGGGTCAGGAACTTGGAAGTGACCGTGGCAGGACACTGGGAGCCTGCTCTGTCCTATTAGGGATGGCTGGTAGACCGGGGAAGCAGGAGACCCAATCAGAGGGCCCACAACGATGTCCAGCCCGGAGAGAGGTGGGTACTGCTGAGGCAGGCAGGTGAGCACGAGGGCATCTCAACATGGATGCACTCTCCAATGCCTTCTGCAAATGTTAGATTGAAGAGAACTTCTCCACCAGACCGGTTTTGGCCATGGTAATGGCATTTTGTCTTGATGGTGCCTTTACTAGTACATGGAGCCTTTGGTTCCAATAGCCCTTCAACCAACCACCGGGATGCCACCTCTAGAGAACTGGCAGGCTCGTCCTGGCGGGGGGGCTGCTCTGACATCAGGAGGATGCCATTTCCATCGGAAAATGCCTCCTATCCCGCCCTAAAGTGCCATAAATGGCTGCCCCACCTAGTGGGCTGCTGACTTTCTTCCCCACCTACCCCTGGTAATTGCGCTGGAGGTCGGAATCTGTCAGGAAGCTGTCCTGATGCAGCTCCGCACTATTTTCCCAACAACCACTGCCTCTAAGCCCAGAGCTGAGAAAATTCAGCCCCTCCTGATTGATGATAGACTGGGGACTTCAGCAGATCCAAACATTTCAATTTGCTTGATGGATTTATACACTTGCGGTTGAATAGTCTTATGGATAATCCGCCTTCAGTGAAGTGTCAACATTTATTTGAATGAAGTTGTACAGCATACAGCAGAGGAGATTACTAAAAAAGTGAGGAGTTATGGCAAGCCTTGTTGCTTTGAGATTCCATGCTGCTGACACCAGGTTTCTGATGCAACAGTGGCTTCTAAACCCTTACTTACAACAGGTCCCAGTCTCCTATCAACCCTGCACTTGCTGACCTGCACTGGCTCCCATGCAGTCAGGCAATGCCTCAGTTTTAAAATTGTCATCCTTGTGCTCAAATGTCTCCCTATCCTCCTCCCTCCCTATCTCCGTAACCTCCTCTAGCCTTACACGCTCTGAGATATCTGCGCTGTTCCAAGTTGGCCCCTTGGGCATCCCTGATTTTCATCGCTCCACCATTGGAGACTGTGCCTTCAGCTGCCAAGGCTCAAAGCTCTGGAATTCCCTTCCTAAATCTCTCCATGTTTTTACCTCTCTCTCCCACCGACCACCCCTGCCCTTTGAAATACTCCTAAAAATCTACCTTTTGTTGGTCACCTATCCTAATATTTTGTGGGAAGTTGCTTTACCGCGTTAAAGGCAGTGGATCTAGTGCACAAGTGCAAGCATTTACATCTCAAGATCTGGCGAAATCACCATCCCGACTTACCCCGAATGATGGGCCTTTGGGCATTTGTGTGTTGCTAGGACAGCTCAGATGATGTTAAGAGTCAGCATTGTAGTGTTATGAGTAGGTCAAAGTGGCTGGTGTGGGCAAATTCCCCTACCCTTCATGGGACCAACAAGTTCCTCAGAGTGTCCTGAGTGTTTATTTTCTGGTCCCAGAGGGTCCAAAGTTCAATTCTCTTCAGTCTTCTCTTTTGAATCAGCCTTCTGTTGAAAAGTCCTTGCAGTTCAGTCATTCTGAAATCTACACTTCCCAGCTATGCTGACAGCTATGCTGATAAAGTATTGTCCCATTCCGCAGATGATGGTGTCCTAACAGATGCAAAATAAAGCTCTTATGTCTCCAAGCCATCTTCCCTAAGGGATGAGAATACTGAGGTTGATTGAATCCCCCAGGACTGTGACGTGGGGAGAGGAAGAGTAGGAATTGGAGTCGAGTAAAATCAGTAGTTGTAAAAAGGGAGTTACAAGAATGGAATGTGAATAGTCAAAGGCACAGGGCAGAATTGTCCCAGATTTGCATTGAGTGCGGTAGCGGGCGTGAAGAAAGGCGTTTTACCTGCCGGCTGCAATGGCAGGTTTTCACACTACATCATCTGCTTCCCGCCTAATTATGCAGCTACAGGAAACACGCCGTCACGCTGGTGGGTAGCCTCTGAATCGCCCGCCATGCTGTTACCTCACCGTTTCCTCACTCCGGGTGCCTTATCTAAACTGTAGCCGCCCACACAGTTCTCAATGCTTGTAGCCCAGGACTGCTCTAGTGGAGACATGGCCCCGAAAGCCAAGAAG
Organism: Cetorhinus maximus; assembly: GCF_964194155.1. Lineage (NCBI taxonomy): Eukaryota > Metazoa > Chordata > Chondrichthyes > Lamniformes > Cetorhinidae > Cetorhinus > Cetorhinus maximus. Next base: position 111,826,662 of record NC_135887.1, on the reverse strand, counting down.
AGTTCAGTGACCGGTCACTAGAAAGCCCTTTGGAGGCGCGCTGTGATGTCCTCCACCCCCACTCTGGCCGCAGGAGGTCCAGTAATCTCACCACTCCAGCTTGGGTGGCGGTGGCAGTGGTGATCAGTGCCAATGTTACACAGAAGGGATCGGCCATCCAGTGCAGAAAGAGGATGAATGATCTCATCCGTACCACCAGGGTAAGGTAACTATCTCATCACTCTAAACTCACACACTCACAAGCCCGTCACACATTCACTGACATCTCACTCACTGGCAGCTCATGGGACATCACCACTCTTACTCTCACACTCACCCTCGCATCTCCACCTGGCCTCATCTCCTCTAGAGACTGCTTCCTCAGCCCTCAATATCTTGAGGCCACTTGCACAGATCAACATGTGCCCCGTTCACGCCCCTCTTCCTCAGTACAGCCCTCGCCCTGCAGCCTCTTCCCTTGCCTGAGGCCACTTCTGCCCCTTCCCCAAGCAAGCCCTAGCCCTGCAGCCATTGAAAAGCCACCCCCGCCTCAGCCATTAAAAAGTCACTCCTGCCTTATGGCTGGTCTGGTAGGTAGAGACCTGCCCGTGAGCCCCCTAAACATGATCTGGTGCCATCTGCGAAGCCTGGTGCTGATGACCGTGAGTGCTGCCCGAAGCAAGTAAGCCAAACAAACCTTGAAGTCCCGAGTGAACCACAGCTTGCCAGGTGCATGTCGCTTATGTACAGTTGTGAAACACGTTGGCGTGCAATCATGCCAATGTACCCGGATGATCCAGGATGGGGGTTGCTTCTGGTGAACAGGGCTAACAATGAGATGCTAAAGTATTGAAAGTAGGTTCCTTACATGTGGCGACAGGAAACGTGGCCCACCATTGACGGGCGGAGAGGACAATCGCAAACTGGTTTCACGGCGGTGTAAAACCAATTTTTGGCCTTCTTGCCATATTGTCTGGTCATGCCTGCCATAACACCCACTGCCAATGGGCGCAGAAAATTCCGGCCATTGTTTCATGTTGTTATTAAAAAGTAGGATAGCATATTTGGGGGGAGGTGTAGTATAAAGGGTTAACAGATGGGGTATGCTAATATATGATGTGCATGGTGATGTACCACAGACATTAGTCAATCATGCATTAGACTCTCAAAAGAGAGCTTGCAATCATGCCTAAGAGCTACATGCCATATCTGTAACCTAGTAGTACTAAAAGTAGTACCAATGAAGAGTGCTAAGCAGATACCAAAGTATGTCTATAGTCTGTCTAAGAACTAAGCTCCAGGCCTAGAGGCCAAGGCAGAAGGACTCAAACCTAAAACATGGCACTAGTTCAGGACAGAGGAGATGTTAGGCCTTAATGGAGGTGAAAGTGGAGGCTGGCAGCAGTGGAATTCCACCCAACTGGCCAGTGAGCCAATTTGCCTGCATCATCCTTCCCCCGGGTTGTTTTCCCGGAGACAGGATGGGGGAGCAGCACAGTTATCCACCCACTAGTGGTGGGTAGCCTATTAAGGCCTATTATTAAAGGTCAAGTGGAATTTTCCACTTGACTTTATGACCCTGGAGGCATTGAAGAATAAGCCAGCTGCATGGAGGCAGCCTTCTGGCAACAGACAGAAGCCCAGGAAGACTTAGAAGCCCTCCCCATCTACCTGGCTGCAGTTGCAGGCTACACCTGTGGAGATGTTCCCTTTCCACAATGGTGGGCCCGCTGCTGAGGGGAATTTTCATTTAACATTTTAAAAAGTTGGAGAGAGGGCACTCCATCTTGAAGCACCCCCTCTCATACCTGAAAAGGCAGCCTGTTGCTCCTTCCACTGAGCTGGCCAGTATTTAGCCTTAGATGGAGTTTACCACCCGCTTTGTGCTGCATTCACAAGCAACCTGACTCCAAGAAGAACCAACCCCGATGAGCCACAGGCTGCTGCCTCCTATTAGCCCTTCAGCTTCTAGACCCCACCTGCCATCCATAATTGCATGGCAAACCCACCCTCTGTCCATCAATTGGTCAATTTGGAGAAAATCATTGCCGGGAGCCAGTTTTCCCCTCAGTGTGGGCTTCTGACCCACATTTGACCCTGATGTTGGGGTCATGAACTCCATGGGGACATTCTGCCCAAGGGCTTTCTTCCAGCTGCTAATTAACCATGATTAACATTATGAAAGATAGAGCAATGTAAAAAACATCATCCGGAGTAGATATACAGTCCATTGAGTCTGCTCCCCCATTCAATATGGCCATGGCTGATCTTTGGCTTCAACTCCTGCCCACTCCCCATATCTCTTGATTTCTTGAGAGACCAAATATTTGTCTATCTCAGCCTTAAATATATTCATTGATGGAGAACCCACAACTCTCTGGGGTGGGGTATTCCAAAGACCCACTACCCTTTGCGAAAGAAATTTTTCCTCATCATCCCAGTTCTAAATGATCAGTCCCTTATCTTGAGACTGTGCCCTCCCACTCCCCCCACTCCCCTACCCTGTGTACTAGATTCCTCAGCCAGAGGACAGTGTCTACCCTGTCAAGCCCCTTCAGAATCTTGTAGGTTTCAAGATTTCTTTATTCATGTATTCTAATCCCCTTGCAATAAAGATCAACATGTCATTTGCCTTCCCAATTGCTTGTTGTACCTGCATTCTAACTTTTTGCGTTCTTAGAATGAGTATACGCAAGTTCCTCTGAAGATTAACATTTATAAATTTCTTGCCTTTTATCCTTACAACCAGTGTTACAAAACAAACCTCACACCTTACCATGTTGTGTGGCACCTTTTGGAAATCCAAATGCATGACACCTCTGGTTCCCCTTTATCTACTGTACGACAGGTCGAGTATCCTTTGTTCGAAACCCTTGGGGCCGAATGGGTTTTGGTATTCAGATATTTTCAGTTTTTGGATCTACTGCATATACGGTTAAGACTAGGCCAGCTACAGTCTGCAAATACTAGGTTGTTTCTTCACTTGCCAACTCTCACACGCCCTACTTCTTACCTGTTAGCACTTATTACGCCTGTAATATAATATTACATTGCTTTATTAACGCACAAATTAACTGCATAGTCGCTCAAAAAAAAAGTTCGGGTTTTGGATGTGTTCAGTTTTTGGATGTCTGGATAAAGGATATTCAATTTATAGTTACACCCTTAAAAAAACTAATGAATTTGGCAAACATGATTTCCCTTTTGCAAAACCATGTTGACTTTGTCTGATCATACTATGATTTCCTAAGTGCATTGTTAAGGCTTCCTTATTAATAGATTTCAGCACTTTCCCAACAACTGATGTAAGGCTAGCTGGCCTGGAGTTCCCTGATTTCTCTCTTCATCCTTTCTTGAATAGCGGTGTTACATTTCTTAAATTTCAATCTGCTGGGATCATTTGAGAATCTAGGGAATTTTGGAAAATCATAACCATTGCATCCACTATCTTGGCAGCTATCTCTTTTAGAACCCATGTTCCTCGGTCATCAGATTTTGAGATTTAGTTGGATTTTAGTCCCTTCAGTTTCTCCAACATTTTTTCTCTGCTGATATTAATTACCTTAATTTCCTCACCTTTTTTAGCCCCTCGGTTATACTTTGTTTCCAGTATTAACTTGTGCCTTCTACTGTGAAGGCGGGCACAAAATATTTGTTCAATGTCTCTGTCGCTTCCTCCTACTCCATGATAATTTCTCCTGTCTCAACTTCCAAGGAACCAACATTTACTTTGGTTACTCTCTTCCTTTTTATATACTTATAAAAGCTCTTACAATCTGTTTTTATATACCTGGCTGGTTCATTTCAGTGTTCTATTTTTCTCCTTTTTATCAAATTGTTGGTGGTCCTGTACTGGTTTCTAAAACATTCCCAATCCTCAGACTTTGTACTATTTTTTGCAACATTATAAGCCTCGTCTTTTAATCTAATACTATCCTAAACTGCCTTAGTAAGCCACAGATGGATCTTTTTTGCTGAGTGTTTGTTTTTCAATGGCATGGATCTTCATTAAGAGCAAGCTCAGCTGAAGACTAGTAATGAGACAAAACTAAGAGAAACAGTTTCCGTTGGTCAGAGGGTTGATAACCAGACGATACAAATTGAAGGTGATTGGCAAAAGAACCACGGGGAAGATGAGGAATAAAAATCTATGCACCTTCTGAAAGGGTGGTGGCAGCAAATTCAATAGTAACTTCCAAAAGGGAATTAGATGAATACTTGAAGAGGAAAAGTAAACTTGGCAATGGGGAAATTGCAGGGGAGTGTGATTAATTGGATAGCTCCTTCAAAGAGTCAGCAAAGCGTGAGGAACTAAGACCTCACATTGTATATTTTTATAAAAATATATATAGATATCCTCATGATTGTCTCTAAAATTTTAAAAACTGAACAGAGATCCTTAACATGGCTGAAGCTGTGTCTTTCTGTGATTCCAGAACAAAACAAGCTGCTTTGCTAAAAGCAAAATACTGCGGATGCTGGAAATCTAGAACAAAAACAAAAATACCTGGAAAAACTCAGCAGGTCTGACAGCATCTGCGGAGAGGAATACAGTTGACGTTTCGAGTCCGTAGGACCCTTCATCAGAACTAAGACATATAGGAATGAGATGAAATATAAGCTGGTAGAAGGGGGTGGGACAGGAGAGCTCGATAGGGGGCCAGTGATAGGTGGAGGCCAAGAAGAGACTGCCAAAGATGTCATAGACAAAAGGACAAAGTTGGAAAGCTCACACCTCATTATCTCTGAGGAGCTACGAACCATCACCTGGAGACTGCACAGCCCAGCCTCAAAGGGAGCTACATCAAAGGCCTTTTGTATTTGATACCCAGGCTTGCTGGTAGAAATGGAACATCTACTAAGCCAATGGCCTCTTAAACATTCCTTTTACCCCATAATGGCAGTCCTGAAGACCAAGCTAAATTCCAGATACAGGATAAACTTTGTTGAAGAATTTGCAGCGAGGTAATGTCACGTGTCCTAAGCCTCTGGCTGGTTATAATGCCTTGCTGAGCTGCATAGCTCAGTCTGCTATTTAACAAGTGACTAGCAGGCCACACCAAAGGAGCTCAGCCGCAGGTTTGACACCTGGCCCCATCAAACCTGCTTCTGCTGCAAGTTCTGTACCATTGCCTACAAGACTGATTCATCTCTGCATGCCTATCTCATCATCTGAAGTCAACATCACTGGAAAAGTGAATTATCCAGCATCGGTTTTCAACCCACCAACGTTGGTGAAGGAATACCTCATTGGACTTTGATTCTGGACTCTGAACCAATCTTCATTTTCTCTGTGGTCTCTATTGTAAATCCTTCTTTTCTCTAACCCTCTCTTTGCTGAGTGTGGAGGCGGTTATGACCCTCCTCCCGTGTTTTGAGTGTGTGCGAATAAACTAACCCTTTTAGTTCATCCTATCTCAAGTTTGCTGTGGGGTTATTACCAGAAAATTGGATCACACAAAAACCGAGGGGTTGGGGAAATACACCACTGCTTATAAAGAGGGAAACAAATCAATGCAACTTTCGGTTCATGGACAGGTGGTGAGAGGAGAAATTAGTGCTGTTTAAATTAACCCCTCTCCTGTCTGTAACAACAGGCAAGATGGGTGAATGGCTTCCCTCTGTGCTGTATCCTTCGGGGATTCTAACTTCCAGGCCTGCACTGATAAGAAACATAGAATTTTTCTTATAGTTCAAAAGGCCATTCAGCCCATCGTATTGGTGCCAGCCAAAAAAAAAGAGCTATCCAGCATAATCCTGCTTTCCAGCTCTTGGCCCGTGGGTTACGGCATTTTGAGTGCATTTCCAAGTATCTTTTCAATGCGATGTGGGTTTCTGTTTTGCTAACCTATCAGCCAGTGAGTTCCAGACCCACACCACCCTTGGGGTGAAAGAAAATACCCCCCAAGTCCCTCCTAATCCTTCTACCAATTACTTTAAAAGTAAGGAGAATTCACCAGGTGTGACTTGCCAATCGTTCCGTGTGTTTCAATTTCACAAATGCTTCCATTAGCTGGAGATCTGAGTTCCATGGGTCAACTGATAAATTGCACCATCCAATGTCATATCATGAAGGTCTATAAAAATCAGCCTCACAAATGTCTTTTTCTTATTCTTTCCTGAAATGTGGGCATCACTGGCAAGGCCAGCATTTGTTGCCCATCCCTAATTGCCCTTGAACTAAGTGGCTTGCTAGGCAATTTCAGAGGGTGGTTAAGAGTCAATCGCATTGCTGTGGATCTGGAATCTGGAATGTGGGCCAGACCAGGTAACGGTGGCAGATTTCCTTCCCTAAAGCACATTAGTGAACCAGATGGGTTTTTACAACATTCGTTGATAGTTTCAAGGTAGCCATTACTGAGGCTAGCTTTCAATTCTGGGTTTTATTAATTGAATTTAAATTCCACCAGCTGCCGTGGTGGGATTTGAACTTTTGGATTACTAGTCCAGTGACATTACCACTAGGCACTGTCTCCCCTCCCCTTATCGTTAATTAAGTGTTGCCAGAACAACACTCTAAAAATTGAATTTTTAACCCCTTCTGAATCAGTGGCATTCTGTTTGGTTTTTTTTTGAGTAACACATTCAGAAGCTTGCTCCACTTGTTTTACATTGCTTGTTCATAAATAAATCGATTGGTTCCAATCGTGTGGTGGCTTTGTTTGTATTCGTCCTTGGATGTGGACGTTACTGGCAAGGCCAGCATTTATTGCCCACTCTGAGTGTCCCTGCTGGCTTAGGGTGGGCCTATTTCCTGAGGCCCGGTCCTTCATGATCTCCAGTGGTCAATACCATAACTAAGGAATCATTGTGCTGGAGTAATTGTGTCTAATTCTGGGCAGCATACTTAAGGAAGGATTCCAAGGTATTGGGGAGGGTGCAGAGCAGACTTATTATAATGGTTACAGCGATGGGGGACTTTGGAGAGATTGGAAAAGCTGGGATTATTCTCCATAAAACAAAGAAGCTTAAGTGCAGATTTAATGGCACTGTCCAAAATTGTGAAGGGTTTTGATGGAGTAAATAAAGAGAAAGTGTTTCCAGTGCCAGGAGGGTCAGAAACAAAAAGACACAGTTTTAAGAAAATTGGCAAAATAAAAAGGAGGGGAGATAATCGTTCTTACTCAGTGACTTGTAATGATCTAGAACGCACTGTTTGACATAGTGGTGGAAGCAAATTCAAGAATAATTTTCAAAAGGGAATTTGTTAAAATACTTGAAAGTTTACAGGGCTATGGAGAAGAAGCAGGGGAATGAGAATACCTAGATAGCCCTTTCAAAGGGTTGAAGGGTAAAAGCTGTAACATGTTTCTATGATTGTACATCCTGCACATATGGTCTCCGTCACACAGTTGGTACAAGGGTAAACTTTCAGTTCAGATAATTACTTATTGAAAGTACCACGCTCTCTCAACACAAGACAGGAAGCGTTGGAAGAAAAGTCCCCAAATCAGAAGCAAGAACTGAACAGACCCGCATCAGTAAAAACATCATACCCGAGCTGCTTGTAGGTGTCTCATGCAACTCACCACACCAAGGTCACCTGCATCAGGAGGAAAGTGGGGCACAGATTAATAACAACAGAGGACTCCCAGTCACTGTTGTTAGAAGACGTGAGTGAGCACGAACCAGTTCTGATACAGTCACAAGGGTGACACGAGGCAAGGGCAGCCTAGATTCAGTCATGACTCAATATTGAATACACCAGCACACCTAACAGCAGTACCAGCCAATTATGAAGGGGTTTCTCATGAAACATTTTATAATAATAGCAGCAGTTTGGAGTGTGCTTGGGATTCTTAGCTGCTAGGTTGGCTTGTCCATTTAAGACATTGGTCAGCTGTTTTCCCTGGCCAAGTTAGATCAATTATAGACAACATTGGCATGACAATTGGCCTTGTTTTTCTTCAAAATCCTAGATTTCTCCCTCTTTTGTGGTGGTGGTGGTTGGGTGGGGGGGGGTGGTCATGGGTAGTGGGCAACCACTAAGGCTCCACATTATAATGCACAAAATCTTAAAACTGTAGGTGGCTGATGTATCAAAATGAAACCTGATTGGATTCCACTCTGAGACTTCAGCACAAGATCCAGGCCAACACGCCCGGTGCAGTACTGAGGGAATGCTGCACTGTCAGAGGGGCAGTAATGAGGGAGTGCTGCATGATCGGGTGAGGCGTTCAGGTCAGACGTTAAACCAAGGCCTCCTCTGCCTTCTCAGGTGGACATAATAACTACCATGGCCACTAGATAAAAGAAGGGCAGGGGGGTTCTCACTGGTGTCCTGGCCACTATTTATCCCTTAATCCATATCGCTAAATGCAGGTTGGTCATTCATTTCATTGCTGCTGTGGGATCTTACCTAGAGCAAATTGATTGCTGTATTTCCTACAACTGTGGCTACACTTCAAAATTACTTCATTGGCTGTAAAGCACTTTGGGATTTCCCGAGGTTGTGAAAGGCAAAATATAAACGTAAGTTTTCCTTTCGTCTGCTTTCAATTGGCTGTTTTTAGCAAGACCACCGCCAGCTAGCAGCAATTTCAAGATCAACAACTGGAGAGACTGGGCTGGGGGTGGGGATAGGAGGAATAAATTGAGACACTAGCCCATCGTCTCTCAGTTCCTGAAATCATAGGGTAATGGAGATCTCTTCCCCCAAAATGCAATAGGTCAATTACAATTGAAATCGTCAAGACGGAGACTGGTAAGTTCCTCATTAGGTAATGGCATCAAGGGACATGTAGCATTGGTGAGTAAACTGGGTTGATGTATCTTGTTGTGTATATATGGGAGTGTGTCAGGAAGGGTAGGAAGCCTGCTGAAGAAGTTGGGGGATGCCAGAAACCACCTTAACTTGACTTTAGGATCTTGTCTTCATTAAATTCCTAATTTTAATCAATTTAACAAATCAGAGAGCTATGTTCAATGTTTGTCAACTATACAGTTATTAAGTCACGACTGAATCTTGGGCTAAAATCATGCAATTCAGTGACTCAGCCCCATGATGTGATGCCCGTTACAAAAATTCTTCATGGCTGTCGAAGATCAAGAGCTCACGCACGACTTTGGGTGGAGGAGCAGGGTAACTTGCAGGAGAACAAATTCATCAGGAAAGAAAGAGAAAGAGACAGAGAGTACTTTACAAAGCATCTATTTTAATTTATTATACGCTTACAGCCTTGGGTTTCATAAATAACTCTTGACATATTCCATCATGTGCAAAATACAGGACTGATTGTGAAACTTTAAAAAAAATACACATTTTTTTAAAAAATGTATTCACAAACATTTTCCTTAATTGTATTCTGTTATGAAATAGGAACCCTTCTGTTAAACCTTTTTCAGATGAATTGGGATTAAAATATCCTTTGATTCTCATCCTTTAAAGGTTTGTGGAGTCTGTAACAGAAGATACAGGAAAATATATAGTGCACTGGCTTGAAAGTGGAAATAAGTTTAATTATAAATCAAGATGAGCATCTTGCAGATCATGCGATAATGGGTGGATTTTTATTAAAAGGGAGGTGACTGGAAAAATGCAAGCTCTTTTAGTCTGTTAGTACACACAGTGCTTCAGCTGTTAAAATGTTCCTCATCATCAAATCCGCTAAAATAAAACTTTTTCTTTTGATTTACAGACGTGGTTTCCACTAATGTCACTCAGGAAGATACTTATCGCAGGGCTGTCTCTAATTAAGTCAGGAGGAGTCTCAGATCATGGAAATCAAGCTGTCTGGAGGAGATGAGTGAAAGGTGGTTAACATGTGAGCACCCAGCATGGGTGTCTGAAATTCTTTGCTCCAGTAATCAGGAGTTAACCAGCCTCAATTGTAACGAACAACCGAGGAGTTTCACCCAAAGCTTGTATGGTTAACTATCACATGGTGGAGTTTCATGCCACGTGAGTATGATGTTTTTGTTTATTAAATTTAAAGGGCTGCCCAGAAGCAAAAAGGAAACATCCGGGAGTAAAAAATATAGAGTTAAAACAAAAATTTAACACATTTTCTTCAAATTCAGGATGTAAATCTTGGGGAAAATATACACTTTTTTCAAAAACAAATTTTTTTCAAATTTAGAATGTAAACCTTGGTAAAACTATCTTTTTTCATAATTTTTCTTCAAATTTAGGAAGTAAAACTTGTTTTGTTTTAATCTTGCGTTTTTCTTTTAATATAGTGAATTTAAAAGAATACTGCGGATAAGCACGGCTACTGTTAAAGATATTCAAGTTAAGTCTTGCATCTGATTAGTGTTTTGCATGCTTCATAAATCACCTGGCAAAAGATGGCTGTGGCTCCCTTTGAGTTTTTAAAATTAAATTTAAAGTAACTAAAGTATATTGAAAAGACTTATTAAACTTTATTAACAGGGTGGTAACAGGCACTCCTAATTGGCTCTTCCATCATTAGCTAGCTGTAATTTGGCCATTTAGTCTTCTCTCCATTTTGCCAACTTCAAAAGGAACGGAAGCTATTCATGTTTTTCTTGGTTAAGGCCACAATTATTGAGTGGCGAGAGGTTAGAGAGCAAAGAAAAGGACCGTCAGACTTGTGCTTTGTCTGGTGGTGCAAAGTGCAATCAGGCATGCGGGTTTACTGAAAAGTCAAGTTGTCCACAAACATGGCCAAAGACAGATAATGAGAGGCAAATCTTTACCCAGTACGTTGCAGCATGGAGGGAGATGCAACAAATTGCAAGCAATGGGAAAAAGGCAGACAGAGAAAGAAAGAGAGAGAGATTATAACACTAAATACAATCTCAATTTTGTCATGGTAAACAGGAGGGCACTGATAATAGAACACAACTCTGACTTACGATCATATATTTTTAAAAAATACATATCAACTGCAGATCCAGTCAGTGCAAGGCTCAACTTCTGATTATGATCCGTTACCAGAAGTTCCAGATACACGTTGATCCTATTCTGATTCCCACCAAAGGATCCCAACTTCTCATTGCCTACCCTATAGCAACAAGAGGGATGCTGGGTGTTTCAATCTCACACTTCGAATGGATCAAGTTCACGGCTGTTTGATTTTGGTCTGTTGACTAAGGAGCTTTTTCAAACAATGCTCCAGCATAGATCAAATACTGAGCAAGTGTTCTACTGGCAGACTCTGCAAAAACAACTTGTCATAACAATTTAAAACAATTGCACAGACCTCAAGTGTTCGATCAGTTAAAAGGCACCCATGGCATTAAGCACAAAGGAAATGTCCTAACAGTCGCTTCAAATAAAGCTACAGAGCATTATTAAAATCATTCGCAACAGTGTCATGTTGTTTACCAACATAACGGAAGTCATTCGCTGCATTTACACTTGACAAAAGTGGGTTCACTTTGCACTGAAGCTGCAGCTGTAACTTAAACTAAACCAAAACCCAGAGACATGTATGACCTGCAACACTCTGGACAGTCTAGCTGGAGGGAGAAGTGTCTGTCTGGAGAAGGAGTCTCACTCTAACTCACTTTGGATTACAGCCAGGTCCCAACTCTGGGTTAAGTTTACACCAGTTTAGTATCAGTGCGAGCAAGAATTGCTTCACACCAACAGTATCCTTGCAATGTAAACACACAGTGATAAACCCTGGGAAGGTGTAACTAACACCAGACATCACCAAAGTGTCAAGTGTCTGTAAAATGGACCAGTTTGACTGCTCTTCCATTCTTAATCTTAATCTAATTACATTGAAATTTGTACTCATTTTATTGATAATAATTGCCTAAGTAAACCATTATTGTTCATTGGAGGCACTTCCATTTCTCTTATTGGTTAAGGTAGTAAACAATGAGGAAATTTATACTCATTGGACTTTTTTCTGAAGTTATATTTCATGCCATGGAATAAAAAAAATCCTTCCTTCTTTAAAAACCAGCCTTATATAAAAATGTAAACAATTTAATGTAGAATAATTTCAATTTGAATCTTGTAAAACCTGCAGGAGTTTTGGTAACACAATTATCATAAACAATTATTGCTGCAACTGTAAATCAATATTGCAAAAACCCTCGTGTACCCGGTATGCTGTTTGATTGCCCAACACTGTAAATACAGTGATTTGTTGGTTCTAATTTTAAATAAATAATTTTCAGTATGATTGTGTTTTATCACTTTACATTGAACCCATGTTTGCAGAATCCGATGCTAATATCAGGGAGGGTTAGGCTAAGTAAATGGCACTCAATTCATTTTAAACCCAAGAGTGTTGTGCACCCATTCGATCAGGAAATCTGGTGATGAGCCTGCTTCTTGGCACATGTGTAGGAGAACCTCGTATTGCACATATAGCAGAGGCACGCTCAAACTTAGTAACTCATACAGGTAGCTGTAATTGTACGCATTGTCCCTCAAGTGGCAGCTAGTGGCATGCAGAACACCATGCATCCAGTTAGAGAGGCACTTGGGGACGTCAAGCAGCATCCTCGCGCCCCACAGAGGCCAGTTTAGGATTCTCCAAAGCAACGAAGTCATGGTACCTGGGGGCTTGTCGGGCGAAGAACTAACACTGCAAGAGTTTTCGGCGTTTGCCAAAGCCTCACCGTCCGACTTACTCAAAGGCACGGACTCACCCTGAAAAATAAAAACAAATAACTGAAATCTGTATTCAATGAACTGGAGAATTTTTTACATTGCTGCACAGTTGGGTACCAATAATTGTAGCAGGGAGCTCTGTGAGTGTGACAGTAGGAACAAAGGAACAGGAGGTGACCATTTGGTCCCTCAAGTTAACAAAAATCTATCAATCTCAGATTAAAATTAACAATAGATGCAGCATCAATTCACATTTGCAAAAGAGAGTTTCAAACTTCTACCACACTTTGTGTGTAGAAGTGTTTCTGAATTTCACTCCAGATAGGTCCACAAAAAGCAGGTCAAATCCAATCCAGCCAATTCCCGTCCCATCAGTCTACTTTCAATCATCAGCAAAGTGATGGAAGGTGTCATTGGCAGTGCTATCAAGCAGCACTTACACAGCAACAACCTGATCACTCTTGCTCAGTTTGGGATTCCATCAAGGCTGTAGAGGCTGAGTTGTTAAGTATATTCAAGGCAGAGATAGACAGATTTTTGATCAGGAAGGAAATCTAGGGTTATGGGGAAAAGGCAGGAAGGTGGAGTTGAGGATTATCAAATCAGATTATCATGATTAATTGAATGGCGGAGCGGACTTGATGGGCCGAATGGCCTACTTCTGCTCCTACGTCTTATGGTGTTATGGTCAAAGGCCACTCAGCTCCTGACCTCATTACAGCCTTGATCCAAACATGAACAAGAGAGCTGAATTCCAGAGATGAACTAAGAGTGACTGCCCTTGACATCAAGATAGCATTTGACCGATTGTGGCATCAAGGAGCCCTTGCAAAATTGAAGTGAACAGAATTCAGGGGGAAAAATCTCCACTGTATGTAGTCATATCTAGCACAAAGGATGGTGGTTGTGTTTGTTGGAGGCCAATCATCTCAGCCCCAGGGCACCGCTGCAGGAGTTCCTCATGGTGGTGTCCTAGGTCCAAACATCTTCAGCTGCTTCATAAAATGATTTTCCTTCCATCTTAAGGTCAGAAATGGGGATGTTCGCTGATGATTACAAAGTGTTCAGTACCATTCACAATTCATCAGATACTGAAGTTATATGTTCCTACAAGCAGCAAGACCTGGGCATTCAGGCTTGGACGGATAAGTGGCAAATAACATTTGCACTACACAAGTGCCAAGCAAAGACTATGTTCAACAGGAGAGAATCTAACCATCTCCTCTTGACATTCAAGGCATTACCATCATTGAATCCCCATCACCAACATCCTGGGGGTTACCACTGACCAGAAACTTAACTGGACCAGCCATATAAATACTGTGGCTGCAGAGCAAGTTGGAGGCTGGAAATTCTATGGTGAGTAACTCATCTCCTGACTCCCCAGTTCCTGTTCACCATCAACAAGGCACATGTCAGGAGTGTGAATACTCTACTTGTCTGGATGAGTTGGGCTTCAACAACACTCAAGAAGCTCAACACCATCCAGGACAAAGCAGCCTGTTTGATTGGCCCCCTGCCCCCACTAAATTAAACACTTAATCCTAGATTCTGGAACAGTCCCAGCAGGTTTGAAGTTAACAAATGTAATTCTCCCTCATTTCTTGAATAGGGGTGAGAAAACAGGGAACTACAAGCCAATTAGCCTGACATCAGTCATCAGGAAATACTAGAATCTATCATTAAGGAAGTCTTAACAATGCACTTAGAAAACCACATTATGATCAGACAAAGTCAACATGGTTTTCTGAAAGGGAAATGGTGTTTGCCAAATTTATTAGTAAGGTAGCTAAAGGGGCATTAGTAGATGTTGTATGCCTGGTTTCCAAAACACATTTGCTAAGGTGCCACATAAAAAGGTTAATAGGAAGGGTAAGGGTTTGTGGAGTTGGGGGTAATATATTAGCATTGATAGAGAATTGGTTAATGGACTGGAAGCAAAGAGTAAGCATAAATGGGGTATTTTCAAGTTGGCAGGCAGTGAATAGTGGCGTGCAGCAAGAAGCAGTGCTGAGGCTTCAGCTATTTACAATCTATATTAATGACAAACGAAGAGGCAAGACAGTAATGTATCCAATTTTGCTGATGATACAAAACTAGGTGTAAATGTAAGCCATGAGGACACAGAGAGGCTGCAAAGAGATATGGGCAAATTGAGTTAGTGGGCATCAACATGACAGATGGAGTATAATGTGGGGAAGTGCAAGCAATTTGGTCATAAGAATAGAAAAACAGTATATGTTTTAAAAGGCATGAAAATTGTAAATGTTGATGTTCAGAGAGGCTTGGTGTGCTCATACAAGGAACATAGAACATTAACATGCAGGTACATCAAGCAGTTAGGAAGACAAATGGCATGTTGGCCTTTATTACAAGGGATTAGAGTATAGGGATAAAGTCTTGCTACAATCGTACAGGGCTTTGTTGAGATCACATCTGGATTACTGTGTACAGTTTTGGTCTCCACATTTAAGAAAGGATACACTTGCATTGGAGGCAGTACAGCGAATGTTCACTAAATTGGTACCTGGATGAGGGGGCTGTCCTATGATGAGAGGTTGAGGAAATTGGCTTGTATTCTCTGGAGTTTAGAAGATTGAGAGGCAATTTCGTTGAAACCTACAAAATTCTGAAGGGGCTTCATAGGGTGGATGCTGAGAGATTGTTTCCACTGGTTGGGGAATCTAAGACATGGGGGCACAGTCTCAGGATAAGGGGCCAATCATTTAGGACTGAGATGAGGAGAAATTACTTCACTCAAAGGGTTGTGAATCTTTGTAATTCTCTACCCCAGAGGACTGTGGGTACTCCATTGTTGAATATATTTAAGGCTGAGATTGACAGATTTTTGGTCTCTTGGGGAATCAAGGGATATGGGGAGTGGGTGGGACAGTAAGATTAAGCTACAAGGTCAACCATGATCATGCTGAATGGCACAGCAGGCTCAACAGGCCATATGGCCTACCCCTGTTCCTATCTCCTGTGTTCTTGTATTTACTCCCTCCACCACCGATGCCCAGTGACAGCAGTGTGTACCATCTACAAGCTGCACTGTAGCAACTCGCCAAGACTTCTTTAACAGTACCTTCCAAACCCGCAGACTCATCCACCTTGGAGGACAAGGGCAGCAGGCACAAGATCCTGCATGTTCCCCTCCAACACTATCCTGACTTGGAAATATATCACCGTTCCTTCACTGTTGTTGGGTCACGACCCTGGAACTCACTCACTAACAGCACCTGCACCTCATGGATCACAGTGGTTCAAGAAGGGGGTTCACCAACATCTTCTCAAGGGTAATTAGGGATGGGCAAGAAATGATGCCCTTGCCAGTGACGTTCATGTCCCATAAACAAATAACATGAAAAAAATATATTCTAATTTTTAGACTATGCGCCACAATCCTAGACTCCCCAACCAGTGGAAATTGCTTCTCCCAATTCCTGCCAATCTATACCAGGGGGCGGGGGTAGTGGGCTGTGGGGGAGTGGTGGAGGGAGTCTGGTAATACTTGCAGCAGGAGTTGCTAGGATAGGGTTAATATTTCCAAAGGTTTCCACGCAGCCAAGTTTGAAATACTGATTATTTGGACTTGGAAAGAAAAGAGCATTGTAGACATTGCACTCAGTAGCATAACAGCCTGTGTTTATGAGATTCTTATGATACCAGGAGCTGGTGAGAAGATCCCTACCTTTCTGTGTGATATTGTTGGATGATTCCGTCTCTTCCTTGCTTTGTTATTCAGTTTACAGTAAGTAAAGTGAGGTTTGCAGTAAAACTTTCCTGAATGAATAAAAGGTCAGATTAAGTCACATTAAAACAGCAAACTAAAGTGGAACAGATTGTAGTGCAGAGTGTCTGTAGGCTCTTGTAAGTGCAGTTAAGGAATCACAGCGCTACAGTATGAAGGCTCAAAAGAATGAGATCTTTGAGCCCGGACCTAATACATTTGTCTAAAGGGCAATGTGTATTTTAGTTCCAAAGGAGAAATTGTTCTTCCTTTCTCACATGAGTCTCATGTGCCCATTCAGTCCTTCAAGTATGCCCTACCATTCAGTTCCCACCTCTGCTCTAAATCCCTCGATCCTACTCACCAAGTAAAAGTCTTTTGATCTCAATGTTGAAAGCTACAAGTGACCACACAGAGCTTTGAGAATGGACTTGGGTATACAGGACATCACTTCAAAGTTTGCAGATGACATGAAGCTCGGAAATGTAGTTAACAGTTTGGAGGATGGTAACAAACTTCAGGGAAGACAGACAGACCGGCGAAATGGGCAGACAGATGGCAGATGAAATTTAACACAGAGAAGTGTGAAGTGATGCATTTTAGTAGGAAGAATGAGGCGAGGCAAAGTAAACTAAATGGTCCAATTTTAAAGGAGGTGCGGGAACAGAGATACTGGAGGTGGGTCAGGGGGGCATGGGGGAAGTACACAAATCTTTAAGCTGACAGAGCCAGTTGAGAAGGCTGTTAACAAAACATATAAGATCCTTGGCTTCATAAACAGGAGCATAGAGTTAAAAACAAGGAATCGTAGAATCTTACAGCACATAGGAGGCCATTCGGCCCCTCATGCATCAAAAGCTCTTTGATGGAGCCATCCAATTAATCCAAGTTATCAATATTTTCCCTATAATGCTGCAATTTATCATCTTCAAATCCAACTGCCAAACTGGAAAATTCCTCTCTGACCCCGTAAGACAATTGAAACTACTCCATGGAACCCAATTTATTGTTTCAGGAACTGTATCTACCTCTTCCACAGAGTAATATCTGCTGCAGCCAGAAACAGGACCAGCTCTCTCACTCCCTCAAAAAGGGGAACGAGGAGCATTACCTCCATTTATCAGAGTAGATAAGAAACATAGGAACAGGAGGAGGCCATTCAGCTCCTCAAGCTTGTCCCACCATTCAACTGCTGATCTGTATCTTACTCCATATATACACTATGCTTCTGCAGCCTGTAATCTCCTTACCCAACAAAAATCTATCAATCTCCATTTTGAAATTTCCAATTGACCCCCCGCCTCAGCAGCTTTTTGGGTGGGGAGGGGGTGAGAGTTCCAGATTTTCACTAGCCTCCTGACATCATCCCTGCACGGCCTAACTCTAATTTTAAAATTTTCTCTCTTGTTTTGGACTCCACACACAAGAGGAAATATTTGCACTCTCCATTTACCCTATCAAATCCTTTAATAATCTTAAATACCTCAATTAGATAACATCTTAATCTTCCATACTTGAGGTAAAACAAGCCTGGTCTATTTAAGCCATTTAAGCCTATGAGTTTCCAATGGTTGGTGTGAAGGTGGGGCATTGCAATTACCTTCCTCCACACTGAAAGCGTAGGCTCCGAGCCGCAGTGTGGTAGAGCAGAAATCACACTTGAAGCATTCTCGGTGGAAGAATTTACCATCCGCACTCAATCGCTCCATGACATAAACTCGCTTTTTACAGAAGTAGCAGGTATCACTGCCCCCGAGAGTCTGAGGGAACTCCTTCCGCAGCGACCCCTGCAAGGAGAAAGATTCAAGTGTATTACAAACAATGTATCAACCTTCCGCTGCTTGTGACATTTGACCTTTTCATGGTTCTGTCCCCCGACCAATTTTCTTCTCTCTCTTCCCCTCAGCTCTATCGCTTGACCAGGCTGTCATGACAATTTTACCAAGGACACTGTTCCTTGATGGTGAGTGGGCACCAACTGATACCTTGCCAAATACCCATCTGTTTGCCTTGAGTTGTGACAAGGAATATTTGACTGAAGCTGCGTCAGATCTGAGATTCGCCACGTTAGCTCAGTAACATGCACTCGGTATCTAGCCAATAACAAACTCAACAGCTAAACTTTGCACAGCAAGATCCCAGAAACAGCAGTTAGGATGGATGACCAGTTAATCGATATGATGATTTTGGTTGAGGGTGGAATGTTGGCCAGGTCACCAGGGCAATTTCTTGCTGTTCTTTGAAAAATGTCATGCGATCATTTCCATTCAACAACGACACCATTTACATGTATTTAGCGCCTGTAACATTAATGTCCCAAGGTACCACAGGAGCATTATAAAACGAAGTATGACAGCAAACCACATAGGGAGCTATTAGGTCAGAAGAGGTAAGCTTTAAGCAATGTTTTAAAGCAGAGAAGCATGGTAGAATGGTGGAGAGGTATAGAGAAGGAATTTTAGAGCTTTGGTCCTAGGCATCTGAAGGTGTGGTCACTAACAGTGCAGCAATTAAAATAAGGGATGCACAAGAGACCAGAATTAGAGAAGCGCAGATACCTCAGAGGGTTGTGGGGCTGAGGAAGATTACAGAGATAGGGAGAGGCAGGGACATGGAGGGATTTGAAAACAGAATTTTAAAATCAAGACATTGCTTGACCAGGACTCAATGTAAGTCAGCAAGCACAAGGGTGATAGAGGAATTGGGCTTGGTGCAAGTTAAGACACAGGCAACAGCGTTTTGAATGACCCCAAGTTTACAGAGGGTAGAATGTGGGCGACCAGCCAGGAATGCGTTGGAATAGTCAAGCTTAGGGGTAACAAAGGCACGAATGAGGGTTTCAACAGCAGGTGAGCTGGGACAGGGGTGATGTTATAGAGGTGGAAATAGGCAGTCTTGGTGATGGCACGATTATGAGGTCCACCTGAACAGTTATTTAGTTTTGCTCCCAGTGCATTCCTGCACAAAGATCATAAAATCCTCTTCCACCTCCCTAGCCGGACAGTTTTGTTGTCCATTGGAAGATGGATGGGTAGGTAGCGTCTCAGTTTAATGTTTCAACTGAAAGTCAGCATCTCCAACAGTGTAGCACTCCTTTGATACTGGGAGAGTCAGCCCAGGTTATGGGTTCATGTCCTTGGAGTGGGAACTGAAACCACAAACTTCTGGCTCAGATGAGAGTGCAAACCCCCTGAATCAAAGCTGACATCTCAGGGTAGAAGCTAATGTTGGAGTTATTACTGTACAAAAGCTTAATCCATTCATTAAAAGTTCCCCTCTCCACTAGTTTAATGGAATCATTGCTTAAAGAATCTAATGTCTGTTGAGGTGAATTTGATAAAGTTTGGTACAATACCATCACTGGGAGTAATTTATATCATCAGATTAATATCAGAGCAATTTGTGCTATTAGATGTAATCATAAAGTGGTAGTCTTATTGGAGAAGCATCTTTCACAGCGAAATTAGCAATCTTCAGTATTAACATTGCATAATCCTATCTTGAACGGTCAAAAAGATCAGAAGTTATCTTTATTCAACCTGACTACAATTTCACACAATACAAGTGCCAAATGATTAGTTAGCAGTAATAAAAAGATAATGCTGGGAATACTCAGCAGGTCTGGCAGCGTCTGTAAAGAGAGAAACAGGGTTAACGTTTTGAGTCCAATATGACTTCTTATACTGAAGGAAAGTAGAAATGTTTTGGGTTTTATGCTGTTGAAAGTGGGGGGAGAGGGAAAAACAACGAAAGGGAAGGTCTGGGATAGGATAGGGGGTGGGAGAGATTAAATGACAAAGGTGAATTAGAAGTCAAAGGGAGTGGTAACAGTTGTGGTAAAGAATCAAAGCATTTGTCCAAAGTGAGTGTGAATGGTAAAATAATGAACAGCTCTGTCTGAAAGGAAAAAAGACACAGAAAGAAGGTCATCACATGGCAATAAAAAGAAGGAAAATGGGAGACAGAGTTCATGGTCTGAAGTTGTTGAACTCAATGTTGAGTCCAGAAGGCTGTAAAGTGCCTAACTGGAAGAAGAGGTCTGTTTCTCGAGCTTGCATGGAGCTTCACTGGAATACTGCAGCAGGCTGAGGACAGAAATACGAGAATGAGAGCAAATTAACATGCTTAATTAAAATGGTAAGCAACTGGAAGCTCGGGGTCATGCCTGCGGACTGAGTGGAGGTGTTCCGCAAAGCAGTCACCCAATCTGCCAAGCTTTTGTTTGCACGCCATTTTAATTCACCACCTTGCTCTCATGCATACATTTATGTCCTTGGCCTGTTGCAGTGTTCCAACGTAAACTGCAAAAACAGCACCTCATCTTCCAATTAGGCACTTTACAGACGCTGGACTCAACATTGAGTTCAACAACTTCAGACCATGAACTTTGTCTCCCATTTTAATTCTTTATTTTTTGCCATGTGATGATTTTGTTTTAAATGTTTTTTTTACTTTCATTCAGAGCTGTTCATTATACAGCTATTCACACTCACTCTGGACAAATGCTTTGATTCTTTACCACAACTACAACTGCTCCCTTTGACTTCTATTCCATCTTTGTCATTTAATCTCTCCTGCCCTCTATCAGGTCCCAGACCTTCCCTTTTGTTCTTCTTCCCTCTCCCCCCCTTTCGACAGTATAAAACCCATCACATTTCTATTTTCCTCCAGTTCTGGATATTCAGAATATTCGACTCGAAACGTTAACCCTCCTTCTCTCTTCACAGATGCTGCCAGACCCGCTGACCATTTTCAGCACTCTTTTTTTATTTCAGATTTCCAGCGTCCTCAGTATTTTGCTTTTATTTTAGGTTAGTTAGCTGTGTCTAACTACACCTAGTTCAAAGCTTACCAAGTCTGGCGAGGTTACCGCTGCTTTGGGCCGATGGTCAGTCTGGTAAAGCGTGACCAGAACTTCTGCCAATGCTCCGATTACAGATGATACTTTTCCCACTGTCATCTAACCGTCACAGCAACAGAGAAAGGGGAAGAGACGGAGAAGAGAGGAGAGAGAGAGAGAGAAAGAGAGAAAAGATCAAGTCAAGGAAAATAAGGGAATACGGTTTGTTTGAAGATCCAGTGAAGAAAGGGAAGATGCCCGCTAATCACAACCACACTTTACGCCAGGTTATGATCCGAATTAATTTCATAATACACAGCAAGGCATGGACAGAGCAGAATTGGACATTTATAATTAAGCGAAAGGCAAAGCCTGCAGTTGGACATGCAAGGGAAACATGTGATGAACTTTTCCGGACTTTGGGTTATTCACCAGTTCCCAGCCACTCCTCACCTGGGATCCTTCCTGTATCACACTCATCTCAGTGTCCTGAGCATTTTCAATGCTGCCTGTTGGGGTTCACTTTCAGTTGTCTATCTGAGCTGACCTGCATCTCCACCCACCCACTGATCTCACTCCCACGCAGCACCTGATCTCGCCCACCACGACTATCGTTTCACTTTCGATTTGGACAGCATGGTCTGGATTCAGTTTGTTGTGTGCTCCTCTGTCTTTTCCCCTCCCTCAGTCACCCATTTCCTTTCCCCCATCGCAGTTGAGCCCCCTGCTACCTCCCCTCAGTGACCTACCAGCCACAATCCTTTTCCTTTGGGGATGTCCAGGTGAACATGCATGTTACCTTCCTTCCCGAAAATCCCATCCCCATCCTGATTCACTTCCATTACCTGTCCTCCCCACCCCCAGGGTGTCTGCCTCTGAGTCCCCACCAACCACCCTCACTGTCCCTTTTACCTCTTCCATCGATCCTCACCGTCCCACCCTGCCACCCCACTCTGCCCTCGGTCATTCTCACCACTCCCTCATACCATGCCCACCCTCAGTTCGCTCCCCAGGAGGCAGTCATGGACCCATCAGACGCCCCCCCCCTTGCATGTTCATCTGGACATCCAACCCTCTGGACACCTTCCCCCGCAAACCCTTACTCTCTCTGGACCTTTCCCCCCTGGAACCCCTTCTCTCCCTCCAGACCCCTTCTCCTCCTCATGACGTCTTCCTCCCCTTAGTCCTCCCAACCTCCCCACTGCTTCATCCATCCCCCTTCCTGACTCAGACACCCTCACTTCTTCCTCCAACTTTACCCCTTCCCCCTTCCTGGCTCCTTACTCCCTCCTCCTCCCCGAACTCCTTCCTCCCCCTGGGCTCCTTCCCCTCTCTGAACTCCTTGCTCCTCCTGGGCTCCTTCCCCTCTCCACACACCTTCCCCCATCCAAACTCCTTCCCTGTTACCTTCCATGCCCCCCTTACACTTATCTCCCCAGTTGGCATCTTCTTCCGTTACCCCCACCCCTTCCAAACCTCACCCCTCCCAACATCTTCATTCCCCCACCAACTTCACTGCCCTGAAACCTTCATTCCCCCCCCAACCTCACCCCAACACCTACAATCCCCCCTCCCAACCTCATCCCACCCCTGACACCTTCATTCCCCCCTCCCAAACTCAACCCCCTCAGACACCTTCATTCTGCCCACCCCCAACCTCACCCCCACTGACACCTTCATTTCCCCTCTCCCAACCTCACCGACTCCCCGACACCTATTCCTCTCCAAGTCAATCCTAGACCTTTCTCTCCCACCCCTTCGATCATCATCTGTTGTGAGCATCAATGGGGACTTTCCAACTTCTGTGAGCTGCTTTGCAGCTGAATCACATCCATGAGAATCCACCCAGCATGCCACGGACGTTTCTCCAGTGTTCCATTGCTGTCGGGCTCCAGCATCTTCTCCTCCTCGGATGTCCGCGATCTGAGCATGGCCCTGGCAATAAGTCCAGACTTCTGCACGTCACACTTGTCAAGACATGTTCTGCACCGGCGTGTTTTCCTGCCGACGTGGGCAGATGATCCAGTGGGGGGGAAGAGTCCAGCAGGCTGGCCTCATAATGATATGCTGATATATTACAATGAGGTCAAAGGACAAAACAGCTGCTTGATTGGCACAACATCCACAAATATTCACTCCCTCCACCACCAGCGCACAGTAGCAGCAGTGTGTACCATCTACAAGATGCACTGCAGAAATTCATCAAGGCTCCTTCGACGGCACCTTCCAAACCCATGACCACTACCATCTAGAAGGACAAGGACAGCAGATAGATGGGAACACCACCACCTAGAAGTTCCCCTCCAAGTTACTCACCATCCTGACTGGAAATATATCGCCGTTCCTTCACTGTTGCTGGATCAAAATCCTAGAACTCCCTTCCTAACAGCACCTACACTACGGACTACAGCGGTTCAAGAAGGCAGCTCACCACCACCTTTTCAAGGGCAACTAGGGATGGGCAATAAATGCTGGCCCAGCCAGCGAAGCCCACATCCCATGAGTGAATAAAAAAACAGATTCCTGATGTCTGATGGCAGGGAACGACGGGCTGAGCGGACGATCGCAAACCGGTTTCACGACATTGTGAAACCGATTTTTGCCCCTCTCGCCATATTGTCCGCTCATGCCATCGAACACACCCGACGCCCCATCAAAAATCCCGGCCCTAGCCTCAGATTGGGAAGGTGTTCTGAGACATTTGTCTGGGGCAGCAACTATCATGGGCTTACCACTCAGAAACAACTGAAAAGATAAAATTACGCACAAGGATTTCAAGAGTTGTTGCAAAACACACATGCAAAGTTAGAGGAAGGAATCAGTGAGGAACAGGAAATGAACTCAACCATTGCCACCATTATTACATCATTAATAAAACAGACACATTAATAGTACTCTAGGTTTCTACTCTGCTCACTCTGCCAAGGCAGCCTTAGTGAAAAGCTGCATTGTTGGAATAAAGTGCCATTAACTGGACTAAAACAGGAGCAGAATTTGCAGAGACTGAAAAACCTGATACCTGCTAGCTAAGTAGCAAAATTGGGACTTGGCAATTTGCAAATGTCAAGATGTTGGCATAAATGTGATATTATATATATGAGCTCAGCTTTCTGTGTACATATAATTCAACATATCAGTTATTGTTTCTATAACATGGCACCATTTACACAGCTAAAGCATACACGCAAAAAGTGGGTGTGGGGTGTGGTTTCTATATAATATTGTAATAAGGCTGGAATACAAAGGGGTGAAAGTTATGCTCCAGTAATATTAATTTCTAGTTAGATCACATCTGAAATCACTGCGTTCAGTTTTGCGCACTGCAGCTCAGGAGGAGCACAATGCAGATTCACCAGGATGATATCAGGGCTAAAAGGGTTGCATAGATTAGGCTTGAATTCCCTTGAATGAATATTATATGGGGTGTAATTGAGGTGCTTATGATGATTAAAAGGATTTGATAGGTTAGAGAGAGGAAATATAAATAAATCTATTTCCTCTGGTAGCAGTCCAGGACTAAGGAGAGAGACGAACCAATCACCACTCACCCCTCTAATCCCTTTTTAAGGCGAATCTGGATAAACACATGAGGGGAACTGAAGGATATGTTGATAGTTGGGTAAGGGTATTGAAGGATATCAAACCATGGTGTGTAGGTTGAAGTAACAGTGAGGACAGATCAACAAAGTCCCAGTGACTGATTTGATCTGTTATTGGGTTAACTATATGTGTATGTTCTATACTCAAGGAATACAAGCCTAGTCTATGCAACCTCTCCTCATAATTTAAATCTTTTAGCCCCAATATCATTCTGGTGAACTCAGGCGGCACCTCTACCAAGGCCATAATATCCTTCTTTTTAATAGGATCCAAGCCAATTGGTGAAGCTGAAACCAAGACACAGAGCTCTTCTTTATCGAGAGAGTTTATTGACTTGTTCAGTCTCACAGCTCTCCTCCTATTCCTATTCCACCCAGTGTCCCAGCTGTCCACTATTTATATGGGCTGTGTTTGCTGCCAATGCCATGCATGTGCGGTTGTACTGTTTTATTCTGTTACGTCATTGTGAGCGACAGGGTTGGCAGCAGCCAGGACCAAAGATGGTGCTGCTCAAATCATCACAGCCATGTTTTAGGTGACTTGGTATATCTTATTGGCTTTGTTTTTTCTTTATTTTTTGGATTCTTTCTATTGGATTATTTGATTATTGTAAGATGCTGAAATGTGGTTTTAGTCTATCAGTTTTCATCCTTGTTTATCAAGATTCTCCCTTTCGATTCTTGTTTATTAAAAACTATTCTAATAAAGTCTGTAATAGGACAAGACACCAATGCAGATGCAGTCTCTCGAGGTTTTGTTTTCTGTTCACTAATTAATATGAGTTATTGATGGGCAGGGTTATGAGGAAAAGAGAAAAGTTTGCACAGATGCCCAAGATACAGTTATGTAACGGTGAAGAAGTATTAACAAATTGTCTGAATCCTGTCTTTATAAAAGTGCATCAATACTCCACTGTTTCTCCACTAAGTGCTGCATTAGAAAATAAATTAGAAAACATTTGCCCAAGTTGTGGAATGCAGGGAGTTGAGGCGAGTTCAGAAATGGGGATGAGCTCAGCACTTCCCAGGACACTGACGGTGTTGGAATCGGACTGAGAATTGAGAATTGGACTGTTGGAATGAGAATTAACAAAATGGGGGCAACAAATGTGCTGATCAACAATTCTTTCTCTCTCATGCCAAGCAGTTACAAACAGGTAGATGGTGTATGTGCGTGGCATACTGACACATGTGCAATGTTACTAGCAGGCTGGGAGCAGCGGAATGATGTCAGTGGATTTCTATGCATGCTTGGAAGGGTAAGGACGGCCATCTTGTGTGGCCATCTTACATTGGTAGGAGACACAGTGATTTACACTCGAGTACACCAATGAAACAAAAGACAAATTAGATTAAATAGCAAAACAAATAGGGAATAGTCCCTTAAAGGGACACTGCAACTAAAAACAAAATCTCAAATGAAACTTACAAACTTTAAACTAAAATGTGGTTCTGCGGGGGTCAACAATGACCCCCAGCCCCTGCGGTGCCCACCTGTCACAGAAGGCCTCAATCATGTAGGTGGACACTACGTGCTCCCTCTCCAAGGACTCCCGGCCATGAACATAGCCACGGAAGGAGGATGGACAGTTGGGTCAGACGATCCCCTCGACTGCCTGCTGCCTGGTCCTGTTAATGGCCAACTTAGCCAGGCTCAAGTGCAGGCTTCTGAGAGGGTCCTCCTCCCTTTTCATCCCCCTCCGCGCCAGGCGCCTGACATAGTGATTTGTATATTCTTTTGAGTAAAACAAATGGGGTCAAATCAACAAAGGGACAAATTATCAAATTAAGAAGGGGGGGGAGGGGGGGTTGGTAGTCCCTTAAAGGGGCACCAACCAAAAATAAAATCACAAAGGAAACTTACTAAACTTTAAATCAAAATGCAGTTTGGGGGGTCAACGATGCACCCCCGTTCCCTTGGTGCCTACTGGTCACGGAAAGCTTCAATCGTGCCAATGGACACCGCGTGCTCCCT
This sequence comes from Cetorhinus maximus, assembly GCF_964194155.1. Lineage (NCBI taxonomy): Eukaryota > Metazoa > Chordata > Chondrichthyes > Lamniformes > Cetorhinidae > Cetorhinus > Cetorhinus maximus. The sequence continues at coordinate 111,800,004 of NC_135887.1, read as the reverse complement.
CTTCAAGCCAGCTGTGAACATAACTGCAGAAGAGGGGAAGACAGTCGGGCTGGACGACCCCCTCAACCGCCCACTGCCTGGACCTGTTAATGGCCAATTTGGCCAGGCTCAGGAACAGGCTTATAAGGGAGGTCCTTTTCTCTTCTTGCCAAAACCACCTGCTTCCCCCCTTATCAGGTGCCTGACACAGTGTTCTCAAAGACCATTAATACCCATCACCTGTATCTAGTAACCTTAACAATAGTAATTAAAATGACACTAACAAGACATTAACACTTATTGAGATGTGACCAGAACCGAACCCAGTTATCCCAGGTGTGGTCGAAACAGAGAGTCATACAATTGCAGCGTAGCTCATACCCATTTGTATTTCAAAAGTATCACAAAGCCCATTGCATTATTCAGCTAAATTATGGTTGACCTGCATCTTAACTCCATTTAAGTGCAGTACACTTTCCAATTATGACTTCACAGCATAGGACACCAAACATAAGTAAGGAATTCCAATGAAAGGGCATTGACCTGAAACATTAACTCTATTTCTCTTTCCACAGACACCGCCTGGCCTGCTGAGTAGTTCCAGTATGTTTCACTTTAGCAAGGAGTTTCAGTTTGCTTAATGTACAACTATTTTCTGCTTGCATCTTGTTTAGTCACTCCAGGACCCATTATCTTTTGCTTAGGTTTAGGGAGGAAAGAGCAAAGAAAAACAAATTCCACCCATTTCCAACACACCAAAGCAATCATTCCAGTTTAGCAGCTAAAATATCGTTTAGAAACCGGTTTCAATTAACCGAATTAACCCATCTCACCCACGTATTAATGTTTGCAGGCACTCAAAGGTTTCTGGTGCTTGTTAGTCACTGGTAATGCAGGTCAAACAATAACGCCCTGTCGTACCACAGCTTTTGCATTTTCACACTGTTTGCTTGGAGAGTATTATTAGCCGAGGTATAGAATATAAGAACAGGGAGGTTATGCTGGAACTGTATAAATCATTAGTTAGGCCACAGCTTGAGTACTGTGTGCAGTTCTTATCACCTTGTTACAGAAAGAGTGTAATTGCACTAGAGAGGGCATAGAGAAGATTTACAAGGATGTTGCCAGGACTGGAAAAATGTAGCTATGAGGAAAGATTGGATAGGCTGTTGTAATATCGCTTTAAGAACGATGTCCCTTTAAGAAGCTCAACATGCAAATGAGCCAGTTGCCTGGATGGCATCATGTGACCAGGAGCCACGATCTCTCATCATGTGACCAGGAGTCATGGTCTCTCACTGCACTGTAGTACCCTAGACAACAGGATGTATCTAGAGAGTACTCTACTGCTTATACTGATTTACCTGTAAATAAATCCCACCAGAGGTCCTCAAGCAAACAGAATCCACAAACCTCATTCGTGTTAAATATAGATAGTACAAGGATATCACTACAGTTCTCCTTGGAACAGGGGAGATTTGACTGAGATGTGCAAAATTGTGAGGGGCCTGGATACAGTGGATAGGAAGGGCCTATTAACCTTAGCAAAGAGGTCAGTGGCTAGGGGGCATAGGTTTAAAGTGATTGGTAGAAAGATTAGAGGGGAGATGAAGAAAACCTTTTTTTCACCCAGAGGGTGGTAGGGGTCTGGAATTCACTTCCCGAATGGTTAGTAGAGACAGAAACACTCAACTCATTTAAAAGGGATATGCACCTCAAGTGTTGTAACCTGCAGGTCTCCAGACCAAATGGTGGAAAGTGGGATTAGGCTGGGTGGCTCGTTTCTCGGCTGGCACAGACACGATGGGCCGAGTGGCCTCTTTCTGTGCTGTAAACTTTCTATGATTCTACAGTTCTCAGGCTGATTAACAGTCTAACAAACTGCAATGTCAACATTCCTTCCACGGCTAGAACCGTTTTTCTCTCAACTGTTAGATCCGGTAGCCCTATATGGTGGGGAGGGGTTTTATGAACTCCCACAACCGAAACAATGAGAAGGGTGAGTCACCCATAGCCACCGGACACGAGGATATCAACCAGGAATTCTGAGCTAGAGATCTGGTATCCATTCACTGTCTGAAGTGGGGTTCAAACCCAGGAACTCCTGACTCTGAGGCGGGAATGGACACCAGTGAGCTAACAGCTCAGTAACTTTATTAAAGCTTGTTTAACAGAAGATCTATTTTGCATAGCTGGACAGTTATCACTGGAACCAAATTCTTCATTGAAAGCTTCAACAACCTGCATGAATTAAGAACATACGAAATAAGAGTAGGCCATTCAGCCCTTCAAGCCTGCTCTGCCATTATCATGGCCGACCTGATTGTAGCCTCAACTCCACATTCCTCCTATCCCCTATAACCTTTGACTCCTTTGTTAGTCACGAATCTATATACCTCTGCCTTAAAAATATTCAATGACCCTGCCTCCACCGCTCTCCGGGGAAGAGAGTTCCAAAGACTCACGGGCCTCAGAGAAAAAATTTCTTCTCATCTTCATCTTAAATGGGAGACTCCTTATTTTTAAACTGGGTTTCCTATTTCTAGTCTCTCCCACAAGGGGAAACATCCTTTCAGCATCCGCCCTGTCAAGTAACCTTAGAATCTTATATGTTTCAATAAGATCACCCCTCAATCTTCTAAACTCCAATGGCTACAAGGTCTGTCCAACCTTTCCTCATAAGATAACCCCCATCCCAGGTATCAATTGAGTGAACCTTCTCTGATCTGTTTCTAATGCATTTATTTCCTTTCTTAAATAAGATCAAAACTGTACACAGTACTCTAGCTGTGATCTAACCAACGCCCTATACGACTGTAGCAAAACATCCCTATCTTTATATTCTATTCCCCTTGCAATAAATGACAACATTCCATTTGCCTTCCTAATCACTTGTTGTATCTGTATACTAACTTCTTGTGATTCATGTACCAGGACATCCAAATCTCTTCGTACCTTAGAGCTCTGCAGTCTCTGGGTTTGGAAAATGGGACTTCTACTCAAAGCCAAACATAGGCTTTTAGTGTCTACATTTCAGAACAGTTCTAAATTGGCCACTCAGAAACCTTAACCTCTGCTGCATGTTCTGACAGGTGGTAATGCCCAATGGATGGCAGCTCTGGAAGACTGGCTTTCTGTGAGCTGGTTCCCAAGGCTGGCATCAATAAACTTGGTTTGTTTTATCCATGTGGCACACTCAGACAAGAGGTGCTTTATACCATGTTAATGTCACTTCAATGTCAGCAACCCTCAACAAGTTCAGTAAGATTACTTTGGTGCTGCCACCAAATGCATAAGATACCGTGTGTCACCAGGTTACCCACAGAACTCACTGGCTGTTCCAGTGGACTAGAGGGGCTTTTGTTTATTTGTTCTCAGGATGTGGATGATGGTGGTAAGGCTGACGTTTATTGTCCATCCACTACAGCCCTTGAGAAGGCAGTGATGATGAACCTTCTTCCTGAACGGTTGAGAGCCCTTGTAATGATGGTGCTTTTAAAGTGTACTTTGGTAGGGAGTTCCAGGATATACTACCAACATCATCAAAACAGATGTCCTGGTCATTGCTGTTTGTGGGATCCTACTGTGCTCAAATTAGCTGCTGACATTGCAATAATGACAACACTTCATAAAGAACTGCATTGGCTGTAAAGTATTTTTTGATGACTTGAGATTGTGAAAGGCGCTTTAGGGATGCAAGTTCTTCCTTTCTATTGGCCTGGTAATGATGATAGAACTCTGAAAGCCTCCACGTCAGGATAGTGCATGACTTGGAGAGGCTAATGCTTTAATGTGAGAATTTGAAAAACCCAAAACTTGAGGATAGATGAATCCAACTAGATTCTTTTCTCCTTCACTAAGCATCTTTTCAAGAACACTTATGGTTATCAAAGAACGTATGTGCTCACATACCGCTTTCATATTTAGGAATTCCCATCCAGTTCTTCCCTCCTTGTTCATACAAGGCGGTAGAATCCTTCCAAGATTTTCATCCCTTAGGTTAACCCCTTCTCTGCTAATCTTGCTTTCATGCCTTTTCCTTTGGTCGCCATCTCTCTCCCATCTCTCTTTTTCTTCCCATCTCCTTCTGTCCCTGTCTCGCCTGCTCTATCCCTCTGTTTAAACCCCTCTGTTTATCCCACTAATCCCCCCCTCCCTCTCTAACCTCCTCTCTCTCTCCCCATTAATCTTCCAAACCTCTCTCTCCCCCACTAATCCTTTCTTTCTCTCCCCCCCCAATCCTCCCTTTCTCTGTCCTCTAATCCTCCCTCTGTCTCCCCCTGACCTTCTCTTCCTCTCTAATCCTCTCTTTCTCCTTGAACAATCTTTCCCACAACTAACTTTCTCTCTCTCCCCACCTCTAACCCTCTCTTTCTCTCACTTCCTCTAACCCTCTCTTTCTCTCTCCCTCTCTTTTTCCTTGAACACACTCTCTCCTCCCTCTAACCCTCTCTGTATAACCCTCTTTCTCTCCCTGTCCTTCCCACCAACCCACCCTCTCTCTCTCTCTGTCTGTCCCTCTGTCTAACGGATATAGAGAATGAGATTTTTAACCGGCCACATTTACATTTATTGCAAAATAAAGCAGCAATGTAAAAGTTCAGATCCAAAATTTTACTCATTACCATTAAGCAGCTTGGGCAACTCAACCTTGTAAATAGGCAGTCTTCAGATGCTTAGGTCCTGGAATTCCCTCCCTACACCTCTCCGCCTCTCTCTCTTCCTTTAAACTGCTCTTTAAAACCTGCTTCTTTGGCCAAGCTTTTGATCGCCTGTCCTAATATCTTTTTATGAAGCTTGGTGTCAATTTTTATCTAATAATCCTCCTGTGAAGTGCCTTGCAACATTTTGCTAGGTTAATGGCACTAGCTAAATATAAGCTGTTGTTGTCTTGTGGAATAGTTCACAAGTTTGACATGCTGGGCATGGTTGTAAATCTTATTATTTTGAACAAAAGGAGCACCATTTACTGGCATGCTACGCTCTTGCTGCTTTTACATCTCTTGTACTTGCTTCAAGCATTTTTATTTTAAAGCTCGTCATGCATTCTTCAGCACCCAATGGATGGACATTCTGAGCAACACCATGAGACTTGTGTCTCAGGTTAGATCTACCTGAGTGTGACAGTACTGGCTGGAGTTGGAGGGCTGAGAAGCTGTGGTTTTGCTCGAACAACAGACTACACCGCGAGAAGCATCACGTGTAGAAATCTAAGAGAGGACAGAATATACAGCACTCATGGCTTCTGAAACACAAGTTTTTTCAGACCCCACTACTTGGCTCGTTTCGCAAACCTATCTCATGTCATCTTTCCCGCGTTATCGCTAAATTGAAAAGCTTCTTTGAAGGTTGAGGGAGTTCAGTTATGTGGAGAGACTGGAGAAGCAAGGATTGTTTTCCCTAGAGTAGAGAAGGTTAAGAGATTTAATAGAAGTGTTCAAAATCATGATATGTTTTGATAGAGTAAATAAGGAGAAACAGTTTTCAGTGGCAGGTGAGTTGGTGACCAGACAACATAGATCCTAGATAATCGGCAAAAGAACCAAAGGGAGAGATGAGAAAATATACTTTATTTTTACACAACGACTTCTCACCTGGAACACACTGCCTGAAGAGTGGTGGAAGCAGATTCAATAGAAACTTTCAAAAGGAAATTTGATAAACAAATACTTGAAAAGGGGATATCTGCAGGGCTACAAGGAAAGAGCAGGAGGTGTGGAACCAATTGGATAGCTCTTTCAAAGAGCCAGCACAGGCACAATGGGCTGAATGGTCCCCTGCTGTGTCATATGATTCTATGGTCCTTGACACCACAAAGCTGGAACCGTGCAACTTGGAGCTAATCATTTTAACGATTAGATGCACTAATAGTTGTTCTATAGAGTGACAATTGCTTTTTTAAATACATTTGCTCATGGGCATGGCTGACATTGGGAAGGTCAGCATTTATTGGCAGTGCTCTGACCACTTGGAGACCCTTCTCCTTGAACTATTGTGCAGTGACTGCCTATGTTGCAGACCACTCCAGCAGGATACTGAATCAACTATAAAGTGTAGGCTGGACCTGGCAGGGATGGCCCTGATGGGTCAGTTGTGTTTTTTCTCCCTGACAGATTTTCGTGGTGCACAAATTACTAGATTAATTCGATTCGGTTTCACATTTTCCCACAGTGGGATTTGAACTCAGAACCTCTGGAGTTTTTCATTCAGCATTGAAAACTATTATAACTATTGTATCCATTCCCAAACATGTAACAGCTACAAGTAAACAAAAATGATGGAATGTGGTCCAACAGAATTTTTAAAAAGGACAATATAAACAGAAAGAGAAATAAAATGTGCCACAAAGCCTAAATTCACAGAAAGTTTCACCTCATCCAAGGGTTATCATGATAAAGGTCCTTTATATGAAGAGAGAGGAACTCTCCTGGTGTCCTGGTATCTTGTTGCCATTCTTCTCATCACAACAGAGCTTCTTGTACCTTACCACAGTCACCAGAAACAACCCAAAGTGCTTCACCTTCATCAAATTCCATTGACTATTGTAAGAGAATGGAGCAGCTATTTTATACACAAGCAACCATGAGGTTGTCTACTTCCATATGATGGGAAAATCTTATAATGGGATGTCTTGTTTGACTATTCATTTGATGGTCTCCTGAGAATCCAAGTGGGCAAATGAGGTGCCTCCTTCAACAGATCTTAGTGGACAGGTAGACAGGATGTGCTCCATGGTCTGGGACTCAGGGCTATAATTGCACTTCAGGTCGTCCCTCTCCTTCCACTTATGGAGTAGGTGGACATGTCACCCATGTCTGTGTGGATTTGGTTGAGCGCTGTCCACTGTCTTCGAGAGAGGTTGAAGCTTTTGTTGGATCAGTCATGAGGTGTTGGTTCTTTATGCTGCATGCATTCCCTAATTCCATCCATTTGGGTAGTAGGCTGATACAAGGCAGGAATGTGGAATTAGTGACAACTACCCGTGGTCTCCATGTGTGTGTTAGTTCATCAAGAAATCTCCAGCCAATATCTTCAAGAGGACAACCTTGAGGTAAATGGCCAGCTTATTGGTCTTTGGTTGTGTTGGCTGGGGGAGAACCTTGGGCAGGACACCAGTAAAGTTCCTCTCACTTCAAATAGAGGATCTTTATCAAGCACCTAAAGAGGTTTGATATCTCTTTCAGTCTCGCTCAACAGTGAAATGCTGGCCTGGATTATGGTCTTGAGTATCTAGAGTGGGTCTTGAATCCATGGCCTTCTGACTGAGAGGCAACAGCTTTATCCACTTAGGTTAACAGACACTTATTATTCTTTCTTTTAGAAGACTGTATGTCTTAATCACTTGAAAGAAAGGTATTTTCACAATACTGTGTTTGAAAGGACAAAGAAAATATCAAGGCACCGGAGAAGGTGCAAAGATCATTTACATGGATGACACCAGGAACTGGAAGGATAAAACTAACAAGTCAGACTCAACAGGCTGGGACTCTTTTCTCTAGAAAAGAGAAGACTGAGGGGTGACCTGATAGAGGTCTTTACAATTACAAAGGAGCTTGACAGAGTAGATGTAGAAGAAGATATTTCCATTGTGGGCGAGGCCAGAACTTGAGGCCATAAATATAAGATAGTAACTAATATATCCAATAGAGGGTGGTTAGAATATGGAACTCGCTAACACATGGACTGGTTAAGTCAAATAGCGTTAATACATTTAAGGGAAAGCTGGTTAAACACAAGGAAGAAAGGAATAGAAGCTGATTTTAACCAAATTGTGCTAATTCTTTGATTTGGCAAATTGTACATGGAGGGAAAGGGCTGTTTCTTATTCTGTGCTTACATGTGCCAACTCAGCAACTTATTCTTGGACTCCTCTTCGACTTTATTGCATGATCACGCGGTCTGACATGCGGTTGGACACTCACCTCCGTTTCAGCCTTGATCTGGCTATCGGATTGGTCCTTACTACTTAAAAACATCTTTTCCAAGTTAATGGCTGCCGCCTGCACGCTGCGTATCTGATCTCAGAGGACAAAAGTTACATGGGGCAGAATGGGAACAGGAGTGAAAGAGAGGGAAGGAGAAAGACCAGAGATAAAAAGGCAAAGATAAGTACAGAGAAAATGCGAAGCACAAGATCTAGATTAACATTTCCAGGAGCAAAAACAGGCTAAAGAGCAGGATTCATTGTTGACCACATTTGCAGAGAGAACACTTAGTGTCTCCATATGATAATTCTGTTCACTATTTTAACAGTGTTAACAGAAGTGTTAAAATACGCTTAAACTTAAACATGCACCCTCTAAAACGTACATAATAGTGCTAAAGAGGGAAATAAGGGGATTTATTTTTAAACACAGCAAATTGATATGATCTGAAACATGATGTCTGAAGGAGCTGTGGAAGCTCAAAAGAAATTGAATAAATAATTGCAAAAGAATTATTTTGCAGGGCTATAGGGTAGGAGCAGGGCAGTGGGACTAATTGGATAGCTCTTTCAAAGAGCTGGCACAGGCATGATGGGCCGAATGGCATCCCCTTGTGCCTTATGATTCTGTAATTTTCTGTCGCTATTATAGGAAGAGCTAATGGACACTAATTAACATTAACAACTGACTTCAAAATGCTCCACTTTCCATGTGTAAACCAGTCCTTGCCTTTAGACACCCCATAGAGAGCTTAAAAGTTGCACACAATATCGCTTAGCATCGGCAGCGGACAGCTCTAAGCTAGGCAATACCTGTGTCGGAGGATCAGGTGGGTGAGCCATGTCAGACAGCGAAGAGGAAGCAGAGTCATGGGTGGAGCGAGAAGTGTTGGAGAGAGAATGGGATGAGCTTGTGTCGGACAGAGACGCCTGTTAGGGCCAGCGTTGGAACACATGATGGGAATGTAGAAGAAATAGCCCAGGAGAAACAAAACAACAAGAGCAAAGCTGAATATGGGTTGTGTTAGCAGAATGACGCAAAAAGCAAGTGAGGGTTATTTAGAGCACTGGAATTCCTAGTGGGAGCATTGCTTGAATGGAGCATGGGTTTAAAATTCAGCATTTCACCACTGATACACCATCCAGTGCTCCCTCTCAGTGCAACTCCCAGGGGGAGCACTGAATTTACCTTATAGAATTATTTGATAAATGATGGATGACTGATGAACAGCAGATCACTCTTTCTAACCTACACATTCAAGACCGTGTAAGACATGTTTCCATTGAAAACAGATTAAGAGTGGAATTTAACCACTTGGAGGAATCCAATCTATGTATCTGCTAAAGGAAAACAAAGGTCACAATTTCAAGTTGTGCAAGGCCACATCTAGACTAGATGTCAAATGGCGATTCTTTTCCCAGAGAATAGCGGATCTCTATGAAGACAGATTGCCCACCAATGTTTACCATTCGGAGCACATGGAAGCAACTCCGAACAAGGTGTTCGCACCCTCAGTGGAAGAGATGACAACGGTCAAGAAACAAGGTGAATCCTTAGTGAATGGTGGAATGATACGGGAATGCAAGTTTACAGCCAGAAATTATAAACCAGAAAACAGGGACAGCTCTGACAGGTTACAACCAAAATTCTATTTTATGGGATATAGTTTAAAAATGGCACAAGGGGAAAATCCCAAGTGCGGGGGAGAAAAGGTGAATCCCCAATATGGGGGTGGGATAAATTGTCGGTGTGGGGGAGGGGGGGGAAGAGGGTGGAATCCCCAGTGTCGGGGAGGGAAGGGGGGAGGTCGTGGAAAGTGTAGGGGAGGGAGTGGCGCAGCTCCAGTGGGGGGGGGGTTAAAAAAACCCAAGTGTCGGTGGGGTTGGGGGAGGAAGCCCAGTGTGGGAGAGGAAAGGGGGGAGGTCGTGGAAAGCCCCAGTGTAGGGGAGGGGGTGACGCAGCTCCAGGGTGGGGGAAAAAACCCAAGTGTCGGTGGGGTTGGGGGAGGAAGCCCAGTGTGGGAGAGGGAGAGGAAGAGGCAAAGCCCTTCTGTGAGAGAGGAGTTGGCGAAGACCCAGTGTGGGGAAGGGTATGGGTGCATAAACCTCAGTGAGGGTGAGAGGAGTTGAAACCCCAATATGATGGAGGGAAAAATGATCAGTATGAGGGGAGCAGGAGGAATCCCCGGTGTGTGGGTTGGGGTGGGGTTCGAGGAGGTCCCAGTGTGGGGGAGGGCAGGGAAGTCTCAGTGTTGCGGAGGGGAAGCCCCAGTGTTGGGAAGAGCGAGAAGTCCCAGTGTGGAGAATGGGGACTCCCAGTGCTGGGGGCAGGGAGTAGCCCCACCTGTTGGTGATCTCATCTCTGACTTGATGAATTAAGCACCAGTTAGGGACTCGATATTTCCCCTGATAGACAGAGGGAGACAATTAAAAGCCAATTCACTCTGGCTATGATATTGGGACTGCGAACAGTATCAGGCTGACCACCAATTGACAGGTGTCAATGCAACAGGAATTCAGCACAATGGATGTGAATATCAATTGCTGTGTAGAATCCATCCTACCATAAGTATTACACCCAGACAGAAAATTTCCTTTCCTCCAGTTGGTTTCAGTGGCAGAGATATAGGAACAGGAGGCCATTCAGCCCCTTAAGCCCATTCCACCATTTAATTGATCATGGCTGATTTGTATAACTCCATCTACCCGCCTTAACTCTGTAGCCACTTAATAACTCTGGTGTCACACTTGAATGTAAATTGTAGTTCTTCACTATGCAACGTAGACATTTCGGCATATCATGGCTTTGAAAGGAACATGCCAGTCAGTGTAATCATTTAGAATTCGAGTTAAACACTAGCCGAGAGAGCACACACCTGTTGTCTGAGAGTCCTGCCCCCAAATAGTGCAGTAAGATGAGCTCCTCTCTCCTTTATGCTCTTCTTGCTAAATGTGCTCTTCTTGCTAAATGGGACATCACCTTGTGCTAGAGACAGAGCTTTCCTCTGCGGTGCAGAAGGCAAGAGATGTTTAAGACAAAGAGGAGAGAAACAAGACAGGAAAGATGGTGAAGGAGCAGGTCGGACGCAGACAGCTGCAGCACCGAGGGTAAACCCAGGGAACTCAGTAATGCTGCTGGCAACGTTAGACCCATGGACTGACAAACTAATGGCAGCCAACCAATGTTAAAGGGTCAATCTCAATAAATGAGGCTGGCCTGTAAACCTTAATCTTCCAGGCCTGGACAGTAACTTGGCTGAGGAGATTGCCTGCTCATTGTAGGAACAGGAGGAGGCCATTCAGCCCTTTAATCTTGTTTACATGTATAGGGTATACAGCACAGACAAAAGGCCATTCAGCCCAACCAGTTCATGCAAACAATTATGCTCCACCTCTCTTTCCTCATCTCACCCTCCATCAGCATAACCTTCTATTCCTTTCTCCCTCATGTATTATCTAGTTTCCTTTAAAATGCATCTATACTATTTGCTTCAACCACTATTTGTGGTAGCGAGTTCCACATTCTCACCACTCTTTGGGTGAAGAAGTTTCTTTTGAATTCCCTATTCCTACTGAATTTGTTAGTGACTATCTTATATTGGTGGCTTCTGGTTATGCTCTTCCCCCAAAGTAGAAGCATTCCCTCTGTGTCTAGTCTATCAAAACTTCTCATAATTATAAAGACCTCGTTAGGTCACATCTCAATCTTCTCTTTTCAAGAGAAAAGGGAGCCAGTCTGTTATAGCTCTAGATGGCGTACCCCTGCATTTCTGCTATCGTCCTTGTAAATCTTTGTTTGCACTGCCTCCCGTGCCTCTATATATTTTTTTATATAATACAGCAACACCAGAGCACCGTCACCTGGAAGTGCCCCTCCAAGCCACTAACCATCCTGACTTGGAAATATATCACCGTTCCTTCAATGTTGCTGCGTCAAAATCCTGGAACTCCCTTCCCAACAGCAGTCTGGGTGTACCTACACCACGTGGACTGCAGCGGTTCAAGAAGGCAGCTCACCACCACCATCTCAACGGCAATTAGGGATGGGCAATAAATGCTGCCTAGTCAGCGAAGCCCACATCCCTTGAATGGATAAAAAAAGCAGAATTGTATGTAGTCCTACAGGTATGATCTAACCCAAGGTTTGATGCAAGTTTGGCAGAACTTCTTCAGTTTTCATTTCAATCACTTTGGAAATGAACCCTATTCAATTCAATTGAAATTCTTTGATTGATCTGTATCTCAACTCCATTTCAAGGCCATGTATTCTTGTTCTGGACTCCCACCCACCAGAGAAATCATTTCTTTCTAGTTTATCTGCCCTAACAAATTCTTTAATCATCTTCACCTTTCAGTTAGATCACCCCTTAGATTTCTATATCCAGGTGAATAAAATATTATTCTATGCAACCATTCCTCATAACATAACTCTCTTAAATTCCCTATGTCATTCTGGTGGATCTGTACTGTACACCCTCCATTATCAATTTTTCCTTCCTGGGGCGCTGTGACCAGAACTGAGTGCAGTCACCCCAGTAACTCAGCCTACTTTCATACCATTCGATTTCAACAGAATGAAAATCAGGATGGAAAGCAAATGCTTCAATACTTCAGTTACAAGGAGAGGCTGGAGAAGCTGGGATTATTCTCCTTAAAGCAGAAGAGATTCAATTGAGTTTTAAAATTATGAAAGTTTTGATTTAGTATATAAGGAGACACTCTTTCCAGTGGCAGCAGGGTTTGTAGAGGGCACAGAATGTTCTGTCAAATTTCTGTCCAGGCACTGAAGACAAAAATTTACCCCCACCCCTGCAGTGCCCCCTGCCATATCAAGATGGAAACAAGCAAGAAAAGCAGCATTCCTTGAAATTAGCAGCATTCCATAGAATCATCACACCACACTCAGCCCCCATTATACTTCCCCATCTATTACTTCGACAGAGCCTTCTAAGTCTGCGACCTCCATCACCCAGAAGGACAAGGGCAGCTGATGCAGAGGAACACCATCGCCTGCAAGTTCCCCATCATCCTGACTTGGAAATATATCGCTGTTCCTTCACTATCGCTGGGTCAAAATCCTGGAACTCCCTTCCTAACAGCACTGTGGGTGTACCTACACCAGGTGGACTGCAGTGGTTCAAGAAGGCAGCTCACCACCACCTTCTCAAGGGTAATTGGGGATAGGCAATAAATGTTGGCTTTGCCAACAACCAGAGAATTAATAATTAAAAAATGGTTATGGCTTGTTTTTATTCCAATGTGATGATGCTTCTGGAATAGCACAGCTTGTTCACATTCTAACACAACTGGAAAATAACCAAGATGCACGGATATAAAGCTCTCATTAAACACAAATATCAGATTCACAGAAGCACACAGTTCCCCTTCACACTTGCTAAGCTCAGCGACAGGATTACTCAACTAAAGGCCCATGTTAACTCTTCAAGCACAGCAGTAATGCAACAAAGAAGACAGTTAGAGTCCAGTCAGCTACTGCTACAGACTAAAGGACGCCTTCTGACCTTGTGCATTCCATCTGCTCATCCCTGCAGTTATAGGATAGAAAGCAAATGTTTCACTACTTCAGATATGGGGAGAGACTGGAGAAACACCGATTATTTTCCTTAACGCAGAGAAAGTGAAGAGGAGATTCAATTGAGTTGTTCAATTGTATAAAAGCTTGGAAAGAGCAAATAAAGAGAAACTGTTTTCAGTGGCAGGTGAGTCAGTCCAGATCACAGATTTAAGGTAACTGGCAAAAGGACCAGAGAGGAATGGGGAGAGCATTTTTTTTTAAAACAGTGAGATGTTATGTTCTGGGACGCACTGCCTGAAAAGGCGGTGGAAGCAGATATAATTTTTAAAAAGAATTAGATAAATACCTGAAAAGGAAGATAAATCATGGCTATGGGGAAAGAGCAAGGGAGTGGGACTAATTGAATAGTTTTCTCAAAGAGCTGGCAAAGGCACAATGGGCCAAATGGCCTCCATCTGTGCTGTTGTTTTTTGATTCAATGAAATGCACAGGTTCAGAATCAAAGTGATTTTTTTTTAGCAGTCGGTAAGTGAACAAACTGATTAGTACGAAGTGTAAGGTGCAGGACAGGTCAGGGGAAGAGAGGGGAGGAAAAGAGGAGAATACAGGGCAAAAAAGAGGGGGGAGGCAAGGCAAGGGGAGAGGCGAGGCAAGGGGGAGCGAGGAAAGAGGGGGGGCGAGGAAAGGGGGGGGCGAGGAAAGAGAGGGGGGGGCGAGGAAAGAGAGGGGGGGCGAGGAAAGAGGGGGGAGGCGAGGAAAGAGAGGGGGGCGAGGAAAGAGAGGGGCGAGGAAAGAGAGGGGGGCGAGGAAAGAGAGGGGGGCGAGGAAAGAGAGGGGGGCGAGGAAAGAGAGGGGGGCGAGGAAAGAGAGGGGGGCGAGGAAAGAGAGGGGGCGAGGAAAGAGAGGGGGCGAGGAAAGAGAGGGGGCGAGGAAAGAGAGGGGGCGAGGAAAGAGAGGGGGCGAGGAAAGAGAGGGGGGCGAGGAAAGAGAGGGGGGCGAGGAAAGAGAGGGGGGCGAGGAAAGAGAGGGGGGCGAGGAAAGAGAGGGGGCGAGGAAAGAGAGGGGGCGAGGAAAGAGAGGGGGTGAGGAAAGAGAGGGGGCGAGGAAAGAGAGGGGGGCGAGGAAAGAGAGGGGGGCGAGGAAAGAGAGGGGGGCGAGGAAAGAGAGGGGGGCGAGGAAAGAGAGGGGGGCGAGGAAAGAGAGGGGGGCGAGGAAAGAGAGGGGGGGCGAGGAAAGAGAGGGGGGGCGAGGAAAGAGAGGGGGGGGCGAGGAAAGAGAGGGGGGGCGAGGAAAGAGAGGGGGGGCGAGGAAAGAGAGAGGGGCGAGGAAAGAGAGGGGGGCGAGGAAAGAGAGGGGAGACCATACGGAATCACCTGATCAAGTTTTTCTTCTAGACGTTGAAGACGTTGGAGAACACCGGAAAGCATAAAGGCAGAGTGAGGAGATACAGTCAGACATTTGGAAGCCCCTGCCTGACTCTCAGCTTTCTTAATGTATTTTGCTTCTCTGATTACTTGCTCGGCATTGGCCACCAGATCAGACTACAAAAAAAGGCACAACATGATTAACCCAGGAGAAATATCTAAAACTATCATGAAACACCACTACAGGAAAGCAAGTAGATATGTACCTACACAAGCCGATCTCCTGTGGCGTTACATACAGGCAATCAAGACCAAAGTGTAGTCTTCAGGTGAAGTGGAGTCAAAGGCGAGGTGATATCTGGCATTGGGTAGGTCAGCATATTTTGGTTGCCATTTTGAGGTCATAGGTTCTTGTCCTTATTTTCAACATTTCATTATAAATTTTCATGTCCATGTACATAACGCAAACTGTCCATCCAAACTAATGACACTTCTACTTCCAGCCTTCCGCCAATGGTGGCAGTGTAGTGCCTCCACTTGCAAGAAAGTGTAATTGCAGTGCGACTGGTTGACATAGACAGTTCCTACTATAAATGCGGACATAAGAACTTATAATAGAAAAATTGTGTGCAGACTAAGGACAGAATTTCCTGTGGGAATTACAGCCAAAATTGCACCCCAAGTTCTGCCACTCTTAATTTGCACTGAAACTTCCTGCCAGTCTGATTCGGACATGCCAGGAAACAAAACATGGCTGCAAGTAATCAGGGCTGAGGAAGGATGCGGAACTTGCTATATACTCCTGTTCTAACTGTAAAAATGAAAGATTCAAACCATTTAACCACCATTCATGCATATTAGACATGGCATGTTTAAGAATCTGCAATCTGGGAAGCCTTTCAATTTTTAACATGACTTATACTGAAGTCATAAGGATTACTTTAACCAAAACAGGAATACAGAGCAGGTCTGGGAGGAAAAATAATAAAAACTGCATTAAAAATTGCAATAAAACCTCAGAAAAATTGTTGATTCCTGCTGCACCTAAATTCTGGGTTTAACTGTGTACCCGTTTTTAAACCAGTGTAATTGCGGTAAATTTGCACATCACAGAAAGGAGAGGAACAAGGACAGGATAAGACTACACTTTGTCACCTGATAGAGCTGTTATAATGAGCTAGGATACGGTAGGGACCATGTAGATAGGTGTAAAGGTGTAAGGAAAGTCAAGCATAGCATAATTATTTGTGTAACACGTTCACATCTGAGTCTGTCCAATCTTTTACACCTTGATTACAAGTGTGCCTGACAGCAAATTCACGGGAAATTTTAATATACCATAGATGCGGAGGATTCCGTTTATTGTGACATCACACACGGGGCTCTTCAAGGTTAAAGGGACTAGAATGCTAAAGATAACTGGACTGGGATATGCAGATTTAATCTAATTTCCATTTTAAAAATGTCTAATATTTATATTTCTGTTATAAATTCCTATATTCACATTTATAATGCAAATTACCTTTGTGGATATGTTGTACTGTAATTACACACTCCTGCCTTTGGTAGCACTTTCATTAATGAGGGCAGGGTGACATAGATAGTTTCTATTGTGGAAAAATTTATCACGAAAAGCTGACAGGAAGGGCTCTTACATATTGCTGTAAAAAGAGACATGCTGTGAAAGCTCTTCCATCTTGCACTCATCAGGATACAATCATAAGAATACTAAATTTAAAGGGGAACAACTAAATTATAATAATATATAATAATTTATAAATGAGTTGTTCTCTTTGAACTTTGGTATTCTTGCAATTCTGCTCTGATGAGTGCAATTCAAAAAGTTTTGACAGCATGTCTCTTTTTTTCCAGCAATATTCAAGTTCTGAAGGGGTCTTAAGTACGTGACCAGTCCTAAAGCTCTTGTGTTTAATGTTCTATCAACGTAGACTTATTCTAGACCCCTTAATCACTGAGGAAAAGTCCATTTTGATCTAGCCTGCCCTATCTCTTCAAAACCTTAAACGTCTATCAAATCACTCCATTATTCTGTTGCTTGAATAAAATGGTCCCAATTTTTCATTCTGGACTACTATGTGCTGTACCACTTCAAAATTTCTTTGCTTCCCAACCTTTTCCCCACCCCCAATTTAACTTTCTTAGAAGTCTGGTCATGAATAAAAGCTACTCCCAGTGAGATGTATTTGAAATCTTGAATTGAGTTGTCAAAGAGCGAACTGAAGTATCAACAGTGACATACTCACTTTCTCACGATTAATAACACAACACAAACCTTCATACCTTTATTGCTTGTGAACAGAGGACAGCCCCAACTTGGTCCTCGGGTTTAAGAAAACGAGGGTTTGTGTTGCCCTTAGGAGATGGGGGCAGTGGCGGTTTCATTACACAGGAAGGCACTGATTTCTGTGTGCCGAGTGACAGACAGGAGAAATGAAGAAAGATTGAGAAAGGAGAGGAAACAAGAGAGAGTCGGTGACTTATATAATTGCAAGATATCAGCATTGAAGGAAAAAAGCAGATACAGTGACTCACTGCCGAAAGCATGTTATAATCTGGATGTCAATGTGCTTGGTATTTCTTTGGTTTAATAGATACGTTTCTTCGAATGTCGGGGGGACACTCAATGCATAAACTTGCACCTCCGTAACATCACCCAACTCCACTGCTGCCCCAGCTCATCTGTCGCCGAAATCCTCATCTATGCCATTGTTACCTCTAGTTTCAACTATTCCAGTGCCCTCCTGGCCAGCCACCCATCTTCTGTAAATTGAGCTCATTCAAAACTTTGCTGCCTGAATCCTAAATCGCATAAAGTCCCATTCACCCACCACCCATTGTGCTCACTGACCTACACTGAATCCCAGTCTAGCAATGCCTCGATTTTAAAATTCTCATGCTTGTTTTCAAATCCCTCTGTGGCTTCCTCCCTCCCTATCTCTGTAATCTCCTCCAGCTCGAGAACTCTCTGAGCTCTCTGTGATCATCTAACTCTGGCCTCTTTACCTCTCACTCCCCATCTAAGATGCTCCTTAAAACCTTTCTCTTTGACCAAGCTTTTAGGTCAACAGTCGTAACATCTCCTTATGTGCTTGGTGGCAAATAACACACCTGCACTGTGGTTAAAGATGCTAAATAAATGCAAGTTATTGTTGTTATGCTACCATTAATTCTACCTGAAACCTGCAGGTACAAACAGATCATGGCGAATTGATTAGTGGCTTATCCACCTGTTAGAAAAAACATAACCAAACACTCTCTGATCCTCCCACAGAGTTCAAACAACAAACCAACTAATAGGAGAGAGAGAAGGTTACACTTTACTTCCACCCTGCCTCACAACTCTTCAACCCAGGTGCCACCAAATACTTCAGCCATATCTTTATCACCTCCATACTCAATCACTTCAACCTTCTCCTCGCTGACCTGCCATCCTCCATCTTCTGTACAACAACAAACGTAGGCCTTACCAACAATGCCCACATCCTGAAGAATGAATATTCTCCATATCACTAACCTCCTCCAGCCTAAAACTCCATCCACAAAACATTGCATTCCTTGGATTTCAGCCATATCTTCAGCTACCTTTACCCTCTGACCGACTTAGACTCCATGCTCTGCAATTCCCTCCCTAAACCCCACTACCTTTCCAATGTCTTCATATCTCTCCTTAAAAACCCATCCTTTTGACCACCCTTCCTGTTCTTTCCTTCTGTGACATGACACACAGTAATCTTAAATGTCAGCGTTGGTTAGCACATTCGGCTCGGAGTCAGAAGCTTCTGGGTTTCAAGTCCCACTCCTGAGACACAAATGCAAAATCTACTTTGACATACCCACTGAAGTACTGAGGGAGTGCTGCAATGTCAGAGGAGCTGTCTTTTGGATGAGAAGTTAAACCGAGGCCCCATCTGCCCTCTCAGGTGGGCATAAAAGATTCCACGGCCACTATTTCGAAGAAGAGTAGGAGAGTTTCCCCACAGTGTCCCAGCCAGAATTTATTTTTAATTAACATCACTAAAACACTAAGTTAATCGTTCATTTACACATTACTGTTTGTGAGAGCTTGCTGTGCACAAATTGGCTGCAATGCTTCCTACATTACAATGGAGTGTACACTTCAATGGTACATCAATTGGTTCTAAAGCGTTTTGGAAAGCCTCAGTTTGTGAAAGGTTCGATAAAATTGCAAGTCTTTCTTTCTTTGAAGATACGGAGTTTTCGCCCCTGATTCTTCGATCCCCTTAATTGTTTTGCAATACTGCACCCAATAAAACACCAAAATATAGTTAACTTCCTAACATTTAAAAACACGAATTTCCTTAATAATAACAGTAATTACTGTTGTAATACAGGAACAATCTTCCGGTTCATTATTTGGTGTGTGTACATCAGGAACTGAGATTTGCGCTTGTTAAATTTTAATGTACATGAAATAAAAGGGGATCCCACTCACATGTGTACAGGATCCAG
This sequence comes from Cetorhinus maximus, assembly GCF_964194155.1. Lineage (NCBI taxonomy): Eukaryota > Metazoa > Chordata > Chondrichthyes > Lamniformes > Cetorhinidae > Cetorhinus > Cetorhinus maximus. Next base: position 111,780,710 of record NC_135887.1, on the reverse strand, counting down.
TTATCGGCCAATAGAATCCCACTCATACCTGTACAGGATCCAGTCATCAGCCAATGGAATCCCACTCATACCCGTACAGGATCCAGCAATAGGGCAATGGAATCCCACTCATACTGATAAAGGATCCAGTGATCGGCCAACCAAATCCCACATATACCCGTACACGATCCAGTGATCAGCCAATGGAATCCCACTCATACCCGTACAGGATCCAGCAATCAGCCAATGGAATTCCACTCATACCTTTACAGGATCCAGCGATTGGCCAATGGAATCCCACTCATACGTACAGGATCTAGTGACCAGCCAATGGAATCCCATTCACACCCGTACAGGGTCCAGTGTTCGACCAACGGAATCCCACTGACACCCATACAGAATCCTGTCATCAGCCAATGAAACCCCACTCATACCTGTACAGGATCCAGTGATTGGCCAGTGGAATCCCATTCACACCTGCATAAATGCTCCAAACCGACGGCCCAGCACAACCATTTCTCACCTGCCTCCGGAGTGAGGAGCTCGGTGCATTCTCTTCAAACTTTGCTAATAGCTGTGTTGCCATTGACTTCACTTTGTTTTGGTTCCCAGCACCTTTTGTCTCATTCCCGTCAAGTTTGGGATTCACCGCCTATGTGGAAAAGTCAGACCTGTGTTAAACACAGTCAGAACCAAACCCCAAAACCCCAGTGCAAGCGAGCAGAGAGCCACCAGCAAGACAGGAACATCAGGAAAATATGGAAATGTGGGAATCACGGTTGGATGAAAATGAAACAGCATCAATTTACGATTATTGAGCAGCTTTAAGCTTGTAAAAGATCCCAAATTACTTTACAGGAGTAATTATCAAACAAGGATGTCTGCATCTCCCTTCACTGGAGGAAGTTCCCTGGGCTCTTGGGGCCCACAGTGTTCAACATCACTGAGGACACCGAGAACGATGGCATCTTCCTGCTTTATGCCCCTTCTCAAATCTTAGCTCGTTCTCATCCTGCTACCTGAGCAAGTTGCTGATGGTGTGACTGCAGACCTCTTGCTTCCGACTGCACAGCCCTCTTCACTCATCCCAATCTGCCCCTTCTGACTTCTTGCTTTCAAACACCCAAGAACTGCCACCTGCGCAGCCATAGGAACCCCAGAAGGAAGGAAAGGAACAGCACGAATGTAGGGACCCCGTCACTTGATCTGACACTCTCAACCACCAGCTCAGATACTGGCACTGCATGTACTCTGGAGACCACTATAGAATTGGGATCAGAACAAGGGCATGAGTGAGCTGCAGCCATGCCAGGAGTAAAGGATGATTCAATTGTACAGCTCACCAGAGTGTGCTGAATGGGCATGCACATTGAGACGCTGCGTGCATTGGATGGCCTGCTAGACAGCTTACTATCACTATCAGGGAACAAGGAAGAGTCTGGCTCCTAGTTGGCAAAAGGGATGGAATAGAGCTTGCTCTCCATAGCCTCTGCTTCATCTCCCTGTTGTGCTGCAGACCCAGAGGTAGTGACAACGCTGTCCCCAATTGCTGTTGCAGCCTTTGTGTGGACAGGTCACCTACTCCTCTGCCCTCCCTGTGAGGATGCAGCAATTATCTCTTGTAAATGCACCACGACACTTCCATAAACAGTCCACAGTACTTTCAGGCACTCTGCAGTAGTAAAAGTTCCATGCATTTAATCTAATCTGCTTGGTTATAACATAGCTCTAGTACAGGACCCATTTTGCTGCCCTCATGTATCTTTTCTCATTACTGAACAACGCAGACATCACCAGGGCCTGCACTGCCCAACTTTGGCATCCTGGTGTTACCTCAGTCTGTTGGGGTGTGGGATGTGAGGAATGCACCATTTCACGTGTTTGGGTACACACTGGGGAACAAAATATCCCTGGAGCCAGAAGTGATACTACACAAATGGATTCTCGCCTACTGTCTTTTGAAGACAACCAATAACTGGGAGGTTTTCCCCCACAGAGAAGACCAATTCCCTACATCACCAGTTCCCATGAAGGATTTGACATGCCCAGGAAGGGAATGATGCTTCTTACATCATTTAAAGGTAGATGTTTCCATCAATTTGCTTTTATAATGCAATGTTCCAATTATCCATTATCTCACTAACCTCCTGTGACAGCAAGTCGGTCTTCTTCCTCCTCTTACTTGTGGCATCAGCATCTTCACTTTTCTTTTCTTGCTGAAAAGGAAGATGATCATTAAATACATTAAAATAAAGGCAAAATACTGCGGATGCTGGAAATCTGAAACAAAAACAAAAAATGCTGGAAAATCTCAGCACGTGTGACAGCATCTGTGGAGAGAGAGACAGAGTTAACGTTTCAAGTCCGTATGACTCTTTCTAGATCTGAAGAAGAGTCATACGGACTCGAAACGTTAACTCTGTCTCTCTCTCTCCACAGATGTTGTCACACCTGCTGAGTTTTTCCAGCATTTTTTGTTTTTGTACCATTAAATACTTGTTGTACTGGAGGGTGAATATATTGATAACTTCACAATTATACTGCAACTCAACATTTATTTTTTTTTTAAAAATCAGCATCTGTTTCTGTGGCCTTCAATATTTACAGTTCAAGAATGAGGCCATTCAGCCCATCATTTCTGTGCTGGCCTTCTGTTAGATCAATCCCAAACTAATCCCACTGCCCGCTCTCTCCCCATAGCCCTGCATCAATCCCAAGGTAATCACCCTGCCCTGCTCTCTCCCCATAGCCCTTCATCAATCCCAAATAATCACAGTGTCTTCCTCTCTCCCCACAACCCTGTATCAATCCCAAACTAATCCCACTGCCCTCCTCTCTCCCCATAACCCTGTATCAATCCCAAAGTAATCCCACTGCCCGCACTCTCTCGCCAAAGTTGTTCTCAGTCTCTGCAAATATTCCAAATGTCTACCACATTGAATATACAGCATAGAAACAAGCCATTCGGCCTAACTGGTCTAGGTTCCGAAAGGGCTTGACAGGATAGACACAAGGTTGTTTCTGCTGGCTGGAAAATCTCACAATCTCAGCATATTGGGTTGATCATTTAGGGCTAAGATTAAGAAAATTTTCTTCACTCAATGGGTTGTGAATCTTTGGAATTTTCTACACCACGGTGTTGTGGATGCTCCATTGTTGAATATGTTTAAGACAGAGACGGACAGATTTTTGGTCTCTCAGGGAGTCAAGGGATATGGGTAGTGGGTGGGAAAGTGGAGTTGAAACCCAAGGTCAGCCATGATTGTAATGAATGGCAGGGCAGGCTTGATGGGCCACATAGCCTACTCCTGCTCCTATTTCTTGTTTTCTTCTGTTGGTGGTAATGTTCCACACGAACCTCCTCCCACCCCTCTTAATCTCACCCTATCAGCATAACCTTCTTTTCCTTCATCCCTCCTCTGTTTATCTAGCTTCCCTTCACATATATCTATATTATTTACCTCAATTACTCCCTCGGGCAGTGAGTTCCACATTCTAACCACTCTCTGAGTAAAGAAGTTTCTTCTGAATTCCCCACTGAATATATTAGTGACTACCTTATCTTTATGGCCCTAAGTTCTGGTCTCACCCACAAGTGGAAATCTGCTCCACGTCTACCCTATCCTATTTCATGTGAACTTTTTCTGTGTCACGTTCCACATCAACTCTACACTTCCAACACAGAGCTCGTCATGATCTCTTACCTTTGGTGTCCGTTTCCTTGGCAACAAGTTGATACCATTGAAGATTGAATTTGATTGCCTGGTTGGAGGTGCAGACATGTTGTTGCTGCTTTCCTTATCCTGTCTGTAGATAGCCGCTGGAAAAAGACAAAAAGACAAACTGAAGTCGATGATATCATTTTAAATGATTTTCATCTACAACAGAATCAAAGGGGAATTTTTTTGAACGTGGGCTGTTGTGATCTGGAATGTACCGCCTGAAGGAGCTGTGGGAGAAAATTCAACAGCAACTTTCAAAAAGGAATTGGATAAATACTTGAAAGGGAATATTTACAACGCTAAGGGGAAAGAACAGGGGGAGTGGGACTAATTGGATAGCTCTTTCAAAGAGCCAGCACAGGCACAATGGGCCGAATGACCACTTTCTGTACTGTATCATTCTGATTCAATGATTTGGAAAGTGCGGAATCTTCTGTACCTGAGTCAAATGATCTGGAGACACAAGTTCAAATCCCACCAAGGCAGCTAGGGAATTTAAAAGTCAATTAATTAAATAAATCTGGAATAAAAAGCTAGTCTCATTAATAATGATCATAAAACCAATAGATTCTTGTAAAAACCTATCTGATTCATTAATGTCCTTTAGGGAAGGAAATCTGTCATCCTTACCCAGTCTGGCATATAATTGACTGCAGACCCACAGCAATGTGGTTGATTTTTACAAGCTTCTGCAATGGACAAGCACAGTGCCTCCCAAGCTATTTTCTAATGTGATCTCATTTTAACACTTGAAAATTAACATCACCCCAGACACCAGGAAAATCAAAAAAGCATTAAAGCAGCAGAGTAACATTCAGTAGGTAATTATTAAAGTTCACGTATTATGGATCAACATATAATAATACATCATATAAATGTGAAAATCTGTGTTTGTGAAGTGCTTAATGAAAACATTATTATTTTATGTACTCATGCAGGTGTCAGCCAAGCTCTCCATTTTTCCTAGTAATCAAAGACCCTTTTAAGTTCTTCTCCCTCCACTCCGCCGACCCCAACACACACATTGTAATCAAGCCTTCTCAATACAAACACACACACCAGCTCCACTTCCAGGACCCCTCCCCCCACTCACTCACTCAGCTGCCCTCTTTCTCTTCCCAAATGCCCCCCCTGCCCCCCATCGCCCCCCCCCGCCCCCCCACCCCCACTCTCACTCAGTAGCTGCTCTCCCCAAATGCCAATCCCCTACAAACTCACTCACTCACCAGCCTCTCTTCCCCTTCCGTCCTTTTGGTCTAGTTGTTGGTACTTGTGAAGCAAAGTCACTATCCTGAGGTAAGGAGCATGTACAAGAGGTAGACAGGACCAGAAACACAGTAAAGTCTGAAGCTGCCACTCACCTTCCTGGCTCAGGTGCATGACCTCCTGGTTTTTGCTGCACTCATTCAGTGACTGAGTTACACTTGCCGGCCTCCTGCCTGCACCAAGTCGGGGCGCAAGCATCCCGGGCCCACTTGGCACTCGCTTCTATGGTTAAAGAGCAATTTTGGCTCACTGTTTTCCCCTTGCTGTTTGGCGACAGGGATCCAGTGAGTCCAAGGCTGCGTCACCAGTCTCCACAAGCGCCATGGCTGTTTTGGAGGAGCGGGAGCTTGCAACTCCAAATGTGACCTCTGCGACCCCATCATACGGTCATGACCCACAGTTTAGTGACCCAGCCCATCGAATCATTCATTTGTAGGGGGCTCACCACCACCTGCTTAAAGGCAATGGGGGATGGGCAATAAATGTTGGCCTTGCCAGCAATGCTCATATCCCAAGAAAGAATAAAAATGTACCGCTTCCCACTATACTCACTGACCCATATCAGCTCCTGGTCTATCAGTGCTTTAGCTTTACAAGCCTCCTCTGAAAGACAGCACCTCCAACAGAGCAGCACCCTTCCAACAGTGCAGCACTCCCTCAGTACTGCCCTTCTGGCAGTGCAGCACTCCCTTAGTACTGAACCTCTGATACTGCAGCGCTCCCTCAGTACTGACCCTCTGCTAGTGCAGCACTCCCTCAGTACTGACCCGCTGACAGTGTAGCACTCCCTCAGTACTGATCCTCCGACAGTGTAGCTCTCCCTCAGTACTGACCCTCTGATACTGCAGCGCTCCCTCAGTACCGCACTGGAAGTGTCGGCCTGGAGTTTGTGCTCAAGTCTCTGGAGTGGATCTCAAACTCCCAACCTTCCTACCGGGAGATGAGAGGGCTGCCCACTGAGCTCTGGTTGACACCATGATCAATATTGGGGGTTATGAAATGAGTATAATTCATCAACAACACATGTTAACAGATGGATCACTCACAGGCAGTTGAACGTAGGTTGCCTCGGAAGTACTCATAGAACTTGGAGAGGTACATGACCATGCTGAGTTTGTCAGGCTCGCTGACTGAGGCCATCTCCTTTCCTGTGGTGACTGGAGAGATTCCAAATTCACGTTCCGCTACATCAAAGGCCAACTGGTTGTTTTTGGCAGCGTCTTCTTCATTCAGTGCATCAAAGTCACTGGAGAAGAAAGAAGAAGGGTCACATCACCAGGGTAGGGGTGTAGAAGGTGGGGCTAGGGGGCGGTCTTGAGGCTGGGGCAAGAGTTAGGGGTGTAGGGCTGAGGTGGTTGTGGGAGGTGGGGATTAAGAGTGGATTTCCTGCGCACTAATTCACAGGCTTCAAAAATATCCAACTTTTACCAACTTAGTCAACTTCACCAACGATGCAAGATCCAAACTATGACCAAGGTCAGCAGAACATACTAAGTCCTACAAAAAGAGCAAATTGCATTTATATAGCACCTCAAAAATAAAAAAAATCCCAACATGCTTTACAGGAGCATGATCAGATAAGAAATTTTGACACTGAGTCACATGAGCAGAAATTAGGACAGGCTTGGTTGAAGAGCTGGGTTTTAAGGAGAGTCTGAAAGGAGGAAAGAGCAGAGAGGTTTAGAAAGGGAATTGCGGAGCTTAGGACCCAGGCAGCTGAAGGTATGGCCACCAATGGTGGAGTAAAGGGAGTCAGGGAGGGACAAGAGGCCAGAATTGGAAGATCACAGAGGTCTCAAAGGATTTGTAGGGCTGGGGGAGGTTACAGAGATAGTGAGGCCATGGAGGAATCTGAAAACCAGGATGAGAATTTTAATGTGTTCAGGGATTGGGTTTTGGATTAACTCACTTTTCATTGTTACAGATTATGCAAAAATTAAATCATACATTAGTTGTGGACAGAAGTGATGTATGATCGCGCACAGGGCCAGGCCATTACTCCAGGAGGTGGTGAGGTCAGTGATTGTCACGTTCTTGTAGCTCTCTGTTTGCTTCTGGCACCAGGTCAAAAGCCTATTGGGACGAATCTCCGATTCTGTGATTGAGAGATAAACACAAGACAAGGGATAAGCAGGTTGGTAAGCGTCATACCCAATGTTCTATAGATCTCAAATTTACAGAAAACAGGCCTTTATGTTTATGCGCCACATGATTCTCCTCCTACTCTCATCTACCCCCTGCCAGTCTGCCTGTGTATCACTCGATTCCCTTCTCCTTCATGTACACATCAAGCCTCTCTTACAAGCATCAGTGCTGTCTGCTTGACTACATGACGCAGAGAGTTCGATATTCTCACCATTCTCTACGTAAGGAAATTCCTCCTGAATTTTATAATGTCAATGACTATCTTATATTTATGCTCCCTTGTTCTGGATTCACCCACAATGGGAAACAAATTTTCTGTATCCACCTTATTGAAACCCCTTCATCATCGTAAAGATTTCTATTAGGTCACCTCTTTGCCTCCTCTTTTCCTGAGCCACAAGCCCCAGCCTGCCTAATCTTACCTGATCGTTTCATCCCCCCAGTTCTGGTTAACACCATTGTCAATCTTTTTGCCTGTGCTTCAATATCCTTGTTGACCAGAGCTATACACAGAACTCCAAGTATGGTTTATTAAACAGCTTGAAAATCCTCAGAATAAATTTAACCTCTATGGTATGTGGACAGGCGAGATGAAATGGGAACCAGCATAGAGCAGTTGGGCTGAATGGCCTGCTTTAGTGCTGTGAATACTTTGTATTCAGTATGTTTGTTTGTTTTGTATCTCCACATGCATTCTTTCCCCTTTTGGGGAATAGTGGGGAAGTGATGGAAGGATTAACAGGCTTTTTACTCGGTCTGTTGAGTCCTCGAGTGGGACTTGAACCCAGAGCTTCTGGCTCAGAGGCAGAGGCACTACCGACTGAACCACAAGGCTCCTTTTCTAATATGTAACCTGGAAACAGCTGCTGCCAATGCCAATGGACAAAATCTCCCGAGACTTTCCTCTGTCCGCTTTTCTGGAATCAGGTGTTGAACATGTTAACACCTTCCCATAAGAGGAAGGTCAGCATTCTAGTCAGGTCTCGAGTTTCCTCTAATTATTAGGAATGACGTCAGTACTTTATTAATTTGAGTACATATATTTTAGCAGCACCAGATATAAGAGTGAAAGTAAAACCGCTTACATAAGAACATAGCAAACAGGAGCCGGCACCCTGAGCCTGCTCTAGCAGTCAATAAGGTCACGGCTGATCTTCTGCCACAACTCCAATTTCCCGCACAGCTCTCTATTCCAAAAAAACACACTCAACAGCTGACCAGCCATAGCTGTTTGGGATAGAGGATTCTAAAAATTCACAACCCTTTGAGTGAAGAAATTTTGCATCATCTCAGTCCAAACCAGCTGCCCCGCTATCCTCAGACTATGCCCTCTAGACTCTCCAGCCAGGGAGAAACAGCCTCTCAACATTCACTATGTCAAGTTATGTAAACGTTGTACACATTTCAACATGATCACCTCTCATTCTTCTAAACTTCAGAGAATATAGGCCCATTCTATTCAATCTCTCCTCAAAATGTTGACTGGGCTCCGTAGTTGAATGTTTAATTGGCTGCAAAGCACTTTGGGACAGCTTGAGACCCCGATAGATGTTACTTAAATGTGTTGGCAGTGAAGAGACTTTTATTTTTGTTGCTCATTCTCAGGGTGTGAGTGTTGCTGGAAAGGCATTTGTTGCCCATCCGGCCTCTTGGCTAAGATCAAGTGTAGTGTTGCAGGGGCGACACCATGGTCCTGCCATGGCAAGGTCGGGATGGAAGGGCGAAAACCAATCGCAATCCGAATTCATACCGTGGGTTACCTATCACCGTCCGAGTCACGGTGAACCACAGCGACGAAGGAGGATCACCTATGGATCGGGGCTTCTTCACCAGGAGGATCCTGTTGAAGGCGTGCGGCTTCCAAGCTACGGAGATCTTCACCCTGCACGACTCCCGCAAAGGTGGTTATTTTGACGTGACGTTCAAGCGGGTGGCAGACTGCGTCCGGCTCCTGAGGGTGTTCGAGGAGAAGAGAGACCTGCCGGAGATGAAGATCCTGACGGCGGAGCCGCACTTTTCTCTGCCGTTGCAACGGGAACGTGAGGTGATGGTGCATGTGTACAACCCCTTCGTCCCTGTCGCCGACGTGGTCACCTTCCTCACCAGGTACTTCGATAAGGTGGGGAGCGGCACTGAGATTCGAGACGACTTGGGGATCTGGACAGGCAAACGCCTGTTTAAGGTCACGCTAAAGACCGATGGTAAGGGAGCCATTTTCCACCCTCCTTCCAGTTTCGCTATCGGGGGAAACCGTGGCTACCTGGTCTACGCTGGGCAACCCAAGCATTGTCGCTCATGCGGCAAGGCTGGTCATGTGGCGGCCAACTGCAGCGCCTCCCTCTGCAAGATCTGCAAACAGGAAGGGCACCAGACAAAAGACTGCAAACAGGCCAAGTGCTGCAACCTGTGTGGCGAGGCAAGTCACCTCTACAGGACCTGCCCCAAACGCTGCCGTACTTACGCACAGGCAGCCAAAGCCGACCACGGGGAAGCAGAAGAAATGTTCCGTGTCACTCCAACCACCAAGGCCCCCAGGGAGCTCAACGGGACAAAGGAGGACACAGAGAGAGACAAGGTGGAGAAAGAGATTGAGGCAACAGAGAGCCAATCAACAGCACTACCCCCTGAACCTTCCAGTCCTCAGGACAGCGAATCAATGGAGGAGGAGGCAGCAGTGGAAAAGCAGCAGGGGGAGTGGCGGACGGTGAAGAACAAGAAAAGTAAGAGGGAGCGAAGAAGAAGCAAAGGCATTTCCCAGAGAAGCGGCAAGAGGCGTCTCCCATCCGACACGGATGACAAGGGCAGCAGCTCTTCGGATGAGGAAGTGCCAGAGCGGCACCGACAGAAGAGGCGGCAAAGCTCCAGGGCGTTGGAGGACGAGACACCCGAGCTCCAGAAAATTGGAGACAACAAGGAGACCAGCGCACCCCAACTTGGCCTGCAACCTGAGGAGGCCAGTGCACCACAGCCCCTGGAATCTGGGAGCAGTGAGGCAATCATCGCACCCCAGCTCCAGGAAGCCGGGAACAGCAACCCCCCAGAGGGGGTGAGTTTTGGAGAAGCTTCTCCAGCAAAGGTCATCTCAAAATCCGCTCACTACGTGAACCTCCAGATGCCACTGGAGCAGAACACGGCCAAGGAGATCTACCTCAGCCCATCCAAAGTGAAGGAATTTGAGCTCACTACGGGTATGAAGGAGCAGACTAAAGGTCTGGGACTCTCAGAGACAGTGGGTTTGGTAGGAGAATAAATGCTTTAATATGGGTTTAAAGATTGTATCCATAAATGTGCGTAGCATTAAATCTACTACGCGATGTGTTGCGACCTTGGACTACCTAGCCAAGGTCAAAGCTGACCTGTTGTTTCTGCAGGAGTGTGCGATACCGCACCTCAGCTCCTACAGGCAATGGTCACGATGGTGGTCCCACGGGCCATCGATCTGGTCGGGCGGAAACGACTCTCGTTCCTCCGGCCTGGGTATTCTGCTGCGGGGAGGCAACTTCACCGTCTCCGAGGTCAAGGAGGTGGTGGGCGGGCGACTCCTGGTAGCAGACGTAATGTACAAGAACGCTCCACTCCGGTTAATAAACGTGTACGGCCCGGCACAAGGGGCTGAGCGGCTGGAGGTTTTTCAGCAGCTCCCACTGCTGCTGGCGACCTCCAGGCCGGTCATTCTGGGCGGGGACTTCAACTGCATCATCGATGCGGCTGGACGATCCAGCAGGGCCGGAAGCAGATTGGACGCTACGTCCAGATCCCTGATGGAAACAGTTAAGGATGCCAAGCTGCACGACGTCTTCAGCAACCCTGCAGACGGAGCGCAGCGTAGATACACCTGGTCGCGGCCAGACGGGTCCATTCGTTCCAGGATAGACTTCCTGTTTGTGTCCCGTGCATTCACAGTCAGATCCACCGACGTCAAGCCGGTGTTCTTCTCTGACCACTGCCTCCTACTGGCGGACTGCCACTTGGAGGAAGACCTGAGGGTGGGCAGGGGGGCATGGAAGCTAAATGTGCAACTGCTGACCCCAGAGAACATTGAGGAGCTCAAGAGGGAGTACAAAGGTTGGAGAACCGTGAAACCCCTCTTTGAGTCCCTGACACACTGGTGGGAAGTGATCAAGGGAAGCATCAAGAGGTTTTTCATCCGCAAAGGCACCCAGAAAGCTAGAAAGGAACAGAGGGAAATGTCCCGACTCCAGGAAAAGATGCAGAATCTGCTCCGGCTGCGGTCGATGGGGGTCGATGTCAAGGAGGAGCTCCAAGAGGTGAAGGGCCAGCAAGCCTCGCACTTTGCCTCGGAGGCCTCCAAGATCATCTTCCGTTCCAGAGTCCGCTCCGTGGAGCAGGATGAGACGTGCTCACGTTTCTTCTTCCAAAAGGTACACAGAGAGCGCTCTGTGATCAGCAGCCTGAAGGAAGAAGACGGCTCAGTAAAGTCATCACGGTCCGACATTCTGAGGATCAGCAAATCCTTTTATGCCGGTCTGTATGACGTGAAGCCCACGGACAGCACGGCCTCCCAGTCCTTCCTGTCCTCTATCACGGAGGTCTTAGACCACAGTACGCGGGAGAGCCTAGACAAACCGCTAACTCCTGACGAACTGACTAAGGCCCTCGAGTCCTTCGAGAAGAGTAAAACCCCCGGAAGCGACGGCCTGCCGGCGGAGTTGTATTCGGCTCTGTGGGACTTGATCGGCCCAGACCTGCTAGAAGTGTACGAGAGTATGCTCCTGGCCGGCAGCATGTCAGAATCCATGAGGAAAGGCATCATCACCCTCATCTACAAGCACAAGGGGGAAAGGGAGGAAATTAGAAATTGGCGACCCATTTCACTGTTGAATGTGGACTATAAGATTCTGTCCAAGGTCATCGCCAACCGGGTCAAATCCGCTCTGGAATTGGTGATTCACCCTGACCAGACCTGCTCTGTGCCAGGCAGGAAGATCTCTGACAGCCTGGCGCTGCTCAGGGATACGATTGCCTATGTACAGGACAGGGGTGTGGATACCTGCCTCATCAGCTTGGATCAGGAGAAGGCCTTTGACAGAATATCGCACACCTACATGGGGGATGTGCTCTCCAAAATGGGCTTTGGGGAGGGAATTCGAAATTGGATCCAACTGCTCTACACTAACATCAGTAGCGCAGTCTCAATCAATGGGTGGGAAACAGATAGCTTTCCGATTAAATCTGGAGTCAGGCAGGGCTGTCCTCTCTCGCCTGTCCTTTTCGTGTGCTGCATAGAACCCTTTGCCGAGTCCATCAGGAAGGATCCGGGCATAAGAGGAGTGACGATCCCAGGCAGTGGAGGCACTCAGGTAAAAGCCTCCCTGTACATGGACGACGTCGCCGTCTTCTGCTCGGATCCGCTGTCGGTGCGCAGACTGATGCACGTCTGCGACCAGTTCGAACTGGCCTCGGGAGCCAAGGTAAATCGTGGGAAGAGCGAGGCCATGTTCTTTGGGAACTGGGCTGACCGATCCTTTGTCCCCTTCACTGTCAGGGCTGACGGCCTGAAGGTGCTGGGGATATGGTTCGGAGGGACCGGGGCATGCGTTAGAAACTGGAAGGAGCGAGTGGCTATGGTGAAAAGGAAACTGGGCATGTGGGAGCGACGCTCCCTCTCCATTGCGGGTAAGAACCTGGTCATCAGGTGTGAGGTACTCTCGCTGTTGCTGTACGTGGCGCAGGTCTGGCCCATTCCACACTCCTGCGCGATGGCGATCACTCGAGCCATCTTCCGCTTTATCTGGAGGTCGAAAATGGATCGTGTCTGCAGGGACGCGATGTACAAGCCTCTAGATAAAGGGGGAAAAAACGTGCCCAACATCGCCCTCATACTGATGGCCACCTTTGTGTGTGGCTGCATCAAGCGGTGCGTAGACCCTCAGTACGCAAACACCAAGTGTCACTACGTGCTGAGGTTCTACCTGTCCCCGGTGTTGCGAAGGATGGGTCTGGCCACGCTGCCGCGGAACGCTCCAAGTAGTTGGACCGCACCGTACCACCTGTCCCTGGTGGAAAAATTTATGCAGAAAAACACCTTTGACCACAAGTCCATCAGGCAGTGGTCAGCACGTAACGTCCTAGAGGCCCTGAGGGATAAGGAGAGGGTGGACCCTGTGGGATGGTTCCCCGAGCAGACTGTCAAAGTCATTTGGCAGAATGCCTCATCGCCAGAACTTTCCAACAAGCACCAAGACGTAGCTTGGCTGGTGGTGAGAAAGGCCCTCCCCGTCAGATCCTTCCTACACGCCAGGAGTCTCACCCCCTCTGCACGATGCCCTCGAGGTGGCTGTGGTGGGGAAGAGACCGTTGTTCACCTCCTTGTGGATTGTGCCTTTGCAAAGAAAGTCTGGAGAGAGATGCAGTGGTTGCTGTCGAGGTTCATCCCGAGCGATTCTGTGACACAGGACTCTGTGCTCTACGGGCTGTTCCCAGGGACACACACCGAGACAAACATCGACTGCAGCTGGAGGATCATCAACTCGGTGAAAGACGCGCTTTGGTCTGCCCGAAACTTGTTGGTCTTCCAGCACAAAGAGTTGTCCCCGACCGATTGTTGCGGACTGGCACAATCCAAAGTCCAGGACTACGTGCTGAGGGACGCACTAAAGCTTGGGGCAGCTGCCGCAAAGGCGCAATGGGGAAGGGTCGCTGTCTAAGACCTTTCTACCACAGCGCACCGAGAGACTGGGAACTGTTTAGAGCCCCTCGGGCTGTACAGATCAAAATGAAAGGCTGTAAATGATTGTAATATTGTTTGTACTGATGCACCTGGTGATACATTTTGTAAAAGTTTAACCTGGATTGTACCCTTGTAATGTTGTTTTTGAAATGGTTTTGAATGTGATTGAAGATTTTTTATGAATAAAGTATATTTTTACAATAAAAAAAAAAAATCAAGGCAGCAGATGAATGGAAAAATCACCAGCTGGAAATTCCCCTCCAAGTCATACGCCATCCTGACTTGGATCGACAGTCGCCTGCTGTTCCTCCAATGTCACTGGGTCAAATGCCTGGAACTTCCTTCCTAACAGCACAGTGAGCGTACCTACGTCACATGAACTGCAGCGGTTCAAGAAGCTATGGAGGTCGGGGGAGGTATCTGACGAAGAGGGTAGTATCATGGGTTGGGGGGTGAGGGTTTCGGGGGGAGGGGAGAAGGTGTCAGGGGAGGGGATATCTGGGGAGGGGAGCAAGGTATCGTGTAGGGTGTGCGAGGATTTATGTCGGTGGGGGGATGTATCATGTGCGGGGTGGGGAGGTATCGTGTGTGGGAGGGGAGGTATCGCGTGTGGGAGGGGAGGTATCGCATGTGGGAGGGGAGGTATCGCGTGTGGGGGGCAAAGGTATCGCGTGCAGGAGGGGGAGGTGATATCGCGTGCTGGAGGGGGAGGTGGGATCGTGTGCAGGGGGGAGGAAGTATTGTGTGCGGGGTGGGAGGTATTGTGTGTGGGGAGGGGCGAGGTATTGTGTGTGGGGGGGGGCAAGGTATCGTGTGTGTGGGGCGGGGGGGGGTGGGGGGGGAGTGGTATCGTGTGTTGGGGGAGTTATCGTGTGCGGTGGGGGAGGTATCATGTATGGGGTGGTATCGGGGGTAGAGGGGCGGTATCGTGGGGGGTGGAGTAGAGACAGGTGGAGAGGTTTTGGGAAGGGAATACAGAGCTGTAAGGCTCAGACAGCTGAAGGCTCCAATGTGGGGTAATAAGAATGGGGGATGGTCAAGAGACCAGAGCTGGAGGCCTAAAGAATACCATCAGATCCAACCTCGATTAGAAAACTTGACTCACCACGACGTGAAACTTTGGTAGACTTTCGAATGGAATTTATTCTTTCTAGTGGACAGTTCTTCAGATCAGTTGTGATGTACAGCTGACGAACCTGAAGGAAGTTAAAGGAAATTTTCAGTTTATTCTGAATTCAGTATATCCACCACCTGCAAGTTTCCTTCCAAGTCACATACCCTCCTGACTTGGAACTACATCGCTGTTCCTTCACTGTTGCTGGATTAAAATTCTGGAACTCACTTCCCCAACAACACAGTCGACGTAACTCCACCACATGGACTGCAGCAGTTCAACAAGGCAGCTCAGCACCCTCTTCTCAAGAGCAGTTAGGGGTAGGCAATAAATACTGGCCTTGACAGCGAAACTCAGATCCCAAGAATGAAAAAAATTGGGTCCAGACGAGATTTACTGGAATGGTTCCAGGGATAAGGGAATTCAGTTCTATGAAGAGGCTGCTGGAGCTGGGCTTGTTCTCCTTATGTCAGAGAAGGTTAAGGAGAGATTTAATAGAGGTCTTCAAAATCATGAAGGATTTTGATGGGAGTAAATGAGGAGAAATTGTTTTCAGTTGTAGGAGAGTTGGTAACCAGAGGATGCAGATTGGCAAAATAACCAGAGGCAACATGAGGAAACTTTTTTTTTTAAACACAGCGAGTTGATGTTGATCTGGAATACGCTGTCATTCAAACAGATTCAATACTCAATTTCCAATGGGATACGAACTTGAAGGGAAACTTTCACAGGGCTACAGAAAAATAACAGGGTAATGGGACTAATTGGATTAGCTCTACCAAAGAGCCGACACTGGCACGATGGGCTGAATGGCCACCTGTAGCATTCTATCATTCTATGCTTTTAAGCGACGTATATGTCACAATGAGCTTACCTGGTGAGGCTGGACACAGTTTGAGTTGAGGTTGGGGTACCTTGTCCCTGGATCTATGGTGTACTGGTCAAAGTTCTTGTTGATGTTTTCTGGTGTGGTTTGAGGTAGCAGTCGATAAATACTTTCTCTGGAAAGATGGGGGGCAGAAAATTCGATCACATTTAATAACACTACACTTCCCAGCAAACAAAGATGCAAAGAACTTGCATTTCTGTCACGCCTTCCACGTCTCAGGATATCACAAAGCGTGTTACAGCCAGTGAAGTATTTCTGAAGTGCAATCGCTGTTGTAATGTAGGAAATACGTCAGCCAATTTGCACAAAGCAAGGTCCCACAAACAGCAATGTGAGAATGACCAGAAAATCTGTTTTTAGTGATGTTGGTTGAGGGATAAATATTGGCCAGAACACCAGGTCCCCTACTCGTCTTGCAAATAGTGCCGTGGGATCTTTTATGTCCACCTGAGAGAGCAGGTGGGGCCTCAGTTTAGCATCTCATCCAAAAGATAGTGTCTCCAACATAGCAGCACTCCCTCAGTACTGCACTGGGTGTATCGGCCTAGGTTACATGAGGGTTTCTCTGACTGACATCTGAATGGTCCCCTGTTCAGTGTTAATACCAAACATGATGGGAATCCAGAGTGAATGGGAATCAAACTCTCAAAACTCAATATGTTCTATAAGACAGAGGCTTTATAAACCGTTTGGCAGGTTTTAGCTGCAGTGGTGCATCTCATCACCTGTCCTGTTAGATAAATCGTTTCCCACACCCTTCGGTTCAAAATGATGTGCACCAAAACTTGCTGGGTGTGTGAGCTGATAAGTGTGTGATGAGGGCAATGGGGAATCTGGGACCTCAGTGAACAACGGGTCCAAGAAATAAGATTTTGGGATTGAGAAATAAAGGAGCGATGGAGAAGGAAATTGGATGAAATCAAATCAAATCAGATACAGAAAGAGAAAGGTAGGGTGGAATCGCCTTAGAAGACTCTCGGGTGTCAGGACCATTTCCGCTGATGATGTCCGAGTCCTTCCCAGCTGTGCAATCTTCCTGGAGGCGGCCAATTAACAGGCCACTTCTAGGATCCCCAACCAATGAAGGATGTCGGGGTGGCGAGGCTTCATTGGCAGTAGGGCCAATTGGATTGCTTGAAGCTTTGGCAGATGGCACCGCTACCAGTAGAGGTTGGTGCTGCTGACATTGGAAGGAAACAGTTGAGAGCACCTCAGGATGGGGGAGCCCTCTGAAGAATTAATATTAAAAAAAAAGGTGAAAATAATTGTGGCCACAGCTGTCAGGCCATCATTGTGGAGAGCGAGTCCTTCCTAGGATGGTCTGCGGCCACAGCTTTAGCCCTCTGGCAGCACCCCCCACCCCACCACCCCCGGAGGCTGTGTCCACCCATCTGCTAGGCTTCAGCCTCTTTGTGTAGACCCATTTGCCATCGGGAAGATCCAGTGGTTTAACAATTCTGCTCCCAATCGGGCACTTGATGGTCAATAATTGGCTACACTCTGCTGCTGGGTGGGTAGCCATTGCCCTTCTAAATCCTCCTCCAGGAAGATCGTTCAGAGGCAGGAACATGTCAGGTGGCCGGCCTGACACCAACTTTCACAAATGCCCCTCCCTCCCACCACCAAGGCTGCCTCCGTGTGGCTGGTAAGATTCTGTTCAAAGAGAGGAAAAGAAAGATTAGAATAAGAGAGAGAGAAAACAGAGACAGAAAGTAACCGTTTAAATCTCCATAACAACTTACTACCTACAGGATTACGATTGAACAATTTAAATTGTTTTTTTTCTGAGCCAGGGTAATTAATTGGCATTGCATCAACAATTATCATGTCACTAAAAGGGTGCTTTAAGCTGTAAGTTACAGCCCCAATTTTCTCTGGCTTGATCAAGGAGCAACGAATGTGTAAGTCCTTCAAATTCTTAATAGGGCAGCTAAGGACAAGATGCCATCCCTGTGAAGTTAACTATGGAGCAGTGCAAATTGCCCAGCAAGTTCTAGAGATTCACCACCCAAGGCGTGACTCTTCACCCCCTTAACTTGCTGACTGAGTTGTGTATGAATAACAGTGTCTGTTGTTAACACTTCATTATACTTACAGCAAGATCCACTTATATTAAATGTACTCTCTCCTCCCACTTTCTCCTTTGCCCCTTTGTCCCTCTCTCCCCCGCTCTCTGCCTCTTCCTCCTTCCCTCTTTCCCTCTCGAGTCTGCAACTTTTTACCGTGCCCGTACAGTGCATCAAACCTTTGATGTGAGACTGGAGATCAGTCCGGAGATTCCAGTGAAAACATTGTGCAGTTTTAACCTCTTGTTCAAGCTTTTGAAAATCTTCCCAGATTATTGGGATGGCAGATGAGTGAAGTTAACGAAGCTTTTCACAGCAAAATCCATCACTGCTTTTTCTAAAAAACATTCTTGCCATATCTGTAATCTGAATAAATCAGTCCAAACAATGTGCTCAGCAGATCAAAAAGTCATTCCTGGAAACAGTCCAAAGAACACAATTTAGTCTTCACAACAGTGTGTTTTGCCTGTTGAGGGTCAGGAGTAGTAATGGATACACAGCGTCCTGGCTTGATGGTTCCATCTCCACCCAAAGAATGGTTGTGCTTTATTCCTTGCATTCTCAGCTCAGGGTTCACATTGCAACTTAGGGCTTTGAGTAGGTTTCAATTGGTTACTCTCAGTGTTGTTAGCTATCTCAATACCACCATACACATCAGAACTGGAGGAGGCCATTCAGCCCCTCCAGCCTTTCCACCATTCAATTAGATCGTGGCTGAACTGCCTCAGCTCCATCCACCCGCCTTAGCTCCATATCCCTCAATACCCTTACCCAACATAAGTCTATTGATCTCAACTCTTCAAAGTTCCAATGCATCCACAGCCTCTTGGAGAGAAGGTTCTGGATTTCCGTTACCCATTATATGAAGACAAAGTGTATCAGCCGTGGCTCAGTGGGCTGCACTTTTCTCTGAGTCATAAGGTGTGGGTTCAATTCACAGTCCAGGGACAAAATCAAGGCTGATTTTCCAGTACAGTACTGTGGGAGTTCTGCACTGTCAGAGGTGCTGTCTTCTGGATAAAACGTTGAATCTTGACCCATCTGCCCGCTCAGGTGGACGTAGGAAGTCCCATAACACTATTTTGAAGAAGAACTGAGTCATTATCCTCGTGCCCTGGCCAATATTGATCCCTCAACCACTAAAACAGATTGTTTGGTCATTATCACATTGCTGCCTGCGAGATCTTGCTGTGCACAAACTGGGTGTTCTGCTTTCTTCATTACAAAAGTGATTGCACATCAAAAGTATTTTAATGGATGTAGAGCAGTTTGGGATCTCCCGAGGTGGTGAAAGATGTTGTATAAATGTATGTAGTTATTTGCTTTTTAAAAAGCACTTTCTTACATTGACCCTGAGTAACCTCATGCTCCCTTGGTTCTGGGCTTCCTCATGCAACCAAGGAAATAGGTTCTCTTTATCCTGCACCATATAATTTAGACGATATGCCTCACCTGCTTTAACACCTGTGTTGGTCAGTTTACTTCGAATGGCTTAACAGCTCGGATCGAAAAGAAGGCTGAAGGTTAACATATGAATGGGTTAAGCATTAATCCAGAAGCAATGCCAACCTCAGGTTCTGGGCTATTGTGATGAAACTGGATAAGATAACGTAGTGGCTTACCCTCATACCAGAGCAAACTGTCACGATTAATTCAATAAAATTGACAATTTGTGGCTGGCATCACATTACAAAAAGAATCAAAGCAATCAAACTTCATAAATAATGTTCCAGTGACGCTGCAATGTTCCAGTGAAGCTCAAAGCAAACTGGAGGAACAGCACCTCATCTTCCGACTGGGCACTTTGCAGCCTTCCAGACTTAACACTGAGTTCAACAACTTTAGATCATGAACTCTCTCCTCCATCCTCACCCCCTTATTGATCCCTTTTTTTCCAATAATTATTATATATTTTTAAATATATATTTTTTTCTTTTCCCATCTATTTCTATTATTATTTTTAAAATTTATTTCCACCCATTGTTTTATCTCCACCTTTTAACCTATTTCAATCCCTTCCCCCCACCCCACCCCCACTAGGCCATCTGTCACTTGCTCATCCTGCTTTCTATCCTTAATGTCACCATTAGCACCTCCTTTAGCCAGTATCACCATCATCAACACCCCTTTGACCTTTTGTTTATGACATCTTTGGCAATCTCTCCTTTGCCTCCACCTATCACTGACCTTCTATCCAGCTTCACCTGTCCCACCCCCCTCAACCAGCTTATATTTCACCTCATTTCTATTTCTCTTTAGTTCTGACGAAGAGTCATACGGACTCGAAACGTTAACTCTGTCTTCCTCTCCACAGATGCTGTCGGACTTGCTGAGTTTTTCCAGCGGTTTTTGTTTTTGTTTCATAAATAACATAGATTTTACAGCACATAAACAGGGCACTCTGCCCAACTGTTCTCTGCTGGCTTTGTGCTCCACATAAGCCTCTTCCCCACCCTTTTCATCTCATTCTATCAGCATATCCTTTTATCCCTTTCTCCCTCATGTACCTAGTCAGCTTCCCTTAAAAATCCAACTGGTGCACAAATGCCCTCTATGGTAAGGAACCTTCTCTAGTTCCACCCTCCGGGGCTAATTCTTAAGGCCCCCTGAAGTGGCCCAGCAAGCCGTCCATAATACTATCGCCTTCAACCACTCCCTGGGCACAACAACAGCAGCAAAGACAAAAAAACCTTCAAAAAGGCTGGGAAGAGACCTGATCTCTTCAGACAATCAGCAAGCCAAACGCCTGGAATTATTTCATAGCCAGAGTCTGAATGTTAAGAGTCTGTCCAACTCCATCACTGTGACAGCACAGATTAGTAAAAGAAATTCCAGACTATGTTTGGTGTTGGTTTGTGATATTTCTCCCTGGTTTGTTTTCCCAGTTGGCAATCTTTGCAATAACACCGCAAAGCCCCATGCCGTGATTATTCTACTAAACATTCCGTTGTCACCTAGTAACCACTCATTGTGTAACAGGGTCAGACCCCAAAATAAACATCAAGCTACATAGAACTAACAGTGCAGAAACAGGCCATTCAGCCTATCTGGTCCATGCCAGTGTTTATGCTCCACACAAGCCTCCTCCTACCTTACTTCACCTCAACCTATCAACATATTCTTCTGTTTCCTACTTCCTCATGTGTTTATCCAGCTTCCCCTTAAATGCATTTATGCTATTCACCTCAACCTGCCCTTGTGATAGGGAGCTCCACATTCTCCTCACTCTCTGGGTAAAGAAATTTCTCTTGAACTTCCTATTGGATTTAACAGTGATGATCATATCTTTCTGGCCCCTAGTTCTGGTCTCCCCCAAAAGTTGAAACATCTTTACATCTACCCTATAAAACTCTACTTAATAAAAAATACATCTAACAGGTCATCCCGCAGTCTTTCTTTTTCCTGCCCAGCCTGTTCAATAGTTGCCGTGCGGAAAAAATTTGAAACTTCCTCCAGAATCTGACAATTTAGTTCATAGACATACATGCACATATCCCACTCTCTCACCTCTCTGCCAAGATCTCCAGAGATGGTATGTCCTCCGCCCACCTCTTCACCATCCAAGCTGTGTCTAGAGCCGCCAGGAATCCACGGGCACACCCAGTTCCCATTGGCCAGAATGGCTACAATTAATTCGAAGAACACAGGAAGTCAAGTTAGCTGACAAAACGCTGTATTACCTACCAGTGGCTGTCAAACACAGAGCACCGGGTACAAGCAGTTAAAGCATTCACTTATATCTGGGCTTCTCAGGGCCCTTGATGATGAGGGATACACAAGTGGCGGAGAGTGGACACTCTTGCTACTCACTGGTCAACATTAGCAAACTTACAGTGGACGAGTTAACACTGAGACTATACAATAAGGTTCATCAGGCAAGCTCCCCATGAGGCACTCATTGATTAATACTGTTTCAGCCATGGCTCAGTGGGTAGCACCCTCATCTCCGAGTTAGAAGTCGTGGGTTCAAGTTTCCACTTTAAAGACTTGAGCCTATAAATCCAGGCCGACATTCCAAGTGCGAGTTCTGTAGGAACTGCTGTACATAATTGGCTACAAATCTGCTAAAACACAGCGATGACTACACTTCAGAAGGGTTCAGTTGGCCGTAAAGCACTTTAGGGGATCCTTAGGTTGTGAAAGAAGCTACGTAAATGCAAGCCTTTGATTTTATTTTTTTGATCAAGATAGGAATAAAAAGGTTTCTAGTCTTAAAAGGCTTCCTAAGTATCTACCATGGAATATCACAACCAGATGTTAGTTTTTGATCCATGTGTCCATTACATTTTTAAAGTTCATTCGAGGGAGGTGGACATTGCTGGAAAGGCCTGATTTATTGCTCATTCCTCCTGATCTTGAAATGCTATTGGGTCTTCTCCTTGAAAGCCATTTGTTTCTACCTCCGAGGAGTTTGCCTGTCACTTCAGAGCAAACCATATAGCGTGGGACAGGAGTCATGTATAAGTCAGAGCAGATCAGGGTAGGAATATTCTCTTCCCTGACAGATACTCAAGAAAAGGTCGGATTTTTAATGATAAATTGGTAGGTTTCTTCATCAATGTTCGTGGTACCAGCCCTCGAGGTACACCAGATATTTGCCAAGTTCAATTTAGCACATTTCCAGTCTAACTCGTGACAC
Source organism: Cetorhinus maximus (assembly GCF_964194155.1). NCBI lineage: Eukaryota > Metazoa > Chordata > Chondrichthyes > Lamniformes > Cetorhinidae > Cetorhinus > Cetorhinus maximus. Next base: position 111,758,199 of record NC_135887.1, on the reverse strand, counting down.
CTGGTTTGCTAGTCTGTCACTTTAAGTGTTACATTGCTGCACCCAACATGTTTCCCTGGCTTGGGAGTGGCCATTATCTTGGATTTGTGCCAGGTATTTGGAATGGTGCCTGTGCTGTGCATGTTGGTAAACAGTTTTGCTAGCCACATCCCCCCGTGATCTGATGCTCTTCAGGAATTCTGAGTAAATCCCATTGACTCCTGCTGCTCTGCCTGACTTGGTTACCATCAGGGTGTTGTCCACTTCCTCTTTTGTGCGAGGGCTAGACAGGTCTGTCTGTTCTGGGACAGTCTTGAGAGACTGCAGCAGGGCTGTTTTTACCGTCTGCTAATCTTCCCTGCTGGCCGGTATCTTTAAATTTATTGGGAGCTGTGAAGTGACAGCATCAGCATCGATTCTGGGCCGCTGGTCCAGCTGCTGCACGGCTGCTCCCAGGCAGTGTAACAGCTTCTATGTCTTTCAGCTCGAGTGTGTCAAATCAATCTTGTCCGTTGTTTCCTGCCATCTTATGAGGCATCCTTCATCAAGGGACTTGAGAGTGCTGTTACCGCAGCAGAGTCTTCATTTTGCTTGTACTCTTCCAGGGAAGCCACTCGACGACCCACGCAGCTACCACCCCATCGCTGTGCTCTCAACAACATAAAAGATCCTGGAACGCCTCCTGTTAAACAGGGTCCCACCCTGGAAGCAGAGACGCCTCCCAACAGGCAGGTTTTCGCACAGACTGCAACTGCTCCGAGTAGGTCCTGACACTGACCTCACATATTGAGGCCAGCTTTCAGGAAGGCCTGAAGACAGGAACTGTCTTAGTTGACTTATGACGCAGTGCCTACGACACAGCATGGTGCACAAGCACACTACTGAAACTCTCCAAAATCATCTGATGCGTGAAAATCCTACAACCAATCAACTCCATGATCAGCAACCAAGAGTCCCAAATGTACCTCGGAGACCAAATCAGCTGCCCGCACGTAACCAACAACAGGCTCCCACAGGGATCAGTCATCACACCGGCTCTCTTCAACATAAATACCAGTGACCTCCTACCTGCAGGGTTATAGCACTTCACATATGCTGATGACTTGCTCCTGACTTTTCAGGCTAAAGAACCTCAGGGCATTGGGAAAACACTCACTGAAGATCTATGTTCACTAGAAGGCTACTTCAGAAATGAAGACTTCGATCAAGTGCTGCCAAGACTGTGGTTTTAGCCTTCCAACTGAACAACTCAAAGGCCAGGGAAGAACTTCATGTCCATTTGTGTGGCCGACAACTCATCCACCGCCCTACGCCAAAATACCTTGGCATGACTCTTGACTATACATTGACCTACCGACACCACCTCCAGAACACTGGAGCCAAGGTCAAGACGAGAGCGAACCTCATATGGGTACCACCTGGGGCAGTAGAGCCAACACACTAGGCACAGCTTCACTCGCCCTGGTCTACTCAACAGCAGAATACTGCTGCTCAACCTGGATCAGGAGCCGCTACACAAACGTGGTAACTATCCAACTCCAGGAAGTCAAGAGGATTATTTCTGGGTCACTGAGACCACCACAGCTCAAGTGGCTTCCTGTGCTAGCACGCATTGAACCTACTGATATCCGTAAGGAAAACATCCTCCTCAAAGAATACCACAGGCTGACAGCTAATGAAGCTCTCCCATTGACACAGAACCTCAAAAAAACATCCATGCACTCGTCTGAAATCCCATAGTCCTGAATGGAACAAATTCCACACCCTACAAACTAATAACAGCTCCAGCTTTCGGTGGCGCACCTCCTGGTTGACTACAAACATCACCACCCGCAACCTGGTAAGTGACCCAAGTTAAGTTCCCAGGTTTCAAACTTCCACGGAAAATCTGATCAACCCTCAACAGCTTCAAGGATGGGCCAGGGAAGATGTGGTCACTTGCTCCACAAATGGAACATGAAGAACAGCTCAGATTGTGACTATGGCTATCCAACTCAGATCATTAGCCATATATTGAACTTCTGCCCTGAGTGATCCATTCTGGGTGACATCACAACCATTCACACTGCATCAACTGAAGCCATTGAATGGATGTTAACCTCAACACTGAACTATAACCTTATGAATAAAATAATCTAACGTGTTTAAAAGCTGTTAATAGAGGACTTGGTGTTCTGAACTAAGATCTATACAGCAATTTAGTAACAGTGCTAAGAACAGTACTTCTTAAACCATGAGTACAAGAACTACAAACAATGGGACTGAACTGAGGGGAGATGAGTGCAGTGGTAATGTCACTGGACTAGTAATCCAGAGGCCCAGGCTAATGCTCTGAGGACATGGATTCAAATCCCATCATGGCAGCTGGTGGAATTTTAATTCAATTGAAAGCTAGCCTCAGTAATGGTGACCATGAAACTATCATTGATTGTTATAAAAACCCAACTGGTTCACTAATGTCCTTTAGGAAAGGAAATCTGCTGCCTTTACTTGGTCTGGCCCACATGTGACTCCAGACCCACTGCAATGTGGTGGACACTTAAATGGCCCAGCAAACCACTCAGTTCAAGGGCAAGTAGGGATGGGCAACAAATGCTGGCATTGCCAGTGACACCCAAATCCCATGAAAGAATAAAAAGAATGACCTGGTCTTCAAAGGTTGGATTGCAGGATGTCCCACGTGGCCTGCAGTTTGGAGACCTCACAGAGCAACAAACCAAATGCAAAATGAACTCCATCAACAGTAGCCAAACAGTACTTCAACTCCGGAGATTTGAGCATGAAATCCAACCTGACACCCATTTTGCAACAGTAACTACACTTAAAAAAACTTCATTGGCTGTAAAAGGACATCTTTTGGTAAAACAAACCTTCTATATGCTCAAGTAACTTTGGAAGAGGAAAGCTCTGCATAAAGGTCTGCATGAAGTGCCACATCAAAGGTTATTGCAGAAAATATTAAGTGTAGGGGGTAACATACTGGCATGGATAGGAGTTGGATAGCTAACAGGAAGCAGAGAGTTGGCATAAATGGGTCTTTTTCTGGTTGGCACGATGCGATAAGTGGTGTACCACAGGGATCAGTGCTGGGGCCTCAACTTTTTACAATTTATATAAATGACTTGGATGACGGGGCCGAAGGAATAGTGGCTACATTTGCTGATGACACAAAGACAGATAGGAAAGTGAATTATGAAGAGGACGTAAGGAGGCTACAAAGTGATATAGATAGGTTAAGTGAGTGGACAAAGATCTGGCAAATGAAGTATAATGTGGGCAAATGTGAAATCGTTCATTTTGGCAGGGAAAATAAAAAAGAAGCTTGTTATGTAAATGGTGGGAGATTGCAGTGCTCTGAGATTCAGAGGGATCTGGGTGTTCTAGTACATGAATCACAAAAGGTTAGTATGCAGATACAGCAGGCAATTAGGGAAGCTAATTGAATGTTATAATTTATTGTGAGGGGAATTAATTACAAAGGTAGGGAGGTTATGCTTCAGTTGTACAGGGCATTGGTGAGACCACATCTGGAGTATTATGTACAGGACTCCTTATTTAAAGAAAGATGTAAATGCATTAGAAGCAGTTCAGAGGTTTACTAAACTAATACCAGGAATGGGTGGGTTGTCTTATGAGGAAAGGCTGGACAGGTTAGGCTTGTATCCACTGGAATTTAGAAGAGTAAGAGATGACTTAATTGAAACATATAAGATCCTGAGGAATCTTGACAGGGTGGATGTGGAGAGGATGTTTCCTCTGGTGGGAGAATCTAGGACTAGGGGTCACTGTTTAAAAATAAGGGGATCGCTCATTTAAGACAGAGATGAGGAGAAATGTTTCTCTCAGAGGGTTGTGAGTCTTTGGAACTCTCTTCCTCAAAGGGTGGTGGAAGCAGAGTCTTTGAATATTTTTAAGGCAGAACTAGATAGAATCTTGCCTAACAAGGGGGTGAAAGGTTATCGGGGCTAGGTAGGAATGTGGGGTTGAGGTTACATTCAGATCAGCAATGATCTTATTGAACGGCGGAGTAGGCTTGAGGGGCCGAGCGGCCTACTCCTGCTCCTAATTCGTATGTTTGTTTTTTGGCCTTCTACATGAAAGGGACAGAGAGTCGCTACCTGAGGTAGACAGATTTTGCTCTGGCAGGGAATCACAGTAGGCAGTAAAGTGGAGTTGAGGTAGAAGATCAGCCAGAATCGTACTGAATGGCCGAGCAGGTTCGAGGGGCCGAATGGTCTACTCCTGCTCCTATTTCTTATGTTCTTACTTCAGTTGACCATTGAGAATGGCACCAATGCACAACAGGCCAAATGCCGAATGGAGTGATCTAATTGAGGGGTTTAAGATGATGCAGAGAGAAATTATCTCCTCTGAGTTGGGGGATGAGCTAGAATGATACCAGGAACAAGGGACTTCAGTTATGTGGAGAGACTGGAGAAGCTGGGATTGTTCTCCTAAGTGCAGAAAAGGTTAAGGGGAGACATATTAGCTGTTTATGTCTTTAACAATGGGACACAACCTTAAGATTTAAGGGTTGAAATCAAGAAACCCTTTCACACACAAAGGAGAGTGGAAATATCTTGAACTCTCTCCCACAAAGGCTGTGGACACTATGAGGCTATTGGAGCTCTCGAGGATGAGATGAATAGATATTTGTTGTGTAAGGGGAAAGAAGATAAATGGAGCTGAGCTACAAATCAGTCCTATCTACTTGAATGAGGGAACAGGTTCAGGCAGCTGAATCACCTCCTCCTGTTCCTATGCTCCATTCATTTAAATATTGCTCTGAATTTCCAGAGGCAAACGCCCAGGGCACTGCCCTCTGCAGACGAATTTCCAACACGTGCTCCTGATGTTGAAAGCCTGAGTAAGTCCACAAAAAAAAAAGGAAAAGCAGAGCTTTAAAAAGTACTTGCCTCTAACAGGCTGTCTCCGACGAGAGCTACCAGCAGCTGATGGCCACACCTCTCTCGGATTAACGCAGCATTCTCAGAAGCGTACATGCAGGTGAAGTCAAACATGGCCACATCGGGTTGGTCATAATGGTTCATCGCAAAGTCCAAGGCAGGCAGCTGGTAATTAGTGGCAAAGTCGGCCGCCTCTCTCGCATAGGACAGGAGAGCTTCCTGGTTCACATTCTCACCACATAGAAGCATTTCTGTATCCACGTAATCCTACAGGAAGAACACAAGAGTTAGTGACATTGGAAAAGCCTCTCCTCTCCTTAAAATTAGGGGTGATTTCAGGAAGCACTCCTTCACTCAAAGGGTAGTGGAAATATGGAACTCTCTCTCTCTCAAAATGCCTCTGAGGCTGGTGGTCAATTGAAAACTTCAATACTGAGACTGATAGATTTTTGTTGGGGAACAGGATTAAGGGTTACTGAACCAAGATGAGTAGATGGAATTAAGGTACAGATCAGCCATGATCTAACTGAATGAGGAAATAGGTGTTTGAGGGCTGAATGGCCTCTTCCTGTCCATTGCTTCCCCTTATTGACTTTGCAATCATTGAATTTCCAAAGGCAAACTGTTGGCATTAAGAAAGAGAGAATGGACTTGCATTTATATAGTGCCTTTTGGAACCTCAGGATGTCCCAAAAGGCTTCATAGTCAATTAAGTACTTTCGTAGTGCAGTCAATGTTGTAAGATAGGAAACATTGCAGCCAATTACTGCACAGCAAGCTGCCAAAAACTGCAACCTGACAATGAGAAGATAATCTGATTCAGTGATGTTGGTTGTATGGGAAGAGTATAAGATTTTTGAGTCAAAATGTTGGCAATTTAGAAGAGAGGGCAAGAGAACCTTCTCCACAGAGAGAATTCGTTCCCAGTGTCAGTGACTGAGGCAGAAACGAGGCCAATATTCAAGATTAGAGAGGTAGATCAAGGGAATGGGGTAGGCAACAGGGCAGGTAAAGGTGATTAGAACTATCTGTGCATGTTGAGGGCAAAGGCCAACACGAGTTGGTTAGGTTGAATTACCATTTCCCTATTATAGCGTTTAAATATTTCCCGTATTACCTTATCGGCTAGAATGCTGTTTCAACCGGTTGGAGAGTCCAGAATTAGGGGGTTACAGTCTCAATAAGTGGTCAGCCATTTAGATGAGGAGAAATTTCTTCACTCAGAGGGTTGTAGAATTCTTTACCTCAGACAGCTGGGGAGGCTCAATCATCGCATATGATCAAGACAGAGGTTGATGGATTTTAGGATACTAAGGGAATTAAGGGATTTGGGGATGGCGTGGGAAGGTGGGTCATCCATGATTGCCATGAATGACAGAGTAGGCTCAAAAGACTGAATGGCCTATTTCCTTACATTCTTATTGTCTTACTGTAAATCATTTTGGGATGACTCGAGGACATGAAGGTCACAATATAAATGCAAGGAAAGTATGAGTTGCTTAACATAAACAACTGAATGATGTAAGTTGATAGAGACAACTTACGATTTATTTATTGGCAAAAACACCACAGTAAGAGTTGAGGAGAAATTTATTTTATGAAATGGTCTGGAATGTGGTGCCTGTAAGGGCAGTAGAAACAGATTCAATCGTAACTTTTGAAAGCGAATTGGATAAATACTTGAAGAGGAAAAATTTACAGAGTAATGCGAGAAACGGGGGTGAGGGGAGAGACCGTGCGGGAGGGGGAAGAGGGGAAAGGGGTTTAGCACATGGTAGGAGGGAGGAAAGGGGGAATGGGAAAGGGGGAATGGGAAGAGGGGGGCGCGGGAAGGGTGGCAGGGGGCACGAGAGGGGGGCACGAGAGGGGGGGCAGGAAGGGGGTGATGGAAGGGGGGGAGGGGAGGGAAGAGGGAGAGAGAGGGGGAGAGGGGAATAGAGAGGGGGAGGATGCAGGAGGAGAGGAGGGAACAGGTAGGGGAAGGGAGAGAATGGGGGGGAGAGTGGGGAGGGAAAGGAGAGAGGGGGAGGAGAGAGGGGGAGGAGAGAGGGGGAGGAGAGAGGGGAGAGCGGGGAGAGAGGGGAGCGGGGGGAGCAGGAGGAGAGGCGTGGGAAGGGTGGCAGGGTGCGGGAAGGGAGGGGTGGGGGGTGATGGAAGGGGGTGGATGGAAGGCGGAGAGAGGGGGTGGGAGCAGGAGGAGAGGAGGGAATAGGCAGGGGAAAGGGAGAGAGGTACAGAGGGAAAATGGAAGGAATGAGTAAGGAGATCAAGAATAAGAGCAAGAAAGAACACATGTGGCAAGGGAAAAAGCAAAGCTAATATTGTGTGAAGCAAGTGCAACTCGTTGAGAATGACGTGCGAGTGACAGAATCAGCTTGCAAACTAGCGAGAGTAAGGAACACTCACTGTATCAGTGTGAGGGTGTTTTTAGCCAGTAGTTTTACTGTGGGTGTGAGGTGGGGTTCTGAATGTAGCTGATTTATTTGAGCACTGTGCTCAGCAAGGCTTTGCCTGGGGCTGTGTTTCAACTGCTGTCAAGATTGGGTGGTGTTGCAAGTTTGGTGCTGTTGTGAAATCAGTCAGGAGGATAATGAGGCTGTTGACAATTTTGGACTGTGATCCCCCAGTCAGAAAATAGGGTCCCAATTACTTTCTTCACACATAACAGAATTTCCTCTAAGGAAGAGTTATACCTACATTGACAATCACTCCCTTGTCCAGCAAGCTCTGCTTCTTTGCCGTCATTACAAAGTAGTGTGTGTTATCTTTATAGTAAACAATATTCTCTAGATCAACCCCTGGAATAAAAAACACAGAATTCAACATTAGAACTGCGTAGAACTTTTCATCAGCCAAATCACTCTCAAGATCAACTTCACCACTGAAATTGTTCCCACTGGAACAGGAGGAGGCCATTCAGCTCCTTGAGTCTGTTCCACTATTTAATTAGATTCTCTGACTGACCTGTAGCTTAACTCCATTTACCCGCCTTGGTTCCATAACCCTTAATACCATCCAGTCCCTCAAACCTGTTCTGCCATATAATGAAATGATCTGTGACCTAACTACATCTACCCGCCTTTGCTCTGTGTTCTTTTAATAGCTTTGGTTAACAAAAATCTATCAATTTCAGATTTAATATTTACAACTGATCTAGCAGCAACTGCTATTTGCAGGAAAGTTCCAAACTTCAGCCTCGCTTAGTGTGTAGAAGCATTTTCTACTTTCACTCCTGAAAAGTCCGGCTCTAATTTTTAGACAATATCCCCTTGTCCTGGACTCCTCAAAGAGTGGGAAGGGGTTATTTGAGTGGGAGAAGTTTCATATGGTGTATAAACACTAACATAAACCAGCTGGGCCGAATGGCCTGTTTCGATGATGTACGTTTTGTGCTCTTTTATCTAATTCATCCATAAGTCTAACTCCTTTCTCCTGGCTGCAAACTCATGGATTCAGCCTTCCACAGATCTTAGCATTCTGCTGCAGGGGTGAGAGGTGGATTTTGGAAAGTCGAGGAAGCTTGGATTTGGAACTGAATGGGAGCGTAGGGAGCAACCTAACTGCTGCGGTTATCAGGAGCGAGGTACAGCCAGAGAGCTGAAACTTTCACCATCACTCCACCCTATGTATAGTGTCATGTTTTCGTCGCAAAGCTGTTTAGTTTGGAGTGCCCTGTGAGGTGGGTCAACACCCACCTGTTTCCTCCTTCAAGTCCTGGAAGAATTTCTGATTGAAGATGAAAGCAACGCCACTAATTTCCTCGACTTTGGCCTCGGCTGTTGTGTTTCGGTTGATGAAGTTGGCAGTGATGGCAATGGCCAATTTCCCACGGAACTCTTTCCTTCTAAATCCTGAAATACAGATATATTATCACAGCTGTTTCAACACCGTTTTCAGAAACAAACCCTAATCCTTTTACTTTTACAGACGATTTTATTTTATTGCTCTCTTCAACACGTCTAACATGTTTGTTATATTAGCCGACTTTTTGTCAGTGCTTGACATCGTATTCAACAGCAGATTTTTCAAAAGCAAATTTTGGAGGTGGGGGGAGGGGGGAGGGGGCGGGAGGTGATTCACGTCAGATTTGGGAAATCTGTAATTGTTGGGGTGCGGGATGTCACACAAGGAACTTTCTGTCCTTGTCACCAGTGTTAGCATCTCCTGATCACATCCAGTGCACGCCAAATGCAGAATTAAGGGTTCCTCACCTCCGTCTGAAATCCAACTTCAGATGAGCAATCCAATTCCAACAGCACAATTTTAATTATTGTGTGTGTGAATGCGAGAGTCGGAGTGTGTGCCAGAGAGGGAAAATGTGTGCGAGAGAGAATGTGTGTGAAAGTATGTGTGAGAGTGAGAGGATTACAGAGAAAAACAGTGAAAAAGAAGAAAGAGAGAAGACAGTGGCAACAAGTGACGGAGAGAGATAGAAATGCAAAAACTGACAGTGAACGAGCAAGAGTGTGAGCAGGACTGCATTGCACCAAATTATCATCAGTCTGGGTCCAGGAACATTGAATTCAGGAAATCTGCACTGGATTCAAACCCAGATCACTCTGTCCTCAGCTTGCTTTGTTTATATTTGAGGCAGGAGAAGGTTTAAATGTGAAGTCAGACTGTGGGAGGAATCATCCCAGATTTGTACAAAGTGCGGTAGCAGGCGGGGAAAAAGGATGTTTTACCGGCCGGCCGCAATGGTGGGTTTTCACACCGTATCGTCCCGTTCCTGAGGCGTTCCACCTCATCAATAATGCATTCCCGGGAAACATGCTGGATCACTGGTGGGGGGCCTCTGATTCGCCTGCCTGTCACCTCAGGCAGTCAGTAATCCAGGCGCCATATTTAAAGGCCGCCTTTGCACAGGCCCAACACTCTCTAAGGGATCAGAAGCTGCTGCAAAGTCAGAGCTGCCAAAGGGAAGAAACATACTGCCCCCCCCAAATTTAGTGATGCCTCTCCTTGGGTGCCTACTGGGCGCAGTGGAGTCCCACCATGAAGTCCTCTACCCCCACTCTGGGTGAAGGCCAGCAAGTAAGGTGACAAATCCAGCTTGGGAGACGGTGGCAGCGGTGGTCAGCACCAACGCCTTGCAAAGCGGACAGCCACCCAGGGCAGAAAGAGGATGAATGATGATCTCCATTCCGCCAGGGTAAGTCACTCTTCTCATCACTCTCAACTCACACACTCACAAACCCATCACACATCCACAGGGCCCTCACTCACTGCAAATTCAAGGGACATCACCATTCAATCTCTCACACACACCTTCATTGTCCTCATCCCGTCCATGGGACCACTCACCACCCACACGTGCCAGGCATCCTTCTCATCTGGCCTGGCAGGCGTCCTGCCTACACTCCCTCCATCTGTCTTCATGCAGGACAAGCTGGCACACAACACAAGGGAGAGGTCACAGACTGGTGGAGGAATGCCTCACATCAAGGTCCTCGCGGACTTTGAAACTAGAGTCACCCAGCTGGCTGACGACAATCTGGACCGTTCCTGTGCTGACGGTGAGGTCGGTGGTGCTCAACCAAGTGAGGATCCAGCAGTGCAACATCCATCAGCCAACCATGCTGTGAGTCACTTCCCCTGTTCCGCACCCTGCCGTGAACTAATTATCTCTCCTTGCTTTCACAGGCACATCTGGGAAGCAGCTGTTGGGGTCCACAACGCAGGTCCTTGACTCAAACCCCGAAGGCACCTCGGAGGAAGAAGCTGACACCCTAATTGAAGACCTGTCACAGCGCTCACCACACCCTCCACCAATGCAGAGACACACACCTCAGTGGGGTCAACTTCTAGAATAGCCTCAGCTCACAATCTGGTGAGCACACTGCATTGTCTGATCCACAGCAGGCGGCAGCAGGGACTTCCCAGGTCCCCGGCACTTGGAGGGCCGCTGGAGGCCAGAAATCTACTGAGTCTGAGTCAGATGAGGAGCCTCTGGACTCGGTCATACCTCAGTTCTGGAGCTGCAAAGGTAAGCTTGGGAACATCAGAAAGGGATGTCCGCTGCACTCCTCAGATTGCAAGGCATGATGGAGGAGTCTATCTGCCCTCAGGCTAAGTTGATAGCGCTGGCATGCCAACGCATCGAGGTCAAAACTGGTAGGATGGCAGCCGCCATGGAGACCTTGGTCCAGGACATTAGTCCTGCACTGCTGTGCAGGCTGGACTCCATCACCGACACTACGGTTAGCCTCCAACAGTGTGTACGTGAGAGGGGTGCAGGGCAGCTCGATCTCACTCCACCATCCTCTTCTCCTCAAGGCGCCAGCCAGGGGCCATTGGGCACCCACAGGGAGGAGGGCCAGTAAGTGCACATCCCGGGGGCAATCCACCCAGCTGACTCTGGGAGTGTCCGGCCCATATGAATCCCCTCTTCCTCTGACACCAGCAGCTCCAGCTCCACAGGCTGAAGAAGGTGACTCTGCCACACAGAAGGACCCCAAAAGCAGGCCGGGGCCCTCCAGTGTCATCTCAGGCATGGCGTAGCAGTCAGCAGGCTACCTCTACCTCCACTGTGGATGTCGGGGCAGCACCAAGATGTAGCGGCAGGGTTAGGATGGTCAAGAAGATGTAGTTGTATAGTGTGGGCACGAGTGTTAATCACTTGTACTTAATGTTCAATATTGTAAATAAACTCCCAAGAATGTCTCCTTGCCTGTGGCTCCTTGTAATGATGAGCAGTGTTTGTGTCACTCACATGTGAAAGCTTGATTCCTGCACAAGATAAAGGCAGGTGTCTCAGTCTAGGGTCTCTTCCCTGTGCTGTGTGTAACTTTCAGACCAAAATGATGGTCCAGCCTCACACTCCCTGGACACATTAGTGACTCCTGTACCTCGGTGGTGCTTGTCACCTGGCACCGCACTGAAAACTAGCTGGGAAAAAGCGACTTGCCTGTGCCCCGCGTAAATGTGCGGTGCCTCTTCCTTGATATCCTTTGAGTGATGCTCGCAGGCGCTGCGCAAGGTTGTGTGCATTCACCTCCGAGTTCCCCTTGAAGTTCAGGTCGACAGGTGCACACCTTTTAAAAGGCAGTCGTGAATCACGCTGTTCTCAAGTCACGTCGATGTGGGAGGTAAATTTGATGTGGGGGGGGGGGGATAATTCTGGCGAGCAGGAGTTATAATAAGATGTTAAAGTATTGAAATGAGATTCCTGACATGCGGTGGCGGGAACGTGGCCCGGCATTGACGGGTGGAGCGGATGATTGAAAACGGGTTTAATGACGGCGTAAAACCAATTTTTGGTCTTCTCGCCATATTGATCCCCCCCTCCCTCCGCCCACCACGACACGTGATGCCAACGGGGCCAGAAAATTCCGGCCTACGTCACCGGACTAGGAATCTGCAACAGTCAACTGCGGAACCAGTCCGAACAATGGCCTGCATCACACATTCCTGTGTTCATCTTCCCCATGGTAGTCTCTTGATATTAATCCTCAGTTGTCCCAGCACATCTAATCTCTTGCTCTCCACTATAACATCCCCAGTCTCAATGACAAACAAAAGTGTTTCAAACTTCCCTTGCTTAAAGTTCACAAAACGATATAAAAGGAAAGGGGTGGGGCAATATGACTCAAGCTGTTTGGATATCTGTCCTCAATAAAAATGATTCATCTTGACTCTGAGCATCCACATCCTTGTGGGAGAGAGATCCAGATGTCTTTTACACTGCGTGTGATGAAGTGCTTCCTGATTTCACTCCCAAACAGCCTAACTCTAATTTTAAGATTGCGAATGCTCCTATTTGACCCCGAGATGAGTTTCCTACTCCACGTCCTCTCTAGTACCAAGACCGCTTATTTCCATCCCATAATATCCACCCCATCCTTATTCCATCTGCTGCTGAGACTCACATCCATATCTTTGTTACCTCCAGACTTGGCTATTCCAATGTTCTCCAGGCTAGCCCTCCATAAATTTGAGTTCATCCAAAACTCTGCTGCCCGTGTCCTAACTCAGACCAAATCCTGTTAACACCCCTGTGCTTGCTGACCTACATTGGCTCCCATCCTCCCCCACCCCTATCTCTGTAACCCCACCTCTAGCCCCACAACCCTCTGAGATCGCTGTAATCCTCTAATTCTGAGCTTTACAGCATCCCCCATTTTCATCAATTCGTCCCTGGCTGCCATACCTACAGCTCTGGAATTTCCTGACTAATCCTCTCTGCCTCTCTCACTCACTTTCCTTCTTTAAGACATTCCTTAAACCTACCTCTTTGATCAAGCATCTGCCCTAATATTTCCTTGCATAGCTCGGTGTCAAAATTTGTTTGTTAATGCTGCTATGAAGCATTTTGGAATATTTCACTATGTTAAAGGTGCTTTATAAGTTAGGCTGTTGTTCTGGATTTCCCAAAGGGTATTTAGCTCCTCAAATCCTTCTACAGTTTTAAGCAAAGAAAATTTGCTCTTATCGAGAATTCCCCTTTATAGAGGCTGGATGTAACACCACTATCATTTCTGAATATAACACTGAAGGATCCATTTTGTTCTCTTTGTCTTTCTCCATTTACACAATGGTGAGGGAGAGGGAGGGGGCAATGAGGCAGGCAGAGAAAGAGAGACAGGGAGAGAGAGACTGGGAGAAAGAGAGAAAGATAGACAGAGAAAGATAGGGAGAGATGGAGAGATAGGGATAGAGAGGGAAGGAGAGGGAGACAGACAGAATCAGATAGAGAAACAGAGAGAAAGGGACAGGGATAGAGACAATGAGAGAGAGGGGGAGGGTGATAGTGAACAATCTTTGCTGAGAGATTCTCACCTTGTAAGCTGCTCCTTCGTCCATCTGCACCAACAATAACATCGAAGGCAAAGTCCGAGACGGGATGGTCGTTGGGCCGTACCTCAGCTCGCCATCCTGTTCCTAAATTACGGGTGTTGGGGGGATAATTATGTAAGTGACACATGCAGTATTCCATCAGTAAAAGACAAAAATACTTCAATCTGCTCTGTAATTATTACATAGCCCGCGTCAACCTCACAATCACTCAGCTTATACTAACTCATTGTGTCAAAATATCAACTCAGTTAGAATTTGTTAATGATGAATTCAATGGCTTGTGGAATAAAATGTTGTACAGATGTTTAAGGCATTTAGATAACCTGACAAAACAATAAAATAAATAATAGTAATGCACTGTGTTTATATGGTACCTTTCACATCCTCAGGTGTCCCAAAGTCAATTAATTACATCTGTTTTGTAAGGAAAGATGGCTCTCAAATTTATACACAGCAACTCCAAAAAACAATGAGATAAATGAGACAAATCCTGGGACACACCATCGAGCAGAACCTTAACTGGACTAGCCACATAAATACTGTGGCTACAAGGGCAGCCAGGTCAGAGGCTGGGAATCCTGTGGAGACTAACTCACATCCTGACTCCACAAAGCCTGTCCACCATCTATAAGGCACCAGTCAGGAGTGTGATGGATACTTGCCACTTGCCTGGATGAGTGCAGCTCCCACAACACTCAAGAAACTTGACACCATCCAGGCCAAAGTTTTTTAAATTCATTCATGGGACGTTAGCATCACAGCATACTGATTTGGAACTATATTGCCATCACTATTGCTGGGTCAGAATCCTGGAACTCCCTCCCAAACAGCACTGTGGGTGCACCTACACCGCGTGGACTGCAGTGGTTCTAGAAGACAGCTCACCACCACCTTCTCAAGGGCAATTAGGGATGGGCAATAAATGTTCACCTTGCCAGTGATGTTCTCATCCCGTGAACGAATAAAACTCCCGCAATAGTAACATGCTCGGGATACTTACAAGAGCAAGTGACCAAGCCTTAGCAGATGTTTTTCCAAATCCTTAATAGGGCTCTATAAATGTAAGGAATAATCAGCGGTATGACAGCGTAGCGAGCTATGTTACTGGACTAATCATCCAGAGAACATGAGTTCAAATCCCACCTTAGCATTTTGAGAATTTAAATTCATTTCATAAAATCTGGGAATAAGAAGCGGGGTTCAGTAAAAGTGACCGTGAAGCTGTCGGATTGTCATAAAAATCCAACTGGTTTCCTAATGCCCCTATAGGGAAGAAAGCCTGCTGTCAATATCCAATCTGGGCCTATATGTGACTCCAATCCTACGCTATAAGGGCTAACTCTTTAACTGCCCTCTGAAGTGACCTAGCAAGACACTCAGTTGCATCAAAACCTGCGACCAACGGTGCAAAAAGGTAAGCCCACCACCAGCTTCTCCGGGCATCTAGAGAAGTGCTATAAATGCCACCCTCACCACCGGCAGCCACATCCCGAGAATTAATTTTTAAAAACTGGCCAACATTCGCGTGCATTGCGTCTAATTAAATTTCAAACAGGTGACTAGTGCAGCTGGAGAAATCGAGAGAAGCTTTCCTATTCTTAGCACTCAGCCAATTCACAGTTAAATTCCTTTCTCATTTCCAAAAAAATGATGAAAACAGAGTAGAGGAATTAGACGGCATAAGGGCTTATCTAATCAAGGCAAGCAGTGCTGCTATTCTTGGTTCTTTTAAAATTAAGACAAGTGCTTATGCGGCACGGTCTCCTGGGCAGTTATTGCATTTATGATCTATGCACGTACCGTGTTAAAACTGAATTGAAGTACGTGCTGAATACTCAGGCAAACTTGGAGAGGCCACTCAGAACATCAAGGCAGTTTGGATGGGCTGCTGGCTGACATTCTTGTAGTGCCAGAAATACTTTCCAGGCGGTGACTCTATTATTATCTTCCGAGAAAGTTATAATCAGGGCCCGGTCAACCACTTTGGATTCAGCAGGAGACAAGCCCAGCTCCTATGTGCACCCTGGTAACACGCTATCTTTATCCACATCAAAATGAGCATACTAAAAAATTGACACATGCAGTCCTGGTGCATTTTTTTGTAACTCTCAAAGTCACACAATGCACATCCTGAAGAAGGCATTGTGAAACAAGCCTCAGATCTCAGCAAGGTTCCTTTGACAGCACCTCACTAACCCACAAGTGCATGGGAACAGCACCCCCACTGAATCACAAACACCATCCTGACTTGGAATTATATCGGTGTCCTTCACTGTCGCTGGGTTAAAGTTCTGGAACTCCCTTCCTAACAGTACAGTGGGTGTACCTGCACCACATGGACTGGAGTGGTTCAAGAAGGCAGCTCACCACCACCTTCACAATTAGGGGTGGGCAATAAATGCTGGCCTTGGCAGTGATGCTTACCTCCTGAGAATTTTTAAAAATATATTTGTAAGCTTTCACAACTAGGGCATAATGTCATGAGTGAGATATTTAGAAACATCTGCTCTTCACGTGCAGTGCCACAGGCAAGAAGCTGTCAAAACATGTATTTATTCAACAGTGTGCAAATCATTTTCAGAGAAATATGTGTAGATTTTACAAAGGTTATTACTTAGCGAAGAATACTTAAATAAAGTTTGAAAAAAAAAAAAATCCCAATTTGTGCTCTGGATCCCCTGAGACCTTCTAACCCAACATTCCCATTTAACCGGGTTTATCCAAACCCCCAAAAGTCAGGAGTCCAACCCAAAGCATCTCCTAGCGCTTGAAAATACAATGGATGCTGGAAATCCAAAATAAATAAACAG
This sequence comes from Cetorhinus maximus, assembly GCF_964194155.1. NCBI lineage: Eukaryota > Metazoa > Chordata > Chondrichthyes > Lamniformes > Cetorhinidae > Cetorhinus > Cetorhinus maximus. The sequence continues at coordinate 111,741,707 of NC_135887.1, read as the reverse complement.
AAAAAGCTTGGAACTCTCAGCGGGTTATTAACTAAATAGTCGTAAACATAATCTGGATAATTGTAAGTGACCCTGGAGCTGTTGGACTGTCTTAAAACCGAGCTGATTCACACTGTCCTTTAGGGAAGGAAACCTGCCATCCTGACGCAGTCTGTGACTCCATAGCCTCACTAACGTGGGTGGCTCTAGGCTGCCCTCCGAAGCAGTTTACTCAACCCTATCGAATCTGCTACCAGTGGCTCAAGAAGGTGGCTTAACACCACCTTCTCAGGACGACTAGGGATGGACAATAAATGTGCCAGAAACACCCAAATCTTGAGAATTAACTTGTAAAATATTGCTTTTTAAAAATCTTGTACCTATTTTTATAAAGGTCCCCTCTCTTTCAAATACTCTGGTTTCTCCAATCTTTCCTCACTGCTCGACCCCAGGAATCAGGCTCTTGACTCTCCTCTGTTGCATTTCTGGGGCTTGAATATTTCCAGTGTTATTTGCCAAAGCATACGGGGCAGAACACTTGAAGGAGCAAACTGGCCAGGATGTGGCACGGTATCAGACTCATGGGGTCATACAGCACAGAAGGAGGCCGCTTGGCCCATCAATCCTGTGCTGGCTCTTTGAAAGAGCTGTCCATTTAGTCCCTCTCCCCTTTACTTTTCCCCATAGCCCTGCAAATTCTCCCCCTTCACATGTTTATCCAATTTCCTTAACCTGACTTCTTCCACTCTCACCTCTGAGTCAGAAGATCATGGGTTCAAATCCCAATCCAAAGGCCTGAGCACGTAATCTAGGCTGGCAGTCCCAATGCAGCACTGGAGGGAGTGCTGCATTGTCAGAGGTGCTGTCTCTTGGATGAAACGTTAAACAGAGATGCTGTCTGCTCTTTCTGACGTTAAAAGATCCACTGGAACTATTTCAAAGAGCAAGTGACATCTCCCCAGTGCTGTGAGCCAATATATATCCCTCAACCAACATCTGTAGAAAAAAGTTATCTAGCCATTATCACAATGCTGTTTGTGGGAGCTTGCTGGGTACAAATTGGCTTCTGTGTTTCCTATTTTATAACAGTGACTCCACTTCAAAAAAAGTACTTAATCAGTTGCAAAGCGTTTTGAGACATCCTAAGGTCATGTAAGGAGCTATAGAAATGCAAGTTCTTTCTTATTTTCGGGACAGTGGATGACACAGATACCAATAAACTCTGCTTGATGTGGGGGAGTTTGAAGAAAGAGTTTTGTTCCCTGAACTAAAGGAGCAGTACGTGGACTGTAGAGGGGAGCAGGCTGGGTTAATCTTGACTTGTCTCACCAGACGTTAGTACATACCATATTCACAGAGGCCAGTCAGCAAGGGGAACGCCTGCCCGGTTGGTCGACTGGGGAACAGCGCAAAATTATAAAGGGGACGTTCAAGATAGTTAAATGGAACAAGTATAACTGAAGAAATCTTGATAGATTTGTCAAGATACAGGTACTTTGATTACCCGGGGTTATGAGCATGATTAATGTGTGTAGGAGATTTGCACATCATGTTGTTGTGATTCAGTAGAACAAATGGAGGGTTTTAGATGACACTGGCAGCACAGGAGATGAAACAGATACCCTGATGTGCGTCACAGTTTCATAACAGAAGACAGTGAGTGCCCACTGAGAGAAGCCAACAAGGTTTTTAATCAGTTCAGGGTGCTAATTGGGATTTATTGCTTCAACACATAGACCAGGCTTATATACCCTCGAGTTTAGATGGTGGGAGGTTGGGGGTTGGTGGGGGAGGCATGATCATATTGAAGCATTTAAAATGATAATGGATTCAACGGACAGAGAGAAACAATGGAGGGGACAAGGGGGTACATTCTTCAGATTAGAGTTAGGCTGTTTACGAGTGAAATCAGGCAGCACTTCTTCACACAAAGGGTAGCAGGAGTCTCGAAGTCTCTTCCAAGACGTTGTGGATGCTGGGGGTCAGTTGGAGCTTTTGAAACCAAGATTGCCAGATCAAGGGAAATGGAGCAAAGGCAGGGAAATCGATTGAAGTACAGGACAGCCATGATCTAACTGAATAGCTGAACAGGTTCGAAGGGCTGAATGGCTTCCTCCTGTTCCACTGTCCAATGGCTGCCACATTCCAGCGGAGGGAAGAGATTTATAACCAGCGCTCTCTGTACTTTTGTCCAAGGGCTTTCTCAGTTTTGCACAAAGCAAAATTTTGAGCTTGCTTTCAGTGTTTGTACCTGGTAGAGTAATGTAATTATTTTACCGGACTAATAAACCAGAGGACTCCAATTCAAATCTCATCGAGGCAGACTGAGAATTTGAATTCAGCTTAAAAAAAAGAAAATAAAAAGCTGCTCTCAGTAAAAGTAACCGTGAAGCAGTCGGATTGTCACAAAAACCCAATGTCCTTCAGGACCTGCTATCCTCGCACCACACCAACCGCCCTAGAAAGGTACTCAGTTGTATCAAACCCTCTATCAGTGGTTCAGGATGGCTGCTCAGCCTCTCAGGAAGATAAGCGATGGGCAATAAATGCCAGCCTTAAGCAACACCCACATCCGCAGAACGAAAACCAATCTTTTTAACAAAACATTGATTTCCTGTCCTGAGTCTCCCCTCTGACTCAGTTTTCTTTGCATCTGTTTATTTAGCACGTTGGACCATTTATTTATATTAGAAACGCAAGTAGCTGGAGTTATTAAACACCAGTTAAAACTGTGGGACCTGGCGTAATGAAAACAGGAGCTGAATTTAGCAGTCACAGTTAAGTCAGCATTCTCGCTTAGGATAACCCTGACGGTGAAGGACACTCAGCCCATCATGCCTCTGCTGGTGCTGGCTCTTCAACTAGATGGTCAAGCCTAAGTTCCCTTATTCTCAGCCACCAATTTTGTGAGAAAGACAAATTAACCGCATTATTTCTGAAGCTCAAAAGATTTCAGGGCTGTATGTACGGCAATGTTAATGGTCTGACCTTGAAAGGATAGGAGTGAACATTATAAGATGTACAGCAAGAGAAACGCATTATCACTTTTCATGAGCCTCACATTATAACTGTAGCTCCATAGAGTCCAATAAAATTTTCCATCATGTGTGGTGAATGACCTGACATCCAAACCAAGTAAAGCTTTGTAATTGGCAAGAGGACAGGGCAGAGAAGGAGGAGAATTTATTTATGCTGCTGGTTGTTAAGAGCTGGAATGCACTGCTTGAAAGGGCTGTGGAAGCAGATTCATTAATAACTTTCAAAAGGGAATTGGATAAATATTTGAAAAGAAAATATTTGCAGGGCTATGGGGAAGGAGCAGGGTGGGTGGGGCAGGGGGAATGGTGGTAATGAGGCTAATTGGATAGCTCTTTCAAAGAGCTTGTTCACTCACTATGGGTGGAATGGCCTCCTCCTACACTGTAAGGTTCGATGATTCCAAGTTTACATGTTTGGAGAGCAGCATATTATTGCTGCAAAATTCAGACACTGTAAGGCCATCAATTCTCCCATGCTTTGAAATTAAACTTCTATCCTCGTGTCTACAAAGCAATCAAAAATGACTTGCATTTGTATAGCACTTTTCACAACCTCCTGATGTCTCAAAATGCTTCACAGCCAATGAAGTACTTTTGATGTATAGTCAGTGTTGTAATGTAGGAAACGTGGCAGCCAATTTGCACACAGCAAACTCCCACAAACAGTCATGTGATAATGACCAGATAATCTGTTTTTTTGTGATGTTGACTGAGGGATAAATATTGGCCAGGATACTGGGGATAACTCCCCAGTTCTTCTTCACAATAGTGCCATGGGATCTTTTACATCCACCTGAGCAAGCAGATGGGGCCTCAGTTTAGCGTTTCAGCCGAAAGACAGCACCTCCGACAGTGAAGTGCTCCCTCAGTACAGCACTGGAGTGCCAGTCTTCATATTTATACTCAAAACATGGATTGGGACTTGAACCTGGAATCTTGTGATTCAGAGGTGAGTGCGCTACCAACTGAGCCACGGCTGACACTCAAACTCAACTAAATTGACGATAGGGAATCTGTGACTCGACTCAGTGTGCCCCAGGCCAAAGGAAACTTTGCCAGAGTTCTCGAGTGCTGTCCAATCACCGCCGCCAGGAAAGGGGGCATGTGGGCAGATGCCAGGTGATGAATGGACAATACCTACCAAGGTTGAATAGTTGACGGCTGGCGAAGCCTGGGTGGCGTGCTTACCAAACAAGGACTGGGCTACGATACCAGTCGCCGCTTGTGGAGTGGAAAGGTATATATCTGGGGAGAGGAGTTGAGGGGAGGTGGGGGAAGGGGGGGAGAAGTGGAGAGAGAGAAAAATTGTGAACGTACTTTGGGTTTCTTGATCCTCGGGGGGCTCAAGTAACTGCACAAACTCCACATTAACTTGAATCTCCACTCCCAGTAGCAACGCCACTTTAACCAGGATTAGCTGGAGCTGTCGAATACCTGTCGGCAAAACACAAACAGAGAATCAGCAAATAAAAAACAGTGCTTAGAAACGAGAATCATTCAGTCAGAAAAATGACTGTGCGTTACAAAATAGTAAATTAACCCAAACTCAGCATTGATGCAGATGGAGCTTATTTTCTACTTACTTAAACGGTGAAAAAAACTAACAAGCAAAACTTTACAGGGCCGTGGGAGTAGAACAGGGGGTTTGGGGTTATGTGTAAAGCTCCCGCAAAGGGCCGGCAGAGACACAATGGGCTGAATGGCCTCCTTCCCTGCTGTATTATTCTATGCCTGCTCAATAAGAAAAGCTTCCGCCACTTGACGATGGGAGCGAGAGATGAGTTATAGAGGGAGAAGTCTGAAAGGTACTCACTGATGTGATCTATTGCTCCTGCACAGAATTTGCCATAAAACTTCTTTGCAGCCAGGGAACGCAGGTCCTGAATGGTGTATGGCCAGAGGTGCAAGACGTTGTTCCTGGCAAAGGTCGCTCTCTTCTCTATCACCACCACTTTGCACCCCAGGAAAGCCAGTTCGATGGCCGTTCGCAGCCCACAAGGCCCACCTCCAATAATCAAACACTGAAAACAGAAATCGCGATCATTAAGTAAAAATCATCAAAGTAAGGTAGATGGAGATAGAAGGGAGAGAAGGCAGTGAGAGAAAAAAAAAGAGGGAGAGAGAGCAAATTGCGTGATGCTGGGCTGATTAATTATGCAGCCGGGGGGTTTCCCGGGGCATAGCGCAGCGGGACGGGGAGGGAGTCCTATCCGGGCGCCATGTTTAAAAGGCACCCGGACAGCTACTCGCATCACACCTTGGAATTTGGAACTGGGCATGGCTGGCAGGAGTCAACCAGCATGGCCCCAAGGTTCAGCGATGCCTCGTTGGACACACTTCTCTGAGCAATGGAGGACAGGAGGGATGTCCTTTATCTGAGGGGTGGGAGGAGGAGGCCCAACCGTCTCACCACACCTGCATGGAAGGAGGTCGCCAGGGTGGTGAGCGCCAGTTCAGCTCATAGGAGGACTGACCTGCAGTGCGGAAAAAAGAATGAATGACCTAATTCACGCCGCCAGGCTCAGTGAGCCCTCTAACCCCCCCATACTCACCTCACTGAATGGGAACTGGGACATGGTCCTCAATGACAGGGGCACTATCTGTGCTGCCAATGCCTAAAAGCCCTTCGCAAGGCGCTGGGGTGCTGCCTCACAGCCCCACGGCAGCCCATGTGGTCTGCAGATCGCTGACCCTGCCACACTGAAGACACAAACTTGGGGTGGGAGAGGGTTGCTGGTTGGCGTAGAGGGCAACTGCAGAGAACTGAGACACCCAATCAGAGGGCTTGCAGTGATATCCAGCTCCATCGGGAGAGGTGGACAGTGCTGAGACAGGTAGGCAAGTGCGAGAGCACATCAACATGGAGACATCCTTGACTGCCTGCAGTAATGTCAGCAAATAAGGATGCTTGAAGCCTGTGGTTCCATCAGGGTGGAGGGGAAACTCCTCCCAGAGCTAGTGATAGATGAGGTTGTGGCCTGTCATCCCTGCGGCCCTGCCACTGGGTGTGGCATTTCCAGCTCCAATGGGCCCCCTAGGCTACCACTGGGAGGTCACTTTGATGGTGGCCTCTGAACTGGGTGGTGGTCCTCTCTGACATTGATAAAATACCAGCAATACATTGCAAAATGGCCCCTAAGTGATGTTTCAATTGCCTTAATTGGCTGCCTACATCAGTGGAGTGGGCAGTTGACCCTGCTCCCAGCCTGCCCTGGGAAACGTACTCAGAGACAAGAGTGTGCCAGGGAGCCATCCGACATAACTCTGCCAGCTCTTCCTCCAACTCAGTCTCCACCAGGCTGGAAAAATTCATCCAAAACCCTTGCCCCCCTTAATGAGAGCGTAAGAGGAGCAACAGTAGATCATTTGACCTTTCAGCCTTCCCTGCCATTCAGTAAGATCATGACTGGACTTCTATCTCAACTCCACTTTCCTGCACTATCCCTTAATACCCAAAAATCTATCAGCCTCTTTCTTGAATATAGTCAACAACTGAGGATCCAGAGCTCTCTGTGGTAGAGAATTCCAAAGACTCACAACCCTTTGATTGAAGAAATTTCTCCTCATCCTCAGTCCTAAATGCCATCTTCCTCCTCCTCTAGTAGGATGAAGCCATTTGAAAGTTCGCTGGTCTATGACTGCAGGATTGATGGATGATGCACTGCTGAATGTCCTGTGTAATTCCTATGCTAGTGATTCATCATGAACCACACTGAATTGTCAAACATCCAGCATGTGAAGAGGAGGGTGTTTATTGCCTTTTTTGGTAATTCATTAAATCTGGCAGAAAATGACATAACCTGGCATGGTTGCAGGGATGTTATAAAGGCAGCTCATGGTATAAGCATCTCTCTCACACACTGACACACACAGACACAATCCCACCTCTATGCCTTTGGCATTTAAAATTTTCTTTCAAGACTAGCATCTTTAACTATTTGACCCCATCAGTCGCTTCCCTCTGGAAGGGTTCACATCAGATGTTCAAGTGTCAGGTTCATAGGTCCGGGGGGGAGTGGAAGAGCAGGTAGTTTACAATCTGTTACCTGGGTGTCAGTCTGCAGATGGTGATTTACTGCCCGCTGTCAACTGTCCACTATTAAGTAGCCACTTTTGAAAGAGCTTAATCTTCATTCCCAGAGCTGGCAATTGGAAATCGACTACTCTCTCTCTCGCTCTGTCTCACTATAATCAGCCATGTTCTTTTTCCACCATCCGCAAGTCTTGATTATAAAGAAGGAAAACTGTAGGTTTCAGAGAGGTGACCATGAAAGGGCATAGTATGAATTCACTGGCAATAATAAGTAAGAGCAATTTTTAGTCATTATTTAATCAACGGCTAACATTGCCAAGAGGATTGCTGGCTTCAAACCTGTTTACTTAAGAGCCCTTAGTTACCGTGGTGTTTTTAGCAATAGTTTATGTGATCCTTTCCCAACTCCCCTCTATGCCACTATGACCCAAAACCATCATCACTTGTTACTGGGTCCTCAGGAAAATTGATTAAATGTATCCAAAGCTCTTAAGCTCCTTCCAGAAGAGCTACAAACAGGGTGTTATTGGAATTAATGATGCGCAATCTCTTTTTCTACTGTTGCCAATACTCAAACTGATAGCTCAAAAAAATCATTAATTACTCTCTCAAGTGGACTGGCGAGTTGTTCAGTTCAAGAAGGAAACTTGGAACCACCTTCTCAAGGGCAGTTAGGGGTGGGCAATAGATTCCAGCCTTGCATGCGATGCTCACATCCCAAGAATGAATTAAAAATATTTGACAGTTAACTCACTCAATTAATGTTATACTTCTGATTAAGTTTGTTCTACAGGCTCATTGATAAAACCATCAAGCCTTGTGCACTCTAACTTTTGGATATATTTTGGATATATGTAGTAAACTCCCTCCCTAACAGCACTGTGGGTATACCTACGCCTGATGGACTGCAGTGGTTCAAGAAGGCGACTCACCACCAGCTTCTCATGGGCAACTAGGGATAGGCAATAAATGCTTACCTAGCCCACATCCCATGACGGAATTTTAAAAAAAATTCACGTGATTTTTTTATTAAGACTACTCAATTCCCCCATAGTGCTATACACGGTGAGTTGTGACCCAACTGGAATTTTCAGGTGAAGGAGGGTTAAAGGTCAGGGGATGTGTGGACCAGGGTGAACAGCCTCCATTTTAAAACGGAAAAAAGAAACGTGCATTTCGAAAGCACCTTTCATGATCTCAGGGCATCCTAAAGTGTTTCACGGGCAATGAATTGCTTTTGAAGTGTAGCCACTGTTGTGATGTAGGGAATACGATAACCAATTTGCACACAGTAAGCTCCTGCAAACAACAATGAGATAATGAGGTTACCTGTTTTTAGATGTTGGCTGAGGGATAAATATTGACCCAGTACACCAGAGAGAGCTACCCTGCTCTTTTTCAAAAGTGTCAGGAATATTTTGTGTCCATCTGACACAAGTTGATCTGTGCAATTGACCTCAAGAGGGTGAGGGCTGAGGAGGCAGTCTCCAGAGGCCTTGGTTTGACGTTTCATCCAAAAGACAGCGCCTCACATTCTGCAGCACTCCTTCAATACTGTACTGGACTATTAATCTAGATTTTCTGCTCAAGTCTTTGGATGGACAGGCAAGATAAACTAACACCATTCTGATGTAGAAATTTGCCTGGGCCAATTTTTGAGCACGGAGCATGTGCCCCAAGTGGGAGGCCTGAGTCTCATGCAATTCAACTCTGAATGACCTCAGCTACAGCATGCTTCAGACATACCAGCATGGGATAATGCAGAGGCTACAACGTCTGACAGTTCACTCAGCCTCTGACATGGAGGCTCAGCTCCAGCTCTCCCACACAGGGAATTGATTGCACATCGCATGTGTGGATTATGACCAGTTCGTATCGTTCATCTGTGATGGGCATCACCATGCATTTCAGTATCACATTCTGCAAGCCTACAGTAGCATGGTGGTTATGTAACTGGGCTAAGAATCCAGAGCTCTGGATAAGTAATCTGCAGACATGAGCTCAAACTCCACCCTGGTAGCAAATTCAGTTAACTAAATACAAATCTGGAGCAAAAAGACTACTCTAAGTTATGGTCACCATAAAAGTACTTGATTGTGGTAAAAATACATCTGTTCATTAATGCTCTTTAGGGAAGGAAATTTGCTGTTTTATCTGGTCTTATATATGTGACTCCAGGCCCACACCAATGTGGCTGATTCTAAACTGCTCTCTGCAATGGCCTAGGGAGCCAATCAGTTATAAATCACTTCGCAAATCCACATGAACTGTAGTAGTTCAAGAAGGTGGCTTACCACCACCTTCTCAAGGATAATTAGAGATAGGCAACAAATGTTGGTCTTCAGTCTCTCAGTTTCATTGGGTCCATTAGACTCGCTTGCTATAGTTTCCTCATTTGTGGTCCATCTAGGCACCCTTACTGCCATCCCATGCCACCACAGTGCTTCCTTCAGTTGATTGGGTAGAAGGTTCTGCAGTTCTGATGGCACCTAACAGCTGCCCATGAGGATACCAAAATGCTTGACATGGTAAGATTGTAAATTACCATAAGGCACTGCTGTCCACATTTGAGTGATAATCTTTTAAAAATGCATTTTCAGGATGGGGTCAAGGCTGGTATTTATTGCCCATCTCTAATTCTCCTGAGAAAGGCAGCGGTGGGAATGTTCTTGAACTGAATGGCTTCGTAACCTATTTCGGAGAGCAGTTAATAGATTAGGAATTGACAGGTTCTAGTATTGGAGAACTTTAGGTCTCTGCTCATACGGAGCGATTGCAAATATTCTTGTGTCTGTGGGGCATGTTTTAAAATGAGAGAGTTCACATGCCGACTAGAGACGTCATCTTTACAACAAACTCCACAGGAAGTGAATAATCCATCATCCTGTTTGCATTGGCCTGCTTCTGCTTCCCAGCTCCAGGTAGCGCAAAAAGTAATCAGCGCTGGCCACGGCCTACGGAAATATTTTGCACCAAAAATTATTATTTGCTTGCTGTTCCATTTAAAAGAAAGGAACTCCCAAAGGAAGAGCCTTCCTTATCCTGTAAATCAACTTTTACATGAAACTTGTAGCAACTCTTTCTTATTGTTCTCCTCAATCCAACGCGTTCTCCATTTGAGATCAAATTTTCTTTTTGCTTAGCCGGTGCCCAGCCTACATGGAACGCAGTCACCAGTCTCCAAATCAAACTATTTGTTGCTTCCGTGTCTTCACAGGCTCCTCTTGGGGAGCAGCATGAAGCGGTGGGAGGAATAACAAACAGATTAACAGCCTGACAGGGTGGCATTGTCAATACTTCTACAACGTGGCGGTCTTGTGGCTCAGTGACTGGCACTTCTTAACTGAGATACGGACACTGGACGAGTCTAATACCGAATGCTTGCATTCGTCCTGCATTTAAGGGGAAGCTAGATTATCACCTGGGGGACAAAAGGATAGAAGGATATGCTGATAGGGTGAGATGAAGGAGGGTGGAAGGAAACTCACATGCAGCACAAACAGAAAGGAGTAGGGTGGGCCAAATGGCCTGAACCTGTACCTTCCATGCAAGTCTATGTAACCCTGAAGGGATAGGCCCTCTTTATCCAAATTCAGATAACTTAGGTACAGGTCAACACAGCACAGGCCTACTGTTCCTCAGAATGCACGGCGTTACAGGTCGGAGTTTAACCAAATAAAATGGTGAAGTCAACCCATTGCTCAGATTCCCATGGTTCCTCCAGCCAGGGCTTTAGACCGGGGGACTTAATGGAGCCAAATGGAAACGAATGGTCATCATAAAATGATACAGCAGAGGAGGCCATTTGGCCCATCATGCTGTTCCAGCTCTTTGAAAGAGCTATCCAACTAGTCCCACTCCTCCATGATCTTTCCCATTCTCCAATTTACTTTTAGACAGTCACTGTTGACTCTGTTACTGCTGCCTTTTCAGACATTGCATTCCAGATCATCGCTCTCTGTGTAAAAAATGTTCTCACCTTTCCTCTAACTCTTTTGACAATTACCTTAAATCTGTGTCTGCTGGTTACAGATACGCTTGCCAGTGAAAACAGTTTATCCTTATTCATTCTATCAAGACCCTTCATGAGTTTGAGCACCTCCATTAAATCTTCTCTTAACCTTCTCTGCTCTAAGGCAGACAATCCCAGTCTTACCAGTCTCTCCACATAGCTGAAGTCTTTTATCCCTGGAACATTCTAGTAAATCTCCTCTGCACCTGCTCCAAGGCCTTCACAACCTTCCTGAAATGTGGTGCCCCATGCTACTTGTATGAACATTTTAATAGACTCTCTTCAGATGCTGTGTTCTACAACACCAACAAACTGATCTTTCTTAAGAAGAAAATAGTTGACAAAAATCGGGAATTAAATCCAGTTGTTATCTTGCAGGATTTTGTTTTTGTGATGTAGAGATAACATGGACTCTTTCCAAGCAGAAGCAAAAAACCTAAAGAAACTTCCAATAGGAACTGTAATCAGCCTCTAAATGACCTCTGGATCTAGCTAGACAACATTCCAGTTTGACCTTAAAAGGAGCAAGCCAGATTAATTGCTAAATATCACAATGATGCTTCAGATCACAAACTATACATGAACATGACTCACTGGATAGCATTTACCACTGTGCTTCACAGCTGGAGGATCATGAATTCGGTGAAAGACGCTCTTTGGTCTGCCCGAAATTTGTTGGTCTTTCAGTGCAAAGAGTTCTCCCCGACCGAGTGTTGCAGACTGGCACATTCCAAGGTCCAGGACTACGTGATGAGGGATGCACTAAAGCTTGGGACAGCCGCTGCAAAGGCGCAATGGGGAAAGTTGCTGTCTAAGACCTTTCTGCCATAGTGCACCGAGAGGCTGGGAAAGATATAGACCCCTCAGGCTGTACAGCTCAAAATGAATGTATGCATTGAATAACAGTTGTATTATAATTGTATTGAAGCACCTCAGAGTGCAACATGTTGTATGTTGATAGCTCCAATACCATTGTCTGATTGTCTGCATTGACTATGTTGAAATGATTGTAATATTCATTGATTGTATTGAAGCACCTCGTGATCAATGTGTAAAAGTTGAATCTGATTGTACTTTTCTGATGGTGATTTTGAAATGTTTTGTAATGTTCTTCCAGATATTTTATGAATAAAGTATATTTTTCAAAAAAAAAAATAAATTTGCCACTGTGCTTCAGAAGGTTGTCAGAGACTTGAGCACAAAATCCAGGCGGGCACACCCAGTGCAGTACTGCAGGAGTGCTGCATTGTCGAAGGTGCCATCTTTCAGATGAGATGTTAAACTGAAGCCTCACCTGCCCTCTCAGGTTGATGTAAAAGATCCCAACGCCACTATTTTTTGAAGAACAAGCATCCTGGACGAATAATTATCCTGCTTAAAAACAGGATCGTCTGGTCATTTTAACCTTGCTGTTTATGGGATCTTGCTGTGCACAAATTGACTGCCATGTTCCCTACATTACAACAATGGATGAAATCGTCCCAGAATTGCAGAATTGTGGTAGTGTGTGTAAAAAACGACATTTTACCGCCAGCCGCAATGGCGGCTTTTCATGCAGTATCGTCCGTTTCCTGCCTGATTAATTATGCAGACACAGGAAAGGTGGCGTCTCACTGGCAGGCGGCCTCTGAAATGCCCACCACGCCATTACCTCACCCTTTCCTCCCTCCGGGTGCCATATCTAAACTGTAGCCACCCACATAGTTCTCAATGCTTGCAGCCCAGAACTGCTCCAGTGGAGACATGGCCCCGAAAGCCAAGAAGAGTTCAGTGACCGGTCACTGGAAAGCCCTTTGGAGGCGCGCTGTGACGTCCTCCACCCCCACTCTGGCAGCAGGAGGTCCAGCAAACTCACCACTCCAGCTTGGGTGGCGGTGGCAGTGGTGGTCAGTGCCAATGCTACACAGAAGAGATCGGCCATCCAGTGCAGAAAGAGGATGAATGATCTCATCCATACTGCCAGGGTAAGGTAACTATCTCACCACACTAAACTCACACACTCACAAGCCTATCACACATTTACTGGCATCTCGCCCACTGCCAGCTCAAGGGACATCACCACTAACTCTCTCACACACATCCTCACATCTCCATCTGGCCTCATCTCCTCTGGAGACTGCCTCCTCAGCCCTCACCCTCTTGAGGCCAATTGCACAGATCAACTTGTGCCCCCACACACACCCTGGGATACCCCCCATTCCCCAGTACAGCCTTTTCCCCGCAGCCCTTCCCTTGACTGAAACCACTTCTCCCCCTTCCCCAAGCGAGCCCTAGCCCTGCAGCTGTTAAAAACCCAGCCCCGCCTTACGGCTGGCCTGGTAGGTAGACACCTGCCCTTGAGCCCCACTAAAAGTGATGTTGACCGTGAGTGCTGCCTGAAGCAAGGTCGGCAAACAAACCTCGCAGTCCCGAGCGAAGTGCAGCTCGCCAGGTGCACGTCGCTTATGTACAGTTGTGAAACACGTCGGTGTGCTGTCATGCCGACATGCCTGGATGGTCCAGCGTGAGGGGATGATTCCGGCAGGCAAGGCTTATAATGAGGTGATAAAGTATTGAAATTAGGTTCCCGATGTGCGGCGGTGAAAAACGCAACCCACCATTGACGAGTGGATGATCGCAAAATGGTTTTACAACGGCGTAAAACTATTTTGGGCCTTCTCATCTGCTCACGCTGCCAAACATGCCCACCATCGACAGGAGAGGAAAATTCCACCCAATGAATACACATTAATAGCAATTCACTGGCTGTAAAGCACTTTGGGACTTCGTGACATCATGAAAGGTGCTGTAGAAATGCAAGCTCTTTCCCTTTTCCCTTTAGAAGTAAAGTAACCTCGCTAACTACAGTGAGGAGAGTTTCTTCGGGGCAATTTTTGACTTTTAATTTAGTGTTGCTACTGAATGGAATGGAGAGGATAGGGATAGGATGGAGGGAGTAAGTGCATGTTCCCCAGTGCAGATCCTGCCATGGAGTAATTCCTTCAGCAACACATGAAAACACAGTTTAAATAAAACCAAGCAACTTTCAGCACTTCTAGGCTACATCGACACGACAAGTCAGCGTGAAGCAGTTTCAGCTTTCCACCAGCACTTAACTTTGGGGAACAGGCCTGAAGCAAAGCAGAGTGGGATTTTTCTCCTTCATAGTCTCAAAATTAGAGTTTGGGCCATTTAGGAGCCTTAACAGGAAGCACTTTTTCACACAAAGGCGCACAGAAATCCAAATGTTGTTCCTGCAAAAGCTTGTGGACGTGGAGGGGGTGGAGGGTTGGGATCAATTAGTGCCTTCAAGACCAATAGATTGTTATTGGGTAAGGGTATTAAGGAGTTTGGAGCAAATACGGTTACATTGACCTGAGGTAGGAGATCAGCTATGATCTAATTAAATGGCATGGAACAGGATCGAGGACTGAATGGCCTCCTTCTGTTTCAGGGAGTCCTATGCCACTTTGCTCAGTGCCTGGGCAAGGTCATTCCCATTATCGCTGCAGTGTCAGTGCCAGGCGAGATTGGGTCAACGGGTGTAGGGTGAATCCACGTCAAAACTCTGAATTAGACTGTCTGAGCCACAGAGCATACAACAGCCTCCAGCTGTCATTAACAGGGAAAAAAGAAGCATTCCCTTAGTTGATTAGCGCAAAGCTTGATTTCAATTTGTAGAAGCCACCAATATTCATTAAAAAATCCAATAGGGAATTCAGGAGAAACTTTTTTACCCAGAGAGTGGTGAGAATGTGGAACTCACTACCACAGGCAGTGGTTGAGGGGAAAAGCATAGATACATTTAAGGGGAAGCTGGATAAATACATGAGGGAGAAAGGAATGGAAGGATATGCTGGTAGGCTGAGATAAAAAGGAATAGTAGGAAGGTTGTGTGGAGCATAAACAGCTTTGGGCTGAATGTTCTGTTTCTGTTTTTTAACTAGTTAGTAGTATTACGTGAGCCACACAAGTAGAAATGAAAATGATTCAAATATTTAAGCATTTGACTCGATGAAATTCAGATCAGTATGACCCACATCGATATGTATCATTACAATCAGGAAGACAACACTTAGAAAGATGCGGGGTTTATGTGAGGAACTCGGGCTAGCATTCCCAATTTAGCTGCTGATGGGGAATGGATCTTTGAAAAGATATCTAAGTGCCATCTGCCTTGTAACTGTAAAGGTATTCATAGGTTAGACAAGAATGTTCTCAAGTGAATATTTGCTACAAAACAGTGAAATACTGGAACATCAAAACTCATAAATCTTTACATTCCTTTACAAATTTAGCACTTGCTGGTTTTGCTTGGGAGATTTCCTGGTGCCCACAGCAAATAGTTTCCATTTGTTTTATATAACATGATTGCTGGCTACGCCCAGCAACGTTTTAGATGTCTCCATGTAACTCATTCTCAGCCCTCACTGGGAGCCAAACTTTCAGCTCCCATTAAGGTTTCGGCCTGTCATAAACTGGCTCTAACAGAACCATATCTTCGTCTTATACCAGCAATGGTGGTTGGAGGTTGAAAGAGGCCCAATATTTGCCCCCACCTCCAGCTGGCAATGTAGGTGCCCCAATGCAAGTGCTCTGAAGTACGTGTGGTGCAGCGGTTATAGTTGTTGGACTGACATTCCGGAGAACTGGTCTAATAATCCAGTGAATGAGTTCAAATCCCACTATGGCAATTTCAGAATTTGAAGTCCAGTTTGAAAATCTGGAAATAAAAAGCTGGGATCACTAAAAGTGAGAATGAAGCTATCGGATTGTTGCAGAAACTCAACTGGTTCACCAATGTCCTTTAGGAGAGGAAACCTGCTGTCCTTATTTGGTCTGGGCCTACATATGGCTCCAGGCCCACACCAAGGTGGTTGACTCTTAACTGCCCTCCAAAGTGGCCTGGCAAGCCTCTCAGTTGTACCAAATCTGCTACACAGAACAACAATTCAAAAAGAAGCCCTACCACCATCTTTTCACATCACTGAGGGATGGGAAATAAATGTCACCCTGGGCAGTGATGCTCACATCTTCAGAAATTTGTTTCTTTTGAAAAGTGGTCCTGGTATTAAGTCAACTTGTGCCCTAAGGTAAACTTTCTGTTGTGATTCAGAAACAGTGCAACTTGGTATGACCTTCTGCCGTGCCAAACAAATCTCCCACAAACATCACACCAACTTCCTGTTGTCACCATCACTCCATGTACAGAGGAAAATCAGATTTTACACCCTGCCCAATTTAAACTTCCATTGAAGTTGCAAAATTATAATTATACACATACAACTTATTTTTTTCCAAAATCAACAACTTGCCAAAAGTTTGTGGCTACAAATACAGCCTACTGGGTAGGATGGAATGAATGTTTGTAACATTTAACAAAAAGAAAAATCACCAGGTGGCTGGAGGGAACATGCTGGTCTTTTATCACAGACAGGATTGAAATGTTCCCTCTCTGTTGCTGGAAAAGGACCTCTCGAAAAGCAAGTTTTCACAGTCTCAACCCAGCTCCAATTGGACTGACCCGCAGCCCAAAACTGACCAGCTCACTCAAATAAAAAATACACCCAAGAATAACCGTTGTGCAAATGGAAAAATGGTACGGTATTGGATTTTAGAATTTTACAACACTGTTGGAGGTCACCCAGCCCTTTTGAAAGTCATTGAATCTGCTTCCACCATTCTTTCAGGTGGTGCATTCCAGATCCTAACAACTCACTGCATAAAAAGATTTCTCCTCCTCTCGCACTCTGGGTCTTTTGCCAATTATCTTCAATCTTCCCTCTGGTTTACCAACTCTCCTTCCAGTAGAAATGGTTTCTCCTTACTTACTCTCTCAAAATGCTTCATGATTTTGAGCATCTCTATTAAACCTCCCCTTAACCTTCTCTGCTCCCAAGGAGAAAAGCTTCTCTAATCACCACATAACTAAAGGAGGAGGTGTTTTCTCTGAAGTTGGGCTATACACTTTGCTGACAAAGAGATTGTTTGTTCTTGCCTATCTGCGCACTCAACCGCGTGCCTTTGCTCCAGTCAATTCTCTTCCAAAGTCCCGCTAACTCTTTTGCTGCTTTCCAAAGCCTCTTGAAAACTCTACTTCTAAAATGTGCCTTGCAACACCTACCCCTCCCCACTCTCTTCCCTGCTTAATGTGAGTATTCACTCTGTGACAGACTCAGAAATATTTCCTTTTAGGCGAGGGTATAGTGAGAGATTGTTTTTTTTCTGACTCATCACAGGATGCCTGATGTAGAGCAGCATCAGTCGTCAAACATTTCAAGAAGCACAAATATTCACCACAGCTAAAAAGATATTAAAAACATCTTTCTCAGAGTTTAAAAGTTTACTTGTGTTTAAATATCCTCCAGGCATCTCTTGACGAGCTTAAAATAACCATTCAGCCAGTTTGTTTTTATAAAAGAATTATAAGATAGCCATGATGAAAAAGAATGATCTGTCCAGAACCACGTGCTCTTTTTCCCTTGCAGCAACCAAACTGTTTCTTAAATAATTCCAGAAGTTTCCACCCCACTGCTCTATCTGGAGTCCATTATTTACGCCAATCATCCTTTGGTGTGAAGAGCTTGCTGATACTGATCCCTTTTACCTGGTAGAACCTGTGTTCATGTCTAACACCCTGTACTTGATGAGCAGTAGCGACTGTCTTTGGCCTCCACCACAAACTCCGTCCCCTTGCCACCGAATTCATTCCTTTCCCTGGCAACTGAACTGGACTGTTCGCAAACTTGGTGTCATATCAGGCCCTGAGATGAACTTCCAACCACGTAGCTGTGCTACCACTAAGAGACCACTTCTCCCTGGGTCACCAGCTTAACGTGGTGGAGAGGCTTGTGCGCCCCTTGATCTTTCAGCGATGCCACCGGGAGCTCCTTGCTCCTCATAGGGCCACCCATGTGGCAGGGTCAGGGGGGAGGTGCCAGGCAAAAGCGCGGTCCGAAAAGCCCTCAACCACAGAACAGGCGAAGGAAGGCTGCGCGTTCCACCAGCTGCAAAGGCAGAAGGCTGCAGCGGCAAGGTGGGTCCAGTCACCGTGGTTGGACAAGTCACTGAAATCTGACAGCCAATCCGTCAAGATCAGGCAGAGGATGACGGCACCCAAAGGTCCCCATGTTAAATAAAATCGTGCGCTACCAGGGTCCATTGTCAAGTACTGTGGTAATGGAGAATTGGCAATGGGGACAGGAACGTGAACCTGGGAATTCTTTGTCAAGAATCTGCACACAGGTGACAGATGAATGAAGGTTGTTGGGCACCAGTGTTGAGACTAAGGTGCCTTTGGGCAGCAGCATCTGTGACTGAGCAGCCCTCTTCAGGATACCCACACTGCTCACCCAAAATGGGGAGGGCGGCCAGAAAAGGTGCCCTAAAAATAGGCTGCCCCACTTTCTCCTGCCTGGGGAACCACACCCTGCAGGATCACCATCTTTGTGATCAAAGAAAGAAAACCTGGGATGTTAGGACACTCTTGGGTAATCTTAAGGGGGAGTGTCCAGCAAGAAGAACTGCAATCGCATCACATAAGCTATCAAGAGTCCAAACTGATATTGCCGCCCTCAGTGAGACCCACATTCCTGGGGAGAGGCAGCTAAAGAAGCAAGCAGGGGGGATACACCTTCCACTGGAAAAGAACGGCCGACAGAGACCCTCATGTCCAAGGAGCTGGTTTCACCATCCGGAATAGGATCTTGGATAAACTGCGAGAACTACCCAACTGCATAACTGAAACACTGGTGAAATATTACCGACAGCTCAGCCATAACCAATATGCCACCATCATCAGCGTTTGGCTCCAGTGAAGATGTGAAGGTAAAGTTCTATTCTGACTTTGATGAAGTCCTCACTGCCATCCCAAAAGAAAAGATCATCCTTCAGGGGAACTTTAATGACAGAGATGGCTGTGACTCCAATAACCGCTGCACAGCCATTGGGAAAACGGGGTGGGTATTGCAAATGGTGTCCTCCTGCTGACAAAGTGTGCTTAGCGTAGCCTCATTATAACAAACAGCCTCTTCTGCCAGAAGGGCAAGTACAAAACCACACCGAGGCATCCCAGATCAAAGAATTGGCACCTCCTGGTCCAAGATCCAAGCGATGTCTGTACCACTCAATCCACATAGGGGGACTGATGCTTGCTGGATAGATCATCAGCTTGTTCGATTGGTGATGAATATCCTACCAGTACCAAGACATCACAAGGCCCAAAAGATTAGGAGGAAGATGATCAATGTCTCAGCCCTGAAGCAGCCTGACCAAAGAGAGGAACTCCAAGTGTGGCTCATGACCAATCTGAAAAATCTCCACACATCCAATTCAATTCCAGAACTGTGGGATCAAAAAAGTGAGCTGTACTAGACTCCTGTGCTCAGAATATTGGGTTCGAACATAGTCATCACCAGTATTCCGTGCCAAAACTAAACTGACCGCCATGGATATATATGTATATGATCTACAATGTGTGTATGACCATGCTGTCATTGTCCATTATGGACCAATTTTGCAAGCCACTCTCAATCTCTTCAATTCTGCAAACAAGAAGCATGGTCTGTCCTTGAATATTATCAAAACAAAACTATCAACCCACTGCTGGCCAAATATTCCACTTCCCATATAGGTTGAGGCAGAGACTCTGGAATATGTTGAGCACTTCCCATACCTTGGGTGCCACCTCTCTCAAAAGGCCACGATTTACAAGAAGATCCAACACCAGGTCAGCTGTGCCAGCTCAGCCTTCTACAAACTACAGCAGCGAGTGCCTGACAACAAAGACTTCTGCAAGTCAGTAGAAGTCCCAGTGTACAGAGTAGCTGTCGTCACCACACTCCTGTACTGCAGTGAGACCTGGACTGTGTATCAGTGAGACATAAGAGTGCTGGAGAAACTCCATGAGCAAAGCCCCTGTTGCATCCTCTGGATTCAACGGGAGGCTGTCAAACTTGGTGGGGGAACACTACCACCTGGAAGTTCCCTTCCAAGTCACTCACCATCCTGGCTTGGAAATATATCACCATTCCTTCACTGTCGCTGGGTCAAAATCCTGGAACTCCCTTCCTAACACCATTACGGGTATGTACCTACACCACATGGACTGCAGCTGTTCAAGAAGGCAGCTCACCACCACCTTCTCAAGGGCAACTAGGGATAGGCAATAAATGCTGGCCTAGCCAGCGAAGCCCACATCCCCTGAATGAATAATTTTAAAAATAAGAAATGACTGTGCAAAAAGGAATATGAAACCACATCCTCTTGCAGCAGATCTGTCTAGAACTCTGGTAATGCTTCTTAAATGTACAGACACATGCAGCTGCTCACAATGAAGCCTCCTTAGTCACTCTGTGTTGTGGGCAGAAACTGATGGAGGTAGACTCAGCATCATTACCATGTCTGGTAGCCAAATTTTCACTTTGACATGGTGATGGTGCCAAATTGAACATGATCAGACACAGGGTAGCAAGAAAGAGAGACATGGACACTAAGCCCTATTCCATGCTTAATCTTTAT
This sequence comes from Cetorhinus maximus, assembly GCF_964194155.1. NCBI lineage: Eukaryota > Metazoa > Chordata > Chondrichthyes > Lamniformes > Cetorhinidae > Cetorhinus > Cetorhinus maximus. The sequence goes on along the minus strand of NC_135887.1, from coordinate 111,721,147 downwards.
AGGGAACACTCGGTGAGTGCAATCTCCTGAACTGGATCTGATTGTCCGAGGATGCGGGAAAGGAATTTTCCAGGGTATTCTTTCCTTAGTGGCAGTGTGTGTGTATCCTGCCTCTCCCAAGAGATTTATACAGCTTAGATCAGGATGAAAAGAGAAAATAAAGATTTGCATCTCTATCACACTTTTCACAGCCTCATGACACCCCATAGTATTCTGCAGACAATTAAGTGCTTTTTGAAGTATCTTCATTGTTTAATGTAGGAAATGTGGCAGCCAATTTGCGCACAGCAAGTTCCCACAAGATTCTCAACCCTTTGAGTGAAGAAATTTCTCTTCATCTCAGTCCACATTCTGAGATTTTGGCCCCATGTTCTAGATTCCCCATCTGTCCACTGAGAAGGCAGATGGAGCCATCTTGGAAAGACAGCACTTCCAACTGTGCAGCACTCCCTCGTTACTGCACCGAGAGATTCAGCATAGATTTCTGTGCTCAGTGTGTCTCTTGAGGGTGTCTTGAACCCACAACCTCCTGACTCAGAGGTGGGAGGAAGAAGTTTTCAGTTATGATGCTCTGGCCATCATGGTGTGGGGTAGACTTGATAGGCCAGCTGGTCTTTTCCTGCCTGTCAATCTTGTGTGTTCGCAATGAATTCCCAATCTCAGGCATCCTGCCATGGATTATTGAGTCAAAGCCACAGGTATCTAAAACTTGAAGGAAAATTACCTCAGTGCAGTCCCACGTGCCTATGAACTTTTACACTGACAGGGTAAGGACAGGTTAGCCACACATTCTATGTGAGGGCCAATGACGTGGCAAAAGAGAAACTAAAAAAATACAGAAATATTGTAGCTGCCAGATGAAAAATAAACCAGGTCCATCTATTTCCATCCTGGTGATTATTAGATCCAACCATAATGGAGTTATTGATTAATCACATCGGTCAATCTCTACCAATTAGTCCTCAAAACACCCAGACATCAGGGACAGGATTTTTGCGGTATCACTGAGATTCTGCAGAATTTTTAAATGGTGCATAGGACCCGGATCTGGAAATCCTGTCCCCAATTCTGACAGATTCATTTTCTCTGGTAGGTGAAAGAGGGTGGGTGTGACTCACATGGGCAGGAAACTTGAACTTAGCAGGGCCATTTGAACTCAGTGCTGAGCTCAAACAGAACCCATTTTTGCAAGGGTCTTATCCCGCAGGGTGCGAGTCACAGCCTTATGAAGGAGATGTAAATGCTCGTGAAGGGAGGATAAGGTATGTAGACTGTCAAGTTATTAAAATCCTCAACCCTTTTAAAATTAAAAAAGCAGATTGTATCTGTCAGCGATGGTTGAAAAAGAATTGTTTTAGCAGTTACAATAGCTCTTTGTTGACATTATCCCAATGGGTATCATTATATCATTATTAATGGTTGGCTGATTTCCTCAACCTACAATTATCCCAGCAGGGGGTTGTAAGTTCACAGTTTGATGAACAGTTCAAAGAAGTTAATGGAGGATAAATTGTCTTTTTGATGCACGGTTATGAACACAAGTCTGTTTTGATAAGGGATTAAGTACTTGAGGGACTTACAAAGTTTTGTAAGGGCTTTCATGAATGGGAGCGCTTTTATTACACAGAAACTTGTGATAAATATTTTCATCTTTATTTTCTTTCATCTCAACATGGCGCCTGAGGTTTGTCCATGGTAGATACTGGGTGAGTTGGCAGTTGGCATGGACGGTGTAAGGGCAAAGGGTAGTGGGTGGGAGGCATGGGATGGCATGAGGGCTATAAGGGGCCATGTGGGTGGGTGGGGCCCATAAATTGGTGTGGAGCTTATGAGGAGCCATGGGAGTAGGGGGGGGGAAATGACTTGGCATGGATGGGGGCATGAGGAGTGGGTGGGGTGGATAGGGCGTGAGGGCTAGAGGGCCTAATATTCAACAAAACAACTGGGACAACGTCCTAGAGATCCGAGGTAAGCTTTTAAAAAAAGCCTATCTTGGCACTCAGCAGCCAATCTGTGTCTGGGGGCAGAAGGCCTGATACTATCCAGGCCTGCATCCACCACCCTGAAATGAAAAATGCGCCATTTGGGACGCTTTTCCCAGGGTGGGTGCGCCAGGCTTGGAATTCGAGCTATCGCCCTCCACCATCCACGGGAGCAGAAATCAGGCCCAAGGTGAGGAAAAACCCCCAGTGTTGGAGAGCTTTGGGTATCACAGATCCAAAGTCACCTGCTTTGGTCTTTCACCGGCACCAGGCTGGTAGGCCCTGGAAAGGAAAGAGGGGAATGGGGGTCCTGGGTGAACAGGGTAAGGGGTGGGGGGGGCGGGGGGGGGGGTTAAAAAAACTGGGGAGGGGAGAATTTGGTGGGGGAGGGGGAACTCCCATGGGTACAGGGGGCAACGTAAAGGAGGTAACCCCCCTGCTTTTCCAGCTCCAACCCAAGCAATGAACTCTGCCAGGTTGCACAATTAGGGCAGAATTTAATGCCCTACCCCTGAGGCAAATTTGGAGGCGGGGGTGAGTGAGGGAGGGAGGGGATCAGAAGAAA